>NC_143386.1:61076937-63476937 GCF_980474605.1 Leiobunum rupestre | reverse complement strand
TTCTTAAATGAATTCTTGATTTAATTCTTGATTAAATTCTTAAATGAATTCTTGATTTAATTCTTAGTTGAGTTCTTAATTTAATTCTTAATTTAATTTTTAATTTTATTCTTAATTTAATTCTTAATTTAATTCTTAATTTAATTCTTAATTTAATTCTTAATTTAATTCTTAATTTAATTCTTAATTTAATTCTTAATTTAATTCTTAATTTAATTCTTAATTTAATTCTTAATTTAATTCTTAATTTAATTCTTAATAATAATTTCATTCTTTATTTTAAATAATTATTAATTTAGTTCTTTATTTTATAGAATTATTTATTTCATTCTTTAGTTTAAATAATTATTAATTTCATTCTTTATTTTAAATAATTAGTAATTTCAATTTTTTTTTTTAAATAATTATTAATTTCATTCTTTATTTTAAATAATTATTAATTTCATTCTTTATTTTAAATAATTATTAATTTCATTCTTTATTTTAAATAATTATTATTTCATTCTTTATTTCAAATAATTATTAATTTCATTATTAATTTCATTCTTAATTTTAATACAATATTAACTCATTATTAATTTAATTCTTAATTTTAATACAATATTAACTCATTATTAATTTAATTCTTAATTTTAATCCATTATTAATATATATTCATTATTAATTTAATTCTTAATTTTAATTTATTATATATTCATTATTAATTTCATTCGTAATTTTAATTCATTATATATTCATTATTAATTTCATTCTTAATTTAAATTCATTACAAATTCATTATTAATTTCATTCTAAATTTTAACATAAAACCAATTAGAGGGATGGCTCAAAATTCTTAGAACAGGTAGCGACTAAGCGAAGAGAAACGCCTTCTAAATACTTTCCCTCTTATATCATCGGCACCAGATTTCGAGGGCCATTCTACCTTTGACAATGATATCAACCAAATGGAATTTTTCGAAATGTGTCCCTTTACCAGAGTACAATTCCTGCCATCATAGATGGCGCCCAACTAAAAACGCACCCCGAAAAATGGAATGAAATTTTTGGCGGAATGGCGGGAAATGTCAAGCGCCCTTACGCCATCAACACGTGCTGTTTTCTCCTTAGCGGCCGCGCGCAGATTATAGTGACTCAGCGCAGCATCCCCGAAATCCTGGCTCCACGCACCACCTTCTCCCTGTTTTCTCCGATATTTTGGTAACGCGGCGTCATTATAACTTAAGCCATTTTCCGATATTCTCCCCGCTGCGCCATCTATTAGTCAAAAAAAGTGAAACCACGCTCTGCTACCATGTTCGGTATAAACCGACATTTTTAAGTAATGAACCAAGCGGGAGAACATCGAAGTATGGGGGAAACTTTGTTGAAATATCGCTGAAGGATGGTTAATAACGGCGCTTTTTTATTTTCTCTTGCGGTGAAATTTTTCATTTTGACATGAGAAGCTGAACAGGTTTTTGCCCAAAAAGGGTGGATGAAACAACCGCCATTGTAATTAATTTTTGGCAAAAGGGGTTTTGTCGCTTGGTTAAGCTTTTTGTTTTTATGGGGGCTGATCTTTGGGCGAACAGGTTCTACCAAGGTAGTATTTATTTATATTTAGGGAGAATCACTTTGTTGAGACGACTTTTAATACTATTAATACCCTTCATGCCGGAACAAGAATCAGCCTGGTATGTCATTGGTTCCTAAAAACTGACGTTTTCCGACGCCATTGAAGCACGCATCGACGTTTTTCCTCCCCCCCCCCCCCCAGACAACGATGCTAGTGATTCTTCTCAACATAAAAATTACCCCTAAGTATATAGTTTAAAACATTCTTGGTTTTACTAATTCGTAGCTTGATCGAGGCTGTGACCTGTGTTCGTTACCATGGTAACGCGTTTAGTTCGGCCATGACATTAAGACGCCCATGCTGGTCACGTGATTTTTTCGAAGGATCGTGTGGCGTTTTGCCTCGTGATCTGTCACTTGAACAGTGTCGGATTAAGGACTAGACCTACTAGGCACAAGCCTATGGGCTCCCACCAACAGAAGGCAAATGTTTTTTGTGTACATGAATAAAAAAAAATCACAAATATCTTATTATCTGGCATCTGCCCTGTTTTATTTGTAGCAGACGTCTAAGCAGTTTTTCAAAACCGTTTTAGTTTTAGATATATAATCGGTTGTCGCGGCCGCTGCCATGTAATCATTGACTAATAAATACCATAGAGAGATAAGTGGGTGCGTCTACCGATAAGGGGCACCTGCGGGCGGGGGAAACGGGCCCCTATAGGGGCCCCCCTTTTGCGGCAATATTCGGCGGGGTCAAAAGGTTAGCTGATTTACGATGTTAGGTCAATAGGTTATCTGCCCCTATGGACACGATGCAAACAGCCGTTAAATAAGGGTGAAACAGGCCCCTGTAGGGGCCCCATTTTGCGTACATTTTCGGCAGGTCAAAAGGTCAATAGCTGGAGGCACCCCATTTTAGGGTCAATAGATGATTTACGAGGTTGATTTACGATGTTGGGTCAATAGGTTATCTGCCCCTATGGTGGCGACATGATGTTATGCAAACAGCCGGCCCGTCATAGTTAATAGCTGGAGGCACCCCATTTTAGGTCAAAAGTTTAGATGATTTACGATGTTATAACCCATAAAACCCATGTGCTAACCCATTATAGGTCAATAGGTTATCTCCCCCTATGGTGGTGACACGATGTTATGCAAACAGCCGGCCCGTCATAGTTAATAGCTGGAGGCACCCCATTTTAGGTCAAAAGGTTAGCTGATTTACGATGTTATAACCCATAAAACCCAGGTGTTAACCCATTTTAGGTCAATAGGTTATCTGCCCCTATGGCGGTGACACGATGTTATGCAAACAGCCTACCCGTCATAGTTAATGTCGGGCACAATTCGAGTTGGTTTTCGCCGACAAACACTTTCGGGCCCCTAAGCGTACCGTAAAATAGCGGGCGGTCATCGGTAAAAGTGTTTTGGGAAAAAAAGAGAAGAGTGTATACAAATTATAAGGTTTTATTATTGCTCCCAATCGCTAGAAATTGGCTTTTTTTTCCCATTCACTATAAATCGCAGCAGTTTGCCAGAATTAGTTTTATCTCTCCGAAATAATTAATGTACCCAAAATTGGACCGCCAGTTTATTATTCTTTTTAGGGGGATCTCTATGGGCGTTTAACATTACAATAAAGCTAAAAGGTCCAGTTTGGGGTACATTTGGTCCGAAATGGGGTACATAGGGGCGAAAATGGTGACTTTGGTCGTTTTTAGGGTACATTTGGTCCATTTGGGTCCATTTTTGGGTACATCCGAATTGCAATTGGAAAAACGAAGAGCCGTAATTTGTTCCACCCATCCCTAAACTCCTTAAATTTATTGCTATAATTTATTTATCGCTGGCGAACCCTAGAATATAATTAATAAGGACAAGTTATTTAAATTTAATTTAGAACTTTTGTTTACATGATTACGACTAATCCGATATGATATATAATCCGTTTAAATCGTAATTTATCTATATAATTGTAATTAATTCGACATTTTAAAGGGTTGAAACGAACTACCTTCTGCAACTTGTATAAATAATTTAATTAAAAGTTCTAACTCACGTATTTGTAGTGTCTAGCCGCAGTATCGTCTGACATACGAGGGACAGCGACTTCCCACCCCACCACACCCCACAGTCGCATTCGAATCTTCTTTAACTAAGAACTCTCTGCATAATTAATTTTTATAAAGTAAAAAAATAACCTTATTAATAGTTAATTAATAAGATATATAAATAATTATGCTTTATATGCTTTACGTAATGTGTTTACTTCTATATTAAGCTATTTTAAATACCATTATTGGGCTCAAGTACATACCATAAATATAATATAGCAAATTTGAGGGTGTGTATTGACAATATAAATACCAAAACAGTAAAAAAAAATAACCTTGTTTAGCGTTTTTCGATTAGAAATTTATTATCAATGATCGTTATATAGTGATATACCATTTCTTATCTTGATAAGTTTACAGATAGAGGTAACCATTGTTACGTTACAATGCGGTTTTTGTTATGGAACCAATGACAATAAGCTTTAAAATTTGCTTATCTTTGAAAAAAGTCTCTTATTTCCAAGAACTATCTTATCGTGTGTAGATGCTCTAGAATTTTTAAAGAGGAAATGGCTGTGCGATATAATATTATTTTGGCGTATTTCAATAGGTTTTTCTATAAAATGTTCAACGGCCGGTCTCCGTCACGCAACGCCAACTTCACTAATAAAAGTTGGCAGTACTTTTTTATTTCCTCTTGACCATCGAAATCTCATATGTATCTAGAATGCTGCCGCCTACGGCCGAGCTTGTCGCCAGTTCGTTTTGAACCTTCAGCCAATGAGAGGCCGTAGAGTGGTTCCACCAAGGAGGATAATAATTCTCCTTGGTAAATATAATAAAATAGAAACTTACTTTTTTTTCTCTTTGACGGTACAAAGGGATACAATATTTCCATCAACGTGACTTCCCACCCCCACCACACCCCACAGTCGCATTCGAATCTTCTTTAACTAAGAACTCTCTGCATAATTATTTTTTATAAAGTAAAAAAATAACCTTATTAATAGTTAATTAATAAGCTATATAAATAATTATGCTTTATATGCTTTACGTAATGTGTTTACTTCTATATTAAGCTATTTTAAATACCATTATTGTCTCAAGTACATACCATAAATATAATATAGCAAATTTGAGTGTGTGTATTGACAATATAAATACCAAAACAGTAAAAAAAAATAACCTTGTTTAGCGTTTTACGATTAGAAATTTATTATCAATGATCGTTATATAGTGATATACCATTTCTTATCTTGATAAGTTTACAGATAGATGTAACCATTATTACGTTACAATGCGGTTTTTATTATGGAACCAATGACAATAAGCTTTAAAATTTGCTTATCTTTGAAAAAAGTCTCTTATTTCCAAGAACTTGTATAATTATCTAGAATGTACTAGAGCTATTAGATATTTTGGATGAAAGGCGATCTAAAATTTATGCTTGTTTACTTAATTATTTCATTTAACCTCATTTAGGGTATGATCACTCTAGTACAAACATTGATCATAATCAATATCCTGAAACAATCATCAAATTGATAATATTATATTTTTAATGATTAATTAATCGCTTGTTTTATTTTTTATTACCTTAAGACATTTTCTCGTTATTTAATAAATTAATTGTACATTATTTATCGTTATTTAGTTTTTCGTTGAGCAAAGTTTTTTGTCTATGATTATTTGATAAAAAACGTCTCTTATTCACAAGAACTTGTATATTTATCGAGAATGTACTAGCGCTATTAGATATTTTGGAGGAAAGGCGATCTAAAATTTATGTCTATTTACTTAATTATTCCATTTCACTCTAGCCTTAACCCAACCAGTGTTTATTCTTTATATTTAAATAAAGCATATGATGTTTTTTATATTGACAACATTCCGATTAAACAGAAGCGAAGATATAAGAAAAGGTTTTTATTGGAATATCCATTTCAGAAGACCAACGTCAGTGAATGAATTGGGCTAAATTTGGAATGATGTAATGAATAAGGGAATTATACATAACATAAAACTGAATTGTTGGAAGATACAGGGTTATATCAAATGAAGGTGCTGAATAAGTAAACGTTATCTGAAACACTTAACTTGGAAGAAAATCAAAATAGGGCTGATATTATTTCTACCCTCAGAACCCACATTTTATACTTTATATACGGAGATCCCTCAAAAATCGAGAACAGTTTATGAATAGACTCGGTTCGAGTAAAACGTATGTGTTTGTCTTCTTCGAATATAATCCAAATGGGTCGAAACAAATATATTCAGTGTCCAAGTTGCGAGAAACGAATACGTGGCTATAGATTAAGAACCCATAAATGTAAACGTACATCGTGTACAACATGCAATAAATCGTTTAAATCACAACTGAGTCGGCATATTAGACGGTGCAGTCTAAGCCCTCACAAAGTAAACTTGGGTAAAGTAGAAGCGGAAATTGATAAACAACGAGTCCGCGCAGAAGCCGTTGCTCGATCGGGACTACCATCGCATCTTTTTGGAAATTTGACAAGTGCTTGGGTGGAACAAATGAAAACCCCTAAACGAATAAACAAAGATATAGAACTTAGACCATGGCAGAAAAGTTTATTGGAACATTTAATTCTCTCAGACAGAAAAATAATATTTGTAATAGGAAAAGATGGAAATGAAGGAAAATCGTGGATGTTAAATTACTTGAAATCCCGTAAGCCCGACTTTGTACATTGTCAGCAAGTGACAGTTTCGGGGAGTGAAATGCTTTTTCAATTGAAAAAAGTTTGCTCTGGTGTGAACCACTTTTTCTTTAACACCTTGAGAAGTATAAAAATATGCGACGAACACTTGGCAGTATTTGAAAGTTTAAAAGATGGTGAAATTGTTAGTACGAAATATAATTGTGTGAGTATAAATATTAGCACTCCAAATGTAGTTTGTGTTTTTGGAAATTATATGCCTGAATCTTACGGTTTAAGTTCTGATAGAATTGTACGATTTTATATAAAAAATAATTATTTATGTAAAAATTAATTATGAAATATGTATAGTAGAAATGTTAATATAAAATTTGCATAATTGAGGACGTGTGAATATAAAAATAGTAAACTTAAGGTTGTTTGTGTTTAATTCCCGATTTTTTTGGTATATGTTCATATTATAGCCGTCCTCAGGTTATCTATATAAAAACAAATGGTTGTACAAAAAAATGAAAAGAAAGAATAATAAAATTGTTGATTTAAACCAGAAAAGGTATGTCGGTCAAATGTTTGAGTTTTCTTAAATTTATTTCATATACATTTCTACATGTTTTTATTTCACTGTAATAAAGTCTCTAACACTTATGAATAGATAATTGTATAATTGATTTACAAGTTATTAGAGTTAGAAATTTAGTCTTAGCAATTGTTTTTTCACGCTTTATTTAAGTCAAGCAATAACATTTTTAAAAATGAAAGCTGTTAAACGAAATAAAATAAGCATTTCTGAACTTTTTATATTAATTATGTTTTATTATTTATAACGATATGGATTTCAATACATTTGAAGAAGCGAGTAAACTCAGCTTATCAGACTTGGGCAAAGTGGTTTTTAATTGATGGTGTTATATAATAAAATATACTTCAGCTTTTGAATAAGATTTTTTTCTATCCAACCGATATCCTTTATATAAAAGCTGAAGTAATTTATCCATTCAATTCAACAAGCATTAAAAAACCCGGTTCAAGTCAGAATAGCTGTGCAAAGTACTAATAACGTAGAAAATGTTTTTGGGGGTTCCATTGACCTGATGAAAAATTTTCATAAGATAAAGTTACTGGACTGATGGAAGCTTCAGTGTTTTCAGAGCGAAGTCTTAATTGCATATTCTAAGTTTTTTTAAAAACAAGTTTATTTCTAAAAATGAAAAGGACATGTTTTATCGGGGGCAAACTTTTTCCGTGTGAATGGAGAAATGATAATTAAAGAGTTAGCTATTTACGATACGGAAACGGAGAAGCATAACGTCTGGACCTTTAAACCACCATATCCATATTCCAGTCTTACGGAAGACGATAAATGGCATTGTAGATGGTTGTATTGGAACATTTGTGATCTCCGTTGGGACGACGGACAGGAAGACTACAACAGCCTAGGAGCCATCGCGAATTATATAAAAGAACAAGGGTTAAAGTTTTTTTTTGGAAAGGTTTAGTAAAGGCCAAAGTTTTATCGGATTTCATAGGAGTTAACGTCAAGAACGTCGAGGATTTAGACTGTCCTACCATTCTTTGTATAAGTGCTCCTAAACATTGTCATTTTCACCGTGACCCTAATAATTTCGGCGTTGTGAAATCTCACAAAATCGCTGTGTGGTACCGAAAAATCGTGTGTAAGAAAATATAAGTCGTTTTAAGATTATTTTTGCTACTTTTTCATCACATTGGTTTTACGTTATGTCTGTTTTCTAAAATTACGTTTCTTAAATAGCGTAACGTATTAAAGTTGAATAAAGAGTTTTTCATTTTATTTTAATTTTAGTGTTTTTATAATATCTTTCTGACTACATGTGTATTGTTTAACTTCTTTCATTTTTAAAAATGAAATTGCTTGATTTAAATAAAGCGTGAAAATTATTAGTTTCGAAATGATATTTACAAATCTTATCCAATCTAAAGTCCATCGTTCGGGTATTAGTAAGTATTTCATACAAACTAACTTAATTCAGTATTTTTAGAAGTGAAGAGAAAACACATTGTGAAAAACCAAATGAAAAGAGACTTTAAACGGTTTTAAAAATCTTAATATATATATTTAAAAAATCCAACGTTTCGGCAGTGTAGCATATGAAAGTATTAAGTTTCAAAAAGTGCATTTAAATTGAAGTGAGGCCTGTTTTGGGATTCCCCTTGTTCCTCCTTCTTTCATCTCAGCATGTTTCCCCTTTTATCATGGTTTATCTCCAAAAAATAGCCAAAAATCTTAAATCAGTAGGTCTCGATCCTATTTATCTCCCACCGCCCAAATTGTCAGCTTTATTATGTAATAACAAAGAACCAACAAGGCCATCATTTATAAAATCTCCCGTGTTTGTGGTGATTATTACATGGGGGGGCAATGCCGTAGCCCATTTCATCAAAGGCGTAAAGAGCCCCAAAATTATAAACAACCCGTACAATAATTCTCCCCCTTAGCGAACACCTTCGTGTTTTTGGTGCCATAATGCTAGATGGGACTCAATAGACATACTAGCTCAACCCAAAATTACATAAAACTCATTTCAATGTACGCGAATCCATCGAAATTTAAAAAAATAAATCTGCGCAATGTTTAAACCGTGACGATGGTTCCCTTTAACGTAGGCACGTTTTCTCCACTTTTTAAAACGTGTTTATGGTCCTCACCCTCTCACACACACACACACACAACAAACCAATTCATCCTCTCGCAGAATCCACCATTCCGACATAAAAGCCTCGAGCGCGAACGAAGATATCGAGCCCATATAACACTTCGACGGGGGTCGACTCGCCTTTGAGAAAAAACGCTCGCGGCTAAAGAACAGTAGCCCCCACTATATGTATGCATAAATATTTTTTCGTCCCAAAGTTTTACCATCGTACTGTCAGACTTGTAAAAATCCCATGAAGAAGGAGGAACAGTTCCTCCGAAACGTTCGATTTTTTAAATAAATATATTGTGAATTTTAAAAACGGTTAAAGTCTCTTTTCACTAAGTATTTTTAAATATTTGAATATCGGAATTGTATTTCGTTGCGTTAAAAGTAGAGTTTAGATGTATAGTCGTTTTAAGAAATACTCGTGATATAGGTTCAAGTGCCAAGCATATTTAAGTACTACAATGATATTAAAATAAAGTTTAAAAATATTTCCATTCTACGTTACTTTAACAACGAATATTCTATGACGTCAAAACACACAAATCCATGTTTCAAAGTCAAATTAACCGCGCAAAACACTTAAATCTATGTTTTCATTTGATTTTTAAATTAACCGCGACGCGCCCCCAGACCGCGCCCCCCGAGAAATCCGCGCCCCAGACCGCGTCCCCCCAGGGGAAATCAGCGCACGCGCCCAAGACGGCGAGGTGGGGAGGGCTTCGTATATCAACATATTGTGTTCAGGCCGACTTGTTCACTATGCTATATTGTTTTACTAGTCACTATATAATGTCTGAGTTTTACGCGCACTGTGATTTTCGCAACTTACCATTAATATATTAGCATCTCTGTATAATGTATATAAACAAGGTATTTCACAAGGCGTCGGTTAACGCCTTGCAGTTACATTAACATCGCTGCAAAATATCGCGCTAATCATTCAATCAATCAGCTAAACCACATATCGTGATGACTACATGTAAGTCGTTCCGGCTTCGTAGGTATGTCTCTTAAATAAATAACTAAATAAATAAATAAATCTAACCGTCATAAAAACATTTGTAACTACACATAGGGCACTTTCATTACTTGAAACTTCAGATTAGTTAGATTGTCTCGCTAATTAATCCACTGAATATTTTAGTATCACGTTTTTGTGAATAATTCCAAGCCGAGTTAGTTTTTGTTTGAAGTTACGAGCAGACCTGTTTCAATAAAGTATTAAAACGGAATTTATTTTTCCTGAGTGACAGAGAAAAGATTCGTTCATACCAAAAAAGGTAACGTCGTCCATCGTAAGTTAATGCGAACTTGCCTTATTGTCGAAAACGTATACCGTTAAATTGTTAAAGCTTTTAAAAGTTGGTTTCCGCTAGGGCAAAAAGGACATACCGGCGACGTCGACGCAAATACTTCCCGGAGCTCATCGGTTTTCCCCTTTCGATAATAACTCGTGGAGGTTTAAGATAATAATATGTAATGACTAAAGTAGCTAAACGCTAATAGTAAGTTTTGACTAACGTAGTTTAATGATAATAGTAAGTAATGACTAAACGCAATATTTAACCATGGTTAATTTAAACTAGTAAATAGTAATTAATATACTATAGAGACAGATACTTCATGGTTTAAAATAAACTTTTATTAAAAAGAATATTGGGGAAGCTTTTTCGAGCCCACTCGTTCCTTTTCAACCCAGATAGAAATGGCTAAAAAATCCAAATACAAACAGATAGAACGCGTAAAAAGTCATAACCTGAGCGACGCGCGTAATCGGATAATACAGAAATATAAATTACTTGATCAAAACGTTTTACGAATAATTTTGAGAGCATTATCTATTGAATAAAAGTTAACCATCCCCAACCTCAAAGGTGGAATCGCGCTTAGATAAAAGACCCGATATGTTCGCGAATTCCGACAACGACCATAATTTCAAACTATGTTTTTTATTGATAATTTATGTTTTATAATTACGCAGGAATTAATATAATTATGTTTTTTATATTTTTTATTTCTTTCTTTCTTTTATTTTGTTTAATTATATATATTTAAAATTGAAGCTGAAACAAATTTTAAAATGACTTTGGTTTCCCATAAGACATGCTACCCTCCCCACCTCGCCGTCTTGGGCGCGTGCGCTGATTTCCCCTGGGGGGACGCGGTCTGGGGCGCGGATTTCTCGGGGGGCGCGGTCTGGGGGCGCGTCGCGGTTAATTTAAAAATCAAATGAAAACATAGATTTAAGTGTTTTGCGCGGTTAATTTGACTTTGAAACATGGATTTGTGTGTTTTGACGTCATAGAATATTCGTTGTTAAAGTAACGTAGAATGGAAATATTTTTAAACTTTATTTTAATATCATTGTAGTACTTAAATATGCTTGGCACTTGAACCTATATCACGAGTATTTCTTAAAACGACTATACATCTAAACTCTACTTTTAACGCAACGAAATACAATTCCGATATTCAAATATTTAAAAATACTTAGTGAAAAGAGACTTTAACCGTTTTTAAAATTCACAATATATTTATTTAAAAAATCGAACGTTTCGGAGGAACTGTTCCTCCTTCTTCATGGGATTTTTACAAGTCTGACAGTACGATGGTAAAACTTTGGGACGAAAAAATATTTATGCATACATATAGTGGGGGCTACTGTTCTTTAGCCGCGAGCGTTTTTTCTCAAAGGCGAGTCGACCCCCGTCGAAGTGTTATATGGGCTCGATATCTTCGTTCGCGCTCGAGGCTTTTATGTCGGAATGGTGGATTCTGCGAGAGGATGAATTGGTTTGTTGTGTGTGTGTGTGTGTGAGAGGGTGAGGACCATAAACACGTTTTAAAAAGTGGAGAAAACGTGCCTACGTTAAAGGGAACCATCGTCACGGTTTAAACATTGCGCAGATTTATTTTTTTAAATTTCGATGGATTCGCGTACATTGAAATGAGTTTTATGTAATTTTGGGTTGAGCTAGTATGTCTATTGAGTCCCATCTAGCATTATGGCACCAAAAACACGAAGGTGTTCGCTAAGGGGGAGAATTATTGTACGGGTTGTTTATAATTTTGGGGCTCTTTACGCCTTTGATGAAATGGGCTACGGCATTGCCCCCCCCATGTAATAATCACCACAAACACGGGAGATTTTATAAATGATGGCCTTGTTGGTTCTTTGTTATTACATAATAAAGCTGACAATTTGGGCGGTGGGAGATAAATAGGATCGAGACCTACTGATTTAAGATTTTTGGCTATTTTTTGGAGATAAACCATGATAAAAGGGGAAACATGCTGAGATGAAAGAAGGAGGAACAAGGGGAATCCCAAAACAGGCCTCACTTCAATTTAAATGCACTTTTTGAAACTTAATACTTTCATATGCTACACTGCCGAAACGTTGGATTTTTTAAATATATATATTAAGATTTTTAAAACCGTTTAAAGTCTCTTTTCATTTGGTTTTTCACAATGTGTTTTCTCTTCACTTCTAAAAATACTGAATTAAGTTAGTTTGTATGAAATACTTACTAATACCCGAACGATGGACTTTAGATTGGATAAGATTTGTAAATATCATTTCGAAACTAATAATTTTCACGCTTTATTTAAATCAAGCAATTTCATTTTTAAAAATGAAAGAAGTTAAACAATACACATGTAGTCAGAAAGATATTATAAAAACACTAAAATTAAAATAAAATGAAAAACTCTTTATTCAACTTTAATACGTTACGCTATTTAAGAAACGTAATTTTAGAAAACAGACATAACGTAAAACCAATGTGATGAAAAAGTAGCAAAAATAATCTTAAAACGACTTATATTTTCTTACACACGATTTTTCGGTACCACACAGCGATTTTGTGAGATTTCACAACGCCGAAATTATTAGGGTCACGGTGAAAATGACAATGTTTAGGAGCACTTATACAAAGAATGGTAGGACAGTCTAAATCCTCGACGTTCTTGACGTTAACTCCTATGAAATCCGATAAAACTTTGGCCTTTACTAAACCTTTCCAAAAAAAAACTTTAACCCTTGTTCTTTTATATAATTCGCGATGGCTCCTAGGCTGTTGTAGTCTTCCTGTCCGTCGTCCCAACGGAGATCACAAATGTTCCAATACAACCATCTACAATGCCATTTATCGTCTTCCGTAAGACTGGAATATGGATATGGTGGTTTAAAGGTCCAGACGTTATGCTTCTCCGTTTCCGTATCGTAAATAGCTAACTCTTTAATTATCATTTCTCCATTCACACGGAAAAAGTTTGCCCCCGATAAAACATGTCCTTTTCATTTTTAGAAATAAACTTGTTTTTAAAAAAACTTAGAATATGCAATTAAGACTTCGCTCTGAAAACACTGAAGCTTCCATCAGTCCAGTAACTTTATCTTATGAAAATTTTTCATCAGGTCAATGGAACCCCCAAAAACATTTTCTACGTTATTAGTACTTTGCACAGCTATTCTGACTTGAACCGGGTTTTTTAATGCTTGTTGAATTGAATGGATAAATTACTTCAGCTTTTATATAAAGGATATCGGTTGGATAGAAAAAAATCTTATTCAAAAGCTGAAGTATATTTTATTATATAACACCATCAATTAAAAACCACTTTGCCCAAGTCTGATAAGCTGAGTTTACTCGCTTCTTCAAATGTATTGAAATCCATATCGTTATAAATAATAAAACATAATTAATATAAAAAGTTCAGAAATGCTTATTTTATTTCGTTTAACAGCTTTCATTTTTAAAAATGTTATTGCTTGACTTAAATAAAGCGTGAAAAAACAATTGCTAAGACTAAATTTCTAACTCTAATAACTTGTAAATCAATTATACAATTATCTATTCATAAGTGTTAGAGACTTTATTACAGTGAAATAAAAACATGTAGAAATGTATATGAAATAAATTTAAGAAAACTCAAACATTTGACCGACATACCTTTTCTGGTTTAAATCAACAATTTTATTATTCTTTCTTTTCATTTTTTTGTACAACCATTTGTTTTTATATAGATAACCTGAGGACGGCTATAATATGAACATATACCAAAAAAATCGGGAATTAAACACAAACAACCTTAAGTTTACTATTTTTATATTCACACGTCCTCAATTATGCAAATTTTATATTAACATTTCTACTATACATATTTCATAATTAATTTTTACATAAATAATTATTTTTTATATAAAATCGTACAATTCTATCAGAACTTAAACCGTAAGATTCAGGCATATAATTTCCAAAAACACAAACTACATTTGGAGTGCTAATATTTATACTCACACAATTATATTTCGTACTAACAATTTCACCATCTTTTAAACTTTCAAATACTGCCAAGTGTTCGTCGCATATTTTTATACTTCTCAAGGTGTTAAAGAAAAAGTGGTTCACACCAGAGCAAACTTTTTTCAATTGAAAAAGCATTTCACTCCCCGAAACTGTCACTTGCTGACAATGTACAAAGTCGGGCTTACGGGATTTCAAGTAATTTAACATCCACGATTTTCCTTCATTTCCATCTTTTCCTATTACAAATATTATTTTTCTGTCTGAGAGAATTAAATGTTCCAATAAACTTTTCTGCCATGGTCTAAGTTCTATATCTTTGTTTATTCGTTTAGGGGTTTTCATTTGTTCCACCCAAGCACTTGTCAAATTTCCAAAAAGATGCGATGGTAGTCCCGATCGAGCAACGGCTTCTGCGCGGACTCGTTGTTTATCAATTTCCGCTTCTACTTTACCCAAGTTTACTTTGTGAGGGCTTAGACTGCACCGTCTAATATGCCGACTCAGTTGTGATTTAAACGATTTATTGCATGTTGTACACGATGTACGTTTACATTTATGGGTTCTTAATCTATAGCCACGTATTCGTTTCTCGCAACTTGGACACTGAATATATTTGTTTCGACCCATTTGGATTATATTCGAAGAAGACAAACACATACGTTTTACTCGAACCGAGTCTATTCATAAACTGTTCTCGATTTTTGAGGGATCTCCGTATATAAAGTATAAAATGTGGGTTCTGAGGGTAGAAATAATATCAGCCCTATTTTGATTTTCTTCCAAGTTAAGTGTTTCAGATAACGTTTACTTATTCAGCACCTTCATTTGATATAACCCTGTATCTTCCAACAATTCAGTTTTATGTTATGTATAATTCCCTTATTCATTACATCATTCTAAATTTAGCCCAATTCATTCACTGACGTTGGTCTTCTGAAATGGATATTCCAATAAAAACCTTTTCTTATATCTTCGCTTCTGTTTAATCGGAATGTTGTCAATATAAAAAACATCATATGCTTTATTTAAATATAAAGAATAAACACTGGTTGGGTTAAGGCTAGAGTGAAATGGAATAATTAAGTAAATAGACATAAATTTTAGATCGCCTTTCCTCCAAAATATCTAATAGCGCTAGTACATTCTCGATAAATATACAAGTTCTTGTGAATAAGAGACGTTTTTTATCAAATAATCATAGACAAAAAACTTTGCTCAACGAAAAACTAAATAACGATAAATAATGTACAATTAATTTATTAAATAACGAGAAAATGTCTTAAGGTAATAAAAAATAAAACAAGCGATTAATTAATCATTAAAAATATAATATTATCAATTTGATGATTGTTTCAGGATATTGATTATGATCAATGTTTGTACTAGAGTGATCATACCCTAAATGAGGTTAAATGAAATAATTAAGTAAACAAGCATAAATTTTAGATCGCCTTTCATCCAAAATATCTAATAGCTCTAGTACATTCTAGATAATTATACAAGTTCTTGGAAATAAGAGACTTTTTTCAAAGATAAGCAAATTTTAAAGCTTATTGTCATTGGTTCCATAATAAAAACCGCATTGTAACGTAATAATGGTTACATCTATCTGTAAACTTATCAAGATAAGAAATGGTATATCACTATATAACGATCATTGATAATAAATTTCTAATCGTAAAACGCTAAACAAGGTTATTTTTTTTTACTGTTTTGGTATTTATATTGTCAATACACACACTCAAATTTGCTATATTATATTTATGGTATGTACTTGAGACAATAATGGTATTTAAAATAGCTTAATATAGAAGTAAACACATTACGTAAAGCATATAAAGCATAATTATTTATATAGCTTATTAATTAACTATTAATAAGGTTATTTTTTTACTTTATAAAAAATAATTATGCAGAGAGTTCTTAGTTAAAGAAGATTCGAATGCGACTGTGGGGTGTGGTGGGGGTGGGAAGTCACGTTGATGGAAATATTGTATCCCTTTGTACCGTCAAAGAGAAAAAAAAGTAAGTTTCTATTTTATTATATTTACCAAGGAGAATTATTATCCTCCTTGGTGGAACCACTCTACGGCCTCTCATTGGCTGAAGGTTCAAAACGAACTGGCGACAAGCTCGGCCGTAGGCGGCAGCATTCTAGATACATATGAGATTTCGATGGTCAAGAGGAAATAAAAAAGTACTGCCAACTTTTATTAGTGAAGTTGGCGTTGCGTGACGGAGACCGGCCGTTGAACATTTTATAGAAAAACCTATTGAAATACGCCAAAATAATATTATATCGCACAGCCATTTCCTCTTTAAAAATTCTAGAGCATCTACACACGATAAGATAGTTCTTGGAAATAAGAGACTTTTTTCAAAGATAAGCAAATTTTAAAGCTTATTGTCATTGGTTCCATAACAAAAACCGCATTGTAACGTAACAATGGTTACCTCTATCTGTAAACTTATCAAGATAAGAAATGGTATATCACTATATAACGATCATTGATAATAAATTTCTAATCGAAAAACGCTAAACAAGGTTATTTTTTTTTACTGTTTTGGTATTTATATTGTCAATACACACCCTCAAATTTGCTATATTATATTTATGGTATGTACTTGAGCCCAATAATGGTATTTAAAATAGCTTAATATAGAAGTAAACACATTACGTAAAGCATATAAAGCATAATTATTTATATATCTTATTAATTAACTATTAATAAGGTTATTTTTTTACTTTATAAAAATTAATTATGCAGAGAGTTCTTAGTTAAAGAAGATTCGAATGCGACTGTGGGGTGTGGTGGGGTGGGAAGTCGCTGTCCCTCGTATGTCAGACGATACTGCGGCTAGACACTACAAATACGTGAGTTAGAACTTTTAATTAAATTATTTATACAAGTTGCAGAAGGTAGTTCGTTTCAACCCTTTAAAATGTCGAATTAATTACAATTATATAGATAAATTACGATTTAAACGGATTATATATCATATCGGATTAGTCGTAATCATGTAAACAAAAGTTCTAAATTAAATTTAAATAACTTGTCCTTATTAATTATATTCTAGGGTTCGCCAGCGATAAATAAATTATAGCAATAAATTTAAGGAGTTTAGGGATGGGTGGAACAAATTACGGCTCTTCGTTTTTCCAATTGCAATTCGGATGTACCCAAAAATGGACCCAAATGGACCAAATGTACCCTAAAAACGACCAAAGTCACCATTTTCGCCCCTATGTACCCCATTTCGGACCAAATGTACCCCAAACTGGACCTTTTAGCTTTATTGTAATGTTAAACGCCCATAGAGATCCCCCTAAAAAGAATAATAAACTGGCGGTCCAATTTTGGGTACATTAATTATTTCGGAGAGATAAAACTAATTCTGGCAAACTGCTGCGATTTATAGTGAATGGGAAAAAAAAGCCAATTTCTAGCGATTGGGAGCAATAATAAAACCTTATAATTTGTATACACTCTTCTCTTTTTTTCCCAAAACACTTTTACCGATGACCGCCCGCTATTTTACGGTACGCTTAGGGGCCCGAAAGTGTTTGTCGGCGAAAACCAACTCGAATTGTGCCCGACATTAACTATGACGGGTAGGCTGTTTGCATAACATCGTGTCACCGCCATAGGGGCAGATAACCTATTGACCTAAAATGGGTTAACACCTGGGTTTTATGGGTTATAACATCGTAAATCAGCTAACCTTTTGACCTAAAATGGGGTGCCTCCAGCTATTAACTATGACGGGCCGGCTGTTTGCATAACATCGTGTCACCACCATAGGGGGAGATAACCTATTGACCTATAATGGGTTAGCACATGGGTTTTATGGGTTATAACATCGTAAATCATCTAAACTTTTGACCTAAAATGGGGTGCCTCCAGCTATTAACTATGACGGGCCGGCTGTTTGCATAACATCATGTCGCCACCATAGGGGCAGATAACCTATTGACCCAACATCGTAAATCAACCTCGTAAATCATCTATTGACCCTAAAATGGGGTGCCTCCAGCTATTGACCTTTTGACCTGCCGAAAATGTACGCAAAATGGGGCCCCTACAGGGGCCTGTTTCACCCTTATTTAACGGCTGTTTGCATCGTGTCCATAGGGGCAGATAACCTATTGACCTAACATCGTAAATCAGCTAACCTTTTGACCCCGCCGAATATTGCCGCAAAAGGGGGGCCCCTATAGGGGCCCGTTTCCCCCGCCCGCAGGTGCCCCTTATCGGTAGACGCACCCACTTATCTCTCTTACCATCTTTACGTTTTATAATTATTCGTCATTAATCAATCTACGAATATCACATTGGCGACTGAGATGTCTGCGTTTTGCTTATGTATAAATCTACAGTGTATTATCAGTGAGTTATTTTTGACTAGGCAAAATCAAAGTTTTTGAATATTGTTATGGCTTTATTCCATTAAATGATTAAATATTCTCTCTTAAAATAAAACAGTTAAAAACCACTGATTTACAGTGAATTTCACTGATTGAAATAGTTCAAATTATGTAACTGCAAATTAGTGACTAGTCAAAGCCAAAAAAAAATCAGTAAAAATCCATAGGACCCCACCAAAATCTGCCTACTTACAATGTTAGTGCCTAGGGTCACGCCTTCAGTAAATCCGGTGCTGCCTTTGAAATAATGTCATGACAGCCGTTTCAAGGCGGGGCGTAGCACCCAATAATCTTTATGGAAGTAAAAATTTGAACGTAAAATAAAGTGGCTAAAACATTCCTATTAATACTTATAATGGTAAATTATTTAAATTTTTCTACGAGATATGTATTTTCTTGTATACAATTTTCATTGGTTAGACGCTTTAGCGCCTTCTGCCGTCGGAAGGGGAAAATTAGTAAATTGTCTTCCCCCCCTCCCGCCCGTAAAACGTTCAGCGTAAAGGCTCATCCAATTAAATTTGTACACAACACTGTCTTAGCGTGTTTAAAGGCTAGCTGCGTTCTCCTTGTGTTTGTTGCTCCTAGGTGGCATCAACAATGGCGATATTAATCGTTACTACTGTTATACTTGTAATTTTTACATAATATATTCCGACTGTTTTAGTATTCCTCTCGATTTTCTTACTTTTAGCTCGAGCGTCGCGATTACGATATTTTGTTACCATAGCAACCTTGTAAATATCCCAATAAATATATTAAAATTTTACATTTACAGTTCACTTTTAGGTGTTTCTATAAATTACGGTTGGTCACGTGTAAATATTTTTCTACGTCATAGTTATTGAAGCCATAGTTATCGCAGATAGAGAGCGCGCGCTCGAGTCGATAAATATTTTGGAATTTGAAGTCCACGTGCGAAACGCGCGTGCCAATGAAGTACTAAAAAGCTTAAGCTAGTGACGCGGGGAAAAACATTTCATAATTTTAATTTTTTATGGTTCTAGTTTATGGAAACACCAGTCCTATTGTATGTACTGTGTGAAACAAGTTTTCAATGCAATTATTTCTATGGAAATATTATACAAAGGCATACTTAAGAATGATTATGAAAGTATTCTGATTTACTTCTGCCAAAACTATAGAAGGAAACTATAAGCCTCTTATTCAACGATAAATATCATAAAATATACCGTCCGAATCATATTGGTGGCAACGTTTGCCCCGAAAACACCATATTTCATCAAACGCTCGCGAAACTTTCCAATAATGTCATGAACTAGAAATATCGGATGGGCCATAGAAGCTGAGAGCCGTTGTAAATGAAAGCTATTTGGGCTATTCAGCCTACTTCCCCACTTTGAGCCGGACCCTTCATAATTTCACGCCATTCATTCTTAATCCAATACAATTCTTAGGCGCCCATTTCCCTTCCGCTAAAATGGAGGGGTTCTACCGGGTACGTCCGGCCAATATTTTTATTGAAAATGTCCCGTGGACACAATGGGACACCCATTTGTCCTTTGCACCCCTCCTCAAGTACGCGTGAAAAATAATAAACGGCTCGGTAAATAGAAATCTGCTATGCTAATATACGGAGGGTGCCTTCCTGGTCGTAAGGCTAGGCGCCCAATAGCTCTCCGTTTCGTATCCGTCCTGCCTTCCACAAGGCATTGTCTCCGTTACGAAGCAAAGGCTTGTGGAAGCTAGGACGGAGACGTTACGAAGAGCAGTGTAAACCAGGGGGAACGCAATATTCCCTTCGTGCATGAGTTGACGAGGAACCCCTCGTAACGCGTTTATCCCGCGTGGCAACTTTTAGTGCCGCTTTTAACCGGTATGGTCTTTGCACCGAAATCGTGTGTTTTTTTTTAATATAGTGCTTATTGCACGTGTGATTAGCTTTTAGATGCTAGTTTAAATTATGCTTTTTTGTGGCAACTTGTACATGCAAATTTTACTAAATTAAAAAAAACCATGATTTTAAGAAGTTGTTTATTTAAATAACTTTCCCTTAGGTTTCAGTCTTTTCTTAAAAAAGTTGGTAAAATATTATATTTTGACCTTGTAGAATTTCTCTTAAAAAATTAGTAGAGTTTTACCTAGGAGAATTTCTTACGTAAATTAGTTGAATTTCATATTTTGACCTTTGTTGAATTTCTAAAAAAAAAATAAGTAGAAATTTATATTTGGACCTTTGTTGAATTTCTAAAAAAAATTAGTAGAATTTTATATTTTGACCTTGTAGAATTTCTTAACAAATTTAGAAGAATTTTATATTTCGACCTTGGAGAATTCCTTAAAAAATTAGTAGAAATTTATATTTGGACCTTGGAGAATGTCTTAACAAATTTAGAAGAATTTGATATTTGGACAATGGAAAATAAATTCGCAAAATAAAAGTTCTTGCAAAGCTACACATTACCAGAAGTTTATAATATATTGGAGAAGTTTCGATCTAGGTCACTAAACTGAAATTCAGTTTTCAATGATAAATTTTTTTCCAACCAAAACTCGGATGTGTACACTGCATCACGGATTATTAGTCCGCGTACAATGTAAAAATTAGGCTGCGTAGGGCTTATTTAATAACCATTTTTCGGATATAATAGTCTTAGACAATAATATTTTACCTACTGAAATATATTTCGAAAAATCAGTGAGAGCCTCTACGTGTTTCAAGCTATAGTAACATTGTAAATATAGTGTATCGGGTACTTCTCTCGTAAGAGATACCTTATATACTTTTGACAATATGTAAATCATAAATCATCTAGGCGTTAAAAATTAACTTCAAATGGATGCAAATTTCCCTCGAAACCGCGGAAGCATGCACCGCTTCACGGCTCCCAATTTACCGCCTGTATTACTCTGCCTGACGATGGAAAATGAAAAATTACACTGCCTAGAGATATTTACTTATTTATGAACCAAATTTTCTAAATTAATAGGTGAATAGCAATAGGAGAATCTGGATATCCCTAAAAGCATAAGTAACGTAGAAATAATAAGTATGACACTTCTCATTGTATTAATGCTAATTTTCTTACTGAACCTTATTTGCCACTAACACCAACTTGGATTCGCAACCAAACTAAATTGTATATTATCCGATCATCCTTGTTAGTAGTATATTTTGCTCTGATTATAATACAGACTTTCAATGCCTTTAATTCAAGCGGCCAGGTTACAATGCCAATTTTCTTATCGAATCTTTTTTCAACATTGATATTCTACCTCAACTCTGTCTTGAACTTCGAGTACTACTATTTTAGCACATTATCCTTCTTGGTAGTAGTGTAATTCGACTTAGGATATTTTTAGACTCTAGAAGGCTCGGTGCTGAACGAAATCTTAACTACGCAATAGCTCCGAAAATGTTTACAATAGTGTTGTTAATTTTCCGGAAAAATTTCCAGAAAAATTTCCGAACTGCGGAAAATTTTCCGCAAATAGGAAAAATAAAAAATTTAAACATAAATTACTTTTTAGGGGCTTTTAAGGTTTTTAACGTTTTATCGATATAAAATGTCAAATAACAGTAAACATACTACAAAACATTAATAGTTTTACATTGTTAATCAGTTTAAACTAGTCTAGAGGTTTAGTTTTACTTTCAGATTCGAAAAAATTAGATGAAAATGCCGCTTTATTTAAATATGCAAACAATGTATTAAACTAATCATGGAATGAAAACTTTTTTATTTTTTTCGGAAAAATACGGAAAATTTTAAAATTATAATACTTAAGGTGTTATGTTACTTATGCCAATAGATTTATTATCTATTTCTGTCATAAAATAATTATTATGATCGAATTAATCGGGCTTCTGTTTACTTGGATATCCTTTGTGTATACTTTCCTGAGCTGCGCCTCTTAAATCACCACCAAAATAACCTCCTTTTGGTTTGATAAAAGGTACTATTATCATTTCACGTTCCCCCTCGTAATGTCCAAGGGAAAAAGGTCCCACTGTATATATCATTCGCTAAAGCTACAATTATGTTGTCATTGCAGCCCCCTCGGCTGTCACCCAAAAGCTATCTTAATCATAGCCTAAAGTCAGGATCCTAATCAACAATTCTCTCCTCGTTTTCCAGATAATAATCAACAAAATCCCATTTGATATGATACATTATTTTTACCTCTCCGAGGGGACTTTGTACCCTAGGATTGGTTATACAACCACCATGTCTGTCTGTCGGTCTGTGGGTGGGTCTGTCTGTCAGGCCTGCGAACGCGTTCGCATTTTCGGGGCAAAGTGTAATCACTGCGTACCCAGTTTCTTAGAATCAGGGAAAAGGTTTTTACAAAAGCGCCCTCTTTTTGTCATTGGGTGTAGTATAATAAACCGGCCGGGATTCGAACCCGAGCCCTCTTGAACGACAGGTGAGCGTTCTACCACAGAACCACGGATACAGTTACATTTCACTGAAAATTAAAAAGTCTTCCGAGGAGAGGTATATTTTACCCTTGTACACAGCGAATTATACCAATGTATTGATTATTTTGGCAAAAAAAGGAAGATTGTATCCAATACAGGATGGGCTATTTATAATAGAGATTCGACCTTGACAATTCTGACCACGCCCAATTTAGAGCGCCATCTAATGAAGTAAAACGACCTTTCTTTTAAAATATCTGAAAATCCCCGCTTCGTTTTAAGAGTTCATCATCTTATTTAAAATATACGGTTCCATTAAAAATATTAACTCTTTTAAATTTTAAAAAAAAATTTTTAATTAACTTTATTTTAAAACGTTGCGCACTTTTTTAAACTTTTTAATCTGGTATTATCCGCGTACATTATCGCTACATCTCCCTTTTCGCTGTTAATACTAGCATAAGTAACATAATATACATAAGTATGGTACGAAATGATTTTGTTTATTTAAATCAATGGCTTTCTTTTTCAATTACCTGACACTCCCAATGAATAATAACATAAGTGTATAATATTATAACATAAGTGTGACACTTCCTATTCTTCACATGCAAAAGTTTTACTGAGAGCTATTTACAAGACAGACTGCATTACGGGCTTCGTCACAGTTTTGCGTCCGCATGCTAACGCGTCACACGTAGCCTTTGACAGCGCTTCGCTAGGGGAGATTTTCTTCTGGTGATGACGTCACTCCGTTACTAGCCCTCAGTTAAATATTCCCAAAGTGACAAACTTATAGAACAATATTATAGACTTATGCTAATAACAATAAGCGGAGTGTTTACAGTTTAAACGCTCATTGAAGAAGCAGCTAGATTATCATTAAGCAAATAATAATTAAGATAATAATAATAATAATAATAATAATCAGCTATTCAGCCTAGTCTAATACCCAAGGCACCACCCCACCCCCAAGTCATCTAGGGACTTTTAAAGCCTGTATCCCATTTGGCCGAGTTAAATTGCGTAGGAGGGTGGTGGCAAGGCCTTCGTGCCACCTAAAATAATAATAATCAGCTTGGCTAATACCCAAGGCACCACCTTAGGCCTAAGTCATCAAGCGACCTTTGAAGCCATTAAACAACAAACACAAGGAGAACGCGGCTAGCCTTTAAACACGCTAACGAAGGGTTATGTACGAATTTCATTGGACGAGTGTCACGAGCCTTTACGCTGAACGTTTTACGGAAAGGGGGAAGACAATTTCCGAATTTTCCCCTTCCGACGGCAGCAGGCCCTAAAGTGTCTAACCAATGAAAAATGTACACAAGAAAATCCACGACTTTTGACGTGCTGCGTTCTCCTGGTGTGGGGTGCTGTGTTTTGTTGCTCCTAGGTGCCACACGAGCCAACAGTTCACTACAATCACTATTACCATAAACCTCTACAAATTTTTATAACTAGTGTCATACTTATGTTTATTATGTTACTCATGATACTAGCACTCACTCTCTCGGGAGGGGGAAAGGATGAGTATTTTTTCGTTCGTTTCAATACACTGTCCTGCATAATATCGTAAGTAGGGGTTGGCAGAAACGGGCTTTGATCTACTTTGATAGAGTGCTGCTCCTTGTAGCTTGTCGACGCGCGCGCTACGACCTGCATAATGTTAAATTTCCCCTGGATAAAAGTGTGCCCAAGCAACCCCTTCTTCCGCGTCGACTGCTCTAGTTAGAGATGAGTAGGCGATGTGTTTCAAAGCGTGATTAATGCCCATAATACCCCGCGAAATAATATTAGGGAGCGGGCTAAAAAGGTCCTTTTCTAAACTGGAGATTTTTAAAGCCCAGAAAATTGGAACCCCCCGGAGATCTTCAGATTGCCCAATTTGATTTTTTCGCGCCTATACGATTTTATCGCCCCCTAGCCTCCCCTTATTTCGCAATTTTAAACATGGAAGTGGATGCTTTGTACGTAATGGAGGCAGGGAAACGTTTCGCTCTTGGATAGCCGTTTTGAAGGCTCTTTATTGTATCCAAAATTACTGGTAATTTTCTACGATTTCTTCCACGGAAGGAAATGTTGCAGTTTGTTTGGTTTAAACATTATTTATAGCATTAGTAAAGAATTTATGGACACAATTTGTAGCGTAATTGTGAACAGAGTTAGTAAAATCTAGTAATTGTGAACAGAATTAGTAGAGTAATTGTGAACAGAATTAGTAGAGTAATTGTGAACAGAATTAGTACAGTAATTGTGAACAGAGCTAGTAGAGTAATTGTGAACAGTTTTAGTAGAGTAAATGTGAACAGAGTTAGTAGATTTATTGTGCACAGAGCTATAGTAGATTAGTTGTGAACAGAGCTATATTAGATTAATTATGAACAGCAGTAGTAAGGAAATTCTTTAAAAAATTAGTAGCGCAATTATTAACAGAGTTATAACGTAATTATGAACAAAATTAGTAGCATAATTATGAACAAAATTAGTAGCATAATTATGAACAAAATTAGTAGCATAATTATGAACAAAATTAGTAGCATAATTATGAACAAAATTAGTAGCATAATTATGAACAAAATTAGTAGCATAATTATGAACCAAATTAATAACGAAATTAATAACATAAGTAATTGCGAAATTATTAACATAAGTAATTGCGAAATTATTAACATAAGTAATTGCGAAATTATTAACATATTTAATTGCGAAATTATTAACATAATTAATTGCGAAATTATTAACATAATTAATTGCGAAATTATTAACATAATTAAAAGCTAAATTATTAACATAATTAATTGCGAAATTATTAACATAATTAATTGCGAAATTATTAACATAATTAATTGCGAAATTATTATATTAGTATAATTATGAACAGAGATATTACGTAATTATGAACAGAGATATTACGTTATTGTGAACAGAGATAATAATTAATTATGAACAGAGATATTACATAATTTATAACAGAGATATTTTGTAATTATGAATAGAGATATTACGTAATTATGAACAGAATTAGTAGTATAATTATGACCAGCATTATGAACCGAATTAGTAGCATAATTATGACCAGCATTATGAACAGAATTAGTAGCATAATGATGAACAGAATTAGTAGCATAATTATGACCAGCATTATGAACAGAATTAGTAGCATAATGATGAACAGAATTAGTAGCATAATTATGACCAGCATTATGAACAGAATTAGTAGCATAATGATGAACAGAATTAGTAGAATAATTATGACCAGCATTATGAACACAATTAATTACGAAATTATGAACATAATTAGTAACGAAATTATGAAAATAATTAATTACGAAAATATCAACATAATTAGTAAAGAAATTATTAAAATAGTTATAACGAAGTTATGAACATAATTAGTAACGAAATTATGAAAATAATTAATTACGAAAATATGAACATAATTAATTACGAAAATATGAACATAATTAATTACGAAAATATGAACATAATTAGTAAAGAAATTATTAAAATAGTTATAACGAAGTTATGAACATAATTAGTAAAGAAAATATTAAAATAGTTATAACGAAGTTATGAACATAAATATCTCATGTGGTAATCTTTATTTACCCACGTTTTGTGAACAGATTTAGTAACGTAATTATTATCAAAATTACAAGGTAAATTATGAATAGACTATCTTTGTAGCGTAATTATTGGGATAATTAGTAACGAAATTATGAACAGGCCAAACTAAGAACTAATTTATGTAGTAATCTTTGTTGAACCATGTGGCGCTATTTCTCTCTTATTAAATTATTATAATATTATTATAATTATTATTATATTATTCTATAATATCACTATATTAAAATACAAGGTGAAACAGTTGAAAAATAATTTGCCTACTTATACACTAAATATTTTTGTAAATCGAGCGAAATTAACTATGATAAAACCTCAATGTTAAAATGTAAAATTAATACGATATTTAGCCGACTTAATCTGCAAGAAGCTGTTTTTATTTTTAAACTTATTAACAACAAATTTGCTGTTCAGAATTATTATCTTGCCTGCACCTAAGAATACCTAATAATAAGACGCGTAAAAAGGAAATTATTTATGTCGGAAAGTTAAAATCTATTAACCCTATCACTCGAATTCAAAGTAAATTTAACAAATTGTATAATTCTGATAACTACCCCTTAGACTTGTGCAACCAGAACCTTTACTCCTTTAAAAATAATACAATGACCCGCTTAAAAGAAATTGACATTAATGCTTAACCGAATCGCTCATTTTTGTTTAAACTTTTAACTTTAAAATAAAAATAAAAAATTAAAAAATTAACATAAGTAAAACATGACAAACAAATATGTAAAACGTTTGTGCTATTTTTGTAACACTATAAAAAAATATAACAAACTTAACATCTGTATAAATTTTAAAAGGGTAACCAATATGTTTTTATACAAAATAAACAAAGTTTGAATTGATATGGATTATTATTGATTTCTTTATTATAATTATTATTATATTATTATTATTAAGGCTTACGGTGAAGTGGTTCCAAGTCCAATATGCTGAATGATTATTTGATGATAATAAAACTGCGTTAGATTTGCATATTTATTTTTAATAAAAGATGGATTATTTACAGTGACCTGACCGGTTTCCGAGGGGCAGGTCACTTCCATTTTGGGTGCGTCTTAATCATAGTAAAATGATTAAATCAGGGTAATCAAGATTACAAAATCTAATCATGATTTAAACGAGATTTAATCATTCTAATCATGATCTAATCTTTTTAATCAGGATTTAATCATTTAAACGATATTTAATCATTTAAACGATATTTAATCATTCTAATCATGATCTAATCTTTTTAATCAGGATTTAATCATTTAAACGATATTTAATCATTTAAACGATATTTAATCATTCTAATCATGATCTAATCTTTTTAATCAGGATTTAATCATTTAAACGAGATTTAATCATTTAAACGAGATTTAATCATTCTAATCATGATCTAATCTTTTTAATTAGATTTAATTATTTTAATTAGATTTAATTATTTTAATTAGATTTAATTATTTTAATTAGATTTAATTATTTTAATTAGATTTAATTATTTAAATTAGATTTAATTATTTTAATCACGATTTAATCAATATAATCGGTCGAAAAGAGAATTTATCATTAAAATAAAAACTTAAGTACGATTTAATCATACTAATCGCGATATAATTTTTTAATCATGATTTAATCATTTTAAACCCTTTGATGTAGTTATCAAAGATACCCTCTTTCAACTCTTAAAAACCTTCTTCCTTTCATTTTGAGGTTGACCTAAAAATATCCCATGAAATTTCATCGAGCGGTGTCTTTGCAACTTCGACAGGTACGTCGAATATGAAAGCAAATAATTTACGATGGCATCAAAGGGAAAAAGGGTCCTTTTCAAAGCCCATAACGCTTCGTTACTTCCGCCCAAAAGAATCAATTTTTAAGAAAAGAAAAACCTTCCAATTAATTCATCAAAGTGTCACGAGCGGAATAAATTACTGATGGTGAAATCCTATAGCTTTTTCTCTCCGTGGATTTTTTTTTCTTGGCGCGAGTGTAATTCTTAACCGTCTCGGCGCGTTTCTTCAGGTATCCAATTAAAGAGTAACTTCTCTTCTCCAATTTTTTTTGGCTCATCTTTCCTCTAGGGCTTCCGTCGCCCTACCTCGCGCTGTTGCCGGGAGATCCTTTGAAAGGGCTTCATTGAGTTAAGTGTCTCTTTTTATTCGCTCGGGTCTCCGGGGCTCCAGTGAGCTGTGAAAATGATGAAGTGGGCTCTCCCTTCCCTACTTTTTTCTCCATCAATAAAACAAGCCATCCTAGGCTGCACTTCCGCTTCGTCCTCTCGCTCTGGGTGCTTACCCGACTGCGCGGACGAAAGAAGAGATTGGAGTACAGTTTGCGATGAACACGACGCGATTTGGATGTCAGGTGGATTATGGTCGGCTATTAGCTTAGGGAAGCGTCTAAGCATTTTATACGCTTGTTAATGTAAACGAAAACGGTATTAAAGGATTTAGAATGTTTAGTAAATTTTCCGGCTGAGCGCGAAGATGCCCGTACAAATTTCAAATTAGCCTCGTTGCAATTTATGGGAAAGTAAAGCCGCTCGAAGACGTTCTTTGTCATGAATGCTAAATTAAGCTGGCCTTTTACAGACTGGACGATACCCGCAACTTTGTAACTCGTTTACAAAGCGCATTCTGTAAGGGTAATATTACGTCAAGAAATTTCCGCGACGTGTTTTTCTACTTCGATTTGATCTTATAGGAATTTAGAAAAAATAAGACGAGGAAAGTTTATTTTTGGGACGAAAATATGCTTTAATAAGGGATTATTTGTGCAATACAGGATTATACTTGCGATAAGGGTTGCAATACAGGATTATACTTGCGATAAGGGTTGCAATACAGGATTATACTTGCGATAAGGGTTGCAATACAGAATTATACTTCCGATAAGGGATTATACTTGCAATAACATATTATACGTGCAATAAAGGATTAAACTTGCAATAAAGGATTAAACTTGCAATGAAGGATTAAACTTGCAATGAAGGATTAAACTTGCAATGAAGGATGAAACTTGCAATGAAGGATGAAACTTGCAATAAAGGATGAAACTTGCAATAAAGGATTAAACTTGCAATAAAGGATTAAACTTGCAATGAAGGATTAAACTTGCAATGAAGGATGAAACTTGCAATGCAGGATGAAACTTGCAATAAAGGATTAAACTTGCAATAAAGGATTAAACTTGCAATACAGGATTATAATGGCAATAACGGATTATACGTACAATAAGCGTTTATACTTACAAATTAGCGACAAGGGATTATACTTGAGAACAGGGATTATACTTGAGAACAGGGATTATACTTGTACTAAGGGATTAAGGGATTATACTTGTATTAAGGGATTATACTTGTACTAAGGGATTATACTTGTACTAAGGGATTATACTTGTACTAAGGGATTATACTTGTACTAAGGGATTATACTTGTACTAAGGGATTATACTTGTACTAAGGGATTATACTTGTACTAAGGGATTATACTGGTACTAAGGAATTATACTTGTACTAAGGGATTAAGGGATTATACTTGTACTAAGGGATTATTCTTGTACTAAGGGATTATTCTTGTACTAAGGGATTATTCTAGTACTAAGGGATTATACTTGTAATAAGGAATTATACTTGTAATAGGGAATTATACTTGTTAAAAGGAATTATACTTGTAATAAGGAATTATACTTGTAATAAGGAATTATACTTGTAATAAGGGATTATACTTGTAATAAGGGATTATATATATAATAAGAGATTATATTTGTAATAAGGGATTATATTTGTAATAAGGGATTATATATATAATAAGGGATTATATTTGTAATAAGGGATTATATATATAATAAGGGATTATATTTGTAATAAGGGATTATATTTGTAATAAGGGATTATATATATAATAAAGGATTTTAAATACAGATTTGACTGACTATACGGTAGGGTATTTAGTTTAACGTAATAGGTCTAAGCTTGACTGTAAAATGTATACCAGCATAACGGTAAACAACACATAGCTAAATTATTAGTTGACCAATTTAACACCATATGAACTTACAATAATGACAACTTTTTGCGAAACGGGGTATTTCGTTGCCGAATTCAGTGTTTCTGCTGTTCTTCCAGTCTTCACAGGACTCATCTTCGCTAAAACAGTGCTCATGGTTTTTCTTAGGTCTTCAATGGTTTCTATCGTATCCACTTGATAAAAACCGAAACAGGTCAGAATAGCTATGGCAATTGCGGTCAGTGTCACCTTCCTACGCGTTGTAACCCGTCCACCTGAATTAATGACTTGAACCTAAGGTGGTGCCTAGCTCATTATAGCGAAATACTGGTGGTAAAATAACTTATACTAAACTCATTAACTCACTCACTACACTTTCAAGATCCAAAGTATTCCTGGATTTTTAAGGCTCCTTAGCCTCCAAGAATAGTTGCAAACAACCAGAATACAAGTGACTGCGACGTTTTCATTCTTATCTACCAAAATCTCAACTTTCATCCATGAGGGCTAGTAGCGCCGAAATGAGAAAACTCAGACCTCCGATCTGCCGTAAAATATTTTACTTACAAGGAGACGACCCGAGGTGTTACTCGCCGAGTTTGTTCAAACTCGAATATTTAGTAGACCTTCATGTAACTTGAAATTACCCAAAAGGAAAATTTTCAATGGGCTTCCGTTTTGACATGGCAACCGAAAATGTTTTTGACCACTAAATCTAAACTTTTCTTTACGGGATTTAGCGTAGGAAAATCCTATTTGGTTTCCATTTTCCCAACTTTGTGTGCGTTTACCCAAATTTATTGGCATTTACCCAAGTTTGTTTAACTAATTTACGTTAATTTACCCAAAATGACCCGAATTTCACCAAAAATAAAAATAAAATCTTCATTTGAGTATGATATTGTTATAACAAAATGTTTATTTTTTTCAAATATTTCACGGTGGGGAGAATGTTATTTTCAGATTTTCCCATGTTAAATCCCGTAAAGAAAAGTTTAGATTTAGTTGTCAAAACATTTTTGGTTGCCATGGCAAAACGGAAGCCCATTGAAATTTTTCCCTTTGGGAAATTTCAAGTTACATGAAGGTCTACTAAATCCCCGAGTTTGAACCAATCGGCGAGTAACACCTCGGGTCGTCTCCTTGTTAGTCATATATCATTCGAATTTCGTATTATTTACCGAAATAATAACGTTGAAAACGATAAGGTTATATTTAACTAAATCCTGTTTATCCAAAACGAGAATTCCATCCATCATAAGTAACGTAGTGATGATAAGTATGATAATTAGCAGGCATGCCCGTATATGGCGGGGGGGGGGGGCGCCAGGTGATGCTTAGCCACCCAGCCCCCCCCCCCCCACAAATGAATACTTAAGCATCCCCAACCCGACCAACCCAAAACAAATCGATAGCTGAACTACCAAATGATATGATCTAAAATATTTGTTTATTAATCAAAAAGGAGAGCTACATCACAATTTCATTTCAGTAAATATTTCAATATTTCAAACGTTTTTACTACATAGTTTTGAAAAAATTTGTTTTCGTGCGTTTTCGCCCAAAGATGACAATAAAATATTCAGTTCGGTTGGGAGTTCAAGTCGGAGTTAGGCAAGAAGATTTTCGGTATTGAAAAAAGGTTCGGTAAGAAAATTAGCATTAAAACCATAAGAAATGTCATACTTATTATTATTATGTTATTTAGTTCTCCACTTAAAGAAACACTTCTGACCATGACCAGTTCGGTATAACAAATAAGAATTGCGAAATTACATAATTTTCAAATACGTTATTCAATACAAGTCTCTTTTATTTATTTATTTGTCTTAAAAATTTCATATTTTAAACGAATGTAATATGTTTTATGTCAAAACGAAGCTGGAAAAGTCGACAATTTCTTTTATTAATATAAGCCTTTAATGTAATGTAATGTAATATGACCACCCTGTATATATCTGAAAAGTGTTTTTGTAAACATGTTTATATGCAGGTAATAAACTCGAATTGAATTGAATTTAATTTAATTTTGAAGCGGAGAAAAATTGATCTAGCTTTCGTAATATTGACTTAATTTTATCCAAATTAGTGCTTTTGAATCCGTAAATCCTCGAAACATTAATCCGATTACGTTCCGAAGGATTTAAACCGTGTTTTCGCGAAGCTAACAAGCTTGTTATTGTAGGATTATTGTCGCTTAGATTTTTCTTTCTTTCCTATCGCAACGGGAAAACCGAGTAAGACTGAATCCCTTTTCACAAACTATGCCTTAAGTCGTTATTGTATGTTGGGGTTTCCATATTTGAAAGGCGAATCGTCATATTTCCGCTATGTTTAGCAGTCGCTACCTGAGAGCAAACGTCAAGTAAGTCGAGATACGTGACTATTGAAAGAAATTAATAATAAGAATCCCTGAGTGTTTTTCAATTAAGGTGCCTCAGTACAAAATTTTCAATCTATATTTTCACTCTATTTTTATCAACTTTCATTTTTAGATTATCATTGTTATTTTGCTAGATTTCGAACTTAAAACTGGTTTGACACAAATAGGGGTTTTCAGACTTGCTTGACTCTTGCTCTAGGGTAGTGAGCTGTTATTCAAAAGGGGGATTTTAACTAAATACTGTAAAATAATTCCGGTGTTTCTATAATTTTGGCCGGATGTTGATGTATCCTTTTGTATAAATTGGTACGGTGCGAGTCTCCAAATTTAACCGGGCTTGTTGTATACCTTTTCTCTCTTTGAAGTTTTGAACTTAAGCCGATTAGAATTTTGGGATTATTATTACAAATTCCTTTACGACTTCATAAGCTGACTTGTTAACGTGACCCAATTATATAAAAGCTATTCTGGGTTTACTTATTTTTCAATTTAATTTTCAAATTTCGCCTGGATAATGAGGATGATTTTACTCCGACCATAGATGGCGCTACACAGCACTAGGGGGATTGTCTGTTTCTATTTAATAACAGCGTCCGACTCACACTCCGTGGCTCCTGTTAATTAGAACGCGCCACGAAGCATGTGTACCACCCGTAATTAAATAGAATACGAGAAATACCCCTAGTGTTGTGTAGCGCCATCTACAACGTAGTCGAAGCAAAAGACTTCCTCGTTGAGTGATATTCCGTTAAAATTATACATGAAGCTCAATAAACTATATAATCTTGGACAAATAAAATAGTGGACTAGTTAGGGTGCTTGGTTCTTTTAGAGTAGTGCAGATTGTAGCGCCACTGTGTCCGATATTGGAAAAATATTCAGCCAAATATTAAACACGAGGAAGATAAAATCAGCTAACGACGTTTGGCGTAATATCTTCAACTCGCCAGTTAACTTTTTACCGTGGCTTACGTTATTAAAAAGGGCCGTTCACATGAAAATTTCTTCAATTAATTTCTTTCATTTTATTTCGACAATTCTGGCCACTAGGTTCTCTCGTATCTGAGATCCGTTATCTAGGCAACGGCAAGGTTTCAACTTTTAAAAGTCACGACACCCAAAAAATATGGCGTTGCAAAGTGCAAATTTGTTGCATTATAACAAATTTGGGACGTTATTTACGACGGTGTGACACATAATTAATTAATTTAATTTTTCTTTGGTCTCATTGGAAAAGGTTGAGGTTAAACCTCTCATTAGGTCCAGAAACAAAGGTACAAGTCTTTGCGTCGTTAAAATGTATCCCCCTTGTCTAGGAGGCGTGAAATGGCCTTTACGATAACGTGGGGAACGTTTTTCCGCGAGTGCTTTGTATTTGGGTGGAAAAGTTTCCCGATTCAGTCAGTAGGAGCGCTTGCTAGCGATGCAATTTGAAGGAAAGGATTTTGGCTTACGATACGGATCCATCAGCTTATTAGTCGCAGTTTTAATTCAAGGGCTTAAAAGTCAACGTTTTCAAATTAGATAGATTTTTTTGTCATTTTAAATTTAGCATTATTTAACTCTAAAACCACCAGACTGTGCAAAACCAAATGTACATACGAAGTCTTTCTACTTTTCTATCAAAAATGCACTTTCACCCAAAATCAAAATCCCTCTGGCGTCACGCGCTGTATTCGTTTCTAGAGCTTTTCACTGTTTTACAACCTTTCTTCAGACGTTTTCTATCGGGGCCAAAAAAAACCGGGTCGAGACTGCGAATTCAACGTTGCACAAAATAGGCTTTTTCCTACGCGAGGGGAGAGGCAAATCCCCATCCCTATATATTCCCGCGTTACTACAACACGTTCCAGTTTAACGTGAAAGTGTCCGGGAAAGTAGGGAAGATGTCTTACCGGAGGTGACGGTTTTCCTATTGACGATGGTTTCGTTAGAAGTGTCCCGTTACGATGGTCGGTGGTTCCGTACCATTTTGGGAGCCGCTGTACCGCAAAACGAGGCAATAATGCACGTCCAACTTGAATAGCTCATCCTCTGAGTCAGACGGAATTAAGTCCGTTCGGAAATACGGCAAAAGAGGGCCGCGAGAAATGGAGAAAGCTCCGCCGCATCATGTTGAGGAACTAGAGACACCGCCATGTCGCCATTTATACCTCGATCCCGCAACGGGGACTATACCGTTTTCTACGCCTTCCCTAGAGTGTCCGGTGAGAGTGAGCTAGGGGTTTAAAGCCTAGGAAATTCTGGCTATGACTCCCCGGAGACCTTTTCTCGATCCAAGCGCGTCTTCCTTTGACTCTATAGAAATAAATAGCTCGGATACGCTCTTGAATTCACCTTTAGAAAGATGTGGAAGTCTGCTTCTCTGCCTGGCGCTACTGGATTTTGTCAATGCGGAAATCATTATTTTTGGATGCATTAGAGGGGTTTTTTTTGCTAGATCCATGTCGAGGTATGCGTAGTTTTAGATTTTAAACGTGAAAATCGGTAAGGTAGTCTTACAGGTATTTGTAAGGTGTGCATGGTTGGCATATTTCCTTTTGATCTTGCTTTGGAATTTGTTGCTAGGCAAGCGTTGATGAACTTCATAGGTATGAGTTTTGATATTCTCCAACTCCAAACTGGTGTATACGTTATTAAGGCGGAATAAAGTCAACGTTTCTCTGTACACTATAAAAGATCCTTAATTATACGAAAGAGGTGCGTGACAAATGGCTTAACAAGGGGATAACACCGCCGTTCTCAAACGCGAAGTGTAAATTTATTATTTATTTACTTAGCTTTTAATAATACTTAGCTAATTAATAATGTACCATTCCTTACCCACACAAAAGACCTATTCCAAAAAAAATAAAATAAAACGGTAGCAAATTTCAGTACTCTAACACGAGTATCTTTAGAGTTATCAGCTCCCAAACCTCGCTTTCGACACGTTATCAACTTAACGACCTTCTTGTTTTTCATCTAGCATTTCTCGGCTTCCTATTGGTTAAATCCAATCAGGTCAAAGTTATTGGTACTTAGAAAGTCACGTGGAACACGTTTCTAATTGGAACCAACTTTGTAACATTTACGGTTCTCGAGTTAGTTTTTGGATGACCTTGAAGACATGGTTCAAGTTCATCGACATTTTCGCATAAGTTTCCCCCTGAAAATTTCAAAATCGTACCTAAAACAGATTTTGAGATATTCGCCCTGGTTCATTTTTTAGTGGACACCCTGTATATCAAAATTATACAAATATTCAACTTTTTATTTTTATACAAAGATTATCATGGTACCCCAAAAAATTGTCAATATATACAAAAACTTTAAAATACCAGAATTAAATGGAAATTTAAACTTCCCTAATGCAAAACCACAAAAAACTCATTTAGTTTTAAATAATATTATTTAACACTTTTTTAAACTTAAGTATTTTACCTTTAGCCTGTCTGTTATTATCAAGTTAGTGTTTTTCCTTGTGTTGGTATTTTTTTCTTTTAAATAGTTAAATGGAAATTACCTATTTAATATAATTACTGGGCTCACAAGTCACAAAGATAACTTAGCCCAATCACCATTTGTAATTTAATTCATGTTGCTACCAATAAACTTGATTTGATTTGGATTATTGTGTACATAAAAACGTGTTCTTTATTCCGCCTTAATAGGTATGAGTTTTATTAGAGTTGGGTCATATGTAAAAATATATGTATTTATATTTAGAGATAATTCCTCACGCCCTGACAATAAGCTTTAAAGAAATCTTTGGCTTAGTAAGTTCTGACCTTTTATTTTTGAAATTGGTTCTTTAAAAGTTTGAGTAATGGTAATTAACCATTGTATTAAGTAAAAATGACCAGTAAGCCGAGTACGGCTGAGGTTTTTAATCAAATTCACTGGAATCCATTTCATTTCTAAACTTAAAAAATTTAATGAACTAAGCCTAACTTTTCTTTCTCGCACGTACTGTCGCCTAAGCCCCGACTAAAATTATCGTAGTGATAGTTGAACCAGTGGCGGCTTAATAAAGCCGGGTCCCCGGGGCGGCGGCAGTGTTTTGTGACACCCCCCAGGACCGTGCAGAAGTTTTCACGGGTCCGTCTTCTTCAAGTTTAATCGTTCTGATTTACACCCCCCCCCCCTCGAGCTTCTCCGATGGCACCCCCTGCTGCCCTGGTACCCGGGGCGGACCGCCCCCCCTTAGGCCGCCACTGAGTTGTACAGAATTCTTGAGGCATTTCAAAGCAGCTGGTGTACCTCAATAAGCCTTCCGATTTAGCCCATGCCTACCGTGTCAAAATATCGGGAACAGTGAGTCCCCTTAGATTCTTGGTCCATGATTCATGCCAAGCGTTATCATAATCTACGACTACGAAATTTACTGAGGATAGGAGGATATTTTAAATCATGAGGTCATACTAGGAGTTCGTTTAAGTTAAAATATAATTATTTATTAATTAATTAAAACATTGATTGAAAGTATTAATCGACTAAGTATGGTGTTGAAACAACTAGATTGCCAAAACTTGGTTCCAACAACATTTCCCCAAAATTAATAATAATAATAATAATCAGCTAGGCTAATACCAAAAGCACCACCTTAGGCCTAAGTCATCAAGCGACTTTTAAAGCCATTAATTATTAAACTAACATGTGCAATATTAACACGCACAAAGTACTACTAAATTATTAAGAACTATAATTTTTAAGGTTCGAATGCCAAGGGGCCTATCTTCTACATAATTATTCGAGAGTCAGTGACAGACCAAAATTGGATAGCGCAGTGGCGGTCCAGTAGCTATCGGTGGATCACATATCAGGTGGCCCATTGAAACTTCCGACTACCGCGGATTCCAGGGTTTGGAGACTATGGTTCCCGACGTTTCCATCCGTTTTACCATGATGGTTGTTGCTCTTGCTTATACTCTCCAATTCTTTTATTCTTCCTCCATCGTATATGCACTTGGACTGACAAAGGCTGAGCTTAACGGGGCATCCTCGAAGATATAGATGACCCAATCAACTTCTTGGGCTACATCTGGGGTCTTGATGACTCCTCCTTGACGAGGCGTCAAAGTTCATCGTGAGAAGAGAGCCGACCATAGCCAGGAACCGTACAAAAATTGTCTGTATAATTTCTATACAATCCTATACACTCTTTTATATCCTTATTTGTGAGAGCTGCCATTTTATTACAGGTCTGATTTCAAATAGCGCATGCAAGGCCGCTTTACGCGGTCAAGTGCACACGACGTCTCGAGCTGATGAGCACGTGCAGGCGCCATTGCCTGTACTATTTTAAATTAGGCCTGTAATGAATTGGCCGACTTCATAAAAGAGTGTATAGAAACCGTATAGTTTTATGGCGTTCTGTAGCCTCCTATAGAATACTTCAAATATCTATAGAAACAATAAACATGTATATAGAAAGCTATAGAAGTTTTTATAATTTTTATAGAATTTGTATTATAAAATTAAAATTGCACAACATTTTATTTCAAGATAAAAATTCTAGTCTTTGAAAATACAAGCAGATTTCAATACAATATTAATTAACAGTATTTAAAGCCCTGCTGCTTGGTTTTGCGCTAGTTGCAGCCTACTTCCAGGGGCTAGTAGTAGTAAACAGTATTTAAAGTCCCTGCTGCTTGGTTTTGCACTAGTTGCAGCCTACTTCCAGGGGCTAGAAGTAGTAAACAGTATATAAAGTCCCTGCTGCTTGGTTCTGCGCTAGTTGCAGCCTACTTCCAGGGGCTAGTAGTAGTAGTAAACAGTATTTAAAGTCCCTGCTGCTTGGTTTTGCGCTAGTTGCAGCCTACTTCCAGGGGCTAGTAGGCCGCACTTTGAAAAATAACAGGCATACTTCTCAACTCAGCGCCTACAACTAGTGATGTAAGTCGGGTAAATACCCAGTGGGTAGGGTATTTTTAAATAGGTATTTACCCTATGCACTAGGGTTTTTATGATTAGGGCGTTAGTTAGTATCGGGTCGAGTGGAGCTATCTGTTATCCTCCTTGTCTACATATTTTGCTTGGTTTGGGCTTATTAGGTAGGGAAATTTGGGCAAACTACATTTTTAAAAGCAGTTTTATATTAGTCAATTTTATTTCTAGCCTGGGAGTTATTCAAAGATAAAAATAAAGGTGTTGCTTTCATATGTATATTGCTGTAAGGAATACAAACATTCTAATGTCAACAAAATGACAAAGTATATCAGGAAATGTTTTAATGGCCCACATGAAATGAATAAAATCCTTAATTGCTCATGTTACTGTTAGTGTTAAGCCTGGTAATAAAATAGTCATGATGAGGAGGCTGAGGAGAGCCAGGGGCAGCAGAGACTGAACTTTCAAGTGATCATTCAGATAATGAATAAATAATATTTAATAGTTATCTCATATGTAATGTTACTATGTAAAATTTGCAAAAAAAGTAAAAAAACCATAATTAATATTTAATATGAGAATAACTTGATGTGTTTGTGGGTTTTTCAATTACCATATTCTTAATTGAATAAATTAAAAAATATTTAACAAAGAAATTAAAGGTGTTTATAAACACCTGGGTATTTATGTATTTTGGGTATTTACCCGGGTAAGTACCCAAGGTATTTACCCTGCGTTATAAATACCCGGGTATTTTACATCACTACCTACAACTCCTTAAAAGTTTTGCATAACCTTTTGAAACACCCTGTATAGATTGCTTTTAAAATAATTATACGAAAAGCGTAAATTTTTGGTATTGACGTTGAGGAGGATTAATTTTACGATGTATTTCGCTCGAATTTACTTTCATTTCTTGTATTATCATAATTATTATTATTATAGTGCCATTTCGAATACATACTCCAGACAATGTAGACGCTCTTAAATTATGTTTATTGCGCCAAAAAGCGCGTAAAATGTACTTCAACATATAAAGTCCCCTATAAGACGACTCCCCTTAATGTCGGCAGTTGCGCGTATTAAAACCTTTTCGGCTTGTTCTCGGTCGCTATCTCCATATAAACTCGACATTCCGTTAATCCCCTCCGCATGTCGGCGCTGAAATATCACTACGCCGAAAGAAGAAGCGCGATAGAGGGCGACACGATAGCGTATAATCATCCGAAGGGTGCGCGGGGTGGCTGGCCCCTCTCCAAAATCCTCTTCGAGCGTTACGAAATCTGCAGCGAAGGGGAGGCTTTGGTTCCTGCAGTGCACTCCTTCACGCCGCGATTAGCCGGTTGACGATGATCATTACCGCTCTTCAACTTCCCCTTCGAGCCGAGGGGTCAAAAGGGGCCTATGACCCCCTCCCGACGCTTCCCTAATCCACCGAGATAGCGCCTTAAGCCCCACCGATGCCCCCAACCCCCACACCGGGACCCTCTCTAGTATAAATACTGCCGGAGATTCCGCAGGGCCCTATGACAAATACTTATTCTGTTTACATAGACTCTATATACGCGTAACTGTCTCATCACCCTGTCCTTTACTGCAGGATGATTCAACGATATCGAATGTTGTACCCCGTTTTACATATGGGTATGGTTAGTATCAAATTTGCCTAAAATGGTGTGATAATAGTGAAGGGAGTAAGCTGACACGGCAAAAACATTATCTTCTGGATTATGAAGTTCCTAAATGCGCCGCAAACAAACTTAGCGCTATAAAATAAATAATAGCTAGGCTATAATACCCATAGCACCAATTTAGGATCAAAACATCTAGTTACTATTAATATCTTTAAATCAGGTGGCAGGGTTACAACCGCTCCCTACACTAACTATTACCATTGTTTATGTCGGGGGAAAATCCCTGTGTCTAAGTGCCACCGTAAGTGTATAATATTATTACATAAGTGTGACACTTCCTATTCTTTACGTGCAAAAGTTTTACTGAGAGCTATTCACAAGACAGACTGCATCACGCATCGTCGCCGTTTTGCATCTGCTTGCTAACGCTCACACGTAGCGATTGACAGCGCTTCGATAAGGGGAAATTTTTTCTTGTGATGTCCGCAAAGTGACAAACTTATGGAACAATATTATAGACTTATGGTGCCACGTAACGATGGCAAGTGATCTCCAACCATCAGCCTTTAATTTTCCTTTAAAGACTGGTTTTCATTCATAGGGCAAAAACGCCACGACGGTGAACGTCGACGCGAAAAATTTCCGTTAGGCCTATTGCAATATTTTTACGTCGACTCTCACCAAACAATGTGGCGTTTTTGACCTAGTGAAAACCAGCCTTGAAAGCCCTATAAACCTTGTCTACATAGACGGAAACACTATAATTCAGACAAGCGACTAGAGTATGTATCTTTGTTGGACAAATGACAACCAGTTTAAATATAAGGTGAGAAAATACAGTGAAAAACGCGTTCGTAATCTCAAATTTCAAAATACTTACCTTTAGTTTTAACTTCATAATAATCAAATCGAAAATTTTTTACCTGTAAACTAGATTTATATGGTCTTTGAGGCCAAGTCCTATTAAGTTAAATTGAACTGCAAAAATAAAGCTTCCTTCGGCGAAGTCGTTGTCCATTTAGCTAGCTTCCGAAAATCGGTGGCACCAAGGAACAGTGCTTAATGAAAGTATTGAATACTACCACCTGAAAAACCAGCTGAAAGAACTATATAGTTTAAGCCACCTGTATTTTTGACAACTTTTAAACGGAAAATGTATTTAGTTTCAAACTCTTTTCACTTCATGATGATGCATTGGTCCATTTGAATTAGTATCTCGTCATTTTGATAACCAAGGAAATATATATAGAAATCAACTTTTCTGTTAACGCGCTAAAATATTCTGCAATATTTTAGTCGTGGATTTGGCTCGAACCGTTTCTTATTTTCTTTGAATATGTGAAAGGGGAAAATATCTGAGAAATTTCAATTAATATTAAATTTAATATTACTGAGACAACTTTAGTAGCAACAAAGAACGGTTCGAATACAAAAAAAACCGACCCAAAAAACCCACTTTAAAACCCACCTCAGAAAAAACCCACTTTCAAATCTCATATTACATGAAAAACCAACTAGTTTAATGTGCAATGACCACTTTAATATATATCTTAGACTGAATTGCAATTCGATTAAAACTTTACAAAGTTAACTGGCTTATTAACCTGAAACTTATAACTTAGTACTTCTACCAGTCCTTTGGTTCAGCTTTGCAGTTGCTGTATACTTTTATAAGCTTTTCTGCTTTTTCTGATTCAAGTCGGTTTCTTAGATTTGACCAAACGTGGCCGAATGATGAAAATATTCTTTATTTAGAAGCGCTAGACATAAGGCATTTCTAATTTATCTAAGTTTAAAGTTTTTCGCATTATCATCTAATACAAATATACTAAATTAAAAAACCCACTCAAATGAAAAAACCCATTAAAAACCCATTGGATTGGATCAGAAGTAAATGAACCAAAGTTATCGAAATAGCGCTCAAAATCAGAGGTCGTTTTCCTTATGAAAATGATGAGAAAATCGAGTCAAATAAAAGCTAATTTCCATCCCCGTCTTTTGACGCGATAAATTGCACTTGGTAATTGTGGGTATAGCTATTTCTATGTATATGTATAAAAAATGGTTTCATAAAAACAAAAACGTTTTTTTTATCGGTCTAGGAGCGCACAGAATTTCAAATTCGAGGTAAAAATGTAGCTTCCTAAGGAAAACGCCTCCAACATGGGGAGTATAGCAGTCTGATAACTGCGGTTCATTTACTTCTAACATAAGGTATTTCTAATTTCTCTTAGCAATATCATCTAATACAAATATGGAAATAGTAAACTAAATGAAAAAAAACATTAAAAACCCATTGGGTTGAACTTTTTGAAAAAACACGGATTTTTTCGAACCCTGCGACAAAGGACGTGTTTGATTTGCTAATTCAAAATTTGGATCAGCCAAAAAAAATACGGAAGAGGAGTATACTTAGCAATAAAATATTTAAATAATTAACAAGATGGTGGACGAGGTAAATGTAGATGATGATTTTGTTGTATGCACTGTGTACAGAATTAGATATTTAGATTTGAACAGACCAAACTAGAACGTTAGCAACTCGCTAGACAGGATCGGTAAAAAGGACAGACTCCCAAGGTCGGAGAAGAGCTGCCTGAGGACCAGAAGTGACTCGACATCCCTCAACGTAGGAGCCACAGATGCTCCGGGCGAAACCGTGTGGAGAAAGCGGTATTAACCAATAGGCTGGGTAGGCTTAAGCCTAGGGGCCCGTAAAGTAAAACTTTGTTTGGTGGTATAATGGGGGCAGGATCAGGGTGCCCTGACTAAAACTCAGCCTAGAGGCCAAGGAGGTATTTAATCCACCACCGCGAGAAACCATCTTCAAAGGGTTGCCAAAGGGGGACAAGAGAGATTTGGTGATTCGTATTAGAAGGCATTATGATCCCAGACAAAAATTCAATTTGGTCCTCGCTGAAGCCAAAGATGATATAGATCTCCGTTCTTCGAATTCAGAGAACTTTCCGATTGAGGTTTTGTAACGAAGCGATTACCGATTTCCAGCACGTTACCATGGTAATTATGTAGCTAATTTTTTCCGAGTTCCGACAGGAAGTGGGTAAACGATGTTGACTACGCGCGAGGCGAATTTTGTTACGTTCACTGTGGTATAGTAGGTATCAGCAGAAATGCGATACATTTTGATTTGGTTTTTTGAAATTGCTAACACGATTGTAGGCACACGTAGTCATCACCGATTTGTTCCAATTTCAAAAAACCAAATCGAAATGTATCGCATTTCTGCTGATACCTACTATACCACAGTGAACGTAACAAAATTCGCCGAAGAGACAATAACACTCGAAGACCTTGAGGTTGGGCATTATGTTGCTGCAGTTTATGACCAAAATTGGTTCATCGGAGTAATTGTAGTTCTAAAAATGCCCAGAAGAAATGGACTGCCAAATTAAATTTATGAGAATAGACCGCCAAGATCGGTTGACGTGGCCCAAGAAGACTGATACATGCTATGTACCATTAAGCTGTATTTTGTGCAAAAGTAGCTCAACCACTATTAATGGACAAAAAGTCAACTAAATATGTAAAAATTTAATCACAATAAATGAAAAAGATCAAGTACCTTTTCGAAAAGTTATAAATGTTTTGTATTTCGTAGTACCTTATTAAATGTAAAATTCAAAAATCAAAACAATTATTATTTTTCAAAATTTCGCCTTAGGTACTAAATATAACCACAAATACTGTATATTTTTCGAAAGCCCTAGGCACAAGCTATCTTAAAATGTCTTAATTAGAAATATTTAGGTTCCACCTTTTTGTGTATGGGCGATCGAAGGAACCCCCCCCCCCCAAAAAAAAATTGCGTTTTGCAGTTAAGTGTGGCAGTACTACTTATTGTAGCCTTTTTATCTCAACGCCATCATGTTCGGCATAATTAACATATAAAAATAATTCCAAAGCTATCAAAAAACACTTTCAGGCTTTTTTTCAAAGTACTATAAATCCAAAACGAATAAATAAAACTCACTCATATTTTCCAAAGGTTATTATTTTGGACCCCTCAAAAGGTGTAGTAAGTTTCGTCAAAATCGGTTGACCCATGGTGGCATCACTGGTCGATTACACATGGAATGACCCTATAGGAAAATACGTTTCATAATTTGCGTGTAGACAATCAAGGTGCTATCTGCAAATATCCTGAATAGGTAGAAAGCTTCTATTAGTCCCAGCAAAAGCACGCTGTTGTCGATGAATAATACCATCTCATACAGTTCCAACGCGCTTCATCAACTTTACTGATGGGAAAAGGAAGTTAGTGAGAATTCCTCGCGCGTTTCTGGATTTGCCCATATCAAGTTTAGCTCGTGCCTCGCGATCACATTATTTCATTTCCATGGTAACCTTTTCAATGGCGCAAGCATTATAAGAATTTTTGCATTTTTGGGTCCGCTCAATGTATGATCCGCGTGAAACAAGGTCTCATTGAATTTTTTTCAATGGAATATTATACAGAGGCATACTTATGAGTAATTATGTTACATATGATATTATCTTCAGTTAGGCCTAACACCATTTTTTCTCGTCGACGCAAATGAATCTCCGTTAGGCCTAACGCAAGTTTTCGCGTCTCACTCATATATATATGAAATAGCTTAGATAACTCAAGCTGGACACGGACCCGTGGGAAGTACACGGAAGAGACGGCTAGCAGAATACCCATATTTTATGGAGGCGCTACATAATAGTGCCATCTATCGGTGACAAAAATTAGTATTTGGAAAAAACAACGCGGTAAATTAGGCATCATAATGTTGATAGCCCTAGAGTAACTTGGAGGGGATTTTACGTGTCATTTTATTTAGCTTTTGGTGGACAGATGGCGCTATAACGTAGCGCATCCGGGAAAATACGCGTTGTCTGATAGTTGTCGCTTCCCAATCAGTCCCTCGTAAAATTGTGGATCTATACTATTTCATATATATATATATGATACTATCTAAATACTAGGACCATATAAAGAGCAGTTTACATGTCGAATCTCTCCTACTTCCTTTATTATTATAATTTCCGGAAATGTAGGATTTCGTTCCGTGGTTTGCCTTCAATCGAAGGGGAGAGCTTAAGAGAAATGTGGTAAAATGGTCTTTATTGTAAATTGTGAAACCCAGAAATTGTCGGCTTATGTTAAAACCGTGTACGAGAGTCAATATTCCATTTAAACAAGTTAATTTATTTAAATAATATTTACCAAGGTTAACGTTGCATGTGGTTTTTTTCAATATTCGTGTTTACTTAAATTTTACAGGACATTCCTGTAAACAGCAGATTCCATGAACTTACTATAATTTTAACAGGGTCTTTTTATCTCACAAGTCAGTGTGGGCGAAAAGCAAACCCAAAAAATGGACAAGATGAAGAAGAAATATTTTATCTTTAGAGGAGAACTATATGAAATTGTAACCTCCACGTGCTGTACAAAATAGACCTATAACTGTAAATAATTAATACCATGTAAAGAATATAAAAATATGCCAATAGGAAATTAACGGGGATTATCCTTTGTGAATACGAAATACGGATAAGGAAAAATATTTGGGAACCGACGGGGTTCACTCGACGAACATTGATTACAATAACACCTTCGATAATATTTTGTTGAACATGACAATTGACAGCGAAATTAAACTAGGAAGTGATCGTAAAACAATAGGCGGTTAACTAAAACATTTTCAAGGAAATTACCAAGAAGTAATATTTCCTAGAGAAAGGACCTGCAAGTTACTGTTAATATAGTGCTTGTTAAAATAATTGAAACTTTTCAATAGGCCTTTCCATAAACTAAGCTACGCTAGCTGAACTTGTTTTTATGTAGCTCATTCGTCATTAACTACGTAGAAGTTCAGTTCAGTTTATGTCGGGGACTTTTCGTAGTTAAACGTCATCGATACGTCACCGTGACTCAGAAGCACCATCAAAACAATAAGGCTAATGTTACTTTATAGAAAGGCCTATTGTAAACAGAACTTCGTGTTTTTGCTAAGCCTTAAAGGGGAACGGTCAAGCTTTAACCAGTTAGATAGCCCTATAGCCCATTAAAAACTAAAATTTATGGCGAAAACCGCATCAAAAAATATTGAGTGGTTAATTTTTAATAAAATAAAGAAATTTCGGGAAATCGAAAAGCGCGCGTCCGCCGCGACACCTGGTGAGAAGTCGGTGAGACAGAAAAACAACGTAAAAGCAGAGATACTGACAGTATCTCTGGTAAAAGCGCGCGCTGTTGAAGACGCGAAAATTTGTTTTTCACGCGCGGCGCGTTCCAGTTATAAGAGACCTAAGCCTAAATTGCGCGATTTAAAAAGTTAGGATAGTTCGCAAATCGCTCATACGGGGTTAGGGGCGCTGGCGGTAGCCCCTAAGATGGCGGCGAAAATTCTAACCCAAAAACCTGGCGTTATTTTTCGTTTCAACTTTTTGGGTCAAAAGCTATTTCTTCAAGACAAAAAAGGTTAGTATATTGAACGTCTTGTTAATCTTTTGATACGTAAATAAGGCCATATTTGTAAAAGCTTGGCCGTCCCCCTTTAATATGTCAAAAAAAGCTACCTGGTTAAAAGGAAAAGTTTACCTTATTTGAACAAGCACTATATATTACTTCTTGGCGATTTCCTTGAACATGTTTTATTTAAGAGTCTATTGTCTTACGTTTCAATTCGTCACATCGTTCAGGAATTTCAACCATACTTTTGGTAAATCCACGAACTTGGCTATAGGAAAATACGTTTCATAATTTGCGTGTAGAAAATCAAGGTGCTATCTGCAATTATCCTGAATACGTAGAAGGCTTCTATTAGTCCCAGCAAAAGCACGCTGTTGTCGATGAGTAATACCATCTCATACAGTTCCGAATTTATTGATGGCGTAACTCCGTGTAGTCTCCACGTAGATCTCAAAATGTTGAATTGGGTATTACATTTCACTATTAACACGATAGTCAAGGGAAACCGACTCGCAGAGCTTGGTCCGAAACCAATTATAACATCCTACAAGGCATTGGAACGATATGGTAAGTGGTTGGGTCAAACGAACGATGTCATTTTAATGCGGGATTCAACAACGCGCACGTTCGATTGGACGCATTTCGTCGTTTTTGGCAAGATGGCAGTAGTGGTAATAGGCGCTTCACCTACGTGGTGAAAGGGGGATCTCTGAATGAAATATTTTATGTCAGCCAATATCCAAAGAAGCCGCGGTTAGATCATATTCTTTGAAGTTGTTAATCATGGTAATTAAATATATAAAAACTAAATGAAGTATCCGTCAAGTTTTTATTCGGCTGTATCAAAGAAAACTATATTATTTTTAAAACTATTGAAAACTTCGAGTTAGTTCTAAATTCAAGAATAAATTGCAAATTTTACACCAACTGTAAAAATTCCAAACCTCCAATAACATTCCTTGATGATATATACCAGCTAGTACTATTTACATAATATAAATCAAAATCCAAATACTATAATAGGTCGAATTTAGAAAATGGTATTTACTAGGTCTATCCGTATTGTTTTAAAGTGTTTGTATAAATATATTTAATACTTGTTGACTTTTGTTTGTTGTTTGGTAACCCTTACCAAAATGGGAGTCTTACTTTAGTCGCCAATTAGTCTCAATGTAGGATCAAGGATTTTTAAGTATTATGTAAGCATTAAAAACTGAGACCCGAATTTTGGGGACTTGAAAGAGGCTTATTTGAGAGTTGATTATGAGTTACAATATTATATTAAAAAAAGAGTTATTTAAGACTTCACTTTAGTATCATATGGGGAGACTAATTTTTGGGGACTTGAAAGAGGCTTATTTGAGAGTTGATTATGAGTTACAATATTATATTAAAAAAAGAGTTATTAAAGACTTCACTTTAGTATCATATGGGGAGACTAATTTTTGGGGACTTGAAAGAGGCTTATTTGAGAGTTGATTATGAGTTACAATATTATATTAAAAAAAGAGTTATTTAAGACTTCACTTTAGTATCATATGGGGAGACTAATTTTTGGGGACTTGAAAGAGGCTTAATTGAGAGTTGATTATGAGTTACAATATTAGATAAAAATAAGAGTCATTTAAGACTTCACTTTAGTCTCATATTTGAAAACTAATTTTTTGGGACTTGAAAGAGACTTAATTGAGAGTTTACTATGGGTTAGAATTTTAGATAAAGATAAGAGTCATTTAAGACTTCACTTAAGTCTCATATGGGGAGATTCATTTCTGGGGACATAATTGAGCGTTGCTTAGAGGTAACAATTTGAAGTTAAACTAAAAGTAATCGTAAATTTCATGTTAAACTTACCACTGGATCCTCTTATCTAGCTATTTTTGTAGTGTCATCTAAAATGAGTTTCGCTCACGTGCCGCGCAATTTATATAAATAAATGTACATTTGCCCAAACAATACACCAAATATTTCATATGATCTACTGTACTATACTTTTAAATTAGACTTTTAAAATTATATTGTAGTAAAGTCCAAACAACTGATCTGATTATGAGTTCAACTATAATGATAACTTAAGATTAATATTAAACAGGTAATGGATTTGCAACTTGAATCTGGAAGCTTGGTTACAAAATGGTCATACGGGATTGGCTGGCTTTATTTGGTTAAGCTAAACTTACTTGAAACCCTCACATACTTAAAATTAAAAAAAAAATTAATAAAATAACAGTTTAAAATTTTTAAGTCTATTTACTAAATAATATACTTGAAATTCTTAAATTAGGACATTTCATTTCAAGTAAAATTATTATAAAAGTACGAGTGTGTAAAACAAATGAACTGGGTGAAAAATAGCCTAGCATCTAGCGCCATCCTTGAAGTCTGGAGATTTTAAAACTTGCAATCCAGCATGGCAGCTGAACAAAGTTGTCATTTTTGATTCAGTATTTGAGTAGCCAGATAGAGGGTCATTATAAAATTAGATATTTAGAATGTAATTTTGTTTTTTCAAAGGAAGCCCGAGCGTAAAAACTACCTGCTATATAGCGATCACCATGCATTAATTGGTGAAGAATTTCACTATAGATTGCAGTGAACTGCTCACATACAGGGTGAGTGAACTGCTCACATACAGGGCACCCTGGATGTATATTAGTTTTACTGATATCGGCAGATTTCCAATTATTGCTAGAGTTAACCCTTACCAAAATCGTGACTGTCACATTTAGGCTTAAAAAGGTTTTATTTAAAGCTGCTACAGTTCCTAATACAGCCTCAAATTCATACTTATTCTGAGACTAATGAGAGTCTTAATTACGGTTGCAAAAATCTTGTAAAATCAAGTTTTAAATAAGTATGCAAGAATCAACACATTTAAGACTTAATTTAAGCTGCTACAGTTCCAAATACATCCTTATTGGTTACTTATTTCATACTTGTTTTGAGTTTAAATCAAGTCAAAGACTTGATTTAAACTCAAAACAAGTATGAAATATATTTAATAAATAAGGATTGATGTATTTGGAACTGTGTCTTTAAGACTTGATTTAGACTCAAAACAAGTATGAAATAAGTAATAAATAAGAGAGAGAAGGGTGTCTATCCGGTGATTGAGAATTTCATTCTCAATCACCGGATAGACACAAAGAGCTTGGCTCCCGCCGTTCACCCGCGCCTCTCCCGTTCCTCCCCCACCCGCGCCCCCATCTCAATCACCAGAATTTCTATTCACCAGATTCTCCCGTTCACGGGTTGCTTTCCCCCAACCCCCCATTCACTGGATACTTTATCTCTCGTTCACCAGCTCCTTTCCCCCATTGCGTTCACCCCTTCTAATCACCAGTTGCTTTCCCCCCATCCCCATTCTCCAAAATTAGTTTTCCTCGCGCAGATATCTGGAGATTAGATTTTTACCCGTTTGCTTATCGCTTCAGAACTCCTTAATTTCTAATCTCTAGGCAATAATAACAAGTTATTTTCAATTTAATTAATTTTTTATTTTATTTTAGAACTTTGTTTACATGTTAGTAGGTACTATCAGATATTCCATTAGATGGTTATCTTGTGCATTACACAATGAAAACAAATTAAAGTAGCTAAGTTTACAGGTTAATTGATTATCTACGAGTAAATTAGTAAAATCTTGTAGTACTTCCGAGGGTGATTTAAAACAGCCAAAATAAGATTTTACTTGATGGTACGAATTAAATTGATCTGGGTACAAAAATAAACCCTCGAAAGGTTTTCCATATAATAATTCGTGAATTTTTTTAAGGTTTTTAACAATAGCTAAGTACATGCATTCGATAACATTTTTATGTTCGTTTAAAAGATTTATTTGAAACCGAATAAAATCAATTTTTTTTTGGAACTCACCGATTTCGCGAGCTCCCAGATCCAGAACATGACCGTAGGCAGAGTTCAATTTGATGTTGTTGGTAGTGGCGACGATGGATACGTTGTTGTCGTGATAGTCGATGATGTTGTGGGTTAGAGACGATGCTCCGGTTTGCGTAGCGGCGAAAAGCTCTCCCCAAAGAGAGAGTAGATTGGTGAAAGCTTCGGAGGTCAGGAACAGAATATTTTCGTTCGATTTTTTGAAGAAGAGAACTTGTAATTTTGATCCGTCGAAACCAAAAGAAATGTAGACTGATCCTCCTAACGTGATTTTTATGTTGATACGTCTTTCTTGGCCCCTGCGTTTGGATACGGTATGCGTCTCGGCTATAGAAAATGAAAATGTTAAGCCTTTGTCCATTGAAATAGTAATAGTATTAATAAAATAATGCTTACCAATAGATCGTTTTTCCATGTTTACGGTAGATGACGAGAGCAAAGCGGATGCACTTCTTTTCAGTTCAGCGTCTCAGAGAGAAATGACGCATGGGAGATTAATCAGTTCCTATCTTGTTGAGATTAATTCATCACGTGATCTAAACTTCAAATAACCCTCAAATTCTATCGGCTCTCTCTCTCTGAGATAACAGTTCTAGACACTCGAAATTAAACCGTCCCGTGCTCGAAACTGCCTCTAATTATCCCCATTGACGTCACATATTAATCCACTTGGAAGAAGAAAAAAAACCCATTGTAGTTTCCTTTCGAGAGCTTGTGATGCAATCATATCCTAGAAAACAATACAATTAATAGAAATTAACATAAAATTAGTATACTTTTAATACCATTTTGTGAGCTACAGTGAAAAAAGTTACAATTTTACGGTAGAAACGTTTTCAAAATACCACAAAATGAACTCAAATAAGAAAATTGTAATTAAAATAATCACTACGGCTATAATTTTAGAAGGTTGTTTCAGGACGGTGATTATGGCAGATGTTTGTACTTCAGTGTCCATATCGGAAATGAAGTTAAATGGAATATTTTGCGAAAATAAGTATAAATTTTAGCATAACCCTAATATATTCTCGAGAACTGAACAAGTTCTTTGGGAATAAGAGATAAGCTTACTATCTTCCCCTAGGCCCTATATAAGGGGGGCGCCTGAACCGGGGGAACGTCACTCTATTGTTGTTCTTTGTGCGTCTAGTACCAGGATTTTTGAAGCGCGCTCTCTCTCTCTCTACGTAAGTTTATTTTGATTTTTTTTATCGTAATTTTTTGAATAAGGTTTAAGTAAATCGGCATTAAAATGAAAGGTGTACAATACCCAGAAATTAATTTAGTTGATACCCCGGAAATGATTATAATCGACTCCCCTGAATTGATTGATATAACTGATAACGAGTTCCCGGAAGTACCCATAGTAACTTTACCCGATTCTCCAGAAATGGAAATAATAGATTTAACTGATACCCAAGACCCTACCCTTTCCTTAACTACAGTAACTGATTCGCAATTGGAACGTTTAAAAGAAATGACAATGGTACGAGATTATCTTAGAGAATATCAACTAACCCATCAAATCTGTTCGCCCCCTATCGATAATTTACCTTCACCCCTTTTAAGACCTAGTTCTATTCCACATGCCGAAGTACGTTTTTCGCCCTCGTATACGCCTATGGATGCTCCCTCACCCTTTCTAGAATCAGATGACACATGCCACTCTTTATCTTTGGAAGATAATTTTATCATGTCGTCCCTCAGTACGGACAGCATTCAGCGCTTAGCTGAGAACGTACAAGTTGCCCGACGGGACGCGGAGGAACTTGCAGCCGCAGCCGCAAGGGCAGCCGAAATGTTCGAGGAAGCTAAAGCGTTGTTAGCTGCTCGTACGGCTAGTAGTAGTAGTAGTAGTAGGCCACCTCATAATATTTCCCCTCAGCGTAATAATGACCCTATAGCGGTCGCAGGCCCCTCACGAGCTCCGCAGTATTCACCTCCATCGTCTCAGACTGCTGAGAAAAACGCGAACCCCGAGAACGCAAATTTGACTGCCCCCACTTCGTCTCCTCCTCCTCCTCCTCAAGTTGGAGGTGGGTTGGTTGACGTTCCAATAACGCCTCCGTCCTTTCCTAATTTACCAGGTTCTGTTAAAATATTGAATAATAATATCCAAAATTTCCCAAATTTTGGACTAATGGGACGGACTTTAAATGTCCGGTTAGAAAATAATATAGAAAATGGTATTTATATATTGATGGAAACCCTATTAGAGGACTGTTTGCCTTCAGATATGGTTTCGGTTTCATTCGTGAACGTCACTAACCCCGGTTTTCAAATTAACGTCAGTTTCCGGCGTCGGGACCAATTAGACTTGCAATGGTTGATGACGTATATCGATGAAAAAAGCTATAGATCCGAGAACGATGGTAGTTTTTTTGAAGGAATAGTTACGGTTACGTTTAATCGAGTCAGATTACCGCAAGGAGGAATTAGATCAGTTGGGTTAGGGATTTCCCTTGAAAAAGAGTTTTCTTTTTATAAACATTGCACGATAACGATAAATAACCAGGATAAAATTTGTTTAGCACGCGCTCTTGTAGTAGCCATAGCTCATAGAGAATACATGGAAAATAAAAATGATGGAGAACTTAAAAGAAAATATACTACTATAAGACAGTGTAGAGGAAAAAATATTGAAATGCTATTACAGACCCGCGAAGCTAGGACCCTTTTGGCTTATTCTGCATTAACAGACGAAGAATGCGCGGGTCCGGACGCTTTAACTCGGTTCCAAGAAATCTTGCCCGAATACAGTATTATCGTTTTTCGATTACGCGATCCCGTACCCTTAGTTATTTTCGGCGACGTCGAAGAAGAGAGGGAACTAGAAGGACCTCTCCGCAAACGTCTTTATCTTCTAAATATTGACACACATTTCAACGTAATTACTAACCCCAAACCCCTTTTCGCGTTTAATTACTTTTGCGAAAAATGTTTAGTAGGTTTTAATCATCTCGCTGACCATAAATGCCTTCTTTTCTGTCACGCTTGTTGTAGAAAACAAGATTGCAGGAAGGACGTAGATAAAATAACTTGCCAAACATGTTTAAGAGTTTTCCCTAATCAAAATTGTTACGATTACCATTTATCAGGACCCGAGCCCTTATGTAATAAAATTTACGTTTGTAATCTTTGCGGAAAATTTATCAGTATGTTTAAGCGTAAGGCAGTACACGTTTGCGGAGAGACCTATTGTCTTTCGTGTAGTGAGTTTAACCCCGCAGGTCATCTATGTTACATGCAACCTTTAGAGACCGACCGTAAAGATTCTGCCGATAAAACTACTCGTTCTCGAATAAATAGCAATAATAAACGGGTCCACGACTCCGACAATGAACAATCACCACCAACTAAGAGAAGTACTCCAAAAACGGAAGTCTTTGTTTTTTATGACTTGGAATGTAAACAAACAAATCGTACTGACGCCAATGCTTTGATTCACGAACCAATTTTATGCGTCTCGCAAAAAGCGTGTAAATTCTGTTTCGAAGAAAAAGATAGTCAGTACGCATGCGCTAAATGCGGTAGTGGTCCTCGGGAGAAAATATTTCTCTCAAAAGACCCCGTCGGCGACTTTCTAGAGTATCTTCGTACGCTTAACAGAGTGGCTGATAAGATAATATGTATTGCCCATAACGCTAAAGGTTACGACGCGCAATTTATAGTACGTAAAATGGTCGATTTAAAGTGGACCCCTAAAGTCTTGACAGACGGGACCAAATTCATGAATGTACAGTATAAAAAATTAAAATTCTTAGATTCCTTAAATTTTATGCCCTTTGCCCTTTCTCAATTCGTTTCCACATTTGGTTTAGATAATAATTTAAATAAGGGACATTTCCCGCATTTACTGTTTAATACCGTAGACCATGAATTTGATCCAGCCCGTTCGAACGAAACCAATTACGTACTACATAATGACATGCCTCCGATGGACGCGTACGACCCTAATCGTTTAAGCGGTAAGGCCTACGATGAATTTATCCAGTGGTATAACGATTCCCGGTCCGAAGCTTGCGGAAATTCGGACCCCAACTTTAATTATTTTGATTATAAAAGAGATTTAATCCGGTACTGTCGCCAGGACGTAAACATTCTTTTGCAAGGCTGTTTATCATATCGTTCTATTTTCATGGATAAATTTGAAATAGACCCGTTCTTAACTGCGATAACGATTGCGGGAGTATGCAGTTTTATCTTTAGGAAACACTTTTTACAGTCCGATACGATTGGTGTAGTGCCCCCTTTCGGCTATCGTATGAACTGCAACCAGAGTTTTGTAGCGATCGAATGGCTTGAATGGATGTCTCACTTACGAGGGAAGGAAATTCAGTCTGCTTTTAATGGATTTGAACCTAGAATTCTTAACATTAACGTGGACGGACTTCTCGATAACGAAGTGTTTCAATATCACGGATGTTATTTTCACGGGTGTAAAAAGTGTTTTCCTATCAATAGAAACTTAGCGTTATACGGCGACAACACTCAGACCCATAATTCGCGATACGCGTCAACCATTGCTACCACTAACCGCTTGAAACAATTGGGATACACTGTCCATGAAAAATGGGGATGTACTTTCAAAGCTGAGCGGAGTACTAACCCCGCCATCAACGCATATCTTTCTACCGAAAATTTAAAATTAAAAATTAAAGAACCAATCCGCCCCCGCGAAGCCTTTTTCGGAGGACGTACGTCAGCCTTGAAATTACATCACAAGTGTAAAGAGGGGGAGGAAATTAAATACATTGATATTTGTTCACTCTATCCGTGGTGTAACAAGTATTGCAAGTTACCCGTGGGACACCCTAAAATACATGTAAAAGCTCCTTTCCCTGACATTTCTACCGTAAACGGATTAATAAAAGCCACAATGTTACCGCCTCAAGCTCTCTACCATCCCGTTTTACCCCAAAGAATAGGATCGAAACTAGTGTTTGCCAACTGCCAAAAATGTAGTGAGTCTCGAAACCAGCAGGATTGTCCCCACGAAGACTCAGAGCGACAAATAACTGGTACTTGGGTTGCAGACGAGGTACAGTTGGCAATCGAAATGGGTTACAAGGTCATTTCTATTCACGAAATTTGGGAATACGAGGTAGTAAAATACGACCCGATATCGAAAGAGGGCGGTCTTTTCTCCGAGTACGTCAACGCGTTTCTTAAACTCAAACAGGAATCCAGCGGCTTACCCGCGGGAATAGAGACCGATGAAGAGATTAAGAAATACGTTGACGAATATTACGAAAAGGAAGGAGTAAAACTTGATCCTACCAATATTAAAAAGAACCCTGGTCTTCGTACCATCGCGAAGCTTTGTCTTAACTCTTTTTGGGGTCGTTTTGGTTTAAACCCTCGCAAAGACCAATCGGCTATTATTAGCGATCCCAAAAAATTTTTCGATTTATTCTTAGACCCAGACATAGAAGTTAAATCGGTTATTCCCTTAAGTCAAACGCATTGCGTGATCAAGTGGGCGTTTTTGAAAGATATTGATCTTGTTTACCCAAACACGAACGTAGTAATTGCTGCCTATACGACCGCAATGGCTAGGATCAAGTTATACTCTTATTTAAGGAGATTAGGCCAGCTTACGTATTATTATGATACGGATAGTTGCATTTATCTAAAAGAACGAGATGGAATAGAGATTGATACGGGCAACTATCTCGGAGACATGACCGATGAGTTGGCAAAGTACGGAAAAGGCTCGTACATCCAAGAATTGGCAACAGGTGGCGCAAAAAATTACGCCTTTAAAGTACTGAACCCTACGACCGGTAAAGTCTCCTACGAAATGAAAGTCAAAGGGTTCCGTATAAATCAAGGCATTAAAGATTTGGTTAATATGGACACGCTTAAAAGATTAATAGGTGTCGACGGAGAAACGAACGAGCCAGTAACCGTACCCCAGCCGAGGCAGATTTTGCGTCTACCCGATCATACGGTCGTTTCCGTCGACCGTACTAAAATCTATAGACCCGTCGTAGACAAGGTACGGTTACTGGACGACTTCACTACGGTACCCTACGGCTATAAAGCGAATCTATTTGCTCCTGAGGCCGGGGACGTAGAGCCCTCCAATCGCTAATTCTCGTTTAAAATTAGTCTCTCCACTCTAAAGTGAATATAGGTTTCAGTCTTACGACTCTAAAGTAAATATAGTCTTGCGACTCTAATGTGAATATCAAACCTATACGGGGTAAGGGATGAAATAGGTTATTCGATTATATTTTTCCTCCGCTGAAGAGTCCCATAAATTTAACCGAATTTTAATTTACATTTTCATTTGTACGCTAGTACTCGAAGAGAGATAACCATGCAATTTATTCATCCGTTTAATTGCGTAACGGCAGGCCCGAGTCAGAGTGGCAAAAGCTATTTAATTGAATCTATAATTAATCACGAAGAGGAAATGTTTGTTCCGGGTTTCAAAGAAATACATTGGTATTACGGAGAATGGCAAGCTCTATACGATAAAATGAAGCACAGGGTAGTTTTTAAAGAAGGATTGCCTGTTTTATCTGATTATGACGGAAAAGATCCTATATTATTAGTTATCGACGACCAGATGAGCGAGAGTAAAGGTCAAATTGGTGATTTATTCGTGAAAGGCACCCATCACCGTTCTCTAAGCGTTATTTTTATTACACAGAACTTATTCCATCAATCAAAAGATAGCAGATCCATATCCCTGAATTCGCATTACATAATTTTATTGAAAAGTCCCCGAGACCGTCAGCAAGTGGCTTATCTCGCTAGACAAATGTTCCCTGATAAGTGGCGTTTTGTAGTTGACGCTTACGAAGACGCGACTTCGAGACCTCACGGTTACCTAGTATTCAATTTAACTCAAACTTGTCCCGAAGATCAAAGAGTCTTGACTAATATTTTACCGGGAGAAACGTGCTACGGTTATCTCCCTAAATAAATAAATAGAACTTACATTTCGTAACTTCAATCAGTTATGAATCATGTCTCGTAGAGTACGTATCGAGAGAGACGCTCTCCGATATCTCGGTCGTTGCAAACCCGTTCAAAGAAAAGCCATTTTAGCTAAAGCCGACAAATCCCTCATAGACGCTATCAGTGAATGTATTCATAACACTTTAATTGGTAACGTAAAACTATCAAATACCCAAAAAACCAGGTTATCTCGTCATAAAAATACCCTTCGAAAACTAGCTAGTAAGCGGGTAGCTTGGAAAAGTAAAAAGAAATTGTTAGTTCAGTCTGGGGGCGGATTTTTCTCGTTTCTTCTACCCGTCGTTTCAACCCTTCTTGGTTCTATATTTGGTAGTAAACAATGAAACACGCCAGAAAAATGATTCTCGTCCCTAGCGGCGTTTTAAAGCCAGACCCGTTCCCGCACCCCCTCGCTCTGACAGTCTCTGAATTAGACGTTAAGATGGACCAAATATTAAATATGAAAGATTTAGACGACGCCTCGAAATGGATTTTATACGAACAAGCTTTAATGACACACGGAAATCTACGTAAGCAAGCTTCGGCTCCTAAAGAAATCGAAATTGCCCCCGCATTCGACTCGCTAAGTAGGGACTGGATAGACGATTTGCCTTTGATATATTACCAAAAAGCGCAAAGCATGGTGGATCAGTTGGAAACTGTACCCGAAAGAATACGGTGGGATGAAAACGGGGAGCTCGTAATAAACGGTCGACCTATTAAAGGTTCCAATATTAGCGAAATTACCAAAGCGTATTTAAATCCTAAAACCCACCCAAAACCTATCGGATATTTCGCGTTTATTTCCAATTTAACCCAATTTAACTCTTCACCGGCAATCCAAGGCTTTCCCTCCCCGCTAGCTCCGAGAACCCGACAACGACGTTCTCCCGTTAAACGCGAGTATCCGGTTCCTCAAAGTGGGCGTGCGCGCAGGACAGATAAGCCCCGTCCCACTCGTAGCCTTAACCGAGATCACTCCTCCTCCACGTCTGACTCTTCTCTTCACTCTTATAAACAAACAAGGAGTCGCGCGCAAAAGTCTAAAGTATGGGCGAAGCTATTTTAGAAAAAATATATTTTAACCCGAAGCATCCGGCTTCTTTCGGAGGCGCTGAAAGGTTATTCCAGTCCGTAAAGTCTCACGGCTTAAGTAGGGAAACTGTAGAAAAATGGTTAAGAGGAATCGACGCTTTTACGATGCATAGGCCGAAATATAAAAAGTTTCAACGAAATAAAATAGTAATTAGTAATATAAGGGAACAATACCAGGCTGATATTAACGATATGCGCTCGTTAGAGGCAGATAATGACGGATACAAATACATTTTAACAATTATAGACTGTTTTAGTAGAAAAGCGTGGGGGTTACCTCTTAAAACTAAATCGGGGAAAGAGGTTTTGAAAAATATAAAAATTGTTTTTAAAGACGGAATTCCATATAAATTTCAATCGGACAAGGGCACGGAATTTAGGAATAAAGAAGTACAAGGATATTTCAAAAAGAATAAAGTTAAATTTTTTAGTACCGAAAATGACGAAATAAAAGCCTCTATCGTAGAAAGGTTTAATAGAACGTTAAAAACAAAAATGTATAGATATTTTACCCATCACTCCACAAATAGATATTTGGAAGTCTTACAGGACTTGGTCGAAGCGTACAATTCCTCTTATCATAGCTCAATTAAAATGGCCCCTAATGACGTTTCGGAAAATAACGTATTACGTGTGTACAATAATATCTACTCTAAATATTATGCCAAGAAACTGAAAATGAAACCGCAATTCCAAGTAGGGGATTTGGTTAGAATAAATACAACTAAAATGATATTTCAAAAGGGTTTCGAAGCTAATTATACCGAAGAAATATTTAAAGTCGTAGCTATAGTTAAAAGACATCCACCCGTTTATAAAATAAAAGACTTGGCAGAAACCGATATAAAAGGAACGTTCTATTTTCGAGAGCTTCAAAAGGTCAGTGCGCCTCGTTCGTTCAAGTTAAACAAGATTTTACGTCAGAGAACTAAAAACGGAGTAAAACAATTGTACGTTAGTTGGCTAGGATATCCTCCATCGTTTAATAGTTGGGTTAATCAAGATGACGTCTGGGATTTACATAACTCTTCCTAGTAATACTAGAGATAAGAATAAGAATAATTCAGAAAATACTCTAGCCTCGTATTCTACAACGTTGGCCAAACCCATTAGTTTACGCGGAGATTGGGAAATTGCTCTGGTAGAAATTATTTATCCTTTATCTTTTTATAACGTAAGCGAGCCAATGGGATGTGGAATAGAAATTAAGGAATTACTATCGAAACCTCCAGCCCACATAGTAGATTACAAATATACCTACGACTTCCGCGAGATACCTCAGGGCTACTACAAAAATCCTCATGAACTTTTGGCAGTACTTAATGAAAGTATTAAAAGTTTGAACCTTGATTTAAAGGAAAGCGCTAATTCAGAGTTCGATAATGATTCATTAGGAAAATTTGAATATAGTTTAGAAAGTGGACACGTACAATACACTTCCTATAGTAAACATTATTATCAACTCGAGTTATCGCCAAAGTTGAGGAAAATTTTAGGATTTAGAGATAATGTTACTGATATTTCACCTAAGGTAGCATTCAGATCAGATTCCCCTATGCAATTAAACTTATTCATCCCCGATCTTATGTTCGTGTATTCCGATTTGGTAGGAAATGAAATGGTTGGGGATACATTAGCCCCCCTTTTGCGAACAATTGTTGTAGACCAAAACGCCCCCAATGGATCAACCGTTTCAAAAACTTTCGATTCTCCGCATTACCTTAAACTGAGTAGAAATTATTTTGACTGTATCGACATTAATATAAGAACTAGTTTAGGTGAATTCGTGCCATTTCAGTTTGGTTCAGTCACGTGTAAAGTACATTTACGACGAGCTCAGTAAAAAAAAAAAAGAATGGCTTATCAGTACGTTGATAGAAATTGTCCCTACATGCAATATTATTTAAATCAGGCGGGGGGAGGAGTAGATTTACCTTATTTCTCTGGGTTTGCGGGACAAAAAGGACACGGAATTGGTAGCTTTTTTTCAGGGCTAGCTAGGTTTGTATTCCCATTCCTAAAACAGTCTGCCAAATACGTGGGAAAAAGGGCTCTTTCTACAGGAAAGAAAGTACTCGGAGACGTCTTGCAAGGTCAGGACTTAAAAACGTCAGCCAATAAACGAATGACAGAAACTGTGGACGAAATGGCAGCGCAAGAAGGTTCGGGTCGTCGCAAGAGAAGAAAAACTACTAAGAAACCATTGAAGAAGAAAAAGAGTTCAGTTAAACGCCGCAAGTTCACGCGTACGGTTCGCGATATTTTTGCTCTCTAAAAAAAATGGAAGTACTTAAAAGCGAATTAAATATTTTCAACGAACTACCAACTCAACTCAGCGTTGAAAAAGGTCAAACGGTATGGTGTAAGCCAATTTCATCTATCGACAGCAGTTCTATCATCGAATTCGTGGTACCGGGTACGGGAGACTCTTACACAGATTTGGCAATGACAATGATATATTGTAAAGTAAAAATCGTCAAAACCAACGGTGACAACTTGGATGCCGGGTCTAACGTTTCGCTCGTGAACAATTCTCTGCATTCGCTATTCAAACAATGCGAAGTGAAACTCAATGATACGACGGTTTCACCATCGGCCTCAAATTACCCCTATAGGGCCTATATCGAAACCTTGCTCAACTTTGGGTACGATGCAAAAAACACTCACCTTGCGACATCTGGATGGTACGATGACACGGCTGGAAGTATGGATCTGATAACAAACGCCGGATTCATAAAACGTCAGGTTCTAGCTGCTGAATCAAAAGAAATTGAACTTTACGGGAACATTTTTTGTGACATTTTTAATTTCAACAAATATTTAATTAATGGCGTACAACTTAAGGTTTCACTCACTAGAAATAGCGATAATTTTACCCTTTTTAGCGACTCTGTCGACGCGTATAAAGTCGAATTTATAGACGCTGCTCTAATTGTACGTAAAGTTAAAATTATGCCTAAAATTTTATTAGCCCATCAGCAAGGATTATTACGTAGCAATGCCAAATATCCCTTTACTCGTACTGAAATTAAAGTTAAAACATTAGCTAGTTCTATTCAGAACGATAGTTTTGACAATATATTCTTAGGTCCGATGCCCAACAGAGTCATTATTGGTTTAGCCACCAACAAAGCGTATAAGGGCTCCGTTAAGTCTAATCCTTATAATTTTGAAAATTTCGACCTAAATTATCGGGCTCTATACGTTGATAACGAACAAATCCCTTCGAAAGCGTTGACCCCTAATTTTAATAGTAAACAATTTACGCTGGCCTATCATTCGCTATTCTCGGGATCTGGGATACTCTACCAAGACGGGGGAAATCACATTGCGTTGGCTCACTTTCCTCTAGGCTTTGCCCTATATGCTTTTGATTTAACCCCCGACAATTCGGCCAGTGACGTCACGTTTTGGAACCCCGTAAAGAGAGGGCAACTACGTTTAGATTTAGGATTTGGTACCCCTTTAAAAGATTCTACGGTCGTTATCGTGTACGCTGAATTTCAATCTTGTTTACAGATAGATAAAAATAGGAACATTATTCGAGACTATTAAAATGACTACGACAAACGTGGACTTATCTCAGGCACTGTATAAAACACCGAACTTTTTAGGCGTGTTTTCTTCAGATAATTTAAAACCCATGGTGAAATATCCGCAATCGCTTATCATTAATTTTGATAAAAGGGGCGAAACAGGTTCTCATTGGATTTGCGTCTACGTCGATGGCCGAAAACGGGGATTCTATTTTGATTCAATGGGGCTTCCCCCATTTTTACCCACAATCAGAAAATATTTAAATTCAATGTGTAAGACGTGGACATTTAGCAAAAGACGATTGCAAGGACTAACTAGTAACGTTTGCGGCGAATATTGCGTAATGTATATTTTGCATAGAACTAAAGGACAGAGTACAAAAACGTACTACCAAAAGTTTTCCAAAAATTGGGAAAAAAACGACAGCAAGATATTTTTATCTTTCGCAAATCATGCTAGAAAAATCATCACATCGAATTTAGCGAATCCATTAGCTAGAGAGAGAGGTATGGTGACTGACTGGAAAAAATCCGGTTCCAGAGGATAAAACAATATATTCCCACGCTATCTGGTATCTTTTAGAGATATGACCCGACCTCTCTCGAAAACATGCGCGCGCTTCTATGGGCGCCAAACCATTTACTTTCGAATAAAATAAACCATCCAAAAACAAAAAAATTAAAATAGAATCAGAAAGTATTGGTAAACTAGTTAGGACAACGTGGGTGGTTTACGCAATCTAGCATGAAAACAAAACATTGGTAGAAATATATTATTGCATTATTCCTGTACGTTCTATTTAAAGTACTTTCTAAAAGTCATTGAAATCTGTGACCGTCTTGAACCATTGAAATATGTTTTCTACCCGTCATTAACAAAATATCTTTAGTACACGCAAAATAAGATTGGTGAAAAAAACATTGCCTTAGATAATTTAACAGGGATTTAGTTAGCTTTGGGTCTTGTAATGATAAAAAAAAAAAGATTGAAATTTGACTCTGCCATTTTATTTAATAATATAAACTCATGTACGCGAAAAAAACAATTGTAAACAATTTTTCCTATGTAACTTTTTTAATAAATACTTTAAAAAAACGTAACAAAAAAAAGACTCTTTATTGAAAATCGCTTACCCTTTTTTTTCCAGAATTTCGATAAGTCAACCAGTCCAATGCAAGAACGTACTACAATGCGGACTCTTATCTGTAAATTTGTTAGACTTTGCACGAACCTAAACCATCTTCTCGTGACGCACGCTAAGAGGAAGATGGTGGAAATTCCCAGTCTCACGAAATTAATTATCTACGAACACTATTTAACCAATGGAAAAATTTACAGACTTTACCCACTTATTTACACACTGAATAGATTCCACACTCAATCACTAACTTAGATTTCATCACGGAAAAGAAGGAGATAGGATATAGGGGCTAGGAGTTGGTGGGGATGGAAAATGGTATAAAAAGGGAGTAAATCAATTAGAACAAATTATTTCAACCTTTTTCTTTGCTTGGAGCAAAAACTAAATTGAAATCAAAATGAGGTAAATATTATTTTAAGATTTAAATAACTTTTAGAACAAAAATTTTAGATTTTAATTTTCTTCATGTAGAATTGAAGAATTGAAGGGAATTGTATTGCAAAGCGCGAGCGATGATACAATTAAATTTGAGATTAGAATAAGGTAATAAATTAAATTTCACGAATTATTTATACTGTACTAAAGTTAAAATTTTATGTATTGTTCTGTTAGCTTTGAGGTTGGAGAGCCCAGGAAGCTTCTTCAAGTCTGGGAACATCAATTATATTGGGACGATGAGGGCGAAATACATTCCAGTAGGATACTACTCATCGTCCCAATTATTTTATAATAAAAAAATTAACATTTATCACGATTCTTTTATTTTCCTATCCAACAATAATCATTTCAGTATATATCAAACATTACAATAACAAGGATTATATGCAATTGCAATTGCTAAAATAGTGTATTCTACCGAGTTAATAGTCTCTAAGATTTCCTCCTGGGGGGTTCCCCCCGAAACAGGATTAATTTTTATCAAAGTTGTATCAGAAGTAAATTAGTGCGAAGTAAGCGCAATGTATTTTCAGCTATTCTAATTTGCCTAATTTAACACGTGACGAATTTTTTTCGCTAACCGATGAGCAGTAACCTCTATTTTTGGTTACATTTTACATTCTCCCGTGACGTCAATTGGTTTCAGCCAATGAGAAATCAGGATTTACTTGAAGTTTCGAGTGTTATTTGATCTCTAGATATACGACTCAGCGTTCTTTTAGTTCCTGGACCTCATCGAGAAGAGACACGTAGATTTTCGCGCTCCGTACCCCGCCTTCTCGACTCTATTTACAGGCAAAGGCTTAAGGATTTCCGTAAAAGTAAGTGACTTTATTATTTTACTGTAGAGGGAAATTAGGCCTTGTTTAAATTGAAGTAAATAGACTTAGATTCTAGTCAAATAGTCTTAGAGTCTAACCAAAATAAATAGAAAAAACATTTATTGAAATTTAGGCTTAACCAATTAGGCTTAAGAATGTTGACAATAGCTTATAGAAACTATCAGTTTACAGTATGGACATCGAAGCGTATCGACTTGAAACTTTTCGTCACTGGAGAAACCCCCACGTTACTAAGGAACAACTAGCGAAGGCTGGATTCTACTATATTCAGCGGGGCGATGAAGTACGATGTTACAAGTGCCATGGCGTATTAGAAGGATGGGAATCAGGAGACGTACCAGAATGGGAACATGCTAGATTCTTTCCACACTGTCCGTCGAGGGATAATTCACCATCGGAAAAAAAGTACCTTTCGCAAGAATGGGAGATCCCGGCACCACCAAGGGCAGCGGCACTGGAGGATGACGATTTCATATCTATTCCGGTCAGACGTGGTGAGGTAGAACTTTTATTAAAATTATTTATACAATCCGCACTTGCAGAAGGTAGTTCGTTTCAGCCCATTAAATGAAATTGTACATATTCCTTACGAAGATCGAGTTAATTTTTTTTATATTGATAAAATGCGATTTAAACGCGTTATTTATAATGTCGGTCTAATATTAGAACCTGTTTTACGCAATCATGTAATTAAAAGTAAAATAAAATTGGAAATTAATTAAATTGAAAATAACTTGTTATTATTGCCTAGAGATTAGAAATTAAGGAGTTCTGAAGCGATAAGCAAACGGGTAAAAATCTAATCTCCAGATATCTGCGCTAGGAAAACAAATTCTGGAGAATGGGGATGGGGGAAAGCAACTGGTGATTAGAAGGGGTGAACGCAATGGGGGAAAGGAGCTGGTGAACGAGAGATAAAGTATCCAGTGAATGGGGGGTTGGGGGAAAGCAACCCGTGAACGGGAGAATCTGGTGAATAGAAATTCTGGTGATTAGAAATTCTGGTGATTGGAAATTCTGGTGATTGAGATGGGGGCGCGGGTGGGGGAGGAACGGGAGAGGCGCGGGTGAACGGCGGGAGCCAAGCTCTTTGTGTCTATCCGGTGATTGAGAATGAAATTCTCAATCACCGGATAGACACCCTTCTCTCTAATAAGGATGTATTTGGAACTGTTTCAGCTTAAATTAAGTCTTAAATGTGTTTATTCTTGTATGCTTATTTAAAACTTGATTTTACAAGATTTTTGCACCGTAATTAAGACTCAGAATAAGTATGAATTGAATCTGATTTAAGGCTGTATTTGGAACTGCCACGTGGCAGCTTTAAATAAAACTTTTTTAAGTTTAAAAGTGACAGTCACGATTTTGGTAAGGGAAACTACAATAATTCAAGAAAGGAAATCCACATTGATTCCTCCACTCACTTGTCAGTAGTAGCGGGTGAGTTGAGAAGTATGCCTGTTTTTCCCCATTTTCCTACGATGAGTTAAAAGAGCGCCAGAGAGCTTCAAGGTGTGGTCTACTAGCCCCTGGAAGTAGGCTGCAACCAGCACTAAACCAAGCAGCAGGGACTTTAATTACTTTTTAAGGTTACTTTTTTAAGTTGGTTACAAAGTCCTTTATTACCTATCACACGAACCCGAACCTTAATGTTCGCGTTTCCCTGCTGCTTGGTTTTGGGCTTGTCGCAGCCTACTTCCAGGGGCTAGTAGGCCACACTTTGAAACTCTCCGGCGCTCTTTTAACTAATCGTAGAAAAATGGGGAAAAAACAGGCATACTTCTCAACTCACCCCCTACAACTCCTTACAATTTTTGCATACACTTTTGAAACACCCTATATATAATTTTATAAGAGTTTCCAAGAAAATATTTTTGGTCGATACTTTTAAATTAAATTTAAAAACCTGGCATTCTAAATTGACACCAATTTAATTAGAAAAAAATATCCTTTGTATAAAAAAAAAGGTTTAGACATGGGCCATCTTTTTATATAAGTTCCTATCTGAATAGAAAAAGTAAATACCTATCAGATGTAGGATATAGTAAAAAGAAGGGACAGTAAAAAGGGAAAAGATTAAGCCTTGGGTCGTCTGCTTTTATTCCCGCTTCTCTCTTCAACGCTTGTTGAAAGAACCTTTTAAAAGACAAACTTTTAAGGAGTTTTTAAAGGGCTGGCCTGGTTTTTATTTCATTGAATTCTGCGGATGGAACAATGAAAACGCATTAGGATAGAGAGAGAGAGAACGGGGGCGCTCCCTCGCGGTCGGAGCAAGAAATAAAATATAAAACAGGAGCGCCGTCTCTCGGCGACACTAAAAAACAGAATAAAGCCCAAAAAAAACTATTACCGGCACCGTTCTAAAAAGGGCTCTGTGGAAATAAAAGCGCTCTAGCTATGCTGTTTTCTTTCCACAAAGAATCCTCAAAAAATAAAATAAATGTAAGTAAATAGTGTACCTGTTGTCTTCGGGACATTGGGGTTATTGGTCCCCGACTCAAAAAGCGGCGACCGTATTAAATATTAACTTATTCGAATGAAATTATATAACTTAAATTCTGGAGAGTTTACCTTTCAACCCCTCTAGCATTATTCTTTGTATGGCGCCATCTAGTAAAAGTTGTAGGAACGTTTTCTTTGATCTTCCGATAAAACAAACTACCTCAAAATGTACTTGTATTAAGGTGTTAATAGAGAGTTTTAGCAACCCGTTTCTAGACGTAACCGCGAACGTCTACGTCTCTTCCCGATGTGTGGGTAAAAATTTCGTTCAGCAAAAATTGTTTTAAATTTTTAACACACAGCTGAGTGAAATATCTATGTTTCAAATAGAATAATGATAAGTGCGAAAGCGACATGAAAAAATGGTGTGAATGAAACTGCATTTTGATATAAAAAGTGACACACAACAATTTAATTGCAGTACGACCTAACTAGTTAAAAAATGACATTTTCTGTTAGTGTCACTCGTCGTATGCTTTTTCAAATGCCGGATACCTATGTTCTCAATTTTCCCAACGTCAGATAAATTTCTCAGATCTAGCATAGACGTTCGCGTTTACCCCTAGAAACGGGTGCTTGAAACTCTCTATTTACGGTACATGGGCAAGCCCTTTTTGATATTTTTATCTAGCTTTATTTAATTTTTTTATCAATTGTTCTAACTTTACATAAGACTTCTTAATAATTCTTCTCATAAATAGGTCTTGGATCGTGTTTACCGCCAATATTCTGACAAAATTATATTATACCATTAATTTTCTAAGGGTATAAATTCATTAGAGAATCCACGTTGTCGATTTTTTTTTTCTTTCTTTTTCCAGAACCTGATAGTGATGAAGAGCGTTGATCTAGTTAGGAGATCCGTCGTTGGGAGTCGCCCTAAGTCGCGGCGCAGTTGCCCTAATGGTTTTGCTATTTCCCATTAACGTCGCGCGTCGGATTAGTCCCAGCTTTTTGACTAAAAGTAAGTTATATTGGAGCCTTGTCTAAAAGCTATTAAGGCCCCCCACGCGCTACTCTCTATTAGGTTCCGAGACCAGACCCCTTTTTGGTTCGCCGGCGCAACTATTGTTCCATCAAAGGAAGCCAGCGATAAAACGTACTTCAGAGTCAAATTGATTATTAAGGAATCGCGATGTAAGAGCTAGTCAATCTAACTCGTAACTACGTATCGACGTAGATTCGCCTTTGATCGCGTTAGTTCCGTATTGGGACACGAAGCCGCGCTGTCGCCGTGTTGACAGGCTCGTGGAAAGAGCGCGTGTTGACAGAGCCGTCACTTTGGTCGAGTCTCGAGAGGACGGAAGACTCGACGGCCCAAGTGACAGTTCGATCGTAGGCGTATACGAGGGTAAAGTCTGTTTCGATGATCGTAAGTCTGTCCGTCGTCCTGGATGTTCCCGGTTGTCGCGATCCGGACACATTTCCCCGCAAACCTGTACGGAATAAATGCATCATTTTCGGTGCATTTGGGCATCGCGGAAGGAATATAACGCGTAGATGGGATATCTCTTCACGCGGGAGCGGCCATTAGTGAAACTTTTGACAGGTATTCGCTTCCGTCTACCTGTACTATATAGCTCGCTTATAGTAGCTTCTTACGCGGATTAACGGGGTTTTCTCAGGAAATATCAGGTATGGTCACCGGAAATGGCCTTTTAAGCTGTATATAGATACGCATATATATGTTTATATATGTATGAATAGAATTGAAACTGATTTTTCTCGAAATAAATTTACTAAGCTCGAAAAGGATTCTTTTGGAATAACATTTACTAAGCTCGAAAAGAATTTTTACCAAATAAAATTTACTTGGCTCGAAATTTATTTGGCTCGAAATCAATTAATTTACTAAGCTCGAAAATTATTCGTCTCGTATAAAATTTGCCAAGCTCGAAAAGGATTATTTTCGTATTACATTTACTAAGCTCAAAAAGAATTCTTTTGAATACAATTTACTAAGCTCGAAAGGAATTCTTTTCGTATTACATTTACTAAGCTCGAAAAGTATTCTTTTCGAATACAATTTACTAAGCTCGAAAAGGATTCATTTCGAATACAATTTACTAAGCTCGAAAAGAATTCTTTCGAATACAATTTACTAAGCTCGAAAAGGATTATTTTCGTCTAAAATATACCAAGCTCGAAAAGGATTATTTTCATATCAAATTTACTAAGCTCGAAAAGGATTCTTTTCGTATATAATTTACCAGGCTCGAAAAGGATTATTTTTGTATAAAATTTACTAACCTCGAAAAGGATTAATTTCGAATATAATTTACTAAGCTCGAAATTGTTTTTCTCGGATAAAATTTACCTAGTTCGAAATTAATTTTTGTCGAATGAAATTTACTATTAAAAATTATTTTTGTCGAATAAAACGAAGCTTGAAAACGATTTTTGTCGAATAAAACTAAGCTTGAAATTAATAAAACTTACTTAGCTCAAAAATGATTTTTCTTGAATCAAATTTATGAAATTCGAATATGATTTGATATTAAAGTATTACAGTTTTTAGTTCATAGTGTTTGTGGTTTTTGGGAAATAAGTATTTTTGCAATCAAAGAGAATGTGTGTTATATGTTTTTAAGTAATTTGTAAAACTTGAATTTGTTAAATAAATATATAAATTTATTGGCATTCTTTTGGTAAACTAAAATTACACACTCGAGAAGAAAAAAATTGAACTGTTTCCAGACTTGTCGTAAACGTCCAAATTTAATCTGGCAAAAACATGAACGAGTTTAATTAATATTTCTAGATTTACTAATTTTATAATTTTAGAATATTTACCTTTTGAGTTAATTTCTAGCTACGTCGGTTACTTGCCGATTCCACCTCCGATGCCGCCAATGCCGAATCCGCCTCCGATACCACCTCCAATTCCGATGCCACTGCCGATGCCTCCTCCGATTCCGATACCACGGCCGATACCGCCTCCGATAGCACCACCTCCAATTCCACCTAAAATTCCACCTCCGATTCCACCTCCGATTCCACCTCCGATACCACCTCCGATACCACGGCCGATACCGCCTCCGATGGCACCACCTCCAATACCTCCAATTCCGTATCCTCCTCCGATACCACCTCCGATACCACCTCCGATACCACGGCCGATACCAATACCTCCAATACTGCCAATTCCGTATCCGCCTCCAATTCCGATGTGAGGGATGTGATGGTGGTGGATTTTAACGTTGTAAGCGTAGGAACGGCCGAGTCCGATGCCTCCCAGACCAATGCCACCTCCGTAGCCTCCTCCGATGAGACCTCCGCCCAGAGCGGATGCCATGATGGCGGCAAAAACGAAGGCAACCTGAAAGAGCGCAGTTTTCAAACACTAATTAATTCACTGATATCCATTTGATTGTCGAGATGAATAATGAGCATTACCAAGTATTGCATGATAATGATATTGATTGGAACTGTTCGAATCGGAAGCTGGTTCGAGAGTGATGCCAATGGTCGATTTCTCCCCGGTATTTATACCCCGAGAAAGAGTTGATACATTTCATACAATACGCAAAATTGGTTCGATCTGGAGCTGTAAGGGTTAGGCCGAATTAATCAAGTATTTCAATTATTTGTAACATGTCACCTCGAGAAACACCAAGAACGCGTTCTTACGAATCGGTCAAGGCATTGTGGTTCGTTCTCACCCCCCTCCTGTTTGTGTTTCCACGGTATTTTTACGCGCTGGTTTTAAATAGTGATATAAATTCGATTTCAACGCTTACACGCCTAGAATGAGCGGAGCAGCCGAGCGGAACATTCCAGTGGCCAACTGACTATTGAGGGTAACCTGGGAAACGTCGACCGTACTCACGTAATCAAGTGGGAGGGTGCACTTTCACGTATCACCTATTATCATTCAATTCTGGTATTATGATAAATAAAATCCTCTATCTATTAAGAATATTTCCCTATAATGGTATTGTCATGTAGGGAAAACAGACTTCGCGCAATAAGACTTCTACAATGGTAGGCGTTTTTAGTTTTAGACTGTCTTTTTTAATATAAATGCATAAACTTCCATAAGGGCCTAGCATAGAGTGAGACGATAACTCTGTATTTTAACCATGCACTCATACACTCGAATAGGTAGAATAGTCCATAATGAAAAGCGAGAAAAAAGCTAAACCCTAATTATAAACAAATTTGAAGAAATTAAAAAAATTACAAAAAACTCGTACCAATAGGTTCCGAGCGAATTTCTTGAAATTTGTTTAACGTTTAGCTTTTTTATCCCTTTTCATTATGAATTATTCTATTTATTCGCGTATTTAATGCAGTCCATAGTTAGTTCTTATTAACTTAACAAAAATACTATCCGTTGTTCGTTAATATTGCGTGAAATTCTAAACCCCTTTCAACCTTAAAAAGATCAACATTTTTAAATATTTATCCATTTTATTATAAAGTTACATGACATTACATTGCAACGCGTTGCATTGCATTACCAACATTACCATTACCATTACATTCCTAGTAAATAGTAATCAGCTATGCTAATACCCAAGGTACCACCCACGGCCCAAGTCATCTAGCGACTTTTATTGCCTTGAATTCAGGATAAATTGCGTAGGAGAGGGGTGGCCAGCCCTTCACGCTAAAAAAGGTTGGGTCAAAATCTACCCATTTCGGGTCAATTGTTACCCAAATTTTCGGTCAGTATTTCACCTACCAATAAATTTGGCCAAAATGAAAACAACGCAAGTTGGGTAAAAATAATCACCCAAAGTTGGGTAAATTAACAACTGCCCAAATGGTTGGGTAAGATAAAGGGTTGTGCTATTAATTTGACCCAAATAATTAGGTCATCGTATTTACTTAATTAATGGGGTCAATAGCCTAGTGCTGTTGTAAACCATCAAAGGCTTAAATTAAAATGTATATTCTTCATTGAAAACATTTCTTACTTAGAACAAAAGCTATAGGTTATTAATTTAATCCAGTTAGCTAATGAAGTTCTATTATACTCCTATTAGATAAAAATAAAATTACCATATTGTTTTAGCTTGTAAGCCGGACAGCCGGTACTGTTGGTAGTGACTAGTGATAGAAATTTGGGGTGACTTAAGGTTGAATGAAATCAAAGAATTGACAAAGGTAGAAACCACAGCAGAGGAAATTATATTTTGCTACTTTGTTTTGGGTAAGAAATAACCCAAGTAAGGTTGGAGTGGTAAATATCAAAATAACCCAATTGCATAAAACATACTAACCCAAAATTGACTCAATATGGGTCAAAATATGTTTTGCCCAATTGTTTTAACCCAACCTTTTTGAGAGTTTTCATGCCATGAGCTCCAATAGCTCTTTACAATTAACGTTCTATATCATATTAGAAAAATATTTGTAAACTGTTTCTTGTCGTTACACGTATTTTTTATCCAAAACCCTGAATACTTAGCAAGATGTTTGTGTCAGTGCCGTAAATACCACGTGATAGCAGTGAACAGCGGAAGAGATTACACGAAAGAACAGGGCGATGAAGGAGGATCAGATTTATGCGTGTTACTAGTCATTTAACATAGTAAATATGTCATGGTTTACGGTATCTCGAAATCCAGAGGGCTGATCAAAACATCACAGTGGTTATAAATGAAAAATCGCTTTTATATGCTTCGGTAAGCGACCGTTGTTACACCGTTTGGCGTGAGTCAACCTCAACAACGATGACGACGCACAGGCTCAAATTCTTTGTTACTTATGCTCTATAGTCATTGTTTGGTCACTTTTGGTTTTACGTTTTTCGCATCTTCCTAAAATATTTAATTTATGATCTTAATGTTTAAATAAGGTTCTATGAACTTTAACAAAAAATTAATAGAATTTTTACTTATTTTTACAAATATGTTCATAATCAATAACACAGTATTATCATGAATAAATATATTTATTAACAGTATCTTTATAGGAAATAAAAATATTGAAGAGATTCTCAACTTTTAGCAACCCTTTATATTGATTTTCCTGTAAATTAAATCATTTTCATTATATCGAATTCTGAATGTTCGTTAGCCTTTGAATTTATCCGACAAGTCCAGCTCCAAGGCCACCGGCCAAACCAATGGGTCCAACAGCTCCAATACCACCAGCCAGACCAATGGGTCCCACAGCTCCGAGGCCACCGGCCAAACCAATGGGTCCCACAGCTCCGAGCCCACCGGCTAAACCAATGGGTCCCACAGCTCTGATGCCACCGGCCAAACCAATGGGTCCCACAGCTCCAATACCACCTGCCAGACCAATGGGTGCCACAGCTCCAATGCCACCGGCCAGACCAATGGGTGCCACAATGGGGTAATGATGGGGCACGTGGTGGTGGGCTACTTTGACGTTGTAGGCGTAGGGTCGGCCGATGCCTAGTCCGTATCCCAATCCGGGCCCACCAACGAGTTGTTCAATGTTGCCCATCGCAACGGTGGCCATTAGGGCGGCAAAGACGGCGGCGATCTGCGATAAATAGTTAAATTTGATTAGGCTATTTAATTAATACTCAAACGAATCTTATACTTTCTTTTTAGTGTTACAAAAAGTGGAAGGGAAATTGTATATTTACCAAAGAGTTCATTTTCGTGGTTGTGTTGGCTTGGAAGGGTACAATCCCATGTGTCATTTACTTTTCAATAGCTCCAGTATTTATACTCGCAAAGGGAGACGATTAACGAGATATTGCGTCAAAATATTGAGAAAAATATCGATTTACTAATACCTTGGGACACAATTGGTAGAATGTTCGTGAAATTTTCCGTTCCATTTGTCAACCATTATCTTTATTTCGAAAGTACAGAAACCAAACGCACCCTTGAAAAATTTATACAATTGAAGATTTGTAAAACTAATTATTCCTTTTGACAGTTTATGGAGCCGATCATTTCGTTTAATGCAACAATCATTTTCAATTCAGGTTCTAAATGTATTTTTTGTTGCGTTCCGTATCAGTGGGTACACTTCGGCTCTACTTTAAAGGATTCCAGCATACTTGTAAATGGTTTAATTAACTGTCAATTCAAGCGAGGGTCCCCATGGCACCGTTACCGAATTTAGTGAAACTTTCAACAATTTTAATTATCATTCCACAACTGAAAGAACATTTACTATTAAGTTTAAAAAAATATTTTCGTTTTTGCTGTCTATAGTTTTATTTCAAAAATTTGACAATTCCAAACAGTCCAAATAATATTCTTAGAGAAGACTTTTACTGGGTAAATGAGACTAGCGTTGATCAATTCTTTCAGTATTCTTAGAGAAAACTAAGTTATTTTATTTTTCCTATATTAGTAGTTAGTAGGTTATCTTTTAATTTTTAATAAAGTATAATATGCGCTTTAGATAAACCCTCTTCCCAAGCTAATTTTTCTATTAATAATAGTATATTACTATATTACTATATTACTCTAATTAATAGTTTCTCGTAGAATACCAGATTAAATTTCTTAAGTTTGACTATTAGTGTCTTTAATTTTACTACTGTATCGCAAATAACTCCGAAATCATTTAACTGCAACAGCCAGAATATTTTCCAGTTTATCAGTCAATATTTAACTAGAAAAACGTCGAAGATCCTCCTAAAGGCAAAAATATACCTATGGTTTTATTATTCTAATCAATCGACTTATATAGTCATAGAGTAGTATTCAAGATAATATCATTGGTTGTAAGTCTTTTTCCAAAGCCATATTGGTTATGAGAAAAATATTTTTTTTAGTAGAGCGATATTGAGCAAATTATGTCCTTTGGGATTATCTGGTAGAATAACATTATCTTATGGTTTGTATATTAATTATATTTATTATTTTTCGTGTATATAATATGTATGTAGTCTTCAGTTACATAACTGTTATTTTAATATTTAATATTATTGTTAGGTTATTATAACTTTCCAAATCAACTTACAATGTTAGTGTCATCGACTTTAGTTTTAAATTAATTATTTTTTGGAGTTATTTCTGTACCAATTATTATGATATATTAACTAGTTGTTAATTTGCTCTTTTTAAAACCTTTTGGCAAAGTTAATATATTTTTCTTATTGATAAAATTAACAAGAAAGTAATCCATGGCTTTAATTATATTTCTTTAATGCGAAACGGAGGTTTTAGTGCTTAGAAGTTTTGTAAGCAAATTTGTCGCTGTATTATGTACGGTAATTTTCATATAAAATTTCTGTCCATTTATTTTGGTTCAATAATTTTTTTAAATATTCAAAATTTTTGATTTTGAGAATTTTTAGTTATCGGTTCGTGAACATTCTAGATGTTAATTAAAACTGGTGTTTTGTAATTTCAGTCTTTTGAACGAGATAAATACTTAAACTGATTTTGTTTTATAAACTAGCTTTTGTTCATTAAAATAGATCCTATTACTTTTTAATCCATTCCGTCAATCCCTACCCTCCTCTCATTTTAGTTGTAAATATAACTTTTATTATGGATATTTAATTTTTCGAGCTAAGCAATCTGAAACATATATACATTATTTTATCAAAACTAAGCCCAATACTTTTTATATATTGTTCATCTGTTAATTTTTGGAACTTTACACACCAGCGATTTCGATATTAGGGCTAATTGGATTCTGTTTTATTTTGTATTTTTTCTTTTTTATTTAAGCTTTATTCTTCTAGAAATCATCTATTTTGACTGAGCGTAAATGAACGTAAATTTCGCTGTCATAAATTTTGTTGAGTTTTAGTTCCATTGTGGGAAATCTCTTCTCTTCAGCCTCTAATGTTCGTAATTTATTTTAGTTTAGTTATCAATATTTTTCATCTTCTAAACATCACTTACTCTTTGCTTAAACATCAGCAGTACTTGGAACTGCTCTCTTTAGTGGCTAGCAATATTTACATTTCCATGTATACTTAGGCGACCCAATTTCTTAATTTTTAAAATCTGTACACCCAACACGAAAATATTTCTGAATATTTCGAGCCAAGAAGAATATCTTTAGGGGTATCAGAAAATATAAGCGAGCCCGATTAGCATTACGACATATTGAGAGAGGCCCGTACAAAAATCGTGTATAGAAAATCTATAGAAATATATAGAGGTTTATAGAAAGGCTATGGGACACCATAGGAATAACTTTTTCTATACAATTTTCGAAGAAAATACCACTAATTTTTTTTTGGGAAATGTTTATGGTTTTAAAAACTTAAAATGTCTATAGATATTCCCATAGTACTCTATAAGTTTTCGAGCTATCCCATCAAGCCCTTACAAAAATATTTCTATTGAAAACCCAAGTTTTATCTCTATAAATTTTCTGTGGTTTTTAATGGTTTTTCTTTGGCTTTTTAATAGATTTTCTTTAGCTATTTCGGTCAATTTTCTATAACAAAAGATCATTTAGAGTTTTAACTCTATAGTTTTCCTTGGTTTTTAATACTGTTCCTAGGTTATTTTAATGGTTTATCTTTGGCTTTTTAGTAGATTTTATTTCGATATTTGAGTTATTTTCTGAACCCAGGGTGAATACCCGCCAGAGACAGTGGCATCTGACTTACCGATCCATTACCTGCTGGAACTCTTTACCGCAAGCCGTAATCAACTGTGCAACCCGTCGATCGTTTAGAAAACATGCATGGGCATACCTCTACTCTCAATTATAATGTCTTAATACCGCTTAAAACAAAATTTCAAAAAATTATTCGTCCTTTATATGTTCAATCTATTCTTTGGTTTGAAACTCTAACTTTATGTACTCATCTGTTGCTCACCCTGCCGGCTGCACACAAGCTTCTATAAGCTTAGTAGCTGTATTTCTTAAATAAATAAAGTTATTTATAAAGATTTACCAAATGTTTTAAAAAAAATTCACTGGTAATTATAGTTCAATTTCTATAGAATTAACTGTGTTTTTTGTTGTTAAAACACCAGTTTTTCACTGGTATATAGTGGAATTTCTGTAGAATTGGCCATTTTTTAAACAGCAATTATTCATTTGTAAATTTAGTGGAATTTCCACACGATTTACCAATTGTTTTATTTAGAAAACAGCATAAGTAACCGGGAAGCGGGTTCCAGATTTGGCTTGTTGAAATATACATTGCATAAACTGTATGAGCATGATCCTTTAAACACATTATTCGCCTACTTACATGTATCACAACTAACGGAAGAAACGATAATTAATAGCAAAGACCAGTTGCAGACAGTGTGATGCTTTTCAAGAAAATACCCTCAACTTTACGAAATTAAGCAGCTTGTCGGGAAATCAGAAATAAGGTGCATTTAAGTGTTACCGGTCATAGCGTATAAATAGTCTCTGACTACAAGTTTTCGGTCTCTACCGAAAGGTATGATATCCAAGTCTCAAGGTCTCATTCAGAATATACGGTCTCAAGATCTCCGTCGGAAGATTGGGTCACTTGGGTCTCCAAATCGCCGCCGGAAGAACTATTCTCCAGGTCTTTGCTGAAAGATCTGATCTTCGGGTATTCAGATCTCCGTCGGAAGGTCTGGCCACTAGGTCTACGTTGGTAGGTCTCGTCTCCAGGTCTCCGATGGAAAGTCTGTTCTGCAAATCTCTGCCGGAAAGTCTGGTCGCCAGGAAGATCGTCTTCTGACGGTTTCTGATATCTAATTTTAACTTTGTTCTGGTAACAAGTCTCCGGTCTTTCGTCTTAACTGAAAGTCTTGATTTCCGGTTTTTCATAAATTGTTTTTCAAAGTGAAATTTAATTTAATATTTGAAACCGTTTCGATTGCTAATAGACTTTGGATCTTCTTAAAAATCAAGCCGGCGAAGGAGATTGTTCAGGCCTAGTATTTCGTATGAAATGTGAATGCCACGGTTCGCCACATATGACGTAATTTTGGATTTCTTTTGCATTTTACCGTTTGCATAAATTGAATCATTTGTTATGAATATGTATATCTCAAACTTTACGTTAGCTTCTCGGCCTTTTGGCTACGACCAAAGTGCAGTATCTGTTTTCTAAGTACACTAAATTAGGTTCACTTGGATGTTATTTGTTGTGGCATCTACCCCAAGTTAATCTGAGCTCCTCTGCAAGCTTTTAAGAGCGTTTTCGTAAAAGTATATTATAATATTCAAAGAATTCTATAACAAACTCCAAAATAATTCTGTAAATAAAGCTATAAGAACTCTAATAAAATTCGAAAGTTATACTATAGATATTCTATAGTTTTTCTATAGAAACAACAAAGAAAAACCTTTAGCGTTCTAAGATATTGTTAAGAACATCTTTCGATGGGTTATAATGTTTTCTGAAATAACATAACTATAATTAACAGTTAAAAATTGGTGTTTTCTAAAACACAAAAGAGCCCATTCTATAGAAATGCCACTATTTAAAATTGAAAAATTTATATTTAAAAAAAACAATCGGTAAATTCTATAGAAATTTCACTATATTTACCAGTGCAAAATTGTTTCTTTCCTCAAAAACCAATCAGATAATTCTATAGAGAAAACTTTAAAAGGGTTTTTTTTACAGAAAATTGACCCAAATTTCTAAAGAAAACCCATTGAAAAACCAAGGAAAAGCTATAGAGATAAAACGTGGCTTTTCTATAGACATATTTTTGATAATAATAACATAAGTTTATAATATACTAGCTCCCTATAAGTTAGAATCGTACATAGGCTGTGCGTTAGCAGCGATCTGATGGCGAAAATTCTAAATATGAGCTTGCATGTGAAATCTGGTTTCGTTTCAACGCCGGTATCGAAGCTCGTTCAGCCTAACGCGAGTTGTCGCCAAAACATAATTCTGATTTTTTATGGGATAAATCGCGGTTTCTAACTTATAGGGAGCTAGCCCATTATAAACTTATGGTATGACATTTAACAAAAACTATTGCGCAATCAAGGTTTACTTCAGCACTTCACTACTACCAAAACGATAGTGTCAGTGTTGAAAAAAGGTTCCGTAAGGAAAATAGCATGCAAACATTAGGATGTGTCATACTTCATGTTATTACGTTACCTATGCTGTACATTACCAAGTCTAGCCGGGTTATTTACCAGCTTTTAAGCCAATAAAGTTTACATTCACGTTTCCGCTATCGACGGAAATTGAAGTAGTTAATAAAATAGGGCAAAAAATCGCTGTTAACGCTAGATATATAATTTTATAAACTTATGATAATAACAATAATTGTCATGAATAAATATTTTTATTATCAGTATCTTTATACAGAGTCAAAATATCGAAGAGATTATTGGCTTTTAACAATCGCACATATTCAAACTCCTGTAAAGGAAATAAATGGTATTAGAAAAGGTTACGTAGAATAATTTAATATCACGTGTTAACGTGCATTCGCGTACCCTTGCCTTTGAATTGCTTAACCAATAAGTCCAGCTCCGATGCCATAAGGCGCGATGCCACCAGCCAGACCAATAGGTCCCACAGCTCCGATACCACCAGCCAGACCGATGGGTCCAACAGCTCCGATACCACCAGCCAGACCAATGGGTCCAACAGCTCCGATACCACCAGCCAGGCCAATGGGTCCCACAGCTCCGATACCACGGGCTAGACCAATGGGTCCCACAGCTCCGATACCGTAGGGGCCGATGCCACCGGCCAGACCAATGGGTGCCACGGCGCCGATACCATAAGGAGCTATGGTTTTGACTGCGATAGGGGCGACGATAGCCTTTCCGTAGCCGTAACCTCCTAAAGCTCCGTAATGGTGTGGCACGTGGTGATGGGCTACTTTGACATTGTAGGCGAAAGGTCGACCGTATCCAATTCCTCCAATGCCAAGTCCATATCCTAATCCGGGCCCACCTACGATGTTGCCCATCGCAACGGTGGCCAATACGGCGGCAAAGACGGCGGCGATCTGCGAGTAATAGTTCAATTTTATTACCCACATTAAACGTTAAAAAAGCCTTACATTTTTCTATTTAGTGTTTCTATTAAAATTGAAAGGGAAATTGTATATTTACCAAAGAGTTCATTTTCGTGGTTGTGTTGGCTTGGAAGGGTACAATCCCATGTGTCATTTACTTTTCAATAGCTCCAGTATTTATACTCGCAAAGGGAGACGATTAACGAGATATTGCGTCAAAATATTGAGAAAAATATCGATTTACTAATACCTTGGGACACAATTGGTAGAATGTTCGTGAAATTTTCCGTTCCATTTGTCACCCATTAACTTTATTTCGAAATTCGGACCCAGCACCCTTGAAATATTTATATAATTGTAAATTTGAAAATTTGGCCAAATTTATTATATCATGTGCTTGATCATTTGATGATTTTTGATCTAACGCAACACTCTTATTTGTTTCGAGTACCGGTACGTTCCGTATCATTGAACATGCGTTAAAAAAATCAAGGGTGTTCGAAAATCTTTCTCTAAAGTCGATCTGAATACCTCGATATTAAGTGAGGCAAAATAAACGATTACTTGCAAAAGGTGTTGAGAAGTGAAAATGACTTACGTGTCCTTTGACCTATACATTATATTTTTATGATATTCTGTATGAAAAATAGTTTCATAATCATTGATTGAAAATGAAGTATTATTTATTCTTTAAAACATATTTTGTAAATTGCCTTTTTATCAGATTTTTCTGTGTTTTGTGTCCATTTTGAGAGTTAGATCATACAAATCGGTGCAAAGGCCTGTAGCTTTGACAGTACAAAAGTTATTAAGAAATGGATTACAGATTGAGCATTACTAAAAGATGTATTCATTTGCATATGACCATAATGGGTGTACAAATATTTTGGAAGTGGCTAGTCCCACGTACAAGATGACATGGTACTTTTGTTTTCGTGTCGCTGGGTTCACAGCAACATTGTTCGACACAAAGCCGCAAATTCTGTAAAACATCAACAATAACAAATTATAATTCTTTACAATTTACAAAATAACTTTTTTTCGTTACGGTTCAAGTTTGTAACGCTCTATTATCAACTAGAGAAATATGCGATAATTAGCAAATTAAATAAATTGAGAAACAAAACTTGGCGATGGTTATTATATTTGCCGGGTTTTTGGGCGCATTGAAGCGTCAGATTTACCGATTTCAGTTGTTTGTCGCAATATTAATACTAAATGGAATCATTCTTATTTGCGCAATATAATTACAGTGTTTTTTATTTCCGGATCAGTTATCACCTGGTTTTCCACCATATAAATGATAAGCTGTCCCCTTCAACGACTCATTTATATCTCGATTACAGATTGCCCTTAACGTTTAACTCAAACAAAATGTTTGAGTTTTCTACTCATATTTTTGTATTATTTCAATCTTTATTTCTAAAGTTACTATTTCAGTTTTTTTCTTAGCAAACTCAACTTTTAATTCTTATAGACCGTTGACATTAAGCTCTTGCTTAGACCGCTAATATTATTTTAAACTTTATGATAAATTAAATCATTTAAAATAAACTTTATGATAAATTAAATCATTTAAAATAAACTTTATGATAAATTAAATCATTTAAAATAAACTTTATGATAAATTAAATCATTTAAAATAAACTTTATGATAAATTAAATCATTTAAAATAAACTTTATGATAAATTAAATCATTTAAAATAAACTTTATGATAAATTAAATCATTTAAAATAAACTTTATGATAAATTAAATCATTTAAAATAAATTTATGATAAATTAAATCATTTAAAATAAACTTTATGATAAATTAAATCATTTAAAATAAACTTTATGATAAATTAAATCATTTAAAATAAACTTTATGATAAATTAAATCATTTAAAATAAACTTTATGATAAATTCTGTTAGCGAATGACCTGATAAATATTATTTAAAATATACTTTAAGGTAAGTTATATTTTCTATTGCCCAGTTAAACAAATTTAGCGATAAATTATACTATCAATTGACCCGCGGAAATTTCAGTACAAATATTAATCTAAAAATTAATATCGAAATATAATTATGTAACATTTATTGGACACTAAAATCAATTGATTACATTGAATGGAATATAATTAGCAATTACTGGTATAAGCATAATTATTTGTGAAATTGACGACTTAAATACATACATACGAGTTCATTCCAATAGAGAAGCTTATAACAACGTGCAAATTCTGGCTTTAAAAGTCAAAATCACTTTCGTAGGTATCACTGTCCATTCTGCGTCGGCTCTTGTAGTAGGCTTTACCAAATCGACCAGAGGGCCCGAACTCTCGGATATGTACAGTGGTGAAACCTTTTCGTTTACCTTGTCCATCGCCATCGTCTTTCTTTGAAATACCGTTAACGCCTCGTTGACCTTTACGACCTTTGTCCTTTTTGCCTTGACCAGCAGTCTTTTCCAGCTCGAGTTGTTCTCTCAGTCGTTGATTGATCAACTCCAAGGCTCTTATTCGACCCGCCCCGAAGAGGTCGAAACCCCCTGGTCCAGCTAATTGGGGATGGTGAGCCATCGGTCCGAATGGTCCCAAGCCACCGCCTCCCAGTAGTCCGTACCGATGGACACCGCCTATTCCATCGATGGATCGGAATGGTCCGAAACCACCTTCCAAAACACCTTGACCAATTGACAGTGCTACCATAGTCAGTAGCCATGGGATCACCATCATCGCCTAAGGAAACATAATAATAATCAGCTAGTCTAATACCCAAGGCACCACTTTAGGCCCCAGTTATCTAGCGACTTTTAATGCATTTAATTTAGGTGGCCGGGTTACTATGCGAAGGAGAATGGTGTCAAACCCTTCATGTCAGCGAAACCACAGCAATTACCATAAATAAATTAACATAAATAGGGATGCACCGATATATCGGCCTATTTTTCTTATATCGGTATCGCCCAATATCGGCTTAAGTTAAGCCGATATTAGCTGATATCGGTATTAAAAAAATATTTTCAGAAAAACATTTAAAAATAGAAAATTCTCGATTAACTAATTAATGATAATATTTGTACCACGTACGCCAGACTTCAGAAACTAAATCATACCTTTTTTATAGACAGGGGGTTGCGAGTTTGAACAAATAAAAAACAACGATATGCTCTTTCAAACCTTTTTTTCATGAAAAATTAGAATAACATGGTATGACAGTGTACTAAACCATCTTTTACTATGATTTTATCATATATACTACTGTTATGATAAATAACTTTGTTAATATCAGCCGATATAACGTCCGATATTACCGCCGATATATCGGCCGACCCATATCGGTGCATCCCTACACATAAACAACTTTTTTTAGCTTAAATTTCTAAATAACATGCAATTTTAACACGTAAGTTTAGCATATAAACTTATGTTTGAAACAATCAAAATAATTTTAAATAACACTCACCTTTCTGAGCTGCATTTTGAACGACACTTGTAACGAAAATCAAGAGTTGAATCCTATATTACTCCTATTTATAGACAACGTTGGTTCGTATAAATTCAATTTACGGATTTGTCGTTAATTGGACGGTGATGTTTAGACTGCGGAGTTCATCAGAGCGTTTCGCGTTTGAAATTATTGTCTTTAAATGAATTATCGCATTAATATCCGCGCCAGAGCCCCTACTGACGCATCAACCTCCCACCACTCGGCAAATGCCCTTGGCTGTCAATCCTTTAACGACGCTGTACATCAAGGTTATTCGGGAACTTGATACCCCTTAAAAAGGCAATTAAATTCAATTATTAAAAATAAAAAAATCTGATTTCACAATACAATTTCATATTCGTTTCAAATTGCCAAGTTTACGCGGAAATGATAAAATTTACCTTCACGAAAATCGCGGGTCAAATTTTATTGCAAAATTGAGCACTTGTCAATTCCACTTTGAACAAAATTACAATCCAAAAAGTATTATATTGGATCCAGCTACAATGTATGAAATTGAAGTTGATTCCGAATTTATCAAAATTATTTGATCCAAACGGAATTGGAAAATTATTTGATCCAAACAGAATTGGAAAATTATTTGATCCAAACAGAATTGGAAAACTATTTGATCCAAACGGAATTGGAAAATTATTTGATCCAAACGGAATTGGAAAATTATTTGATCCAAACGGAATTGCAAAATTATTTGATCCAAACAGAATTGGAAATTTATTTGACCCAAACAGAGTTGGAAAATTATTTGATCCATATAGAATTGGAAAATTATTGGATCCAAACAGAATTGGTAAATTATTTGATCCAAACGGAATTGGAAAATTATTTGATCCAAACGGAATTGCAAAATTATTTCATCCAAACAGAATTGGAAATTTATTTGACCCAAACAGAATTGGTAAATTATTTGATACAAAAAGAATTGGAAAATTATTTGAACCAAACAGAATTGGATTAAAACTGTGTGTGTCTTGATTTCAGTTGGATTTAAATTGGAAATATTGGATCAAGTCATTATCGTAATGAAATTACTTCAATAATTTATTTGAAATCCAAGATAGTGAATTTCTGATTTGTAACTCTATAGGAATGATAATTTCTAAGAATTCCCTGCTTTAGGAGGACACTAGCCTTTCACTTTTCGTCGAAATATTATTGGCGTTGAAAGGAAAAGGGGAAATATAGGGGCTTTCCTTTCCGGCGAAGTATATTTCTTGAAAATTCAATCTGAAGTTGAAGAATATTCCGGTTGACGTTCCAGTCAGTCGGGGGTACTTTATGATTTCTCCATCTTCGCTGCCCCCTAGCGGAGAGAGTCTAAACAATATGCATCATTCCTTCCTCCCCCTTGTTCTTTCCCCCGCTGTCTCTTTTCCCTTTATTTTGGTCCGAAGGGAAGAACGGGGTATTTCCTGTTGGATCTGCTCTTCTATAAGTGAGTTAAGTGTAACGTTTTAGGCGCTGTCAGCTACCTGTCAAAGCAATGTCCCTTTGCCGCCACCGTCATCTTTCTCGCCCCCCCCTCCCCTGCCACCCCACCTTCAAAACTGGTATACAGTTGTATGAGGGACAATCTGCTCATCTTTTTCCTTTGTACCTGTATATGGGCCTCGTTCAAATTGAAACGAATGGAGTTTTTGAAATAAAATAATATTTTTTCACTTTATGGTGAAATTGACATTCACCTTCTTCACTCATATGCAGTGTCGTAACTATAAGTTGGAGCAATAGGTGCGCCAGTTGAGGGGTAGGACATTCAAAAAAATCCCGTACACTTTCCAAGAAATACGAAATTAAGCATGGATTTCTTCAAAATCAAGATTTTTATTCAAAATTTCGAAATCCGAGAAGAAATCGAGAAATCCCGAAACGCGAGAAGAAATCGAGAAATCCCGAAACGCGAGAAGAAATCGAGAAATCCCGAAACGCGAGAAGAAATCGAGAAATCCCGAAACGCGAGAAGAAATCGAGAAATCCCGAAACGCGAGAAGAAATCGAGAAATCCCGAAATCCGAGAAGAAATCGAGAAATCCCGAAACGCGAGAAGAAATCGAGAAATCCCGAAACGCGAGAAGAAATCGAGAAATCCCGAAATCCGACAAGAAATCGAGAAAACCTGATATTTAACTAGAAATCGAGAAATCCCGAAATCCGAGAAGAAATCGAGAAATCCCGAAACGCGAGAAGAAATCGAGAAATCCCGAAACGCGAGAAGAAATCGAGAAATCCCGAAATCCGAGAAGAAATCGAGAAATCCCGAAACGCGAGAAGAAATCGAGAAATCCCGAAACGCGAGAAGAAATCGAGAAATCCCGAAACGCGAGAAGAAATCGAGAAATCCCGAAATCCAAGAAGAAATCGAGAAATCCCGAAACGCGAGAAGAAATCGAGAAATCCCGAAACGCGAGAAGAAATCGAGAAATCCCGAAACGCGAGAAGAAATCGAGAAATCCCGAAACGCGAGAAGAAATCGAGAAATCCCGAAACGCGAGAAGAAATCGAGAAATCCCGAAACGCGAGAAGAAATCGAGAAATCCCGAAACGCGAGAAGAAATCGAGAAATCCCGAAACGCGAGAAGAAATCGAGAAATCCCGAAACGCGAGAAGAAATCGAGAAATCCCGAAACGCGAGAAGAAATCGAGAAATCCCGAAACGCGAGAAGAAATCGAGAAATCCCGAAATCCGAGAAGAAATCGAGAAATCCCGAAACGCGAGAAGAAATCGAGAAATCCCGAAACGCGAGAAGAAATCGAGAAATCCCGAAACGCGAGAAGAAATCGAGAAATCCCGAAATCCGAGAAGAAATCGAGAAATCCCGAAACGCGAGAAGAAATCGAGAAATCCCGAAACGCGAGAAGAAATCGAGAAATCCCGAAACGCGAGAAGAAATCGAGAAATCCCGAAACGCGAGAAGAAATCGAGAAATCCCGAAATCCGACAAGAAATCGAGAAAACCTGATATTTAACTAGAAATCGAGAAATCCCGAAACGCGAGAAGAAATCGAGAAATCCCGAAATCCGAGAAGAAATCGAGAAATCCCGAAACGCGAGAAGAAATCGAGAAATCCCGAAATCCGAGAAGAAATCGAGAAATCCCGAAACGCGAGAAGAAATCGAGAAATCCCGAAATCCGAGAAGAAATCGAGAAATCCCGAAACGCGAGAAGAAATCGAGAAATCCCGAAACGCGAGAAGAAATCGAGAAATCCCGAAACGCGAGAAGAAATCGAGAAATCCCGAAACGCGAGAAGAAATCGAGAAATCCCGAAACGCGAGAAGAAATCGAGAAATCCCGAAACGCGAGAAGAAATCGAGAAATCCCGAAACGCGAGAAGAAATCGAGAAATCCCGAAACGCGAGAAGAAATCGAGAAATCCCGAAATCCGAGAAGAAATCGAGAAAACCCGGAACGCGAGAAGAAATCGAGAAATCCCGAAACGCGAGAAGAAATCGAGAAATCCCGAAACGCGAGAAGAAATCGAGAAATCCCGAAATCCGAGAAGAAATCGAGAAAACCCGAAACGCGAGAAGAAATCGAGAAATCCCGAAATCCGAGAAGAAATCGAGAAATCCCGAAACGCGAGAAGAAATCGAGAAATCCCGAAACGCGAGAAGAAATCGAGAAATCCCGAAACGCGAGAAGAAATCGAGAAATCCCGAAATCCGAGAAGAAATCGAGAAAACCCGGAACGCGAGAAGAAATCGAGAAATCCCGAAACGCGAGAAGAAATCGAGAAATCCCGAAACGCGAGAAGAAATCGAGAAATCCCGAAACGCGAGAAGAAATCGAGAAATCCCGAAACGCGAGAAGAAATCGAGAAATCCCGAAATCCGAGAAGAAATCGAGAAATCCCGAAACGCGAGAAGAAATCGAGAAATCCCGAAACGCGAGAAGAAATCGAGAAATCCCGAAACGCGAGAAGAAATCGAGAAATCCCGAAACGCGAGAAGAAATCGAGAAATCCCGAAATCCGAGAAGAAATCGAGAAATCCCGAAACGCGAGAAGAAATCGAGAAATCCCGAAACGCGAGAAGAAATCGAGAAATCCCGAAACGCGAGAAGAAATCGAGAAATCCCGAAATCCGAGAAGAAATCGAGAAATCCCGAAACGCGAGAAGAAATCGAGAAATCCCGAAACGCGAGAAGAAATCGAGAAATCCCGAAATCCGAGAAGAAATCGAGAAAACCCGGAACGCGAGAAGAAATCGAGAAATCCCGAAACGCGAGAAGAAATCGAGAAATCCCGAAATCCGAGAAGAAATCGAGAAAACCCGGAACGCGAGAAGAAATCGAGAAATCCCGAAACGCGAGAAGAAATCGAGAAATCCCGAAACGCGAGAAGAAATCGAGAAATCCCGAAATCCGAGAAGAAATCGAGAAATCCCGAAACGCGAGAAGAAATCGAGAAATCCCGAAACGCGAGAAGAAATCGAGAAATCCCGAAACGCGAGAAGAAATCGAGAAATCCCGAAATCCGAGAAGAAATCGAGAAAACCCGGAACGCGAGAAGAAATCGAGAAATCCCGAAACGCGAGAAGAAATCGAGAAATCCCGAAACGCGAGAAGAAATCGAGAAATCCCGAAATCCGAGAAGAAATCGAGAAAACCCGGAACGCGAGAAGAAATCGAGAAATCCCGAAATCCGAGAAGAAATCGAGAAATCCCGAAACGCGAGAAGAAATCGAGAAATCCCGAAACGCGAGAAGAAATCGAGAAATCCCGAAATCCGAGAAGAAATCGAGAAATCCCGAAACGCGAGAAGAAATCGAGAAATCCCGAAACGCGAGAAGAAATCGAGAAATCCTTAAATTTAACTAGAAATCGACAAATCCTTAAATTTAACTAGAAATCGACAAATCCCGATATCCCGAAATCCGTCAAGTAATCTCGAAATCTCGAAATCCGACGAGAAATCCCGAAATCCGACAATAAATCGAGAAATCCTGAAATCCGGGACAAAAGTTAAGAAATCCGAATAAAAGCAAGAATCCCCAGATTTCAAAATCCCGTACACATTTTTGGTAAGTGTCCGCCCCTCTAACAAAATATTTAAAATGAAAGCCCTTAAAACGTTGTTACTGTTAATATTATTAGGCGGGTATTAGCCTAGCTGAGTTTGTTTGTGCCAAGGGTTTTATTGACTAATAAACTTTCTCTCAGTTTGTGGGCTTGTTATTTTCGTGAAGTCTTCAAAACTGAGTTTCCCCTGTAGCACAAAGAGTCGATTTAGGGTCAGGCTGAGGTCGAAAAGTCGAGCTTTTTTTATTTTGCACTTAGCTCTGTACAGTACAGTGCAGTACAGATTTCTTCAGAGTCAAACTAGATTTTAATTTATTAAGTTGATCTATGGTTTTAAATTTCACTAGTTTTAACAGTGCCTAAATGTGTCTAATTAATCCTCAGAGCTAAGTGCAACATATAAAATAAACTTATAACGTTTAAAATAAGGTAATATAAGATAATGAACCTATATTTTAGAAGGTTAAAATATCTTCCTATATTTTAGAAGGTTAAAATATCTTCCTATATTTTAGAAGGTTAAAATATCTTCCTATATTTTAGAAGGTTAAAATATCTTCCTATATTTTAGAAGGTTAAAATATCTTCCTATATTTTAGAAGGTTAAAATATCTTCCTATATTTTAGAAGGTTAAAATATCTTCCTATATTTTAGAAGGTTAAAATATCTTCCTATATTTTAGAAGGTTAAAATATCTTCCTATATTTTAGAAGGTTAAAATATCTTCCTATATTTTAGAAGGTTAAAATATCTTCCTATATTTTAGAAAGTTAAAATATCTTCCTATATTTTACAAGGTTAAAATATCTTCCTATATTTTAGAAGGTTAAAATATCTTCCTATATTTTAGAAGGTTAAAATATCTTCCTATATTTTAGAAGGTTAAAATATCTTCCTATATTTTATACGTGTATCAATACAAGTGGTATTTAATAGTTTAATACCTTAAAGTGGTTTAAAAAATCTAGTTTTGGAGAAAATCATCATGAGCATTTTTAAGTTTTAATTTAGAACCGAAGAATACATAATGTAATAAGGAGTAATAAAATCACTTGAATCAAATTCCAAAATTTTACGTTTAAATATTTAATTTTTGTACATAAACCCTACCTACCCAAACTTGTCACATAAATATTTCAAATTTAGCTCTTTTTCTCCAAATTAGTAAAGTTACGAGATGTTTTAAATTATAGATATCTTAATTATTATTTTAAATAAATAAATCACGGACCCATAAATTAAATCTCACGCGGCCAATAAAAGCTATTTGGATGGATTTCACTTACAAATTTAACATTCCACAATTAGGAAAATTTTACGCATTTTATTTTTTTGGAAAATTAATAACACTATAAAAAACTAATAAATTAAAATGCATAATTAGTGAGAATTTTTTAGTAGTCGATTTACTATCTTGAGAACTTCGTTGATGCTATAAGTAACAGTTAAAATGGTAACTTAACCTTTCTTTTAAGTGACTCTTACTCCAAACCTGGCGTGTAGTACTGAAATCACGTAACTTGCGCAAAACGCTTCTGTTGAGATTAGGTTATTTTCCCACAAGGGTACTTGAAGGAAATTTCATAGGTAGATATTAGCTAATCTATCTCTTATCTAATGGAAAACACGACGCTTAGTCAAATCACACCGGTGTTATAGCTAAAATACTTCTCTGTTGGCGTTATCAAAATACCGTTCAAAAGGCAGGGTACGTTTGACCCGAGCCCGGGGTCGAGATAACGCGAAGAAGGACTACGAAAATCAATGTTTATGCGCCAAAGACCAGCTAAGTAATTGATAAGCGACCCACTTGCCGGCTTCTATTGAGGTTATTAGGACCTTTGCGCGGGGTATAGTTAACACCGCGTAACCAAACCAGCGGGAAATTTTTATTAGCTGACAATCAATGTTCCGCTTTTGTTTACGGGGCACTTAAATTTGAGTAGGCTTAATTGATAATAGTTAATCTGCTTGTACATTATGCATTGAGAGAACGGTAGTTTTGATATCGTAGATTTGGCTAAAATATATATTGCAGTTAAGGATAATGTTTTCGTTGCGTCATTGTATTGCCTGTGAGCAAATTGTAACCAAATTGGTCGTCTGGTAGCATTGTTGGCCATGAAAAAAGAGAGTAATATGACACTTCCTACTGTTTTAAAGGCAATATTCTTACCGAACCTTTTTTCAATACTGACACACTCGCTCAGCTCCGATTTGGACTTACAACCGCCAACCGAACTGGGAAGTATATTATCATTCTTGGTAATTGTATCAGAGGTTAATAGTTTTATATGAATTTTGTCCAGCCCTACATTTTCTTATATTAAATTTAAATTACATTATTATATTATATTATTACAACACATTACATTATTACATTACATAAATGTATTATTACATTACATTACAATATTAATAAAAGTCGCTTGATGACTTAGGCCTAAGGTGGTGCCTTGGGTATTAGCCTAGCTGATTATTATTATTATATTACATTACAATATTATATTACATTACAATATTATATTACATTATAATATTATATTATATTACATTACATTATAATATTATATTATATTACATTACATTATTATATTACACTACATTACATTACATTATTATATTACACTACATTACATTATTATATTTCACTACATTACATTAAGTTATTATATTACATTATTACATTACATTATTACATTACATTATTACATTACATTATTACATTACATTATTATATTTCACTACATTACATTAAGTTATTATATTACATTATTACATTACATTATTACATTACATTATTACATTACATTATTACATTACATTATTACATTACATTATTACATTACATTATTATATTTAATTAAATTAATTACATGTAATTATTACATTATATTATTATATTACATTACATTATTACATTACATTACATTATTATATTACATTACATTATTATATTACATTACATTATTATATTACATTACATTACATTACATTAATACATTATTATATTACATTACATTACATTACATTAATACATTATTATATTAAATTAAATTATTACAGTACATTATTACATTACATTATTACTTTATTACAGTACATTATTACATTACATTATTACTTTATTACATTACATTATCACATTACATTATTACATTACATTATCACATTTCATTATTACATTACATTATCACATTACATTATTACATTACATTATTACATTACATTATTATATTACATTACATTATTATATTACATTACATTACATTACATTAATACATTATTATATTAAATTAAATTATTACAGTACATTATTACATTACATTATTACTTTATTACAGTACATTATTACATTACATTATTACTTTATTTAATTACATTATCACATTACATTATTACATTACATTATCCCATTTCATTATTACATTACATTATCACATTACATTATTACATTACATTATTACATTACATTATTATATTACATTATTATATTACATAACATTATTATTACATTTCATAACATTACATTATGTTATAATTGGACACTAGGGGGCTCTGTGCTGAACTAAACATTGGTTGCATAATAACTCATTCAGGTCGAAATGTCATACTTCTTTGCATTATGTTACTTATGCTATATGTTTTATTAGAAATAAACCTTAAGCCTTCTACTATTAAAGACAAGACGACCTTTGTACGTGTAAACTTTTAAATTAATGGAAACTTGATTTCTAACAAAGTATATAGGTCATTCTTCCATTAGCAAGAAACGCCTGTAAAGTACCTTTCTTTTCCATACAGTGCTTCGCCACACAAAAGCCAATGCTACCCCTTGAGAGCGTCCGGTTTTTAGTTTAGCAAGGGCATAATAGAGGGCGCCAGTTCCGCTACTTAAAACGTTTTTCTCTTGCTTTTTTTTAACCTTCAGTTTCCAATGTGGTATTTTTTATTTGATTTGTATTCGGTTCAGTGGGCTGGAAAAAATATCTAATGAGCTGTTAAAGGCTACAAACGACTTTTTAATATAAAATAATCAAAAATAGGTTTTAAATTGAAAATAAATTACTTTTTTACATATAAAAATAATTTTCGGAAAAATTAAAGCATTGCTTATACAGTTTCTAAGGTAATCTGTATGACAACAGTATATTTCAAAACAGAAATCCATACTTCTACTTGGAATGCTTATCATGCCGTATCGCGTATGGTAAGATCACTCTGCCGACTTTGGCCCCGCCTACGATAGAAAAAATCCCTTCTACGCGCGCTCCCCTCTCACGTTGCTGTTTGTTAAGTTCACATTAGCTGCGTCAAAAAAACCGTCCGCCACATCGAGACGAAAATCTGCCGCGATAAGCATTCCAAGTAGAGGTATGAACTCCTGTTCAAAATCAATCGATATTTTAAGTGAAATATTTCCTATGTCCATCAAATTTAAATATTTAACTTTTAAACTTTGATTTATTTAAAATTAATTCCGATTAAAATTAAGGTGGTATTATCTGCCATATTAAGGGTGGATCAACTAGCTTCACATTTCTGCAAACAAGGTTTAACCAAGAATGTATTTATTTATACCTAGGGAGAATGTCTATGTCGAGACGGTTTTTAGCCTTTCTCTCAATCCACCCATTGTTCCCCCCAGTACGCTCCTCCGCTTAAAATAAAACGAATAGTCCCGGTATTCCATTGGCTGCTTAAAATTTACGTCACCTAACGCGATGGTAGTCAAACGCCGGTGACGTTTTGTCTTTCCCCCCGTGCGAGACGGGAGAAAGGCGTTCAACGTGCCCGGCGATTGTCGCAACATAATCATTCTTCCTAAATATAAATAAATACATTATTGGTTTAACCGAAACAAGGCGTGATTAATAATATAAAAAGAACTATTAAACAAATGAAATCCAAACTAAATTCAACCTAGGAGCAACAAACACAGCACCCCACACAAGGAGAACGCAACCCGTCAAAAGTCGGGCATTTTCTTGTGTACATTTTTCATTGGTGAGACACTTTAGCGCCTGCTGTCGTCGGAAGGGGAAAATTCAGAAATTGTCTTCCCCCTTTCCCTAAAACGTGCAGCGTAAAGGCTCGTCCAATGAAATTAACACTAGATTTAACTAAGAATTTTTAATGGCGCTAGTTACGTTGAAAACACTTCGTAGAGAGTGCTATCAGACGATTATCCAATTAGGTTCTTTATCCCTTTTAAGAAATAAATTGAAAATCAAAAAAATAGTTTATTATGATTACTAAAATGATGCGAAATGCAAATTAAATATTTTATTTACTACAAAACTACTATGGCGCGAAATATAGTCGATAAACTGCTAAAACACTAAAAAAATCCCTTATTTTTTAAGTTTTAGCAATGTAAAATAGTGTTTAAGCTAAAGGCAGGGGCATGCATTCTACTTTATCACGCTTAAAGTATTTTAAAATTTTGGCGCGAAATAAAGTCGTTAAACTGCTAAAACACTCAAAAATCCCTTTTTTTTTAAGTTTTAGCAATGTAAAATAATGTTTAAGCTAAAGGCAGGGGCATGCATTTTACATTACCACGCTTAAAGTATTTTAAAATTTTGGCGCGAAATAAAGTCGATAAACTGCTAAAACACTCAAAAATTCCTTATTTTTAAGTTTTAGCAATGTAAAATAGTGTTTAAGCATTCTACATTACCACGCTTAAAGTATATTATTTAGCTACTAGAAAAGGAATGGTCACCACTTTTTTCACAATTCACGCTATTTTTATCACCAGCGCAAAGGTTTTTCACGGTTTCTTTAAAAAAAGGCTTTTGGTCTGAAAAATGGACAATGGCGGAGCGGGCTTTTCCGTACAATGGTGCCCAGTTGGCCGAAGCCATCCTTTTGCAATTTCTGGACGCTACGCGGCGCCGCATTTGTCAAAGAACAGCTTTTGGGTTTCGCGGAATAGATCTTTTTGTATAAAGAAGGCCTTCTAACCCCGCATTTATTAATAAGAAGGGCCAGAAAGTGGCTTTGTACGGCTGGTTGGGTCCGTTAATAATGGACATGAGGTCTTCCATTCTTCACCTTTCCCTTTGAGGCTTTGGTGCGGCTCGCCTAAAAGTTCGAACCTTTTTGGCCTCGGGAGGAAAGCGTGTTGAATGTTGAACTTCAATTCTTATAAACCTATTCTTTAAAACACCCTGAAGTATTTTTAATTTAAAATAAATTTAGCGCTTTTCGTTCAGTTTGAATTAGTTATTATTATAAAGTTTTCATTGTTTATTAGATTTTTTTGATACGCGTCCGTGAGTTTGGTTAATTTATTACTCAATCGATGAATTTCTAATGAGACGCGTTGCGCGTATCTTTTGGTAGGCTAAATATAAAGTGGAAGAGAGAAGCCGTTGCCATTTATCTAAGCCGGGTTTGTTTACGTTCGCTTTCGGTCGAAAAGGCGCCCCTAGCGGCGAAAAGCGGAAGCTCTCATTTGAAGAGGAGCCAATGGGAGGAGACGCGTCTTCCCCGCGAACGGCCAGAGAGAAGTCTGCCGCGAGAGTGGAAGGTCAGGAAGCCGTTGTTCCGAAGAGCCGAAGAAGAAAGTGAAATTTCCTTTGTGCGATTTTCGAACTCGAAGCCTCGGCGGCTGCCTACCAACCTAATTAAGTCGTCAACAACGCTTCGAAGATCGTCGACGCGTCTCTAAGTACGGTAATGAAACCATTTCCGAACTCTTAATAGCGAAATTGGGAAGCCGACGCGAGCGAACTTAGCGTAGAACTGTCGGTCGGCCGCGGCGGATTGAGGGAGGCCCGAAGGCCGCTGTCGCCGTCTCGTCTACGCCAGAGAAACGGGGGAAATTGGCGTCTGCTTCTGGCGTAACTTTTACAGCGCGTTTTAACGCGAAATTATTATGATCACCGTAATATTTCCTTTTTGGGGACCGAGTCAACTTCGGCGTACGAGGGAAGTAGCTTAAAAACATTTTATCGAATTCGGACGTAACCGTAGAAAGCTTTTTCCGCGAGAGGAAACTGTCGAAAGCCCGCCGTATATGACCGAGGCTTAACGAAGAGTGTGGTTTTTATTTTTCGCGTCTCGTCGTATCCGTTCCCTCATCTCCGGCGGGGCGAGTAACTTTTTATCGGCTCGATCGTTTATCATCGCTTGGCTCAGCATGTGCGCGGCTCTAGCGCTGACGACCATCGCGGCTCTCCTCATAGGAGCTGTTTCCTCGGTGCCAGCAAACTTCAATCTCTACTTGAAGCCCAATGAGGTGCACAGACTATTAGGTGAGCCATTTATATATTTTTTTGCTCTGACCGTTTATTTTTTTTTAGTTTGTAATGGCCTTTTCGCGTTGTTTAATCGAGTTTGTTGGACTTAATACGTTTTTAAACGCGAAACGCGAATTTTGTAAAGTGGCACACGTGTGTTGTGTTTTAGGTTTTTTTAACGTATTTAATCTGTCTGTGTCGTGGTTTCTATTATTTTTAGTAGGATGTTTCGGGTAGAGGTACCATGTTACTTGTCCTTGAATGGTTGACCCTCTGGGTAGCGCTGACCACTCGTTAGCCATTTCACATCCGTTTTGACCCCCTACGTCAAGGCTTTCCCCCAATTTGAAATGCCATGACTCATAAACGTACTTTAGATTCTGTCTAGTTTGTTTGAAAACTATTCGTCAGCCATAAGATGTCAACATTTTTGTATTCGGTCCCAGCAAAAGTGTAACTGAGCTCGGGAAGAGGTCAGAAGTATGCGCCTGCGGTGTTGTAATAACAGTACCTGGAAGACCTGGAAATGTCAAGGAATTTGAATATGGCGCTAAAAGTCATGGAATTTCAAAAATTACTCTAAAAATCAGGGAAATATCTGGGACTTTAAAAATTACTCCTAAATATCAGGGAACTACAAATATTACTCTAAATATCAGGGAACTTCAAATATTACTCTACAAATCAGGGAAATATCGGGGATTTACGGAAATTACTCTAAATCGGGGAATTGAAAAAATTACTAAAATCGGGGAATTGAAAAAATTACTAAAATCGGGGAATTTCAAAAATTACTCTAAATCGGGGAATTTCGAAAATTACTCTAAAAATTGGGGAATTTCGAAAATTACTCTAAAAATTGGGGAATTTCGAAAATTACTCTAAAAATTGGGGAATTTCGAAAATTACTCTAAAAATTGGGGAATTTCGAAAATTACTCTAAAAATTGGGGAATTTCGAAAATTACTCTACAAATTGGGGAATTTCGAAAATTACTCTACAAATTGGGGAATTTCGAAAATTACTCTACAAATTGGGGAATTTCGAAAATTACTCTACAAATTGGGGAATTTCGAAAATTACTCTAAATCGGGGAATTTTGAAAATTACTCTAAAAATTGGGGAATTTTGAAAATTACTCTAAAAATTGGGGAATTTTGAAAATTACTAAAAAATTGGGGAATTTTGAAAATTACTCTAAAAATTGGGGAATTTCGAAAATTACTTTAAAAATTGGGGAATTTCGAAAATTACTTCAAAAATCGTGGAATTTCGAAAATTACTTCAAAAATCGGGGAATTTCGAAAATTACTCTAAAAATCGGGGAATTTCGAAAATTACTTCTTAAATCGGGGAATTTCATAAATTACTCTTAAAAAGCAAGGATATTGTAGGGAATATAATTCCGTATGCAAAAATACGCAAAATTGTGGTCAAGAAAATCTCCAGTGTGGGTCAGGGAAAAGTCAGTTAAATCTGAAACAATTGTCGCAACCCTGAATAATCACGATTTCAACAATATTAATGTACAGTAAAATCCATAGATTTAATCAGGCCGTTTTATTTAAAATTAATATTTTACACCAAATTGACGTTTTTTAAAATTACACTTAAGTTTAATTAAAAGATGAATGTCGAAGTTTTTAAGCTTGGGGTCTAACTTAGTGTTCTAACACAAATAGTCATTTACATTTTAACTGGCCATTCACATCCTTATCAGTAAGAACTATCCATCGTCGTACTATAATTTGAATAAAGGGGGGGGGAGGGATATAAATTTGGCTCATTGCCATTTATTTATATTGGATAATATTGTATTTTTCTCCATAAACAAGAAATTGTCTTCGTAAATCGCTATATTTGCATGAAATAATGAGGCGAGGGGAATTTGCAAGGCAGATTCGAGCCAAAAAGGCTTTGCTGTTATGGTTGTTTCAACCTTTCCTCTCGAGATACCTTTGGTCGGGGTCATGTCAAGGGGTATATGCCGTAAATGGGGATTTATTTGGGAACTCGACGACCTGTTTGACCGGTCAGTTATATCTGAACGACACATCTCGTTAGTTTGACCCTTTTTATTAACGCAAGTAATTATTGTTTATAAATAATTTAATTACTTGGAAGATAATGGTAAACAAACGTGTTTGTTATTTATCCTGTTAACGGGGGTTTTAGAACTTTATGCTAAAGTGGCCCACGGAGATTATCGTCAGAGCCAGAACTTTATCACTGTTTATCAGGGTTCGTACACTACCTGGAAAAGTCGGGGAATTTGAAAATTTTTCCAAAGGGTCAGGGGAATGTCAGGAAATTTGAAAATTATTCCAAAATGTCAGGGAAAAGTCAAGGAATTGGAAAATGGTCTTAAAAAGGAAAGGAATTCTAAAATGACCCCAACAAAATGAGGCAAATAAATATTTTAAAGAAAATGTTTTTCAAGGTTTTTATCTCAAACCATTCATTTATTCTACAAAAAATGGTCAGGGAAAACCTGGAAATGTCAGGGAATTTAATTCCGGAAAATTTGTACGAACCCTGTTTATAAATGTCATCGCATTTATTAATTACACAGACTTATTTCATGGGTACTAGTTAAGCTTAGCTAGTATTTTAGACATTTAACTGAATATTATCAACCGGAAAAATAAATATTAAAAGGTCAGCTGGTTTTATCGCTTAATAAAATACTTACAGAAATCCGGTTTACTTTCATGGAAATATATTGCAGAAAGTTTTAAATCAAATTTATAAATCCTGGAATCCGAAGAGAATAAGAGATATTAGCTTCGAAATGTTTTAATCAGAACACAAAATATAGGAGTATCCGTTTTAAACTATAAAAATACTGAGACATCACACGAACTAAAAAACTAAAAATAAATTTTAAATGTTAAAATTTGTCTCTTTAATCTGTTTGGGATCAAAATAGATACAAATGCATAAAGAAATCACACTTTTAAAGCCGAAATTCTGTTTAAAATCTAAAAAATTCACTACAGTTATCGGAATCAGTTTATCGGTACGAGCTTATTAGTAAGTTTTTAAATTTCTTCAAATTTGTTTAGGGTTCAGCTTTTTTATCCCTTTTCATAGTGAACTAATCTTCTTATTCGCTAATTTTATCATTTTTTTTAAGTCAATTTGGGATAAAAATAGCACAGAAAAATCACAATCGAAAACAGCAAAACTTATTTAAAATCTCGAAATCCTACTCGTTTAAAATCTCGAAATCCTACTCGTTTAAAATCTCGAAATCCTACTCGTTTAAAATCTCGAAATCCTACTCGTTTAAAATCTCTAAATCCTACTCGTTTAAAATCTCGAAATCGTACTCGTTTAAAATCTCGAAATCGTACTCGTTTAAAATCTCGAAATCGTACTCGTTTAAAATCTCGAAATCGTACTCGTTTAAAATCTCGAAATCCTACTCGTTTAAAATCTCGAAATCCTACTCGTTTAAAATCTCGAAATCCTATTCGTTTAAAATCTCCAAAATTTTTCTCATTTAAAACCTCCAAATTCTTTTCATTTAAAATCTCCAAATTCTTTTCATTTAAAATCTCCAAATTCTTCTCATTTAAAATCTCCAAATTCTTCTCATTTAAAATCTCCAAATTCTTCTCATTTAAAATCTCCAAATTCTTCTCATTTAAAATCTCCAAATTCTTCTCATTTAAAATCTCCAAATTCTTCTCATTTAAAATCTCCAAATTCTTCTGATTTAAAATCTCCAAATTCTTCCCATTTAAAATCTCCAAATTCTTCTCATTTAAAATCTCCAAATTCTTCTCATTTAAAATCTCCAAATTCTTCTCATTTAAAATCTCCAAATTCTTCTCATTTAAAATCTCCAAATTCTTCTCATTTAAAATCTCCAAATTCTTCTCATTTAAAATCTCCAAATTCTTCTCATTTAAAATCTCCAAATTCTTCTCATTTAAAATCTCCAAATTCTTCTCATTTAAAATCTCCAAATTCTTCTCATTTAAAATCTCCAAATTCTTCTCATTTAAAATCTCCAAATTCTTCTCATTTAAAATCTCCAAATTCTTCTCATTTAAAATCTCCAAATTCTTCTCATTTAAAATCTCCAAATTCTTCTCATTTAAAATCTCCAAATTCTTCTCATTTAAAATCTCCAAATTCTTCTCATTTAAAATCTCCAAATTCTTCTCATTTAAAATCTCCAAATTCTTCTCATTTAAAATCTCCAAATTCTTCTCATTTAAAATCTCCAAATTCTTCTCATTTAAAATCTCCAAATTCTTCTCATTTAAAATCTCCAAATTCTTCTCATTTAAAATCTCCAAATTCTTCTCATTTAAAATCTCCAAATTCTTCTCATTTAAAATCTCCAAATTCTTCTCATTTAAAATCTCCAAATTCTTCTCATTTAAAATCTCCAAATTCTTCTCATTTAAAATCTCCAAATTCTTCTCATTTAAAATCTCCAAATTCTTCTCATTTAAAATCTCCAAATTCTGCTCATTTAAAATTTCCAAATTCTGCTCATTTAAAATTTCCAAATTCTGCTCATTTAAAATTTCCAAATTCTGCTCATTTAAAATTTCCAAATTCTGCTCATTCAAAATTTCCAAATTCTGCTCATTCAAAATTTCCAAATTCTTCTCATTTAAAATTTCCAAATTCTTCTCATTTAAAATTTCCAAATTCTTCTCATTTAAAATTTCCAAATTCTTCTCATTTAAAATTTCCAAATTCTTCTCATTTAAAATTTCCAAATTCTTCTCATTTAAAATCACAAAATTCTACTCCAATTTTTGGAATCTCCCTCGAACAAAAATCTTGTACAAGTGTTTTTTCCCTGTACGAAACTTGAATATTGTTATAAATTAGAAATACTCATTAACTAAATAGGTTTATAATAATATTTCCAATTGTCACCATTTATATTTAAGAGTATATTTTCCGTATGTTCGAGATTTGGGAACCAGGATAATTGACGGCGTAGGGCTTGATCGAAACGGGTTACCCTTCTTTTTGAACTTTGCGCCCCTTTTAATGGCATCCGAAACCTTCCAAAGGTCCCCCCATTTAACCATTAGCTTCTGGATAATTAATTTTTAATTAGAACAGGTTTTGCAGGCAGTCGTAAAAGCAACGCGCGCCAGAAAGTTAAGATATATAGATGACCTAAATATTTAATTACCTAGTGATTAGTCTCGTTTTAAGGATATTAAGTTTAATCTTAAATTGAGAAACTTTAAAAGCCTCTTAGAACAAAGGGTGCCGGTATTTAAAAACGGTAAAATTTAAATAATTTTAAATTGAGTGGTTATTATTTTAAGAATTAACGCCGTTCATTAAACGGAATTTGTTGAGGTAACGACCCAATAAAGTTATTAAGTTAAATTACAAATTGGGTTCGTTATTTTCATTCATTTCGGAGGTTATTTGTACGTATAGTTTTTACTGTTTCGAGATGGCTAAATACAGGTGGATTAAATAGTAGACAATATTAGGTTTTTAATAAAAAAATAAATAAAAAGTATATTTTTCCTATATTTTAAAACTTTTCCTATATTTTCAATGGGCTATATTATTTTCTAATTTTTTTCTATATTTTTCCTTGTAATTTTAAAGGACTACATTTTACTTTATTTTGCATAGAATCTCTCCCATAAAATCTTATAAATCGACTTCAAATTTCGTACTTTTCTTATAAGATTTTTTGATTTTTCTGTGATCACCCTGAAAGATTAAATCGGAAAAAAACTTTTCTTGTGTATAAAATAATGAAAATACCTTTATCAGCAACTTTTTACTTTTTTTTTCCACCATTTGCCACTGTCCTGGACTGTTATAAAATAAAGTGGCATTTTGGTAACACTGCTATTTTTATTCGTAAAGAAACCGTCAACATTTTATTTTATATTTTTTTCACCAAATTTATGTTGACGAAGATGGGAAATGTTTAAAGATCTTGGTTGACGTTTAATATAAGCTGACCGCAACGACGCAAACTCGTAATATTTTCGTAAAAAAACCCAACATTTATGGGATAAATAATAAAACTAGACTTTATAAAGATAAATTAAGCGGTACGTAGGTCGAAAAAGGCATTCTAGGCGAAAGAATTAAAGCTATAAATAAAAAATAACTTTATTTTATTTGGTAATAAATTTTCGTTTTTTTTGCAAGCGTTTTTATATTTATTATATTTATTACATCGCGTCGCTTAACGTTCTGAATCTTCCGACTAACAATGGTTTTATATTTTCTTTCTAATTTAATTATTTAGGGGGAAATATTTATTTAGTTTTAAATTATCCGTATTTTACTATTTACCATGGTAACCGTGGGAATGCCGCTTAAAGCTGGTTTTACACTCGACGGAAAATATATCCCATTCGATATACCGCTAACGTTCTACTTTACGCTGCTAATTTTCTGTCGAGTGTGAAACCAGCTTTAGTGATCGGTAACAAGAAGGGATTTTTTTTCGGTTAGGGAATAGATGGAAAAGGTCAATTTCAGTTCGGGAATGGTTGGGAATGTAAATTTGAATACGGTTGCAATACTTTGAAACCGGATTGGGAATATGCGCTAATGGTATGGAAATGGATTTTTTCAACGGTTATTCTCGGGAATGGTAAAATTTGTACTTCAATTGCAACTGTCTAATTCCTACCATTGGTCGGACACAGAGCCGGATTAACACTATTTGGGGTCCCGTGGAAAGTAGAATTTGGAGCCCTTAAAAAAATTAAGACTTTACTTTTTGACTTGAAATAATAATAAAAAAATGCAAGACGAGGGCCCCTAACCTCAGGGGCCCCTGTGCCATGGCACACTTGGCACATGCCTTAATACGGCCCTGGTAAAATAGATACTTATCAAAAATCTTTTTTTTACCATACCAAAAACACTAAGTTAAATAGTACTTTTACCGTTAAAATCATGTGCCGTTTTCAATCTTCGTACACCCAGTTTTCTAGTGTCCATAGGTGACCCTCTGTACTCGATATCGGAGGGGGGAGGGGAGGGGAGGGGGGGGCGCTATAATTTAAGGGTTTGGGGAGCCTTGGCTCACAGCTGCGGCCACCTCGGGGGTCTCTACAAAATCTCCCAATAGTAGAGCCCAGCGGACTTTTTTTGGACAAACACAAACTCCTCGGAGGCTTTGGCTGGGCTAAGAAAAAGGCTACCATAGACCGCTCAAAATAATGTATACTATACTCCATATATATTCTCCGCATGGCTGGTCGTATCCACTCTTGGCCGATAACAGAATTAAGACCTTTCTTGTTGACTTACGCCGGAAAGGGGATGGTTTTTGCTTGTAAATTAAAGGTATTGTCAGAACTAATTTCCCAATATTCGATCAGATCAGATCCTGGTTATTTCTCTTTCTCATTTCGACAAATGGGCGCAAAAGTGATAAATGCAATTATTGACGTTTGATTTTTTGATAATTCGATAAGGCTTTTGGTCCTTGTGTGTTTGAAAGATATTTTCTTTAAATTTTATTTTTAGTTATTTTATAAGGCCCCTTTAAATTAATTTCAATTTAAATTATTTTATAAGGGCTTCTTAAATTAATTTTAATATTAGTAATTTTGTGGGGCTTTTTAAATTAATTTTAATATTAGTAATTTTATGTGGGGCTTTTTAAATTAATTTTAATATTAGTAATTTTGTGGGGCTTTTTAAATTAATTTTAATATTAGTAATTTTATGTTGGGCTTTTTAAATTAATTTTAATATTAGTAATTTTATGTGGGGCTTTTTAAACTAATTTTGTTTTTAGTAATTTTATTAGGACTTTTTAAACTAATTTTGTTTTTAGTAATTTTATTAGGACTTTTTAAATTAATTTTAATATTAGTAATTTTATAAGGGCTTTTTAAAATTGTACAGAATTTTAGTAAATCAAAAAATTAACAACCACTATTGCACAATCAAATATCAAATCACACTGATATTTGATTGTGCAATAGTGGTATTTATTTTATTTATATTAGTAATTTTATAAATTTTTATTATTCTCAAATAAATTGGTGTTTTTAAAGGTACGATTATCTTATGTCATAGGTACGGTGACTTTCAAGATAAATAAAAATTTTGCCTACTTATCAAATAAATTACTAGTTTTAAGTGTCCTTATCAAATAACTAATTTTATGGGTCTGCTTCTAAAATAAATTACCGATTACATACGTATTGCTACCCAAAAATTAAATTCGTAGACTTTCGCAAATTGACATAAAACTTTTTATTAATTTTTCTACATTAGGCGGTAAGTTAATAATATATCAATATAATCCCGTAGAAGTCTGAAATTTAAATAAGTGGTCCTAAGTATATAAAAAAGCCTTATAAAACGAGCAAATGACCTCTGGCTAAAAATTAAGCTCTCTTCCAACAAACCCCCCTCAAAAAATTTAACTTAGAATCTGCGGGTAGAAGATGATTATTCGAAAAAACGATAAGAGAGAAGCTTGAAGGTAGATGGTAATATAACCCACGTTTTCGTTCCATGTTCCCGGATCTCTGTCTGTCTTTGATAATTGGTCGAGTCAACCACTCGGGGTCGGCACTAATTGCCTCGATTTAGCCGGTCCACTCGGGCTTGATCGAAGGGGCGGAGTCTAATGACGGAGGCGCCCCCTGGTCGAGGAAAATAAAAAAACTATTAGACGAAATAATAAGAAAGTTTGCCCCTATCCTCGTAATATCGCCAAAGCTAACAAACCCAGGCCCGGAATATTAATTTAAAACTAGTCATCAAAAACCCAGTTCGTAGGATGATTGTAGATATAGGAACAGACCCAAAAAAAAAATATTTTCGCTGCCTCGCTTTAATAGAAGAAAGAAAATGACTTATCGTTAATTAAGCTGTCATCCGAGCTCGTTGGGTGGGACATCCCAAAAGACTGGATGTGGATTTTTATACTTTACCCAGGGGGGTAACGCTTTTTTCCGTTTGGAATTCCCACCCCCCTGTACCTGTTTTTTTTCTTTTTTACCTAAGGAGATCCTACCACGCTTATTACCATGCCTTTTTTTACATAATGTTGTATAATGGTTATATGTAATTTTTATATCCATGTCGTCAAAATGGTAAATAGCTGGCGGCAGTTTATCCGCGAGCGGCAGTGTATGGGTGTTCTGGCTATTATTAGGCGTATTTCGATGATTACAGATCGTCTGCGGCCACTGATAATTATCGTGGCATTTCTCCCGAATTAGACTGGATTTATTATGGACGCCAAAAATGTACTTCAGAAGGCATAAACGGTCTTTTAAAATCAGGGTTGGCACAGGTGAAGGTTAGGGAATTTTAAAATAGGCTTAAAAAGGTGAGGAATTTGAAAATAGTGGTCGAAGAAGTCGAAGAATTTGGAAATATAGCTATATGTGCCAAAGAATGGGGGCCAAAGAAGTCGGGAAATTTGGAAATAGTAGCCAAAGAAGTCGGGGAATTTAGAAATAGCTCTCAGTGAAACTTTTGAATTTGAAGAATAGAAGTGTCGCACTTATACACTTTTGGTATTACCTTTGCCAGTGTTCAGGCGCGGTTTTTATCAAAGGGGTAAAATCAAGAGTGCAAGGAGGAAGATAAAATACGCGAAAAAGTAGATAAGTCCATAATTAAAAGGGATAATATATCTAAATCCTAAACAAATTTGAAGAAATTAAAAAACTTACTAAAAACTCGTACCGATAGGTCTTCGAGCGAATCTCGGATCAAATAGATCTTCGAGTAATAAACTACATAAAAACTAAATAAAATAGCCAGAAATTCCAACGGTAGACCGGTTTCGTTCTATTTGGAACTCATCAGTACCGTGCGGGAAATCTGGCTGGCGACTGTTATATCGAAAAGAGAAACTAAGCCTAAACATTAAAAATTTCAAAACGCGTTGCGTAGCAACGGAAAGCCGAAAAGGGGGGAGTGTGGTGGAGAATAGTAAGTTTTTTAATTTCTTCAAATTTGTTTAGGATTTAGATATATTATCCCTTTTAATTATGGACTAATCTACTTTTTCGCGTATTTTATCATAATTCACACAGTCCATAGGTGGTATCTTCTAACTTGGCTGGTTCTATGGACTAATCTACTTTTTCGCGTATTTTATCATCCTTCTCACAGTCCATAGGTGGTTTCTTCTAACTTAACTTATCGTATATTCTATTCTCCACCACACTCTCCCTTTTCGGCTTTCCGTTGCTATATGCAACGCGTTTTGAAATTTTTAAGGTTTAGGCTTAGTTTCTCCTTTAGATTTAACAGTCGCCAGCCAGATTTCCCGCACGGTACTGATGAGTTCCAAATAGAACGAAACCGGTCTACCGTTGGAATTTCTGGCTATTTTTTTAATTTTAATTTAGTTTATTTCTCGAAGATCTATTTGATCCGAGTTTCGCGTTTTTTGCTCGAAGACCTATTGGGTACGAGTTAGTAGTAAGTTTTTTAATTTCTTCAAATTTGTTTAGGATTTAGCTATATTATCCCTTTTAATTATGGACTTATCTACCTTTTCGCGTATTTTATCATCCTTCTCACAGTCCATAGGTGGTTTCTTCTAACTTAACTTATCGTATATTCTATTCTCCACCACACTCCCCCTTTTCGGCTTTCCGTTGCTATATGCAACGCGTTTTGAAATTTTTAAGGTTTAGGCTTAGTTTCTCCTTTAGATTTAACAGTCGCCAGCCAGATTTCCCGCACGGTACTGATGAGTTCCAAATAGAACGAAACCGGTCTACCGTTGGAATTTCTGGCTATTTTATTTAATTTTAATTTAGTTTATTTCTCGAAGATCTATTTGATCCGAGTTTCGCGTTTTTTGCTCGAAGACCTATTGGGTACGAGTTAGTAGTAAGTTTTTTAATTTCTTCAAATTTGTTTAGGATTTAGCTATATTATCCCTTTTATTTATGGACTAATCTACTTTTTCGCGTATTTTATCATCCTTCTCACAGTCCATAGGTGGTTTCTTCTAACTTAACTTATCGTATATTCTATTCTCCACCACACTCCCCCTTTTCGGCTTTCCGTTGCTATATGCAACGCGTTTTGAAATTTTTAAGGTTTAGGCTTAGTTTCTCCTTTAGATTTAACAGTCGCCAGCCAGACTTCCCGCACGGTACTGATGAGTTCCAAATAGAACGAAACCGGTCTACCGTTGGAATTTCTGGCTATTTTATTTAATTTTAATTTAGTTTATTACTCGAAGATCTATTTGATCCGAGTTTCGCGTTTTTTGCTCGAAGACCTATTGGGTACGAGTTAGTAGTAAGTTTTTTAATTTCTTCAAATTTGTTTAGGATTTAGCTATATTATCCCTTTTATTTATGGACTAATCTACTTTTTCGCGTATTTTATCATGGTTCTATGCCAACCCTTCCACTGAAAGTGTACTTCCTTCTTGATGGTAGGTCGATTTTGGGCAATTTAAGTGAATTTGTCTAACGAAGCGACATAATTGAATTCTTTTAAGTACGTGGTTTTCGGGCTTCATAATTGAAAATAAGTCTCTAATGGAAGGAATGGCTTTCGTTTTTGAAAAGACGGGCAATTTCTCGGCGGTTGAGAGGGACATTTTGAGACTTACATCAGCTATTTGAGAGAAACCTAATTTTTTTCCAGTCAATTTAAAAAGCGCCTTATTTTAAGAGCTCTTGGTCCCATTAGGGGACCTCTGCTTCTGCCAGATAAAGATTATGAAACGCCGTTGATCCGAAGAGGAGGGGCCTAAGACCCGACTACCTCCCAGATTTCCATCTACCGGCAATGGCTTCTAACGCCTTAACGCCCTTACTTCACCCTACTTTGTAGGCTAGACGGGGCTGTCAGGTGAGCGTTTCATGGCCGCGTACGCGTTAACACTCGCGATGATTAATTTCGGTTGGATTTGTCGTACGCGAGCCAAGAATTCCAGCCACCCTGGCAATTAGGAACCAATCGTGAATCATTTTTTTGAAATTTTTTTCTTGGCACCCTTTTAAATAAAAGAGAAGGTAACTTTTTAATTAGGTGTTGGAACGTGCCTCTCCGAATTCCAACTCTTATATTAAGATGATTTAAAATCTTATCGGTGTCGAGTCGGATTGTTTCAATTATTCACGGAAATTTCGTAGGTCATCTTTATTTGGTATCTTCCCATTGCGCCGAATCCCGCCAATGTTTTTGATGAAATTAGCCCAAAGGCGGGTTTTGTATTTTGCTAATCGACCGACGCAATATTCACAATTGAGCGACCGCAAAAAAAAAGTTTTTCTTTCTACTCCTTTTGATTTTTTATGGAAGCGTTTTATTATATTTTTAAGTCGGTTAGGTTAGGTGAGGTTAGGTGAGGTAACACTGCATGCTGTTCTGACAGATGCTGAAACGGATAAAACCGAATGATGGGAATCCTAAACCAGAAGAAGTGCGGGTTTTTCTGTCAAATGGGACAATCCCATTAGACCGAATCCAAAATCCGCCAAAGTGCGGCTTTTTCGGTCGAATGGGATTCGGCGCAATGGAACAGATTCCTTTATTTTAGGGGTTGAGTCATATAATTCCTTTAAAATCCTATATTTTCCAAAACGTTCTATATCATCCTATATTTTTAGCAAAATACCCATAAAATCCTATGATATTGATATTTTGCCCATTTCAAATCTCGCCACTGATTTAAATTGCTAGATTTAGCAATAGGATAAATTCCTTTACAAAGTCATTCTTGTCTATATACTTTTAATATTGTTAACATGGTTAGCTACTAGTTCATTTTGTGATAAAATGGTTAAATAGTTTCTATTTTTAAGTGAAAATCAGATTTATTTCGCTAAATATAGAATTTGTTTTTAAATACATCAAGTTAGTAAATGAAAAAGCAAATATGTAGTCCTATAAAATCCTATAATTTTGAAAAAAGTTCTATAAAGTCCTATATTTTAAGAAATATAATCCGGTTTTTCCTATAAAATTGGAACCCTTATTTACCTAACGATAGTTTGTAGAATCATCAGACCTTTTTACATTTTTATGCTATCTGTAATTTCGCTGCTGAACCGTTATTTAGCAGACGACAGTTTCTAGAATCGCGAAATCTTTTTCTGAATTTCATGGCGCCATCTGTAATTTCTTTACTGAACCATTATTTAGTAGACGACAGTTTCTATAATCGACAGATATTTATCCTAATATGATTACGCGCCATCTGCAATTTTATTACTGAACCATTATTTAGCAGAGAACCGTTTCTAGAATCAACAGTTTTTTTTAACAATTTACCCTTTAATTTCATTTATTATTATCAGTTTATTAATAAGTACAATTCACCAAAACCTTAGTTATAGTTAAACAGGGTTCGTACAGAACCTGGATATCCTGGAAAACATGGATAAGTCAGGGATCTGTAAAATGGATGAAAAATGTCAGGGATTTAAATAATTTCCTAGAAAGTCAGGAATAAGTCAGGGATTTTAGTTAGTCAACCAAACCGCACATAAACTAAGAATGTTTGACCTAAAATAATAAAAAAATGTCCTAAAATATAACCAAAAAGGTCAGGAATATTGGAAAAATTGGTGAGGTATAACCTGGAAAAGTCAGGGATTTTAGATCAGACATTTTCGTACGAACCCTGGTTAAAACTGGCATTCGTATTTTATTGAAAAAGGTAATCTAACCTTTCTTTTCCGATACGTTTATAAATGATGGAGATTACGATCACGGGAGCCATCGAGAAAATATAATGATCCGTGAAAGGATGGCTGTGAGGCAGCCTTTATAAATATATCGACATCCTTGACAAGAAAATGGTTGTGATTACACCAGAATAATCACCGACATACGAACTAGGTGCGCGACAGGGGTTAGCTATGTTTCAAACCACCCTTCAGAGTATATAGTTTGTCTACATCGAGCCCTATGATATAAAAACGTATAATCTATATACAAATCAAAGAGAAAAAGTCTAAAAGAAATCCAGCTTTCTTTTATATGCCTTTTGTGATTCCCAACTCTATCATTTCTCTTTAAAAGACTCGTGTAGGTGGCTCCATTAAGTTGGCCCCCCCTCTCTACAATTTTAAAAACTTTCATTTGCGATCGAATGCGACCTCGATGCGACGTTATGCGAAACTAAAAAAAAAAGATGCGACATAATTGTTAAGTTGGAATAATTAAAACAAAAGGGGGGGCTAACTTAATGACAGCCCCCCCACTTTCAACTATCAACCCGGAAACACAACCAATAGAATGCGACCTCAATGCGACGTTATGCGACACCCTTACTTTCGAATGCGACAGCTTATTTAACGAGATAATCGCTATCGTAAGTGGGGGGCTAACTTAACGCGAGCCCCCCCTATAACAGTTGAGGCCTCCAAACACCTTTATTCGATTGCGACCTCAATGCGACGTTATGCGACACCCTTACTTTCGAATGCGACATCTTAGTTAACGAGATAATCGCTTTCGTAAGTGGGGGGGCTAACTTAACGTGAGCCCCCCCTATAACAGTTGAGGCCTCCAAACACCTTTATTCGATTGCGACCTCACTGCGACGTTATGCGACACCCTTACTTTCGAATGCGACAGCTTATTTAACAAGATAATCGCTATCGTAAGTGGGGGGCTAACTTAACGCGAGCCCCCCCCTATAACAGTTGAGGCCTCCAAACACCTTTATTCGATTGCGACCTCACTGCGACGTTATGCGACACCCTTACTTTCGAATGCGACAGCTTATTTAACGAGATAATCGCTATCGTAAGTGGGGGGCTAACTTAACGCGAGCCCCCCCTATAACAGTTGAGGCCTCCAAACACCTTTATTCGATTGCGACCTCACTGCGACGTTATGCGACACCCTTACTTTCGAATGCGACAGCTTATTTAACGAGATAATCGCTATCGTAAATGGGGGGCTAACTTAACGCGAGCCCCCCCTATAACAGTTGAGGCCTCCAAACACCTTTATTCGATTGCGACCTCACTGCGACGTTATGCGACACCCTTACTTTCGAATGCGACAGCTTATTTAACGAGATAATCGCTATCGTAAGTGGGGGGCTAACTTAACGCGAGCCCCCCCTATAACAGTTGAGGCCTCCAAACACCTTTATTCGATTGCGACCTCAATGCGACGTTATGCGACACCCTTACTTTCGAATGCGACATCTTAGTTAACGAGATAATCGCTTTCGTAAGTGGGGGGGCTAACTTAACGTGAGCCCCCCCTATAACAGTTGAGGCCTCCAAACACCTTTATTCGATTGCGACCTCAATGCGACGTTATGCGACACCCTTACTTTCGAATGCGACATCTTAGTTAACGAGATAATCGCTTTCGTAAGTGGGGGGCTAACTTAACGTGAGCCCCCCCTATAACAGTTGAGGCCTCCAAACACCTTTATTCGATTGCGACCTCAATGCGACGTTATGCGACACCCTTACTTTCGAATGCGACATCTTAGTTAACGAGATAATCACTATCGTAAGTGGGAAGGGCTAACTTAACGCAAATGAATGGGCCGCCATGTTAAATGAATGCAAATGAATGCGACCTCATTTTAAATGAATGCAAATGAATGCGACCTCATGTTAAATGAATGCAAATGAATGCGACCTCATTTTAAATGAATGCAAATGAATGCGACCTCATTTTAAATGAATGCAAATGAATGCGACCTCATTTTAAATGAATGCAAATGAATGCGACCTCATTTTAAATGAATGCAAATGAATGCGACGCCATTTTAAATGAATGCAAATGAATGCGACGCCATTTTAAATGAATGCGACGTCAATGCGAAGCAATGTGACACCATAATTATCGAATGCGACAGCTCGGTTCACGAGATAATTAAATAAACAAATCTGGGGGCTAGGTTAATACTAGCCCCCCATGTTGGAATTAAGACAAATAATCACCGCTATTCGAATGCGACAGCCGTGTTAACGAGATAATCGATTGAACCAGATCGAGAATCATCAAATATAAATACGGAAACACAGGTCGATTAAGTTGCCCCCCCCCCCCTTTTTTGATTTCCCAGAAAATTTCTCTATCAATTTTATGCACCCACAATGCGACAGCAAGTGAAAGAGATGTGATTTAACCATTATCAAGATATAATTAAAATTAAAAGGGGGCTAAATTAACGTCAGCCCCCATAATTTCGTTATTCAACCAGAACAGAATATCATAGCCACTACATGTCAATGCGAAGAAATGCGACAGATATAATTTTGATTGCGAAAAATAGTTTATGAGAAAATTAATAGAGAAAGTGGGGGGGCTAACTTAACAGTAACCCCCCATATTAATTCATAATTTTAATTAACCTTAATATAAAGAGACGTCAATGCGAATTAATGCGACACTATTTTTAACGAATGCGACAAATTAGGTTATAAGATAATTGACAAATGAAAAAAGGGGGCTAATTTAATTGCAGCCCCCTCCCCCGAAATATAAAAAATAAGTTCTATAAAAAAAATAACGCCAACCAATGCGACAATCATTTTTCCAAATGCGACATCAATAGAAATAGTTCTTCCTAACCAGATTGGAATATGACCAATAATAGATAAAAAAGGGGGCTAGTTAAACGGCAGCCCCCAAAATATAATGAAAAATTTAAAAAAAAAATAATTTGCGAGTGTAACGCTAATTAACACGACAATCGTTTTTTCAAATGCGACATCCATAGAAAGAGTATTTCCTAACCAGAATTTTTTTTATCAGATTTAGAAAAAAAAAACAATCTAAGGAGACGGCAATCAATTTAATGCAACACTGTTTTACACGAATTCAACAAATTAGGTAAAGTAAAAAGCTAATTTATTGGTAGCCTCAGAATATTAAAAATTAAAAAAAAAATTAATTATGTTTTTAACGTGGACTAATGCGACAACACCTTTATTAATTGTGACAATATTTCATACCTGCGAAACTGACTACTAAATGCACTCCATTTATGTTTTAAAAGCGATAGTTTTATTCAAGAAAACTGATAGTAGCGACTGCGTATGATTACGAATCATCTCTTTTTGATAGCGACATTTGGGTGACTGCTTGAGACATAATTTTAAGTGAATGCGACATCAATATAAATGAATGCGACATCAATATAAATGAATGCGACATCAATATAAATGAATGCGACATCAATATATATGAATGCGACCTCATTTAAATGGACTGCAACCTTATTTTAAATTAATGCGACAATTTTAATGTGAAACCTTAAAATTAATGCGACATCAATATAAATGATTCCGACATCAATATAAATGAATTAGACCTCATTTTAAATTAATGTGACCTTATTTTAAATGATTGCGACCTCATTTTAAATGAATGCGACCTCATTTTAAATGAATGCGACCTCATTTCAAATGAATGCGACATTATTGAAATAATTGCAATATAATTAGCATTGAATGCGATATAATTTGAATTGAATGCGATATAATTTTTAAATAATGTGACTTTAATTTAATTGAACGCGGGACCATATTTATGTCATCAAACCGCAATTGTACGACCTAAATAAATTCTATTGAGGGTGTTAAAGATAAGTTTGTCAAATATTAAGAGGAGTGGCGTAGACAAGGGGTTTCTGTGTCCAACGCCCCACCCCTTTTCAGCCAACCTTTTTCTGTTTTATATATCAACTCCTTCTTAACATTGACACTCGTCGACACCTTTGACGTATTTCCGGCTACGTCACAGATAAGGAGCTGTTTTCTATGGATCCTAATGAGTTGAACTTGTCTAATGAACATGAGTTGTAAAGTGCTTTGTTTCAGAGATTTGGGTTCCTAAAAAATTACTTGGAAAACCCAACACAGCCTTAATACTGATAATCGGTATTCTTCCTTAAACCAATTTTGATTTCATAAAGTGATTAGATATTTTTTATCAGTGAAATGAAATACTTTAATATGTGGCAAAAAATCATTATTGTACCTTTAGAAGTAATGTAATTCTGAAAAGGGATTCATGTTTTTTAAAATTAAACGCTCCAAAATAGTTATTTCCGTTTCGATGTCAATTTGAATGGCTATAAAATCACCGCCATTTTGTAATCCCTCAAGTCATTTTGTACCGCCTCCTTGCTAGAGGTCGGCGGAACAAATAAATTAACCGCAACAATTTCAATTAATCATTAAAATTAGTATTATCTGTTTTATACGAATAAACAACGATTTAACATGCACAATTTATAATTTTTTTCGAATATTTCTGAATAATTCTCGGTTATGGATATATATTAACAATCGTATAATTTCTTATTCAAACGCCGACCTCTACTCCTTGCAGAGACCCTCTCAAAGATCAAATGGCTGTTCATCACAAAATCAAACTAAGACGCTGCAGTCGCTCAGAAGTGAAAATAAGAAAACTATAAAAAATAATTAAAAAACGACCGCTTTATGTTTTTAGCGTGGTTTTCGCTTGACGATTCCCCTGCAATATTACGAGATTATAAAGAACGATCTAAAATAAAATAGTGGATATTACTTTAAATTTAAATTGGGGCCCAGTTATTAACTGTTAGAAGGCCCAGAAAGTTGATATGGTGAAGCCCCAACCCCCCTGGAAGTTGGGCCAAAATTGTATATAAAAATACTTGAAACATTTTAAAATACTAGCACCACCTCTGGTTGCCCGTTTTTTGTGACAAACAAATTTATTCCGTTAGCCACAATAATGTTGTAACTTTACAATGCCATTAATTAAATCGCTATTTAAAAAATGAACCAGGCTTAAATGAAAAACTCATTCACATTCATTTAAAATAGGGTCACATTCATTTAAAATGAGGTCGCATTCATTTAAAATGAGGTCGCATTCATTTAAAATGAGGTCGCATTCATATATATTGATGTCGCATTCATATATATTGATGTCGCATTCATATATATTGATGTCGCATTCATATATATTGATGTCGCATTCATTAATATTGATGTCGCATTCATTAATATTGATGTCGCATTCACTTAAAATGATGTCCCATTCATTAAAATTATGTCTCAAGCAGTCACCCAGATGTCGCTATCAAAAAGAGATGATTCGTAATCATACGCAGTCGCTACTATCAGTTTTCTTGAATAAAACTATCGCTTTTAAAACATAAATGGAGTGCATTTAGTAGTCAGTTTCGCAGGTATGAAATATTGTCACAATTAATAAAGGTGTTGTCGCATTAGTCCACGTTAAAAACATAATTAATTTTTTTTTAAATTTTTAATATTCTGAGGCTACCAATAAATTAGCTTTTTACTTTACCTAATTTGTTGAATTCGTGTAAAACAGTGTTGCATTAAATTGATTGCCGTCTCCTTAGATTGTTTTTTTTTTTCTAAATCTGATAAAAAAAATTCTGGTTAGGAAATACTCTTTCTATGGATGTCGCATTTGAAAAAACGATTGTCGTGTTAATTAGCGTTACACTCGCAAATTATTTTTTTTTTAAATTTTTCATTATATTTTGGGGGCTGCCGTTTAACTAGCCCCCTTTTTTATCTATTATTGGTCATATTCCAATCTGGTTAGGAAGAACTATTTCTATTGATGTCGCATTTGGAAAAATGATTGTCGCATTGGTTGGCGTTATTTTTTTTATAGAACTTATTTTTTATATTTCGGGGGAGGGGGCTGCAATTAAATTAGCCCCCTTTTTTCATTTGTCAATTATCTTATAACCTAATTTGTCGCATTCGTTAAAAATAGTGTCGCATTAATTCGCATTGACGTCTCTTTATATTAAGGTTAATTAAAATTATGAATTAATATGGGGGGTTACTGTTAAGTTAGCCCCCCCACTTTCTCTATTAATTTTCTCATAAACTATTTTTCGCAATCAAAATTATATCTGTCGCATTTCTTCGCATTGACATGTAGTGGCTATGATATTCTGTTCTGGTTGAATAACGAAATTATGGGGGCTGACGTTAATTTAGCCCCCTTTTAATTTTAATTATATCTTGATAATGGTTAAATCACATCTCTTTCACTTGCTGTCGCATTGTGGGTGCATAAAATTGATAGAGAAATTTTCTGGGAAATCAAAAAAGGGGGGGGGGGCAACTTAATCGACCTGTGTTTCCGTATTTATATTTGATGATTCTCGATCTGGTTCAATCGATTATCTCGTTAACACGGCTGTCGCATTCGAATAGCGGTGATTATTTGTCTTAATTCCAACATGGGGGGCTAGTATTAACCTAGCCCCCAGATTTGTTTATTTAATTATCTCGTGAACCGAGCTGTCGCATTCGATAATTATGGTGTCACATTGCTTCGCATTGACGTCGCATTCATTTAAAATGGCGTCGCATTCATTTGCATTCATTTAAAATGGCGTCGCATTCATTTGCATTCATTTAAAATGAGGTCGCATTCATTTGCATTCATTTAAAATGAGGTCGCATTCATTTGCATTCATTTAAAATGAGGTCGCATTCATTTGCATTCATTTAAAATGAGGTCGCATTCATTTGCATTCATTTAACATGAGGTCGCATTCATTTGCATTCATTTAAAATGAGGTCGCATTCATTTGCATTCATTTAACATGGCGGCCCATTCATTTGCGTTAAGTTAGCCCTTCCCACTTACGATAGTGATTATCTCGTTAACTAAGATGTCGCATTCGAAAGTAAGGGTGTCGCATAACGTCGCATTGAGGTCGCAATCGAATAAAGGTGTTTGGAGGCCTCAACTGTTATAGGGGGGGCTCACGTTAAGTTAGCCCCCCACTTACGAAAGCGATTATCTCGTTAACTAAGATGTCGCATTCGAAAGTAAGGGTGTCGCATAACGTCGCATTGAGGTCGCAATCGAATAAAGGTGTTTGGAGGCCTCAACTGTTATAGGGGGGGCTCACGTTAAGTTAGCCCCCCCACTTACGAAAGCGATTATCTCGTTAACTAAGATGTCGCATTCGAAAGTAAGGGTGTCGCATAACGTCGCATTGAGGTCGCATTCTATTGGTTGTGTTTCCGGGTTGATAGTTGAAAGTGGGGGGGCTGTCATTAAGTTAGCCCCCCCTTTTGTTTTAATTATTCCAACTTAACAATTATGTCGCATCTTTTTTTTTTAGTTTCGCATAACGTCGCATCGAGGTCGCATTCGATCGCAAATGAAAGTTTTTAAAATTGTAGAGAGGGGGGGCCAACTTAATGGAGCTCGTGTAGGTCGCTATTGACATATCCCAGCTTAAGTTGGCATCGCCGAAGAAGTGGGGCGCGTAAGGAGCTTGATAATGGGTTATCCGGGCCAAGTTAGGTTGACGTTTTCTTTAGGCTATGCCGGCTCTCTCGATCTTCAATATAAGGATATAATGTATAAAGATGGCCTCTGTATAGACAGTCTTCTTTTTTATGGCCCAAAGAACTTTCAGTGTATGAAACAAGCTATATCCTTCGTTTTATGGAGTTATAAATGATCATTTTCCACCTGCCTTTTTTTTTCTTACCGAAAGATCTTATATAAGTCCGTGGAATTAAAACTAAACTTTGGACCCGAGATGAATTCAGGAGAAAGAAGTTATTTTTTTCGATTACGGTCGCGGACTAAAGTTAGAATTTATATATTTTTTTTAAATTTTGTTTTAAGCCTTTTTGATTACCCTTATTTTTAAATTAACGTTCGGAAGACCCGTGTAACTACTGGTAAGTCAGGGATGTCTAAAATGGAGAGTTAAAGGGACTTTATTAACGGTTAGTAAAGGGTCCAGGGTTTTAAACCACTTTGTAAAACCTGAGGGACTTTATTTAGTCAACCATATAATGGTATGTTATTTAAAAGCAAATTTAACAAAATTGTGTTATTATTACACGTTTTGTGGTAGTTGTACGTTGTTTTTTCACCTAATATTGAGCAGGAATGTTACCAAAAATGTCAGGGATATTTATAAGCATTTGCCAGGGATAACCTAGAAAACTCCAGGGATTTTGATAACCAATTTATACTTCGTACGAACCCTGTGAAATGATAACAATTTTCGTCTATTTTAAATATTAAGTGTGGAATAATTTCAAATTTAGGGGTCACGTATATTTCAAATTTTAGGGTCGCGTATATTTCAAATTTTAGGGGTCGCGTATATTTCAAATTTTAGGGGTCGCGTATATTTCAAATTTTAGGGGTCGCGTTTATTTCACATTTTAGGGGTCGCGTATATTTCACATTTTAGGGGTCGCGTATATTTCACATTTTAGGGGTCGCGTATATTTCACATTTTAGGGGTCGCGTATATTTCACATTTTAGGGGTCGCGTATATTTCACATTTTAGGGGTCGCGTATATTTCAAATTTAGGGGTCGCGTATATTTCAATTTTCTGGATTGCTTAATTTCTAATTTCAGGGGTCGCGTAAATATTAAAGTTTGCCTAATTTACATTGTTAGGGTCGCGTAAATTTCAATTTTAAGGGTCGCGCAATTTCAATATTTTGGTACAGTGTGTCAGAATTTATAGCCCGGTGTACCTAGTAACAGAGACTATACCACCGGAGGTCTATCATCATAGTGCCCTACGCCAGCGACCACCTAGCCCGGACAGGTGACAAATCCAGCATGGGTAGTAGTTAAATATCTTGGTACAGGGTAAATATCCGAATAAACGTAAAACATAGACTGAGAGATTTATAAAAACTATGTCATCCGTTTCCTTGGCGCGCGCATCACTCGAAATCCAGTCTGAAGGAAATGAGTAATGAAGCGCCCCTCCCCTTCCCCCGTTTCTTATCAGAAGAGAGGAATGTCAATGCCGGTCTAACTGGTTGAAATCCCAGCAACCCGCGTCTGTACCCATTTGTGGACGAGAGAGAAAAAATGATGTAGCAAAACATAACGAGAAATCTCATCTTATTATCATGTCATTCGCTTTTCTTCCATTTGAACGAGTGTACGTCGATTAATCACGAAGTCGCTGGTTTGAATCTTGCCCCCGGGGGCTGTATATTACTGGGCGATATTGACAATCGAGGTGTAACCGCGCCATCTATCCTAGAATCAAAACCTTCCGCCGGAGATTAATTACTATTTGGTTTTGTAGAGTTCGTGGGCCAGTAGGAGAGAGGATTGTATATTCTAGACTGATTCGAGACGTGATCGCCCGCCAAATTTGACGTTAACCAAAGAGTGCAATAACAATCTTAATATGCCGAACATAGCTCTCTTTAAAATCGATTTCGATCAATTGGGATATTAATAAAATCGCTAAGCCTTTGTCTATCTTTTATTTGTACGTTTTCGATGCCTATTTTTAGTTTCGAATATATAATATATAGTTATATTTGACCTTACGTGGTAAATTTTGAATTTGTATTCCGCTAGAGTCGCTTATGGATCAGAAAGTTCATTAAAGTTACTCTATTACTAAACGTGGCTAAATTTTGTAACTAGGAACATTTTGGGAAATGAAATATATATCCTAATTCGTTTATATCGTTAAATGAAACGTTAACTGAATTTATATTCCTATTTTGTTATATCGTTTTCTCGGTTAGAAATATAAATATACGATTGGAAAATAAACCAATAAATGAAATTTTTAAAATTTTGTTATCAAGACTTTAGTTAAATAACAGGGTTGCCACTGATCATGTCAATTTCGAAATTGGGACTAAAAAATCCGGGAACCCTCAGAATTTAAATTTATCTCGAAATTTTATGAAGGTGATTTTACTACATAGTCCTACTATTATGTCATTATGATTCAATTGTTTAAACGTTGTAATTTCGTCGTTGTAATTAAACGTTTTCTTAGCTTAAATTTATACGGAAATATAAATTGCAGTAAAATCATTAACTTCTTATTTCTGATAAAATTACAATATAAGGTACTTTATCCTGAAATTTTATGGTGAGTTTACTATATAGTCCTACTATTAATTATGTCAATTATTTAATTGCTTAAACGTCCTGTTAACTTTTAAACTGTGTAATTTCATCGTTGTAATAAAACGTTTTTTAGCTTAAATTTATACTGAAATATAGGCTGCAGTAAATTCATTAACTTCTTACTTCTGATAAAAGTACAATATGATGTTAAAAATTGTCTAATTATGGCCCTAAAACGGTTTGGAAAATGCTTAAAAATGGTCAAGAAATTGTGGCAATCCCGAAATTTTTCTAAACGTTAAAAAACTAAGCAAATTCATCACGATTTTTTCTCTCGGTTGGGCCTCCAAATAAAAGACTCTGGAATAAAAAATGAATTTAACGTCGTTGAAATATTTATCTAATGATCGTAACGATGTAAAATAGAGCCATTATTTTTATCCCCTCCTTTCTGCCGTCCCTCCCCCTCTCTCTGAAAAGAGATTTATAAGAATATAACCAGCCGAAACTAACTCGGAGTTAATTTAAATATTACACGCATCACAAAGCTCTCTTTAGCTAGTTGAATACTCCTTATTAAGAAAAGACCAACCACCATTACCATCCGAGCAGACCGAAAGAAAACAAAGCCAGAGATAAAAAAAATCCCCTCCCATCTACTTAGGACGAGTTTCCAAACAATACATACTGATTTCCCCCGTATATACGAGCCACCACGATCTCGCTCTGTAATAGACTTTGCAGAATTATCTTCGAACAGTCATCGCAACTAATTACCGAATCGTGATATTTTATGGGTGGGCCATTTTACCCCCTCTTCGCCCTAACTAGCGAGCAACCATCTTCTCCGGCTATTCTGCATTCCACTTTTAAGACACGCTCGAGCAGTTTCTTACTGTTCCGTAGAAAAAGAATTAATTTAAATTGACTATTTTTGTAAGGTTTGTAAAAGGGAGATTTTACTAAAATTAGTATGTATTCGTGTTCGTTCTGTTCTACAATTATTTTGTCTAATGAATTCTAGAAAGTCGACGTATATGGAATGCAGGGTTGCTACGGTATCTGGAAAACCTGGAATTCCTTGAAATGTCAGGGAATTTAAAGATGGGTATATAAATAAAGGAAAAGTCAGATAATTTGAATATGATATAAAAATAAGGTAAAAATCAGGGAAAGTCGGAATTTGAATATGGTATAAAAATAAGGTAAAAATCAGGGAAAAGTCGGGGAATTTGAATATGGGTATAAAAATCAGGGGAAAAGTCAGGGAATTTGAATATGGGTATAAAAATCAGGGGAAAAGTCAGGGAATTTGAATATGGGTATAAAAATCAGGGGAAAAGTCAGGGAATTTGAATATGGGTATAAAAATCAGGGGAAAAGTCAGGGAATTTGAATATGGGTATAAAAATCAGGGGAAAAGTCAGGGAATTTGAATATGGGTATAAAAATCAGGGAAAAGTCAGGGAATTTGAATATGGGTAAAAAAATTAGGGAAAAGTCAGGGAATTGGAATATGGGGGTACAAATCAGAGAAAAGTCAGGGAATTTAATTTCGGTGGCAAATAGGGAACTTTTACTAAAATATTGGTTAAGGAATACAAAATAGTCCTATAAAGTCCTTTATTTTTAGAAATACAATCCTATTTTTCCTATAAAAAATTTGAAGATTTGAGTGGGGGCCCTGCGGTACACTAAAAATGGAGCGATGTTAGCTCAGAGCAAAGTCTGACGCCAGCGCTCTGGTGGCTGTTTTCGGAAACTTATCTACTCGTACAAAAGTACGTGATAAATCTTGAAAGAGCTTAGAAGTGATCACATGACACAAGAGTAGATGTATTTCAAATCTGTCACCAGAGGACGCGCGACGTGAATTTATAAGGTTAAAAAAATGCCTTATAAATGCGTGAACTCGGTATATTTATAACTTAAAGAAAAATGCTGCATTATTTACTATGCCACAAAGTATCTCACTCAGTTCAAATTATCTCAAGTTAAAATTTAAAAATAGCCTTGGTATTTGCAACTTTTATACTGTTTTTCATCCATTTTATAAAGTTTCCTTCAACATTGATTAGAAGGCTACTTAGTTAATAGTACAGTAAACCTTGCAGGCTGAATAAAGTCAGCGTATTAAATATGGATGATGGCGCGGAAGTGGTGTCAGTTGATCGTGAACCCCGCGATAATATTCGCGATGGGAAAGGAATATAAAAAATGTATATTTAATCGAGGTAAACAAATATTGTATGAAAAAATGTTCCGCTTGAATTCCGCCAGGGGGCATTGTATGTTAACGAGCCCTTGATTTATGGCGGGGACGTGGTTCCCCTATTGCGCCCCGTCCAAGTTAATTTAGCAACGACCCCCCCTCTTTTTCACCCCCTCTCTTCACCGGCGTATTTTTTTTATTTTATTAATGATTTTTAAACTGACTTTTGGTTTTCCCTTAAGCGAGGCGCTGACAGGTGAGCCTGACCGCCTTGATTGTCTGGCCAAAAGCATCCACGTATTTCTGCTATTTGCTTAGTGGTCTTTTTCTATCCTGGGGCGCACATTTTTTTAAGTGGACCCACCAAGTAGAATTTTTTAATATTTTTGGGATTTTTAAAAAAATATTTTAAGTTGGGATTGGGTTTCCACCAAGTGAAATTTTTTAATATATTTGAGATTAAAAAAAATATTTTAATAATAATAATAATAATAATAATAATAATAATATATATATTATAAATTCATTTTATTTTGTGAATAAATATTTGTATATTTAATATACTATAATCACGCGTAAATAAAAAAATTTATTAATTTATTAAATTATTCCATTTACATATTAATGGAAGATCCGTAATTTAAAACTTGATAAAAATATAGATTTTTCGACAAATCGAACGTCGAAAAAATGTTTAAAAAAGTAACTTTCGTGAGAGAAAAAAAGGATAAGAACGAAATTGGACGGTAAATTAAGGACACGCATAATTTAATACCTCCTAAAAGCACCCCTTAATTAGCATAAACGAAGACCCTAGTTTCCAGGAGAAAATCTGGAGGTAGTCGCGTTTGAATACCCATCCAAACCCACTCATTTAAAACCTAGAGCGAAATAAAAATGAAAGGTGTATATGAATACGAACGGAGTGGATAATATTTTTCCAGCCCGATGACAAGAAGTATGTTTTTATTTTTCTCTTCGTATTCTTTACGACCACACTTTATCGGTCTGGTCCTGGCCCGGGAAAAAACAAGCCCCTGTGTTTAACTGGGCGGTACCTCGATTGGGTAGGATGTCTGCGCTAAGCCGTAATCGAACGAGACCCTCACTTGACGTCTCAATTGATAGCCGGGAAATGGTAAAGTCCGCGTACCCTCTTAGGCCACGCTGCTTTTATTTTTACAATCTACAAGAGACGTAGAAATGAAAAATAAAAATAAAAAAGCTGGGAAATATGTGGAGAAACTAGTCCGTGAAATTGAACGAGAATAGTTTATGGCTTTGGCTGGGATGAGACGGCTACCATGGCTGGAAAAATATCTTATCTTTGGCTTCTTTACCATGAAGGTATTAAGAAATGACCAAAATACTCCAGTCGTAACTTACCAAGTTAATTACTTGATTGACGTTGAAGTTCGTTAAAATAATTTACGTAATTGACCGATTTCAAAATTAACGTTTTGAGCGTGACAGTACCTTTACATAGTGACCTAGCCAGACTGATTTAAACCACCCTGGATTTAACCACCCGAAAAATCCATGGCTAAAACCACTTTTTATTTAAAAAAAATATTGAGAAATGAATTAGAAATATTGAAAATTTTAAATACTATTTATTTAAAATAAAAAATGCACAATTTTTTATTCCAAAACGAAACTAAAACTTAACCGTCACTTTTTTGTAGTAAGTAACGAGAGCTAGATGTAAGTAATTGGGGGATCTTAAAATTCATATTGCGCTTGAAAATACGCCGCCATGTTAGGATATAAAAGTTGATATTTTACCCTTAGAAGTCTTGAAAACGTCCTAGTTTTTTCTAACACTGTTCGCCAATAGTGTTCGACTATTTCTAGCGGTTATTAACTTTACTTTGAATGTTATGCCACCTTTAAACAATTTTGACAACCGTTTTCTCTTATTAATTTTATCCTATTTGTCCTTTTTTATTCCAATTTTCTTCCTATATTTTCCTTTTTTTATCCCAATATTTTCCTTTTTTTATCCCAATTTTCTTCCTATATTTTCCTTCCCCCCTGTAAATTGCAATTAATATATATTGGACAAATCAGTTGTACATAAATAGGCGCTTAAATAAATTCCTCTCCGACTGTCTTGCCCCCCCCCCCCCCCCCGTTGAAAAATGCTGCCAGATCTATGCATAGAAAATTATTAGATTTGTCAGTATAAAGAGAAACCATAGACCAACCAGTTATATCATATTTCCAGTCGCAGCAGCGCAAACTATATAAACGGCTAGTGCTCGGAATTGTTTATTCATTATCCACAAAATTTCCGATTTATTTTACAAAAGTTGGTAAAAAGAATATAATTTTAACTCATTTAATTATGTTTTTTACGCAACCAAGCATTTATTTGAATTAAAATGGTATTTATTTAAATAATTGTTTGTTTTGTTTAAATAATAGGCTTATCCAATTTCGATTATTTAAACATTTTAAATTATTATTCAAATATTGGTTATTTAAATAAATATTATTTAAATATCGCCGAACTTATTTTATCCATGGATAAAAGTTAATCGAACGCCGACCTCTATAATCGGCCATGAATGATCTTTTATTTAAAGGACTATTGCGGTATTTGTAGAATTCGTCATAATTTTGTACACTTTACAGAAAAATGCTTTTAGGAATCTTGAGATCCACTTGAAAAGATCGAAGTCTAAGCGATAATCGGCGTAAAAAATAATAAATCAACCCGAAAATCGTATTCTAAAGTAACTTTGAGATTCAAAAGTGCCCGAAATTTACAAGTGTCCTGTCCCTGAACTTGAAAAGTTTTTGTTTTGTTAAAAATGAAGTTCATAACTAAACCAAGCTTCAACATAAATTTTCTTTGAATAAATACCGAAAGAAAAGTCAAGACCAAACTTAACATGAATTTTCTTTGAATTAATACCACGAGTTTATTTCTGAAAGAAAAGTCAATATTCGACTTGAGAGTGGGTACATTTCCATCCCCGTATTCCTTTTGTCTCGCTACGATGCTTCGAATCGGCATCATTTGTAACCATGGAGATTTAGCACGTTTTAATGGTAGTCTCGTTTCGTCAGACAAGGTGTCGCCTACCACCGCCAGTATCATTGCGAGTAACGCTCGCGCCTTTCGTGAGAACGAAACATGAAATATTTATGTCCTCTGCCTCGCGCCCTGAAATCAGAATATTTTCCATGTTGGAGAAAGGAAGAGAACAGCGGATTTCGCCGACGTAAATTGACTCGTCCCGGCTTTAAATTACCCGCCGCGCTTGAGAAACCGCTGGGAAATGACAGCGTCCGCCATCTTGCCAGTCCTTACGTCAAATTCCCGCTAGATGTAGCGCCGTACGTTATCGAATGTGTCGTCTTTTGTCAGCGGCTGGAATTTTACGCGACTTCAGCCTGAAAAATATGATCTAAATAAATGTCACTTTATGTACGCGTCCAGTCAAGAGCGGATACTTTTGACGGCGCCGTCCACTGGCGTTGTCCGTCGAAAGCCATCGGTCAAAAACCTCAGGTATACGGCTGTCAAAAAGGGGTTAGCCTAAAGGGTCGCTTCTTATAGGTAAACCGAATATTCTCTCATTCATTATACATACGGTTGGAAAAGACAAGCTCGCGGGAGGTTTGTTGAGACAAAAGGTGGTGCCGTGGATAGAATATATTTTTGTGTTGAACTTTTCGATATATTGATTGGGCCCCCCCTGGTAAGGGGTGTAAACTCTACTCCCTTTTTCACCCGATGCTTTGTGAGGGGTGGAAGGTTTTAATATGGATTGGCGTTGGATGCTTGTCCCTAACCTTTTTCCCAGGGTACCTAAATGATACTTTGGAAAACGGTGATTTTAAAATAAATATTGAGAACGTTTATGAAATAGTCCGTTTTACGGGAAAAAATATTACTTATTTGTAGAGGTGTTAATTTTCCGAAAAAATAAAATGCGGAAGAGTTTTTGCAAATCGGAAAAATTTAAAATTTAAAAATATATTACTTTTTAAGGATTTTATTCTAGACTAGTTTTCATTCGAAAAATTACCCGAAAAGGCAGCGAAATTTAAATTTGCGAACAATATTAGGCTAATCATTAAACAAAAACCTTTTTTCGGTAAAATTCTATAATTCCTACTTATTTGTGATTAAAATCTATTTGATATAAAAAAGTGATTTAAAAAAATCATTGAGTTAAATCATCTATTAGACTTCAATGTATTTATAAAAAGTTTAATTAAATTAAATTTACTGAAGATTAATTAAAAATTTAGTTTAAATTACCGTTGCACTAAAATTATTGAGGAATTTATCAAGAAAAACCGGCATTAAAAAAATCAAAAAATCACTAAAAATCCAATTTAAATTAAATAAATAAAGTTTTCGATTTTCAACCCTGTTTACGATTTAACTTAAAACACTTTTTGCTTATTGTTCGAGGCGAGTTCTGTAATTTTAATATTTAAACTGCGGCATATGCTATCCTTTGAATCTTGGTTTCGGTATGTTTTTCTTTGCAGTCAAGAGTTCGTTAGTTTAAATTTGAAACGCGATTGTAATGGGAAATCGCGCTTTTATCGATTTTTAGCCCAGATATACTCCCGTTTTTGCTCGTTTTGGTCGCTCGATAACTCCCTTTTATGGTATCGCCCGATCCCGTGATTTAGTTGGCAGTTATATAGATATCTTCTAAAACGACTGAAATTTTTAAATGCGTACTAAATAGTTAAATATTTACTGTACGTTTTATGTACTTAGCCAGTGATGCTGGTTTTATCTCAGAACTTCCAGTTATCCTATAATTTTATATTTTCCTATAACTATAGATGGTCTTGTAAAATCCTATAATTCTGAGATGGTCTTTATAAAATCCTATAATTCTGAGATGGTCTCTATAAAATCCTATAATTCTGATATAGTCTCTATAAAATCCTATAATTCTGATATAGTCTCTATAAAATCCTATAATTCTGATATAGTCTCTATAAAATCCTATAATTCTGATATAGTCTATAAAATCCTATAATTCTGAGATGGTCTCTATAAAATCCTATAATTCTGAGATGGTCTCTATAAAATCCTATAATTCTGAGATGGTCTCTATAAAATCCTATAATTCTGAGATGGTCTCTATAAAATCCTATAATTCTGAGATGGTCTCTATAAAATCCTATAATTCTGAGATGGTCTCTATAAAATCCTATAATTCTGAGATGGTCTCTATAAAATCCTATAATTCTGAGATGGTCTCTATAAAATCCTATAATTCTGAGATGGTCTCTATAAAATCCTATAATTCTGAGATGGTCTCTATAAAATCCTATAATTCTGAGATGGTCTCTATAAAATCCTATAATTCTGAGATGGTCTCTATAAAATCCTATAATTCTGAGATGGTCTCTATAAAATCCTATAATTCTGTGATGGTCTCTATAAAGTCCTATAATTCTGTGATGGTCTCTATAAAGTCCTATAATTCTGTGATGGTCTCTATAAAGTCCTATAATTCTGTGATGGTCTCTATAAAGTCCTATAATTCTGTGATGGTCTCTATAAAGTCCTATAATTCTGTGATGGTCTCTATAAAGTCCTATAATTCTGTGATGGTCTCTATAAAGTCCTATAATTAGGTGATGGTCCCTATAAAATCCTATAATTAGGTGATGGTCCCTATAAAATCCTATAATTCTGAGTTCGACCCATAAATCCCATAGTTTGAGATGTTCCTTTAAAATCTTATAATTAATTTTAACCCTACTGGTTGAAATCTAATTGAGGAACTTATAAAAATAACTATCACCAATAGTAAATATTTTTGGTAATTTTATCGCTAGTCTTAACCTATTACTTGTTCTTTGCTAAAAAAACTCGTAAATTTGTTCTATAAATAGACTATTATTTTGAGATTTGTATACTCAAATAATTATTAAAATGTTAGCTTACACACCTTCTGTATTTTATAATTTTTCCTGTATTTCCTGTCTTGCTAAAATTACAAAGTGCGATTTTCCTACATTTCACGATTTTTTAAGGCTTTTTCGTACCTGACGCGTTGAAATAGCTGGCAAAGCATTTTGAACAATTTAACTATTCAAAATCGATGTTTCCTGAACTAATTTTTAAACAAACTTACTATTAAAACAATGGGCTTTCATTTCATGTTTGAAACCTATATTTTTCCGTAATTTCATCAGAAATTTCCTACATTTTCCCGCAACTTCATCAGAAATTTCCTACATTATCCCGTAACTTTCTCAGAAATTTCCTACATTTTCCCGCAACTTCATCAGAAATTTCCTACATTTTCCCGTAACTTCATCAGAAATTTCCTACATTTTCCCGCAACTTCATCGGAAGTTTCCTACATTTTCCCGTAACTTCATCGGAAGTTTCCTACATTTTCCCGTAACTTCATCGGAAGTTTCCTACATTTTCCCGTAACTTCATCGGAAGTTTCCTACATTTTCCCGTAACTTCATCGGAAGTTTCCTACATTTTCCCGTAACTTCATCGGAAGTTTCCTACATTTTCCCGTAACTTTATCGGAAGTTTCCTACATTTTCCCGTAACTTCATCGGAAGTTTCCTACATTTTCCCGTAACTTCATCGGAAGTTTCCTACATTTTCCCGTAACTTCATCGGAAGTTTCCTACATTTTCCCGTAACTTCATCGGATGTTTCCTACATTTTCCCGTAACTTCATCGGAAGTTTCCTACATTTTCCCGTAACTTCATCGGAAGTTTCCTACATTTTCCCGTAACTTCATCGGAAGTTTCCTACATTTTCCCGTAACTTCATCGGAAATTTCCTACATTTTCCCGTAACTTCATCGGAAATTTCCTACATATTCCCGTAACTTCATCGGAAATTTCCTACATATTCCCGTAACTTCATCGGAAGTTTCCTACGTTTTCCCGTAACTTCATCGGAAGTTTCCTACGTTTTCCCGTAACTTCATCGGAAGTTTCCTACGTGTTGCCGTAATTTCATCGGAAATTTCCTACATTTTCCCGTAACTTTCTCAGAAATTTCCTACATTTTCCCGTAACTTCATCAGAAATATAAAAAATTACTTAGAGTATTTCCAACATCCCCTATATATATTTTGAGATTCTCTGTAATCACCCTGGTAACGTTAATAAATGTCTTTTCGATATAGTTTCTACTCCCTTTAATTTCTGTTTAAATTTCTTTTTGTTGGGTAGAAATCATTTCTTTTTCTACATTACTCGAACTTCTCTATTCGCGGGGGGGAGGGGGGGCTGGAAGTTAAATCTTATTTTCTTTCACCGGGCTACTTTGCATAATCGGAACGTTTCCACCCCCCTTTCGAACCCTACGTTCCTTTTATAGTTCAGAGCGTGTACTATTCGAGCGTTGCGGTGAAGCCTACTGGGTGGCGTTTCATTTCTCTGCTCGATTCGTGTTTAATGTTCTCGAGCCACGATTTTTATAGACAGGGGGGAAGGAACGGGGGGAAAGTTGGTTCGCTATGAAAGAAAGAAATTGTTCGATACGATCCTACGTGATTGGTTTCTTCAAAATGTCCCCCCCTCCCCCCTCCGCCCTTTTACCAGAAATAAAATAAGAAATTTGTTACAAGGGGAGGGTATGCGTGAAAAAAAGAGCGAATTTTTCGGCGGTAGAAGACTAATTTCGAGGGTCCACCCCTTAAATTCACTTTGCCAAAAAACTAAAATGATTTTTTTCTCGCCAGTCTATGGAATTGGAAAGAAAATTCTGGAGTTGGTTCCAACGCTAGTCTATCTTTTGTTTTTTAACTACTGGCTTAGCCCGATCGTTTTCAAAATGCTGTCTCTTAAATTGATAAAATTGCTAGTTGGTAATTATAGCTCGTTTATTCGAGCCTGATTATGTTAGCTCGTTTATTTGAGCCTGATAATGCCAGCTCGTTTATTCGAGCCTGATAATGCCAGCTCGTTTATTCGAGCCTGATTATGCTAGCTCGTTTATTAGAGCCTGATTATGCTAGCTGGTTTATTTAGAGCCTGATTATGCTAGCTCGTTTATTCGAGCCTGATTATGCTAGCTCGTTTATTCGAGCCTGATAATTTTAGCCAAATTTTGAGTCTGGTCATTTACAATAAAAATGCGTAATAACATATCACGAATTGATCTACGGGGTCACGCAACACCCTGTATAGTTAGCATAAATATATTCATCTGTTGTCATTTTATTTGCATTGAAATTTTAACTCTATCCCTTTTATTGTTATTTTATTTTCCAGTGGCGTCATTCGCAATTCCATACCTGAAAAAATATACGTCGCGTAGTTGCGCGTAACGTTGTTACCATAATCTCAAGTTCTGTTCCACTTGAGAGGGAATCTCTTTTGACGTATATTTATAGACTTCGATTAAACTCTCAAATTCTGGTCTTCTAAAATTTACGACACACTCAGTCAAGTCTAGCCGAATTTAAAACCTTCCTACATAAAAATCTAAAACAAAAATTATGTTTAAAAAAAACTTTCCACGGCCATTTTGTCATCCTGGAAAACTATATTTTCTTTTAACCATTTTAGCTTCAAAATTGATTTATTCAAAGTTTTTTTTGAAACGTTAAATCTTGATTGATACACGAGCCAGCTTATAGCGCGACTGGGGTCATTTTTCAAGATTAAAAGATAGGTGGAAAATAAATGTAGTTTTTTCGTTACTCCAACGGTACGACATTGACATTATCTTGATGAATCAGGAGGCGAATTGTCCGTTGCACGGCTCCCGTGACGTCTATGTAAATGCCTTATCGTTCCTTAACTAGCTTTCCGCTTTTTGACAAGGGGGTTCTTGGATTTTGTCACTGCAAACATTAACGGTGTCACTTTGAAGGTGATTTAATCCCTATATTTGTCGGGATTTGGATGTTTTTGACTGATTCATCTGTTTTCTCAAAGACCAAAGGATTACAAAATTTTATATGAGCAAGAATGTTTTTATTTCTACTTAGGGAGAATGACTAACAAGGAGACTACCCGAGGTGTTTATCTCCGATTTCGTTCAAACCTGGGTGTAATTTTAAAATCCCTAAAACGGTTGGCAAGAATGGGCTTTCGTTTTGACATGACAACAGAAAATGTTTAAAAGCTAGGGACTTTGGAAATCAGTTTAAAGGCTAGGGACTTTGAAAATCGGTCTCTAAAGCTAGGTATTTTGAAAATCGGGTTAAAAGCTATAGGTATTTTGAAAATCGGTTTTAAAGCTAGGGACTTTGAAAATCGGTTTAAAGGCTAGCCGCTAGGGACTTTGAAAATCGGTTTAAAGGCTAGCCGCTAGGGACTTTGAAAATCGGATTAAAAGCTAGGTACCTTGAAAATCGGATTAAAAGCTAGGTACTTTGAAAATCGGATTAAAAGCTAGGTACTTTGAAAATCGGATTAAAAGCTAGGTACTTTGAAAATCGGATTAATAGCTAGGTACTTTGAAAATCGGATTAATAGCTAGGTACTTTGAAAATCGGATTAATAGCTAGGTACTTTGAAAATCGGATTAATAGCTAGGTACTTTGAAAATCGGATTAATAGCTAGGTACTTTGAAAATCGGATTAATAGCTAGGTACTTTGAAAATCGGATTAATAGCTAGGTACTTTGAAAATCGGATTAATAGCTAGGTACTTTGAAAATCGGTTTAATAGCTAGGGACTTTGAATATAGGTTTAAAAGCTAAGTACTTTGAAAATCGGATTAATAGCTAGGTACTTTGAAAATCGGATTAATAGCTAGGTACTTTTAAAAGCTAGGGAATTTAGTTCCTTTAGGTTTTTTTTAGTTTTAATTTTTATATTTTTTCGGTGTTTTCCCAGCCTTTTTAAAACTTATAATAGTATCTATGCAATGATCATAACCTTTCTTATGGATATATATTTATCTTTTAAGTTGGTCATTGAAAATTTATCAGGACCTGTAAAAGTCAGTGAATTTTAAAATGGAAAATCTGTGGAAACCATATATGGCTTTAAAGATGTCTAGACCAGTTTATTAATAAGGGAAATTTTACGGTGAATTTAATACAAGGGAAGAATCATATTATCAGTCCGTCGCCATTCATGATGTGGGAAAGAAGTCCCCTTATGGACTCGCTTTACATATCAATACGTTCTTTGAATGACTCGTATGGCGGTATAAAATTGTTAAACGATTTGCAAAGTCGAGATCCCCGTATCTGGGTGGGATCAAACTAGAAGCAATTTAAAGGCCACAATGGCATGACGCAACCCGGAGATTACGCTTGACGTTCCCGCGCCGACGTACTTTTTGACATTGTTAGCAGGCGCCTCTCTGCCACGCATTACATTGTATAATCTCCCTTCTCACGGCCGAAGAAACGCGACAGAGGGCGACACTGTGCGATGGTTGGTTACCTAACCACGCGATGACGACGTCACCCCCTCCAGAGGAACGGAGAACGAAAAAATGGCATTTTAATAGGATCCCCTCTTTCTCTCTATGTATGTCTTACTGTCCGATGAACGGGGCAAATCGATGGAGAAAGGAAGTCTCTTCTAAGAATTCTTCACCAACCCACCGTAGTATATGTATTAGTCTGTGAACCCACTTCGTCAGGATTAAATAAGGTGCTTAAGACTCATGTTCCGAGGTGGAAAATAGTGGGAAATTCTGGTCTGGGCAAAAGTGAATTTAGGGGCCAATCTGCCCAAAAGTGGCCAATAAATACTTTTACCTAGTGTTGTAAGTCGGAAAATTACCGAGGCCTTTTTTCCGGAAAATTTTCCGTATTTTTCCGAAAAATATTAAAAACGTTTTCATTCCATGATGTGTCTAATATATTGTTTGCAAATTTAAATAAAGCGGCATTTTCACCTCATTTTTTCTAATCTAAAAGTAAAACTAAACCTATAGACTAGTTTAAACTGGTTGAAATGTAACACTATTAATGTTTTGTAGTATTGTTACTGATATTAGTCATTTTAAATCGATAAAAAGTTTAAAACATTAAAAACCCTTGAAAAGTAATTTGTTTAAATTTTTTATTTTTCCGATTTGCGGAAAATTTTCCGGAAAATTTTCTGGAAATTTTTGCGCATTTTATATTTCCGGAAAATTAACAACCCTACTTTTTTTACCACAGAAAATTGTAAAATAATAATAAAAAAATATTTGAACACAAATTTCAGATTTGGGCTACTTAAGGCAAATATATATGCATATGAATGGTCAGATTCTGATTAACCTTAGTATAATACGTTCATTTTTTTGGAATAATTAATTCTGAAATTGTAAGTGCAGTCCTTTTACAATAAACTTCTTAAAAATTTAATTCCAATTACTTTTTTAGCTTTGAACTGCAATTTTTCTTTATTATCCACTATTTTCCATTATTTACCTATTTGCCACTGGCCTGGGCTTTTTTTTCTAAAAAGGTGGCTTTTTAGGAACACTGCAAAATTGTTAGGAATGTCGGCAATTTTGTTGTCAACTTATATTGAAACAAAATATATTTTTAAATTCCTTGCAACTTCGAAATAACGATAGACTGAACCGTTTAATACGGAATATTTTCCAAGTTTCGGATATTTGCTACTTATTGTGAGTAACATAATAACAATGTCTGACACTTGTAGTAGTAGTAATAATAATAATAATCATAATCAGCTAGGCTAATATCGAACTGTAGGTGGATTATGGAGTGGTTAGCACTTTCGCATCGCAGCAAGAGAAGTTCGATCCCAGCTTGTGGCACTGGGCGTAAACTCTTAACAACTCCTTCCGCGTTGAGTTTGCCAGTTCTCTTCCCTTCCTTAAAAACTTGTCGCGGTTAATGGTAATAGTTAGTGTTGGGTGGTGTTGGCTCGCGTGGCATGCAGGGCTTGCCACCACCCTCCTACGCATTGTAGCCCGGCCGTCTGTTTAAGGCATTAAAAGTCGCTGGCTGTCTTGGGCCTAAGGTGGTGCCTTGGTTATTAACCTAGCTGATTATTATAATTATATATTCTATATTGGGAAATCGTTTGCTAACACCCTATCACTTTTTTTAACGTAACTAGCGCCAGTTACTGTTAAACCAGGTGGAAATTAGGTGATTAACTATAAATATGGAACGTTACACTTCGTCTAAAGAATTAACTTTCGTAGTTCAATCTTACAGCTAAGGCGAGTCGACACTAGCCGCTAGGTGCCCAGATGTACCTTTATGCTAACTGAAAAGACTAATTCGAAGTAGCATTTATCTCAATTAAAATTAAAGCTCATTATCTCTTTAAAAACCCTAATTGCGAAGTTTAAAATCATCGGGGGTAAGACTGTTCATCTTCATCATTCCGCGGACGGAGTTTTCCAGCTTCTTACGATCCCTGCCCTGGCAGTAGCTCGAACACGTTATGGATTTTTTCATCTCAATTCTCTTCGTCTTCGATCTTCTCCAAGTTGTCTGAATAAAAAATGGGCTAGTATCCCTCTCCGGACCTTTTTATTTCGTCCCATCCCCGCGGGGTGGCGCTCTCGAGACTTCCGAATTATACATCTCCGGAGGCGCATCTTCTCATTCTTCCTTTTATAATATATATAATATTCCGCGCCACTCCCACCGACACTGTCAAACGCGGGCTCAGTCGATAGTATCGAATGGGGCCGGGAAGGGGGTACGAACTGCATCTTGCCACTGCGAGATGACGAGTCAACTAAGGACGGTTCTGATTTAGATGGATCGAAGCTGCGGGCTTTGGAGAAGGGGGCAGGTCTTGACCTCTTTCTCCTTCTTGATATTAAGAAATATTTCTTTAGGCTGCTCGGCCCGTCATGTTGGGGACCCTTTTTCAATGAATTCTGATAGTTTCCATTTCCTCTTGTCGTTTGTCAAAGCGCGCCACTAGATGGGGCCCTTGACACCCCCGATTTCTCTCTCTATTTCAACCCCCCCCCCCTGCTTTTTATTATGCACTCTTTTTCGACATTTTCCGATTCTCATCCTCCTCCTTTTCGCTATATATGTATTCTTTTATTTGTACGCTACTCTTTTTGATAATATCGAAGGAGATATTGTGATTCTACGGGTCTTCGTGTAGGAATTTTCTAGGTCCTATCAAAAGATTGAAGATAGATGTTTTGTTCCCGTGGCTCATCTTTCTATCGTCTTGACAACCGAGGTTTTCCTTTCTGGCAGATTGATATTTATCCTTTATTTACGGATATCATATTGGCTTTCTTGTTACTTCATCCCTATAGTCAAACCTGAATTCCTAAATACAAAGTTTCCTTATCGTCAAACGTGGTGTAATCAATAGTCTTCTTATTGTCAAGCCTTAAATTCTAAATACAAAGTCTCCTTATCGTCAAGCCTAAAGTCCAGTGTTCCGAGGTAGCTAAAACCAGGTGGCTAATACTGTGGCCAATAATGGTTTTTACCGGCCTGGACAATAGTCCATTTTGTGGCCAATAGTGGCTAATTGTGGCTAATAAATTATCATCCATAAATGTATAACAGCCAAATCAGGCTCTTTTGTCGAATATTCGACCTAAAGTTGCCAGAAATTGGGCCATTTTGGCGATAAAATAATTACTAGACCTATAGTTTGGGCTATTTCTAATTGATTTTTAGTTTTTTTACGTAGTTTGAAGTTGTCTGCTACGGTCTCCGTCTATTACGTTATTTCATTCTTGAGTGTTTCTTGGATTGTTGTTAGAATGTTTCTTGGACTTTTGTTTCGTTTAATAATAAGAAAAGTCTAGTAAATGTTAAATAATAAATATTTTATCGAAAATTTATAAAGTTTTAATTTTTGCGGCTTAAATTTAAATATAAATGTCTCAGTTGAACCGTTTGTCTTAAAACGTGTGTGATAATTTGAATTATTTTTGTAACACATAACAAATAAACATTTAAGTTAAACTATCAAACTAGTCATTTTTAACATTTTAAATGCAATATTTCCACTTCAGCCATTAGTCATTATTAGCCACATTAGCCATTATTAGCCATTATTAGCCATTGGCTCGAAGTTTTCTTAAAAAATTTGGCTTTTTTGGAACACTGCTAAAGTCATAAGTACAAAGTCTCCTTATCGTCAAACCACAAGTCGTAAATAAAAAGTTTTCTTATTGTCAAACCTGAAATACTAAATACAAGTCTTCTTATGATCAAACCTAAAATCCTTAATACCTCGTGTTCGTATCGTCAAACCTAAAGTCCCAAAACCCTCTTCGTTTCATCAAAACTTTTAGGTCTACAATCTTGCACATTGTTGCTTCTAAATTCTCCACCACATGGTTTATCGATAGTATATTTTTCCACTCGCTTGCGCGTTTATTTACTGGTCGAGAGACCGTACAGTATGGTCAGTCAAGGTCAAAATGGGCGAACTCTCGAGTTCGTTTTGGTCCTCCGCACCCCAAAAGCGTCTCTTTTGAGCGGAAGGTGGCGAAGTTGTTTCGACGCTTTATTATTAGATTTGGCGACGCTCTTTTGCCTCAAAATGTCGAAAGAAGGATTCCCGTTCTTCGCCGGAGCTACGCGCCATTTAGAATTTCTCTGCTGGGATACCTTTCACGCTGTCTTGGCTCGACTCGCTTGCCAACTCGATCAGGTGGAAAGCAAACTTGCCTTTCGACACGCCGCGCGACGCCGTACAAACACCGCAAAAGCCTCCTTCCCTTTTCGACTTGGCTAACCTTCACCGACTTTCAACTACGACATTTTTTTAGGGATGCACCGATATGGGTACAGCCGATATATCAAAGAATATAAAGCTTTATATACACTTATACGCATATAAAAAGGAAGAAGACCCTTTTACAGGGGTACCGCCATTGTGTGTACATTTTTAATAATCTACTTGTTACTAGATGGCGCCATCAGTTTACAATCCGAAATAACAAAAATTATAATATCCGCGAAAGTCTAATTTAAATTGTGGTTATTTAAAAGCTGAAATTTTGTATAACTATATTTTCTAAAATATTTTATATAAACTTTCAGCTTGAAATAGCACTTAAATTATATAATAAATATAAAAATTTAATTTTGTTTTCCAAAATTTGTGCCAAAATATCCACGCTGGTGTCATGTAGTGTAGAAATACGAAATTAAAATTTTATACTCGATGGCGGTTTCTAAAGGTTTGTTTCCCTGTATGTAATATGCGAATTGGTGTATTCTTTGGGTATATCAGCTATTCGTGGCCGATATATAGGAGATTATTTAAAAGTAATAAAATTTTCACAACGACGGATACTTCATGGTACTATTTTTATTAAAATATTTAAAACTACGCTAGCTTTCGGCCCGTTGCCCATTTTCAAGCTTGCGTAGTTTTAAATATTTTAATAAAATAGTACCATGAAGTATCCGTCGTTGTGAAAATTTTATTACTTTTAAATTATATATTAACCATGGTAAATTTTTTTAACCTATATGATTATAGGAGATAATATCATAACTAGAGATCGGAGTTTGAATAAGAAATTATCCAATTATTTATTTTTATTCATAACCGACAATTATCCAAAAAATATCAGAAAAAACCCATTATTTTTGCATGTTAAATCGTTGTTTATTCGTATAAAATGTTCGTAAATAAACAGTTAACCAAAATTTTATGATTAATCTAAATTTTTCCGGTTAATTTATTTGTTCCGCCGATCTCTAATCATAACAGTAGTGTATATGATAGAATGATTGTAAAAGATGGTTCAGTGCACTGTCATACCATTTTATGATAATTTTTTATTTTTAAATGTTTTTCTGAAAATATTTTTCTAATACCGGTATCAGCCAATATCGGCTTAAACGAAGCCGATATTGACCGATACCGATATTAGTAAAATAGGCCGATATATCGGTGCATCCCTACTCCTTATAATCAAGATTTAAAATTTAATCAGAATCTAATCACTTTTAATTTTTGCTAAACAACCAAGGCTTCAGATCCAATAGTCCAAGGGTGATCCAATAGTCAATCAGATTTTATTATTATTTAATAATTTTTAATCTTTAAACAACCAAAGCTACAGATTTGATTTAAATCCGATTTTATCATGATTTAATGTCTTAATAATCAAGGGAGTGGTCTGCCGCTCGAGTTGAAGCCGCCTGATTTCGTATGAAGTTCTATATTTATGATGTATCGTAGTAAGATATACTCCCTTTAAGCCCCATTTTCATGTTCCCCATTAGCGGATAAATAATTTCAAATCCACTTCCTCTGTGAGGATTTTAACCTATCTTATCTATCTGGTTTCCGTTTCCGTTTAGTAAATCCGCAAAATTTCTTACATTGTCCTTGGTTAGAGTTCGATAGTAACAGAAGGGGATTTTTAAGGTTATTCATTCGCTACTTAGCAAGTGTGAAAATTGGGCTTTATATATTAACAAAACTTCGTGGTTCAAGGTGGTTATGTTTCTCAGTGGTAAAAAGTGGAAAATATGGCCAAAACTAGCTAATAATAATAAAAAATATTTCTTGCAAAATGTTAAAAGCAACTTGTATTTATTTTAGAATAATAACATAATACTTAAATTTACCATACAACAAAAGGCAAAAAAGTACAATTTGAAATACACTATCTTCAATCCTACGCAATTTAACCCGGCCACGTGAGATAAAACATTAAAATTCGCTAGATGACTTGGAACCCTAGGATGGCGCCTTGGGTAGTAGCTAGTAGGCTAGCTGATTATTATTAATATTATTGTAATTAATCTTAATCAGTTTTTCTGATTTAACATATTTATTTGTCAATTAAAATATTATTATCCACCATTTGCTACTTTGGTCAGTAAACTATAAAAGCCACTATATTCCACCTAGATGTCTTAGCGTTTTACGCCGTTTTCAAGAAGAAATAAATTAGTACACGAGTATAAATTACATCTTTAAGGGGAAGACTACAGTGGCCATTGTCTACTTTCGCGCTATTTCAAGCTGAACTCTTTTAATTTTGTATTTTAACTTATAAAATTAATGTTTAAATGTAGAACAGCCTCTTGTTTAGTGCATAAAATAATTTTGACAATTTTAAATTTAAAAGTAATTAAGTTATTACGTTTTAATTCGGACCCCCGGAGTTAAACAAGTTGGGCAAGCGCCCAAACTACCCTTTTGTTAGGACCTTATATCTCGTTAACTATTAATATTAGAATTATCAAAATTATTTTAAGCACTAGAAGAAGGTTCAGCCTAATAAGAAAAATATAATTCAATTATGTAATTGTTAAAACAGAAAAGTTCAGCTTGAACGAAAAAGAGGTTTTTACTGTATTCTTCCCAACTTAAACGTTGATATAGAGCGTAGTGCAAATCACTAAATATAGATCCTTAAAAATTCATTAGATAAAGCAACGGAAATCCTTAATCTGATTTGGTGTACAAACTTCTCGGGAGTGATTGACCTCGTGATTCGCGGTAAAGTCTTATCCGTCATAAACATCAAACTCAAACTACTCCTTCTTAAGGGGTTGTCCGGATAATGTGTATCTTATAGGTCCTCGCTAATAGTTTCGCGCGGCTTCTGCCAGCCAAGAAACCGAAACGAACGTAAGAGAAGAACCGTAGCCACAGTGGAATTGTACTCGTGATAAGATTAGGCGCGCGCGCGAGGGACTACCAACAAGGCGCGCCACGTTCAGTTTCAACCGAAAGCTAACGTCGACAGACCGCAGACTGTACCCTCGTGCGTGGCGTTAATTGAACTGTCGGGCTAGTCGGTAGCCCTGGCACGCCAATTCTGGAAGGTAAACAAGAGGAGACCCCTACCTATCGACCAACGGAGGGAATGGCAGAGTGGCCGAGAATTCATTGGGAGGATTTACCCTCGGCCAAGGTCTAAACTCCTTTGACAGGACCCCCGGCGGACACGACTATTCCGATTGACAGTACGGTTTACTGCCGACTCACTCTCCGTTCACGATGACGCTCAGTGCCATTGGCCTTCGACGCGCTGCCAATCGACCCTGTCAACGTGGGCGCACTTTATGTGGAAAATGTGATACGGGCTTTATCCCAGAACTTCTAGATCCGGGCTTTCACGAAGATTTCGCTCCGAAATTGAAAGATTTATTTTTTATTTTGGGCTCTTTCTCTCTTCGCTCTGGGGTCTAAGATGAATATTGGGGTTTCTGGACACCCCTAAAGCGCGATTGTACCCTGTAGGTTATTTTCCCAGGTTATCCAGGGGCTCGAATTCCGAAAACGTGTTTGGAAAATTCTCGGCCCGATTTTCGATAAAATCCTATCACATTCTACTCTCTGGCGGGGAAATGGTAGAATGGAAATATTTGGGCATAGCCCACCCCGTTTCCGGCTAGTTTCTGCTTTGTTAGCTTAGCTGTCTAAATATTGATTTTTTTATTTTTGTAACGAAATTTCATGATGGATGGACGCCATGCTTCGGTGGGGCCCATTTCTTAATCCATTATTCCTCATTATGGATGGAAACCTACCATTGACTGGAGATAAATTGAATTATATTCGAGGTTACTGATGAATATCGTGGCCTGTACGACGTAATAGAATATTTTGGCTTAGTATTATTAGCAATAAATCAATTTTTATATAGTATTATTGAAAAAGAAAAACATAAATTGTTTTGATCTTAGCTAACTTGTTAAAATGTTCCCGGAAATTCGTCATAGCACTGCCAACTTCTATAACGCGCTTCTGCGATCGAGGTTGGCCGTGGTCCAAACATAAGGGCTTCTTCACTAAGCCTAGTTTAAAAACGTGTTCTAGTCTAGGAATTTAATTTTGTATACAATTTTCTAGGCGGAGAATTAACAACACTATCACAATAATATTAAATTAATATAAATAAATTAATATTTTTTTCTATTAAAAAAGTATAAATATTTAGAAACATAACATACCACAAAATTTTAAGTATGACTTTCTTTAAAAATTAAACTTTTAAGATTTGTTTAACGTTTCTACCGTTTGATGGCGCTCAAATGTTTCCCGAAAGAAATTTTACCCAGTATTCCTTGCAATTTATGCTATCGCCTATTGCTATAATTTAGGTTTAAATATAATCTTTCTTCTACTTTCCCCCTAATGTTGCATTGGATTCTACCTGTGGGTGGAGATTCCGCCGAATTTATTTAAATGTTAAGTACCAAAATAGCTTTTAAAAAATTAAAACTTTTATTATGATTATTAGCTTAAATTTAATAATCTTCCACTTTCCCCCTAATGTTGCATTGGATTCTACCTGTGGGTGGAGATTCCGCCGAATTTATTTAAATGTTAAGTACCAAAATAGCTTTTAAAAAATTAAAACTTTTATTATGATTATTAGCTTAAATTTAATAAATTCATTACACACATATATAGATTAAGTCTTTAAAAATTAAAACATATTTGTTTTAGGTAAAATTGTGATACTAAATTATATAAAATTTTGAAATTTTAATTAAAATCAAAAAATCAAAAAAAATCAATAAAAAAACGTATTTTCTAAACCATCTTCCTTGGAATTTCAAAAACGTACTTTCAAAGACATCTTGCTTGGAATTTCAAAAACATATTCCTAAGCCATTTTACTTTGAATTTTGAAATCCAGCTACCAGATAAAAATAAAATGAATGGACTTATCTCGGTAAATCAACAACCAACTCTCTTTGATAAAAAGTAGTTGCTGAAGAAGAAGGCCATTAGAGAGTGGGTTACCCGAAACCGCGACGAACGGAAAGAACACGTAAGAGTCTAATTTACGGTTAACTGCGCCGCTAGAAGGCGCTCAAAGGTTGAGAGAGAGAGAGAGAGGACCGTTGTCATAGTGGACAACACGCATTCGGGCAATAAGGGGTTTTGGTTTCCTTTTTCAAGCAGCGCGTTATTAGTCTGAATGATAGTATGTCGACTTGTCGTGACAAGACAGGACGGTGGCGTAGGGAGGGAACGTACGGAACTCCATCTGGTGGTCGGTAGCCTTCCTTTCTTAACGTCGTTTCGCGTTAGTATCCAACCATACCTATATAAGTCATCGCTTTTCGTTTGGCAGCGTTGTGGAAGGCGCGGGAAAGGGTGAAGTACTGGATGACATTTCTTTTTACCAACTCTATTAAATAAAAGCCAAGGTTTAGGGAAGGCGTAGAGTTCGTTATTGATTGCGCCGCGCCAGTGTGGGAAGCCGGCTTTCCAGGCAAGATTCTTCCTTCCGTTTCTTTGCGGGGGGGGGTCTCTCCGTAACAATGGCCTTTCACAGTACGTCCCGAAAAGATAATGATGTAGCTACTTGTTGTCGATAATCGTTTTGGAAAGCTTTTAATGGTAAATGGTCTCTCTTTCTGCGCTTCGCTATTTTCTGTTTTCTCTTTCGTTTTGTCTGTTCACGTTCCTTTTCTATTTGTTGGCCAAGAACGAGATTGAAGTGAAATCCTTAATAGCTGCTTCTAATGCGACAAAAACGCCCTGATGATTTGACGAAAAGATGTCCTATACGCCTTATCTTTTTACTCGTTTTAAAAGATTTTAAATTTAGGTTTATTTTTAGGTTATTGACCTTATCACGATTTCCGAGCTCCGACTAGGTCTATAGAATGCCTAAAAGTTGCTAGTTTTCTATAAGATATTTAAAGTACCCTAAAAATTCAGATTTTTACTGTAAGATACTTGTCTTCAATTAATAGAGGGAAAAGCATTGATTCTATTTACAAAGTCAATTTTTGGGGATACTTCAAATGTTTGGGTTCCCCTATACTCAAATGTTTGGGTTCCCCTATACTCAAATGTTTGGGTTCCCCTATACTCAAATGTTTGGGTTCCCCTATACTCAAATGTTTGGGTTCCCCTATACTCAAATGTTTGGGTTCCCCTATACTCAAATGTTTGGGTTCCCCTATACTCAAATGTTTGGGTTCCCCTATACTCAAATGTTTGGGTTCCCCTATACTCAAATGTTTGGGTTCCCCTATACTCAAATGTTTGGGTTCCCCTATACTCAAATGTTTGGGTTCCCCTATACTCAAATGTTTGGGTTCCCCTATACTCAAATGTTTGGGTTCCCCTATACTCAAATGTTTGGGTTCCCCTATACTCAAATGTTTGGGTTCCCCTATACTCAAATGTTTGGGTTCCCCTATACTCAAATGTTTGGGTTCCCCTATACTCAAATGTTTGGGTTCCCCTATACTCAAATGTTTGGGTTCCCCTATACTCAAATGTTTGGGTTCCCCTATACTCAAATGTTTGGGTTCCCCTATACTCAAATGTTTGGGTTCCCCTATACTCAAATGTTTGGGTTCCCCTATACTCAAATGTTTGGGTTCCCCTATACTCAAATGTTTGGGTTCCCCTATACTCAAATGTTTGGGTTCCCCTATACTCAAATGTTTGGGTTCCCCTATACTCAAATGTTTGGGTTCCCCTATACTCAAATGTTTGGGTTCCCCTATACTCAAATGTTTGGGTTCCCCTATACTCAAATGTTTGGGTTCCCCTTTACTCAAATGTTTGGGTTCCCCTATACTCAAATGTTTGGGTTCCCCTTTACTCAAATGTTTGGGTTCCCCTTTACTCAAATGTTTGGGTTCCCCTTTACTCAAATGTTTGGGTTCCCCTTTACTCAAATGTTTGGGTTCCCCTTTACTCAAATGTTTGGGTTCCCCTTTACTCAAATGTTTGGGTTCCCCTTTACTCAAATGTTTGGGTTCCCCTTTACTCAAATGTTTGGGTTCCCCTATACTCAAATGTTTGGGTTCCCCATTTCCTTTCCTTTATTCCCAAATACTTTTCCCTATTTGTATAGAAACCGTGCAATATCCGTCTAAAGTTCTAAACGTATCCATTACGCAATTTAAATTCTTTGTTTTAAACCATCTATCTTGCAAACGCATCCCCGAAAAACCATCCTTCTTCAACCTCCAATTATTTCTCTATCCATGTTGAAAGAGACGATACTTCAACCCAACCCAGACAATTTAGCGCGCGTTGAACCCAAGACCATGATTAAAAACTATATAACCGACCTAATCTTTAAAATAAAAAACTTTAGATATATTCTAAATACTTAAAATATACCTTAAAAAGTCTCTTATTAATGTTAATTTTTTTCTTTTTTTCTTTTATAGGTAAGAACACGAAATTTCAATTTTTGATTGACATATCACGTTGGGGGTTTTGCGCGCTGGGCTCATCCACTAATTCCACTCCCCAACATCAACAATGGTAAGACAGATCTACGTTTTTTCTTCGCCCGCGGAAAGCGTATCACGATAAAACCACCGTAAGATTTTTCAAGCCTAGCGGTGGAAGGGGAAACTAAAGTAAAAAGTAGACACTCGAGTTTTGTTAAAACACACAAGCCTGCGGGCACTGTAATTACGAGCGCACGAATTTTCTCTTAATAAAAGCGTTCGGAAAGATGATGATGAAAGAAATAGCCCCCATCGCGCACGCCCTCTTTCTTTCAACCCCGAAACTAAAGAAGGAAAGAAAAAATACCCGCGTTGGCAACCATGCTCGTTCGGGGAGGCCTTCCTCCTTTCGCCGCTTTTTCGAACATATTTTGAAGCCCGTTTAACTTGGCAGTGCCTTCGCGGGCGGGGATGGTCCGTCTCTCATCGGGGCTAGTGGCTCGGATTCCCACGTACGGTCCCGTTGTGTAAATAGTGGTTTCGCGGCAGGTTAACTTGTGCCTCCCCGGTATACTCTCCTCTTGTTTCGTTTCATACGCATCCCCCCCACTTTCTTACTTCCCCCACCCGGGCCGCGCGCGTGTTTTTTTTCCCTGCCAGTTGAACGTGATTAAGTTATAGGGTGGTTTATGGTAGCGGCCTTGGTGGATGGCTGGTTAATTGTTCTGGCTGGGTTTCTAGTCAGGGATGCTTATATGGTGTTGTAATAACTTTTATGTTATGTTGTTGGGTTGGTTGAAACCGTTTGGTTTTCAAAGTGTTTTTGGTTGAAGCCGTTTGGTTTTCAAAGTGTTTTTGGTTGAAGCCGTTTGGTTTTCAAAGTGTTTTTGGTTGAAACCGTTTGGTTTTCAAAGTGGTTTTGGTTGAAACCGTTTTGTTTTCAAAGTGGTTTTGGTTGAAATCGTTTTGTTTTCAAAGTGTTTTGTTTGAAACCGTTTTGTTTTGTGCGCGTGTTTGGTACTTGTTTTCAAAGTGGTTTGTTTGAAACCGTTTTGTTTTGTGCGAGTGTTTGGTTTTCCTGTACAGTATTATCGTTTTAATATTAACATTATAATATTATATTACATAAATATTACGCGTGATATCGTTGTAATACTTTTATATTGTTACAAATATTACTTTAAATATTATAGACATTTTACAACCGATTGAAATTTTAATATTACAATAATTCAAAAACTACCATCCAGTACTTCATCGTAGAAAAATATAGCTTATTCGACATATAACATCGTTTTTATTAGCTTATCTGACAACAATCAACTGCCGACATAAAAGAACCTATTTTTAACGTTTGAAACAAGTTATCCTTGTAACTCTTACAATTTAATTCCGTCGTTAACAACAACGTTGAATTGAAATAAAAGAGTGCCCTTGAGCTGAGTTCGCACGCGCCGTCCCGTTTGCCCACTTAAAATTATAAGAATCTTCTTCCCCCTTCCTCCCCCCAAGCGATATACTAATCAGAAAAGGAAAGCGAAGAAGCCCAAAACCAGTTTGACCAAAAAGAAACGTATTTATAGGATGAAAGTGTGTATATAAAACGTATAGAGGTGGGGGGGGAGAGAAATTTCGAAATATAATAAGTTTCATCTTTGGAAAATTTGCTGGTGGCCGGTACGAAACCGCTTTCTCCCCTCGGTAGGCGGATAACTTGTCCAATTAGAACCGGTACCGGTTCCTGGACTTACTCCCTAGTCGCGACGACTTAGCCTGGCAGCGCCCGGTACGGCGCAAATCGGCTATTTATCTCGCTAACTACGCCGATTATATTCGAAACACGCTCTACAACTGGTACTCTTCTATCGTATGGTGAAGGTAAACTTTACCTCTCTTTCGCGTTTCGGGATCGATTGTCCGGTGAGACGGGTAACCGTGACCTCTTTGAAGCCGATCCCCACAAATTTCATCCCTTAATTTTTCTAGCCAGCGGTAAGGGGGCTGGAAAAATGATTTTTATTCTAAGATAAATTAGGTGCTGAGAAGTTGCCAGACAACGTTGGCCGACGGTACCTGAATATTAAATCTTGATGATTTCGGGTTTTTGGGAATATTGCTTGTTAAGGTTTTAGAACTTTGTACATTGGATTCTTACCTTGTATTCACTTGATATTAGAATAAATTTGTTCAACAGTAGTTGCCCGTTTGAATAGACTGCATAGTTGTACAACTTGATGGGCAAATTTTGGATAATGGAAATTTTTTACGATGGAATAAAATTAAATGAATCGAAATGAATAATCAATTTTCTACATCAATTTTACACAGATTAATAGAAATTCTCCACGCCAGTTCCTACATTTCCAATTTTTTTTCTATAATTTAACGTCCTTCCTTTGTTCTCCTATATTTTCCTTACATTTAATATAATACCCTATATTGTAACTGAAAAGTCTGTAGAAATTAAAATAGTTGAAATTTAACCCTTAGAATTCTTTAAAACGTCCTAGTTTTTAAGATGCTTATTCCTAACACTGTTCGCCTATAGTTTTCGACTATCTATTGTTTATCAATTTTTATTTTGAATGTTATGCCCCCTTTAAACATTTTGACAACCGTTTTCTCTTTTTGTATAATTAATTTTATCCTATTTTTCCTATTTCGCCCAATTTTCTTCCTATAGGCTACTTCGCCCCAAATTTTCTTCCTATATTTTACTATGTTTAACTGATAAATTCCCTATAATTCCGTTTAAGGATTTTAAAATATAATGTGGTCACCATGCAGTTTAATGTCGTGTTAGCTACTGAAAGCTATCGCTACGCCCTCTATTGGTTGCCACCGAAAACTAACTAGCGTAAGGACTTTTTATGGGAAGCAATTACTGGATGGAATAGAAGTTATGAAATTAAATATTTCAATTTTATTATAACTTGACACTGTTTTGAATTTATTCGTGGTAAAACAGCAATTACAACGCTAGCTCGAAAGAGCGCGGCATCGCAGCCCCACCTAGACTCGTATAAAGTTCCATATTTATGAAACATCCACCTTAAATTAATATTTTTGACACCAGGCTAGGAATAACCGGCGCTGATTACGTAAAAAATAAGATTTATACCGTGTTAGCAGACAACATTTCGATTTAGAGTATAATGGCACGGTAACGTACCCATGCTTTTTTTACTCAGCTAACAGTTCTACGTCACACGACGTCACCCATGCTTTTATCTATTGGAGAAAAATTCTACCCAGCATGGTGGCCGTAGTCAAAGCTACGGAGTGTTAGTTCCCTAATCCCTATAGATAAAAATGTCGGTCATGACCATTGAATTGGGAATAATACCGCTAGAATTACAATTACGATTTCGGTTGCCATGGTTACGCGGGACCTGTTCTGGTAAGACTGTAAGAAATTCATTTTTATAATTAAGCGGTAGCGCCATCTATATTTTGTAATGTTATATGGCTAAAAATAAATAATTATTAGCTAACTCACCGTAAATTGAGTTAAAAAGGATCGTGTTGACAGAATAAAATTATTTTTAAACAACTTCAAAGGTTTGTTTGTTACGAGTAATCAATTTCGCATCAGATTCGCTCGAAAATTCAATTGCAATATAGTTGCACCACTAGAGACAGATGCCGCCACGGAAGAACGATAAAGTTGATAAAGTCTCCTTATTGAACGAAATTGGTCCCGCGCCAGCCAGATTTAGTTGTACCTCTATTTATTCCCAACTCAATGGTCATGACTAAAGCTATTAAATTCTACTACTCTTTACTCCTTTTAACATACCAACGTCTATCTTTTGAACTGCTTTTACCAATAAAATTTTCCTAAAAGCGTTGCCTTAAACCTCAATATAAATTTGTAGTATATTTTTTAGAAGGTTTATACCTCCTTATGGGTTAATAATTTTTCCTTGTACGAGGCAGCGATCATAACTTTGGTGCGGTACAAGCATCACTGTCAAAAGGGCTGGCATAAACACCTGTCCTTCGCAGTCCTGACTCATTCTATTCCCACGATATATTTATTCTTGTCCCTGGCACCACGGTTCAACTTCTCTTTCACCCTAAATTCGGGAGAACCTGTCAAATATGTCGTACTTATTTAGAAGCGATCGTACCCTGAGCCGAATTGATGCCTCGCTGCTTTGACCTCGCGTGAACTTGACGTTATCTTCTTCGGACCTCCTACCGTCTCTTGTAACTTGTAAAAAAAAACAAGTTGAAACTATGAAATATTGACCCAAAAACGTCGAATTAAAACACATTTTCTTATAATTTGAAATAATAATTGCGTGGTTTTTCTTAGGAAATATTTGTGCCCCCGCTAGACCACCCCGAGAAGATTTTTCTCGGGGATTTAAGAGTGGTTTGGCTTTCGTTCTGGCGTGGAGTTTGGCGCACTGGGTTGATTCTAGATTGCGGAATTGTGTCAGAACTGAGTATTTTCCAGATGTACTTGTTTTCTGTCTGAGCGGCCCTCGCGCGCTGGTGTCTGGCTTCTGGTGCCTCTCCTCTCTTATAGAAAACAGACATCGGCAAGGATAAATTGGATTTTTAATCTACGCTTTTTTTGGGCCCCTGTACGGTACGCTACTGGCATAGTTTCGGCATTTTTTCTCTTTATTTGTTAATTCGTTTTTATTTTAAAAATCCAGCAATAAGCAATCTACGATTTGTTGCTATTGAAAATACGAAGAAATCAAGGTTATAAAAGATTATACGCCAATAAACCACTAATTTCAATAGACTTGATAAAAAATCAGGGTAATTTATGAGGGCTCGGATAGTTGGCCCCAATGAATGCAAATTTACGACAATAACAGGGTTCGTACACGACCTGGAATACCTGGAAAACCTGGAAAAGTCAGGGAATTTGAAAATTATTCCAAATGGTCAGCGAATAGTCAGGGAATTTTAAAATGACCCCAAAAAAATCCGGCAAATAATTTTTGAAAGATGTATTAAAAATACATAATAAATAATTTTCAAGATTTTACCTCAAAACATAAATTAATGCTACCAAAATGGTCAGGGAAATTTTGCAATTTGGTCAGGGAAAACCTGGAAATGTCAGGGAATTTAATTCCGCAAATTTTGTACGAACCCTGAATAAGTTTTGCTTAATAAAGATTTGACTTAATTTCTTCTTATATATGATAATATTGAACCAATTTAACTTAAATGACAATCATGAAATCATCATATATTTTATCTTGCCCCTGGAAAAATCAGGGAAATATTCGTGGGAAAACCTGGAAATATCATGGAAATCGGGTGGCCATTAGTTCTATAATGAACCCTGTCATAATTGATATATTATTCTATAAATTCTGAAAGTTAATTTATAAATATTTGAAATGCGTTGCAAAAAATATCAATTACTGAATATATAACTCGATACAAAAAAAGCCGTCTTCGTAAAATATAATTTCCCATCGTCGTCGGTGGCGGCCAGTCTGTAAATAGAGAAGTACAAGGCGGTTTGATGGGCTTGTTAACGAATATAGTTGGGCGTACCGCGAGTAGCGAGCGCTCCCTTTCGGCGTTGAAGGTAAACTAGCCCCGCGACCAGTCAACCTCCCCTGCTCGCGCCGCTTTCCTTCCGTAGGAGGACCTAAGACCCTCCGCTATTTACTTAACCTGGTCTACCAGATTGAACGCGAGCTGGCGACCGAGTGCCTACTCACCTGGAAATAATCGCCGCATTATGGTCGTAGTATCTCCGTCTTCGGGCGTAGTATCGGGTGGGTGTGATACCCGACACCGTGCTGTGGGTGCCGTTCGGTTTGGTAGGCCACCTAGCGAGCGGCTGATTCTCATTTTTCCCATCTCCCCTTTCGACGGAGAAAAGGCGGGAATGTTGATCTAAGAACCAAGGACGTACTGGCCACGCGAGTTTCGCTCTACACCCAACCTAACCTCGCTACCAAACTCGTTATACTCGCTACGTCCATCCCCGATACCCGCCTCGCTATCACGTTGACTCGACGATCTTTACGAGTACCATGACCTTCCGCGAGTGCGCGGCGCCTGCGCGTACCTGCCAAAAGATGAAAACGATGGATAGCGACGATTTTCCAAAGTTCCTCAATTTTCGGCAAAAGTACAAAGTTACTTTACTCCGTCACCCTCCCTCCCCCCTCCTTGGTTCATCCTATTTGCCGATGCTTAGATTAGGCCGCTTTTCTTTGTTATATAAATGGCCCCCTTAATTCCAACATGACGAGGTACATTTTGTAGGATGGAAGGTTGTACGGTTAATTTTCTGTGTTTATTTCTTAAGCCAGGCGCTCACTGCACTTCGTAACGTCTCCGTCCTACCTCTCACAAGCCTTTGCTTCGTAACGGAGACAATGCCTTGTGGAAGGCCGGACGGATACGAAACGGAGAGCCAGTGGGCGCTTAGCCTTATACTCGCTGTTGTTGTGAACCCTACAAAAGAGTATCATTGTTTGGTTCTATTTCTGATCATTTCGTTGGTTTTGTGGATCTTTCGGAGATTCTATTGTTTATTCTAAGCATTTGTTGGGTCGAATATTGTATTTTAGGTTTATTTAGTGAAGTTAATTGGAAACTATTATATATATTTATATATATATATATATATATATATATATATATATATATATATATATATATTTTTTTTTTTTATAGTTATGATATTGCAGAAATTGACAATATATGAATTTCAATATTGCCGTGACAATGTTTAGGTATTTTAAGTCGTTGGAATCAGGGTTGATTTTTTTATGAAATAAAAAAAAGTTTATTTAAATCAGATTTTCATTTTCATATAATTTTAAACATGTGTCTTTTTTGTGTCAAATTAATAATTTTCGTGCATTGGGGTAATGTAAATCAAACTTAATTAGTACTTGTATTTAGTTCATTTTGAATTGGTTTATAAATTATTTTTCTACATAAAATCATTAAATTAGAATATGCAGGGTTCGTACATGACGTGGAAAATCTGGAAAAGTCAGGGAATTTGAAAATGGTTTTAAAAAGTCAGGGAATTTGAAAAATACCCCCTAAATTCAGCGAATTTAATATGGCCCGGAAAAGTCAGGGAAATCGAAAAAGACCCAAGAAAATCATGCAAATAAATTTCTTAAAGATATTAAAAACATATTAAATAATTTGCCAAATTTTACCCCAAACCATTAATTTATTCTACAAAAAATGGTCCGGCAAAATTTGGCAAATTGCTCAGGGAAAACCTGGAAAAGTCAGGGAAATTAATTCTAGCAGTTTTGTACGAACCCTGATAGATGATTGAAATGAATGATTTGTTGGAAAAAAATCATTGGAATTAAATTAAATTTATTAAATTCTTATGGTTCTTAAAGTGACATAAACACGTTATTTCTCGATGCAAAAGGCGAGTGTTGACTAAATTCCACTATTTTGAAATGATGACTTAACGTCGTTTAAAGAAACCGTCAAACCACATTCCAAATATATTTTTCTTAATTTTGTAAGAGGCTAATCCTTTTAAATGTCACTCGACAGCTAAGTGTAACGTGAGATAATTATGGCAGTCGGTTCGAACTTCAAAGAAATCTGTGTCGTTTTCCTGTACTTAAAATACCTGGGACACTGAAGAAGTAGAAAATATATTTTTTTCATATCAAGTTCGCGTTAACCGAATATCGAAGGATACGCGCTGGTAACTTCTCTTGTTAGCGTTCAAAATGTGGAAAAAAGACACGCCTAATTTTTTTCCTATTGAAAAATTTCTCTTCCCCGCCCTACTCGTTTCTGTATAATAAATTTTCTACTCCTCAATCCCCATTTTCACCCCCTTATGACGGTCGTTTTTAATCAAGTTCCTCTTTTTTTTTTCAACTCATTCTCAGAGATCTCGGCAATGTTTTATGAAGTCTTGAAAAAAATTGAGAAACTTTAATTTATGGTCAGGTGGTTTTTTTGTGAAAAAACTTTACCGGCAATGAAGAATAGTTTTTTCCACGAAGAAATTACTAACACTACCACTACCTTTTTGGGAACTACTGATAAGTCACTTTAATATATTTTTTATGTAACGGGGAATTTTTATCAAGAAAGAATTTAGGTATCTAAGAATACTATTAGAAAACTTACCTTTAATTTCAACCCAAAATAATTTAATTGCTGTTTTGTAGTACTTGGGTCTTATTTCATTGTATTTCTCAAGTAATATCGGTTTTTTAATATCGGGGGGGGGCGCTAACCATAAAAAAAATTAAAAAGGGGGGCCTCATAGAGAGTTTGGCGGGGGGGGGGCTCTGGGTTCTCAGCTACGCCACTCATTATACACCACACGATCGTTCTACGCAAACTCGTAACCATGACAATGAAAACAAGCCACACCCTCGAGACGAGTAAGCTACGAATTAAACTTTTTTAGATGTCTTTTTGCAATTTGAAGTAGCCCCAAAAATCGTCATAGGAGCACCAAATTGAATTTTGCTTGCCCTTTAAATAAAACATCCTATTCATTCGAATCCTCAAGCCTTAAATCAAATAAACACAACGATTCATCTTCGGTTATTGTTCTCTCGATTGTAGTCTAAAAATAATCTTTTCACAATCGAGACGACGAACAAACAAGCTTCGTGATCCATACCGTCATTCCAGAATAACCACTTATTGACTATTGAACAGGATTCGAATTTATTTTTATATACGAATTTTTTTTAAACTTATTTCGTGAGTCCTGTTTCGAATCTTTTCTATACTAGCGTGTCCTTTTATAATTCGAGGAATTGCTTCAACAAATTCAACCTTGTCGAAATAAAATATAAATCTTCTCTTCGGGGCCGTAACAGGCAGCCAGTATAAGTGAGCCAGCCAGGTTCCTAGCTTCTTTTGATATTTTTTTTTATCGTTTGCCAATAAATCTTTCTCTTTTGGAAAGGCACAAAAGATAAGATGTCTAGGGAGAATATATATAGGATCCGAGGCGTAAGTTAAGCCACGGAGCGGAAGAGGGTATAAAAAGAGAAATTTTAAAGTAAACACTAACTCGAATAGGTGCTTGGATTCCGTTTCGCCCCTTGTAACTTTTTAACGGTTGTAGACACATTTTCAATAGTCTCTATTTCATTGTAATTTTCAATTAACATCGGATTTTATTACTGGTTGGTGAAGATTTTTTCCACTATTAGAAAAACCGTATTATTTAATTCTACGCAATATAATTTAATTTGTTTTTATAGTACTTGGGTCTTATTTAATTGTATTTATCAAGGAATATCGAATTTTTATCATTGCTTTAGATTTATTTTTAATTCTAGCCAATAAGTTTAATTTATTTATTTTGATTGGTAAATACTTAAAGGTTCAACCAAGAATTTAAACGGAAGTTACGGGCAATTTATACAATTTTATCGATGGGATTGTTGCGATTTTGTCGATGGGATTGTTGCGATTTTGTCGATGGGATTGTTGCGATTTTATCGATGGGATTGTTGCGATTTTGTCGATGGGATTGTTGCGATTTTGTCGATGGAATTTTAACGAACTTATAAATGTAATTGTTACGATTAAACTAATAACCGTTGGCTTCATAATTTTATTTTTACTTTGAAAACCACTCTTTCCATTGTCTGTGTATAGCTGTCCAATTTTTCGTGGCCCTCTTGCTGGGTAGATAAAATTTGTTTGGGCACTCGGGCGACAGGTGGCGCTGTCACGACTGCCACTTATTGCCTCCTTAACAAAATATAAACGGTACACGCTCCCCTACTTCAGAACGCTGATTTACCGGACAGCTTTACTGCTTATTGTTCCGGAAAAAAGCGCGCTTGTGTCAGGCAGGGAGGCCACAAATTCTATTCTATTTTTCGATCTGACATTAAAATAGTAGTCCTGACTGGGGCAGCTAGATATTCAGATTCTATCTGATAAAATAAAACGGGGGGAGGGATGCGGATATGTCAATTTGGAGGCGCCCTCTATGGAGTGTTGGTGGTTGGGAAATTTCAAGGATTTTCACCTTTCAGTTGTCGCGTTCGAGTGTTTGTCATCAGCAGATCCTCTTCCCTTGATAGAGGGTCCTTGCCTCTGCCTTAGCTCTCTTTTTAAAAAGACTCCATTTTATTGTAACATTGGGTTTTGATATACACATTTATAATATGGGAATTTTTGCTATATTATTTTTGCAAATGAATTTTTAGTGTTTTAATTTTAAATATTGCCTTTTAGTGTTTAATTGTAAGTATTAAGTTTTAGCATATTAATTTTAGTTAATTTATTTTAAAAATATGAATTTTTAGTATATTTATTTTAAATATATGAATTTTTGTATATTTATTTTAAGTATGAAATTTTTGTATATTAATGTTAAATATGAAATTTTTGTATATTAATTTTGAATATGCATTTTTAGTATGTTAATTTCTAGTATATTATTTTAAGTTAAACTTTTAGTATATTTATTTTAAATAAAACTTTTAGTATATTTATTTTAAATAAAATTTTTAGTATATTTATTTTAAATTAAGTTTTAGTATATTTATTTTAAATTAAATTTTTGGTATATTTATTTTAAATTAATTTTTTATATATTTATTGGAAATATATTAGTTTTTAGTATAATAATAAATTCGTTCTTGCTAACTCTATACGAAAAATAGGTTGTTGGAAATAGTCCAACCTCTCAACCCGATTAATTTTTCTGAAACTTGCGCTGTTAATTAAATTTAACCCTTATTGACAAGTAAGTTTTTATTAAAACTTTTAAACTTTTCTTTTGTTTCGGAATGGACCCACTATTTTACGACGAAAAATAAATCGAACAAAATATTCTAAAAAGTTATGACAGTTTTTCTTTCGTGACTCCATATTGAAAAATCGGTGCTGGAAATTTCAAAGGTCGAACTGAAATCGATAATCCGGGGGTTGGGAGGCGCGTGCAACTTCCCGAAAAACTTTTTGACCCTAAAAATTTCCTCTCTTTCGCATGATATGTAACGAGGAAACGAGTCAGCTAAACGTTTTTTGTTATTAGTTTTCTTAATTACTTAATGGCCACAAAGTTGTTTTTTTCCTCCCTTACCATTCTCCATGTCCATAAATAACAATGTCGTACCAGTACTGATAAGGATCTGGGACCCAGTGCCGTATTTTTTTATGCCCCCTGACGTATGCCTGCCCTCTTTAATATTAAATGGTGTAAGGTATAAACGGCGGCCGCTCATTGGTGGGCCGGCCGGAGTGTACAAATAGTTGAGGGGCCGACCGAAAGGGGGCGCTCCGATCTCGGCTAATAACTTATCAGGCGCGTTTCCGGGCCGCGACGCGCCACCGGAAATGTTTGCGCTCCCGCGCTTCCGACAGTCTTCCCATTATGGCCCAGGGACCCTTCCTACAGCCAGGACACAACCACTTCTTGAATATTCATTACCGGTAATCGACGATACTTAATTACCCATAATTTGGCTTAACTTATAATTTTCGCACCATTGACCCATAAATGGAACGATTCATAATGGCTCTTTTTAAGTGTGTTTCGACACGTATTTCGAACATTGATTTCTGTTTAGGCGGGGGTGTTTGGTATTTATTGTTTTGTCACGGTAATCGACAATACCTAATTACCCATAATTTGACTTAAGTTATAATTTTAACACCATTGACCCATAAATGGAACGATTCATAATGGTTCTTTTTAAGTGTGTTTCGACACATTTCGACCATGGATATCTGCTTAAGCGGGTGTGTCCGGTTTTTATTGTTTTGTCGTAATTTAAAGCTTGATGAACCTATAGTGAAGGAGAAGATCCTTTCACAGGGGTAACGCCATTAAGGGTTAATTTTTAAATACCCGAAGTCCTACCAGATGGCGCGAACAGTCTGACACACAATTTTTTTATTTTATAAAAACAGGAAAAGATAATACTGTTTCCATGTTTATTTTTATTTGTTTCTTACTTCAAACCAAGAATGTGTTTATAGTATACTTACAATTGTTAGTGACGAGTGACGTAACTATGACGTTTTACTACTAAAAGCCCTGGACATAAGAATAAATTCGACGTGGCACCCTGTTTTTAAGCATAAACTGAACTGATTAACTTCTACGTATTTCGGGACGAATGAGCTACACAAAAACAAGTTCAGCAAACGTAGCTTATTTTATAGAAAGGCCTATTATAAAATATTCATTTTATCTAAGCATAAATAAAAACATTATTATCGACTACAAATTTCTTATTTTCCTATAAGATTGTTTGAGTTTTCTGTGGTCACTCTGTGTAGACCAAGTTGTCGGTGAAATTACGCTATTGATAATATTTTTGGTTTTGACAAAACCCTACAGAAATCGACTACAAATTTGTTTTTTTTTCCTATAAGATGGTTTGAGTTTACTGTGGTCATCCTGTGTAGGCCAACTCGTCGGTGAAGTAACCCTAGTGATAATATTTTTAGCTTTGAAGCCAGAACAAACCTTTACACAGATTCCCCGTACGAAACGGAAATTACATTAAAAAGTAATCCAGTCGACCCAAAGGCGCCCGGGATGGTAACGTATTTGCAGTAGCGGATGTTTGCGAGCAGCGGTTGATTCTTCACCGGACTATAGCACGATGACCGGCTCGTAAAAACAAATTCAGAATCTACGAGAAGGGAAAAAAAGTCAGGGATCGGGGGTAATTAAGGGTCTGGATCCCCCCCCCCCTTTTCCAATGATTAAAAAACGTGCCGGTAAAGTAGAAAGTAAGGGTCTGAGTATTAGGAGAAGCCTGGGAGACTGATGGAGTTAATGGGGTTGAGGGGACCCCTACCGATGACCCGCGCGCTTTTTGCTTCTTGTTCTCGTAAAAGGAAGGGAGTCTCTGGTCGAATAAAGCACGTCCCTGGACAGCTTTACGGTCTGAAGCACTCCTCTCGCCTCTCTGGCCGGGAAGAAAAGGGTTGTTTCGGGGATGGGCACCGCTTCTCTCATTGGGAGCGCTTTGGTTAATATGAGCGACATTAAGCGGCGAAATGTTTCTTTAAAACGGAAATGAGAGAGTAGCGCCAATTTCAGCGGAAAGAGAGAAGCGCTTATTTCGGCGCTCAAAAATGAGCGGAAAGATAAGCGTTTATTGAAACGCTCAAAGAGCGGAAAGAGAAGCGTTTATTGAAACGCTCAAAGAGCGGAAAGAGAAGCGTTTATTGAAACGCTCAAAGAGCGGAAAGAGAAGCGTTTATTGAAACGCTCAAAGAGCGGAAAGAGAAGCGTTTATTGAAACGCTCAAAGAGCGGAAAGAGAAGCGTTTATTGAAACGCTCAAAGAGCGGAAAGAGAAGCGTTTATTGAAACGCTCAAAGAGCGGAAAGAGAAGCGTTTATTGAAACGCTCAAAGAGCGGAAAGAGAAGCGTTTATTGAAACGCTCAAAGAGCGGAAAGAGAAGCGTTTATTGAAACGCTTAAAGAGCGGAAAGAGAAGCGTTTATTGAAACGCTCAAAGAGCGGAAAGAGAAGCGTTTATTGAAACGCTCAAAGAGCGGAAAGAGAAGCGTTTATTGAAACGCTCAAAGAGCGGAAAGAGAAGCGTTTATTGAAACGCTCAAAGAGCGGAAAGAGAAGCGTTTATTGAAACGCTCAAAGAGCGGAAAGTGAAGCGTTTATTGAAACGCTCAAAGAGCGGAAAGTGAAGCGTTTATTGAAACGCTCAAAGAGCGGAAAGTGAAGCGTTTATTGAAACGCTCAAAGAGCGGAAAGTGAAGCGTTTATTGAAACGCTCAAAGAGCGGAAAGAGAAGCGTTTATTGAAACGCTCAAAGAGCGGAAAGAGAAGCGTTTATTGAAACGCTCAAAGAGCGGAAAGAGAAGAGTTTATTGAAACGCTCAAAGAGCGGAAAGAGGCTCGCCTATTATACCGCTCAAAGAGCGGAAAGAGGCTCGCCTATTATACCGCTCAAAAATGCGTGAGCGTGAGCGGATATTATATTAGCGAGTGCGAGCGGTGAGTGAGCTGAGCGGCTCTTTGACGAAAATGCCCAACTGGTTGTTTTACCTTGAGCGTCGCTGCTTTTATGGGCCCCGAGAATCTTGGATGCTTCGCTGGAACGTGACATCAAAAACGAAGTATCCCTGTTGCCGCGGGATATCCCTAATACCAGCTTTCGATATGGCTTCGAATCGGACTGGTTTCGTCGTGATTGGGCCCTCCAACTAACTAATACCAAGTGCATTCGGGTACCTAAGAGTGTGTGTGTCTGTTGTACCGCCCTAGCGAAAATGCATCTGCGTTTTAATCACAACGTAAACCCATGCTATGATCTTTGTGAAAGAATGTCAGGGAAAATATACATACAGACGAATTTTCACAGGGTTGTCACATGGTACCAGTACCTGAAAAACTTGAAATTTCCGGAAATTTGAATATTGGTCTAAGAGTCGGGGAATTTGAATGTTGGTCTAAGAGTCGGGGAATTTGAATATTGGTCTAAGAGTAGGGGAATTTGAATATTGGTCTAAGAGTAGGGGAATTTGAATATTGGTCAAAGAGTCGGGGAATTTGAATATTGGTCTAAAAGTCGGGGAATTTGAATATTGGTCTAAAAGTCGGGGAATTTGAATATTGGTCTAAAAGTCGGGGAATTTGAATATTGGTCCAAAAGTCGGGGAATTTGAATATTGGTCCAAAAGTCGGGGAATTTGAATATTGGTCTAAAAGTCGGGGAATTTGAATATTGGTCTAAAAGTCGGGGAATTTGAATATTGGTCTAAAAGTCGGGGAATTTGAATATTGGTCTAAAAGTCGGGGAATTTGAATATTGGTCTAAAAGTCGGGGAATTTGAATATTGGTCTAAAAGTCGGGGAATTTGAATATTGGTCTAAAAGTCGGGGAATTTGAATATTGGTCCAAAAGTCGGGGAATTTGAATATTGGTCTAAAAGTCGGGGAATTTGAATATTGGTCTAAAAGTCGGGGAATTTGAATATTGGTCCAAAAGTCGGGGAATTTGAATATTGGTCCAAAAGTCGGGGAATTTGAATATTGGTCTAAAAGTCGGGGAATTTGAATATTGGTCCAAAAGTCGGGGAATTTGAATATTGGTCCAAAAGTCGGGGAATTTGAATATTGGTCCAAAAGTCGGGGAATTTGAATATTGGTCCAAAAGTCGGGGAATTTGAATATTGGTCCAAAAGTCGGGGAATTTGAATATTGGTCCAAAAGTCGGGGAATTTGAATATTGGTCCAAAAGTCGGGGAATTTGAATATTGGTCCAAAAGTCGGGGAATTTGAATATTGGTCCAAAAGTCGGGGAATTTGAATATTGGTCCAAAAGTCGGGGAATTTGAATATTGGTCCAAAAGTCGGGGAATTTGAATATTGGTCCAAAAGTCGGGGAATTTGAATATTGGTCCAAAAGTCGGGGAATTTGAATATTGGTCCAAAAGTCGGGGAATTTGAATATTGGTCCAAAAGTCGGGGAATTTGAATATTGGTCCAAAAGTCGGGGAATTTGAATATTGGTCCAAAAGTCGGGGAATTTGAATATTGGTCCAAAAGTCGGGGAATTTGAATATTGGTCTAAAAGTCGGGGAATTTGAATATTGGTCTAAAAGTCGGGGAATTTGAATATTGGTCCAAAAGTCGGGGAATTTGAATATTGGTCCAAAAGTCGGGGAATTTGAATATTGGTCCAAAAGTCGGGGAATTTGAATATTGGTCCAAAAGTCGGGGAATTTGAATATTGGTCCAAAAGTCGGGGAATTTGAATATTGGTCCAAAAGTCGGGGAATTTGAATATTGGTCCAAAAGTCGGGGAATTTGAATATTGGTCCAAAAGTCGGGGAATTTGAATATTGGTCCAAAAGTCGGGGAATTTGAATATTGGTCCAAAAGTCGGGGAATTTGAATATTGGTCCAAAAGTCGGGGAATTTGAATATTGGTCCAAAAGTCGGGGAATTTGAATATTGGTCCAAAAGTCGGGGAATTTGAATATTGGTCCAAAAGTCGGGGAATTTGAATATTGGTCCAAAAGTCGGGGAATTTGAATATTGGTCCAAAAGTCGGGGAATTTGAATATTGGTCCAAAAGTCGGGGAAAACCTGGAAACGTCAGGGAATAGGATCTGAAACTGTGGCAACCCTGTTGCACTTCAGAGTATAAAATTCTCAGCAAAATGAATTCATTCTTACTACTAGGAATGTGGCCGCCCATTATGGTGTGTAGGTGATTTAAGTATACTTGGTCTCGGAATATTTATTTCTTCAAATTTAAAAATTGTAATATTTAAATTTGCTTATAGATTTCATATGGTTTATTAACTTAATTTTATTTATTTGCAATTTCTATTTATTGCCTGCAAAGCTTATTTTAATAATAAATATTACATTATGTACAATAAAATTAGTGAAACTGTTTCTGAACAAAATATTAGAATTTAAAACTGCGCAACGTCGGCCAAATTTCCTCAACCGCGAAAAGGCCATTTTTCTCTTTCGAAAGGCAAACCCTGGCGGCATCTGTTGTTGGAATAATTAAAATCCGCTGTCATCCTGGTTAAGCTCGTTTTGGGTCCTTGGCGCTCTAGCCCGATTAGTCCATTTTATTCATTACTCTCGAACTTCGAGGTGAAAAATATCCGTGTGCTAAGTTAGAGCGTACTTCTATTCACTGTAAACATCGTATGGCCGTTAGCCCTCTGTCTAATTGCCAAGGGAAACTAATTTAGGAAAACTTCTACCTGGGCCTCTGCTCTTGAAGCGGCAGGCATCAATTATTTAAGACAAAGGAGGTTCGCTGGCTTTAAGCGTCCCGATCTCTAACGTGACGTTTGTTAACGTTTAAAAGCATTCTCTTACATCATTTAGATGGCCGGCCCAAGGAGGGACCGAACACGGGCTCGGACTTCTCTCTCCACGTGTATAAACCGGGCATCCTTCATCGGCAGGCGTCTTACTTTCGCCTTTTCATCCATAATTTAGGGCATTCGAGCCGAGGCTTAATTTAGCTCGCACCCAACAAGTATAATTGATGCCTTTCCTATAGTCCGACCGAGGCTCACTCCCTACTTCGACGGAAACCCGTTTCAGGGGTACAGTCTGTTCCTTTTACTACCTTTATCCCGTCGGGATTCCTTCGTGACCTTTCTAATAAAAGGGGTACTCATTTGGTAAGCGTACGGGCCTCCCCTCTTTCACTCTCAAACAGCCAAATTGCCATAAATGTTTAATTTCGCTTCGTAAGCTGGAAAAGACGTTAGGCTTATTGCCGCGCTGAATGCGAGAGTATTGTCCCATCGTATACGGCTGCCAGATACTTTAGCATATTATTGTCGTTATTGGACTCGCGGCGATCTCGTGGCTTTGGGTCATTATTGCTAAGGCGGATCCCCCCCCCCTTCCTACTTTTACTTATACCAGCAAACGCTCCGTCCCTATAGGAGGGCTTCTCCGCGAAGCTTCTAACTTTTGCACGTTACGCGACCTCGATTTTAACTAATACGTTTTTGGAATAGTTGATCAGATATTGCTCTCTTTAGTTGACCACGCTTATAGAAATTATTTAACGTTATACCTATCTTATACATGGTTGCCACGGTACCTGGAAAAGTCAGGGAATTTGAATATGGGTATTAAATCAGGGAAATGTCAGGGAATTTAATATCGGTTGCAAATTGGAAACTTTTGCTAAAAAATATAGGTTAAAAAATACAAAATCTTGGCACAAAATAAGTCATGGAAAATCTGGAAAAGTCAAGGAATTTAATTGTGAAAAGTGGGACAACCCGGTTATACAGGGTGTTTCGAAAGGTTACGCAAACATTTTAAGGATGGTAGGGATGAGTTGAGAAGTGTGCCTGTTTTTTCCTTTTTTTACGATGAGTTAAAAGAGCACCACTGCACCAGAGAGCTTCAAAGTGTGGCCTACTTGCCCCTGGAAGTAGGCTGCAATAAGTGCAAAACCAAGCAACGGGGAAATGCGAACAGTAAGGTGTGATAGGTTAAAAGTCCCTGCTGCTTGTTTTGGCGCTTGTTGCAGCCTACTTCCAGTGGATAGTAGGCCACACTTTGAAGCTCTGCGGTGCTCTTCTAACTCATCGTACTTCTCAACTCACCCCCTACAACTCCTTAAATTCTTTAATAACCTTTTGAAACACCCTGTATAAACGTTATTAAACTTTGTGAGGTATAAAGTCGGCGAATTTGAAATGGAACGCTCGTACAGATAAAGTTTGTGACTTTGCTACTCCACGATCAGTGTAAAAGTTAGTTTATCTACCTTAAAACCGTCGAATGCAACTCGTTTTTATTCTGTAACCGCGTTCAAATTTATTTTGAACTTCTACTAGAACGTCACGTTAAAAATTTTCGTTTCGTGCGTTTTAAGTTATTAAAGGTAATGCCAACGAAATCCTAGAAGTTAAATGTCCCCTACTTTACCGTATATGCCGCGGCAAATTATAACGTCATAACCCTCAATTTTCGAATTTCCGTTTCCGCTCCCGTATGTTTCGGTGAAGATGAACCTCTAGGGGCGTGTTTTCCTACAAGTAGAACGGGGGGAAATCTATTAATGTTTTAGAAAAGAAAGTTATTTCTACCGTTTTCTATTTTTGTTGGAATATAAATGATTGTGAGCCTCTACTCACGCGATTTCGCCATTAAACTCGGCTTAAAAGGGGGCCCGCCTTTCGCTGTACAGAAATTATTTGATTTCTAGAGATTTCTTTTTCTCGCATTGCCAGCAGCCCGAGGTCGAGTGGGAACCTATGCTTAAGGCTCGCTCATCGATCTTGATGAATCAGATCTCCCTCACTCGAAATTGTTCCGACTTACAAACCCACCCCGTGCATCGGTGTAGTTATCGAAGCCAGAACCTGCCGCTAGCTAGCGATTGTAATCACGGAAGATACTAAAGTGGTCTTGTTTGTTCGGAAGCGAATACGTTAATTTTACCTTCAACCTCCATAAACAATCAGGTCCGTACGTCCCTAGAGCTCCAAAAGTCGCGAATTTTAAGGGCAGTTAATTAAGGGCGCAGTTGTTTTAATCCACAGGGATTTACTCTTAAATCCGTGAACGCCGTGTTTTCGTTTTCGACGCTATACAGGGGAGATTGAATTTTGATATCGCTTTTGATGTTGCCGTTTTCGTTGAATCTTTCTAATTAAATTTATATCGCCTGGTATTGCCTTAGTACCTTGTAATACTGGAATTATAAGAATTAGTGTATAGATCTGGGAATTGGAAAATGGATTAGGGAAAATTCTTGCGATTTTAAAACTAGTTAAAATGTCGGGGAAAGTAATAGAATCAGAAAATCTAAGAGTCGGGGAAAAGTCGGGAATTTTAAGAACTAGTAAAAGTCAGAATTTAATTTCGGTTGTAAATGATAAACGTTAACTACAATATAATTTAAATATGGCATGCTACAAAACATTAATAGTGTTACATTGTTAATCAGTTTAAATCTAGTCTAGAGGTTTAGTTTTACTTTTAGATTCGAACAAATGAGGCGAAATTGCTGTTTTATTTAAAATTGCAAACAATATTAGACTAATCATGGAATGAAAACTTTTATTCGGACTTACAACACTACTAAAAACAACTGTGTCCCCACCCTGTAATGGTTTTCCTTTTAAAATCATCACATAATCTTCTTATATTTCATTTAAGGGGGAAGGCCATTGTTTACTTTTGCGCTATTTCAAGCTGAACTCTTTTAATTGGGTATTTAAACTTATAAAATTAATATTTAAGTGTAGAACATCCTCTTGTTTAGTGACTAAAATAATTTTGACAATTTTAAATATAAAATTAATTAAGTTATTACGTTTTAATTCGGACCCCCGGAGCTAAACAAGGTGGGCAAGCGCCCAAACTACCCTTTAGTTAGGACCTTATATCTCGTTAACTATTAATATTATAATTTTCAAAATTATATTAAGCACTATAGGAAGGTTCAGCCTAATAAGAAAAATATAATTCAATTATAGAATTGTTAAAACAGAAACGTTCAGCTTGAATGAAAAGAGGCTTTTACTGTATTCTTCCCCCTTAAATAGACCGAAAGGAATTATAAATGCGAAAAATTATTCGGAGTTAAAACAAAACTTTAACGAGTCAAATAAAAAGAGCAAATTCATGAATATAAATTTGTTGTCGCGCGTGGGTTTGCCGATAAATTGAGGATAAGAAAGCGCGCGAATGGGTGAAACTCCCACACGTTGAGCGCCGCGACTGGTTTGAGTGATGTATGATCGCGTTACCCGTTGTTGCTAGCGGACGGAATGAATTGGCATTTTGCACGCGGAATCCCACACGTTCCGTTTGTTGGTCCTAACAAGCGTATCATAGCCGTCACTAACAACCATTTTAAATAAGGCAGGACTGGTAACGCGGGATCACGTCAGTCACGTGTCTTCGTTCCATTTGTCCCCCTCTCCCCGTCCAGTCGCCCATAAATACGACCTTCCGGCTTGGTTTCTCTTTCGCCTGACGGATGGGAAAAGGCTAAAGTACAAAAGAGACGGGTTCATTGCGTCGCTGTTTATGTCTGGACCGAAATGTTTATTTATACTTGGGGAAATGTAAATATGTAGAGATGGTCTGCGGGTAGGGATGCACCGATATGGGTACAGCCGATATATCGGCGGTAATATCGGTTTGCACTTTCGCCTCGCAGCAAGAAGAGCCAGATAATATTCCAGATTGTGGCACTGGGTGAAAACTCGGAACCACTCCTTCTGTGTAGAGTTTGCAAGTTATCTCGCTACTGGTTAAAGGGATTTTCCCACGAGTTCTTCGGTTTCCCCTTCCCTAAAAACTTGTCGAGGTTAACGGTAATAGTTATAGTGTAGGGAGCTGTTGGCTCGCGTGGCATGAAGGGCTTGCCACCACCCTCCTACGCATTGTAACACGGCCACCTAAATTAATGGCTTTAAAAGTCGCTTGATGACTTAGGCCTAATGTGGTGCCTTGGGTATTAGCCTAGCTGATAATTTTATTATAACAGGGTTAGTACACGACCTGGAATACCTGGAAAACGTGGAAAAGTCAGGGAATTTGAAAATGTTTCCAAAAGGTCAGGGAAAAGTCAGGGAATTTGAAAATGTTTCCAAAAGGTCAGGGAAAAGTCAGGGAATTTGAAAATGATTCCCAATGGTCAGGGAATAGTCAGGGAAATTTAAAATGGTCCGAAATAGTAAGGGAATTTTTAAATGACCCCATAAATAAATCCGGAACATAAATTTTTGAAAAATGTCTTAAAAATAAATAATAATAATTTTTCAAGATTTTACCTCAAAACATAAATTTATTCTACAAAAATGGTCAGGGAAATTTGTCAATTTAGTCGGGGAAATCCTGGAAATGTCAGGGAATTTTATTCCGGAAATTTTGTACGAACCCTGTATTATGATAATTATATTAACAAAGTTATCTATCATAACAGTAGTGTATATGATAAAGTCATTGTAAAAGAACGTTCAGTACAATGTCATACCATTTTATCTTAATTTTTCATTAAGAGAAGTTTGCAAGAGCATTTCCGAATGTTTCATTTTACTTGATACATATTTTTTATCACAAATCCAATATCGTAGTTTTCTAATTATTTGCACTCTTAACCCTCTGTCCAAAAAAAGATATGATTTATCTTCTGAAGATGAATGAAGCGCACGGTAGTGACGTTTTTCCTTCCCCCTCTTCCCTCTCTCGGACAAAGAGTAAATTAGACCATGATGGCCACGGACTGTCACAACGTAGTCCTTCTCCCTAAGTACCATAAATGATTTATTGGTACGAATAAATACTTTCTTGGTCCAAATAAATACATACATTCTTGGTCCAAATAAATACATACATTCTTGGTACAAATAAATGCATAAATACATTCTTGGTACAAATAAATACATAAATTCTTGGTACAAATAAATGCATAAATACATTCTTGGTACAAATAAATGCATAAATACATTCTTGGTACAAATAAATGCATAAATACATTCTTGGTACAAATAAATGCATAAATACATTCTTGGTACAAATAAATGCATAAATACATTCTTGGTACAAATAAATGCATAAATACATTCTTGGTACAAATAAATGCATAAATACATTTTTGGTACAAATAAATGCATAAATACATTCTTGGTACAAATAAATGCATAAATACATTCTTGGTACAAATAAATGCATAAATACATTCTTGGTACAAATAAATGCATAAATACATTCTTGGTACAAATAAATGCATAAATACATTCCTGGTACTATTAAATGCATAAATACATTCCTGGTACTATTAAATGCATAAATACATTCTTGGTACTAATAAATGCATAAATACATTCTTGGTACTAATAAATGCATAAATACATTCTTGGTACAAATAAATGCATAAATACATTCTTGGTACAAATAAATGCATAAATACATTCTTGGTACAAATAAATGCATAAATACATTCTTGGTACAAATAAATGCATAAATACATTCTTGGTACAAATAAATGCATAAATACATTCTTGGTACAAATAAAGGCATAAATACATTCTTGGTACAAATAAATGCATAAATACATTCTTGGTACAAATAAATGCATAAATACATTCTTGGTACAAATAAATGCATAAATACATTCTTGGTACAAATAAATGCATAAATACATTCTTGGTACAAATAAATGCATAAATACATTCTTGGTACAAATAAATGCATAAATACATTCTTGGTACAAATAAATGCATAAATACATTCTTGGTACAAATAAATGCATAAATACATTCTTGGTACAAATAAATGCATAAATACATTCTTGGTACAAATAAATGCATAAATACATTCTTGGTACAAATAAATGCATAAATACATTCTTGGTACAAATAAATGCATAAATACATTCTTGGTACAAATAAATGCATAAATACATTCTTGGTACAAATAAATGCATAAATACATTCTTGGTACAAATAAATGCATAAATACATTTTTGGTACAAATAAATGCATAAATACATTTTTGGTACAAATAAATGCATAAATACATTTTTGGTACAAATAAATGCATAAATACATTCTTGGTACAAATAAATGCATAAATACATTCTTGGTACAAATAAATGCATAAATACATTCTTGGTACAAATAAATGCATAAATACATTCTTGGTACAAATAAATGCATAAATACATTCTTGGTACTAAAAAATGCATAAATATATTCTTGGTACAAATAAATAAATACATTCTTAGTATAAATAAATACATTCTTGGTATAAATAAATACATTCTTGGTATAAATAAATACATTCTTGGTACAAAAAAATACATTCTTGGTACAAATAAATACATTCTTGGTACAAATAAATAAATACATTCTTGGTATAAATAAATACATTCTTGGTATAAATAAATACATTCTTGGTATAAATAAATACATTCTTGGTACAAAAAAATACATTCTTGGTACAAATAAATACATTCTTGGTACAAATAAATACATTCTTGGTACAAATAAATACATTCTTGGTACAAAAAAATAAATAAATTCTTGGTACAAATAAATAAATACATTCTTGGTACAAATAAATAAATACATTCTTGGTACAAATAAATAAATACATTCTGGGTACAAATTAATAAACACATTCTGGGTACAAATTAATAAACACATTCTGGGTACAAATTAATAAACACATTCTGGGTACAAATTAATAAACACATTCTGGGTACAAATAAATAAATTCTGGATCGGGTCTGACGTTCTTCGTAGATGGTTTAGAGTAAGGGATAGGTTTCGTCTTGTTTTGTTCGTTTCGAAATGGCGTAGTGGAGGGGGAGGATTCGCCAGTTAAAAGTATGACCCTAAAAGGAAGAGAGAGCTCTCATTCTCTGTCATATTTGATTCGGCGCTGGTGCCTCTTCGCTTTCGTGAAAAGAACTGCGGAGAGAGACAGCTGTAGAGAAATGGCGCATTTGCGCCAATTAAGTTCTTTCATTCGAGTCTATAGTCCGTTCCGGGATTACTTCATAGCGCCCTTGCGTTCAGTGCGAAGCTAAAGGGAGTATATTGTAAATCCCAAAATCGTCTCCTAACACACCCTACTATAGTTTTTAACGTAACTAGCGCCATTTCTGTTAAACCTTGATTTAGAAATGCGAAACTTCTAATTAACTATTTATAATTTTTCATGATTTGAAATGTGTTATCAAGGTTAACCCCGGTCAGGGAAAACTGGTAAAGGTCAGGGAATTTAAAATGGGCCTAATAACCCAGGGAATTTGAAGAATTTTTAAAGAATCAGGGGATACAGTTTAATCTTGACACTTGTTTAAAGTATTTTTACTCTAGATCTATGGCAAATCCTGCTATTATTATTTAGATCCTTGAAAGGTTTTTTAACGTTGAAATAAATTTCGTACTGAAATATTATTTTATTAAATTTATTAATTTATGATAAAAGTAAGTTAAAAAAGTCTAATTTCGGCCTTAAAAATTCAGGGAAAATAACTTCAAATGGTCAGGGAAAACGGGAAATATTCTTTGTATTTGAATCTGAGAATATCGTGGCAACCCTGTTAGAAGATTTTTATAAATTCGGGTAAAATTCAAGGAATTTAAAATTATCTTCTACATTTTACGAATGTTAAGTAAAAAATTTCAGGTTTGGAAACGTTGCAATAAATTTGGTTTTAGCTCACCTTTATATGGTAATTCAAATATATTAGATTTTGATAAAAGTAAAAAAAGTTTGGCATGTCAATTACTTTTTGTTACCTTTCCGATATACAAGTAATGCCGAAATTTAAATTACTGAAACTGTCAAATGTATATTATGGATGGTCCCCCGAATATCATTCCGTATATTTTATATCAGAGAGTGGTTGAGGGCTGCACTATTTGGTTTTTCTTCGATCACCGGCTACAGCCTGTCGCCTTTCTCTTAGCTGTCTAATAAAGGGTGAGGCTGACAATAAAGGGGGAACGGAGCAGTGATGGGTGCGCTCCTCTCATTTCGAGCGGAAGTGAGCGCTAAAATATCGAAAATGAGAGGTGTGTAAACTTATCGGCTCTAAAAAGTGCGAGTAAATAGAGGAGCGCCAATTTTGCAGTTCAAAGTAGATGAGCGGCAGTTTCGCTCCTAAAAATAGAGGAGCTGCAGATTCGCCCCTCAAAATAGACTCCAAATAGTAAAAATAGAGAAGTGGCAATTTCGTCGCTTAAAATAGAACATAGAGGAGTGGCAATTTCGTCGCTCAAAATAGAGCAGAAATAGAGAAGTGGCAATTTCGTCGCTCGAAATAGAGCAGAAATAGAGGTGGCAATTTCGTCGCTCGAAATAGAGCAGAAATAGAGAAGTGGCAATTTCGTCGCTCGAAATAGAGCAGAAATAGAGAAGTGGCAATTTCGTCGCTCGAAATAGAGCAGAAATAGAGAAGTGGCAATTTCGTCGCTCGAAATAGAGCAGAAATAGAGAAGTGGCAATTTCGTCGCTCGAAATAGAGCAGAAATAGAGAAGTGGCAATTTCGTCGCTCGAACTAGAGCAGAAATAGAGAAGTGGCAATTTCGTCGCTCGAACTAGAGCAGAAATAGAGAAGTGGCAATTTCGTCGCTCGAAATAGAGCAGAAATAGAGAAGTGGCGATTTCGTCGCTCGAAATAGAGCACAAATAGAGAAGTGGCGATTTTGTCGCTCAAAATAGAGCACAAATAGAGAAGTGGCGATTTTGTCGCTCAAAATAGAGCACAAATAGAGAAGTGGCGATTTTGTCGCTCAAAATAGAGCACAAATAGAGAAGTGGCGATTTTGTCGCTCAAAATAGAGCACAAATAGAGAAGTGGCGATTTTGTCGCTCAAAATAGAGCACAAATAGAGAAGTGGCGATTTTGTCGCTCAAAATAGAGCACAAATAGAGAAGTGGCGATTTTGTCGCTCAAAATAGAGCACAAATAGAGAAGTGGCGATTTTGTCGCTCAAAATAGAGCACAAATAGAGAAGTGGCGATTTTGTCGCTCAAAATAGAGCACAAATAGAGAAGTGGCGATTTTGTCGCTCAAAATAGAGCACAAATAGAGAAGTGGCGATTTTGTCGCTCAAAATAGAGCACAAATAGAGAAGTGGCGATTTTGTCGCTCAAAATAGAGCACAAATAGAGAAGTGGCGATTTTGTCGCTCAAAATAGAGCACAAATAGAGAAGTGGCGATTTTGTCGCTCAAAATAGAGCACAAATAGAGAAGTGGCGATTTTGTCGCTCAAAATAGAGCACAAATAGAGAAGTGGCGATTTTGTCGCTCAAAATAGAGCACAAATAAGGGACTGGCGATTTTGTCGCCCTAAATAGAGCACAAATAAGGGACTGGCAATTTCACCGCCCTAAATAGAACAACAATAGAGGCTCATAATAAAACAAAGAAGAGCGCCGATTTACCTGCTCAAAAAAGAGCCAAAAAAGACTAGCTCAATTTCCCGGCTCAAAAACAGCGAAAAGATACGAGCTTAATTTTAACTTCACAAAAAGAACGAAAAGTGAGGAGCACCAACTTCGTCTCTCAACAATTAGACCAAAAAGAAAGTAACACCAATTTAACCGCTGAAAAACTCTCGTGCAAATATCAAACAAGTGAGCGGGAGTTGAGCGGTTGTTTAACAAAAATGCCCATCACCGAAACAACGCGAAAGAGAAATAAAGAAAAGGAATAAAATAAGAGAAGGACTGAAAGGAAGAGGGAGTAGCGTGTGGTCTCTGTGGAAATGGAACCTTTAGTTAGTTATATAAGAAGCAAAAGAAAGGGGGACGGGATAGGGGGGAAGAAAAGCAAAAAACGCGTGCAGAAAAAAAGAGAAAGCCAAGGCCTAAGAAAGCGACGACTGTATTCTCGCAATTAATCCATGTCCGACGGCGATAAAGTGCAACGCTGCCAGATTTATGGTCGCCGAGAGCCACCGCCAGGTGGGGTGCCTCCGCATCTATTCCAAATTGCTATATTTTTAGTCTACTGACGGTGTAGTTTCATTACGGTGAAATTCGTACCTACAATTCGGTTCAGAAAGGTTCTATCGGAAGCCACAGTTCAATAGGTCAAGGTCGACGATTAATCTCGGCTGTTCGTGCAGCTACAATTTTAATCGATTTTTTTTCCCTCGTTCGAAAATGATACGTTAATAAGACGATTATCCGTTTTTTATAATCAAGAATTTATCGAGGTTTACAGAGAATGTCTACCGAAAATCACCAGCCTTGACCAAACGAACATGGCAGGGTTCGTACAAAAGGTCAGGGAAAAGTAAGGGAATTTTAAAATGACCCCAATAAAGGAATGGAATTTTAAAATGACCCCCAAATGGTAAGGGAATTTTAAAATGACCCCAAAATGGTAAGGAAATTTTAAAATGACCTCAAAATGGTAAGGTAATCTTAGAATGATCCCAAAATGGTAAGGGGATTTTAAAATGACCCCAAAAAAGTAAGGTAATTTTAAAATGACCCCATAAAAGTAAGGTAATTTTAAAATTACCCCATAAAAGTAAGGTAATTTTAAAATTACCCCATAAAAGTAAGGTAATTTTAAAATTACCCCATAAAAGTAAGGTAATTTTAAAATTACCCCATAAAAGTAAGGTAATTTTAAAATTACCCCATAAAAGTAAGGTAATTTTAAAATTACCCCATAAAAGTAAGGTAATTTTAAAATTACCCCAAAAGGGTAAAGGAATTTTAAAAATACCCCAAAAGGGTAAAGGAATTTTAAAAATACCCCAAAAAGGTAAGGGAATTTTAAAAATACCCCAAAAAGGTAAGGGAATTTTAAAAATACCCCAAAAAGGTAAGGGAATTTTAAAAATACCCCAAAAAGGTAAGGGAATTTTAAAAATACCCCAAAAAGGTAAGGGAATTTTAAAAATACCCCAAAAAGGTATGGGAATTTTAAAATTACCCCAATAAAGTATGGGAATTTTAAAATTACCCCAATAAAGTATGGGAATTTTAAAATTACCCCAATAAAGTATGGGAATTTTAAAATTACTCCAATAAAGTATGGGAATTTTAAAATTACCCCAATAAATTAAGGGAATTTTAAAATTACCCCAATAAATTAAGGGAATTTTAAAATTACCCCAATAAATTAAGGGAATTTTAAAATTACCCCAAAAAAGTAGGGGAATTTTAATAAGACGATTATCCGTTTTTTATAATCAAGAATTTATCGAGGTTTACAGAGAATGTCTACCGAAAATCACCAGCCTTGACCAAACGAACATGGCAGGGTTCGTACAAAAGGTCAGGGAAAAGTAAGGGAATTTTAAAATGACCCCAATAAAGGAATGGAATTTTAAAATGACCCCCAAATGGTAAGGGAATTTTAAAATGACCCCAAAATGGTAAGGAAATTTTAAAATGACCTCAAAATGGTAAGGTAATCTTAGAATGATCCCAAAATGGTAAGGGGATTTTAAAATGACCCCAAAAAAGTAAGGTAATTTTAAAATGACCCCATAAAAGTAAGGTAATTTTAAAATTACCCCATAAAAGTAAGGTAATTTTAAAATTACCCCATAAAAGTAAGGTAATTTTAAAATTACCCCATAAAAGTAAGGTAATTTTAAAATTACCCCATAAAAGTAAGGTAATTTTAAAATTACCCCAATAAAGTATGGGAATTTTAAAATTACCCCAATAAAGTATGGGAATTTTAAAATTACCCCAATAAATTAAGGGAATTTTAAAATTACCCCAAAAAAGTAGGGGAATTTTAAAATTACCCCAAAAAAGTAGGGGAATTTTAAAATGACCCCCATAAAAGTAGGGGAATTTTAAAATGACCCCCATAAAAGTATGGGAATTTTAAAATTACCCCCAAAAAATCTGGCAAATAAATTTTGAAAGATGTACAAAATAAATATTTTTCAAATTTTACCTCAAACCATTAATTTATTGTACAAAAATGGTCCGGGAAAATTTGGCAATTTGGTCGTGGAATTTATTACCGGAAATTTTGTACAAACCCTGCATGGTGTTGCTAGAATATTCTCTGTCCACCTGTAAACATTCTTGCTATAACATAGTTAAAGAGATGGAACTACTTTCCCACGCTCTAACGAAACAGTACGAACCGAATTACATTCTTCCATATAATCCCATAGTGTCAATTTAAGTGGACAGGATCTCGTTTTCTATAAGAAATTGAATATTTGCGTTAAAAATAGTATCTTGGGCGGAGGGCTGCCTAGTCCTGAGAACGATTAAGAAAGGGTAGCAACGCCCTACATCCGACGGCAAACATCGAAGACCAAAAACAAAGGATAGCCTTTTCTCGGAAATGCACCTTCTAACAAGGACTCCTCACAACCATCCTCTTATTCTAACGTTGGCCAATGCTGGAGAAATCTTGGGCTTCCTACTTTTCTTTCGGCCTATCTTTTGATCCCCCGCGATAAGCTCCTTTCAAGGGGCTTAGACCCCCTCGTGCTCTACGCTGAGGCCTTCCACCTCCATCTTCATCCGCCTAGCTTATGGCTTATCTCGGTTGTCTTAGACAGGACAAAGTGTAATTGAGATTTCAACAGTGATGGACAATTTTGCCACATGATTTTGTGATTGTTCTTTGAACGATGTTATCGATATTAAAATAACAATTTTAATATGGTAATTAAAATAGAACTTCATTTTTTTGGGGAATTGTGGGTCCATTTAGTATGTTGATAATGGGTGTGGTATGTGTTTCGTGGCCATTAGGTCGACCATGAAATATCCCCCTCCCGTGCCGGGGTTAAATTAGTCCCATGATACCAGGGCCTCCAGAGGTTCTTTAATTTCTATAAAATCCTGTAGTTTCCAAACATCCTATATTTTTATCAAAACCTCCATAAAATCCTATAACATCCTATATTTTTAGCAAAATCCCCAAAAAGTCGTATAACATCCTATACTTTTAGCAAAACCCCCAAAAAGTCCTATAACATCCTATACTTTTAGCAAAATTCCCAAAAAGTCCTATAACATCCTATACTTTTAGCAAAATCCCCAAAAAGTCCTATAACATCCTATATTTTTAGCAAAATCGTCAAAAAGTCCTATAAAATCCTATAATTTAGATATTTGGTCCATTTCAAATCCCGTCACTCACACTTCTCAGTTAAATTGCTAGATTTAGCTATAGGATAAATTCCTATACAAAGTCATTCTAGTCTATACTTTGTTATTATTAACATGTTAGCTACTAGTGTATTTTATGATAAAATGGTTAAATTGTTTCTCTTTTAAGTGAAAATCAAAGAATTATTTCACTAAATATTAATTTGGTTTTTAAATGCATTAAGGTAGTAAATGAAATAACATATATAGTCCTATAAAATCCTATAATTTTGAAAAAGTAGTTCTATTATTCTTGGTAGATACCCTCAATGATTTATTAGGGGTCTGAGTCTGAAATCATGTCTATTTTATAACAAACGACCAAGTATAATTTAATATACACTAGAGTTTGCCCTTCGCCAAACAAGTTGTAAAATTGATTTAGAAAAAAAAACTAGCTAAGTTATTTGAATTCCGTGACTCAAGTTTGACAACATTTTGCCGATGAAATAGTCGATATAAATCAAACCGATATTTTTTGGGATTTTGTTCCCTCTCAATCGATTTGCATATTCCTATTTAGCAAGTGGGCGTTACCCTTGACCTTTACGTCTTCCAAGCGCCTTCGACAGAATTACGTTTTTTTGCGTGCTTTCTCCTTCGAAATAGACTTTTTCTTTTTACTAGGGCGCCATCTCAAGTTGGCGAAAGAATTATACTCTGATAAAGAGACACATTTCGGTAGGTAGAGCGGCTCTTGGATATCTGTAAACTGGCTAACAGGGTTTAAAGGGAAATTAAGAGTGGGCTTTACGCTTCGTTTCGTCTTTGTTTGTTCTAGGGATAATGAGTCTTAAATTAAAATATTGTCAAATTATAATAAGGAATTGAACTATTATCAAAATTTAAATATTATCAAATTAAAAATGAGAATTGAATGAATGTCAAATTAATATTGAGAATTGATTGATGTCAAATTAAAATTAAGAACTGAATTAATATCAAATTAAAATTAAGAACTTAATTAATATCAAATTGAAATTAAGAACTGAATTAATATCAAATTGAAATTAAGAACTGAATTAATATCAAATTGAAATTAAGAACTGAATTAATATCAAATTGAAATTAAGAACTGAATTAATATCAAATTGAAATTAAGAACTGAATTAATATCAAATTGAAATTAAGAATTGAATTAATATGAAATTGAAATTAAGAACTGAATTAATATCAAATTGAAATTAAGAACTGAAATGTCAAATTAAAATAAACAATTGAATTAAGGTCAAAATGAAAATGAATTTAATGAATTCCAAAAATGAATATGAATTGAATGAATGTCAAAAATGAATATGAATTGAATGAATGTCAAAAATGAATATGAATTGAATGAATGTCAAAAATGAATATGAATTGAATGAATGTCAAAAATGAATATGAATTGAATTAATGTCAAAAATGAATATGAATTGAATGAATGTCAAAAATGAATATGAATTGAATGAATGTCAAAAATTTAAATTAAGAATTATATTTTTATTCAATTTTATAATAATATAATATACTATAATATAATATTAAATTTAATAAATTAAATTATTATGAAAATATTACTGTTTTCCTTGTCAAATGTTTCGAATGTAGATGACAATTTAAGCACCGGACGATATATTTGCCTTTCGACCGCTTGTTTTTTCCCGTTTCGGCTCAACCCTTGTCCGACCCCCGTGGTTATGGAAATTCGCGCGTATAATCAAACTTGGCCCTTAACTTAAGCTGGGAACTTTTTCTCTCTTTTTTTTGCGCTACTTTGTTTCTTTACATCGAGAATGCTTTTTAGGCGATGGCGAGGCCGCCTGGTGGCGAACACGCCAATTATTATTATTCCGCCATTTACGACTGTTTCCTCCCTATTTTTATCGATGTTCCATTCCGCCTACTCGATCTGCTTTTTTTTCGCCTTTTGATATACAGGAGCAATTTATTGGACTGACCCCTGTTTGTTACGTGCTCAGTTTGTTCTTTGTGGTTAAATTTTTATCTGGGTTTCGTAAGAAATAATTTTATTTGACTAGAGCTGAGGCTGCTTTTAATAAATATTTATTGATGTAGAATTTTTATATATATTTATATTTAGTAACGATGGTGCTAAAATTTCGATAATTTGTTTTTAAATATGAAATTTATTTTTTAGATTTTTTTCACTAGAGATTCGGTAAATTTCATTGAATTAGTTTTGCTACCATTAAATAATCTGACAAATATCAGATAATTAAGATTGTTGCCTTTAAATATCATAGAATTAGATTGTTGCCGGTAAATATCAGAGCATTAAGATTGTTGCCGGTAAATATCAGAGCATTAAGATTGTTGCCGGTAAATATCAGAGAATTAGATTGTTGCCGGTAAATATCAGAGAATTAGATTGTTTCCGGTAAATATCAGAGAATTAGATTGTTGCCGGTAAATATCAGAGCATTAAGATTGTTGCCGGTAAATATCAGAGCATTAAGATTGTTGCCGGTAAATATCAGAGAATTAGTTTGTTGCCGGTAAACATCAAAATTAGATTGTTGCCGGTAAACATCAAAATTAGATTGTTGCCGGTAAACATCAAAATTAGATTGTTGCCGGTAAACATCAAAATTAGATTGTTGCCGGTAAACATCAAAATTAGATTGTTGCCGGTAAATATCAGATACTTAGATGGTTGCCGGTAAATATCAGAATTAGATTGTTGCTGGTAAATATCAGAATTAGATTGTTGCCGGTAAATATCAGAGAATTAGATGGTTGCTACTAAAATAATAAGGTAAATATTAGAGAACTAAATTGTTGCCACTAAATCATTCCCTTAAAAATCAGGGAATTAAATTTTTGCCACTAAATAAAGAGTAAATAACATTATTTAAATTGTTGCCACTAAATAAAAAGTAAATAACATTTAGATTGTTGCCACTAAATAAAAAGAGTAAATAACATTATTTAGATTGTTGCCACTAAATTAAAAGATTTATTAATATTATTTTGATTGTTGCCACTAAATAACATTGTTGTTACTAAATAAATCCGGTAAATATCAGTGAATTTTAGATTGTTGCTACTAAATAAATCCGGTAAATATCAAGCATTGGATTTTTGCTTCTAAATAAAAAGGGTAAAGGATATGAATTTAGATGGGTGTCACTAAAAAATACGGTAAATATTTACACAAATTAGATAATTGCCACTAAAATAATCAGGAAAAAAGGAAGCTCAATCACCTTAAGTCACTGTTAGAAACGGGTTAGAGAAAACATTAAGCCAAACGATGATAGCTGGCGTTTTTCCATGTGCAGCAAAACGTGCGACTGAAACTCTCCTATTTCTTTATTAAATATAAATTGTAAATTAAAATTCCATCGTTTCATAATTGCGCCGGCAGAAAATGCCGGCGTTTATTATTCTTTAAAAGAATCGAAAAGTGTGATTAACTTTGCAATATCCCATTAATTTCGAATTAAATATCGTCATCAATCTGTAAGGAATACAATACCTTGTCGGGGGCTAACAATGCGAAAATGTCGCGCGGGAACTGGTTACATTATAACCAATTCAGGTTTTTATTTTAAGTATCTCTCCGCTAGAGGGCAGGAGAAGACTGGGCCTCTCTACGGGGGAAAATGAGAAGGAATCGGCGAAAACACTGCCCTCTGGTGTCCCTCCTCGTTAAGAAACTATAAATCATTGATATTTTTTATTATCCGTCCCCCAATTTCTCTAGAAGGGGAAGGGGAGGGAAAAGAGACTGAATGTTATGTAGCAGGCTCTCATATCCGGTGATGGAAATGGGGGGGGAGAGTAATTTCGGAAGAAGCTATCCCCCCGACATTCTAGTCTCTCATCTTGAGCCATCATCTGGCCCGCCCCACACGTCAGCATCGGCTCCAATTTATTTATCTTTCTCGCCTCTAGAGGGCCTAACACTGACTGTATCGAGGTTCAATGTATCCACATATTTTTTTTTCTTTGGGGGGTGACACGGGACTAAACCATAGAGGACCCTATTACTATGGAACAAAAAATATATATTTGATTAGTTGAGTACTACACCCTGCAGCCTATTTACTATATCTTAAAGAGAATTTGGGACATTTTATTTATAATTATAAGTATATTATAATTATAGAGATAGAAACAGTAGCGTAGTCGGCATATTCGCCAAGGGGGGTGGAGTAGAGAAGGTGGATACAATTTGGTACAATCAAAGATAAAGCCACAGGGCGAATCAGGCTGGCTGATAAATTTTGAAATCAAGATTTGATTCAGTGAATTTTTAAAATAAATCATGGATTTAAATCATACAATTGTATTTCAATGGAGCAATAAAAAATGGCAAAAAATAAGTTCTTTATTAATTAAAAATACACCGAAAATCTGAGCAAACTAAAATATGAAATAATAATTTGCCTTTGGAAAACGTTAATTAAATTATAGGTGAAGAATTGGGGAATTATTCAAAGTCAGGGAAACGCGGGAAATGCTTAGGGAAAACCTGGAATAGTTAGGCAATTTAATTTTGGTTGCCAAACTTGCCATTTGGAAACGTTAACAAAAATATGGGTGAATTCTTGAATTAAGAAAATAATGGAAATTATCAGGAATTTTTAATGGTTAGTGTAAACCTGGAAAATACGAAAATTCGGGGTTGACTGATTTAAATCAATTTGATTTAAGTAAATAATTTAAATCCAGTGAATTTTTGTTTAAAAAATCATACAATGTATTTTAATGTCGGAATAAAGAAAAGGTTCTTAATATAACACAGGAAATCTGAGAAAACTAAAATATTCAATATTAATTCAATTAAGATTTCGTTTAATTCAAGATTAGCTAACTCTTAAAAAATAAAATATTCGTTAATTATACAGGAAAAGAGCTATTAGTTCCATAAAAATCCATAAATTCATTAAAAAAAATCAAAAGATTTTTTATTTGTTTTTTATAAAAAAAATAAAGTACCAACACTGACTCTCACATTGAAATTCCTTTGCTTACGCTACTGCAGAGAAAATACTGTGCTTATGAACCCGACTTTAATATACGTTTACAAAAGTCTTTGAAATTTTTCTATAGTCAAAGCTGCACCCAAGAATACTCCACTGCAGAGAAAACAGAAAATACTGACCTTAAGAACCAGTCTTTAATCTGTAAATGTCTTTGAAAATTTTATCTTAAGCGTTATTATTTTTTCGCTTAAAGGCCCAGGTTTTCTTCCGCGTGTCACCCTTTAAGTTTACTTCCCGCTAAACAAATACCCTGTTGGTAGGCCAACCGCAGAACCCGTTGGCCTACCACCATGGTATTTGTTTGGCAGGAAAGTAAATTTCGAGGGTGACAGGCAGAAGAATATCTAGGCGTTTAAGAATTATTAAAAAAAAACATCTTCACTTGTAATATATTTTGCAATACCAGCCAGCAAAACCATATTTATAGAGTACGCATCGTAAATTCCCAAGTCGTCACATTACCCACCAAGCATTCGCGAGTCGTACAGAATCAGTAATTCTTTCTAGGCGCATTCCTGGATAGTAATTTGATCAGCAATATACAGAACGTCATCATCATTGGCGCCCAACCTCTCGCATCTCCTCCCCCCTCCACAAATTGACATGATTGACGTTTTCTCTTACGATCTCGTCCACCCGTCTCTGTAGCTTCTAATGATTCCCACGGGAGGCACCACGCTCGCTCGTGCCTATTTGCATATGTAAATATTATAATCACTTTTTTTCCCCTCACGAATTATCGCCTGGGGGATGATTTTTTTTGGCGATTTTGCGCCAGGGAAATATCGTCCTAGAAAATATTCCAGCCTGCGCGTTGTAAATCACTTTTTTTTATCACCCAGCAGTTAAGTGGGGAACGTTACTGGCTTCTTATTTATTGTTATAATCTTTTTAGTTGAACGCGTCATTGATGGCGCCCGAATTATACTCTGATAAAGGGACAAATTTAATTAATTTTGGTTTTAGCAAACTGGTTATTCTTAGGGTATAAAGGGAGAGCATATAGAGCTTTCGTCTGTCTGTTTTAGTCATGTGGGGCTGGAGGTTATACTCTTAAGCGTAATGTTTTAATTAAATTAATTAAAAGAAAATAAATTGATGATTAAATTTAAATCAGGAATTAAAGTAATTTTAAAAGAAAATTGAGGATTAAATTTATATTCAAAAATGAAGAAACTACATTAAAATTAAGAATTAAATTAATATTAAACATTACGTTCAAATAAAATAAATATCTTACATTAATAATAAGTATAAAATTAATATTAAATATATTACATTACATTACATTAAAATTAAAAACATTAATTGATATTAAATATTACATTACATCAAAATTTAAAAAGAAATTAATATTCAACATATATTAAAATTAAATTAATTTTAAATATATTAGAATCAAATTAATATTAAATATATTACAATCAAATAAATAACCAAATTAATAATAAATATATTACATTCAAATAAATAATCAAATTAATATTAAATACATTACATTCAAATAAATAATCAAATTAATATTAAATACATTACATTCAAATAAATAATCAAATTAATATTAAATACATCATTTAAATTAATTATCAAATTAATAATAAATATATTACATTCAAATAAATAATCATATTAATATTAAATACATTACATTCAAATAAATAATCAAATTAATATTAAATATATTACTGCGCTTTTCTCGCTTAGCACGTTCTATTTAACGAATGTGGAGGGTAATTTAAGCACCGGACTATATTTGGTTTTTTGACAAGCCATTTTATTCGGCGGTAGTTAGGTGGTTGGTGTTAGATTAAATCGCGTAACAGGGGACATGTTTATTATTTTATTATGCGGTGGGTCCTTCTTGTTTTAATACCGTAGTGTCAGTTGCTGTTCTGTCCTATAGATATTGTAACCTGGTGGGAACATACTGATTTTCAATGTAAGACCTCACACGTTATAGAGATTTATTCTTATATTAGCCTAAATCTCTGGAAACCTTGCGATACTCTTCTCCAGAATCGAAGGTTATATCATGGATAGTAGATTTTAGAACATCGGTAAAAACCCTGGTTTTTTAAATATGATATACTAAATATTAGTTGGTAGTTTTTATTGAATTAACAAACCAAAATTAAAAATTACAAAAATGTAAAGCGCAAAAATTTACGTAACAATATCAACCGCATTAGATTTACATTTTGAAATTTTAAGATCACCTGGTACAAACGACCTAGCAAGACTCCCTCGGAGTCTCTCGAGCTGATTGATACGCGGGGAGAAATAAAATGCACTGTGGAAGGGTATCGAAAACCTGTCTTCTTAATTTACTGTCCATGGTTATATCATTGTTTTAAATCTCTTATTCCGTGGAAAAATTATGGAATTAGAAAATGGGTCTAAATTGAAGGAAAAATCAGGGAATTTTAAGAACTAGTAGAAGTATCAGAATTTAATTTTTATTTAAAATAGAAAATGTTTTACTAAAATAGGTAAAAATAATTGCTTAAAATAAATCATAGAAAATCCCTGGAAATGGTCAGGGAAAATTAGGGATTTTGAAAAAGAAAACTCTGTTGCAACCCTCACTATATTTCGATGCATTAATGTAAATGTACATAAGTATAAAAAAATCACAATTCGGACAAATTAAATTACAATTAAATTAAATTCGGATTAGTTTAAATTGTACAATACTGCTACTCTCAAATTACTGAAATTTGTTTCGATAAAAAAAGAGGCAAAAAAATCAAATATGAAATAAATTAAAAAAATACAAATAATCTAAATCATCAAAAAATATTACTAGTAGCAAAATGTGCTGCGGGCTCCCACAAGGTCCCTAAAATACCTAAAGTCCCTATTTTACTTAAAGGTCCCTAATCTACTATAAAATCAAGATTTGGTCCCTAAAGTACCCTATTTTCATGTAAACCCGGGAATCCAACATAATCTTAAAATATGATTAAAGACCTACTCAAGGACAGTTTACAAAATAATCAAAGCTGAGGATTAATGATAAAATAGTTCGAACATAGTACGCAAGGTGGTGCCACAAACCGGGAAACATTTTTAAATCCTAGGGTGGAGTTGTGGAATTTAGTTGAAATAAATAACTGTTGGTTTTTGATTCCTATTTTGAAAAATTTAGTCCCTGTTTTACCCTATTTTTATCGCGAAAGTCCCTTTCTTCCCTAATTTAACTCCAGATTTGGGGGAGCCCTGGTCCACCTATTGACGGCTCTTGAAATATGAGAGGCCGGTACCAAATTTCTTCACCAAAAATCGCCTATTGTGAACGACCCCTTAGCGAGTAACCCAATTAGCTAATTGGAAGTAGTAAGAAAAAATTCCTTTCACGTTCAAAGCGCCATCTCGCTCTTCAAATCAGTACTATTGTTTTGAAAAGAAATGTGACCCTTTAAAAAACAACCAAAATAACTATCGCGACCTAACCAAGTTAAAATGAAAACAAATTAACGAGAAAAAACGAGAGAAGCCTTTTAGCGAAACTCGAATTTACGGATACCGGGTGCTACGCTGCCCCTTGGGCCAATCCGTGCTTCCCCGTAACACGCCGGTGTATTGTAAGTATAGTATGCCATGCCCTCTGCGCCTTGAATGAGAATTCGTACAAGACCTTAAAAAGTCGGGGAATTTGAAAAAGTTGAAATCCAAAGCATCATGTAATTTTTCCAAAAAGTGAGGGAATTTGGAAACGGTTTCAGAAATTGAGGGAATTTGGAAACGGTTTCAGAAATTGAGGGACTTTGAAAACTATTTCAGAAAATGAGAGACTTTGAAAACTATTTCAGAAAATGAGGGAATTAGAAAACTTTTTAAGAAAATGAGGGAATTAGAAAACTGTTTCAAAACGTGAGGCAATTTGAAAACGGTTTCAAAACGTGAGGCAATTTGAAAACGGTTTCAAAACGTGAGGCAATTTGGAAACTGTTTCAAAACGTGAGGCAATTTGGAAACTGTTTCAAAACGTGAGGCAATTTGGAAACTGTTTCAAAACGTGAGGCAATTTGGAAACGGTTTCAAAAAGTGAGGGAATTTGAAAACGGTTTAAAAAAGTGAGGGAATTTAGAAACTGTTCCAAAAATATCGGACAAATAAAAAAATTAACGATGTAATAAACATTTTGGAAAGATTTTACCTCAAACCTTTCATTTACTGTTTGAAAACTGTCTGGAATGTTTTAGAATTTGTTCAAAGAAAATCTGGACAAGTCAAGGGAATTCATTCCGAAAATTTCGTACGAACCCTGTTAATATATATTCCCTATTTGACCCCCGCGTTACAATGAGGGTACTGTACTTACAATACAGCCGCGTGTTACGGGTAAGCACGGGCCGATCCAAGGGGCAAAGAAGCACCCTGTATAACGAGCAAAACCCTCTGAGAAATAAATAAAAGCTTTTGGCGTTCGTTTTCTCGGAAGAGATTTTTTGCGGGATATTTCTTTCCCCAGAGTACCGCTTGGAATAAATCCTGCGGTTTTTAGGCGGTCGAAAGTGGAGAAAAAAGCGGACGATAAAAGCTAGTAGGGACACAAAACAGTATTTTATTTCATCGCCAAGAGGTCCTTCTTTGAATTTAAATATCTACTTTTTATACACTTTCCATCCAAGGCTGAAAATCTCTTATGTGTAAAAGAAGAAAAATATTCTTTTTCTTAAGAGGGTAGCGCGCGAACCCTACGGAATTCATTGTTGACTTTTTTTAGACGCCCTCCATACACTAAACCCTAAAAGATATTCCTTAAAAAGCTCTGCCATATTTTTCCGTTATTTGTCTCGCGGCTGAGAATTTAAATATTTTTCACTTTCTTTTTATTTGAGAAAATATACTGCTGTGTAAACATATTTTATTTTTATCGGATTTTTTTAGGGGGTTCATTTTTCCATTCTTAGTAGCGTAATTTATGGCTAGGATTTAGTCCATTATCCTTTTTGGGATTGGCTGTGCCACGTGTGTCATGAATTGATTGTGTTTCAGTTGTAGATTTCTTATTTCGTTATCGTAAGAGTATCCGGAAAACCTGGAAATATCAGGGAATTTAATTTTGGTAGCCATTGGAATACGTTTATTAAATTATAGGTAAAGAATTTGGGAATTATTGACTTAAAGGGGAACGGCCAAGGTTTTCCAAATATGGCCTTATTTCCGTATCAAAAGATTAACAAGACGTTCAATATACTAACACGTACCTTTTTTGTCTTGAAAAAATAGCTTTTGGCCCAAAAAGTTGAAACGAAAAATAACGCCAGGTGTTTGGGTTTAAATTTTCGCCGCCATCTTAGGGGCTGCCGCCAGCACCCCTAGCCCCGTATGAGCGATTCGCGAACTATCCTAACTTTTAAAATCGCGCAATTTAAGCTTAAGTCTCTTATAACGGGAACGCGCCGCGCGTGAAAAACATATTTTTTGCGTCTTCAGCATGCGCGATCTTTTACGTTGTTGTTTTTTTTTTAAATCACACAATGTATTTCAATGGAGGAATAAAAAATAGCAAAAAATAGAATAGAAATGACTAAAATTTAAATTTATCTTTAATTAATATATTAATTTTATCGTATAATTGCTGACGGAGAACCTTGTGCATCAAGACACCCCTTATAACCCAGGGTTGGCAAAAAACCGGCTTTTTTAAAATTGAAAAATCCAGTATAGTTAAATCCGGCAGTAACAGGTGGTTTAAACCGGTTAAATCCATTAATAAAAAATGATCAAATTGCTTATATCAAGCCCTCATTGCTCAAATTTCCCGATTTAAAAATTACGTTTTTGCGCGTGACAGTACCTTTACATTGTGAGGTATAGCAGACTTATTTACCCGCTTTTATACCTTAACATGGCAGCGTATTTTCACGCGCAAAATTAATTTTAAGATACCCTAATTGCTTCTATGTTAGCTCTCATTACTCGCGCAGGGCCCCCAGAGGTCCTATAATTCCTATAAAATCCTATATTTTCAAAAATGTCCTATAACATCCTATATTTTTAACAAAATCCCACAAAAGTCCTATAAAATCCTATAATTTTGATATTTTGCCCATTTCAAATCCCGCCACTCCGTTAAATTGCTAGATTTAGCTATAGGACAAATTCCTATACCAAGTCATTCTAGTCTATACTTTTGTTATTGTTAACACGCTTAGCTACTAGTATATTTTTGTGATAAAATGGTTAAATAGTTTCTATTTTAAAGTGAAAATCAAAGATTTATTTCTCTAAATATAGATTTTGTTTTTAAATGCATAAAGTTAGTAAATAAAATAACATATATAGTCCTATAAAATCCTATAATTTTGTAAAAAATAGTCCTATAAAGTCCTATATTTTTATAAATATAATCCTATTTTTCCTATAAAAAAATTTAAGATTTGAGTGGGGGCCCTGCTCGCGACAAAAAGTGAAGGTTAAGTTTTGTCAATGTTTCTAATTAATTTCTCAATTTTTTTATAAAAAGTGGTTTTAACCATGGATTTTATTTGGTGGTTAAAACCGGCTTAAACCAGGGTGGTTTAATCCAGTCTGGCTGGCTCTTGCCAACCCTGTTATAACCAGCACTTCGAAAAGTCACTTTTGATAAGTCAAAAGTTTTGTCTTAAAAAAACTTTTGAGTTGATGCATTTCACTTAAAATAACTTTCGCTAATGTTTGCCTTTTAAATTTCTCAATTTTTTTCGGTTTGGTCTTTTCGTCTTGGCTAATCTACAAACCGTTCCCTAACTGTCTAAATCTGTAATTTTTTCTCGGCGTTATCCAGTGAAGGATCGGATTTTGTGGCCCCAGTCCTTTCAGTCTTCTTCACTTTTTTATTCTTTCTTTGCTCTTCTCCTTTTGAACATTTTGACGTTGTTGCCGGCTCGAAGTGTCAAAAGTTTCGGTGACGAATGATAAGAGCGTTCGATAAGAAAGAGAGAGAGACCTTTCCTTCATCAGCATCAGCATCTGACGCATTTTTCTTGGTTTAGTCACACGCACCTCGTCCCCGCTGATTGCTTCAATTTGCTTCTAGCTCTTCATTTTCTTAAGAAATTGACTCAAGATAACGCGCTTTTCAATTTTAAATTTACTATCTTTCTTAATTAGCGTAACGGTATAGGTAAAGGTATACATATCAAACATATTTGATAATGAGATAAAATTATTTCGAAGGGTGGTTTTTAAATTGGAAAACGTTAACTAATTTATAGGTAAAAAATTGAGGAATTATTAAATTAAGAAAGTCTGGGAAACTTAAAAAAATTGGGGAATTCTTGAATTAAGAAAGTCAAGGAAACTATCAAGAATTTTTTAATGGTTAGTGTTAACCTGGAAAATTCGGTATTTCCGAGTTGACTGATTTGTTAAAAAAATTATGGATTTAAATCAGAATGTATTTCAATGGAGGAATAAAATATGGCAAAAAATTGTTTCTTAATAAATTAAAATACACAAAATCTGAGAAAATGAAAATATTAAATATTAATTAAATTTAATTAATATTTCATTTAATTCAAGATTATCCTACTGATAAAAGTAAAACAAAAAATGAGCCATTAATTGTATAAAAATCAAAAAATCGATTTGATTTTCACTAAAAAAAACAAATGCCAACCGTGCCTCAAAATTAAGTTTTTCCTTGTTTTTTAAACCCATTTTTTCTGAAAATATCACTTAAATTAGTCGTAGTAATAAATTGTTAAATATTTATTATTACAGGTTTCAATTAGTGCCATCTAATATAAATAAAAATCATAAAAATCGAACCTCTAATGTTTCTTAAGGAAATCGGGGATAATTACTTTAAATGTCAGATAATTATAAAAATTTATTTTTATTTATTTAATTACATCTCGACACGTTTTGAAGATAATTTTTTTTATAGATCTGTGAAAAAATCTTTTATTTTTATTTAATTCCTTGAAAGTTCTGGTAATTTTTTTAACGTAAAAAATATAGCCTTTATACTAAAATTTAAATAAATATAAAGTTAGGGGATTTGAATCTGAAAATTTAATGGCAACCCGGTCTTTTTTGTAAAATAACGATTTTGAAATCCCGTATTGCCAAAATAATTATCCTGGCTCTGTAGAGTTTACACGTATTGGAAAGATTGTGAATGTCAGGATTTGTTTACGAGATTGAATAACATCAGCGACGAATTTCAACACTTCTTCTGGTAGAGAAGCCACGGGACCCCGTAACGTCTCTTTCGCAGGCGTGATGTCTCGAAACCCTATTTATAACCGGACCAAGAAAAATAATCCCCAAATCTGGGGCTGTTGACAGAGACAAAAGCGTCCTCTTCGCCCGTTTTGTGTTTCGGGGATAGGACCATCTGATTCTCGCCTCGAAACAGTCCCGAAATCGTAATCCCCTAAATCGGGCTCCGTCTATCGTCGACGAGGCGAAACTTTTTCAGGGGCCGAGGGGGGAGGGGCGTGGACTTATTTGGGGGTCAGGGCGGGTCATTTAGCCCCGAGTTTGTCGCGAGGGATCGAGTGTGAGAAAATATTTGACACTTCCAAAAGGTCGATCCCCATCACCACCCCCTGTTCCTTCCCAGCATCCTCCGCGCGCGGTAAGAATACCCCCCCTTAGCGCCTTCCACTTCTCTTTTTTCAATGGATGAACTTTCATTTGATTGTTTTTTAAGCGACTTGGACGAGTCATTTATTCGTTGAACGGAAACGCAATTGGTCGTGACGCTTCGAATTTTACGAGTTTTTTTGTTTGCTTAAAGGAGGGCTTCTTTATTTTTTTTCTCGCACCCCATTTAGTCGCGATTCAATAGACACCCTTTCGTCCGCCTATATAGATTTCAATTTGACACCAGCGGGGTCTTCACTCTCTTAACTGCCATCACTTCATTCTGTTTTTAATGGCGTGTTGTTTATCAACTGCCATTGAGGAAACCAATTACAGGGCTCGCAGAGTTCCTATAATTCCCATAAATTCCTATAATTTCAATATGCTCCTATAAATTCTGTAACGACATATTTGAAGACATACCGAAGAATCTGGGAAATAGATATTTTTAAAGTCCTTACTTTTCTTTTAGTTCCCTGAAATACCCAAAAGTCCTTATTTTTCTTTTAGTTCCCTGAAATACCCAAAAGTCCTTATTTTTCTTTTAGTTCCCTGAAATACCAAAAGTCCTTATTTTTCTTTTAGTTCCCTGAAATACCCAAAAGTCCTTATTTTTCTTTTGGGTTCCTAGAATACCCAAAAGTCCTTATTTTCGTTAAAGGTCCGTAAAATACCCAAAAGTCCTTATTTTTGTTAAAGGTCCGTAAAATACCCAAAAGCCCTTATTTTATTTAAAGGTCCGTAAAATACCCAAAAGTCCTTATTTTTGTTAAAGGTCCCTAAAATACCCAAAAGTCCTTATTTTTGTTAAAGGTCCCTAAAATACCCAAAAGTCCTTATTTTTGTTAAAGGTCCGTAAAATACCCAAAAGTCCTTATTTTATTTAAAGGTCCCTAAAATACCCAAAAGTCCTTATTTTTGTTAAAGGTCCGTAAAATACCCAAAAGTCCTTATTTTTGTTAAAGGTCCGTAAAATACCCAAAAGCCCTTATTTTTGTTAAAGGTCCGTAAAATACCCAAAAGTCCTTATTTTTGTTAAAGGTCCCTAAAATACCCAAAAGTCCTTATTTTTGTTAAAGGTCCCTAAAATACCCAAAAGTCCTTATTTTTGTTAAAGGTCCCTAAAATACCCAAAACCTCTTTAATTTTTGTCCCTAAAGTACCCTATTTTCGTACGATTCGGGGAAACCATCGTAGGCTTAAAATATGTTTATACATCTGCTCAAGGACTGTTTACAAAATAGACAAATCTGAGGATTAACGATAAAATAGTTCGAACATAGTACATAAGGTAGCGCCACAAACTTGGTAATATTATTAAATTGTAGGACAGAGCCTCCTTGTTTGGGTTGTAAAATTTAAAGAAAATATAAATACCAAATCAGTCTTGGAATTAAGTTTAAAAAAGATTTCATTTTGTTTTACAATTGGTTCCAATTTTACAATATTTTAATGGAAAAAAGTACCTATTTTCCCTATTTTTTAAAGATGGCGGGAGCCCTGTTATAGAATTACAGGGTTCGTACACGACCTGGAAAGTTAGGGAATTTGAAAATGTTTCCAAAAGGTCAGGGAAAAGTCAGGAATTTGAAAATGATTCCCAATGGTCAGGGAATAGTCAGGGAAATTTAAAATGACTCGAAAAACAAATAGGGCAAATAATTTTTTTTAAATGTATAAAAAATACATAAATAACATTTTTCAAGATTTTACCTCAAAACATAAATTTATTCTACAAAAATGGTCAGGGAAATTTGGCAATTTAGTCAGGGAAAACCAGGAAATGTCAGGGAATTTAATTCCGGAAATTTTGTACGAACCCTGAATTAATTTATCAAAATTAAACGGGCAGTTTTATAAGGTTAAATTTTAAGTAAATTTCCCTGCCATATTGTTGTTAATTAAAATTTCTATGCAAACGAATGTTGAACGAATAATTCTAACTTTCCTAGAAAATACTTACGTTTCTCCTATAAATAATAGGATAAAATTAGATTTCGGGGACGGTTAATCATTATCCATGTTTAAATTGATTTTTTTCGGGAAAAATGTAAACAAAGAAATTTACCGGTTAATATTTCGGAAAATGATTAAAAAAACATGTATTATTCGTAAAATTTGAGCTTTTTATCGAAAAAAACGTGGTTTTTCCGATGAATTTTACAAATTTATCAAACAATCGGATAATACAGAAATATAAATTACTTGATCAAAACGTTTTACGAATAATTTTGAGAGCTTTACCTATTGAATAAAAGTTAACCATCCCCGACCTCTAGATAAAATTACCTAACTTATCCATATTGCAGTGAATCAACGCGTGGACTCAATTACTATTTGACTACTTGGGAAAGTTCTCTCCACTATATGACCTTAGACCAACTTTACTTGGAAAATTAGCATTTCGACGATAACATTGTTAAGGACAAGAGTTAGTAAAAAGTTATCTTAAGCGTGTAAACTATCTTTGCCTCTTGAGCTTCTCGGAGTGCACTTTGTGGAAGTGTGGGGTATTCTTTGTAAGATGACCCGTGTCCGATATAGCATTCTTCCGTTCTCCCAGCGTCGAGGTATAACACCGTGTCGAAAGCGAGGGGGGGGGGGCGGCTATCTTTTTCCCAAATTGCGACGCGCGTGAGTATTCCTTGTAGCACGTGCTATCTTTTCTGGCCGGAAGTGTCGAACCCCGGCACATTCCCTTTTTTTTAGCGACTTGAAAGGGTGCGGAAGCCCTTTGCTTCCTTCCTTTTAGTTTCTCACTTTTCTTTTGAGCTCTTCCTGCTCCGCGGGATGAAGGGCCCAAGGATTACGCGCCTGCACATCTGTTCGTAGTAGAGCCACCGTTTCGCCTCATTACCGAGGCATTTTTGCTTAGCTTCTTTCGCTATATTTACTATTGGGTTTCCACTAATGGTCTTGAAAGACTAAGTTGCCTAATTTACAAGACACTTACCGCAAATTATTTGAAATAAACCCACATTTAGTCGTTGATGTTTTTGTTTGGATAAGACTAATTAAAATTGATTAATCAGCTCTCGTTAATGTGTTAAAAATGATTTCTACTAGACAGTTTGAATCACTAACAGGGTTCATAAAAACATGGAAATCAGTGAAAACGTGGAAATATCAGTAAACTTAAAAAAAAAACCTAGGGAAATATCAGGGATATCGCGAATACTAGTATACTGTTGTTGGTTTTATTATTGAGGTAACACCAGCAGCAGGGCCGTGCTTAGTGGGGGGGGGCGACCCGGGCGGTCGCCCAGGGCCGCTAAAATTGTACAATAGGGATGTATATACCGGAGGGCCGCTACACTCACAAGGAGACTACCCGAGGTGTTACACACCGATTTTGTTCAAACTCGGGGCATTGGTAGACCTTCATGTAACTTGAAAAATCCTAAAGGGATTTTATTCAATGGGCAACGGTTTTGCCATGACAACGAAAAATGTTTTTGACAACATAATATGGAAATTTTCCCATTGAAAATAACATGGGATTTTGACCGATCCCCCCTGTGAAACATTTTACAAAATTGAAAAAAAATTAAAATACCAAAATTATAAAAAAAATTTATAAAAATTGACGAAAAAAATCAAAATTGGTCACATTTTTATCATTTTTTTAATTTTTTTTTCACAGGGAAATAGGTCAAAATCCCATGTTATTTTATGTTGTCAAAAACATTTTTCGTTGCCATGGCAAACCCGTTGCCCATTGAATAAAATCCCTTTAGGATTTTTCAAGTTACATGAAGGTCTACCAATCCCCCGAGTTTGAACAAAATCGGTGTGTAACACCTCGGGTCGTCTCCTTGTCAGTTTCGCCCGGGGCCGAGAGACCTCTAAGCACGGCCCTGACCAGCAGGTACCTAACCAAATTGGGCTAAAGTTTATTCCTATGTAAGGTTTTAACCGAGTATAGTAGGAATATTCTTATGCAATCCAAGAAATAGTTTTTAAATAAAGTACTTTCTAATTATTTATTTGAGAAAATCACTCATCTTCAAATTGTACGATTTTTATTTATTTTGACGGAATTTTACAAATTCAATTCCAAATAATGAATACAAGATTTAAAAATTTAGTAACGTAAAATATCCATCTTTAGACGTTACAATCTTGACATCAAATTTATTTTACATTATTTTAAATTTATAAGGAAATTCAAAGGAATATTCCCGATACTGTGTGAGGCAAACTATCGCGATCAAAATGTAGAATCTTCGCTGGTACCCGTACAGATGTACAAACAAAATGACTGGTTACGTTGTATCGAAAAGTACTCGAAACATCTTGATCTATCGCTGTATGCGCGTTCAATTTGGGAAACCCCTTTTTGCAAATACTAAGGGGGGTGGGAACTCTTTTCGGGGTGGGGGGACGCTGGAAAAATAGACATCCGTGGGAAGATCGGAACCCCTGAAACAGTTGCGACTTCGATCGGCCGAGCGCGGAGAGCATCGGTTTTTACCTGGTTGGTCGCGTTTCTTTTTCGGATAAACAGTCGAGCTAGAAAGAACTTTACGCCTTGGTGCGAGCGCCAATATATTCCGTACACCGATTTGCAACTCCCGCCATCTAGGAGCCAAGAAAACACGTAATCCCCCTCCCAAATCGTTCGATAGAAACGCGCCGATTTTTCGGTAAATTTATAGTCTAGGGGTAAGTCTAGGAGCGTTGATGATATAAACGAGCTGACGTCACGTCCGTATAAGTATACATTTGGATGAACGGAGAATACGCGGGCTGCACCCTGTTCACCCGGTGATTCCCGTGAGAAAAACCACGCCCATCAGCCTTTCTTAGTGTAATCTATCCCCTTATCTGCCGGTGAGAGGGGAAGACTCTCTACATGTAGACTGAGAATATCATGAAAACAGAGGTTACATTTGCGGCTTGGTATTCTCTGTTAAAATGAATGTATTCTTGGTTCCAATTTACACCTAGTTCCTGATACGAAGCGGAGCCCTTCGCTAACAGTGCCAAGACACATTGTAAAAATGGGGGAATGATCGAACAATTTTCTCCGCGTACACGAGTATCGGTGTACCTGCTGTAGCGAGAGAGAGAGAAACTGTCTTGATTTATGGTGGCTGCTCCGGATTAAAGACATCTTATCCTGATCCCACTCTTCCTTCCTGAGAATTTATTCCAATGACGCCAGCTCAGCTGACACTAAGTTCGTAGTTGAAGGTAACCACGCCTTACCTTCGACTCGAGTGTCAAGTAATCTCTGTTGATTTCGCTTAGCGTAACGTTTTTAGGATGACTTGTTCCTCGGCGAAACCATATGGTGCCGGAATACGAAATGAAAGTACCCCCAATTCCTGTTTATTTCTTTTTTATTTTAAGGGGAGATTTCGGGAAATTCTGGTTGGTTTATATCTAAGTTTTTCTACCAGCATTCATTATAGTTATTATTTGTTTGTGGATTAATTGGTATTCAGGTCTAGTTGGTTACGCGGAGCTTTTGAACAAGTATGTAGTAAATAATATTTTTACCATTAACCACTTTGGCATACCCGTAGAATATTTATTCGGTTGATTGGCATTTTAGGGGTAAACAAACAATAATCAAATATTCAAACGTTCTTAGAAGAATACAGTAAAAGCCTCTTTTTCGTTCAAGCTGAACGTTTCTGTTTTAACAATTACATACTTGAATTATATTTTTATTATTTGGCTGAACCTTCCTCTAGTGCTTAAAATAATTTTGATAATTATAATATTAATATTTAACGAGATATAAGGTCCTAACTGAAGGGTAGTTTGGGCGCTTGCCCACCCTGTTTAGCTCCGGGGGTCCGAATTAAAACGTAATAACTTAATTACTTCTAAATTTAAAATTGTAAAAATTATTTTAGGCACTAAACAAGAGGCTGTTAAAATACAAAATTAAAAGAGTTCAGCTTGAAATAGCGCGAAAGTAGACAATGGCCACAGTAGTCTTCCCCCTTAAGATAAGGTTTATTTTCCATCTAGGTTTAAAACGGAATTTATGAAAAAATATGGATATTTTTTATTTCATTTCGGTGGTAGTTTTTTCTAATGAGGAGTGCTTAAAATTATTAAAAAAGTGTCATCAGATGTAAATAGGATATCCCTTAAGAGAAAAGTATCCATTTTGGTTGTAAAAATGGTGTGGTTAGATATTTTGCCTCCCACTGGTTAAAACTCGGAACCAACACTATCGGCGTTGAATTTGCAAGTTCTCTCCTCACTGTCACTGTGTAGAGGGGTTTTCCCCCTAGTTCTTCGGTTTCCCCTTTCCATCCAAACTTATTGAGGGAGAGGGCTACTTTTCACGGAAGAGACATTTTAATTACTTCCGATATCAGATAACTATTTAATAATGACAAATTAAATTATTCCTTTTCAAAGATATTTTCTTCATCCGCGGATAAATATAATATTTTGATTTTTCGAAATTCTTTGTTGGAAAAGTAATCAGTTGGGCAACGCAACAATGAGGCGGTTCAAAAACTCGGCCGAAATGTCCCCTTTTTTAATGGACATGTCGCGCGTGCCTGACAAATGATTATACAAACATTAAAACGCCTGCTAATCCCGGAGTAACTATTACAAAAACATGGATTACTTAATTGTAAAAGTATCTCGAATATTCTTTGAAACAGGCGAGTACGCCCCTAATGGCTTTAGGGCTGGAAATATTCTGGGAACAGGTAATACGCCTTTGTCGAAGTTATTAAATGAACCGCCCCTTGTACGTCCGCCATTGGCAAATTGTTTCTCTTAACGACCTCTCTTTGTATTTGCGCGCTCCGCCTTTTAACCATTATCGCTCGAATGGAATTTCCTCATCTCATTCTTTTCATTTTCATATCGAAAAAATGGAATAAAAAAATTATATCATTGCTTCGATGTCCTTGTTTGCTATTTTTTGTTATCAATAACGTTGTAATACCTCTCGTATTTTCAACCTTACCCGATACGTTCGTAGGGTTCAATAAGGACTTGGTTAGGGTCGGAATGTACCCGTCCGATAAACTATAGTACGTACTACCAAAAGTAAATATAGGGAGAAAGTCTATCACTGCCTTCAGATTTTACCTTCCACCATGCTTGACACCCTTTTTGAAGAGCTAGTGATCACGTGATATTTCTAACCAATAAGGATAGCACATTACGCGCGAAGTAGTGCATTTGTGGTATTCCGGTCCGCGCTCAAGATGAAAATTTTGAATTTTATTCCCTGGCAACCATGTCACCGCCTCGCGATTTCAAATAGTCTCTCTGTCAAATGCTGACCATTATTTCCTTCGATAACGGTTGATTTTAATTAATAATTACTATATCAATTGTAAAATAAACAAAAAAGCTCGTAGCTATAGCTATTATTTCAGTTAAACTTGCAAATTGTTAGGCCTTAACATCGTAGATTTACCAAATAGTCCCGATCTCTGCTCTTAGATGGCGCCACGCTCTCCACGATTTAAGTGAGCGTTGTTCTAGTTACGGTTAATTACTTTTCAAAAGTCGTGTTATTATTTTTAAAATGTCGCATTTTAGTTTCTATCATATATCTACTTTATTTAGGAACTAAATTAACCAAATTATCGAAAGCAAAAGTTTAATATTCGCGTATTTTATAGAGAACTATTTTTCATCGTGTGTCCCTGTAAAGAGGCGAGGGGGAAGTCATTTCCGAAGCCCAAAAATTTTACCCCTCAAATAAGACGTCGTGTGGCTGGACTCAAGTGCCAGACTTTCTCTCCCTATTTACTTTTGGTACTACCAAGTTATCGTTCGAGAGTTCCGTTATGGCGTGCTCGGGAAATATTCATTTCGCAATGATTAAAACAACGGCGAATATTGGAGTGTTGACTGTGCAAACTGCGGCTTATTTTTGCCATTGGGAAATCCTATATTATTAAACCTACTATTGGTATTTCTAGCTTTCCCAGGTTGTGTTTTATTGCACTTTTTATTCGATTTTTGTTTTGTTTTTCCAGTAGTAATGTCTGACAGACTGTGTGTCTGGCACGATAATGTTTTTCCGCGTAGGCCTTGGCCCGGCTGTTCGTAAAATGAATTTTTTATGACCATTGGGTTCTTTTTGGTTTGTTAGGTTTTTCCCCTCCGCTTTTTTCTCACAGTCGCTCTGTGTGTTTTTATACTTATTTCTAAAAGGACCGGCTGGGAGTATTTGGTAATTTACCGGTAATTTTGTCGTGCCGCAATGCGAAAGAAACGCAACGACTTTTTGACCAAGTTGGATGGTTTTGGCTTTGGTTGAGGAAAATTAGAAATAGTTAAAATATGTAGTTTTGATGTGGCGCCATCTACGGTGGGTTTTCGAAAGTAGATTCTATTAGTCTTGTAGAAATGAAATTGCACACTAATTATTTATTCTAGCTGTGAGTGGAATGTTTTATTGAATTGAAGTATTCGTGACCGAAAACTATCGCTACGCCCCTTTTGGTTCGAAATTGAAACTGAGATAGGTAGCGGCTTAAACAGGCGCTATTAGTTTTTCTTCGTCGTTATTCGTAAATTTAATTTTATAAATAATGATACTCGCATTTTAATATAATCGTTTGCATCGTTTGCTGATATTTTATAAGTTTATTCAAAAAAACGTTATTATTTTTCAATATGTCTGTAGCAGACGCTTGATCATAGGTGCAACCTCGGAAAAGCTAGCGTCCTTATACCACCTAGACTCGTTTCGATCACGAATTTTTGTTATTTAAGGGCAGGGTAGTTGATTTATTTGATTGAAATCAAATTTTTATTGATTTAAAGGTTTTATGCTGGTTTTTCTTGAAATAATTTGAGTGCAGCGATAACGTAAACTATAAATTTTAAATTAACCTTTATTTTAATTAATTAATGAATTTTAATTGCATTTTCTCTAAATTGAAATTTCTTAAGAATCTAATTTCGTAATTTTTCATAAATACATTGAAGTATAATACGTGATTTAAATCAATGATTTAAAAAAATCACGGAATTTAAATCTCGATTTAAATCAGATAACCCAGTCAAGGGGCCCTATTTAAGAATCACCGAGTTTAAACGATTAGATAAAACATTAAATATTTTACGAATTATGTTCATTATTATATTTAAAAGCTTACATTAAAGTGCAAATGATGGCGCCACCAAATGTATCGTATAAGTGTGGCGAAACGAGTCCCCGTATCGTATAAGTGGTCTGTAGCTGACCATACATCGAGGATATTTAGTGGCCCAACGTCTTTAGAAAGGGTAACGCTAAGACCCTAAAAGAGGGCCCTGTATGCAGCATTTATGAATAGGTTTTATCCGCGTCTGCAAAGAGCAGACGTTTTTATCTTTATTCTCTCGGTGGCGGCGATTTCCATATTGTATTGTTTCCGCGGCTTGAATGCGTTATGGCTCATTTGCGGAGGAGAGAAAAGTTTTCTTCCTTCTTGGCGAGATGCTCCTAATATTAATATTGAGAGCAGGGACAAAGAGAGGACTCGGCCTGTAATGAATGGAAAGTGTTTTCGCGTGTGAAGCCGCGGAGCCCTTTAATTGCACGAAAATAAGGTGTTCTTAATGCAAGCTTCGCCATTTATCACTTGGAAACATTGTCCTTATCCGCCTATTTCTGACCCCTTTTTATACCACGTCGTTTGACTGCCTTTTCGGACTGGCTTATGGAGGTGCCATCGACGGAAGGAATTCGGCATTTATTTTATAGTTGAACGGACTTTAGATGATGAGCTAGGAATGTTTATACGGACAAGGAAAAACCTGGAAATATCAGGGAATTCGATTGTCGACAGAAAAGTCAGGGTATTATTAGGGATTTTCCCAATTTTCTGTAAAAATCAGGGAATTCGATTGTCGACAGGAAAGTCAGGGAACTATCAGGGATTTTCTAGAAGTCGGGGACGGTTAATTTAATCCATGATTAAATTGATTTTATACTAAATAAGTTAACATTTTTGGGGCTGAGGTTATACTAAATAAGTTCACATTCTTGGGGCTGAGGTTATACTAAATAAGTTCACATTTTTGGGGCTGAGGTTATACTAAATAAGTTCACATTTTTAGGGCTGAGGTTATACTAAATAAGTTAACATTCTTGGGGCTGAGGTTATTCTAAATAAGTTCACATTCTTGGGGCTGAGGTTATACTAAATAAGTTCACATTATTGGGGCTGAGGTTATACTAAATAAGTTCACATTTTTAGGGCTGAGGTTATACTAAATAAGTTAACATTCTTGGGGCTGAGGTTATTCTAAATAAGTTCACATTCTTGGGGCTGAGGTTATACTAAATAAGTTCACATTTTTGGGGCTGAGGTTATACTAAATAAGTTAACATTCTTGGGGCTGAGGGTATACTAAATAAGTTAACATTCTTGGGGCTGAGGTTATTCTAAATAAGTTAACATTCTTGGGGCTAAGGTTATACTAAATAAGTTAACATTCTTGGGGCTGAGGTTATTCTAAATAAGTTAACATTCTTGGGGCTGAGGTTATACTAAATAAGTTCACATTATTGGGGCTGAGGTTATACTAAATAAGTTCATTCTTTTGGTTGGTGGAACTCGAAATAAATTCAAATCATCCGATCTGCAACGAAGTAGAAGCTAGTTTCGCGTGCCATCTTGTTTGCGCTGGCGAGCGTTCATCATTTGGTACCCTCTCATTACTGCGGCGTCGGTGTTGGGGGGAAAAAGTGTTTGTATTTAGGACAAATTCGTGCACCGTTCGCTTAATGAAAAATTTTAATCTCTGGCGCGCGTAATTTGGAAATAATGTTTTTCGGGGTCCCCGGGCGTCAAACACCCCCGATTCTAAATTTCATTTTCGAACCGGGTTTTAAAAGGCGATTCGTGGCTCCCCTTTTTCCTTTTAATTAAGTGTAAGTTTTTGAACCCCCGCTGCACCTTTTCGTAATTTATTACGTGCAGTTAACGAAGAAATGATCGGGCCCGGCTTCAACCAGCCTCGCTAATTTCGACAGAATAAACAAACGATAAAATGGCACGTTTTCCATAACAGAGAACTTTTGATGGAGTTTTCCTATTTCGAAGGAAATTTAAACTCCACTAACAATGGAGTTACTTATACGCAATTGACTCTACTATGACAAAACCTAGTAAGCGCCAGTTTATTAAATTAGAGATTTCGGTTTCTATATCTTCAATGGCGGATTAACAATCGGCCGGGCCTCTTGAGTTCAGCCTTATTATGGGGGCCTGTTGATTTTGGTGTAGCTTCGTTTCGGGCCCCTTTACTTTTTGGAAAGTGCCCGGTTTCTAAATTTAATATTATTAGGGCCCACCTTGACCTTTTGGAAAGGGCTGGGCCCCTAGGTTTGAGCTTTATTATGGGCCCCGTTGACTTGGCACTAGCTTCGTTTTGGGCCCCCACTTACCGTTTAGAGAAGTGCCGGGCCCTAGGCTTTAGCTTTATTATGTGGCCCCTTGACTTGGCATTAGCTTCGTTTTGGGCCCCCACTTACCGTTTAGAGAAGTGCCGGGGCCCTAGACTTGAGCTTTAGTAAGGGCCCTCTTAACTTGGCACTAGCTTCGTTTTGGGCCCCCACTTACCGTTTAGAGAAGTGCCGAGCCCTTAGGTTTCAGCTTTATTATGGGCCCCTTGTCTTGGCACTAGCTCCGTTTTGGGCCCCCTTTACCGTTTAGAGAAGTGCCGGGCCCTAGGCTTTAGCTTTATTATGGGCCCCCTTGACCTTGTTTTAGCTTTGTTCCGGGGCCCTAATCTTAAGCTTTTATAGAGGCCCCGTGACCCTTGCTCAATCTTCGTTTCGGGTCCTCAATGTTTTGACAAGTGCCGGGGCCCTAGGCATATGCCTACTCGGCCTATTGATTAATTCCACACTGTTTAGATTAACGTAATTTCTTATAATAAGTGCTATTTACTGTTATAGTTCGTACGGGAATTTTTCCACTAGCTGTACCATTTCGTATTATGTACTGGAATTTACTACTAACTCGAACTTTTCCAAATTGTCGTTTACTAGGTTTTGGCATGAGACAACCTAGTTTAAATTAAAAGCCGCAAACGTGACGACATGGCCTCTGCATATGTTATATACTCTTAATTTAGCACTACTTTCTCGTGATCGATAAATAGTAGGGAAAATACTATGGTATTTATTATGGCTGTTATGATCATTTCACCTGTTTAAAAGGATTGGAATATCTAGCGTATGTTAAAATAAATTAATTTATATAGCATTATCGTTTGCTTTTATATTATTGAAAACGTTATATCATTACTTGATAATTAAAATTAAAACATCCTAATCATACCTTTATCATCAATCTGTTTTAAATATTTTCTAAAGCATTTTATTTATACTTAATTTCATCATAAGGACAAAATATTTTGCTATAAAAGTATAATTTAATCGGTTTCTCATATTTTTATTATTTTAAATTCGAATTTATCAAAAACTTGGTTGATTTTAATTATAGGTTAACATTATAAGAAATTTATTTGACTCGTAAAAGTTTGACTATAGCCAAAATAATCAGCATATCAGCCTATCTTTCGGAGATTTTCTCCAGTTAAAACCGGGTTGCCACGATCCCTTAAAAGCCTGGAAATTTTAAATTAGGTCATGGAAAATTCGGGAAATTATTAGAACTAGTAAAAACGTCGGGTCTTTTAATTGCGCTTGTAAATAAATATAAGTTAAAAATTCCCAAATTTGGCTTAGTCTATGAAATTTTAAGAACTAGTAAACACGTCGGGGAATTTAAATGTGGTAACCAAAATATTTAGGTTAAAAATTTCCAAATTTTAGTTTCGAAAAGTCGGATGAAAATTTAGAAAATTTTAAGAACTAGTAAACACGTCGGGGAATTAAATTGTGGTTGCAAAAAAAAATAATAAAAAAATTGCCAAATTTTGCCTTCAAATCGGAATTATCTGAAAGTGGTCGAGGAAATTCTAGAAAAGTTTAGGAGTTATCTAAGAAACTGTGACAACCATGAAAAAAATATTTTGTCCACGTTTTAACATTGACCAGTAACAGGTTTGCCATGGTACCTGGAAAACCTGATATTCCTGGAAAAGTCAGGGAATTTGATTATGGGTATAAAAATCAGGGGAAAGTCGGGGAATTTTAAAAATTAGTCTAAAAATCAGGGAATTTAATTTCCGTTGCAAATTGGAAACTTTTACTGAAATAAAGGTTAAAAAATACAAAATCTTCGCCCTAAATAAGTCGGGAAGAATCTCCGGAGATGGTCAGGGAAAACCTGGAAAAGTCGGGGAATATTATTGTGAAAAAACTGTCGCGACCCCGAGTAAACCCATTACGGTCCCAACCGGAAATTCTACCCCTTTCCATACTATTTCTCACCTGTTCTCATCCACTTCGAAACACTGATATTAACTTGAATATCAATAAAATCCACCCTTTTATGAAACATATTCTAAAACTACATTGTCGTCGTAGATAGAATCTAAAGCCAACCAGTGATACCTAAAATATTTCCTGTTGACTTGGTTTTAATCGAGCAATTAGTGAGTGCGGAACTTTAGTCGAGCATTAATTTGAGTTTTCTCCATCAGGACTAATTAAGGGGACGCGTCGGTGGGCGTGGTGGCCCGACAGAGAAAAGTGAACCAGCAAACCTCATTAATAAAACTTAGAGACGCTATCGATTTGTTATATTGAAATGAAGTGATTAAACCACCCTTTTTTGGGGGGGTTCGGACTTTCGGTTCGATACGCGTTGTCCGGCGTGTCATTGGGAGGCGACTCCGTGGGAAGATAATAATGTCAGTGCGCGCTCGAATGACGCCACGCCCGATGGCGTGCGCCTAACTTCTCCTACATCCTATAGTTTCCCTTCCTTTTACAAAATCTCCTCGCCACCTCCCAATGATTAATGGAAAGATGTTTTTCCCTTTCTTTTAATCTCATTTTTTGCTGCCCTCCTTGGAATCTCACGCTTTCATTAAAGTTAACTTTGTTTATATCGCTGTTTTGTTGTTCCGGATGTGTTCGTTTCATGATGGAAAACATGATTTTTTAAACAGTGTATCTTATTAAACGCTTGCCTATTCCCAAGAGACGTTTTATCAGAACTATGTTATATATTTCTTACGATTAATGAGAAATGTATCCGTCAATAAAAATGAAATATGTAACTTTACTGGCTTTCGTGAGGTAGATACCAAGATGGTGAGGTGTTTCTGTAAAAAGTCGTTTTAAATGTAAAATATAAAAATTATTTATTTAAGAGTCTTTAGAATAGTAATAATTTTAGAAAATCTTTGTATCTTTTATTACGTTATTCCCTGGGTGATTTACTTTATTTGCTTATGGTAATAGGTAGATAGGTAAAAATGGTTTACGATTTAAATCTTTCGTTCTGTCTATAAATAGGGTTGTCACATTACATGGATAAAAATCAGGGAATTTTGGAAAATGGTCCTAAAGTCAGGAAATTTTAAGACGAGAAATAATATCAAATAATTTAGTGTTGGTTGCAAATGTTTATTCGCTAAAAGTCGGTAGAAATCTCAGAAAATAATCAGGAAAATCTGAGAAAGTCAGATAATTTGAATCTGAAAAACACTATGGCAACCCTGATAAAGGTGTATTTAATTATGAAAAAAATTGATTAGATTTCAAGCGGGAATAGAAATGACCCTTCTTTGAAAATTTTTAATTAAAATTTAAATCTAAATTAATATAGCATGTCGAGACTAAAAAGTCAAGAATGAATTTCATTATTAAAATCGGCGAAAATCAAAGGGTAGCGAAGAAAACGTGGTTACCTTGGGGAAAATATCAGGTAGGAGGCGGAAGGTGACGCGATACATTCCCCAAATGCAATTTCTTCGCGTGATAGAATCAATTTATTTGTCTTTCGTGTGGATCCAAAGCTACCAGCGCCTCTATCGGTTTTTCTCGATTTCAGTCAGCCAGCGCCTTAGTGTTTCCTCCCCGCTAGCTAGGGCTAAGTCTAAGCGGCTGTAGGCGGCTTACGAGAGATTTGCCTCTCCTCCTTATATAAATAATCCCCTTTAGGTGCTTTTAGCATTTATTTCGTGAATATATAGATTTTTCTTTTCGCTTTCGTGGAGGCTACGCGGGCTTTCTCCAAATGGAAAAAGGAGGATTTAGTGCAGAGTAGCTTTAGACATCCTTTTTGGGAAACCATTTCATCCCCCCTCTGTTCCACCCCCACCCTCCATTTTGAATCTACTATGGAAAGCTATTTTTATAGGCTGATGTATACATTTATATTGAATGTCTTTTTACCTGTTGTAAGATACGCATCAAGCTTCTAACATTCTGCCGCACACGTTACTTGACTCTTGTTTTTTCCCCGATGTGGGGCTAAATTTAGGGACGAGAGATGTGGCGTGTTCGCATTATATTCGAAGTGGTGTGGCATGGGCCGGGTGTGTTACCAAAAATTAAAATATTGAATTATCGGTGTTTGCAAATTTATATTCTTATTTGCTTATCTTAGAAAGTTTGTAAGACATTTCGCGGGCCCGATACCGGTTCAAATTTCCAGAACTCGTGTAGCTTTGGGGTAACCTGTTGGGAACTTCTCCCAAATGTTTCCGCAGATAAGTAATAATGGCTTACTAGGGCCCGGGCCCGCTTTCATTATCCCTAATCTTTGGTACGTTTTCTGGGCCCAAATCTTTGGTACATTGTTTCGGGCTCGGCTATCGGGTCCCCTAATCTTTCCTTTATTATTTCTTGACCGAAACCGCTATAGGGCCCCTGATCTTTCTTAAATATATTCGGAACCGAAAGCGCTATTGGGGCCCTAATCTTTCTTACATTATTAGGGCCCCTAATCTTTCTTAAATTTATTCGGAACCGAAAGCGCTATTGGGGCCCTAATCTTTCTGGCATTTTTAGGGCCCCTGATCTTTCGTAATTTTTTTCGGCACCGAAACCGCTATTGGGGCCCTAATCTTTCTTGAATTTTTAGGGACCCTGAGCCTTCGTAAATATTTTCGGGACCGAAAGCGTTATAGGGGCCCTAATCTTTCGTGGATTTTTAGGGCCACTGATCGTTCGTATTTTTTTCGGGACCGAAATCGCTATAGGGGCCTAATCTTTCGTACATTTTTTCAGATCCCTGATCTTTCGTAAATTTTTTCGGCACCGAAATCGCTATAGGGGCCCAAATCTTTCTTGCATTTTTAGGGCCCCTGATCTTTCGTAATTTTTCGGCACCGAAACCGCTATAGGGGCCCAAATCTTTCTTGCATTTTTAGGGCCCCTGAACGTTCGTAAATTTTTTTGGGACCGAAAGCGCTATTGGAACCCTAACCTTTCGTGCATTTTTTCGGATTCCTGATCTTTCGGCAATTTTTCCGGTCCCAATACAAAGAGGACACGGATACACCTGCCTATTTGTCATTACCATCTTCGGTCCGTTCCGGTTCGTTTGAAAGCGATGTTGTAATTCCCGCTGCGAGGAGAAGACCGAAATAGAGCCTTCCTTTTTCGTTGGTTCTTTTTTGATCTCGATAATTTGAAAGGATCTCTGTCCTTAATCCACTTAAAGTGTCCCGAGTAATTGCTTTAACATCCCCTTCTCGTTCGCATCGCGGCACCCCGTTCGTCCTTTCTTCTTCGGAACATGTTAGTTTTGCCCGTTCCCTCTGCCTCCTAGTTTCTTCCGGGTTCCCCCGGACGCTTTCTTCTCCCGCGAGCGCGCCGGGAATTTGCCTAACGATCTTTTGAGTTTTTGTTCTTCTGGCGCTTCCCTTTGATTAACTTTTCAACACCTCTACGCCCGCCTTCCATCTTACACCCACTCTTCACCGAGCTCCGCTTTTGTACCTTTAAGATATTTTTTGTCGCGACCTTTTCTAGATGCTAAGTTTGCGAAAATTTCTTCCGTTTTATTCGGAAGTGTGTGTGTGTCTTGAGCTCCCCACTCCTCCCACCTGAAGCTTGTTGTAATGGGTTTTTTCTACCCGTGACTGGTGGCGACACTCCGCGGGATCTTTTACGTAATTTGCAACGGAAGATTGTCGTCTTTTTGTTTTAAAAAAAGGATCCTATTATCTTGCAAATTAGAAAAGTGCCCGTCTTTAGGATTAAGAGTTTTGTCGCGACTTTGTGCTCTCTATAATGTTTAAGAATTTTAGTGAGCCTTCAACTAACCTCGTTGCGGAGGATCGTATTTTATCGGAAGATGTTGATGTATTCAAATTCATTCGGAAAATTTTATTTATAACCTTAAATTTGGTTGCCATAGTCTAGAGAAGTTGGTTAATATTAAGATGGGTCCTAAAGTCGGGGATATTTAAGGAATGGTCGGGGGACTTTTGTGGAATGGTCAGATAATTTAATTTTAGTTACAAATGAAAAACGTTTACTGAAATATAGTTTAAAAATTTTAGAATTTAGGATTTAAAAAGTCACGAAAAATCTCTAGAAATTATCTCTGAAAACCTGGAAAATTCGGGGAATTTGAATCTAAAACATAGTGACAACCCTGTTTAATAAAAGGCTTGAAAAATTAGAGTAACATAAAATATCTAAATTAGAAAATATCTTTGGTTTGGCTGATATAAATCACGTAATGTATTAAATATTAAACTAAAATATCAAATAATAATTAAATTTAATCTAGAGTTAATTTAATTTTAATTTAATTGCCCGTAAAAGTGTTAGTTAGATTGTAAAAGTACTATAAATTGTTCGATAATGTAAAAATTCAATAAAAATATCCGCTATAAATAAAATAAATCGATTAATTTGATTTTCAATTTAAAAATGGGTCAAAAACATTTTCGGTCCCTAAGGCAAACGGAATGGGTAGTGCAACATCTCCTTTTGGGAAATTTCATATCTCATATAGGTCTACTTTACGCCCTACTTTGACTGGGTAGCCACACGTCAGGGAAAAGTCAGGGAATTTAAGAATGGACCTAAAAAGTCAGGGAATTTTTAGAATTTGAAAAAAGTCAGGGAATTAAATTTTATCTTAGCACTTTTTTAAGGTTATTTTTTAGATCAGATCTATGACAAATTCTATGATTATCATTTATTTTCTTGAAATTTTGGCTAATTTGTTCAACATTGCAATAACCTTTTTACTTAAATATAAGTCCATTTAAATTTATTAACTTCTGATAAAAGTCAAATATAAAATAAAAAAAATTTGGCCTTAAAAAGTCAGGGAAAATCTCTTAAAATGGTCAGGGAATTTGAATCTCAAAATTTTGTGGCAACCCTGTTTGAACAAAATTGGCAATAAACACTTCGGGTACTCTTCTTGTTAGTAGTTGGGTTCTAACTTATTATACTCGACTTACGACTGTGATTCAAACTGGATCAGATGAAACGTTAATCCGACAGAATAGCTTCGAAACTCCGCAAAGTTCGAAATACCTCTTTGACGGAAAGGTTTATCAGCTAAACTCTCCAAATGGGGATAAACACAAGCTCTCCCTCCGAGCGTCGAATCCAGTCGAACAAATACCGTAGATCATCCATCGGGCGACGAAGACGCGCGGTATAACATCTATACCTAACTCTGAAATTACCGGTTTATAAGCGGGATAGCGTGTTTAATGGGCTCCTTCGAAATGAAGTAAACAGGACGCTACCGAGTAATAAAGCGATTCTGGCGGAGGAAGCGCCTCCTGCCATGAATCAAATGTCCAGGCTTCGATTTCGGGCCATTCCACTTTGGCGATTGAATTTCTCGGAAGATGGCGCTCAGTGGCCCGCCCCCGGAGGGCCCTGATCATTTTAAGGCCCGCCGCCGCATTAGCTCGGATTTCGTGGTTGCTTTAGTGAGGCTCTCTTTCTCTCTATGCCCGAAATTTACGGCCTCTCTGGTCGACTTGACGGAAGATATTCGCTCCTGTTATACGATTTTGGACCAGACGAGGCGTATTCCCCGCGTGCTATTAAAAGATGGATATTCGAGATAGTTGTCCTATGGGACTCGATTTAATGGATTCGTTATTAAATATATTGCAGTATGTGTTTTTCAGGGTGGTTAAATTGTGGGATCAATGTGTAATTTTGTACCGGAATATTATTTTTAAGTTGGTTATAAGTAGTATCAAAATGCCGATATGATAACATATATTATAAATAACGGGGTGGTTATAAGTAGTATCAAAATGCCGATACGATAACAAATAGCATAACAATGGTTGGTTATAAGTAGTATCAAAATGCCGATACGATAACAAATAGCGCACACAAGTGGTTGGTTATAAGTAGTAACAAAATTCCGATATGATAATATATAGTATAAACAACTGGTTGGTTACAATATTATATTTCCTATTCATAAATCACTTAAAAAACTTGTTTTACTTAAAGCCTATAATATTAAATATTCATCCTATTGATAAATCTTTCTTTAACCAAACTTGGTTTGCCAAAAACGTTTAATGTTAAATGTTTCTCATATTGATAAATTACCCTTTAGCCAAACTTGTTGGCAAAAACCTATAATAAAAATAATACTATTATATTATACGTTCTACTGATAACTGTAGTCAAATTTGGTTTGCCAAAAATCATTATTCATCGGAATAATGGAGATAAAATGCCATTAACTAATAACGCTTTTGAGTGGTGATTTTTTTAATAATTCGATTGCTATAAAAAGCTTATACGAGATCATATAGTATGAACAACTGGTTGGTTACAAGTAGTATCAAAATGCCGATACAATAACATATATTATAAATAACTTGATTGAATATAGTCAAGGCTAAATATAATACAATGGGCTTTTGTTAGTTGCTCAATTGTGGGATCAATAGGCAATTTTGCACCCCATAATTACCTTTTGGTTAGTTATAAGTATTATCAAAATGCCGATACAAGACCTATAGCTTAAACTATCGGTGGGAGTAGAGGTTAGTAGTATAGACTTGTGGGTGTTTAATTTAATAGTTTCATACCGTATTTTTAATCCTCATTTCGATAGTCACTAGACGACTTGGCCCTTAATACCAAAAAAATTTAAATTTTCTTGAAAATAAAATTGAAATTGATACTACTGATATACCATAGAATTTTTAATGACATTGATATTTTTTTGTTTTTGAATTTAAGTGAAAATGCTCAATAAATATTTTTTTCTTTAACAGGTAAGAAAATCCAAATTTCTTTGCCATTTGAAACGTATTTCATAATATGCGAGCCAGGTAAGGTAGAAACTGTGATAACGGCTTTAAAATTACCAAAGTTCTTTTCCGGATCGATTCCGTTCATTAGCTGTATAGGCGAATTTCCCCCGAGTCTCCTCGGACCATTGTTAACCGATGGTCAAGCAGTAAGGGCCAATTCTCTAATTGGACATCACTGTAGAAAAGAATAAGAGAGCCCACTTCGTCTAAAAAGCTCGGGCAAGGGGGAGATAGTAGGGGCGCTTCATGGTCACTGGTCAGTCCTCACGCTTGACCGAACATCAAGAAGTAATCCATGTCCCAAGAAATTAAGGGCTCTCTACCGGAAAAAAGGGAGTCGATAGATAAGGGTTCATCCTCGACCGACCATTATATTTTATAGCATCAGTGTACCTTAGACGACCCCCTCTTCGTGTAGTGTGTGTAAACCGCATCGAGGACGCGCCACGGTTGACTGGATGCCGGACCCTTGCCCATTGTCTTAAGGACGACATTCCGAGGACGCCTTAACTCGATAGTGTTGTCGGTACTGTTTGAAACGGGATTCCCTCACTCTCTTCCGCGGTCGATAACTTAAATTTTAAGACGCCTAGGAACAGACCGTACCTTCCCGATAAGTATTTACTATACTATCTAGCGGTCTTTTGACTTAGATGGTCTGAAATCCAGTAAGCCTTCATTTTACGGGCGGTTCCCGGGACCCAAGCTATATCAGATTACGTTTTACCATCTAAGATCGACTTGTATCCGAGATTTAATTATTGTTGCTTTGCCCAAATTTCCACCTTTAGTTTTAAGTTCGACTAATAAATTTCTGAACCAGAATCTAGATTGAACGCTTGGTTTATAGTGCCGCCGCTTGTAGCGCCACGGTGTCCGATATTTGAAAGATTTCCACCCAAATAAGGAACAGGTGGGGAGTATAATAAGCCAATGTTAGAATCAATATATTTAACTCGTTAGTTAGTTTTCGATCGTTCTATGTATTTGGGTGGAAAAAACCGCGATTTTCTAGGTAGGAGCGCTGGTGTGGCCATGCAATTCGTTGAAAGTTTTTTATATTGAAATTTGTTAAAATATTTTCTTTGGTTCAATTTAGAAATAATATTACCTCAACGCTTTCTTTACCTCTAACAATTTGAGCCAGAATTCACTAACTAGCACCAGAAATATCTAAAGCCATTTAATAGAGCGGTGAATATTGGAAGTGTTGGTATTCCACACCAAATACCTATTAAACAGGGTTGCCACACGTCAGCGAAAAGTAGGGGAATTTGAAAATGGGCCTAGAAAGTCAGGGAAAGGCTAGGAAATTTTAAGAATTTGTAAAAACGAATTTTATCTTGTCATATTTTTTAAGGTAATTTTGCTCTAGATCTATGATAAATTCCATGATTATCATTTATTTCCTTGAATGTTTGACTAATTTTTTCAACATTGCAATAACCTTTTCACTGAAATATAAGTCCATTTAAATTAATTAACTTCTGATGAAAATAAAATATAAAATAAAAATTTCGGCCTAAAAAGTCAGGGAAAATCTCTTAAGATGGTCAAGGAATTTGAATCTCAAAAGTTTCTGCTCTTTTTAAGAATTTGGTAATATTTTGGTTTAGTGCTCATGATTCTGGTTCAATAGTTTATTTACGGTTTTAAACCAAGGGTTAAGATTATAAACTATTTATCTCCGCAAGTTTAGTCTAAATATTGACTTGTAGCGGCTAAAATATCCACAATGCGTTTCAACTTCGTGTCCTGCCAGATAATTATGTTATAGACTGCGTGTCTGCCGTAAGTGCTTGGCTGCTCTGTGTATCAGAACTCTTAATGTAAAACTGACCTTCTTTTCCATATTGGTATAAATTAAGGCGACTGAAATACGACTTTCAAAGAGCCGTTAAGGGGGGGGGCGTAGGAAAGGGGTCGGCATTGTCGCGCTAAATAAATAGAAAAAGCTTTTTCTAATCAAAGTTACGTGCCGTCTCTAGCGGCAACCTAGCATCGAACGCGTGTAAACTAAAAACGGCTAACTATTGTTTGAAGCTGTACGAAATGGCGCGGTAGCCGATGCGAATAAACACACAAACACGGAATCCGCCTTCGCGCTAATAGTTTTCTCAGCCCACCTTAATATTTTACTCGTGTAGGGCTCGCCGTATCATTAGCCCCGGCCCAAATACAATTGTTACTTTTGACGGCTTATATACCCTCAAGTGAAAAACTTCTATCGCGTGTTCAAAGGGTTTCCTATCCAACTATGAAAATCGTATTACTTTTTATTAAGTTTTTATTGAATTGGATATGTTAAATATTATAATATTTCCTATTCATAAATCACTCTTTAACCAAACTTGTATAGCCTAAAACCTATAATATTAAATATATCCTTTTGATAAATATTTCTTTAACCAAACTTGGTTTGTCAAAAACCTTTAATATTAAATGTTTCTGCTATTGATAAATCTCACTTTAGCCAAACTTGGTTTTCCAAAAAACGATAAAATGTTTATTTCTTTAGCCAAACTTGGTTTGCCAAAAAACCTATATTTAAAAAAATTTTCTATTAATAAATCTCACTTTAGCCAAACCTGGTTTGCCAAAAACCTATAATATTTAAAAATATTTCTTCTACTGATAAATCTCACTTTAGCCAAACTTGGTTTGCCAAAAACCTATAATATTAAATATTTATAAATCTCTCATTAGCCAAACTAAGTTTGCCAAAAACCTATAATATTAAATCATATTTACCCTATTGAAAAAAAATCTTTAGCCAAACTTGGTTTTACCAAAAACCTGTAAAACTATTTCCAATTGATAAATCAATCTTTAGCAGAACTTGGTTTGAAAAAAACCTATAATATTAAATAATAATACAATATTATACCTCCTACTGATAAGTAACTGAAGTCAAATTTGGTTTGCCATGAATCAATATCTAATGGAATAATGGAGATAAAATGCTCTCAACTAATAACGCTCTTGGATGGTGATTTTATAAATATTAAAAGATTTTCATCTATCCATGGAAATTGTTTAACTAAATTTTTTTACTATTAACAGAGAGACACGCATGTATTTTTCAAAAATATTATTTAATCAATGGTGATTTTCTTAAAATTCGATGATTTTTATGAAAATATTAATAATGCACACCTTCATTAGCCATTAAATCGGGATAAAGTTAAATTTCATACAGCGTAATTGGATCAAATACGAAACATTTAGAATATAATTCGGAAGCAAATTGGATCTAACATTTTCAATAAGGGATTGCCGAGATTTCACTCATAATGATCGATTTGATTTATGAACGGAGGACACTAAATTTGGAGAGTTAATAGATCTAGTTACGAAACTAAAACTACTTGATCCGCGCATTCGTCTCTATCGTTTTAGCGCGTTTCCGGATGATTTAGAGACTTATATACATAAATTGTAACCGTTTAATAGACTGACTGTGCCTGTACCCTAGCGGATTCTGTCTCGAACCTCTTCGGCTCTTCGTTGGCACGCGAGTATCCCATCAAAGGCCAATTATCTGCCTTTTTTGCTCCAATAATTTATTAATTCTCTCTTTGGTCTTTTTAGCCTCTTCCTCTAGTGTGGAGGAAGAGGCTGTTCTTTTCGCCCCTGATGTTTGAGGTGGTGGTGGTAAGGTCCTATAATTCCTATAAAATCCTATATTTTCAAAAATGTCCTACAACATCCTATATTTCTACAGGACTCCCAGAGTTCCTATAATTCCTATAAAATCCTATATTTTCAAAAATGTCCTATAACATCCTATATTTCTACAGGACTCCCAGAGTTCCTATAATTCCTATAATTTCCTATTTTCTCAAAATTGTTCCTATAAATTCCTATTTTTATCGAAATTTTCTTGTTTTTCTATAGCTATATCCAGAAATTCCTATAATTTTAAAAATAATGTATTAGAAAACAGCCTTAACGTTTGGGAAAAATTTGTCTTCTAAATAGAGCTTAGCTCTCGCTTAGGTCCGGTGTTCCCGAAATCATCAAAGGTTGGGCTCCCAGAGTTCCTATAAATTCCTATAATTTCAATATACTCCTATAATTTCCTATTTTTTCCAAATTGTAAGTTTAAATTCCTATTTTTTGGCTTAAAATGTTCCTATAAATTCCTATTTTTTGGCTTAAAATGTTCCTATAAATTCCTATTTTTTGGCTAAAAATGTTCCTTTAAATTCCTATATTTTGTATGAAATTTCCTATAATTTTGTAAAAATAGTCCTATAAAGTCCTATATTTTTAGCAATATAATCCTATTTTTCCTATAAAAAATTGAAGATTTGAGTGGGAGCCCTGTGATGGTGAAGGTGAATAATAAAGTTTAGCTCCGTATAGGTCCCCGGGAATCGACGAATTCTCTTCAACGCTCAATATCAATTTAATTCAGTTGTCATTCGATTAGTATTACCATAAGTCTATAATATTGTTCCTGAAGTTTGTCACTTTGGGGGAGTATTTTACTGAGACCTAGTCAGAGTGACGTCACCACAAGAAGAAAATCTCCCCCTAGCGAGGCGCTGTCAAAGGCTACGTATGACGCGTTCGCAAGCGGACGCAAAACGGCGACGAAGCCCGTAATGCAGTCTGTCTTGCGAATAGCTCTCAGTAAAACTTTTGCATGTGAAGAATAATAAGTGTCACACTTATACACTTATGGTATTACCTACGCCAGCGTTCAGGCGCGGTTTTCATCAAAGGGGTAAAATCAAGATTGCAAGGAGGAAGATAAAATACGCGAAAAAGTAGATTAGTCCATCCATAATTACAAGGGATAATATAGCTAAACCCTAAACAAATTTGAAGAAATTAAAAAACTTACTAATAACTCGTACCAATAGGTCTTCGAGCAAACAATAAACGCGAATCTCGGATCAAATAGATCTTCGAGTAATAAACTACATAAAAACTAAATAAAATAGCCAGAAATTCCAACGGTAGACCGGTTTCGTTCTATTTGGAACTCATCAGTACCGTGCGGGAAATCTGGCTGGCGACTGTTATATCGAAAAGAGCAACTAAGCCTAAACATTAAACATTTCAAAACGCGTTGCAAAGAGCCTACTTGTGTGGCCGTGCCATCTTGTTATAAGTATAATGTATATATTTTCTGGTCGAATCACTTTAGGCTAGTTAAGTAAGGGGGGCCCAATAAAAATAATACTTGTTGAAAGGGAATATGCGTTTTTCTTTTATCTTGTACGTCGCGGAAAGGTTATAAGGCTTACCCTGTTACGGCGGCAAACGCATGCTGGATCGCTCGTATATTGTTTGAGTTTTTCGCCTTGGTTCGTAAGCCCCTTTCTCGTTCCTCTTATCGGCTTGTCTCTCTCTCAAAGCCTGCATTGCAGGAAAAACAAATATCCTGGGAATTACCTAGTTATTTCCGTTACCCAAAAAAACAAACAAAAAAGGAATAGTTTTTTTTCTCCGCCATTAGAAAACGAAGTCGGAGGTTAGGGTTTAGGGTTTTCGATAGATTGATAATCTTATTTTTGGTATGGGTTTCAAAGGCTTATCGCGAGACGAGAAAAATACGTTGCGATTGTGACATTCTAAAGCTCGTTTTCGTTCTCGTTTTGAATGCTCGGGGTTTTATCTGTATTTTCAATTTGCTGTAGTTTTTATGCAAGGTGTTGCTACGAGTCTGGCAAAGAAATTCGGGTACTTTTGGTTGAAATTAGTCAAAGTTGACGGAAATGGTGGGCTTTTTGAAGTGTTCTTAAGTCGAAAAATTCAGATGGTAAAAAGTTTGGAAAATACCATAATGGTCAGTAATTAATTTGTCGGCCATGTGGCAAATAATATTATGGTCAATTTATTTTTATTTATATAAAATGTATTTTTACTAAAATTTTAAAATAATTCCGTACTTGTCAGCAAATAAATATAAGTTTTGATTCTTGTTTTTACCGTTTTACTTTTGTTAATTGTAGTCAATTGTTGTATCATAAAATTAATGACTTTTAAATTTATTGTTAAATTAATTGCAATATTTTTTAATTTGATATTGTTAACACAATTTTTACCATATAGGCCATTATTTCCCTTTGGCTTAAATTTTTCCCGAAACTGGTCTATATTTTTCCTCAACTGGCTTTAAATAGGTAACTCTGCCTCATAAGTAACTTAATAACAGTAATTATGATAATTAGGAAAAATCATCACCGAACGGATTTTCAGTTAAAAATTGGAAAAAAATTGGCGAAAGTGGCTAATAAAGGAAAATTGCATTTAAAAGCTGAAAAATGTAATTGGAATTAAATTTTTAAGAAGTTTATTGTAAAAATGTCTTAGTTTACATTGAACTTACAATGTTATAATTAATTGTTCCAAAAAAAGTAACAGACTATTCTAATGTTAATCAGAATCTGACCATTCCTATGCATATACTAGCCCAAATCTGAAATTTCTGTGTTAAAATATTTTTTTTTATTATTTTATAATTTTTTGCGGTAAAAATATTTAATGGCCACTTTTGTACAGATTGGCCACTAAATTAACTTTTGTCCAACCTGGAATTTTCCACTATTTTCCACACTATTGTCCACCTGTAATTTTCGACCTCGGAACACGGGTGTCGAAAAGAGGTTAGCATTCAAATAATAGGAATTTATTGCTATGTCACTTATGCCTGCACCCATATTCATTAGTCCTCTTCGACTAATTAACACCCAAGAAACAAGTTCGTTTTGTTTGTAGCAGATTTTCCTTAAAACACCCGGTAGAAACGTAAGGAAATAAACTTCTTGCTTTTAACTTAATTTAACCCGTGTCTCACGGGAATTTAAACTTCTTCGCCTGACGCAGTTTCTGGATTTTCATTTTACGGTTTTTTTTTGGGAGGGGTGGGGCTTTATCTATATGTGTTTATTTTTCGGGGAAGGGGGCTTAGTACGTAGTCCGTTTAGTTTCTTCCCGTCCCTCTGGTGGGCAAATGTGGCCGTATATTGCGGCCGGGAGAGGGTTCAAGAAATATATATATCCAAAAGTTCTCTTTTCGTAGGTTGCATTTTACATTCCGGGTTTTCGGAAAAACTTATCAAGAAGAAAGCTTTCAGCCCTTTTTTTCTTTATTTTTTTGAGGGGGGTGATGTTTTCTCTAGGTTTTAGGGTTTGTTTTCATTTAAGATTTGCTGGTTTTGAGTTGCGAAGGGTGGGGGGATTGTTTGCTTTAGAGTCTGTTTGCCGTTTACTGGGATTTCTCGGTCTTTAGATATATAGATTTGTATGGGGAGCTGTATTGGCCCCGATTGCCGCCAGCTATAGACCAACACGTTTTTATATATATTCCCCATGTGGTTTAAGGTTAGTTAAAGAGTTTGTGGGTTTTATTAAGTTTTGTCAACAAAACTCAACTCAATTTTAGTTCCTTATTTTTTTTTATTAAATCGACGAAAATTCCCCAACTTTCGTGTTCGCACTACGTTTATTTAGTTGCTATGGTGAATAGACAAATTGTTACTTGTAATAATTTTAACGTTTTTCCCAATTGCCCTCATGCAGGGTTGTCTGATTTAAATCATGGGCCAAATAATGATAAATCCAGGACATGCCTCTTGTACACTCTGTTTGAAAAGTCTTCGACAGCTGAAATTTTTGCCCTCTTTTTAATTCTGCTAGAAAACTATAATAGATAGTTCGATGAAACCAATTGCAACTTTTATTTATTTTCCAATATCTTTCGTTATTTTTCGGTTTCGTCCGCCAAAAATTAATAGTTTGGCCGGAACCGTCAAAACTCATTTTTGACAACTGTTTAAATATTGGTTCTACGGCACTGACTCGCGCGTTTTTGAATTCACAATGGTCGATTCATATTTAGAAAGTGGAAAATTTATCTCTCTACAACCAACGGTTGAGAAGTTATCGCGTTTCCAAATTGTCGTCGAAGTTGCGTTATTTATAATCGCTTGATGCATTTTAGGTGTTTCCTAGTTTCGAGGTAAGTTTTGAAACGCTATAACTTCTCAACCGTTGGTTGTAGAGGGATAATTTTTCCACTTTCTAAATATGAATCGACCATTGTGAATTCAAAAACGCGTGAGTCAGTGCCGTAGAACCAATATTTAAAAAGGTGTCAAAAATGAGTTTTGACGGTTCCCGCCAAACTATTAATTTTTGGCGGACGAAACCGATAAATAACGAAAGATATTGAAAAATAAATAAAAGTTGCAATTGGTTTCATCGAGCTATCTATTATAGTTTTTTATCAGAATTAAAAAGAGGGCAGAAATTTCAGCTGTCGAAGACTTTTCAAACAGAGTGTACCTTCATACGTACTAAATCGGTCGTCCACCAAAAGTAACGGGCGGCCATTTTAGTAGGCGTGGAAAAGGTGCAAATAAAAAAAAAGGGAGCAAAATTAAGCAGAAATTTCCGGTTTCCCGAACGCCATCTTGTGTTGACTAAGTCGAAATTTGGAAATAAGTGGCGGTTGTAATTCGAAAATCCTGCCATATTGGCCCCTCATTTTTAGATTAATGTTAACGATTCTAGGAAAGTATATGTTTAATATTATATAATTATATATATTATATTAATTATGAACCTAAAACGTAAAAAAAGTACATACATTAATAACCACACTAGATATTGATAACTGTGAATAAATATTCCAGGATATTTACTACGACAACCACGTGTATTATTTTTGAAAACTGCCCCCAAAATGACGTAGGTCCACGATCGCGCTTTTTTCAAAATAGAGGGCAATAGTGGTCGGGTGTTAGCGCTGTTGGACGGGTTTTTCGCATAGAGTCATGTCCTGGATTTATCATTATTTGGCCCATGTTTAAATCAATTCGATTCAAATCGCGATTTAAATAAAGTTATTTTAAAAAAATCATTGATTTAAATCACGTAGTATATATCAATGTATTTGTGAAAACTACGCAACTAGGTTCTTTAAAAATTTCAATTCGGAGAAAATGCAAATAAATTTTATTATTATTTAATAATTCAATTTAATAAAGATTAATTTAATATATAGTTTACGTTATCGGTGCACTCAAATTATTTCTCAATTTGTCAAGAAAAAATAATTAACCCTAAAAAATCAATTAAAATCAATAGAAAACAGATTCAAATCAAAAAAATCGATTTTTTGATTTTTTTTAATCAAAGATAACAACCCTGGCCTCATGCCCGAATAGTAAACTCCTCCCCTTAAACCAAATCTCATTGGTCCCATAAAACTGACTTATTCGACGCGATTAAAACCATGATACCCCAAAATTTTGTCTACATATTATATTAATTATAAAAAAATACATCCTTTACAAAAATTTGAATTCGTGGAAGTGTAACGTTATGGATATTTTTAATTTTATTTATAGTGAACTTGCTTTTAACTGTTTGAATGGAAACTTATATTAATGGAATTTTTTTTAAATATCCCTGAAACTAGAACTTTTATCGGTATATTCCATATCTCCTATTTCCAGCGCTTTCCGGCAATACCCCCAAGCGAAGAATAAAATATCGTATTTATTCGGTCCAATAGAGTACTCCATTACTAAAACAAATACCATCTTCACGAAGAGATATATCCAGCAGCTATATAATACTTTTTCGCGTGTGTGTCTTACCAAAGAACAAATATGGCAGCGAAGAAGTTTTCCTATATTCTCTTTTATTCGAAAGCGCCCTTTTCCCGAGACTTCGCGTACACGCTCGATAAACTTTGGAATGCTTCAGCTATATATATATATTTCGGTCGGACGCAGTTTTCGAGTTAAAATGAAGCTAAAATGAAGTCTCGACTACATTGCGAGAGGGGGTTTTTTTATCTACTCCCAAGCCCGTCAAATTCCTTTTACAGCCCACTATGATAAACGCGCTACATATTTTCCCCACCGGTTCCTTTATCCATCCGACCTACTGAAGACGGGAAAAATTGTAAATGTTTGATATTTTCTCTCAGCTAAACCAACAGCAAAAAAAACCTATTCGAACCAGAAAATTGGAAAAATACTTCGGGGTATTACGTGGCAGTGTTGTTATAAGGATTTAGTCATAGAATAGTTTACGTAACGGATTGTTACGGTGTGGGTTTCTTTTCTGTTATCGATATGGCCTATTTTTGATCTACGAACGCCTGTAGAAGTGTTCCACCCGCATCACTTCGGTGTTCCGCGTGTAGCTCTCTACCAGGGTGAAGCGGAAAAGTTGGATTCTCTTTTTCCCGTCTATTTTCTGAATAAACCATAACGCGACCTGGAAAAGTCAAGGAAATTGAAAATGTATCCAAAATGTGAGGAAATTTGCAAATTATAGCCAAAGGGGGTCGGGGAAAAGTCAGGAAACTAAAAAATAATTACAAAATGTTAGGGAATAGTCAAAGAATTTTAATATGGTCCAAAAAAATGAGGAATTTTTAAAATGATTGCAAAAAAAACCATGCAAATATATTTTTGAAAGATTAAAAATGCATCATATATATTTTTCAAGATTTTACCTCAAACAATTCATTTATTCTACAAATATAATCAGGGAAAACTTGGCAATTTGATCCAGGAAAACGTGGAAATATCAGGGAATTTAATTCCCGAATTTTTGTACGAACGCTGATAAACGTATAGCAAGGCTCCCACCAGGTCCATAAAATACGTAAAAGCCTCGACTTTTTTTCGAGGTCACTAAACCACCATAAAATCGGGATTTGGTCACAAAATCACCCTATTTTTAGTACATTTGGTGAAAAGTACCATCGGCTTAAAATATTGAACCAGAATTGTATTGATTCACGTCTATAGTTTTTTTTTAGAAATTAAAACTAAGTCATTTTTGTGATATAATATTAAAAAAATTAAATTTAAGCCATTTTTGTGATAAAACATTTTTTTAAATTAAAACTAAGACAGTTTTAAAAATTTGTTACTTTTAAAAGTTCAAATAAAAATCTTATTTTTGTTTATTAAAATGGTCCCTATTTTGTTCCTATTTTAAAAATTTGGTTCCTATTTCACCCTATTTTTAGCCAGAAAAATGCCCTATTTTCCTAATTTTTTTTTCGATTTTGGTGGTAGCCCTGGTATAGTATTAAACTTTTTAACGTGGAAATATCAGGGAATTTAATTCTCGAATTTTTGTACGAACCCTGAAAAACGTATAGTATTAAACTTTTTAATAAGTGGTATTGAAGAGGGCTATCAGCGGGGAATCACGTTCATTTGACGCTTCAATGCTTTCATTATTCCCTCTGGTGGGAAAAGCCGTACTAATCTAGCTCACCCTCTACTTTGGAGAGTTTCCCCGAGAGAAGTACAAGTTTACAAGGTTCGCTGGAAACTCCGCACTCTTGAAGAGAAGGAGAGCAATGATTTTTAGGAATACAGTCCCGGCGGTGGGGAGAATAATCGCCGAAAGAGGGCGCTCTTCCCGCTCTGTCACCTCTCTCTCCCCTCATCCTTATACACGTTATCAAAAGTTGCGTTTCTCCGCGAGACTCTCCGGATATATATTTAACCGGGGGTATCCCCCCCCCCCTCCGCCACATGGTTACCACGTGCTTCTCGACGGGATTTGGCGCGCGCGCGCGCGCGGGAAAGAGGCAACCCTCCAGCCACCCTCTCCTCGGAGCGCGCGCTCGCTAGGCAACGGCTCGCGCTAATGGATACGCCAGGCTCGCGTGAAATAAACTGTTAGAAGAGAAGTTATAAGGCTATATAGGGGGAGGCTGGTTACCTAGCGTACGCGGGTGACTTAGTACGGGCGTCGACTTTACCTTCGCGCCTACTGTCCGGTAACGAAGGATTCGCGTGTAAACGGGCGGGAATAGGTGCGAGGTAGATCTATGTGCGAGTACTTGTAGGCGATTTCTGGCGGATTAGAAATGGGAGGAAGGACGCTGGGTAGGCGGCGTTGGGTGTCGGCTTAACACTTAAACGCGCCACTAAAAGGAAATTGATTTAATGAAAGCCCGCCGACCGGTATTCCGCTCAGGTTTGTACCGAATATAGTCGCCAGTTTCTCCTCGCAACCCGAACGACTTAAAATGGGCGAGAGACGCCCGCCATCTAGCGACCGATACGAGAGGGAAACTTTATTGCCGCGCGCGGATAATTGAATGGCGAGCGAGCGCCGCAACCATCGCGTTACCTTAATTGACATCGGAGCCATCTACTGGAGAATATTGTCAGCGTCTTTACCTGGTTGGGTTTGCATCCGTTGCTTCCACTTTGGACGGTTTTTCCGCCATCTTGAACTCTTGTTGTAAATTATCTCAGAAGCGTTCTTTCAAACCAAGGAAGATAAGAGTCAAATTGGTGAGAATGCAAGATATCTTGTTATTCTTGCAAATAATTCTTATAAAGTAGACGGTATTTGGTGTAGAATGTAGATACCTTATCAAGGAAATATTCGTGAGAAAACCTGTATTTATCAGGAAAATCTTGTGACCAATAGCTGTATGAACCCTAAAAACGTTTGACCTGTTTTAAAAGACTGAGGCTATAATCGAGACTATTAACGTAAAATATTAATTTTGTATTACCGAAAATTGTATATTTTTCTTCCGCGTCTGTCACCCTTTAAATTTACTTTCCTTCCAAACAAATACTCTGGTGGTAGGCCAACGTGTTCTGCGGTTGGCCTACCACCAGGGTATTTGTTTGGAAGGAAAGTAAATTTAAAGGGTGACAGGCAGAAGAAAACCCAGGCCCCTAACTTCTACTATTTATCTATAAATTCCTTAATATTTTTTTCCAAAAATGGTGTATTTTTTTATAGTATCTCTTCACTCCTGGTCTTAAATTGGCGCGTTTATAACCTAATTACGAAGGAGGGAGATAGCCCCCAGGGCCATTCACACCTCAAAAAGCTCCAGGAAGATGGAATGATGTATAAATAAAATTAATATCATCCCATCACGTAATGAAACGTAATCACAATCTTGCACTTTTAACCGAATTAGAAGTTGCGGAGTGCTCATAAAAAATCCATCAGCGCGGAGTCACCCCATCATGGGAGCCCATAGACTAGAACCCAACGGCGGCAGGGGTATTAATTTATTAAAATTCAATTACTATAGTTTCCCCCACTCACGCGCCCCTTAATTCCGGCTCCCCCGCGACGTTCATTGCCGCAACTAGTTTCAACTTCCGGAGACCCTCCGTTTCTGTTGCCTATTTCATTAAATTCCCCAACCCAGGAATGGTGCGCCCCTGCGCTTTGGTATTTAACCCCCGTATTTCGTTCGCCGCGCTCGGCTCCGACGCAACGAAGCGAAGACTGAAAAAGGGGCTCTACGCTCGGTTGACTATTCGCCTTTTCCCTCCGCCACCAGCGTGATGCGATTTTCAATGGGTTATATTTCTCTCGCGTGTATAGTCACCTGACATTCTCTAATCGTTAAAGAAATGACTCGCTAGATTCACTGTGACTTGATTGTTCTGGTCAAAGCTGTGGATCGTTGATAGTCTACGTAGGTAGATTTTATCCTGTATTATCAAGTTAGCGGTATTATTAGGAGAATATAGTATAAACACGCTATTTCAACTTATTTTCTGGTTGATATTTAGACGGCAAGTATTTTTATATATAGCCAGGCGTTTACCGCAACTTCCTACCGCTTCTCTAAACACTCGCTAAAACCAAGTTTCGTAAGTTTTGAAGTTGCAGTTTCATTTGTAAATATATTTGTCTCCGAAAGAGAGAAACATAACGTCCAATTTGTCGAAATAAAATTTTGAATTATTACGCTTATCTGCGAGTTGGGCAATTTCCCGTAATTAAGGCTCCTCCCACCTCGAATGGCGCCATCTCGTGCAGGGTTCGAAATAAAAATGACCCACTTAAAATAAAACCATTATAAAACCCACTTAAAAAACAATTGGTTTTTTTTTATGAGAAAAACTCAGTTTACACTATTTTAGTTTTAACACATTTATTATTATTTAATTTAAAAATATTTAAACTTAGAAAGCATTTTTAAATTTTTTGGCATGATATTCAAAATTTTTAAATATATGGTTAATAGATTTCACTAGAAATGTCTTAAATTTTATTCATATCGCGAGTCGAAATACGTCGATTGTTGTTAGCCTAAATTTTAATAAACCCCAATAAAACCCGATGGATCTAGGTTTTTGTTTTTAAACTCTGATCTTGTGCACGGGGAAAAATATTAGAGTTGTTAATTTTCCGGAAAAATAAAATGCGGAAAAGTTTCCAGAAAATTTTCAGCAAATCGGAAAAATAAAAAATCGTAACATGATAAATTACTTTTTAAGGGTTTTTAATGTTTTTATAATAAAGCTTTATGTAAATTTGCAATCAATATTAGACTAATCATGGAATGAAAACTAATTTTTATAATTTTTTTCGGAAAATCCGGAAAAAAGGCCTCTGTCATTTTTCGGAAATTTTCCGGACTTACAGCTCTAGAAAAATATTAACATTTATGTCGAAATACCTTAAGCAATCCTTCCGCTATCAATATTGACAATATAAGGATCGGCAAAATCACGATTGAAGCTAAGACGTTAGAACGAGAAATAAAAGAGACAGTGCACTCCCTCTGCCGGTTCTTTTCCGATTTATTTTCCGAGCAAACGCGTTTCTATATTGGCTCGATATTAAATTCGCTCGCCCCTTTTTTTCAGCCGGGAGTAACCGTGTACGATAAGAGCCATATGGATTATGAAATACAATACTACTTTCATAGATTTATATATCTATCTCTGATACAAGATTTGGGAAGTGACGGATAAAAAAAAGCTCAAAATCTGCGGTGTCGACTTTCGGGAGCTATTGCTGACTTTTTATAAGCTGGAGAAGACTTTGGAAGTCCGAAAACCAATATGTTCTCTTTTTCTTTATCCCCCACTTCCATCCTCCCTCTGCCTTTTTCTGGAATCTGAAATTTCTCTGATATGATTTTTAGCGCATTCTCTTTTTCATTTTGGTCTATACCCTTTCTATATCTACTAAAAGAAATTCAATTTGTTCAGTTTCCGAACAAAAATTTCGTTTGTTTGGAATGTAATACGATCGTGTTATTTCGTGTCTATTATTTCGGTGTCTGATATATTTCAGGAAGGTTATTCTGTAAAAATCAAAAATGCCAAAAAATTCATGATCCGTCAAGTGATAATGCGCGTGCGAGGGGGTAGTGACTTAAGAAATAAGGTGTAAAAATCATTGGCTAGCACGGGAATTAACTTAAAATAATCACTGAAAATCAATGAAAAAGTGTGAGGCTGCTAACGAAATATCAAACTTGCGATCATTGAATTGGGAATAATACTGCTAGAATTACAATTACGATATCGGTTGCCATGGTTACGCGGGACCTGTTCTAATAAGACTGTACGAAATTCATCTTTATAATTAGGCGGTAGCGCCATCTATATTTTGTAAAGTTATATGGCTAAAAAAAATAATTATAAGCTAACTCACCGTAACTTGAGTTAAAAAGGATCGTGTTGACAGAATAAAATGATTTTTAAACAACTTCAAAGGTTTGTTTGTTACGAGAAATCATACATTTCAATTTCGCATGGTTTGTTTGTTACGAGAAATCATACATTTCAATTTCGCATCAGATTCGCGAAAAAATTAAATTGCAATATAGTTGCTACCACTAGAGACAGATGCCGCCACGGTAGAACGATAAAGTTGATAAAGTCTCCTTATTTAACGAAATTGGTCCCGCGCCAGGCAGATTTAGTTGTACCTCTATTTATTCCCAACTCAATGCTGGCGATAGTATTGGTTAAATTCAAAACCGTGGCGGTCTGTAATGCCGATGTGATTTTAATTAAATGTTTCGTTATACGGTCGATGGTGCCAATTTTAGCCTGAGCATAAAAAATAAAGAGTAATTTTACGTCCGCTTAAACATTTAGCTTATGATTTGACTAAAATGTCGGATATAGCGTAACATACTGCCACTACTTAAAATGGAACTTACACAATCAAGTTTGATATTTCGATATCCGCCTCTTCTCCACATGCGCATTGCCATTTTTGACCGATCGAGATTTTTTTTGTCATTTTTGATTTTCACAGAATAGCCTTCTAGCCTTAATTTGGTTCTTGTTGATTTTTTTTAGTTCAAAACCAAATTGATTTATTTGATTTAAATTTTATTTTTATTGATTTTACTTATTTTTAATATTGTTGGTTTCTTAAGGTTTTCCGACAAATTCATTAAGAATTTGAGTGCAGCTGTAATTTAAACTAAAATTTAAATGAATATTTAATAAATTAAATTGTTAATTGAAAATTAAATTTAATTGAAGTATAATAGGTGTTTTAAATGAGACAACACTGATTGGAATCACCAAAATATTAAATACAGACCATTAATACCAGAGTTGTGTTTTAAAATACGAATTATGTTATTTTAATTTGTTTTTTATTAATTTTTATTAATCTACGTCCTTTTCTTGACTAATTTGCGTGCAGTCGCATTGTACACTAAGATTGTATTTAATCATAATTAGATTTAATTACAACTTGTAATTTAGTTGGCTCTGAAATTAACTTTACGAGGGGCCTTACTTTTGTACATTTTATTAAAAATACTGAGGTGATTTAAATCAATTATTTTTCAAATCACTCGATTTAAATCAGACTAATCGTTATTAATCATTAATTAATTAACCTTATTTAAATTCAGAAAAACTGTTTATCCCAAATTATTGTATTATTATTGGCAGAAAATGAGTTCCATATTTTAACCCATAAATATTTTGTAAAACTGAAGATTGTCGGTCAAGGTTAAAATATGTCGACTCCTCCCACATCAAGATCGCCACCTGGCGGTTAAAAACGCAACTATTACGAGGAGATTGTTATCTCAACCGACTTTTTGGCATGGTTGAAGTAACGTATGGAAATTAATCTAACAATAAACGCGAAACCAAACAACTAACGGGCCAACCAATCGTTAAATATTCATACGTAATTATTAGTTTTTGGGGAAGAGTGGGCGAGTTAGCTGATTATCTCAACCTCTCTAAAAGCCACTCTTCTATAGATCCGGGTATATTACAAATGATCCTGCTGTTTGCCGTAGATCGATGGATGAAATGGAAGTCAACCGAAGGCGGCCATAATTTGTCCGAAATCGGAAGAAGGACAATTAACGGTAATAGACGCACGCGCAAAACCTCGCGCTGTGTCTATTATAAGTGATAGAGCCCTGGCTTTTAAAGCTATGTACTATAGGTCGGCATTGCCAATAATTGTGTCGAACGTGAGCTGACTGCGTTAGCGAGAGTTTTATTTCGGGGGGCCTACCCGAACCCCCCAACTGGTCGCCTTCTCGGTTTGGCGATAATTACCCAAATAGCTCATTTGCATAATTGTCGAAGCGCGGAGTAAAATTGTTTCCGTTGCGAGTTAAAATCAAGTCACTCTTCCGGATAAAGATTTATTTGCGCTTTTCTCACTCGGACAAGTTGCGAGTGGAATATTCTTTTGAGGAACGTTTCAACAATTGCCTCGTGTAATATAAAGATTGTACACGATCTGGAAAGGTCTGGGAATTTGAACATGATTCCAAAAGGTCAGGGAAAAGTCAGGGAATTTGAAGTTGGTACAAAAAATCGGGGAATTTTAAGAATTTGTAAAAAGTCGGGGAATTGTTTTTACATTGACACTTTTTGAAGGTAATCTTACTCTAGATCTGTGCCTATAATAATCAGCTAGGCACCAACTCAGGCCCAAGTCATCTAGCGACTTAAATTTAACGCCTTAAACAGGTGACCAGGTTACAATGCGTAGGAGGGTGGTTTTCAAGCCCTTCATGCCACGCGAGCCAACAGCTCTCTACACTCACTATTACCGTTAACCTCTACAAGTTTTTATGGAAGGGGAAACGGAAGAACCCTTTAACCATTATGGAGAGAACTTGCAAACTCAACGCGGAAGGAGTTGTTCCGAGTTTTTCACCCATTGCCACAAGCTGGAATCGAACCCGGCTCCTCTTGCTGCGAGGCGAAAGTGCTAACCACTCCACCAATTCTCTGATTATCATTTATCAGCTAGGCTAATATCCAAGGCACCACCTTAGGCCTAAGTCATCAAGCGACTTTTAAAAGCCTTTAATTCGTGTGGCCGGGTTACAACGCTTAGGAGGGTGGTGGCCAGCCCTTCATGCCACGCGAGCCAACAGCTCCCTACACTATTTATTACCGTTAACCTGAACAAGTTTCTATGGAAGGGGAAACTGAAGAGCTCGGGGGAAAACCCCTTATACCAGTGGGCTAATTTTTTCAACATTGCCATACTGAAATATAAGTCCATTTACACTTATTGACTTCTGATAAAAGTAAAATATAAAATGAAAATTTTGGCCTTAAAAAGTCAGGGACAATATCTTTAAATGGTCAGGGAATTTGAATCTGAAAATTTAGTGGCATCCCTGATTTAGTTTTCCATATCCGAATATCTGTACATGAATGAAGCGAGTCAGTAACGCAATGTAATGAAGTGAGCGGGTGGTGGGCAGGTATGGGAAACCTTTGCTAACGAGATAATTCACAGCGGAAATAACGGGATAAAAGACTCCATCGAAGCGGCTAATTTCTACTCAATTTTTGTTCAACGTCTCATTCAACTAGACTTCCCGAACCCTGATCACTGTCTCCGTCGTCAGACCTGGCTGCCTTCGCAGGATGCTTGGAAGCGGGCGAAGGGAGGGTGCCATTGTTATCGCTCTATCATTATTAAATCCGGGGTCTGTCACGTACATTTTATTACACGGTCTACAGTATAATAACTTCATTCGTGAAATTGGGAGCTGTTGTTACCTAAAATCATCGCTATCGGGGTGTCTCAATTCGTTGTAATTGTCCCAGTTGAAACATTTTGGGCATTATTTATGTGTCAACTACAGATGGTCCGCTTAATTAATCTACCAGGAGAGTAAAGGAAGAGGTGTTTCTATAAAATACGGGAGGTCACGTGTAAATGTTTTTTTCTACGTCACTAGCTATAGTTATTATAGCACGCGCTCGAATCGATAAAGATTTTGGAAGTCCACGTGCGAAACCGCGCGTGCCAATAAAATACTAAAAGGCTTAAGCTCGTGACGCGGAGAAAAATAATTTATGATACTTCCATTTATTGTTTTATTTTATAGAGACAACTATTGAGTGATTTCAAAATTACGATTTTGCGCGTGACAGTACCTTCACGTAGTGAGGTATAGCAGGCTTATTTACCTGCTTTATACCCTTACATGGCGGCGTATTTTCAGGCGCAAATGAATTTTAAGATCCCCAATTTTATTTATTTCGGTTTCAGGTGGGGTTTACAAATATTTTATTTATAAATAATTAATTTTCCTGAAATTTTTAAAACTAAAATATCATAAAAATAACTTCTCGAACTGGTAACAACTTACTCCTTAGCAACGTTATGATTTAATTTGTCATTGACGAAACATAATATAATTTTAAAAATATATTCTTCTAAGAACACTTATTATTAATGGGTTACTTATGTTTAATATATTCCACATCCACCGATTTCTGAAACAATTAACACCGATTAATTCGATTTACTTGAAAGTTCGAATTAGTCGCTTGTTAAAATCGTTAATTAACACCAATACGAAGTATAAACTCAATTCAAAATTAGTGTTAATTTATTTATTATTGCTTAGGCAAGCTATAACGGCAGGAATTTGGGTCCAGAATCATTACATTTATTCTGAAATCAAATTCATTTCCTTTAGCTAAAAACCGCGTTTGATTTTACAACTCGAAAAAAAGCTTTTACTTTGATTCCTTTTAAAAGCGGTAAAGTACTTTAGGCGTTTTTCCAATTATTAATTACAATTTTTTTATTCTTTAATAACGCCAAAGTCATCTCGCCTCATTTTCCGCTCCATTTTTTTTAATCGAAATCGAACGGGACTTCGGTTTTGATGACAATTTATTCATTCAGTTTAATTGATTTTCTGTCTTTTCTTAAATTAGGAAATAATAATGGAGTTTGTTTTTTTTTGTGGCCGAAAGCAGGTGTGAAAAGGTAACGTTGATATTTCAAATGAGGAACTTCGTTTTGAACTAGGGCAATATAACAATCAAGTATACTAATTTCGATATTTTTGTTACGCTTGGACTTGGGTTAATGGCGTTTCTAATATCTTCGCTGTCAGAATTAAATATTTAGAGGCACCCAATTATTTTAATTGGCTAACTGACGATAGCCGTAATTAATTTTAATTAAGCTATTATTTTTATTTTATATCTTCGGACTGTTATTATCTCTATTTAATGATAGCGTTATTATCTCTATTTTTTAATAGAGTTATTATCTTTATTTTACGATAGCATAAGTAATATAAGAAACATAAGTATGACACTTACTATTCTTCCAACGTTATTTTTTTTCATGATAGCCTGTTTCGCCAATGACCCTATAAATCATTACGCGGCTAAAGACTGCTAAGGACTAAGCCAAGAATAGTCGTTGGAACTGCCAGGTAGTGGTGCCTATTTAAAATTGAAACGTTTTCAAAAGTTCAGAGTGGTTTGTTTTTTTTTAATCAAAAAAATTATTTTATTTAAATCGGATTTTTATTACTGTTAATTGATATTTGGATTTTTTTTTCTTTTTAACGTATGCCTATTTTTCTTAGTAATTTGAGTAATGCGTTAATGTAAATTTAAATTAATTACTATTCAAAACTAAATTTAATTTAGTTTGCTCTGAATTGACTTTACTAGAGAGTATATATTTTGCATTTTCATAAATACATTGAATACGGGAAGTAACGGGATTTAAAATCGTAAATTTTTTAAATAAATTACTTGATTTAAATCGCCAATTTTTTAAATAAATTACTTGATTTAAATCGCCAATTTTTTAAATAAATTACTTGATTTAAATCGTCAACTTTTTTAATAAATTACTTGATTTCAATCGTCATTTTTTAAAATAAATTACTTGATTTAAATCGTCAATTTTTTAAATAAATAACGATTTAAATCGCCATTTTTAAAAATAAATCACTTGATTTAAATCGTCAATATTTTAAATAAATAACTTTATTTAAATCGTCAATTTTTTAAATAAATTACTTGATTTAAATCGTATTTTTTAAAATAAATTACTTTATTTAAATCACTGATTTAAAACAAATTAATTTAAATCCGACAACCCTGGTGAAATTAAAACTTCGCAAATATAATGATAAATTGTGGAAACTGGCTATCCAGTATCTAAAATCGTTTAATGTCATACTTATGTTTATTATGTTACTTATGACGACAGTATAATACGGTCTATAAGGGTGTTCAGTAAGCTCTTAATTGTTTTCGCATATCGTTTTGACAAGTTGATAAATATTCATGTAGATATTATTTCATAGTTCCCGGATATGCGAACAATGTGATGATCAAAGTTACGAAATGATTGGCTGTAATTAATTAACGGGCATACGTTTCCAATTAATTAAAAGGGTGCGGTGACTGTTCATTATTCATTCTGTAGACGTCTGTATTTTATTTAGCCGGGTTCTTAAGCATTATCTCCCAAGTGATAGTGTGTGAAGTATGTACCCCGTAGCTACCCGCGACCTTTTAGGTCAAGCCCGATTTCGTTTTTCAACAACCTTTTTGGAATGGTGTAATACGATATTTGACCACTCAAACAGGGTGACCACATCTCCTATACAGGGTTCGTACCGACCTGGAAAACATGGAAATATCATTGTAAAATTACAATTTTTTAGTAAAAATAAGGGAATTTTATGAGTTCAGAAAGTTTGTTCTAAAGAGTACAAATTTGCATCAATAAGTTTATCTTATTAAAGATTTAACTTTATTGTTCACTTGTATATAATAATATGGAACTAATTAATTTTAAATGTCAAACATAAAATGGGTAATCTTTGAACTCATCATGAAAACATTGGTGAAGTTAGCAATGACACGGAGGCAAGTGTTTGCGACGTAATAAGAACTAAGGTTTTATCTTAATAATTTGGTACCCTTGCACCTAGAAAAATCAGGGAAATATCAGTGAGAAAACCTGGAAATATCAGGGAAATCGGATTGCTAACTTTATTTTAATAAAATCCTCGGTTTTCACTTCATAAGTATTTGAAACCATTAGTTTTCTGTAATTTCAACAGAAAATATCCGACATTTCCCAAATTCAACAAAATATCCCATATTTCCCAAATTCAACATAATATCCCATATTACCCAAATTCAACAAAATATCCCATATTACCCAAATTCAACAAAACATCCCATATTACCCAAATTCAACAAAACATCCCATATTACCCAAATTCAACAAAACATCCCATATTACCCAAATTCAACAAAACATCCCATATTACCCAAATTCAACAAAACATCCCATATTACCCAAATTCAACAAAACATCCCATATTACCCAAATTCAACAAAACATCCCATATTACCCAAATTCAACAAAATATCCCATATTACCCAAATTCAACAAAATATCCCATATTACCCAAATTCAACAAAACATCCCATATTACCCAAATTCAACAAAACATCCCATATTACCCAAATTCAACAAAATATCCCATATTACCCAAATTCAACAAAATATCCCATATTACCCAAATTCAACAAAACATCCCATATTACCCAAATTCAACAAAACATCCCATATTACCCAAATTCAACAAAATATTCCATATTTCCCAAATTCAACATAATATCCAATATTACCCAAATTCAACAAAATATCCGATGTTTCCCATATTTAACGGAAAATATCCTATATTTCCCATATTTAACGGAAAATATCCTATATTTCCCAAATTCAACATGAAAATATCTGATATTTCCCTTCATTTTCCAAAACAATCTTTACAATAAAATCCTTTTAATCGACTACAAATTTCCTATTTTCCTATTTTGTTCTTGCGAAACAGTCTTTACCATAACTTTAGCAGATTGTTCTTTTGATGACTGAGAATAACCCTTCTCATAGGAACCGTGTTGCATAAAATGAGCATTAATGCGACTAGTCTATAAATTTAAAACGCGTAGGCCTCCGTTGCACTTCAATCTAGCACCAGCGCGATTTAGCCATAAGAGGTTTAAAAGGAGATAATTTACGAGCTCGCATTATGAAGCTGTTAGCGCAAAGCGGGTGCTTATGGAAATCATTCGCGCTGGCTGGGAAACGAGCTCCATTTTCGGAAATAAATGTGTCTGCGTAATTCGAAACCGCGTCGCAATTAAGAAAAAAGGTTTTTTTTTCTTTTTCTCCGAATTCCCTTCTTCCAGGATTTTTTTTACTCGCGCGTCTTTCTTCGAATCATGTTGTACGGATGGGGATCCTTGCATAAACAAAAGCTCGTGAGTTACGACCTCCAAAAGGAAAGATTTTTTATCCTTCACTTCACTATTTCGGTCTGCCTTTTCCGTAGCTGGCTGTACTCATTGCGTTGTTTATTTATCGGTATTTTGCCGTCTTTCTCGTGTTTTCTTTTCCCCTGAGATTTATGCCCATTGTATATTTAGAAATTACAATTCTCGGTGTAAATGCGCGCTGATTCTCGTGACTCATGGACCTTTTGTATGGCTGCTTCGTTTTCGGAGTGTAGCTGGGATGTCTTTCGCGTATATAGGAACACCACTCTAATTTTAGAATTTCACTGGTGTTATAAAATACTCTTATGGCGCCTTAGAAGACCGAACTTACCCCGGCGATTTCGTAAATCTGAAATATAAGCCTCACAAGATCTGAATCTGCGCTTAAAACCTATAAACCTAGTCCCACACGCTCTGCTTAAAATCTATAAACCTGACGAACCAGTTTTAAAATCGATTATTCGGACTCTTGTCTTCTCGATCTGAAATTCAATTTTAAAATCATAAAAATAAAGTCGTCTATTAATATCGTATAAAACCGTGGTCTGTATTTAAGTGTAAATTACAATTTAAATTCGATCCGAAAAGACTGTTTGTATTAGCTTGGAAGTTATTAAATTTCAAAAAAAAACTTTTCCATTAGCGGGTATTGAATAAAATTTGAATAAGAGCTTTGAATATTTAAAACTTTTCCCTTCCAAAATTATTTTCCCAAAGCACACACACACGTCACGACTGCAGCTAGTCAATTTATCCTTTTCGTATTTGTCTTTAAATATTTAATATTCGATTAATGCGAAAATAGGGCTGACTCTCTACGGTGTGGTTTGATCTTCTGGATCACGTAGTTCCCCGTCGAAGCGTGCTTCGGAATACCTTACGAATCCTTTTCCAACCCTACTTTTAACTCATTGTCGAATCAGGCATCGAAAAATTTGCATAAGATTTTTGGGCCGGGAGAAATCGAGGCGAGGGGGAAGACCGACATAATCGTATTTCTAATTTGACTTTTGCCTGGCCCGGTAAGAATTCTTCGCACGTGCGTTTTATCCTTCCGCGTGTTGCTTGACTTTCAGTGCGCGCGCTTTCGTATCGCCCCCTTTTTTTTAGTCCAGCGCCATCTATAGTTGGCTCTGGAATTATACTTTGGTAAAGGTAGTGCTCGGATTTCGATTAATTTTTATCCATGAATAAAATAAGCCCGGCGTTATTTAAATAACCAATAGTTGAATAAAAATTCTAAAAAGTTTGAATAATCGCGAGTGAATAAGCCTATTATTTAAATAAAACAAACAATTATTTAGATAAATGCCACTTTTTTCCAAATAAACGCTTGGTTGCGTAAAAAACATAATTAAATAAGTCAAAATGATATCCTTTTTACCAACGTTTGTTAAATAAATCGGAAAATTTGTGAATAATGAATAAACAATTCCGAGCACTAGGTAAAGAGACCAATTTCGTTTAGCTCCCAGGATGCAGACCCGTAGAGAATATATCGAGGCTGTTTAGTTTCGCTTCGTCGCTGTCTGTTCTAGAAATATGGAGTCATTTTATCGAGTGGGGCTGGAGGTTAAACTTGAAAGCGCAATTTTAATTTTAAATTAATGTTAAATTAGAATTAAGAATGATATCAACATTTGAATAAGAAGTAATTTTAATTATTAATAAGTTTATTTAAATTAATATTTTCGTCTATTCGTAGCTATCTGTTCTATTAATATAGAACCGTTACAATTAAATTAATATTAAAAATTAAATTAAAAGCCAATTAAGATTAAAATTGAGAAATAAATTAAGATTAAAATTGAGAAATAAATTAAGATTAAAATTGAGAAATAAATTAAGATTAAAATTGAGAAATAAATTAAGATTAAAATTGAGAAATAAATTAAGATTAAAGTTGAGAAATAAATTAAGATTAAAATTGAGAAATAAATTAAGATTAAAATTGAGAAATAAATTAAGATTAAAATTGAGAAATAAATTAAGATTAAAATTGAGAAATAAATTAAGATTAAAATTGAGAAATAAATTAAGATTAAAATTGAGAAATAAATTAAGATTAAAATTGAGAAATAAATTAAGATTAAAATTGAGAAATAAATTAAGATTAAAATTGATAAATAAATTAAGATTAAAATTGATAAATAAATTAAGATTAAAATTGAGAAATAAATTAAGATTAAAATTGAGAAATAAATTAAGATTAAAATTGAGAAATAAATTAAGATTAAAATTGAGAAATAAATTAAGATTAAAATTGAGAAATAAATTAAGATTAAAATTGGGATAAAGATTGGATTAAAATTGGGATAAAGATTGAATTAAAATTGAGATAAAGATTGAATTAAAATTGAGATAAAGATTGAATTAAAATTGAGATAAAGATTGAATTAAAATTGAGATAAAGATTGAATTAAAATTGAGATAAAGATTGAATTAAAATTGAGATAAAGATTGAATTAAAATTGAGGATTAAGATTGAATTAAAATTGAGGATTAAGATTGAATTAAAATTGAGGATTAAGATTGAATTAAAATTGAGGATTAAGATTGAATTAAAATTGAGGATTAAGATTGAATTAAAATTGAGGATTAAGATTGAATTAAAATTGAGGATTAAGATTGAATTAAAATTGAGGATTAAGATTGAATTAAAATTGAGGATTAAGATTGAATTAAAATTGAGGATTAAGATTGAATTAAAATTGAGGATTAAGATTGAATTAAAATTGAGGGTTAAGATTGAATTAAAATTGAGGATTAAGATTGAATTAAAATTGAGGATTAAGATTGAATTAAAATTGAGGATTAAGATTGAATTAAAATTGAGGATTAAGATTGAATTAAAATTGAGGATTAAGATTGAATTAAAATTGAGGATTAAGATTGAATTAAAATTGAGGATTAAGATTGAATTAAAATTGAGGATTAAGATTGAATTAAAATTGAGGATTAAGATTGAATTAAAATTGAGGATTAAGATTGAATTAAAATTGAGGATTAAGATTGAATTAAAATTGAGGATTAAGATTGAATTAAAATTGAGGATTAAGATTGAATTAAAATTGAGGATTAAATTAATTCTGCGTTTTCTGCAGCCAAATACTCCGTTTCACGCATGTAGATGGCGACTTATTCGCCGGACTATATTTTGCCTACGGCCAACTTGTTTACCCTCCAGACAAGTCCCCTTGTATCCTCTGTATTTTAACGACTGAAATTTGGCGGCCGAAAAGCACGTTTTCAAATAAGTCATTTGCCTAAAAGTCTTTTCTTACGGACGTCTCCCCCACCCCGCGTCAAAGAATTTGTCTAGTCTTAGAAATTATCTTTTCCAGAGTCAGTGATGAAGATTTTCTTAGTGGGGGAGCTCTTAAGTTGCTTGATTTATAGACCTCCAAAGTTCACCCTAAATAAAAGCCTTTTTTGGGACTGTAATTCCTGTTCCCCGTTTTCCTCCAGATGTCTAAAAGGCCCGGGCGCTGAATTTCGCTAATGTACCAAAAACTTACTCTAGATTTATTGGCTAATTTGCATTTTTAGTATGAAGTTTCTTTTATTTATTTTATTTTTAAGATAGAAGCTTTTATTAGGAGTGGTTAGTACTTTCGTGTCGCAGCAAGAGGAGCCGAGCTCGACCCCAGATGGGGGCACCGAGGGAATACGCGAAATAACTCCTTCTGCGTTGAGTGTTAAAGGGGTTTTCCCCAGTTCTTCGGTTTCCCCTTCTATAAGTGTAGGGAGCTGTTGGCTCGCGTGGCATGAAGGGCTTGCCACCACCCTCCTACGCAACTACCGGCCACCTGAATTAAAGGCATTAAATTCGCTAGATGACTTGGGCCTAAGGTGGTGCCAAGGGTATTAGCCTAGCCTAGCTGATAATTATTATTATTATTACTATTAATAATAATTTACCGGTTCCAAAAACCCGTAAACAAGTGAAATTTTTGGTAGACTATCCTATATTCTTTTTCAATCTATGGATTTTTCTTATAAAGTCCAATAAGTTTGAGTTAGTAGATATTTCTGAATTATTTAGCTTCATTATTCGTGATAAAAAATTTAACACTACACTCTCTACCTTTAAAAGTTGGCGCCGCCAATTATGCCCTAAAATATTAATTATATATATATTATATATAATAATTATAATTATGCTGAAATCGTGGAATCTCTAAAATGAATAAAATTTTATTAATTTCTTGGAATCATTATGGTGTTTTAAACCTGAAATTTATCCTATAATATCCTATGTTTGAGAAATTTATGATCCTATATAATCAATTTTTGACTCTTGTATAATCCTATAAATTGATAAAAAAAATAATCCAGATTTTCCTATAAAGAATTTCAATTTCTGGCATAAACGTGACGTTGGCATGGTAACCTAAAAATGGAACGAAATTTCGTGCGAAGGAAACCTGGTTGGTTTCCACGCTTTATCGGATAGTTTAGTTAGGTACCTTCGCCCGTAAACCTTACCATCTACCTATCATTGACTTAACTAGCTGATTATACCTTATTTTTTGATTGTCCGGCGGGCCTAACGTGTCAACTGTAATGTAAGGTTTCTGTAGTTTTTAGGAAAACTATTGTCTGAGAAATGTTGCGTTTTTTAGATCGGGAAAATCGGCTTATGTTGGCTATTTTTTCCCATCGGGTTAATTTGCATAAATGTAATTATAAAAGTTTGAGATTACATACTTGCTTGTTAGTGGCTTGAAGTGTATTTATAGTCGCGTGTTTAAACGTTGAACGTAGGCGCTCTATGGAAATATAAGAGTATTGGCATAAGTAACATAATAACGATAAGTATGACTTAACCGATCTGAGTAGTATATTATCGTCCCTGGCAATAATATTTTTTACTAATTTTCATGCTTATTTATGGTATAAGCCAAAACCTTAGAATACGTGAACTTAAAAATATTTCTTGCAAGAAATGTAAGATTTCTTACTACCTCGAACACTTGACGGTTTGAAAACTTAAATTAAAACTACTTACGTCATAGTTTTTTTCCAGAATTTGTAAGAATGCTTTCGAGCCAAGAAAATAGACAGAGGAATAGAAATTTCTAGTGTTGTTAATTTTCTGGAAAAATAAAATGCAGAAAAATTTCCAGAAAACTTTCCGCAAATCGGAAAAATAAAAAATTGAAACATAAATTACTTTTTAAGGGTTTAACTTTTTATCGATATAAAATGTCTAATATCAGTAAACATACTATAAAACATGAATAGCGTTACATTGTTAATCAGTTTAAACTAGTCTAGAGGTTTAGTTTTACTTTCAGATTCGAAAAATGAGGCGAAAATGCTACTTTATTTAAATTTGCAAACAATATATTAGACTAATCATGGAATTAAAACTTTTTTATTTATTTTTCGGAAAAATACGAAAAAAAGTTCAGCCCACGAACGCTTTAAAATGTCGACATAGTCATGGAATCTACAATTTATATTCCTTTTCTATATTTTCTTTGTTTCGCAATAGTTTATAATAACAATTCAAGATGGCAGCACCAAAATTCACGTTAAAATTTACGATTTGAAAGTGTTAAAAATGTCATGCTTGTAAACATATGTTGAGTAAATTTAACTGCATTTTTATTAAATTGATATAGAATAAACTAATTATTTATTAAACTTAGCTGTACTTTTATCAAATTAAGTCTTAGCGTTTCAAATTATAAAAGTTTAGGTTTTAAGTTTTTACTTAAAAAAAAAGCCTATTTTTAAACAATAAGAAACTTAATCTCTAACTGGCCTCACCCCTGATAGCTAGCTTCTCCCTGTACACCAGTGTCGCGCGTGTGGAACACTTCTACAGGCGTTTTGATCTTTGCTCTCCGAATTGTATATTTCGCCTATAATCCAAAAGCAAATAAAACCTTATATTACTATTTCTATCGTTTATTTTAAAGCTCTAGAAGGCCGCTAGGGGTCGTTTTTCTGGGTAGCTTATAAAAAATACGGCGAAACAGCCGGGAAATATATTGGATCCAACTATGTTTTTTTTTTTCGTTCCGGAGGAAAAATAATATTGCTGACGTTGTGCCATAAGGAAAAGCAGACATTTGGTAAGGGGTAATGGTATAAATTGGATCCCTCTGCCCCCCCCCCCCCCCCTCTCGGAAGGCGTAGTGCGTGGAAGACTTATGGGCTAATTATCGAGGCTGCCGTTAGGAGGCGCGCACGGTTAACCATATATTGATAACACGGACGCCGCGTGCGCTCAAATTAATAATTTACTTAATTGGCTATTGGAGAATTGAGTATGTCAATTACGTTGATTAGGATTTTGATTCGGCCGTGGTATTTATTAGTTAATTTACCAGTGTGTTCGAAGTTAAATTATTGCTCGTTAGTTCTGATGATTTGAACGTCAATGACTTGATATTATATCGGAAAATTTCTATAAGAACTCTAGTTCCTTTTAGCAATATTTCGGGGTTAATTATAGCCAAGGCTTAACATTTACCTTTACCTAATTTCTGTTGATATTAACTACTCAAAATATTTATATTTAACTGCATTTTAGAAAATTCTATTTTGTTTTAATTAAAATTAGTTAAAATTAGATTTAAATGTTTTTTCTTGATTTTTTTAACCTTTTTTGCTTATTTTTCTTTAAAATTGATTATTATTGATTATATTTAATTGTAACGTAAACGTAATTTTAAATTAATCTTAATTAAATTTAATTGTTATTAAAATAATAAATTTATGTAATCAGGGCTTCCACCAGGTCCCTAATATACCTAAAGTCCCTATTTATCTTCAAGGTTCTTAATCTACCCTAAAACCGATATTTGGTCCTATTTTCATGTAATCCAGGGAATCCAACATAATCTTAAAATATTTTTATACATCTGCTCAAGGACAGTTTACAAAATAATCAAAGCTGAAGATTAATGATAAAATAGTGCGAACATAATACACAAGGTGGTGCCACAAACTGGGAAACATTTTTAAATCCTAGGACGGAGTTATGGAATTTAGTTCAACTAAAGAACTTTTGGTTTTAATTGCTCCCTATTTGGTTCCTATTTTGAAAAATGTGGTCCCTATTTTACCCTATTTTTATCGCTTTGAATTGACATGGCTAGAGACCCTACGTTGTCATAAATACACAAACAGGGTTCGTACACGACCTGGAATACCTGGAAAAGTCAGGGAATTTGAAAATGTTTCCAAAAGGTCAGGGAATTTGAAAATGGTTCCCAATGGTCAGGGAATAGTCAGTGAAATTTAAAATGGTCCGAAATAGTAAGGGAATTTTAAAATGATCCCAAAAGCAAATCCGGCAAATAAATTTTTGAATAATGTATTAAAAATACATAATTAACATTTTTTTAAGATTATACCTTAAAACATTCATTTATTGTACAAAAATGGTCAGATAAATTTGGCAATTTAGTCGGGGAAAACCTGGAAATGTCAGGGAATTTAATTCCGGAAATTTTGTATGAACCCTGATAAAGAATAATTAGTTAATTTAAATTAATGATTTTTTTCAAATCAATTTGATTTGAATAAGACAACTCAGTATTATTTTCAACTATAACAACAAACTACAATAATAAACTACAGCTCAGTATTATTTTCAACATTTAGTCGCACTACAAGGAGTCTACGAAAAGTATCCGAAACTACAGTAAATCAGGGAGAATGCTAAAAATATACTGCACAGTCACTATAGCAACCTTAATTCGATTGTGGGGCAAAATGTCTGCTTCCCCGTATAGACTTAGATAACCCCTAAATTCGATTAACATATGAAAACCTTTTTGGAAAATCTCATCCGTGGAACCTTTTTACGCCTTTTATTCGTGCGGGGGATTTCGTTTACCTTCCAGGGAGACAGAGGGAGCCACTAGAGGTTAGACACCTCTCTCTCTCTCTCTCTCCCTTTCCATTGTGGTAAAGTCGACTCGAAATTTTTCATCGAAGAAAAGGCAATATGTGTCAAAGACTCGGATCCGATTCCTGGACGGAATTATTCACCCCGCAACCCCGCGGTACACATCCGTCTTACGGTGAAAAGGGGATAAAGGGGCTCTACCCAACCCCGATAGACTCATTCCAGATTTTTTTGGGGAGTTCTTAAATACACCGTCACTTATTGGAGGTTATATGGAAAGATATCTATCGCATCTTGGGCCACCGTACCCAATAACCCCTCTCAAACAAAAAAAACCCAAGACGTGGCAGAGTCACCCCTGGGGCAGGGTTGCCAACTCGCGATTCAGAAATTCGCACAATTTTTTTAAAAGTTGCCCAATTTTTCGCCCAAATGAAATATAACATTCGGTTATAGCCCAATTTTTCGCCCAAATTAAATATAACATTCGGATATAGCCCAATTTTTCGCCCAAATTAAATATAACATTCGGTTATAGCCCAATTTTTCGCCCAAATTAAATTTTCGGTATTAGGTTTTCCGTCGTTAAAATTTAAAATACTGGTAGAAATTCTGAAAAACCTGAGAAAAAACCCCACAGAATGCCCACATCGCCCAACCGTTTTTGGTCGCCATTCGGTTGGAAAAGTAGCCCAAATTGTGCGACTTTTAGCCCAAATGGCAACCCTGCCCTGGGGTTAAATTGAGCCTCCCCGAACGAATTTTTAATTCATAATATTTTCCAACATTTTGAGATTGAATTTGGTGACATTTTATCCCCTCGGCGCACTGTCGCGTTTTCGATTGTGTTTCTCCGATAGCCTGCCGCTCACCTCTCGAACATTTCTTTTGTGACTGGAGCCGTTTTAACGCACCAATAAGAATAGGAGTGGGGTTCTGTTGAATGGTTAACTTCGAACAATGGACCAGTCACCAGTACCATCTGCGAATTTTTTTACTCCTATTTACGGCAAATAAGGGAGGCGTTGCGACCTTTTGTGGCAGCTTCGGGGGTGCCTTTTTTAAGCACCTGTCAGCGTTGCCAGATGCACGATAATTATCGTACGTGTCGATCATTTTAAATATTTAGTTCCGTACGATAAGATGCACGATAATTATCGTACGTGTCGATCATTTTAAATCTTTAGTTCCGTACAATAAGATGCACGATTATTATCGTACGTGTCGATCATTTTAAATATTTAGTTCCGTACAATAAGATGCACGATTATTATCGTACGTGTCGATCGTTTTAAATATTTAGTTTCGTACGATAAGATGCACGATAATTATCGTACGTGTCGATCATATTTAGTTCCGTACGATAATTCAACGGTGTTACTATATGTTACGCTATTTTTAGGGATGCACCGATATATCGGCTATTCGTAACCGATAATATCAGCCGTATTGTCGGATGATATATCGGTCGATATTAACAAAGTTATCGATCATAACAGTACTGCATATGATAAAACAATTATAAATGACTGTTCATTGCACTGTCATGCCATTTTATTCTCATTTTTCCTTAAAATATTTTGCAAGAGCATATCCGAACGAAAATATTTCTTTTCATTTTACTTCATTTAATTTCTATCACAAATCGAATATCGCTGTTTTTATTTGTAACCCTCTGTATAAAAAAGGTATGATCTAGCTTCTGAAATCTGGCGTATGTGGTTCGGCCAATCAAATCAAATATTATCATTAGTTAGTTAATCGATAATTTTCTTATTTTTAAAAGTTTTTCCTGAAAATATTTTTCTAATACCAGTATCGGCCAATATTGGCTTCGTTTAAGCCGATATTGGCCGATACCGATATTTAAAAAAATAGGTCGATATATCGGTGCATCCCTAGTTATTTTCGATATTTTTTCTTGAATATAGGGGAAAATTTTAACTATTAATATTAGTTTGTCAAAGTAAATTTTTAGAAATTCCGTAACTTGATTTAAGTGTTATTAAAATATTTGAGTTCTAATATCACTACGAGTTTACGACAATATTAAAATTTACCGCTAATTTTCAAGCAATAATTATTTATTCTCAAATCGATAATTAGTTATTGTTAACATAGCTAGCTACTAATATATTTCGGTGATAAAATCTTTTCGATTGAACAAAAATAAGTGAAAATATGAAAAGGTTGCCGCCTAAATTAAGTTTATCCAATGAGATTATAGTAGATAAAGTATATTTAGAGAGTTACCACCGCAGCTTTTCATCAGTTGATGAAATTAATTATTTTAAAAATTATTGGGTGCTGCGGTTACGATACTTTAAGGGTAATACGGGAAAAACATTTGCTCTAAATTCTAGAAATGAATGACGATTATTTCTTCTCAAACGACAAATTGAAGCCGTTGTTAGCTTTTCATAAGTTACCTTAAATAATTCAGGGGTTAAGTATAAAAAGGTAATATTTTCGTTCGAGAGGATACCGATAAAGTACCACCCGTTGCTCTTCGCCTGTTTTCTACGAAATATTTTTTTAGGCATGGTAATTTACTCCAGGTTTTTAGGGACTTTTTTCACGAGGGGGGGGGGCGCGGATCTAGGCAGGGAGTAATTGTATTTCCGGTCACGTATTCGTGAGCTAAACGCATCACGTGACCCTCGACCGGGGTCGTCACGTGGTTAGGAGCTGTCAATTTTGATCGCAATGCCCTCTTTTCTAAACCCCCTGGTTTCTCCATCTTTGTGTGTTTTCCCCAGTTTTTCGCCGCTAAGGTTTCATCCAGACGTTTTTTTGCACATATTTTCTGATATTTTTTCTCCTTTTTCCACTCAGACTGGGGAATATGGCTGTGACCTTTAACCCGACGGTTGTCAATCTTGTTATATATTGCGTGAAAGAAGAAAATTTTTTGAAGTGGCGCTGTAGTTCTCAGTTGGATATCAACAAGGTTATAGCTGGGTTCAACAGAGTTTAAGTTTGTTTAAGGCAGTGCTATCCTAAGTAAATGAAGAGTTTAGTGGATAAAATTATACTTTTTACCAGAAGTAGATATATATTTCGCAGAGAAAAATATTAATTTCTCAAAAAATACTCGGTTCATTTTTTGATTGAAACTTGAGTAAAAATCCTGTACACTCTGTTCAAAAAGTCTTTGCCCGTGGGATATTTCGAACATTTTCGACCGTCATTTCTTGTATAGTTGCATCAAGTCGAAGCGGACATCGGTAATATATTAATAAAATGTTTAGCTACAAATTGGCATAAATCATTTTCTGGATAGACTTATAATTTGGCCTATTTTGGCCTAAAAGAGGGGGTGTCAACTTTTTTATTTTTGATCTCAGGTCATTTAAAACTTGATTTTCGTGTTCTCCGGGGTTGATTTATATTTAGAAAGTGTTGGAATTATTCAAATCGCCGCATTGGTTCAAAAGATATTCACCAAAGAAGTTTTCACAGAAATTGAGGAATATCTAAACATCTCACCAAGCCATTTAAAATAATAAATGTTAACGGGTTTTGTCGCCATCTATAGTTCCTAGAAGTAATATTTTTTGTTTAATTCTAAATATGTAACAAATTGAAGGTTAACATAAATATTTTCTGTTCGTGAGATGTTTAGATATTCCTCAATTTCTGTGAAAACTTCTTTGGTGAATATCTTTTGAACCAATGCGGCGATTTGAATAATTCCAACACTTTCTAAATATAAATCAACCCCGGAGAACACGGAAATCAAGTTTTAAATGACCTGAGATCAAAAATAAAAAAGTTGACACCCCCTCTTTTAGGCCAAAATAGGCCAAATTATAAGTCTATCCAGAAAATGATTTTTGCCAATTTGTAGCTAAACATTTTATTAATATATTACCGATGTCCGCTTCGACTTAATGCAACTATACAAGAAATGACGGGCGAAAATGTTCGAAATCTCCCACGGGCAAAGACTTTTTGAACAGAGTGTACACTATGGAAAAAATTATTTTAGGAATTCTGTAATCACTTCAATTCTAAATTCCTACGTAAAATTTTCAAGGGTTTGGTCCCTCGGTAAAAATAGTGCCGGAAAATTACATTACTTAAATATCTAAGCAGTATAATTTTAATATTTATCTTCGTCGTACGGAATAATTCAGGCGGTACATTTCGAACCGTGATGCAATTGGTAGAAAATTTAATCAAGGTTTATCACTTATTCTGTAATTTCCGAATCATTTATTTAAAAATAAGGTATGTAAGCGTTGTTTAATTGCAAGGACAAATGTATAGCAACAAGAATACAATTAGGTACCTAAGAAAATGTGAGTATAGCACTGGCTTTTTAATCAAAAGTAGATAATTTTTGTCAACAAAGTTTGAGAATCTCCGTAATCCCATATTCAATTTTAAGTACCTGAAATCATTCTTAATAACCATCAAAACAAAATAATTTGCTGGGCCCCAGAGGTCCTATAATTCCTATAAAATCCTATATTTTCCATGTCCTATAACATCCTTTATTTTTAGCAAAATTCCCAAGAAGTCCTGTAAAATCCTATAATTTTGATATTTTGCCCATTTCAAATTTGTCAGTTAAATTGCTAGATTTAGCTATATGATAAAATTCCTACACAGTCATTCTAGTCTACATTTTTGTTATTGTTAACAAGGTTAGCTAAAATAGTTCAGTGTTTTTTTTATTTTTTTAAAGTGAAAATCAAAGATTTATTTCACTAAATATAGATTTTGTTTTTAAATGCATGAAGCTAGTAAATTAAATTGCATATAAAGTCCTATATTTTTAGAAATATAATCCTATTTTTCCTATAAAAAATTGAAGATTTGAGTGGGGGCCCTGGGTTTGATAAAGTTTACTTTCAATATCACCAAAAGTGTGATTAAGAAAAATAAAAACTTCGTTAAATTTGCATATTTAATTAAAACCAATAGTTACAATGATTTGTTCTACTAATGTCGAAGATGATGTGCGAAACTAGTCTCATTGGTTTTAATTAAATATGCAAATTTAACGAATTTTTTTTACCAAAAGTCAGCTAGGCTAATATCCAAGGCACCACCTTAGGCCTAAATCATCAAGCGACTTTTGAAGCCTTTGATTCAGGTGGCCGGGTTACAATGCGTAGGAGGGTGGTGGCAAGCCCTGCATGCCACGTGATCGAGCCAACAGCTCCCTACACTCACTATTACTATGATACCTCTAAGTAGTCAAATGACTATGTTGCCCTTTGCGTATATGTTTGTCTAAATAACTTCATAAGTTTTTTATAACTCACCGTGTATCAAGTTAGCCTTCACGTAAAATTGAACAGCCGAATTCGACCTTTCTCTAGTCCCGTTTGGTGCAGGGCTAGCTGAACTGTCAAATGAGTGATAAATTTCGTTCCCCCACCGAGCGACTGTTTCATTCTCGACCGCACAGCGGCGCTGGGTTCGAGATGTTTTTCTAATTTTTCATTTTCTCGAGAATCCGAGACACAAGTTATGACGTCACATTTTCTAGAGATTTCACCTTTCAAGAGCTTATTTGAGTACTTACACGGAGAGTACCCGAGGTGTTTATTACCGATTTTGTTCGAAGTCGGGCGTAATGTAGATATGATATATGAAATTGGCCAAAAAGGAGACGTTGCACTATCCATTCGATTTGCCATGGCAACCGAAAATGTTTTTGACCTCTTAAAACAAAAAAAAATCTCCATTTAAAAAAAACATGGGATTTTATCGGTTTCAGAGGTCCTAGCTACGAAAATTTTTAAAACATTTGAAATCACGAAATGTGTAATTTGGACCACATTTAGGTAAATTTCATCAAGTTTGGGTAAATTGTAACACTTTTGGGGTAAAATTGTAACAATGTTTGGGTAAATAAAGGAAAAAAAAAACTTGTAGAGGTTAACGGTAATAGTTAGTGTAGGGAGCTGTTGGCTCGCGTGGCATGTATGGCTTGCCACCACCATCCTACGCATTAGTTATTAGTAAGTTTTTTAATTTCTTCAAATTTGTTTAGGATTTAGATATATTATCCCTTTTAATTATGGACTAATCTACTTTTTCGCGTATTTTATCATCCTACGCATTGTAACCCGGCCACCTAAATTAAAGGCCACCTAAATTAGGCCTAAGATGGTGCCTTGGGTATTAGCCAACTGATTATTAAAAAAATATATTATTTTTGTTTTAAGTGGTCAAAAATATTTTCGGTTGCCATAGCAATTCGTATTTGTATTGCAACGTCTCCTGTTGGGAAATTTCATATCTCATATAGGTCTACATTAAGCCCGACTTTGAACAAAATCGGCAATAAACACCTCGGGTACTTTTCTTGTTAGAGACATGATTAACTTCTGATATTACCTTGATTATCCCCGCGCAAGTCTCCCTAATTAGTGTCATACGTATGGAAAAGACATTCCCGAAGCTCCTGCCTCATCGCAGACTCTAAGACGACGCCATATTGAGTCTTAGAAGCTGGAACGTGATTGACAGATTCCTTGTTAGTTCGGTGGCCTGGATGCCCCCTTCTCATTTTGGCCCACCCCCGCCATTCTTAAAAGAGACACTTCAGAAGGAAAAGATACCGTCACGCCCTCTTGTGGGCCTCTCGCCCAACTTGGCTTCGTTAAAGATAGAGAGATATATATATATATTCTCAATATAAGGAAAAATAACGAGAACAAGATGGCCAAGTCGGATAATATCGGTTTCACACAGACCACCTACCCCAAGAAGGACCCGCATCAACCTCGAAAAGAAATTCTCTCAAAAGTGACGCGGCTTTTTTTACAGAAAATAGAATAGAGCGCGTACAGGGTTCATACAAACATGGAAATCAGTGAAAACCTGGAAATATCAGTAAAATTTATTTAAAGCAAAAAAGTCAGGGAAAATGAAAAAATTTCGGGAAAATCAGGGAAAATAATTATGAGAATGTGCAATTTGTTTTAGTATTTTTGAAATTATTACTTAGTATTGAATTTATACGTTCAATCTTGACTATATTATATTAGAAAGTGTAACAGTAATTCTTTAAACATTTTAGAGACTTTATTGTTTTAAAAAGTACACCTGGAAAATATTCAAAACTACTCTGGAAAACCTGGAAACATCAGGGAAAATGGTTTTTGAAATATTGTATGAACCCTGGCGTAAAAATTCTTTATTTTACGTAATAAAAGTAGCCAGCTTCTACGATACATTTTTTATTCTTTGTACCTTCTCTACTTGCCGTGAGATGTCGCTCTCTTAAAAAAAGCTGCATTACATTCGTGACATAAACAAATTTAAATTACAACCAGCAGTGTTACGAGGTGGAAAATAGTGGAAATTTCCGGCCTGGACAAAGAGTGAATTTAGTAGCCAATCGGACCAAAAGTGGCCAGTAAATATTTTTACCACATAAAATTATAAAATAATAAGAAAAAGAAATTTCAGATTTGGTCTACTTAAGGCAAATATATGCATAGGAATGGTCAGATTCTGATTAACATTAGAATAGTCTTTTTTTGGAATAATTAATTATATTAATTACGTTCCGTGTAATCTAAGACATTTTTACAATAAACTTCTTAAAAATTTAATTCCAATTACATTTTCAGCTTTTAAATGCAATTTTCCTTTATTAGCCACTTTTGCCACTTTTTTTCCAATTTTTCACTATTTGCCACTGGCCTGGACTTTTCTCCAAAAAGGTGGCTATTTAGGAACACTGTTCGACACAGATTCTCGAACTGAGTGGTATATTATCGTCCTTGTTAAAAGAATTTTTCAACTTGGGCATATTTAAACACTGTCATGTGCTGAGAACTAAACCTAGTTACTTATGGTGCAGACTTAACTATTTAGAGCCAGTTGAGAGAAAATATAGACCACAGGGAAATAATGGCGAATATGGTAAAAAGTAGTGTTGTAAGTCGGAAAATGTTCCGTATTTTTCCGAAAAAAGTAAAGGCTTTCAGTCCATGATTAGTCTAATATATTGTTTGCAAATTTAAATAAAGCGGCATTTTCTCCTCATTTTTTCGAATCTAAAAGTAAAACTAAACCTCTAGACTAGTTTAAATAAACTGAATAAATAACAATGTAACACTATTAATGTTTTGTAGTATGTTTACTGATAATAGTCATTTTATATCGATAAAAAGTTAGAAACATTAAAAACCCTTAAAAAGTCATTTCTGTTTCATTTTTTTATTTTACCGATTTGCGGAAATATTTCCGCGTTTTATTTTTCCGGAAAATTAATAACACTATAATGGCAAATTAAAAAATATTGCATTTAATTTAGGAACACTGACTACCAACGATACGTGTCCCGCTTGGGGTAGATGGTCTATGCCCGACACGAACGAACACAAACAGAGAATGGGGGGAACGCTATTGTCAGTTCTACACATTTTTGACCGGGCTCCTAAAGAGGGTACGCATCTGGTAAAAATGAGAGGAGAAAATTCCTTATAATATATTCCCAAGTCGACAGGAGTCTTCTTATAACTCTGGTTTTCGTTGTGACTTCGGAATATTTTAAAACCCTTAAAGGCCTTCCAACTTCCCAGAACTTCTCTTCCTCTCCTACTTTTAAAAATTCCTTGATCTAAGTTTTTGGAATTATTTCTCTATTTCTACTCCCGGGGACTTTTCCCTTTGAACCTTTGGGCGGTGCGGGGGGTGGGGGCTGTAGCCCCTATTCATTGGCATCCGTATTCTTTTATTTGATTCGATTATACCTGGGAGAGAGATATCGGAAGCGGGGATGGCCCCCTCGCAGTTTTCTCGCGAGATTTCGGTCTCCCCCTCCTTTGCTAGATCTTATATAATAGTCTGCAGCTTACGTACCTCTCTTTGCGCGTTCTCTCAAAAGCGCCTATTTTCCGACTCGACTTCCTTGATTTGATTAATAGGACGTCTTTGGATCACGCAGACGTTTTATTCCTTTCTATTTCAAGATGTAGGCGGGGGTAGGAAATGAAGCCTTCCCCTTAATACCTACCTGATAGTATTATAAAGCCCGTAAGCTATGCTGTAGTCTCTTAATTAATTCTTCTAGGTAAATGGTAAATAGTAGAGTATACCGGTTTTAATTTTATTTATAACCCTGGCCGAGAACAGGGTTCTTTGATTTCAATGAAGTTGATTTAAATCAGCGATTTCAATCAAATGATTTTTTTATTAAATCAGTTCCTATAAAAGGTTGTTTAAATTTCCATAAACGATAGATTTACCATTGAATTATTATATTTTAGACTATTTTTGTCATACTATTCAATGATATTAGACTCTTCCCCCACGTGATATTTCATATACAGTACTTTAATAAGTTAATACTGTGATAAATATATACTTATTTCTTGGAATAGATATTTTTTTAAATGATAAAATTGTCTACTAATGATAGGAAAATAATACCTAATATCAATAAGCTCATATATTGCCTTTAAAAAGTGACAAAAACCAAAAACATAAATTAAAATAAAAAAATCGATTAAAATCAAAAATATCAAGAACCCCGGCCAAGAATGCATTTATTTAAATCAAGTATTTATGAAAATGTACAAAAGTACGTTCTTTAGAAATTTCAATTTAGAGAAAATGCAATTAATTTTTATTATTAATTATTAAATTTAATAAAGATTAATTTAAACTATGGTTTACGCTATCGCTGCACTAAATTATTTTTCAATTTGTCAAGAAAACACTCATAAAACCTTAAAAAAAATTACTAAAATCAATAAAAATCGGATTTAAATCAAATCGATTTTTTTAATTCATGCTCGAATAGTAACCTCTTCCCTATTTATTTTTTATTGACTTTTTTGTCTTCACTTTCTGAGAGTAACGTAAATGAAAACTGTATTATTGGAAAAATTATTTTTATAAATATCCCTATGTGGAAACGATTCTCAACATAGTTAATATCTCTAAGTATAAATAAGGAAATTTGATATCTTCTATTAATTAATAACAATAAAATCCTAAAAATGGAAACGTAAAAATTGAGTTAATTATTAAATATTAAAAGTTAAGTATTAAATATCGGTAATGTAAAAACCAAAATTATTTAAAATTTAACTCAAAGAGCATTATCTGGTTTAGCTTGATAATGGTTCTTGGGTGACAAAATATATTTAATTTGGAGGTTAACCAAATATTACTGATCAAACCAACTGTGAACTTAACTTAAGACACCCAAAATGAAATCCCTTATATTCCCTTGCCAAAACAAGTTGAAATTTTTGACATTTTTACGTCGTTCAAATGACGTTACTTAGACAGTTCTGGTACGTGGTTTTCGCAACCCTCAGTAATCCAATGTCGAATACGAAACCAAACTTGGCTATCTCAATGGAGCAACGCGTGTTTTTTCGCGCCTGGGATGAGCGCGTTGATGATGATGGCCTTCCGGTGGAGGACGGTACAGTAGCTTCTTTGAGACACGCCTCGTTAGCGCCCCCTGCCGACGAGAGTGGGAACTACTTGAAGAGCAAAAATAAACATCCTGATTCGGGGGATTGACGTTTGGGATGGCTGCGACTCCAGGAGCGAGGGGCGCTTTCAGAGCCTGCTTCATTAGTCGGCGAGAGGGTGACCCGCACAAAGAAGACTCTTTGTTTCTCTATAAACTCCTCCTCTTCGCTAAATATGGTAATTCGAGTGCCGTTGTTGCCCGACTCCATCTACTTACCAGCCCGTCAAGCTCCGTACTATATCAGGGAAAGTCCGAATTTTAAGAATATGTAAAAAGTCAAGAAATTTGAAACTGGGCCTAAAAGGCAGGAAATGTTAAGAATTTGTATAAAGTCAGTGAATTTAAAAGGGGGCCTAAAAGGGCAGGGAATTTTAAGAATTTAAAAATGGGCCTAAAAAGTCAATGAATTTAAAAATTGGTAAAAGTCAATGAATTTAAAAATTGGTAAAAAGTCAATGAATTTAAAAATTGGTAAAAAGTCAATGAATTTAAAAATTGGTCTAAAAAGTCAGAATTTTAAGAATTTGTAAAAAGTCAAGAAATTTGAAACTAAGCCTAAAAAGGCAGGGAATTTTAAGAATTTAAAAATGGGCCTAAAAAGTCCGGAAATTTTTAGAATTTGTAAAAAGTCAGTGAATTTAAAAATTGGCCTAGAAAGTAAGAATTTTAAGAATTTGTAAAAAGTCAGGGAATTCAATTTTCTCTTAACACTTTTTGAAGGTAATTTTACTTTAGATCTATGACAAATTCTATGATTATCGTTTATTTCCTTCAACGTTTGGACGGTTTGGTTAATTTTTTCAAGATTGCAATAAGCTTTTTACTGAAATATAAGTCCCATTTAAATTTATGAACTTATAAAAGTAAAATGTAAAATAAAGTAAAAAATTTGGTCTTAGTCAGGGAAAATCTCTTAAAATGGTCAGGGAATAGTCAGGAAATTTGAATCTGAAAATTTGGTGGCAACCCTGTGTATCGACAATCTCTCTTATTTAACTTTCTAACTTGCTCCAAACTCGATTTGAAATTGAACTTCCTTCTAGCCGCCTTTTCATTTCAATTTGGAACGCGTCGATTCTTATAGATACTACCAAGAATTTACTAGAATGAACTGAGAATGTGTAGGTAGCGTCCTGTCTGCCTCATGATACCCCGATTCTAAACCACGCCCTACGCCTTATCGCGTTTACTTTTTCTCTCGATAAAGGGGGGGGTCAGGTACAAATACGGGCATTCTCTACGTGTAAGGGAGTCATGAAAACGGAGGTTACAGAGCTGCGCGTTTCATATTCTCCTCACACCTGAATAAATTCTTGGTAACACTGCCTCAAATTACGCGGCAATTTGCTGCCCCCTTGGTTCGATCGGGAAAAGGGGATCATTCGTTGAAAAATTCAATTGGGTTTGCCGCCGTTCTTTACGGCGACGGTGTCTCCTTCTAGCCGTAATGTGGTGAACTAAAAATTTTTATCCCCTCCTAGTGTCTTTTGAAATTCTTAGAGAGAGAGAGAGATGGAATAGAGATTCTGGGCACCTGGATCCCAGCGTATTATTTTCCCGTGTATTCTCTTTCCTTCCGCCGTTGTTTTTTCCAAGTCCTCGGGGGCATCTAAGACTTTTCTTACAATAGTTTAAGAGTGGCGCGAGGAATTCGACCACCTTACGTGCTTCGACTCCGCGATGTTGATCATATCTTGCATTCGGCGTTTCCCCGTCTCACGGCTTATGCCCGGTGTCGTCTACGTCCGTCTGAATTGTTAGGAGTCGGATATTGTACACTCTTAACTCTTACCAATATTCCTAAAATAATTATCGACATTATCTGAAAAGGGAACGAGAAACTTTGAACGGGAATAGAATGGGAATTGGAACTTTTCAACGGGAATGGAATCTGAATTAGAACTTTTCAACTGGAATGGAATGGGAACGAGATGTTTTCGACGGGAATGGAATGGGAATGAGAACTTTTCGACGGGAATGGAATGGGAATGAGAACTTTTCAACGGGAATGGAATCTGAATTAGAACTTTTCAACTGGAATGGAATGGGAACGAGATGTTTTCGACGGGAATGGAATGGGAACGAGATGTTTTCGACGGGAATGGAATGGGAACGAGATGTTTTCGACGGGAATGGAATGGGAACGAGATGTTTTCGACGGGAATGGAATGGGAACGAGATGTTTTCGACGGGAATGGAATGGGAACGAGATGTTTTCGACGGGAATGGAATGGGAACGAGATGTTTTCGACGGGAATGGAATGGGAACGAGATGTTTTCGACGGGAATGGAATGGGAACGAGATGTTTTCGACGGGAATGGAATGGGAACGAGATGTTTTCGACGGGAATGGAATGGGAACGAGATGTTTTCGACGGGAATGGAATGGGAACGAGATGTTTTCGACGGGAATGGAATGGGAACGAGATGTTTTCGACGGGAATGGAATGGGAACGAGATGTTTTCGACGGGAATGGAATGGGAACGAGATGTTTTCGACGGGAATGGAATGGGAACGAGATGTTTTCGACGGGAATGGAATGGGAACGAGATGTTTTCGACGGGAATGGAATGGGAACGAGATGTTTTCGACGGGAATGGAATGGGAACGAGATGTTTTCGACGGGAATGGAATGGGAACGAGATGTTTTCGACGGGAATGGAATGGGAACGAGATGTTTTCGACGGGAATGGAATGGGAACGAGATGTTTTCGACGGGAATGGAATGGGAACGAGATGTTTTCGACGGGAATGGAATGGGAACGAGATGTTTTCGACGGGAATGGAATGGGAACGAGATTTTTTCGACGGGAATGGAATGGGAACGAGATTTTTTCGACGGGAATGGAATGGGAACGAGATGTTTTCGACGGGAATGGAATGGGAACGAGATGTTTTCGACGGGAATGGAATGGGAACGAGATTTTTTCGACGGGAATGGAATGGGAACGAGATTTTTTCGACGGGAATGGAATGGGAATTGGAACTTTTCGACGGGAATGGAATGGGAATTGGAACTTTTCGACGGGAATGGAATGGGAATTGGAACTTTTCAACGGGAATGGAATGGGAATTGGAACTTTTATTAAATAATAATAAGTTGTTGAGTATCGAATCGAACGAGAACTTTAAACAAAAGATATTATTTATCCCAGAAACGTTGTTGGGTATCGAATCTAAGCGTGAAGGGGACATCTTATTTGGGTCGGGATCGGGTTGGAATTTGAACTCGGTTCGTATGTCGGAGGTGGCGTATGATGGGATCCTTGGTCGCCACCACTTTCCTGATTTACTTCGATTCTTCGAAGCTGCGGGCTGTTGGATCGTTACTAGCTGGCTCGGGATACAACGCCGGAAAACCTTCCTAAAATTCCGATGCCTTTTATTTTTGCCGGTACATAGACCCTTCTTTTTTTATCGCTCAATAGGAAATTCCGCCAATCTAATGACCCGCTCTGTTTTTCTGGAAGCCCTCCGCGAAATAATAAAGCTTCAGCCGTTACAATAATACTGCCCGAGAATGGAAAGTTATTGATATGGAAAGGCTTGTTTTCGGTGCGCCAATAAAACGAGATACTTTTAACAAACCCACGCGAAGGATCATCGCCAACCGATTTGCCCAATTTTCCGTGAAGCCATTGTGTTCCATTTACGAACACGTTGGTAATATCTATGACCCTTTATTGTCAAAACGATCGGGATTTGTTTAGCAAGCCTCATTGGATCTTCCCGTTTTTGGGCAATAGAAGGACATTTTTTTCTATATACGTTAGCAGAAGTACATAATAAAACCACTATATAACGGAAGTGTGAAAGCTCCTATACCTGCTACGTTAAAAACCGTTCTTAGCTTAACATGCCGCTTTGTTTGTATCACCAAACCGCTAGATGGCGCGGTTCTAAATTTTGGAAGAATACAAAACGCTAAATTTCATACTTATTGGTATTAGTATTATGTTACTTATGGTAAAAGCGGCTCCTTTCTTTTGGCGCAGTGGCGACATCTCCCGTTGCGCTTTGTAGTCGTAGCTTTTGTCGATCGTATTGCCCTAGGGTTCGAATCCTGGACTGTTCATTTCGTTTTATAGAAAAAATATTGTAACTAAGGGAAACTGAAAATCAAACATTCAAATACGTTATAATGTACAGAATTATAACAAGGTCAGGGAAAACAGGAAAAGTCGGGGAATTTAAAAATGGGCCAAAAGTCGGGGAATTTTCAGTATTTGGAAAAAGTCGGGGAATTCAATTTTACCTTGACACTTTTTGAAGGTAATTTTACTCTAGATATATGACAAACTATGATTATCATTTATTTCCTTGGAAGTTTGGATAATTTTTTCAACATTGCAATAACCTTTTTACTGAAATTTAATTCCATATAAATTTATTAACTTCTGATAAAAGTAAAGTATAAAATAAAAATTTTGGGCGTAAAAGTGAGGGAAAATCTCTTGAAATGGTCAGAGAAAACAAGGAATAGTCGGGGAATTTGAATCTGAAAATTTGTAAACCCTGTATAACAATAATCATATTTTTATTACTTATCTTGACTTATTTATATCATTTTAATGCAATAATTTATTATAAGCCACTATTGGCCACTATCATGGACTTTACTCTTAAAATTACTCCTTCCGCGTTGAGTTGGCCAGTTCTCTCCCCACTGGTATAAGGGGTTTTCCCCAAGCTCTTCGGTTTCCCCTTCCGTAAAAACTTGTCGATGTTAACGGTAATAGTTAGTGTTGGTTCGCGTGGCGTGAAGGGCTGGCCACCACCCTCCTACGCGTTGTAACCCGGCCACCTGAATTAAAGGCTTCAAAAATCGCTCGATGACTTAGGCCTAAGGTGGTGCCTTGGATAATTTGCCTAGCTGATTATCATTATAACGATATAATCACAACGTAGGTGATAAAATCGTTAGTTAGACTGACAAATCTTTTATTTTATTTTAAGTTTCTTAATGGTTGTTTAGCAAAAGGAAATAATATTAGTTATTCTTTTAAGGATAGAATAGTTCAAATAAAATTTCAAATGTCGGCCACTATTTTACTCAAGACGTAGGTGATAAAATTACTATTTTGACTGAAAAATCTTTTATTTTATTTTAAGTTTCTTAATGGTTGTTTAACAAAAGGAAGTAATATTAGTTATTCTTATAAGGATAGAATAGTTCAAATAAAATTTCAAATGTCGGCCACTATTTTACTCATGACGTAGGTGATAAAATTGCCATTTTGACTGAAAAATCTTTTATTTTATTTTAAGTTTCTTAATGGTTGTTTGACAAATGGAAGTAATATTAGTTATTCTTATAAGGATATAGTTCAAATAAAACTTCAAATGTCGCTAGATTAAATAAAGTTATAAAGCCGATTCGTCCGCTTGAAATTGGGGAACTTCGGTATAAAAATTCGAGTCTAGATCGTCTCTTTGTTAGTATTCCCATCACCGAAGCGAGAAAAAGTGGGAGGCGGGAACGATGTCGCTACGAGATTGAACGATACAAATTGGTGGTACAGAGCGGTGTCGGTGGATTGTTCGGAGGGATCGAGTAAGCCGCTTACCAACCCAACTCCGCGAGCCTCCCTTCCTACATTCACACCGCCAGGGGACGCCCTCTACCGACGTAACCCTCCCCTTATAAAAAAGAGACGATGGGGAGACGGAAATTCTCATTCTTTCTCATACTCTTGATCCTCCCGTTTCCACGGTAACCGCATCTTTTAGGATCGGGAGAAGCGAGCCCTCTTAATTCCCACACCCTCACCCGACAGTTTCGTCTCGCATCTGGAATAAAGTGTGCCCGCCTTTATAGACGCTGCCACGTGAAGACTTAGCCGTCGCATTAGGTTCCTTTTCTTATCCGGAATCGGTATAGCTTTTATTATTCGCTATTGACTCCATCCACCTTAGCTCGCCTCTCCTTATCAACCTTACGTCCGTCGCTATTACTGTTGGGTTTTTATGGTTTAGTCGAAACTGTTTCGGTCTTACCGGATATCGATATACTTTTATTGACGATATTTTACCGTAAGTGGAACGTATCTTAGAATTTAAAAATTTATTTTTTATTTCATAAGTACAGGGAACCCATAGGTCCTATAATTCCTATAAAATCCTATATTTTCAAAAATGTCCTATAATATACTATATTTTTAACAAAATCCCTAAAAAGTCCTATAAAATCCTATAATTTTGATATTTTGCCTATTTCAAATCCCGCCACTCACAAGGAGACGACCCGAGGTGTAACACACCGATTTTTTTCAAACTCGGAGGTTTGGTAGACCATCATGTAACTTGAAAACCCCTAAAGGGAAATGTCTCCATAGGCAACCAAAAATGTTTTTGACAACACAAAATGGTAATTTTCCCATTGAAAATAACATGAGAAATTGAATTTTTTGACAATGCCAAAAATAGAAAATATAAATAAAAAAAGTATGAAAACGGTTGCCTATGGAGACATTTCCCCAAATTCCTATACCAAGTCATTCTAGTCTATACTTTTGTTATTGTTGACATGGTTAGCTACTAGTATATTTTTGTGACAATATGGCGAGGGGCGAATCACTTTGTTACAGGGTGTCCTAATAATCATGATTAATGTTTTAATTACGATTTAATCATTTTTATTTTTTGTACAGCCTCAGCTACAGATTTAATTTTAATCTAATCTAATCATGGTTTGATCATACGAGGGTGTCCTAATAATCATTGGAGTGAGCTGCCCTCGTAAAATGGTTAAATAGTTTCTATTTTTTAAGTGAAAATCAAAGATTTATTTAACTAAATATAGATTTGGTTTTTGAATGCATAAAGTTAGTAAATGAAATAGCATCTGTATAGTCCTATAAAATCCTATAATTTTGTAAAAATAGTCCTATAAAGTCCTTTATTTTTAGAAATATAATCCTATTTTTCCTATAAAAATATTGAAAATTTGAATGGGGGCCCTGAAATTATATAATATATTATATATCTTACGAGAGAAATACCCAACTAGGTCATAAAAGCGAATTTTGTATTACTCCATTTGACGATGTGATAAATACAAAAAATCACGCTACGTAGGGATAATAGTTTTAAAAAGTAACTATATGATAAGTGTTATTTTTCAAAAGTTATTTTCTAACAACTCTAGTCGGAAATATTCCCAAACTTTGGGAAAATATCAACCGGGTTGAATTTCAGACATAACATTTAAATTGAGATTGCGTTGCTTTGACAGGGTTGCCACACGCCAGGTAAAAGTCAGGGAATTTAAAAATGGCCTAAATTTTTAAGGTAATTTTACACTAGATCTATGACAAAATCCATGATTATCATTTAGTTCCTTGAAAGTTTTTTTATAACGCTGCAATAACCTTTGTACTAAAATATGAGTTGATTTAATTTTACTAATTTCTAATAAAATTAAGTTAAAAATTATACAATTTTGGCCTTAAAATGGTCAGGAAATTCTAATCTGAAAATATTGTGGCAACCTTGTTTGATGATAAAAATGCATAAAGTTTTTTTTTAGGTTATTTTCTCGCCTTCGAGTTAGTAATAGAGTTTATTGATCTAAATTCAATATGACCGTAATTATTATTCTTTTTGTCCCCATAAAAAATTGTGTACATCAAAATGGCGACTTTTGATGCATTGTATATTCAGATTAGTTAAAGGTGCATGCTAAGATTTTGTGTTTGCAGTTTTTCCGAAGTATTATATACTTTTCTGAAAAAAATAATAAAGCCGCTTTTTGAATCCATTTTGATAAGTAGGTCAGCCCCTGTAAATTATCTTCTCCCTGAACATTGACGTACTGCGGTTGGAACACTTCTACAGGCGCTTTCTTCAATTTTATCTCACGGTGTTATAAATAACTACACTTTAGGCCTTTTTTTTTTGGTAAGGCTACTGATCCGTGAATTTTTCTAGTGTCTTGAGGGATTCTTGGGAAAAACCGTTTATTTGGCACTTTTTGGGGTTCCCGATTAATCTTCGTTGTGTTTTAATTAACGGCGGTTTTTCATGGGGACACCTTTCTCAAAGTTTCGAAGACGGTGGCAAGATTAAGAGTTTTTTGACGCCGTTTTTTTCCCTCCCGCCAGACTTCTTCTTCGCGGTCCTCTTCCGCTTCTTGATCCTTGTTGAGAAATTAGAGAAAAGGTCGTTTATTTGGGTGTTGTCCAAAGTTTCCCAAAAACCCGACGGCTATTATTTCCCTGTCTTTTTCACTTAAAATGTCCTTTTGTGCTGTCTTCATTTTTCACTTAAAATAGAACCTTTATAACAATACAATGTTCTTTGGTGGTTTCTTAGACTTATTTAAATTGAGTTAGACCAGAAGTATATAATTCATATCTTACAAGATAAGTATGCCTCGCACAAATACTTCTAAAGTATCCCTTTCCCTACAAGTCTTAAAAAAAACTATTTCCTAAAACTATTGCATCAAAATATGTAAATAATAGATCTTCCAACCGGTCCCTAAAATACCAAAAATTACATATTTTTCTTCAAAGTCCCTAATCAATCTACTCTAAAATTGGGATTTGCTCCCTAAAGTATCCTATTTTCATGAAATTCCGCGAAACCAAAATAAGCTTATTTTTTTTATAGATCTGCCCAAGGACTAGTCAAAACAGAGGATTAATGATAAAATAGTTCTAACATAGTACACAAAAATGTGGTCCCTGTTTGGGAAAATTGTGGTCCCTCTTTGGAAAAACGGGGTTCCGCTTTGGAAAAACGGGGTTCCGCTTTGGAAAAACGTGGTCCCTCTTTGGAAAAACGGGGTCCCTCTTTGGGGGGAAACGGGGTCCCTCTTTGGGGGGAAACGGGGTCCCTCTTTGGGGGGAAACGGGGTCCCTCTTTGGGGGGAAACGGGGTCCCTCTTTGGGGGGAAACGGGGTCCCTCTTTGGGGGGAAACGGGGTCCCTCTTTGGGGGGAAACGGGGTCCCTCTTTGGGGGGAAACGGGGTCCCTCTTTGGGGGGAAACGGGGTCCCTCTTTGGGGGGAAACGGGGTCCCTCTTTGGGGGGAAACGGGGTCCCTCTTTGGGGGGAAACGGGGTCCCTCTTTGGGGGGAAACGGGGTCCCTCTTTGGGGGGAAACGGGGTCCCTCTTTGGGGGGAAACGGGGTCCCTCTTTGGGGGGAAACGGGGTCCCTCTTTGGGGGGAAACGGGGTCCCTCTTTGGGGGGAAACGGGGTCCCTCTTTGGGGGGAAACGGGGTCCCTCTTTGGGGGGAAACGGGGTCCCTCTTTGGGGGGAAACGGGGTCCCTCTTTGGGGGAAAACGGGGTCCCTCTTTGGGGGAAAACGGGGTCCCTCTTTGGGGGAAAACGGGGTCCCTCTTTGGGGGAAAACGGGGTCCCTCTTTGGGGGAAAACGGGGTCCCTCTTTGGGGGAAAACGGGGTCCCTCTTTGGGGGAAAACGGGGTCCCTCTTTGGGGGAAAACGGGGTCCCTCTTTGGGGGAAAACGGGGTCCCTCTTTGGGGGAAAACGGGGTCCCTCTTTGGGGGAAAACGGGGTCCCTCTTTGGGGGAAAACGGGGTCCCTCTTTGGGGGAAAACGGGGTCCCTCTTTGGAAAAAGTGGGTATTCGTACCTATTGTAAACTACCTCAACCCTTCAACGGTACATGTTTGATATTAAAGGCGTAGATGGATATTTATTTCTCCTGAGAGATGTATTATTAACTTCTGGTTAAGCCAGCCTATATTCCGGGTATACTATTGTTAGAGTATTCCTTTTTTTATTTCGTATCGTTAACGATATCTTCTGGTTTTCTAAAGGCCCTAATAAATTTCTGTAAAAACTCCGCTGGGCCATTGATGGCCACTTTAGAAATTGCTTTCTGTACGAGTGGTTTATTATCTACGTCGGTACAGCGGTCATTTAGAAGGGGTTAAAGTAGCGATTTGCCCGAAAATGACCCAACAGTTACGGTCTAAATGACCACGTGAAGTTGGGCTATTTCATATTTGATGCCATACGAAGAACTCCTTTCTTTATCCAGTCCTACAGCGATTTTTTTCGGGTTAAGAATATTTAATTTTTCAACCATATCAGGGCTCCAAGCGATCCTATAAAGTTCTATAAATTTTTTTTATCCTACAGTTCCTTTTTTTTTAAGCATATTCGGTTGAAACAATACTGATACTTATACACCTAGTGATGTAAGTCGGGTAAATACCCAGTATTTTAAATAGGTATTTACCCGGGTATTTACCCCATGCCCGGGTTAATACCCAAAACTAGGTTTTTTATGATTGGGGCGTCAGTTAGTATAGGGTCGAGTGGTACTATCTGTTATCCTCCTTGTCTACATCTTTTGCTTTGTTTGGGCTTATTAGGTAGGGCAATTTGGGCAAACTACATTTTTTAAATGCAGTCTATTTTATTTCTAGCCTGGTAGTTATTAAAAAATAAAATTAAGGTGTTGTATTCAAATATTACTGTTAGGAGTACAAACATTCTAATGTCAACAAAATGACAAAACATCAGGAAATGTTTTAATGGCCCAAATGAAATGAATAAAATCCTTATTTGCTCACGTTACTGTTAGTGTTAGGCCTGCTAATAAAATAGTCATGATGAGGAGTCTGAGGAGAGCCAGGGGCAGCAGAGACTGAACTTTCAAGTGATCGTCCAGAAAAGGAATAAATGATATTTAATAGTTATCTCATATGTTATTGTTACTATGTAAAACTTGCAAAAAAAGTAAGAAACAATAATTAAAATTTAATATGAGAATAACTTGATGTGTTTGTGGGTTTTTCAATTACCGAACTCTTAATTGAATAAATTAAAAAAATAACAAAGAAATTAATGGTGTTTATAAACACCTGGGTATTTATGTATTTTGGGTATTTACCCGGGTAAGTACCTAAGGTATTTACCCTGCGTTTTAAATACCCGGGTATTTTACATCACTATATACACCAACTAGAAATTTTTTAATTTGTAATTTTTTTCGTGAAAATTAAAAGGTTTTGATTTTTTTCCTTTGATCTGTCTTACATCGCTACGTCTCAACTTAAATACCCACTATAAATTATCAGTATTTCCTTATTTCAACCTGATAAAACGCCTTTAAATTAGTTACTGTAATTCAGTCCTATAATTTTGAAATTTTTATCCTATAATTTTGAAATTTTTATCCTATAATTTTGAAATTTTTACCATATAAAAATTCTATAATTGACGGCTTTTAAAATTCATTTTGCGCGTGAAAATACCTCTACATGTTATGGTCAAAAAAGCACGCAAAGAAGGCTGTGTGCCCAAGACATGTACCTGTAGTGTCTCGCGCTAAAACGTCATTTCAAAATCCGTCCATTATCCTATAATTTTTAAATTTTTACCCTATCAAAATTCTATAATTTTGAAATTATTTTCCTATAATTTTGACAATTTGATCCTATAATTATCGTATAATTTGGAAATATTTATAATATAATTTTGAAATTTTTATCCTATAATTGTCCCATAATTTATAATTATTTGTATTATATTTATCGTGTAATTTTTAAATTTTTATCCTATAATTTTCCCATAATTTATCCTGAAATATTTATCCTTTAATTGTCCCATAATTTATAATTATTTATACTATATTTATCGTATAATTTTGAAATTTTTATCCTATAATTATCCTATAATTTGGAAATTTTTACTTAATTTCTATTTTGTTTTCTGCTCTTTTCGCAGGTTTAAACGCCGAATTGTACTACGTGCGTGAGGGTAAAATCAATCATTACGCTCTGGAATTTGTCATGCCAGTGCCGGCCCATATCAGAGAGTTGAGGTTTACGTGGCAGAATATGAGAAGCATGCCTGTAAGATGTTCGATTATAAGTGGAAACTTTGAATTTTGAAATTCAATATTGTACGTTTTTTGTTAGATAAACTACACCGTTGGTTTGTCCGTCAGTAACGTCGAAGCTTTGAATCCACCAGTACTCAACATAAGTAAAAAGGGGATCGTTCCAGCGGCTGAAGAAAGTGAGTACCTATTGTAGTTTCAGGATCTTTTTATGGAGAGGTTAGCGCACTCTTGCTTCTGTTTTTGCAACTCGTTCGTCAGACTCGGCCTGGAAAAAAAAATAATTGTGTTTTGCGCCATCTATACTGGTATCACGAACTACATGTAAGGAATTATATAAAACTAATCATTTTAAGGCACATTTATAATTTTGTCTTTTGAATTATTTCTAGTATTTTAAACATAAAAAAATTTAATTATTAAGAGTCAATAGATCGAAGTGTATGGCCATTATTTTGTTAACTATAATTACAAACTAAAAATCATTAGTTCCACTAGCAGCCGTTAAATGGCGCGTTGATATATTTTTCCTACCATGTACTCGCACATGTCGAACGCCTTACATTTTGTTATAGGTCCGTGATCTGGCCTCTCAATAAAAAGATACTGGTTTGAAAACTTTAAGAGGGATGGAATGGTTTGGTATTTATTTTATGCGTTTTGCCTTTTTAGTTTTCCGTATAGAATTACCTTGCACTGGTAAGGTTGACGCCGAGGTTGAAGTCCAGATCCAAGTGAACATCACCAGCGATCCAAATTCGAATAACGTCACCTCGTTGACTTTGAGGCGCAACAAAATTTGCCTCAAAGATGGCAAGATAAACAGCACAGCACTTATGGGTAATTTCAAGTTTTTTTTACTTGTTTAAAGGCTGTTAAGCATTTTTGTATCCCTAATTTTAACCCATTATTGATATAAGATCTGCCAATTTCAGTGGATGCATCGGCCATGGTTGCCACCAATAATCCTTTGTACATTGGAGTTAGTTGCGCTTGCGCCTTGATTGTGGTCATCATCATAATCAGTGCCTTGTGCTACCTGCACACTCCGAAAGCCAGACGAACCGAAGCGATGAAGTACATGTACTTAAATATCTTTGTCACCTAGCATAAATTTCATCTTATTCCCTCACTAACACCTAAAAATATTATTTGATCTTTAGTTGCAGGAGCAATTCTCCCGCTTTGTCGACTCACGGACAGACTTTTCTAAGGGTGGATACGCCCAATAACGTCAGTACAACTGGCAGCAAATGCAGTGAGTTTTTTTTATATAAAATACTTGTATTTTATTTAAAACGCTGACTTATTAACATTAGTGACTTTGTTATCAGGTTACACGAGCTTTAGACGTTTGACCCCGCTTTCCGTAGCGTCTGTGCCGGTCCAAGTCAACAATGAACTGCATGCCACTGAGTTAAGCGAACAAATTAGCGAAATTATCGTTGACCGTAGGAAGATCTCGTTACAAGAACTACTACAAGAAGGTAACCACCCTTTCCCAAATACTTGATTACTTATAACTAAATCTTCATTCTCTGTAGGTACATTTGGAAAAATCTACCGTGGCGTCCTATTTGATGATGAAAATGATGTCTGCAGCGAACAACAAGTCTTTGTCAAGTCCATTTCCGGTAAGCTAACTCGCAGTTGACTAAAAGTAAATAATTTAGAAAGTCTGGGACCTGAATAGTAGGCTCTAGAGGAGTGTAATTTATTTAAAAAAAGTCACTTTGGGTCACCATTTAATAAAATATTAAGCTAGTTAAGCTAAATTATGCAGTTACTCCAAAACATTCTCCCCCGATCTACTTTTGCTAAAAGCGATTGAACAAGAAGGGAAGATAAACGATGACCCTTCAATTTCCAGATCAAGCGTCAAACATTCAGATATCGTTGCTGTTGACCGAAGGGATGTTGATGTTCAGCATGAACCACAAAAACATCCTTCCGGTGATCGCTGTCTGTATGGAAGACCCATTACGGCCACTTCTAGTCTATCCTTACGCCAATCAAGGCAACTTGAAGAGGTTCCTACTTAAATGTAAATTCTCTGCGGAAGGACAATGCCACGTAAGTTTACTTTGAAGAAATTCTATCAAGTTTTTGACCATGTTAACACTGGTTTATTGAAATTACAGACATTATTAACCCAAGATTTAGTAGACATGGCCATTCAAATAGTCCACGCCATGATTTATTTGCATAAAAAGAAAATTATACATAGAGATTTAGCTGCCAGGAATTTGGTGTACGTATTTTAACATATTTAACCTTTATTAAGTTTATTTGTAACATTTCAATGCGATACTAATTGAATTGATTTTTTACGTAATAGGGTGACGGACAGGTTACAAGTGAGATTAGCGGACAACGCCCTATCCAGAGATATATTCCCCAATGAATACCATTGTCTGGGTGACAATGAAAATCGACCAGTGAAATGGCTGGCCATCGAGAGCTTAATGAGAAAAGAGTTCTCAACCGCTAGTGACGTGGTAAGTAGCGAATTCCGTCTGATTTTCACACCTACGTTACCCTAAATTATGAGAGCTTTAATTAAAACGTTAATTTCTCTAAAGTGGGCATTTGGAGTGACACTGTGGGAGCTTATGACGTTAGGTCAAATGCCATATATGGAGATTGACCCCTTCGAAATGGGTGCTAATTTGAGAGACGGCTATAGACTGACGCAACCTATCAACTGTCCGGATAAATTGTAAGAACACTTTTGCAATTCCTTAGTATGGCACGCCATCCAGGTTAAAAATAATCAGTTTTAAGTTCTAAATAAGAAATACCACTTGACCAGACTTCCTATAATTTGACAATTTTATTATATTTTCAATATATTTTTCGTACTTGGTGCTTTGCTTTCAATATAGTTTTAAAGTTTGATAGAAGGCGTTCAAAAACAGCCAGCGTTTTACTAAAGCACTAATTTCATTAGCTTTTACTGCTGGCTAACTGGTGTTTTAAAATAAAAATGTAATATTACTATAATATGCATATCTAGTTATGAAGTCTGTGATATTTTCATATTAAATGTAATATTACTATTCAACCAAAGCTCCAATATATCTGTTACCCATATATCGGTGCATCCCTAAATTTAATATAAAATGACTATAAATTTCTTATTTTTCACCAACTTAAGTCTCAAATACCACCAAAAATATAAATTTCTCATTAAAAATTATGATTTTCACCATAAATTTTTTTTTCAAACCAAATTTATTTTTACTGAAAATATTTTCATTTTGACCTGGATGGAGTGCCATACCTTTTAACCCACAAAAATATTAATTGAAATCCTCATGTTTGTATATTAAAGGTACGCCATGATGGCCTATTGTTGGACGGCAGTTCCCGAAGACAGGCCAACTTTCCCTCAACTGTTATTGTGCTTGCAGGACTTTTACCAAGCCCTGGGACGTTATATTTGAACGCCACTACCGCGCAAAAAAAATGTGATATAGGCCTATCATAATTTATTACGAACCGTATTAAAGCGATGGGGAGTTAACAGTATCTTTTACACGAATCGTTACATGAAGAATGATTCCGTAATTGCTCAAGAAAGTATATTTTAAAGATACGTTAAAAAAAATTCCACCTTCGACTTTCAACAAAAATACGATTTCTTACTATACTTCTCACGACACATGCCAGTCTCGCTTTTTACTTTGTACGAAAGTATTTTGTCGTAATACTCGGAATTCGTAACGTTTGCCGTTGCAATTTTGTCATATCAATGAAAAAAAACAATGTTTTACTAAGTACTTTTGACAAAAATTAATTAATTCCCCCGGAGGTGGTCAAGTCAACCTCGTCCGACAATCAAATGCCAATTTTATAACCAAAAACGAGGGAATGCATTTGAACGGAAGTGGCGAATACAAAATACACTAGACAATAAATACACGCAAGTGTCCAAGATGGATCTCTCGTTGGTTTTTTTACATATATATTATATATAACATAAAAGATGTTTCTTGGTGCTTTGTTGTTGTTACGAAAAAACCGCGGAACTTATAAAAGGAAACAGTGCGTAGGTTTTTATCAAGCTAGTCAAAAAAATAATAAAAATAACCAATGTTTTTAATTCTTTTTTATTTAAAAAGAAAACAAATTTAGATACACCTTTTAGGAAAGAATAATGAGGTATAAAGAAATACAACCCTGATAAATTTATATAAATAGTGCCTGCATGTTTTATGTGCATATCTGAAATTGAATAAAAGTTTTATTCACAAAATGTACCGTTTTGAATTTTTGCCTAACAGAGATTTTCTTTATAAAGACTTCAAGCCTTTGTTTATTTATAGCAGTTAAACAAATATTTAAGGGCGTGTCTTGTTACAATAACTAGTTGGGTTTGCAGATAAATGTTTGTTTATATCCTGCTATCTAGAGAACGAAAAGTCAAGTTTGTTTGCTTTGCATTGAAAACAATGAGAGATTGTAGTCTAATTTTAGTGTCGCGGTCACCATGAATATCATACATGTATTGCAATTGCATTAGGATTTTGGAATAGCCTCTCTAGGATGGGAGGGGTTTCTTTATTACGACGTTGGTCAGTCGCTAGGATGGGAGGGGCTTCTTAATTATGACGTTAGTCAGTTTGCTGGAATGGGAGGCGCTTCTTTATTATGACGTTGGTCAGTCGCTAGGATGGGAGGGGCTTCTTTATTATGACGTTGGTCAGTTTGCTGGGATGGGAGGGGCTTCTTAATTATGACGTTGGTCAGTCGCTAGGATGGGAAGGGCTAATTTATTACGACGTTGGTCAGTCGCTAGGATGGGAGGCGCTTCTTTATTATGACGTTGGTCAGTTTGCTGGGATGGGAGGCGCTTCTTTATTATGACGTTGGTCAGTTTGCTGGGATGGGAGGCGCTTCTTTATTATAACGTTGGTCAGTTTGCTGGGATGGGAGGGGCTTCTTAATTATGACGTTGGTCAGTCGCTAGGATGGGAAGGGCTAATTTATTACGACGTTGGTCAGTCGCTAGGATGGGAGGCGCTTCTTTATTATGACGTTGGTCAGTTTGCTGGGATGGGAGGCGCTTCTTTATTATGACGTTGGTCAGTTTGCTGGGATGGGAGGCGCCAGGGGCAGTGATATAGGGTACGCAGGGTACGCAACTGCGTGGGGGCGCATTTTTTCGAGGACTATAAAGTGAGTAAGTTTTATAGTTGGCGCTAAAAGTAGGTAAACACTGGTTTAAATTTGATGTAGTTCAGTCTTTAAACACGAGTAGTTAATTTAAATGCGTTACGAGTTTTACCCTACTTCATTTTAACTTACTCTTCGAAGAATTAGTTCGTAACGCAGGGTACACGCCGGAGACTTTTTAGATTATCTCGTCGCGTTACGAGATTTACTCTACTTTACTTTAAGTTTTACTGCTTAGAATTAGCTCATAAAGCAGGATACACGATGGACATATGTTGGAGAGCTTAATAAGGAGACGGGTTGTTTAAATTTAAAAGTAACATATTGGCTGCGTTCAACAACTCTAAAATAGCTCAGCGCTGAGGTCAACCACGGCCAACTTTGATCACGCGCTTTTCGCGCTACTACGGCCAACACATTCGTCGAAATTCCGTGAGCAAGGATTTTCCCCCTATAAACTGTACTATAATGTGTAGGAGTTCAGCGCCACGCTCGGTGGTTATATTGTCCCCAATGTAAAAACTATACTAAAAATAATAATCCGCTAGGGGCGCTGACGTCATACACATCTTTTGTTCATAGGTTAACACAGGAACGTCAACGAATGAGATGGCCGCTGTAGCGCGAGAGATGCGCGAGAAATCAAAGTTGGCCGTGTCTCAACGGTCAGCAGTTTTTTGTTGAACGGGTTTTTTGACTTCCGGTTTTGACGTCACGTTGATCATCGGAGACTCAGCGGAAACATCGGCTGAGCGAGATGGTTTTTCCGTTGCTCATCGGTGTCGTGACGTCATTCGACAAAGTTAAAGGAGGGGTAGCAGACGATATTTTGTTCGTTAAGTCAGCGAACTATATAAATCGTACAACAACTTTAGATTTTAGTGACGTAGCGTTGATTAAAAGAACTCAACGATAACTCAACGGTTTTTCTCCGTTGATGGTTGTTGAACGCAGCCATCATGTGATATTCGCAGTAGCGGCGCCAGGATATTACTATGGGTAGGCTACATAATTCTTTAATATGGGGGGCCCCCCCTTTACATACACTAACTAAACAAAACTGTGACAAAACCGGTTTATTTTTAATAATTTACAAAAGAAATGTACATGACTGTTTAAATGTACTCGGAAGTTATTTTTTTTAAGTCGATGAGCATAACAATGCACATATGGGAAACATCCTCCAACAGCATTCTCCATTTTCACTTACAATTGTTGCAAAAACACTTGCCAGTTGCCACGCTTTATATTATCATGGACACTGTATCTCTAACCGGACGGGAAAAGCAGCCTAAAAGAGGTACCCCCTCACTGTCCGTTTGCTTCCTACTTCGTATTAGCTGAAATAGTCGGTCGTACTCGATTCGCAGGGCCGTCAAGGTCATTCGAAAGAATGTAAACCCCCATTTCAAATGGAACGTTTTGTCGAGCACGTGACGAAATATATGGCCTTGACAGCCCGAAACTTTCAAAATTCTAGAACCTCCCGCCCCTTTACAGAGAGACGGTGGCGGCGGCAGGTGATTTTGTATGGTGGAAGCTACAGCTTTTCCCGTCCGGTTAGAGTAAAGATAATTTAAACTCGTACCCTAGATTCGAATACTGAGAGCTTTCCCATTGACGGTTTGATACGAAGCGTTTCCCCTTTTCCGGCACGTGACCTCAGAAAAATAGGGCTCTATCGGTTGCGGTAAGGCGCAAACCATGGAGTGAATTTTTTCTGATTTACAGCGGGAAGTGGGTAAACGCTATCGGCAACGCGCGAGAGAGTGATTTCGAATCTAGGGTACGAGTTTAAATTATCTTTGGTTAGAGATAGTGTCCATGATTTTATCTTTATTTTGGAAATTGGGACTCCGAGAGTCGGAAAACCGCGCCCCCAAACGTTTATGATTAAACTCGGTGCTATTTAAAAGGGCTGCTCCGAGTCGTTTTTCGCGGTGGGGCCCCGGAGCACCTAGTTACGCCACTGCCGCGCAATTTATCATTTGTCTAACGATGCAACACTTTTTGAAGTAGCTAGTTTAGCAACTACAACGAATCAAGGCTAAGTTCGAAAAAATATTAGAAATCACTGTTCAGTGTTCGCAACTTAAAAACAGCAGGATTTTAATTCGGATTTTGATATTTCTAGTTGCGCAAATCATTTTAGGGGGCTGTTCGGGGCCCCTTCATCTAGATTTGGGGCCCCTACAAGTGAAATAAAAGTAGGCTGTAGCCTGCGTAGCCTACCCCTGGCACCGCCACTGGATATTCGATGTAGTTTTGTCTAAGTACCGTCACGTACCCTACATCATTTTTGTTGAACAATGAAAAATGCTAGGAACCAGAACCGGAACCGACAAAGCGCAAATTTAAGAACCGGAACCGAGATAGTCCGAAAACATGGAACCGTTGCATCCCTAATATCTCTATATATATATATATATATATATATATATATATATATCTTTCTCTCTATATCTATATAACGGGCGCAAAATCTTACGTGGTGTGGGGGCGCTACTAACCCAAGCTCCGCCACTGGGAGGCGCTTCTTTATTATGACGTTGGTCAGTTTGCTGGGATGGGAGGGGCTTCTTAATTATGACGTTGGTCAGTCGCAAGGATGGGAGGGGCTTCTTTATTATGACGTTAGTCAGTCGCAAGGAGGGGCTTCTTTATTATGACTATTGTCAGTTGCTGGGATGGCAGGCAGTGACGTAAACAAGGGGGGTTTCAGGGTACAAACCCCCCTTGGGCCTACCTTTGACTGTACTAAATTCCCATCCCCTCTTAAAATTAACATATTTTGACCCTTCTTGACGAATTTCTGGCTACGCCACTGATGGGAGGGGCTTCGTTATTATGACGTTGGTCAGTCGCTAGAATGGGAGAGGATTCTTTTTTGTGACGTTAGTCAGTCGCTAGAAGTGGAGGTGCTTTGTTATCATGACTTTGGTCAATCGGCGCCACTCAAAAATTGGTTTGATGGTCAACGTTATGAATCTTGGCTAGTTTTCATTGCCAAGGCTTAACGCAAAATTTAATTTATAAAAATTTAATGTACATCTTTTTGATTGAACGAAAATCGTAAAAATATTAACAGCAAATACCATTATTTATAACAGTCAACTGATTTTGTAGCAGTACAGGTATTTTTCTAAAAATTACAAGTAATATTCTTGGCCGATTAAAACGTTTTGTGGATTGAGTTAACGATCCCAGCTTGTGACATGGTTTTCCCCCTACTGGCAGCTAGGAGCAACAAACACAAGGAGAACGCAGCTAGCCTTTAAACACGCTAACGAAGGGTTGTGTACGAATTTCATTGGACGAGCCTTTACGCTGAACTTTTACGGGCGGGGGGGAAGACAATTTCCGAATTTTCCCCTTCCGACGGCAGCAGGCGCTAAAGCCAGTAGCGGCGCTAAGGGTGGGCTGAAGTGGGCTTTAGCCCCCGTGCATTTCTGAGAGGGGCCACATATTTATATTAAAAGGGCCACATATTCATAATTAAGAGGCCACATATTTTGATTTATGAATTTTCATTATCTCTAGAAATTTGTTTTATTGCGAAGAAACGTTTTTCTGGAAAAAATCTTTCAAAATCAATTTGTTTACTCAAAAAGGTAGTAGACCATAAACATATAGATTCGGGAGGAAGGTAGCGGAAATTGAGAGAAAGTTGAAAAGAAAAGGGCTTATGGGAATTTACGGAAATATCCCAGGCATGCACGTGTCCCCTCCAGGTCAGATACAAGGTCAGTAGGGGGTCCAAAAAACGCGACGAGAGCCGCAACAATAAAACGACCTTGCTCTTCTCGCTTCCTAGAAAATCTTGGGTTTTTTCGAATTCACCACTTTTGCGAAATATGGTCAATCCAAGGTTCCCACTAAGGGCCACAAAGTTCTTAGGGGCCCAGCGTTGCCGACCGTACTATAATTATAGTACATTTCGATAATTATACCTTTCGAATTTTTCCGTACTACAATTTCAATCGCGTACTATATAGTACGCTTTTTGCGATAATTGTATTATAGTTTTACTATATTTCCGATATTTGTGCGATAATTTAAGAAATATTAGAAAGTTCCTTTTTGTTTACATAAGAACGGCGTTTCCAGTTTCTTAAGTAGGCTAAGAATTGAAATATTATACTCGGAGTGTTTGGTTTGTTCTCGAAAATACGGCTGACTTGACTAATCAAGCGTGTTGTAGCCTAACGAAAACGAAATATGTTAGTAACGGCCAACTATGATAAAGTGCTACCATGGTATAGCGAGTAATCAAAGCTGGCCGTACTTGTGTACTATAATTTTCTAGAAAATTCGATAATTTTTGGGCTTCGATACTATAATTTCAGTTTTGGGACCTGGCAACGCTGTAGGGGTCACAAAATTCTTAGGGGCCACAAAATAATTAGCCCACCTGTGAAAAAACCTTAGCGCCGCTACTGGCTAAAGCGTCTAGCCAATGAAAAATGTACACAAGAAAATCCACGACTTTTGACGGGTTGCGTTCTCCTTGTGTGGGGTGTTGTGTTTGTTGCTCCTAGCTGGCAGCAATACATACCTTTACTTCGAATGCTTATCACGGCAGATTTTCGTCTCGATGTGGCTGACGGTTTTTTTGACGTCACTATGTTAACTTAACTATCAACCACGTGAGAGGACAGTGCGCGCAAAGGGGATTTTTTATCTCGCAGGCAGGGCCAAAGCCGTCAGAGTGACCATACCTTGAAGGAGAGAAGGAGTTCCTGGAAGGGAAAATAGAAAACCAAGAGCATAGGCGATAGGTACCCGAGCGCGGAAGGCCGGGTGCGGTAATTTTTGGTCGGACCCTAGGACTTGAGTAGCATCTAGCGGTGGATAAAATTATTAAAAAATTCCAATTAGTCGTCTGCACATTTGGAAGACGTTTTTAGATCACACAAGGCTTAGGAATGCCTATTAAGTTTATAACGTTATCAATAACTGTATAAAACATTCCGATCAACACCCTAATAAGCCTGCTAGTCGCGATCTGTGTTGTCGGTCAAAGTCAAATAGGAAAAAGTAATATATAGTTCCAAATTCCCCTCAATGGTGGCAACATTTAACGAGAGTCTGACAAAAAAAAAACGTCTTGAGCTATGGTTTTCATATTTTCCTCTCCAGGAACCCCTTCTTTCCTCCAAGATCATACCATGGATGGTTTTCTCCTGAGTTCTTCGGTTCCCCTTTTCATAAAAACTTGTTGAGGTAAATGGTAATAGTGAGTGTAGGGAGCTGTTGGCTCGCGTGGCTTGAAGGGCTTGCCACCACCCAAGGTTAGTAAATTTTAGGCTATAAAAGGTTGCCTCGATACGCTGTGGTTGCTAAGGGCTAAGGTTGGTAACTTCGTTGCTAACGAACATCGTGATGTCACTGAGATGAGATCCTATTGAAAATCAATGGGATCTCATCTGGGTGACGTCAGCAACAGACGAATTTTGCAGGCAATCCAAAAATTATTTCAAACCGTTTCTCGATCGAGACCCCGTTGGCCACCACCTTCGATCCTTTGCACCGGTAATTGGGTTTAAAAGTCGCTAGTCGATTGTTATTATCTTGTGACGTAGAACGCGTCTGCGCAATTACTCGTCGCATATTATTATCTTGTGACGTAGAACGCATCTACGCAATTACTTCTCGCATATTACTAAGAAATGTAATTTTGTCATTTTACAACAACGACTCTATAAAATTGTATCAAAAATGCTTTTTTTTACGTAAATTATAGTTGTGATTTTTTCGCACGCCTTTCAGCAAAAAGCGTCAAAAGTAAAAAGATTCTTCTAAAGATGGCGGTTTACGCAGTGGCGTAACGAAAACGACAGGGCCCCCTATTTTGTGAAAATGTCGTGGGCCCCCCACGTGTCCCAAGTTACGCCACTGGGCTTAAGATAATGCCACCAACGTTTAATCTAAGCCTTTGACAATAAATATTATCTTCACACATTTTATTTATAATTTAAAAGGGAATATTTCATCGCAAATTAACTTAACATTCCGTTTTCTCTGAATTTCATTTTCGTCCACAAAAATATCATAATTGGACAAATTTGAAATTTTACCAGAAACGAATGCACTTTTTCAAAATCGGTTTATGTTTGGTTCTTTGTTTTCGGCGACCTTGAAATAATGAAACTTCTCAAAGGTCTATTGCTCGAAGATATCGAGATATAGAGGACGCTTTATCGTATTTCTGTTTATTTGGGTATTTTTTCGAATGTGTGCCAAGCACGTTGATATCGGAGACCGCGTGGTCGTTATTTCTTAGGCCGGCGTGGTTCTTCGAGTCGCTAATTGCGTAGTGGTGAAAATGGAAGACGAAAAAGTGAAAAATGAATGTAATTCTGATGAAAATAAGTTTTCGTTGGTGGAAACCGACCCTCTGACGCCACGGAAAGACTTACCTCAGCGACATTACGACTACGGAACCGCCTCAACGTCCGTCAGATTTCAGGCTGTAAAATCTAATGTATGCGACGCCGAAGATGAAGAATACATTTTCACCAATCTCAGTGTAAGTCGCCATTTTCTTCCGGATCATAAAAATATTATATTTTAAACATCTCCCCATATACTGCTAATACTATGTTTTTGAAAAATATACCTTCGCAAGCTCCTTATGATTTTTTAAAACTCGTTTCAGTAGAAAAATTAATTACGAGGCACAATTTTTTATTTAGTGACATTTTAAATTTATAAATAAATTGGTAAATAATAATAATAAAGGCACCACACTACGCCCAAGTCATCAAGAGATTTTTAAGCCGTTTATGCCACGTGAGCCAACAGCTCCCTACACTAACTATTACCGTTAACCTCAATAAGTTTTTATGGAAAGGGTAAACGGAAGAACGTGGTGGAAAACCCCGTCCCCTTAATCAATGAGGCATTGCCCCCTTTTTTTTTTTTTGAGATACACACACATCGGTGTCGACCCGAGGCCTTAGACACCAGCACACACACAATAACTGATTAATCAGGGCGAGATATGTGTAACGGCCACGCCAACGGGGGGATACGTGGGGACAGGGGTGGGGACACCCTTGGCGGAAGTATTCCGACCACCCGTTAGGGGATTGGTGGTCGTCCTCACACGGCCATCCACAAACTCTGCCTCTCGGACGCCTGGGATTACAGGAGTGAGCCACTACTCCCGGCCGGCATTGCCCCCTTAAGAGAAGGCCTAGAAATGGGCAGGTGTTGAATTTTTGAAACTGGCAAAATCAATTTTAGTTTTATGCCTCTGTTGGCTGAAAGATGGCCCTAGATATTTCCATTTTGACGTCATCAAGTCAGGCTGACAACGAAAGATCGGCTGCTATTGCTTAAGGGCATTGGCTTATGCGATAATATTTAAAATTCCCGCCTTGATCGTCTCGATATAAAGGTTGGAAATCGCGCCATCTACTGAGTGTTTCGCGAGCGTGTAAAAAATGTAGCCTAGATTCGAATTCTGAGAACTTTCTGATTGGCGGTTTTGTAACGAAACGTTCACCCACTTCCGACAAGTGACCTCCGAACAATCGGACTATATCGGTCACTTATTGTCCTATCACGACCAGCTTTGATGACGAGCTGTTGCGTCTGTACACGCCATGGTTGGCCGTGGTCTTATCTATAGAGTGCCAGCAGCTTGAAACCCTGCGACGTCACCAATGTTAAAGGGACTTTCAAGAAAGTCGATTTGAAATACGTCATTCGGTCGTAACTTTGGCTTCACAACGAACGGCGACCGAATGACGTATTTTAAATTGACTAGAGGGTCTCTTGAAAGTCCCTTTAAGTGTCTATTGAGAAAAAACGCGAGTTTTCATGACAACCATTGGCTGTGACGTCACTAACTTTTAAAAACGCATCAACTCTATAGTTGGTTACCATGGAAACTACTAGCAAAAAAGATAATAAAATAATTTCCTAACCCCTGATGTATGGCTGATGGTATTGAAGTTAAACCACGAAAAGTTTAAAAAAATTAACGTTTTATTTCAGGTGGAAATATTAAATAACGGAAGAACGAACGAAATTTCAACGTCGTATTTATTAACTACTTGCAAACTGAAAGTTCTCGATCCTTATTTCAGAATGTTGTCGTTGGTAAGATCATTGAGAGTAATATTATATAATTATTGCGTAGCTTTTAATAAACCATTGCTTTCAATAGATTGGCTGGAGGCCCGTTTTTGACACTGATCGGGAAATTAACCTGTGCAAAAGGATTATAAATAAATTGTACGTCACCTTCATAATATGCGTCATCCTCGTTGGTCACGTGTTGGAGTACGCGTCCTGCTTTAGACGTGATGGCTATGGGTCGTACCGCGAAAGCGTCATCGATAGGCTGGTAAGTTGACTAGAGTTTACGAGTTTTAGGGGTTTGATTGATACTAAATGACGCTTTTTGGTGAAGGCATAAGTAATGTCTACTAGGGGCCCATGGTAACGGCGTTGTCCTGGAGAGAAGAAAATTAACGTACGACGATAGGACAGTAGCGACATCTAAAATATTATCTTACTTGGTAGAGCAGCCACGCTCGAGCTGATAAATACCACACAAAACGCGTTTAAATCTCGATTTTGAAAAATAAATACCTTCCGGCACACAACTCTTATTTCTAATAGCTAGTTTTAGGTTCTGATGAATCATTTTGCAAAGATAAGTGGTTATTTTATGTTTTAAAGCTATAAAATTGCGAATTAGCCTTGGCTACGGTGCTAAGAGCTCGCAGCGGAGATTTATACTGAGTTGTTCTAAGTTTAAAAACGTTCGCGCACGGCTTGCGCGCATTCATCATGCATTTCGCGAAATTTATTTCAGAAATGCATAGTTGAATACCTACCTCTTAATAACGGGTATGTGATCGTAAAAAATTTGTCCTGGACCTTTGCTTATGGGGACCTTATGATAGGGTAATGGTGAAGGGAATAAATAGTAATTTATTACAAAAGAACACTTCTAACACTGTTTTAAAGATCCACAAAATCTTTAGGTAGTTCCTCCTTATCCGTCACGTGACTCAGACATTCGTTTTCCCTTCCCAAAACAGGTGATTATGTTGCCCCACCTTCAAAATTCTAGCTAGTCAATGGCCCTTTAAAGGGAATATAACCTCTAGTATTTACGTCGCCCTCCGAGGGTTCCAATATTGTCCGCTGCCTCCCGTGGCCAGGGCCGTGCTTAGAGGGGGGGGGAGCCGTGTGGGCGCCCAGGGCCGTGCTTAGAGGGGGGGGAGCCGTGTGGGCGCCCAGGGCCGTGCTTAGAGGGGGGGGGGAGCCGTGCGGGCGCCCAGGGCCGCTAAAATTTTACCATAGGGATGTATATTCCGGAGGGCCGCTACACTCAGTTTCGCCCATGCATTTCGCCCGGGGCCGCGAGACCTCTAAGCACGGCCCTGCCCATGGCTTTTCACACTTGCGGCGCTGATAATCACTGATTGTGAAGGCATAGAGGAATAGCCCTGGAGCAGCGTTGCCAGATAGGCCAAATCAAATTATAGACCCAAGGACTAAAAATTATAGATTTCCAGTCCAAATTATAGGACACATTGTATTTGGCGGTAATTTCAATTTTTATGAAATTTTAAATGAAAAAAAAACTTAAATATTAAAAATAATAAAAACACATTTTTATCATAAATTTAGTATTTTTCAGTCTGATATTATATCGAATTCCCGAACCTGACTAATACATTTTGAAATTATAGGATTTATAGGTCATCAATATCGAAAAATCGGAAAAAATGCCCTATACAGGGTGCTAACTAAAAATGGACCAGGGCGAATATCTCAAAATGTGTTTTAACTACGATTTTGAAATTTTAGGTTGTTATAGAGGGCTCAGGGGGTCAACCAACTATGAAAATGTCAATGACCTTGAACCATGTCTTCAACGTCATTCGAAAATTAACTTGAGAACAGTAAGAGCTACGAAGTTGGTTCCAATTAGAAAGTTGTTCCCCGTCACATTTTATGGTTAACTATCTTTGACTCGATCTGATTTGCGAAATAGGAAGTTGAGCAATGTTAGGCCAAAATCAAGAAGGCCGTTAAGTTGATAACGTGTTAAAGACGATGTTCAACTGATAACTTTAAAAGTACTCTTTTTAGAGTACTGAAATTTGTTAGACAACCTCATCGTTTTTGAGGGTCTGAAAATTTCAGCTCCCAAAACTCGTCTTCTACACGTTATCAACTTAACGACCGTCTTGTTTTTGGCCTAACATTTCTCGACTTCCTATTTCGCAAATCAGATCGAGTCAAAGCTAGTTAACCATAAAATGTGACGGGGAACAACTTTCTAATTGGAACCAACTTCGTAGCTCTTACGGTTCTCAAGTTAATTTTCGAACGACTTTGAAGACATGGTTCAAGGTCATTGAAATTTTCATAGTTGGGTGACTCCCTGAGCGCTCCATAACAACCTAAAATTTCAAAATCGTAGCTAAAACACATTTTGAGATATTCGCCCGGGTCCATTTTTTAGTTAACACCCCATTTAGTATACTGTTCAAATTATAGGGCACCGAAAATTTTGTGACAAAATTATAGATTTTCCCTATAATTATAGGGCGTCCTCGATGGTGAAGGGAATAAAGGAAATTGATGGTCTTCCATAAAGAACGCGTTAAGAGGTTCTATTCCCTTTAAAGTGTGTATGAACTAAGACTGGTTATAACGTAACTAGCGCCAATCACCTCTAACTTCCTTCTTCTACTAGAAGCGATGTTTTATGTAAAAAAATATTAATACAAATTCTGCATAAAAAGAAACAATTTATTTTTAAAATGTCCGCGTATCACACTATTGGTGCCATTTGGTAAGACTTAGGGTATTTAAACAAGGTGGCAAGCCAAAATATACCTCTCCTCGGAAGAGTTTTTAATTTTCAGTGAAGCGTAACTGTATCCGTGGTTCTGCGGTAGAACGCTCACCTGTCGTGCAAGAGGGCTCGGGTTCGAATCCCGGCCATTTAAAAAATTATACTACACCCAATGACAAAAAGAGGGTGCTTTTGGAAAAACCTTTTCCTTGATTCTAAGAAACTGCGTACGCAGTGATTACCCTTTGCCCCGAAAATGCGAACGCGTTCGCAGGCCTGACATACAGACCCACAGACAGACCCACACAGACCCACAGACAGACACGGTGGTTGTATAACCCCTCCTAGAGTACAAAGTCCCCTCGGAGAGGTAAAAATTTACCCCTGTGAAATGTCTTTTGCCGTTGATTGAGGGGTATAAAGGGATTTAATTGCGTTCTTAATTCTTTTCTTACAGACGTTAAATTCAACCGATTCCATAGTGCTGATTGGTAAATCCACTAGTTTATTCGTGGGACTGATGCACACGCTCAATAACAGTGCAGTCAATGACACTATGGATGGTAGAATGGTGGTCATAACCGAAGCGATCTGTACCGGTGGTTTCTTGAGCACATACATGTTTCCTTTCCTGCTGCACGTTTGCGCCTACGGATGCATGCTACATCAAATGCACAGACCCGATTGCGAACAACTTCAGACCTTCTTAGAAAGGGTAAATCCAATGGGGGCTTATTTTAGATACCTTCTATGTCACCAGATGTCACTCCCTCTCTTTTAATAATTACATAAGTAACATAATAACAATAAGTATGGCACTTCCTATTGCTTTAATGCTAATTTTCTAACCGAGACTTTTTTCGGTACTGATACTCTCTTCAAGCTGTAAAAATTTAAGACTAATATCGGAGAGCACGTTCTGAAGTCGCGAGGGGCTTTGGCTTTGTTTTGAAGTCCGCGTGCGAATCACGCGTGATAAAAAAATATTCCACCTCTCTATCGGAAACTATATATTTCGGCTTAGCGGAAGTCTCGCGTATTTTAGACGCTCGATAATTTTCCAAATACATTATAGAAAACTTAGTGTGAAACACGGAAACCATGATAAAGGATTATGTTAATTTTTTTGACTTTAACTATTGTTGTGAAATGCACTAAGGGAAAACAATATGCTACGGACATTTGAGTACACACACTCCCCCGATGTTATAGCTATATTTTAAATATTAAATTTAAATTTGAAATTTTTTTCAATCATCTTGTACCCAAGAAGGAGTTTTTAGACAATTAATTTTTCGAGTTACGTGGTTTTGGAAATAAGAGAACGCGTTAATTTAAATTAATTTTTAGACGAACCGAATTTTTAGAGTTACCTGGTTTTGGAAATAAGGTAGCGAATCACAAACACTTTACCTTAAATTCATTTTTAGACAAACCGAATTTTTCAAATTACCTGGTTTTGTAAATAAGGTGGTGAAACGCGAACGAGTTAGATGGCAACTGTAACAATTAGTATGAAATTCTAATTTGATAACAGTACGTACGTGGGTTGTGGGGTCCCGCGAATTGGCCAGAAATCCCACTAAAAATTAAAATTTTCTAATGAAACCGAAAATGTAGTTCAGAAATGATCAGTACTAAATAAAAATATAATATTTAACCAAGTCGCACTTAATTTTAAAAAAATTAAACTTTTAAGACGAAAATCGCCAAAAACCACTAAAATGGGGAAATAATTAACTTCTTGCTCTCAGATTACAAAAATCAATAACGGCCTACCGAGGGCATGTTATATGCTTTCGATTAACATATCACCGACCCTTATAGACCTAGTTGTTGAAGAGTTATGTGAAATACGGCAGCGGCGGCATCGGCTACACCGTACGTTATTTTTATCGGAGCGCAGGGAGTTTTCCAGGCATTGTACTTTCGTGCCCACAGGCAAATTCTTCTAACGGAACCCCAATTTAGTTTTTTTTTTTTCTAAATCTGCCGTAAGGAAACCTAACTTTAGAGTGCGGGCCCTAGGCTAATGCCTATATCGTCCTGTATGCCCCACCAAATATTGTTCTTATGCCCCCCCTGATTTTTACAACCTTATAGTAAATCTACAGCTACATTTAAGTCAGACGCTTTAGCGCCTGCTGCCGTCGGAAGGGGAAAATTCGTAAATTGTCTCCCCCCCCCGCCCATAAAACGTTCAGCGTAAAGGTTCGTCCAATGAAATTTGTACACAACACTACCTTAGCGTATTTAAAGGCTAGCTGAGTTGTCCTTGTGTTTGTTGCTCCTACATTTAACGAATTATGTTCTAAATCTGATTCCATTGAATCTAGGTGTTTCTTCAATCGTCCTTCATTCATAACTGGAAAGTGCAACTCATTGTATTTATAAAGAAACTGAAATCTTTCGTTTACTTCGCGATGTTTTGGTTCGTTCTCAGCCTAGCCGCTCTCACCTTGCAAATCTTGAGAAGCAAACTGAGTTTAACCGGACTGAATTACACTTGGCTGCACCCCAGGTAAATATTAAATCCGTTTACAAGAAGTGATATAATTTATCTTACCAAGGACGCTTAGAAGTAGGGCTACTAACGGACAATTGATCAGGTTATTTGGGTCTTAAATTTAAGATATCTGAAGGTATTCAGTTAGTCAGATGGGGTTCATCTTTAATTTTAGCCTCATCCAGCAATATGATTTCAAATTGTATCTAATTCTGATCTGAACCAAAGATAATATAAACCTCGTATCCTAGATTTGAAATAATAATAAAAATAATAATCAGCTAGGCTAATACCCAAGTCTCCACCTTAGGCCTAAGTCATCAAGCGACTTTTAAAGCCAATAATTTAGGTGGCCGGGTTACAATGCGTAGGAGGGTGGTGGCAAGCCCTTCATGCCACGCGAGCCAACAGCTCCCTACACTAACTATTACCGTTAACCTCAACAAGTTTGTATGGAAGGGGAAACCGAAGATGTCGGGGGAAAACCCCTTTAACCAGTGGGGAGAGAACTTGCAAACCCAACGCGGAAGGGGTTGTTCTGAGTTTTCACCCAGTGCCGCAAGCAGGGATCGAACCCGCCTCCTCTTGCTGCGAGGCGAAAGTGCTATAATATAATTATTATATATAATATATGTATTATAATTAATATTTTAGAGCATAATTGGCGGCGCCAACTTTTAACGGTAGAGGGCGTAGTATTAAGATTTTCATCACGAGTAATGAAGCTAAAAAATTCAGAAATATGCTATCCACTCCACCTGCGCAGGGTTTAGCGTTTACCCACTTCCTGTAGAAAAAATTAGGTACATAGTTACCATGGTAACAAACTATAGATAACTATAGATGACGGGCTGTTGCGCGACCAGCACGTCTTCAAAGTGGGCTGTGATAGGACCATTCAGCGACCGATGGAGGCCGATTTTTCGGACGTCACGTGTCAGAAGTGGGTAAACGCTTCGTTACAAAATCAGAACTCTCAAAATTCCGAGGGGCTGATCACTCAAAATTCCGAGGGGCTGATCACTCCGCGTAATCGGTGTACAGAGCCGTACCTTTGACTGTACTAATGGGATTACGCGTAATCTTTGAAGTCCCTGCCTTTGGCAGTGCTAATCTAAGCGTAATCCGGTGTACAGACTTTCTAAGAGTGGTTAGCCCCTCGCAAAATTCGAATATAGGGTATGGAGCTCTATACAGGGTGTTAACTAAAAAACTATACAACCTAATAACTCAAAATGTGTTTTGGTACGAATTTGAAATTTTAACGGTGTATGGAATTTTTAATGACCTTGAACCAAGGTCACCCTAATTTGAAAATTTCGAATTTCATAACTAAAAATAGTTTGTCATGAAAATTTTGATGCCGTAGAACTAGTAGTTTTCTATTTAGTAGCCCTTGACAGGAACCCATACCTCTACTTGGAATGCTTATCCAGCCGTATCGCTTATGGTAAAATTGGTAAGATAGCACTGACGGGTTTGGCCTCGCCTACGAGATAAAAAAATCCCCTTTGCGCGCGCTCCCCTCTCACGTTGTTGTTTGTTAAGTTAACATAGTGACGTCTAAAAAACCGTCAGCCACATCGACACGAAAATCTTCCGCGATAAGCATTCCAAGTAGAGGCATGGATTCCTGCCCTTGATCATCATTCCCTTAACGACCTTGTTGTGTTTGATATAAAACTTCTCAGATTCCGATTGGTCAAATTACGTCGGGTTTAAGCTATTTCTACATAAATTGTGAGGAGCAAAACTTTTCCAATTGGAACCAAGTATTTATCTTTATTGGTTCTCGAGATACATTTTGAATGGCCTTGAATACATTGTTCAAGGTCATTGAAATGTTCATTGTCGAATGACCCTCTACACGCTTTATACACCGTTAAAATTTCAAATTCTTACTTAAAACACATTTTGAGTTATTAGCTTTTATCGTTTTTTATATGCTTTCACTAACAATGTCCAATATAAAGATTACGCAGTGTAGGATTTTGTACTAAGAATGCCTTTATTTATAACGAGACGTTCGGCAGGTATCATGGTCGACTTTTTCCTAGTACGATAAGGGGGTATGAAATACGTCACCCGCGTATACTTCAATCGCGTCGAGTCTGGGTGGCGCAACGGCGCTATCGTCTCCGAGGTAGCGCCTATGATCTAGCGTCTGCTACAGACAAATTAAAAAGTCATCCGAACGTTTTTTCTCAAATAAACTTATCAAAATATAAGCAAAAGATGCAAAAATTACATTAAAATACAAGTATCATTATATATAAAGGCAATTTTACGAATAGGCTCCATGCGTAGTTTAAACTTTGGTCAGAAGTATCGCCGCCTACCGACTGAGTTTTAAATCTAATGTGTGAAAGCTGTCTGCTCATTCAAAATTATCTCGATATAAAAGCTGAACGTTTCAGTTAAAGAAAATTCATATCCAAAAGTCTTATGCTATTTCTTCACACATTAGGTGGTTTTTTTCGCCATTCTGGGTTTTTTGTGCCGGTTCAAAAGTGTAGCCCTATGACGTCATTTTACTCCAATTCTATCTTGACGAAAAAAACGAGTTGGAGTAAGAAGGGAGTAGTTAGAGGTTAAAGGTTATATATTTGTTTTGTTTTTAAGATGGCGACCGGTGGTGAGATCATCAATATAGGACTCATTTTTCTTATTTATTTAATAATAATAATAATAATCAGCTAGGCTAATACCCAAGACACCACCTTAGGTCTAAGTCATCAAGAAACTTTTAAAGTCATTAAATAGCATTTATTAAAAGCTTGCCACATGTGAAGTTGTTTAAAACCCGTTATGTTTTCGTGAAACGAAATTTAAGCAGATAAATTTTCTATATAAGCTAGATTACTCCCTCTACACCTCCTTTCGAGGACGAGTAAAAAGTGTAACGTTTGAGCTCTGGAACAAGCGACCAAAATTCGGGACAGGGTAAATCTTACCCCGAGAACAGGCGAATAAAACGTTTTAGGGTAAAAAGTTACACTTTTTGTCCTGGGACAGGTGAAAAAAAATCACCTATTTAGTTGACGGGTATTAAAGTAGATGGCGCTATCTTTTCTAAGCTCTAAGCCTATAACGATGAGGAAAAACTAATAGCGTCTGCTTCAGCCGCTACCTATCTAGCTTTGAATGGCGAACCAAAGGCGGCGTAGCGATAGTTTTCGGTCGCGAATAGTTTTAGAAACGCATTAGACGTTGGTGTCTAAGGCTCTAGCCGACACCATATCGTGGGACTCTAAAAAAAACTCATTAGACTACTTTCAGTTAGTGTAGGGAGCTGTTGGCTCGATTTCGTGGCATGCAGGGCTTGCCACCACCCTCCTACGCATTGTAACCCGGCCACCTGAATTATTGGCTTCAAAAGTCGCTTGATGACTTAGGCCTAAGGTGGTGCCTTGGGTATTAGCCTAGCTGATTATTATTATTATTAACATGAGGTGCAGACTCATGTCGTAAAATACATACCATATTCATTATGCGTGTAGTTCGGTTTATTGGAGGTACAGTTTGGACACGCTGTTCGTCGTAAGTACCCTCTTCAACGACATCATTTTTATCGCCATCGCCGCCAATTACAGTTTCCAGTGTCATATATTCATCACTTTCTTGTCCAACCTTTACGACGCCATGGTCTACAAAAGCGTCTCTTTTACGCTGTTTTTCAAAGTATGTTTCTCAGTTTTTTCATAAGTCTATAATATCGTTAAGTTTGGCGCTTTGGGGAACATTTTACTGAGAGCTAGGCTACGTTCAGTGCAGCTTAACGGTCTTATACCGTTTTACGTTTGCGTTGATTCCTTTGAGTTTTTTTATCCTATCTTGTTGAACGCTTTACGATTGTTGTAATTTTTATAAAATATCGTCTGCTGTGTCGTCCGCGGCTAGCCTTCCCGCGTGCTGTGACGTCACGATTATGTTTAACAACGAAGAAACCGGCTGCAAGAGCAGGTTCAAATGTTTCAGCAACGGTTCAGCAACGCTACGTCACACCGGAAATTTAAAAAAGCGTACAGTAGAAAACCGGTTCCGAAATACTGCAACGTTTAATTTGTTGCAAGCTACTGAACGTAGCCCTAGTTACGGAGTGACGTCACCACAAGAAGAAAATCTCCCCCTAGCGAGGCGCGGTCAAAGGCCACGTGTGACGCGTTAGCAAGCGCACGCAAAACGGCGACGAAAACCGTAATGCAGTCTCTCTCGTGAATAGCTCTAACAAGGAGACTACACCGATTTTGTTGAAACTCGGGGGTTAGGTAGACCTTATGGTAGTATGAAAATTCCCAAAGTGAAAAGTTGCAATGGGCTTTAGTTTTCCTATGGCAACCCAAAATGTTTTTGACCTCTCCATTTAAAAAAAGCATGGGATTTTCTCGGTTACCCAAATTTTGTTAAAACTTAACCAAAATTGATCAATTTTACCCAAAAAAAAGGTCAAATTCATCTTTTTGGGTAAGTTTTGAAAATTTTATTTTTAATTTTTTTTTAAGTAAGTACCCTGTGAAACCGCGAAAATCCCATGCATGCTTTTTTAAATGGAGATTTTTCGTTTTGACAGGTCAAAATCATTTTCGGTTGCCATGGGAAAACTAAAGCCCATTGTACCTTTTCCCTTTGGCAATTTTCATACTACCATAAGGTCTACCGAACCTCCGAGTTTCAACAAAATCGGTGATAACCACCTCGGGTAGTCTCCTTGTCAGTAAAACGTCTGCATGGGTAGAATTGGAAATGTCACACTTATGTTACAATACACTTATGGTTTTTTGTAACCTCATATCTAACTTTATCACTCATAAGTATGCTTCTATATAACATTGCCATAAAGAAATACATTTGGTGTCTAAGGCCTTTGGCCGACACCATAAGTTGTTCTAAAAAAAAATCGATGATCCTTGGAGATCCTGTTTCACACGGAACATACATTTTTTGCCATTGAAAAAGGTTACCATGGAAACAAAATCTCGTGATTGCCAGACACGAGCTAAACTGTAAATTTTCAAAGCCAGAAATGAGCCAGGAATTCTAGATGTTTTCAAAATCCGCTTCACTAACTGTTGTTTCTCATCCATAAAGTTGATGACGCGTTTTTCGTTTAAGGTGACGTAATTAACGTGATATCCCTTGAACAAGGTTTCATTAAAGAAAATAACAATATGGCATAATCAAAGAGTATGGAGGTAATAGAGATAAAACAACCGGGAGAGGTCCGCAACGAAACGTTCACCACCGAGGGGGTTGACAATGGGGGAAAAACTCTGGAAACCGAGCTTCAAAATAGTTACCGCAGCGCCATTTCGGGATTCTTCGTAATCGAAAAGGCACAAATTTAATTGCAACAATAGCGCCAAAGATAATTCTTTGAGAATTTAGATCATAAATATGGCAAAGTGAAATCTACCAAAAGTTTCAAAACGAAAAGCAGGACAAGAATCCCGAAATGGCGCTGCGGTAGCTATTTTGAAGCTCGGTTTCCAGAGGTTTTTCCCCATTGTCAACCCCCTCGGTGGTGAACGTTTCGTTGCGGACCTCTCCCGGTTGTTTTATCTCTATTACCTCCATACTCTTTGGCATAATGATGAGTGATTATGTTGATATGATATCGCCCATTGAAATTACTAATTGAAACTTATTTTTTTAAGCAAATACAAGAAGGCAGAACGTTTCTCAAGTACATGAACGACCATCAGTCCATCGGGATGTCTCTATTGCTGCTTAACGTGTTCATCAAAATCACCACGGGTATGTTTGAACCATTGAGTTGGGAATATTAATCTAGAGGTTTAATCAAAACGTCGGATTTCAGTTTTTCGCGAAACAAGTTTTTAAAAAATAAGAATACTGCCGTCTGCTCGCAAATGATGAGAAAACTTTATCATTCTACCAGTGGCGCCGTCTATCTCTCAATGGTTCGTTCAAATAAGACGCGTTTTCTGGCAAAAATGTTTTTTTTAAACAATGGATGGCGCCACGGGTCATATGATAACGTTTTCTCATCATTTTAGTGGAGACGGCACATTCGTAATTTTCAAAAACTTGTTTCGCGGGGAGCAGATTTGATTGGATCTCTAGATTAATATTCCCAACTCAATGGTTTGAACGATTCGAAATCCAGTTTAAGCCTATCCCACTTGTCATAGCAACTAGCGCGTGACAGTCGCAAACTTGGCGCCATCTCTAGACTCATTACTGAACTATTAAAGGAAGCATTAACTGTTTAATTTCCATAATTGTGAGCGTTTGGCAGTCAGTAGCGTACTTTTTATAGTACGAAATTAGGCCGAAAATAACCTAAAAAATTTAATATTTGGGTTTATAATAATTTCACACCTTTTGTGTTTCCTTCATTTTAACACTGAGCAATAGGCGCTTCAATAAAACATCTTCAAGGAAATTGCCAAGAAGTAATATTTTCGAGAGCCAGGACCGGCAAGTCTCTATTTATATAGTGCTTGTTAAAATAATGGAAACGTTTCACCTGTTAACCGAACGTCGTGTTTTTTATATACCTTAAAATGTAAAAAACCGCTACCTGGCTAAAAAGGAAACACTTTTTGCATACCGTACAGGTTAAAAGTTTCCATTATTTCAGCAAGAACTAAATAAACTTAAGCTTGCAAGTCCTGGCTCTCGGAAATATTAATTATTGACACGCCTATTACGACACCCAAATTTAGGAATTTTCTTCTAATTTCAAAATAGCAGACTTTAAATCATAGGTGATACCTCATACGAGCGCTCCGCAGAACAACCTAGAATAGTTTCGGTCGCGAATGATGGATACACGAGTTTCATATTTCTGAAACCAGGTTTAACAGAAGCTAGGACTGATTGGCGTAACCCGTTTAAGCAGATGAATTTTCGTTTAAAGGGGAACGGTCAAGCTTTAACCAGTTAGATAGCCCTATAGCCCGTTAAAAACTAAAATTTATGGCGAAAATCGCATCAAAAAATATTGAGTGGTTAATTTTTAATGAAATAAAGAAATTTCGGGAAATCGAAAAGCGCGCGTCCGCCGCGACACCTGGTGAGAAGTCGGTGAGGCAGAAAACCACGTAAAAGCGCGCGCTGCTGAAGACGCAAAAAATATCTTTTGCACGCGCGGCGCGTTCCAGTTATAAGAGACCTAAGCCTAAATTGCGCGATTTTAAAAGTTAGGAGAGTTCGCAAATCGCTCATACGGGGCTAGGGGCGCTGGCGGCAGCCCCTAAGATGTCGGCGAAAATTCAAACCCAAACACCTGGCGTTATTTTTCGTTTCAAATTTTTGGGCCAAAAGCTATTTTTTCAAGACAAAAAAAGGTACGTGTTAGTATATTGAACGTCTTGTTGATCATTTGATACGGAAATAAGGCCATATTTGGAAAAGCTTGGTCGTTCCCCTTTAAATCAACGTTGAATGAAAAAAAAATCAACGCTTCAGCTTTGAGAATCATGACATCATTGATTAGACGATTTGACAGACGACAAAACCCAATTGAAAATCAATCTCAACGGTCGATAATCGTGACCGGAGGAGTAACAAAAGTCCATTGAGTTGGGAATATTAATCTAGAGATACAATCAAATCTGCTCCCCGCGAAACAAGTTTTTTAAAATTACGAATGTGCCGTCTCCTCTAAAATGACGAGAAAACGTTATCATATGATCCGTGGCGCCATCCATTATTTTTGAAAAAAATATCTTTTTGCCGAAAAACGCGTCTTATTTTAACGAACCATTGAGAGATAGACGGCGCCACGGGTAGTATGATAAAGGTTTCTCGTTATTTGGCAGCAGATGGCAGCATTCTTATTTTTTAAAAACTTGTTTCGCGAAATACTGAAATCCGACCTCTAGATTAATATTCCCAACTCAATTCCAAAAGTCAATCAACAATTTTCAACGGTTCAACGCTAACTCCGTTGACTAGTTACTGAACGTACCCTTAGAATAGCTCTTGAGAACCTAGAAACTGTCGTCTGTTAAATACTGGTTCAGCAATGAATCTAGAGATGGCGTTAGTGTACTTACAAAATTTCGCCTTCTAGCAATAGTTTATAGCTAGTAGATTCAATCTCTAATTCATTCCTAACTAAATATTTTAATTTATAATTAAATATCAGGAGTCTTTGGTGTCGTGACTGGGAACAGTAAGATTACAAGCGAATATCTTCTATTCTTTTCCACAATTATTATCATTGCTTATTGGTGTGCCTTGGTTGCTTTACCAATTTATCAGGTACAATTTATATAATATTTAACTATTAAGATTCTGACTGAATTAATTCTATCTTTTTTCCACAGGCCATCAGGGTATCGGAGACGTGTTCGAAGATGGGCAAACTAGGACACGATATAAAAGCCAGATCGTGCAGTTATCGCGGAGAAGACATCAAAGAAATTGACACTTTATTGTTGTTTTTGTCCACTTTAAAAATGCACGTAAGTTCGCCAAAATAATGTCAGGGTCTTTTTATGGAGAGGTCGGCACACTCCCGTTTTATTTTGTGTCTAATACGTCAGATTCGGGCTATGAGAAAACAACCACTGTGCTGCTGTGCGCCATCTACCGTGAACTACATATAATACATTTTATAAAATAAGTTATATTTCTGTACCAATATTATTATTTTGGACTCTTAATTATTTCTAAGAATATTCTAATATTTAAACAGAAATTATATAATAAAATAAAATGTTAAGATTCAATAGGTGGCGCACCGTAATCTAGTCTTTAAAATCATGTTAGTTCAACTAGTGGTCGTTAGATGCCGCGACGAGACAGTGAGATTTTCCCTTCCATTTACCACCTTACCTTTATTCCCCACCAGGGTAGACTATGTTTATGACGAACGGGTTTAATTTCATTGTACGTCAGAGATAGGCCAGTGGTTAGACCTCTCCTCGGAAATATCCGGCTAATGTTATATTTAGATTGATGGATTAAATTGGACTTTATCGTTTTAGGCTAAACTTTTTAGGATACCAGTGCGTTTGTCCTGTATTCTTTTGTCATTTTTAGCCACACTCTTTGCCTTGGTTACTCTGGGGCAGTTGGGTTTGACATACTTCAGCTCTATGTAATTTATTCACAAATAGTATTCCAAAATATTGTTTATTAAATGGGTTTTTAAGTTTTTTGAGGTAAAAGGTTTTATTAAATTTTTAGATTTTTACAGTATACACGGCATGGTCTTATTGCGTTTACATTTTCCCACCGTATTTTGATGATAGTGTTAAAAAAACTAATTTAAAAAACGTATCAAAGGCTTAAAAGATGTTCCTGTACGTTCCAATACTTAAAACCTCCCCGATTAGCAACAAAGTTAAAACAAAGAAGAAACCTCCTAAAATTATGAGCAGTAATGCTGGTCTGATTGCAATTCCGTAGAGTTTGGCCTTGATAAAGAAAATAAAATTTTGTTATCATTCGGTTTTATCATTGCATAACCATCTGTATTTCTAGCCTTAAAGTGAGTGGTGGCCCTAGTGTAGTACTTCGATGGCTCAATAGATGTCGTTTCCGGTAGGTGAGGCTGACCGAGGCTTAGGCCTTTCCATAAAATATTTTTTTTCTACGTCACCGACGACCAATTTCGCTTAAACTAAACAAAACGTTGGCTGTACTTTTTGCATTTTCCTGTAAGATTTCCCAAAACATTTTACACGGAGCTCGGGTTAGGCTTAGTGACTTCGGAGTTCAAACTGATTTTAATTTATTTTCGATACTAATGAAATTAATTATTATTGCTATACTCATATCAACTCTGTGAAAGGATTGATAATACTTAGATATTTATTAGCTAGTATTTTATGATAAACAACTATCTTCACCTGATACACTACGGTGGCTGTCGATGAAATATGAAGCATTAGTTCACAAGGCTATAAACATTAACTGTTAAACATCATCGATACCGTGAAAAAAGTTCCGTTATTTTAAATATTTAAATACTCTCCTTTTATGACGATCATTTCAAATTAGATAGTTTTTCTTTCTTTTTAATGAGACGTAAACCTATTTGGGTAGTACCAACTTGTTTTTTTCATGACGTATTATTTCAATGAAAAATTGTCCGTTTCCGAACAAACCAATTTCATTAAAGGTTTTCGAGTACGCTCTACAACTTGTTGATTGAAAATTTTCGTCTACCACATATAGTTCAAAAAAATAAAAATTTCAAAACGGTAAATAATTTCACGTGTTTTTCTGAAAATTCCAAAAGAAAAGGGTCCTCCCCGTGTGAGTATATCCTGATAATTTCACATTTCTAGCAACTATTGTTTTTGAGAAAAACGCCTGGGCCGATCAAATTAAGACACCCTGTATAATTTAGGTTAAAGTCCACTAATTATAGTATAAGTTGTTTAACTCTAGTCTATAATACTCTACAATGGCTCTCTGACGACGTTATCATTTGACTATTTTTAATTTTAGCTTCCTTTACCATAAATAGATGGCACCACGCTCTCCAGTAAAGTAGCGCTTTTCGAAGAATCGCATAGATTTATGGCCATCTCTAATAACAGGGGCCTTTTCATAATACAGGTGGTCATGATAGAGCTGCCACTTGCTTTAATTATAATAAATATCTTTTCGATAAAATAAAATAATGGTAAAATATTAAAATAAACACACCTTTACTAGGTTTTTCAACTTAGATTTTAGTATATTAAGTATTTTTTTAAAAGTTACGATAAATTGGGAAATTGAGGGAGATTTTCGTCGGGTGGTAAAATGAAAATATTTCGCAATACTGCAACTATAGGGGGCAATACTGTACGGGGTTATTTTGGTGTAATAGGGGAAAGCATCCAAGGGTTTTCTATCGAGCCACCACTTGCTTTAAAATACAATGAAATTACTGTTATATCAAGGTAGCTCTTAATCTGGGAAAATTAATTGAAAGGTGACATCGATTTGGCTAGGGACAGACAAAATTTCGGCGAAGCAGACGATTCTTTGCCCTATATTCGAGCTCTTGAATCAGCTTCAAACGTATTTTGCGACATCTCTATGCGTAGAGACAATTATATTCTTATTTTCTGTTAATTGTCTTTCACGCATAGAGATGTCGCTTCAGGTAATTGAACTAACATTTGAGGGCGAATACGAACTCCTCACACATTCGCTACATCGGTTTGGGAAAGGTCTTTAGTAAGCCGGGAGTAGTGGCGTACTCCTGTAATCCCAAGCGTCTTGGAAGCAGAATTTGTGGATGGCCGTGTAAGGACGACCACCAATCCCAACGGGTGGTCGGAATACTTCCGCCACGGGTGTCCCCACCCCTGTCCCCACGTATCCCCCCGTTGGCGTGACCGTTACACATATCTCGCCCTGATTAATCAGGTGGACTAGCGGACTGAATTGTCCCACACGTTACAATCCCAAATAATAATAAAAAAGATATCTAGTAACCATGGACTAAGGAATGAGACCACTCACCCTGAGGGTCGCGCTGTTAACGAACAATATGAAGGAGTCTAGTTCCAGTTGGGACGCGGCGTGGTATCCGAAGACCCTCATTTCGAAGGACACTTGCCTCAGCCGTTGACCTGTTTTGGAGAGCCTGGCAGCCTGCCATGTCGCGCCATTTTAAAATGGGTCAGCTGATTGCAATATCTAGATAATACTGGAATAATCTTACTTGTATGAGAGGCAACACGAAAGCGATAAGCCAGATCAAGATATAGAGACTGCGATAACTCCAAACTAAAGGGCTGTCGTCTTTGTTTAGAAACAGCAAACAGAACCCTGCAACGTGACTTGGTCATTGCACACCTATTACCAGAAGTTTACAAAATACTTCTAGTATTATATGGGCGTACCTATAATGGTCATTTCAAGATAATTGACCACGCACAACGCCGTCATTTTGCCCATGCTACCATTGAGGACGCCGATAAACTCCCTGACCCTTAAAATTTCCTGCGAAAATTTTTGCCTTTTTTACTTTAAAGTTATTATAAGAAACTAAGGCTGGGCGAATAGCCGAATTAACCGAATAATTCGGTCGAATATCAAGACAAATTAACGTCAAGAAATTTTTTTGGTAGAGCTCTCACTTGTCGGTTGACGGTGGTGCCCGACGAAATTCAAATAAAATAATCTATAGGGAAATTTTTTACAAAAGAACGTATGGCATTGGTCAGTTGGATCTCAGCAGATACTTTTTTGTTTATACAGATAGTTTTATTTTTTTAATTTATGTCATAGATCACCTATGACGTCATAATATAATTCAGTTCTACCATTTAGATATTAAAATATAAAATATTCTGATCATTAGGTTAAAGTTCGACGAATATTCGGGCCTATTCGATAAGGTAGTATTTGCATGAACACTAACTATTCGATATTCGATTAGAAATTTTTTGGGTATTCGATATTCATTTCGATAGGCTAAAAGTGCTATTCGCCCAGCCTTATAAGAAAGAAAATTAAGAACCTACGTGCATAGCCGACTTCAATTCCACAGTCTTCTCTCTCAACCACAAATTAATATCCTTGATGTACATAATTAACATTTCACACTGAGTGCAGTAGTTTAGAATAACAGCGATGTTGACCACTTGCACGAGTATCAGTCCTATCGCTTTGATACTTAGCATGAAGTACAAAAGCCCCTTACTTGATAATTTAAATGATATTATTGTAAGTATACTGTAGCCTTTCATTGATGTCTTAAATTACTTTTGATCATGTAGTATTTTACCCAAAGCGTATGTCTCCTCGTCGTAGGCAAAGTTGTACAAGAGTTCCAAGACAAAGTGTAAGAAAAGCCACCCGAATAAGACATACCGGAAACGTCTGTAATGACACTTCCCTGTTATAGTTCAAATTAGAAGTTTGTAATATGTCTCTTACGAGAGAAGTGTTAATCTTGACCCCAAAATGAAACATGTACTTTGGAAGGCTCGAGAGCACTTTTCAATGGGTCCTTTTCCCCCAAACCGCGGAAGTAGACAACGAATTACGGCTCAAATTTTACAGTGTGTATTATTCCGCGTGTAAAGGTTCCAAAATGTGTATGTAGGCAATTGCTAAAGATGAGTCGAGCCGGCTAGTTTTAAAGCCCGACTAAACCCGATTAAAAAATGCAATATTGAAACGCAACCCGACCCGGCCCGCCAAAATTATTTCTTTCGAAAACCCGACCCGACCCGGCCCGCCAAAATTATTCATTTCGAAAACCCGACCCGACCCGGTCCACCAAAATTATTTATTTCGAATACCCGACCCGACTCGAACCGCCAAAATTATTTATTTCGAAAACCCGACCCGATCCGGCCCGCCAAAATTATTTATTTCGAATACCCGACCGGACTCAGCCCGCCAAAATTATTTATTTCGAAAACCCGACCCGCCAAAATTATTCATTTCGAAAACCCAACCCGACCCGGCCCGCCAAATTATTTATTTCGAAAACCCGACCCGACCCGGTCCGGCAAAATTATTCATTTCGAAAACCCGACCCAGCCCGCCAAAATTACTTATTTCGAAATCCCGACCCGACCCGACCCGACATGATTATTTATTTCAAATACCCGACCCGACTTGTCCCGCCAAAATTATTCATTTCAAAAACCCGACCTGACCCGGCCGCCAAAATTTATATTTCGAAAACCCGACCCGACTCGGCCCGTCAAAATTCATTAAAACTGAAACCCGACCCAACCCGCCAAAATTATTTATTTCGAAAACCTGACCCGACTCGGCCCGTCAAAATTCATTAAAACTGAAACCCGACCCAACCCGCCAAAATTATTTATTTCGAAAACCCCACCCGACTCGGCCGTCCAAAATTATTCATTTCGAAAACCCAACCCGACCCGTCCCACCAAAATTATTAATTTCGAAAACCCAACCCAACCCGGCCCGCCAAAATTATTCATTTCGAAAACCCAACCCAACCCGGCCCGCCAAAATTATTCATTTCGAAAACCCGACCCAACCCGACCCGACATGATTATTAATTTATAAACAATCACGCCGCGCTGTTTGGTTATTACGAAAAAGAATTCTGAAAATACCCTGTACCTCATGCCTCATGTAAATAACATTAGCAAGGTACTGACACGGATACTTCTTTCATAAGATCTATATTATATACTTTTGGTTATAAATATAACCCATAAATGCTTTCAAAAACCAACCTAGAATTACGTATGATAATTTCATGCGTTCCGTAACTGTTCCTAGTCGTAATAAAGACCTGTAAAGGTTATGATTTCAATACACGCTCTGGTACTGGACGATTTAAGACGCGGATATTGCGTAAATATTACCCTTTCCATTAAGGAATAGAGTTGTTCCGTCTCGAGAACCCGGAAATGGTAGAAGCCGTAGATGAACGCGGCTAAGTGTAGTAAGCTGGGGATGACGTAGGTTGGTATTAGGTGGTCGCACATGGGGATGTCCATGTGACTTCGATCCAATCCATTACTCAAATTTCGATGTACATATGGACTACTTAAGAGTGTAGTTATTGCTCTCGGTGTCGTCGGATGAGGCTTTCAAAAACGTATTTTTGTTAGGTATACACGCATTCACATATTGCCTACAGGGAAATATGAAGGGGCGAAATCCACCCGAGGTACCTTCCTATTTAATAATGTTTGAGGTAGATGGCGACACTATAAAGTTTATAAAAAATAAACTTTTTTAAAAGTTATTAATTAATTACTAAATTATAGTACTTTAAATTCTAATTAAAAATATATAATTTTTGTAATTTAAATTAACAATTAATTTTAGCAGTAGTTAACACTCCGCCATAGATGACACTATAATACGATTTTAAACTATCCAATCAGGGAAGATAATTTTGTATTTTAAATCTCAACAAAACCGTTCTCCAATAAAAACTGAAAACTTTAAATCAATCGTTGAAAATGGAAATTATGACGTCATGCTGCTATCAGAGCGCCATCTACTAACTGAGAACGCCATCACCACGTTACCTCGGATGAATATAACCCCTTTGAAGTCGTCTTTGGCCCTTAAAAATTGTAAATCGATCTATATACAGGAAATTATAATTTATACACTTGGAATGTCGAAGGTGTGGTGTTAAACCGTGTTATACCGAGATTTTCGCTAGCGCCTATTTAATACTAAGCCTTGCTTTTTTTCCACCATCTAAATACGTGATTTTACGTAAAGAACATTATACATTCTACAAGTAATTCAGTAGGTGGATTCTTTTCGGCTGTTCTCGGACTAAAAATGTTCTCTTTTTACCCTAAAACGTTTTATTCGCCTGTTCCGGGGATGAGAATTACTCCGGCCCAAAAACTATTCGCTTGTTCGAGAGTATTAGGGCTACTCTTTTTACTAGCCAGAATTTATCTACTGAAAAGGCCTTAGCCAGCCATTTTTTACAGTGACTCAAACTATTCGCCACCACAAAATCTCAGTAATATGACGACATAGCCTTACTCTTCTTACCCTACTCCGAAATCGCGGAACAAGCGAAAAGAAACTACCTACTGTGATTACAACTGGGTGTCTGTTATATTTACTGTTTACTTATATCATGCTCTCCAAATGGTTATCCCTAGATGGCGTTGTTAAATGAACGATAAGATAAGCTCTTAGAATTGTATAAATAGAATGAACCTCTTAGGTTTAGGCCCCTTTTTTCTCCCCATTAATAAGCAATGTAAAACTATAATATCCGCTTGTAAATAAAGGTACTAAATACACAACAGTGTCTTGAATCCTTTTTCTAGTAAGTCTATTTTCCGAGTGAATGTCTCCCAATAGCGACCACGGTGAACTTATGAATTTGAAAATACGATTTACATCTTACATTAGAAGTATTTTAAGGTGGCAATGAATCCTTAGACATTCCAAGTGTATGCGTATATAATTTCCTGGTACAAATCTCAACGTGATGCGGTAATGCTACCTTTGTGTCCGTTCTAATATTCAATTTGCCTTGACACGTGACTCCTTGCATGACGTCGTAGTAGAGAATCAAAGCTACGATTAAAACTGGGTAGACGAAGTTGACCACTCGCCATTTCCTGGACGAGTACCATTCTTTCTCTTTCCTGAAAGGCCTCCAAGCTACCTAGGGAGACAGAAGGTTTTAATCTATTTTCAGTGGAACCATTCTAACATTGGCTCTACCAAAAGTTGCACTCTTTTGTAAGGTTTCAATACGGAACTCTTGCACCTGAGAATGGAATGGGTCGTGGCTATCCCTTCTTCGTCTCCATTGGCGTCGCATATCTGCATTAGTGAGATACCACTTTCTTAAATACAGTTTACAGCTTAACGGGTTACCAACTTACGTCAATGTCCACCACGCTCTGAGAACTTCCGTATTGGGTACCATTGCGTAAATATTTGGGTACAGTGTTGGAATTATCACCAGGCATCCAGAAGATGTTCTGACTGTTGGCGTACCCCGAGATATAGTCGTTGGAAACAGTGGACGATTGGTATGACGCCGATAGAATGGTGGGCACTATTTCCTGGTGTAATTCCGGATGATCAGTTTGGGCAGCCTCGCCTCGGTAGAAGGTGGTTTCGTCGGTGACTCTCCGCGTTCTACGGGTGGATGTTTGCTGGTGGGAAATGTCCGTCGGATCACTCCGTGCTACTCGATTCGACCCGGAGGAAGCACTCCTCAATGGACCTGACCAGTTGGACATTTTCCTTTTGGGTAGAATGCTCAGTTTCTGTAAAGATATTGGCCTGCGTCGAATATAGGCCTTTGCGCAATAGAATAATAACAAAATGGAATGAAAAACTGTGTCGATCTGGTGACCCCGCGTCCGGGCAACTCGCCGACACTGCTCACCTCCGGGTCGCTCAGAGACTTCTTCCGAATTAACCCACTCATTTCATTCTCTCTGAAAACAAGCTATAACTATAGACTAGGTAACCTTGTTCGGAATATGCATGATCGCGGCTGTGTTTGAGTTTATTTTGGGCGTAAGGACTGTAGAACCGCGCTTATCTCTATTCGTTTGTAATCGCGTACATCACCAAACGCGATATCATTGTTAACGGAATATAAAAGATAATGCGGGAACTTAGCGCTTTCAATCTGAGATTATTCGGTATTCAAATGAAAAATAGCTTGCGTCAAATAGTTAAGGAATAAAACTTGATTAAAGGGTTCCATCAGCCTCGTAAGGGGATGGCAGTGAGGGGTGAAATGGCACTATTTTTTTTTAACGCGGAAGGAGACAAATTTTTGGTAATACGAAACTTTACAAAACACGTGGTCATTTCGCGGAAATTCGGATTTCACTATCGGTCGCAACGGACGGATTTTTTGTCCCCTTGGCCTAATTTTCTTTTATTGGAATTTAATCAACAGGGGCGGCTCAAGGGCCGGGCAACCCGGGCAACTGCCCGGGGCGCCGGTTTGAGAGGGGCGCCGAAATTGAGTTGTGAGCCTTTTTGGTTTACCAAGAATCGGATTTGTTTATAAAAATTTTAATGAAAGCATAACATAATTTGAAAAATCTTTAGCTAATTGGAAATACAAACTGTTTTACCAACCAAAATGTCCAACATCGTCGATGAACGTTTTTTGCCTAGCAACAGGGGCCATACCACCGGAGGCCTATCATCATAGTGCCCTACGCCAGCGTCCCCAAGCCCGGACAGGTGACTAATCCAGCGAGGGGCTAGCCAGTAAGAATTTGCCTGTACACCAATTACGTAATCAATAATGAGTACAGATGAGTACACATGATTACGATGAGTACAGACCGATTACGATGAGTACAGAATGATTAGGATGAGAACATAATGATTACGATGAGTAAACAGGCAACCCAAATCTTTAAAATTGTTACAGATGAGTAATTAAGTACGGGGTAATTCCAATGAATACGCGTGATTACAGATGAGTACGAAAATTACAAATGATTACGGGATTACAAATGAGTTCAAAAGATTACCGAAGATTACAGTTAGGGTGAACACCGATTACGGGAAGTGGTTAGCCCCTCGGGTAGTAGTACCCTACTACTGATGGTTGCACCTTTGACGCAAACCACTCAACCCAGCAGAAGGTGCAGCAATGGGTGGACCAATCATCACTTCGCACACAGTCGTGGGATTAAGAGTGGATGCTATAGCAACTCCAGCCGACACCCTACCGACGTAGGTAAAGAGTCATACCCTTTGGAGAGAGCTCCTAAAGGGGAACGACGGGAACACAGCGGTCCACATAAAACGGGCACAGCTGGCACCGGAGATCTCGGTGCGACTCCAAAAGGCCGAGAAACAGGAACAGAATCATCAAAATTATTTTAAGCACTAGAGGAAGGTTCAGCCTAATAATAAAAATATAATTCAATTATGTAATTGTTAAACGTTGAACGAAAAAGAGGCTTTTACTGTATTCTTCCCCCTTAATCTGTCGTGTGTCCGTGGTTAGCGTTAGTCACTTCTATTTTACGCGCACGCGCAGAAAGCCATTTATTAGTTTCAGTTAAATAGTTTTAGTTAGATAGATATTAATTAGAGCCACGTTGAATTTAATTAAGATTATAAAAAAAGGAAATGAAGAGAAGCCGTTGAAGCAGAAAAGAAAGCGACAGCTTAAAAAAAGTTCTTAAGTGTAGGCCTTAAAAAATCCCGCCAAATACTGTTTTAATTAAGTTGTTAAAGCAATAAAGCGTTCTATCAAATAGGCCCAAAACCGGCCAAACGTTTCATACAGACTATAGAGCTAGTTCATCAGGACTAACATAGTTTGTTATTCTTTGGTTTAAGAGAATTTGGCTTATATCCTGTCTTTATATGAATATTTTAGAGACGTACCTTTAAGCATATGTAACATAATTGCTCAGTAGTATGCCACTGTAACTTTATTCCATTCAAAAATCTTCACTAACGGTTTGTTTCACCACGAACCAGTAAAAAGGTGGACTACGTTAGATTTTAACCTTTTTATTCATCCTAGTAATTTTGGGAGTCACACTATTGGCTACTAACATATTTATTTAAGTCAATGGAAAACCTCTAAATTGAGAAGGAATTTTTTGCGTCGGAATTTTAGTCAGCCCAATGTAGCTTTATTGAAATTTATAAACTCGCTCGGTTTGTGCGGATGAAGTTAAATACTGAGTAGTTTAGAAAAATAAAAGGAAAATGACCAATACGGTTCGGTTCAGAGATCACTTTCCGAAAATGAAATAAGTAGTCGAAGTGGGATATTCCACCAGCGTTATTAAATCCCATACCAAGCCTAGAAGAGTTAGGCCTAGGCTCAAAAGAATCTGCAAAGACTCTAACCTTTTAAATGCGCCAGAAAAGATCAACCTGATTTTCAACTATTTTTTCCAATAAACCTGCTTCTTTTATTTGGCAATGCAAATTTATTTTAGAACGTGAGTCTCCGAGAACTTAATTAATTGGCAAAATAATTACATTAACAGAACTTGACACTATATTTTAGCTCCCAAGCCTTGGTTGTTCAAACCGGTTTGTTTACTAAAATAATGGCCGTCGGTTTATCAGACGTAAAGCTATTTGGGCGACGGTATTATCGGCATTTGAGATTCGATGACGTCAAGTATGACATAAAATATGATATCAAATATTACGAAGGGTATGTATGACGCAATATCTGTGAAACAAACCGTTAGTGAAGAAATAATGCTAGTGGCATACTTATGAGTAATTATGTTACATATGCTTTTAGGAGTGGTAGCCTGTAGGAGGGACCCTAGGTACGTTTGGGGTTAAGAATATTGTCATGATCTAAGTTTCTTTTTAAACCCATGCATTTGAGACTAGTATTTTGCTTATTTACACAAAGTATTGAGAAAGTGATTAAAGGGATTATTTATTGTTATGAAAACGGTACATTTATAACATGGACATGGTTATGAATGAATGAATGGATTTATTCGGTTCGCGGTATACAACGCGCCCTTTTAAAACAGGGCGGCTCCGCTTTGGGGAGCACAACCAGCAATTATTTTGAGGAGCAAAATTTAAAAAATACAATACGTAACAATTGATAAAAAGAAAAAGAAATATTTAGAGTCTTCATCCGCTACTCTCAGCGAGATCTCTTGCCGACTTCTTTTGCCAGAACCATTTAGTGAGGAGATGTTTCAAAAATGGCGGGTTCCACTCGCTATCCGTAAACCCCATGATGTTTTCCAAGGGCAGATAAAAGGACCCCTCTCTCCAGTCTTCGATCTCCGGAAAAATCGCCAGCGCCGGGCATTCCAGAAGGACGTGCTCTAGCGTTTCTCTTTCAGCTCCGCACTGTACGCAACGACTGGAGCTGCCAAAGAGCTGTTCGCACCTATCGCCGGTTAAAAGGGCTCCTGTCCGCGCTTGAAAGAGAAGACCACTCGACAAACTCCCGTCGTAGAAATCTTCTGTGATTCGCGACCTTTTATTCCCACTTTGCTTCGGCGTTCCTGTCTACGTCTCGATCGACATACACATTCCACTGAGCCTCCGTGAGTGCCTTAAACCGTTCCGTACCAACACCATAAGCCCGATCGAGATTAGCTGTTCGTCGTTTAAAACGGGGGACAAAATGGCTCGTGTTACGCGCGACGATGTAAACCTTCTTAGCAATCCGGCTTGGGGACATAAACTTCAACCGTCCAAGGTATTTCAATTTGCTTCGGGCTTCACGTTCAACCATGTTTTTTACCGGGGGGGGGGTAGTTTAATTTAGTCTCAAAATAAAAGGGGCGCCAAAAATCCCGCTTGCCCGGGTGTATAAAATTTCTTGAGCCGGCCCTGTTAATCAGAATTAATATGGAAAGTTGTTCTTGTTCAATTAATTGTCTTAGTGATGAATTTTTTTTCTTTTATCATGTATTTTATTATTACCATTAATTTCATTGCTCGACATTGTTAAAACCGAAAATTTTAAAACAGACATTACAGACTGGCGAACTCGCGGAGGAATACTACGCGGTCATCGTACATTCGTTTAGCGCGACGTGCGCCCTCTAGTGGCGGTAACCGAAATCAAAATCGGTACAAAAGGGCACATGTTTCTCCCCTTACGCGGCTGATGGAACCATGGAACCCTTACATCGGCTGTTCTATGACGAAATTTATTAAACGCCATTTTTTTAAATCGAGATAATTAAATTTTTAATGGACGCTTCAAAAAACAATACTCGGTTTTTACTCCCTCTCTAAATTCATCTGGGAAGGAACTATTTCCGGTCGGTCGGTTAAACGGTTAGAATGGCTAGCCAAAAAGTCATATTTCCGATTTGAAAGTCCCGTGGCGCTCTCGGCGTACGCTAGTCCCGTGGCCTTTATGCATCAGCCATTGGATACAGGGGGTTTAAAGGGGTACAGGGTTGAGTTATTTTTGCTGGGAAAAGGGTACCACGGAAATTCTCGCATTGGAAAGGAAGGGGAGTACTACGGAAATTCTCGCATGGAGAATAGGGGGAGAGGGTACCACGGTAATTATCACATGGGAAAAGCGGAGAGGGGGTATCATGGTAATTATCACATAGGCAAAAGGGGGAGGAAGGGCCTTACTGGGGTGGTTCTACTTTGAGGAAAAGGGTACCACGATAATTATCACATGGGGAAAAGGGGGAAGTGGGTAAGATGGTAATTATCACATGGAAAAAAGGGAGGGGGCCTTACTGCTGTGATTCGGCTATGGGGAAAAGGGTGCCACGGAAATTATCGCATGTTTTATGCGTTTGTCAGATGGCGCGTACATCGCGATTCCACCCTAATGTCAGCCTTCTAGCTCGCCTGTTTCCCTTAGGATTGGCGGAAAGGCAGTGCTTCTAGTCTAATTTCTATTTCTACTAGCCGAGAAGCCCGCCTTACAGGCGGGCCCTCAGCTAGTTGTGTGTTTCGAGGCACTCCACCCCGGTACGCCCCCCCTAACCCCTTTTACCCATAGGATAATTTCCGTGCCACCCTTTCCCGCATAGTCGAACAACCGCAGTTAGGCACCCTTCTCCTTTTACCCATGCGATAATTTCCGTGGCACCCTTTTCCCCATAGTCGAACCACCACAGTAAGACCCCCTCCCCCTTTTCCCATGCAAGATTTTCCATGGTGCCCTTTTCCCTAAAGTAGAACCCTTCCAGTAAGGCCCTTCCTCCCCCTTTTCCCCGTGTGATTATGACCGGGGTACCCCCTCCCCATTCTTTCCATGTGATAATTACCGTGGTACCCACCTCCCCCTTTTTCCCATGTGATAATTACCGTGGAACCCTTTTCTCCATAGTCGAACCACCGCAGTAAGGCTCACTCCCTTTTGTCCCATGAGATAATTGCCATGGTACCCTTAACCCCATAATCGACCTCCCCCCCTAAGGCCCCCTCCCCCTTTTCCCATGCGATAATTACCATTTTCGGTGTCCTATAATTTTAACAGTGAACTATATAGGACGTTTTTTCCGACTTTGCGATATTGATGACCTATAAATCCTATAATTTTAAAATTTCTTACTGAGAGCGTTAACCGTCCAAGAATTTCTCGGCTCGCAGCTGACAAATGCGATGGATAACTGTGTTTTTATAATTTTGCATTTTTTTATTTAAAAAGTTTTATTTTACTATACGTCACTGGGTATATTTAAAAGAGAAATTTTATCAAACATCAGTGGGATATCCGATGCAAAATTGAAATTACCGCCAAATACAATATGTCCTATAACTGCGACTGGAAATATATAATTTTTAGTCCTTGGGTCTATAATTGGATTTTGGCTATCTGGCAACGCTGCTTTCAAATCGGAACGACCCCTCGCCGTCGCCCCTCCCCGTTTCCGAAACTCACCGCCTTCCCCCCTCCGAAATTCGCGGTGGAAAGAGAGAGAATATCGGGTGTCTTGCGTGTTGGGACAAACACGGCCCAACTCTCAGGGGCGACAGATTTTGAGAAAATAGATAGTCGAACTATGGTCGAACCACCTCAGTAACGAAGCGAAGGCCAGCAGCTTCTCTCGCCGTCCCGCGCTGGCGCTTTCTGGCCGCCCCGCCTTTGGCTTCGTGGCCGACTATGCAAACATTCCTGAAAGCTCGGACGACGACGACGACCAACTTTTTTTCAAAAAATAATAAACTTTATTTTGGTGCACATGACAACTAGGCCTTCGCACCATACACACCCTGATACAAATACTCAAAAACAAAAACAAAAGAAAAAGAAAAATATATATACAGAAAGAAAAAAGTTGGCAGTCCTTTCTACTGTTTTCTCTTCTGTGTTTTTAACAAAAAAAAACAAAACAAAAATGACTATTTATGTCTGCTTTGTATTCTACTTGCGCTTTAAAAAATACTGGCCGCGCGAAAAATAGCACAGATATCAGAAATGATTGCCATGTCTCCGTTTTGGACCGCGGTTTTCACCCCTTGTAGATTTGTATCATATCTGCCTGTGTTTAGGGAGCGCTCCTTATAATATAGATGGCTTCCCAAGAAAAAGTAGTATGTTCATTACAATTGTAAAATTTTATGTTTTTGGTCCAACTGTTAATCCTTTACGTGGTTCAACCATTTAATTGGGAATAATACTGCTAGAATTACAATTACGATTTAGGTTGCCATGGTTACGCGGGACCTGTTCTGAGAAGACTGTACGAAATTCATCTTTATAATTAGGTGGTTGCGCCATCTATATTTTGTAAAATTAAATGGTTAAAAATAAATAATTATTAGCTAACTCACCGTAACTTGTGTTAAAAGGGATCGTGTTGACAGAATAAAATTATTCCAAAAACAACTTCATAGGTTTTCTTTGTTACGAGAAATCAATTTCGCGTCAGATTCGCGCAGAAATTCAATTGCCATATAGTGGCAACCACCAGAGACAGATGCCGCCACGGTAGAACGATAAAGTTGATAAAGTTTCCATATTGAAAGAAATTATGTAGAGCCGCCCTGTTTCAAAAGGGTGTCTTATTGACAGCTCCAATAAAAACCTTTAAACCTTTGGTCCATAGAAATCTCATAGGTAACTAGAATGCTGCCGCCTACGGCCGAGCTTCACGCCAGTTCGCCTTGAACCTTCAGCCAATGAGAGTGGTTCCGCCAAGGAGGATAATAATCCTCCTTGGATCCGCTACTATAGCGGGAGATAGGTGACGTCATTCTCTCTGGTGACATTAAATTCTTGGCAGAACCACTCTTTGAGCTCTGATTGGCTGAGATCTGGCTATCGTCTGCCACGGCGTTTGGCCCATTTGCCAGTTACACGGCAGCATTCTAGTTACCTATGAGATTTCTATGCTTTGGTCCCGCGCCAACCAGATTTAGTTGTACCTCTATTTATTCCCAACTCAATGGGTTCAACTTCAAATCTGCAGAGGAACTAGCCTGCACCCTTTTGGCTTATATACTACCTCTTTAGCATAAAATGCATTAATTTTTTGAAGTCTCTTATTTTAGCTTTACCATGGAACTAATAAATAGCGTAGCTATTTATTAGTTCCATGTTTCACACAGGTGCCTACATGTGCTGGGTGCCCTGGTTCATTCCATGCAAGAATAGTATTAGACTAACACAAAGATAACTTCAAATTGTCGACGTATTAATTAATAACAAGTACAGTACATAATATGAGTCTTGAATAAACAATAATGCAAAACAATTCCTCAAATTACTGGAGATCGAACCATAAAAAATTCAAATATTATTCGTAACGTTTACACTTAGGGTAGGAGAGAAACGCTAGATGTCGCAGAACTCAATTTCCGTTTGATCCAAAAATGGGGGTAAAACGGGGAGTGACAATCCGTAAAAGTGAAACAGTGGATCACGGCGCGTTTGTAAGGTGTTGGTAGTGAAGTGAAGGGTCCCTAAGCGTAGCTATTTATTAGTTCCATGGCTTTACTACGCCAAAAAAAGGATACCATGAAATTATTTTGTCTGTGGGAATGGATTTAATTTCATGATATTTTCAATAAAAAAAACCATAATGAGATTCAGTGCTGCCAAAACATTGGAATATAATTAACAATAAGCTCTAAAAATATAACCCATAAAACCGATAAGTCCTAAAAAAAAATCGCAGTCGCAAAAAAAATAATTTTATATCGGTGAATCTCAACTAGAAACATTTATAGGTCAAGGTAATACGGTGTAAATATTAAGAACATTGCAAATTTCATGATTTGAATAAAATGCCTTTGGGATTTGAAAAAGTTCTTCGAGGGATAATTAAATATAGAATAACTCAAAGGTCCGAAATGGTTGCGCAATTTCGAAGAGTTCAAGACCATCCAACCGTGAGTTAATATTCAGTATGCTAGCAGCGATGGGGAAACTATTACGTTTGACATTTAAAAAACTTTTCAATAGCCTACAGCTGTATTTTTCACTTGTGTGGACAGTCGAATGCTACCAACGAGGTTTACGCAAACTTGCGTTGGTGATATGCTTATTGTTCGTAGTGCTGGTAACTTAGTTCCTCATTCCTGTCTCTATAACGCACAACAAGCCACTACAGAACCAGCTGTATTAGAACTTGGTTGCGTTATTAATAACGTTAGCCACGTTGTCATTTGCGGACATTCAGATTGTAAAGTAATGAATTTGGTTTTCGTACATTATTAGCCCATCTAATAAGCTATTATACTCGCAGGCCATCAATACCCTTTATAATATAAAGGATGATGATAGACCTATTACAGAACTGAGTCCTTTACAAGCTTATATGAGAAAACACGGGGCATCATCCCTGGAACATTTCAGAATTCTAGAGAAAGAGGGCTGTGGTACACCTTTACAGTTCGAAGCTGAAATGCCCAATAAGAGATTTGTGGCGTATATTGATCCCCAGAATAAATTTTCAATTGAAGATAAATTATCACAAGTAATATAGAGATCATGGAAATAATACCACGAATCTCTTAAATTAAAACCTTAAAATTATTCTCAGGTAAATTGCCTGCAACAACTACAAAATGTTGCATCATACGAATTTTTACGATCGAGATTAGAAAAGGGAAATTTACATTTGCACGCTCTCTGGTTCGACATCTATACCGGGGACATTTACTATTTCAGTCGTAAACATAAAATATTCATTGATATCAAGGGTGACACGATCGATAGTCTACTTCAAGAAGTAGCGGAGCAATCTCAACATTAAATACTCTATAATAGTGTTTCATTTATTTTATATTTTATACGTATTAAATTTTGCTATAGAATAACCAATTTCTGTATATTTTTATACTTGTTATCATTTCCAATATGCTTTTACTTTATTAAGAAACGTTAATAGTATTATGAAATTTTATAATAAAGTGTTTACGAATTGAAAGAAATGTAAATGGAATAATATTTACAAGTACTATTTAATTTATTACTATTAAAAGTCCTATAATTTCATTTTCCAGGTTTGTTACTTTCTAACATATCTTTAGATTCGTTGATTTTTGAAGCTATATATGGTGATCCACCTATTTTAAAAACAAGGAGTGAAATCAGGCATATATTGGTTAACGCAATTTTTTAAAACTTAGTTCACCTTTATCAGGATGATTTAATACCATAATTCTTCTATGAGCCTCTTTGACCTTACTTTTACTAGCTGAAGGACTGGAAATGTAATTTTAAATTAAAAATAACAAAAGAAAGGTTATGTAAATAGTTAATTACCTGACTCCTAATACCAAAGACGCTTCTCGTTTAGTCATTTTTGGTTCGAAGCCTCCTTTATAATATTTACTATTTGCAAAACTCTATAGAGTACAAATTTTTATTCTTCAAATATTCGATTGTACAAATTAATAAACAGAAGAAATAATTTACTTACAGCAGCATTTGGCAACGATTTTAATTGTTGCTGAATAGTTTCAGACAATACTCTTGAAGATCGGGCTAAATACCGTCCACCAAAACCTACAGCAGCAAGTGCTATTCCAGCAAGAATAACGCCTGAAGTCTGAAATTAATATATTTTAAAACAAAAGTTAGCGTTCAGATTCATGAAGGTCAATTTACCATTATGTCACGTTATTTAGTAGTTAATCAAGATACAAATGCTTCAACAAAATCAGACAAAATAAACCTAACTATCATCATTCCAGAAATTACATCAGCCTCTCATTAAGCCTTAGTTTGCCGAATTCATAGCAGAAGAAAATATCTTTTATTCGGCGCAACCGCAGAAGAACCATTCCGTAAAAGACACGAATTTTGAAAATCAAAATAAACATTTTTGCTTTCTTACGATTTTATTTCGTTAACAGGAAAAAATCGTTACACATTTTCAAATATAAATAATTGGCACTTCTAACGTAGAAAATTATCTCCTCAGTGTATCACAGAACAAAGATAAATATTATGCAGTAAAATAAACTGCAAAAAGGAACTAAAGAAATAGGCGCAAAACATTTTTAAGTAGTTAAGTTTAAACGCAACCTAGTAACTTAATTTTGGTTAGTATTGAAATATTTGAGTAAAAAACGACATTTTGTATGTTTTCAATACATTGGTATAAATATATAAGAACTATTAGAGATATATAATGAATTGCTCGACTACTCCCTTGAAAAATACAACTTTGCCGCAATATATATGTATATATATCTCTTTCCTAACGTCTTATCTTATGAACAAACAAAAAATTAATATTATGTATATATATAAATATAGTGTAAATACTTTTGAGAATTTAGATTCTTATAGTTAACATTTCAACTACATTTGAGCTTGGTTTTCTTTCACAGATATTAAATTTTGATAATATGTGGACTTAAAAATGTCCACGGGTTTTTGCTTCTGAAATGTTGCTGGAGGTCTTGTTGCAAACATCAAAATGGAAACTTCATTGGAAAAACAAAGAATCTAACTTTTCTGTTAACTGTTTAATTTCTCTCGAATCTCCTCGGTCCCTATTTATCAAAGTCGTTTCCTAAACACAATCTCATTAGTTTCAATGAATAAAGCCTTAAAACAAAATAATTTACATTTTGAATCATTTGCCTCTCATTGTCAGTGGAAAATTTAGGCCTGGCCCGAGCCCTAGGCTTTGGTTTGCTTTTTGGAGTCAAGGCCCCCTTTGCTCGTGATTTGTCAACAAAAGATCGTACTGGTTTAGCCATTGTGGTTTGAGTACCGTAGTGACAAACTTTATCCACTTTATCGGGTGCTTGTATCTAAAAGAATAGGTAAATTAGAATAATTTTATCTCCCAAATCAAACTAGAGACTTACCTCTTTCTTAAAAACATCCAAATCCGGAAGATTATCTGGTTTCAACATTGCCAAAGGATGATATCTCAAGGAAAGCAAAACATCGCGGCTATATTTCACTATATTCTCTAGTATTTAAATGAGAAAGAGTTACCTAAGATCTAAGGCACTTTATTATAACCTATTTTACTTTGGTTTCCAGAAAGCGATTGGTATCGCTTTCTTGCAGAAATATTGAAGTCAACTGGGTTTTCTCCTTCCGGAGGTGTGTTTGGAGGCCATGAACAACTTCTGAGATAACACTGAGAGACTCGATTGACATCATTCCATTGCCTCCTTTCATCGGACCAAACGTAATCTGGTTCTTGGTTGCTTTTCATGATAACTTGGGATGGTGTTGGAGATTTTCTCACGAAGCCCAAAGGTATTGGCACAGGACTAGATGCAACAGTACGTCTGAGATTATGGGGACGTATTGGTGGGGCAACCTTCTTCAGAGCATTTTGCTTCACAATACTATCAACGCCAACCGAGCTCAAGAGCTCTTCAGTCACGTCTAGCCCAGTTTGAGGATCACAGATGTTAATTATCTTTTTAGGTCGACAACTATGTTGGGCGCGTGGGATACGAGGAAGTATAGGCCACGCTGCAAATTTAATATTTTCATTACTACAATTAGGCTATTGCCCTAGAATTATCAGTCTCTGTTCTTCTTACCAAATCCAGTATTCCTCAAATTACGATACACAAAAGGTGGTAGAGGCGGCGGCAAAGGTGGTGGAAGAATCGGCGGAGGAAAAAGTTTTGGAAGGTTGGAAAATAGCTCTTCATTTTTCCATTGCGGAGGAGATAAAACGTAGGAAGGAGGGGCCATTACGTTACCAATTCAACAGTAAACAAATAAGTTAAGTTGACTGGTGTGATCCAACATAAGCGAAAGAAAAATGTCCTCGGTTTAGAACAAAAAAATTTGACAAGTAGGCTTAGCGATTAAGATGGGGGAGAGAAGCGCCAGCTGGCGAAAATAGCAAAATAAAACTAAATACAATTGTAAAACAAATACCTTAAAGTTCGGGGCAAAAGCGTTGTTTAACGTAAACTAGTAAAAATTAAGTGCCAAAACGAAAAGGATAATGAAGAGGCTAACAAATCCGCCTATGACTCATCTAAATTAAACGTAATAGAGCGCGCCACACTAATGCTGAAAAGTCAAACAGGGCTGCCATTTCATAAAAAACCATATAAAATTTATTTTCTTTAATAAAACTACAAAACACTCAATGAAATATTTTTTAAATATGTAAAAAAATGCAAATCAATAATTAAAACGATGATATTTGGATGTGAGCTCAGGCGTTTTTGGGGTTTCATCATTCCTCCCAAATATGTCCTTCTCTTTGCTATTTTGAGGGGTATCACTCTTAATATTAGAAGTTGGTGCAACATTACTCTTTGGTAAAAGCAAATATTTCTTTGTCTCCACAAAATTTGTTGTTATTTGTGGTGATTCTGGAGTATCGGGATAACGCATAACTCTATTTACCAGTTCAGCAGGTTGTTGGCTGACAGATTTAACTTGGGAATCTTCGATGGTTTTTAACGTGGTTCCCAGTGGTATAGGAACAGCAAATTTAGCTTCACTTTGATGGGGTGCTGAAATATACTGTTGAGTATATCTGAAAGCACAAATTATTTAAATTGATGGTCCTAAGACTCCTAACACTATTAAAATAAGAAAACCTCACCCAAAATTGTAAGCCATTGTTAACTCGGGTGTTTCAGGAGTCTCATCATTGTTATATAAGTTATTTTTCTGGTTTTGGGGAGTAAAGTAAGAGCTGCAGGGTTCTGGACTATTGGGAGTTGTATTTCTTACGGCAGACTTCATAATATGGGATTTGAGACTTCCCATATTTTTACCAAAACCCAAATTGAGCATTATTCTAGTGGTTTCCTCTACATTTGTTGAACACTTAGGTGATTCTGGTGTAAGTTGGTCACGAAATATAGTAGCACTAGAAGCTGGTTTGTCGGTGGTTGATTTTAAATTTAAATTTTCCAATTTTACATAGTCAATAATTTTTGTTGAATCGTCAATTTTAATATCTTTCAATATGACTTTAGTCTCTTCAGTAATAAGCAGATTTGACATTTCCGGTTGATCAACTTTCAACCCAAAAGGTTTTAGCTTTTCTTCTAAATTCGTAACATTCTTTTTTAGGTTTTCAGCTTCTTCGTCAAGTTTTGAAGCTAGCTTATTTAATGTCTGAACTCTCGCATCATACTCTAAATTTTGTTTCTCTATACAACAGCCAATATCAACAAGATGAGTGTTAAATTCTTCAATTAGAGAAACTGCCTCTTCTTTATTCAAGAAATTCTTGTCCGGATCAGCTTCGGATAATGATTCAAAGGAATTAAACAATTCGCAGCAATCAGATAATTGTTTGTTTACAAAATCGACGAGATTGCTCAAAGCTTCAAGGTGTGCCATATTTATCTAGAAAAATACCTAGGAAAATTCTAGGAAATACAATTTAAAAAAGTTAGAGGAAATAAAATTAAAACAAACCTTTGAAGTACCTTAAATAAAGTTGACAAACTATCTTTATTTCTTCTGTCAGATTTAGCGCGCGAAAATAATACAGTTTTAGTCCACGTGACAGGTTTACAGGCAATGGCAGCGTTGTTGTTAGATCCTGAAAATAAGTCGAAAAAGGTCATAAGGTTTTATTGAAGCCTTCATAAAGGGTGGGATTCATTTACCCTTAGACAAATAAAAGATTCTTTAAAAAATATATTTTATTTGTCTAAGGATAAATGAATTACGATTTATGATTAACTGAGTTTCATAGCTTTCTCGTTCGTAGGCATACGCTTAGCCCCGCCCCGGACCGTCGCAAAGCGTTTTGGCTGCCCAGTGGCCAGGCAAAAAATTGCGCCCCTATCAGCTTTGCCAGATTTTTCTGCCCGAATTATTGTACAAAGGGTATAAAATTATAGTACAACAATAGAAATTATGGTACCAATATAAAATAGTATTAATTACTTTTAATTTAAAGTGTTTGTTGAAAAACATGCAGATAACTGTTCTCGCGTGTCGTTTCTTTATGGGGAGTGGGTGTAGCCAGTATCGACCATAAAAATCGGAATAACTAACTAGAATGAATTTTGAAATTTTGCCGCACCCGCCGATTAAGAATTCCGATTTCTATGGTATGGACTACTTAGTAATCTGGCAACACTTGAACGTGAGCCTAATCAAAGATAATCTAGACTACGTCGCCTGAAATCAAAAACTACGTAACTTTACCATTGAGTTGGTAATACTAATCTAGAGGTCCAATCAAAACGTCGGTTTTCAGTATTTCGTGAAACAAGTTTTTAAAAAATAAGAATACTGCCGTCTGCTCCTAAATGACGAGAAAACTATATCATTCTACCCGTGGCGACCAGTGTTGGAAATAAGCTTTTAAAAAGTACTGGTCAATATGACCACCATACCCCCTACTTAAAAAATAATTTAGTGGTCATGACCACTCTTTTCTACCCCCACTTATTTCCCTCCCTCTTTTATTTTACTTTTGAAAGTGAATTGTTAATATCGATTAGGAACTATAAAGATATTTATTAATCACAAACCAAAGAGCTTTGATATACTTCTTATTAAAAATAAACTGGTCATTATAACCAGTGAACCCCCCAGATTCCATTTAATTTACTGGTCATTGCCCAAAATAAACTGGTCTTTGACCGACGCCACCATAGATATAAGAAACGTATATAAAGGTCTAGATAAAATATTTCAAAGGGAGTGAATACGGAGGTGACAGCTAGCAGAAACGCGTAATTTCTGCAGGCTATCCTTATAAAGCGCTATCTATCGGTAAGAAAGCTCGTGCTATCGTCGCGAGAGCCATTGTCTCCTGCTTAAAAATGATACTAAAGGTCACCAACAGATGGAGTCTAAAGACTACGGCCTGCGGAAAGGTCAAGCACTTAGTACTAAAATGCTAAGAGAGCTCGCGCTCTTGGTCACGTGCCTTCCTCGTTGTCTGCTAGGTGTCAACTCCGTATTTTATGTTAGGCTTAGACGCCCCGAAATTTATCTAGACCTTTATATACATTTCTTATATCTATGGACGCCACCGCCTTATTTCCAACACTGGTGGCGACCAGGCGACGTCTATCTCTCAATGGTTCGTTCAAATAAGACGCGGGGGGGGGGTCGGAATAAAGTTTTAAAAGTTTTTGGTGTATAGAAATCTTATAACATAGAATGATTCCGTATAAATACAAAATGGGCCCACTACATTTTCGGAGGTTTCGTCATTATCAGCCAATCACGATTCAAAGAGTGACTACGGTAACGACTCGTTGCCATCTAGTTTGAGTTACTGAAAATAATAATTTGATTTTATATTACGTCACCTTAAGAACCCGCATTTGATTGGCCCACGTCAATCGAGTCACGGCGCCCTGCACGCGCTCACGTGAGCGGGTGCACGGGGCCGTGATCGAGTTTAATGTAGTTTTTAAACATGGTACACTGTTTCTTTACTCGTAAGGATTTTTCTCTTATAGAGTGCCAGCAGCTTGAAACCCTGCGACGTCACCAATGTTAAACGTCTATTGAGAAAAAACGCGAGTTTTCATGACAACCACTACGGAAGCTACGGCTGTGACGTAACTAACTTTTAAAAACGCATAAACTGCTAGAACTCTATATGTAAACGTTTTGGGTAACTATTGCGTTGTTTGTTGTTTGTTGTTATGGCTCCTCGATGTTTCATTTCCACATGTAGAAAACGATTTGCGGTGGACGGTAATGTGTCGTTGTACAGGTAAAAGTTTGGGTTTCCTTAAACCTTGGGGCATTTTGAAATGTTAACAAACGGCTTTCAAATTGGTGATTTGGTAAAAGCTAGGAACAACAAACGCAAGGAGAACGCAGCTAGCCTTTAAACACGCTAAGGAAGGGTTGCGTACGAATTTTATTGGACGAGCGTCACGAGCCTTTACGCCGAACGTTTTACGGGTGGGGGGGGAAGCCAATTTCTGAATTTTCCCCTTCCGACGGCAGCAGGCGCTAAAGCGTCTAGCCAATGAAAAACGTACACAAGAAAACCCACGGCTTTTGACGGGTTGCGTTCTCCTTGTGTGAGGTGTTGTGTTTGTTGCTCCTAGAGTAAAAGTGACTTCAGGAAGTTCAGTCACTCAGTGAGCCTAGTGGAACAACAACTCAGGACTAAAATTACTGCAATATCCGTTTTTTTAAAAACACTATTTAACATTGTAAATATCGGTCTTCGTTGAGTACTATCTCTTATGTTGTTTAACAGTGGAATGTTGAATTTAAGCAGAGTGCGAGACATTTATCTTGGCTAAGCTTCTAAGACAAAAACCATATTATTAAATAGAAGGTAAAGTTTTGAAAAATAAGACAATTATCAGTATGATTGTTGCTGTTTAATGAAATGACTGCCGTCAATTCGTCATAAGTGTCATTCGTTACTGTAATTTTTTCTGGGATATAATAAGGTTTTCGTTTATCCAAGTTTCTACAAACTTAATAATAAATATAATATTACTTACTTTAAATGTGAAATAACCTTTAAATACAAAGGTTAATACTAAGGACCTTCAGTCACTGCTTCTCCTAAAACTGCCATTGACATTGCCTGCTATTTTAAAAGTTAGGCTTATGTCAGGCCTAGTCTTAAATATTTTCAAAGCGAACCCATAGAAATCGGATAACAAACTAGAACGCTTAATCGAATGGCTGACAAGGTACCGATTAGATTCCTGGCTAAAACGACACTAACGCCATCTGCGCTGCCTCTAGAGGCGCGCTCGCGCGTAACTTGGTTAAAAGTTTTCCCCCACCCCATTGAAATTAATGTAAAGTTGGCGATAATCAAACGTTAATTAACCTACCAAATGATATGATAAATATTCCACTGACAATTTTTCCCGTTTATATGAACTTAAATGTAATATAAAATCGTCTATCGCTTTACAACATTCAAAAATAATATTTTTCCCGCATCATGTAGATAACCGAACATCTGCTCGTCTAGGTAAAGTTTGTGTTGTCAACACGCGTATTAGAATAAAAAATGATATTTTAGAAAGTAGGTTGTAATTCGGAACGATATTAATACTTTTCACGAATTTTGTTTCATAACTTTCATCCATTGGTTCGTCCAGAATGTATCTTTAAAGTAGCCGAACATTTTAAGGCGCTGAATCTTGCCCAGTCTTAAGCCTCGGTTTAATCTACTGCGTATTTTGAAACGGAAAAACCCGATTACTATCGTTATATCTTGGTTAAATGATGGCGAACGCTCCTTGTAATAAGAAACAAATAACGAAATACGTTCTAAGCTTATTTAACGCCAAAAATTCCACGTATTTCGTTATTTGTTTCGTATTAAAAATGTCATATTATTAATCCAAGATTTAACGATAGAAACAGGTTTTTCCGTTTCAAAATACGCAGTAGATTAAACCGAGGCTTGAGACTGGGAAAGATTCACCGCCTTAAAATTTTCGTCTACTTTAAAGAATAATTCTGAACGAACCAATGGATGAAAAGTTATGAAACTAGCTTTTAAATAAACCTTGAAATTTATTTAAAGTTATATTTATAATTCACTGATGACCAAATTCGCGAAAAGTATTAATATCGTTCCGAATTACAACCTACTTTCTAAAATCTCGTTTTGCTTTCTAATACGCGCGTTGACAACGCAAACTTTACCTAGACGAGCAGATGTTTGATTATCTACATGGCGCATTAAAAATATTATTTTTGAATGTTATAATTTTTGCGTCAAACGCCAAGGCCTAAGCTTTAAGATTTGATAACTGTGTTTTCTGTTTAGATTTCTACAACACATATTAAAAATTTCACGAAAACCATTACTTATAAATAATAATATCTAATAAAATTAATTTAAATTAATGTAAATAGTCTAATCAACATCCCGCGAAAATGAGAAAGAAATAAGAATTTTAATCAGCCAATGAGTTGAAACTGAAATTATTTTCCTTTCTCGATCAGCCAATAGAAAGCCGGAACGCAACCGGAAGAAAATGGGCTCCTTTAGAGTGTTGTCGTCTGAAACCCTGCGACGTAACCATTGTAATTTGCCTATTGATAAAAAACGGTAACTGTCATGGCGGCCACTATTAACACTACAGCTGTGACGTTCCAAGTTTTCAAAATCGTATCAGATGAGAACACTCTATGCAACAAAACACTAAGGAGTAAGGAATGACGTCACGGCCACGCGTAAAAGTGACTTGATCTAAGCGGAAGTTCAAAGTAGTATAGAGTGCCAGCAGCTTGAAACCCTGCGACGTCACCAATGTTAAACGTCTATTGAGAAAAAACGCGAGTTTTCATGACAATCATTATGGAAGCTACGGCTGTGACGTCACTAACTTTTAAAAACGCATCAACTGCTAGCACTCTATTATAGCATACCAATGAAAAACGCCATTAGAGGAAATTTGAAATATAGGTGTGGTCACTCTGTATAATAAATAAGTTAATAACTCTTGCTCAAATAATAAGTTCCAACCCCCTAAAATCAATCCAATCAGATTGGTACCCCCATTGGCTCCCTAAAATATAAGAGGTGTGGTCACAGCGCCATATAGCTACATAAGGTATTCGTTCACGTAATAACAAAATTGAAAATTGTCTTAGGTATATTTTTTATTGGTCCCAGCGGTCCATGGCACAAATGTGATTGTAGATTATTTATCTTATACTCTGTAATATACACGAATGTTGTTGAATCACACTATTTCACGCTTGTCACTAACTCTTGTTGACGATAGAACTTTTACTGTCAAAAGAACACAAACAGTAAAAGGTTTAACTAATCCGGTTACCTCGAAAACGAAACAACAAAGAAGTTTGATTTCAACGTGTTTTGAAATCAATAAGTAAAATAAAATATTAAATAATAATGATGATTTATGAACGTAACATTTTTTGATGTTCTACGTATCTTCTGATTTGTTATTATTGTTGTTAGCGGGATCCAGAAGAGACACTAATGTCCTTAATATATCGTTCCTGTCCTTCAAAACTTTAAGATTATCATTGTGCATGGCTTTCAATTCCGCAATGTTTCTTTCATTTTCGCGTCTAATTTCTTGTTTGAAACTGGCGATCCAATGTGGTTCAATGGCTGGGATCGGATGAGGTTCCGAGAGGACAACCACTTCACTCGCTTCGGAGCCATTGACTCCGGTGATGTAAGCAGTTTTCTTCTTCTTGGGACTAATGACGTTAATTGAAGATTGAATGTCCTGCAATGTCCTTTTCAGGATGGAGGTACCGGGAGTGCTCTGCACTAGTTGGTAGATGGGCAAAGGAGTTGGAGCCGGTGTACTCTTGAAGCCCACATTCAACGGTGTCCCTGTTAGAGGATTAGTGTGTTCTTGGTTGGGATCTTCCTGACAAATATCGTGCCTAGAAAAATAATGGCGATCTATAATTAAATCACAAGTTCTTTGAGGTAGGAGTATTCAACTTTGAATGACGTCTTTGGGATACGGATCATACGCGTCTACCGAATATTTAAATACATGTAAATTTGGGGGGGAAATGAAAAAAGTCTTGTGGGGAGAAAAAGTAGGGAGTCGCATTGCAAAACTATTATAACGCGTCACTTCTGATGGCGGCGAGATGCCAAAGAAGGATGTCGAAATCGCGTTTTCTTTTGGTTTGATGACATAAAAGTTATTATAATTCCCCAACTTGCGTCCGGACGCGCGAAAAAATACCCTTTTTTGTAAACCCCCCCCACTTCCCCAGCTGACATTATGGTGATGCCTTAAACGCACTCTCGCAAGCTCAAAATTGGTGTTAGCGTCGAGTTCGGGACTACTTCTTTTCTTTCAATTTTTGCCATTAGATAGTGGCGGCAATGGGGGAAGCGGACGTTTCTCTAGCTATGCTGTACAGCCGAAGGTACCGGAGAGAGGATTTTCAGCCCCCTGGAGTGACTGATTTCTAACTCTTCGAGGCATATAGTTCATTCCTTCCCACATATACTTTTACTCTAAGGTTCGACTTTCACAATAAAGATTGAAGTGAGATTGGAATAGCTCGTAGCATGAGTCGCGATAGACTCCATCGCCATCTCTTTTTCATCAAAGAACTAAAAGCTACCTATGTGAGAAACTTCAGCTGGCGAGAGTGCGTTTAACTGTTTTACACCACTATTGCTAACCTTTTCTCCATGACAAAATTTAACAAGATGTGACAGACTTAAATTTAAGTACACACAATTCCCCCGACGCATTAAATATAGTTTGAATATTAAATTTAAATTTGAACAGATTTTCAATCATCTTGTACATTAACTAATAAACTTAATTTCCGTAATTTATTTCCCTAACATTTACAGGTTTTCCCTGACCATTTTTGTAAAATAAATGTTTTGAGGTAAAATCTTATAAAATATTTTATGTATTTTTAATATATCTTTAAAAAATTTAAATGCCTAATTTTTTTGGAGCTATTTTCAAATTCCCTGACTTTTTGGAACCATTTTTTAATTCCCTGACTTTTGGGAAGCATTTTCAAATTCCTTGACTTTTCCAGGTCGTGTACAAACCATGTATAATAACAAAAGAGGAATTTGGTCAAAAATGCCCGTTTTCTCAACCACCCTGTATATTAAAAACCATATCTCAATCACCCTGAAGTTAAACATAACTAACCCACTCATCATTAACAACCAAAGAGTGATTGTAACTCCAAGAAAAATCCATAGCCACGCTTTATTAATTACCCTCTCCTTTAAGAAAAATATTTCAATCACCCTGTATATTAAATTAATAAGCGCACTATAAGAACCTAAGTGTAAATTTCACCAAAACATCAACCACTCAATCTAACTGAATCATCCTGTCCTTTAATATAACCAGGACACTAATTCTTAACCGAAGAGTAACTTACCATAAAAAATTATTTACAACGCTTTATCAATCACCCTGTTCATTAGGAACAATATTTCAAAATCCCTGTACAATCACTTGATCAAAACCTAAAAGTACTTTTTACTAGTAAGCACTTTCTCAACAACCTAGTTCATTAACAATGATCATAATTAACTCGTGAAAAATCAATCATCATTAAAAATACCCTGTACAAGAAAATTTGCGCTATTAAAAGTAAACTCCTAGATAAAATTTGTATAGCAATAGCCAAAATATCATAACATTTTTTTTTTTTTAGAAGCTCGTTATGAGCGATTGTAACGGGTGGGACAATTCAGTCCGCTCGTCCATTTGATTAATCAGGTGCGAGATATGTGTTACGGCCACGCCAACGGGGGGATACTTGGGGATAGGGTTGGGACACCCGTGGCGCGGGAAAAAAATTAAATTGAAAATACTTTTAGAAATTACAATTTTTTTTATTCAATTTGATTCCCAAAAAGCTAATAGTCAGTTAATATTCGACGATTTCGAATACATTGTGTCTAGCTATGTTTATGTTTAGGCTAGCACTAGCCTAAGGGGCGGCTGTCAGCGTAGAAAAATAAGTGGGTTTTCAAAAACAATAATAAAACATTTAAGGTCAAAAATCCCACAAAATCAATGACTTTCGCTTAAAAATCCCTTTATCCCACATAGCCCAAAAAATCGTTAAAAATCCCACAATGTGGGATTTATCCCACACATTGGCAACACTGAGCCCCAGGAATGGAAGGTGTAGCTCCGTCTAGTGGAACTTTTGCGCCTCTCGTTTTTAAAGAGAGGCCGGGTTAACCGTTTCCGGTTACTTCTATTGCAACCAAAACACGCGGCCAATAATATCAATCCTTCCATTCCTGGGGCTTTATATTCTTTGAGTGAACAATCTGTCCAATAAACGTGCGGTGTCCTAAAAAACACGCCGAAAGTATCCAAAGTAGAAGACAATGGACACAGTTCGTAGAGGTTTCCAAGGTCAAAGCTCAAATATTTGGAGACAGATGGCGCTTGAATTCTGAATATTCTAAATCTTGAATTGGTACAAAATTCAAATATGGTACGCGGGTTGTGGGGTCCCGCGAATTGGCCAGAAATCTCATTTTAAATTAAATTTCATAATCTAACAGTAAACACAGTTCGGAAATGATCGGCACTAACAAAAAATATAAATTTAAATCAAGTCGGTCTTAAATTAAAAAAATTATGTAGATTTAGTCGAAAATCGCCAAAAAATCTACTATAAAGGGGGGTAATGCCAAATTACCAACTTGAAGTTTGAAATCGAAGCCTTAGAAGTTCGATTTCAAACTTATTAATAATGGTAACGAGGATTTGATATTTTCTGTCGATTGATGTATCATTTACCAATTTACTACAAACGGTTGAGGAGTTACGCCCCCAACACTGGAGGAAGCGGCTACATATCAGGTGATAATAGTACACACAAATCCCTTAGCGATTGTGTGTAAAAAGCTGAAAAGCATTACGGTTTGGACGGTAATTGCACCTGATGGCGTTTCGTAAGCAACAATTTGAATCAGTTAGAGCGTAGACGAAGGGTCGTGTAGGGACAAACGGCAGTTGAATACTCCGATATTGATGAACTCCTTCTACAACTTACATTTCGTTAAAGAATTCCCATTTCTTTTTGTGGCCACCAGTATTTTTGCTTTGTTTCACAAGAACGCTTTTGTATGTGCACCTCAAGTTTCTAATCACAGACAGACAAATTAAAAGTCAATTAAAGAAAGTAATTGTTTATTCTTAGGAACAATGACTACATTGAGACGATTTTTAGGGCTTTTTGTAATCCACCTCATGGTCTGCCACTATGCTCCGCCCCCTAAAAACCAATCAATAACATTGGTTCTTTAAAGGTTACGTGTTGGCCCGTTGCAAAAGTCTGCTTTGCTAGAATCGCACACGTTAAATTCTATGGGCTAGGGCTTTTGCAACACGTCCTAACATGACTAAAACACACGTGGATGACATTTTTCCTTCCCCCTCTCATGAAGAGGGATAAACTATGGACTATCCAAACATAAGGACTATATCCAGAGGAAATTTGGTTAGTCCATGGATAAACTAGACCATGGTGCCCGCGGATCATCTCAACATATATTCTTGGTTTGCAAAAACACACCGCCACTTTTTGTCGCATTGTTCTGGGGTGATAATGCATCCTTGATCTTGCATCTTTTTGGAGATCTCTTTCCAGACATTCTTTTTCTTTGTCTCTGGACTTTCAAACTTGTCCTTGTACTGTTTGAAGAGAGACATTAAGGTCAGGACGGATTGGTAGTTCCACGTAAATTTCTCGTCTCCATCTTCTGCGAAAAGGGAATTAATTTCTGAACTTGAGGGAAATGCGTGGTTAAGTACCACCACGAACCTTGAACTTCGGATATGATGTCCATGTCCTGGGACGTGGACGCTTGGGACGACAAACTGGACACGGTAGTGATAATGGGATCAGTAGTTGTGGTGGACACATTTTTGTTTTTCTTGACGCTATTCAGAAGAAGCGACGCAAAGTCGGGATCTGTCAATTACAGAGCACATTGCAATTTTAGACAGCACAAAGACGGGTTACAAAAATGTAGAGTTGTAAGTCGGAAAAGTTTACGAAAAATGACCGAGGCATTTTTTCCGGAAAATATTCCGAAAAAAATATAAAAAGTTTTCATTCTATGATTTGTCTAATATATTATTTGCAAATCTAAATAAAGCGCCATTTTCGCCTTACGTTTTCGAATCTAACAGTAAAACTAAACCTCTAGACTAGTTTAAACTGATTAACAATGTAATACTATAAATGTTTTGTAGTATGTTTACTGATATTAGATATTTTATATCGATAAAAAGTTAAAAACATTAAAAACCCTTAAAAAGTCATTAATGTTTCAATTTTTATTTTTCCGGAAAATTAACAACTCTACAAAAATTTAACCAGATCAATTTATAGGCTATCACGTCCAGAATTTCCCTAACCTACGCCACTGTACTAGGAGATGCAGATGATTTGCCGAGGGGTCGAAAATTCGGAAAAAAGTGTACAGGATTTCGGATTTTGACTAGAAGTCTAGAATTCGGGATTTCGTTTTCGGATTTTGAGAACGTACGACCCCTCGGGATTTGCCCAAATTTTCATTACAAATTTCTTTAAATACGCAAAATGCGTGTACTACCAATAGTTAACATTTTTATGTTAAAAATTTAAGAGTATTTACCGCGGAATCAACCGTATTTTATCAAAGCTTTGTTTGATACGCTGTATTTTTGATATTTTAATCAAATTTGTTTAAATATTAAAATATAAACAAATTATGTAAGATACGTTGTATTTTTGATAAATAATAGATCTACGCGAGACTATCTCAAAATTGGTTCTCTAGAAAAAGAGATAAGCTTACTCGTTCTTCGAAAAATTTCCCGCAGATTCGTCCAGCGAAAAACCGCTGAGACTGAGGGAGGTTGAACGCCATTTTCTAGACAACGGGCGATAAACCGCGGAGCTCTTTACGCTAGCCTAAAAACGCTGTTTTCGAGCCTTTAAAGTTAAACGCGTTTAAGCTTCCAAAAAGGGCACCAATTCGGTGAGTTTATGATAATTTAATTAGAAATAAAATAATAACCTTGAGAGAGACGACTTTCCTCTTCGGGACTGAGCAGAAATGAATACCATTCTCCTTCGGCGTCATCTTTCAGAGCTACCGTCACAGTCGCCATTTTAGAAGCGGCTTTATTGTAGACGGCGGGATACGGGCGCGCGAGCCAGCGACGGGGAGGGTAGGCAAAACTAGGGACGATAGACTGAGGTTTTCTACTATAGCAGCAGCTGCTAGCCAGAGACTACCCGCTTTCTTCCTCTTAGATTGTGACGTCATAAAAACGCTTGGTAGAGGTATTCGGAGGGCGTTTACCCACGGTTTTATCTAGCCCGTCTTTCTCCGAGAACTCCGCTGAATTACAGAGTTATTATTCCTGGAAACGGCTCAGATTTACTTTCGTAGAATAAAATATTTGACGCCAAGAGCGTTATTCAAATTTTTTTACGCGTTTCTTTAGAGTTTGGAGATTTTAAAATGCAATTTACAAAAGGAGCCACGGTTAAATTCATCGGCGATAAAAATTGTTTCGTAAAAATACCTCGAGACTGGATAATTAATGGAGAAGTAAATAGTTCTTATATATTACCATAAGTTTATAATATTGTACTTCTAAGTATTTCCTATTTTTCACATGCAAAATCGTTTTACCGAGAACTGTTAACAAACACAGTCGTCATTTTCAATTAATTCTCTCTCTTTCTGTGATGACGTCACTATGTGTATAGATATCAGTAAAATATTCTTAAAGAGACATACTTATGGAATAATATTATAGACTTATGTCATTACATATGACGTTAATTTATATTGCATTTCTAAAACATTTTTAGCCACCTTACCATCTAGAGATACAATACGGTGCTAATTTGAAATGCTGCTTAACTTGGAAGGGTGACACTACGAATAACGTTGAAGAAATTGAAATTAATGGAATATTTGGCCTCAAATTGGGCTTAAAAGACGGAGACTCTGTAATCTTTTTTCACTATTTTTTAAAATTTTCTAATAGCCATAGTCGATATGACACCAAAAAATATTTATTCCCTACTTTCATATTTGGCGGGAAAACGAAACTTCGCCATTTTCTATTTATTTCAAACAAAATAATCTGAATCTGGCAGCCCTGGAATATTTTTAGCCCGCTGAGAAACATTTGCCTGGCAGCTCTGTTTCTCGACACCAAAATAGACTCCGACAGACTTGGAAATAGCAATAATGTATTGAAGTTACTAAGAATATTTCAGCATAGAATTAACCCCTGGTACCATCCTCAGTTCCTCACAGCTTTTGTGGAGAAAGTTCGTCTGCATTTAAGGCGCATTCAAGGTCATACCATATAGCAAACTTGAATGGGAAAGCAGACGAATTTAAGCTACAAAGGCTGTGAGAATGGGAATCAGAATCCTGTAGTCCAATATTCTTAGTAACTTCAATACTATCTTGGAAATAGTGATATTTTTAAAGGGGGACCTTCGGGCTCCCGACCCCCTCTAAGTTTATTTTTATTGAGGGCCAGTGGCCCAGGGGAGATGAAATGGGGGAAAACATTTTAAAATAGGGAGAGAAAATACAAGAAGAAGAATTGGTTACGTTATTTACGTAAACATTTATTGACTTAAAACGTTAACTTTAACGATAGATTTCGCTCTCGACTAGGGTAGGAAAACAGCGTTTTAGCAAGGGTGTAAAAAAATATTTTTCAGAAATTTACGTTAAATTTTTAATAATATTTTTATTTAATTTGGGGGCCCAGGTGGCCCGCAACCCCAGTTCGAATGATTTATTTTAAGGGCCCCCGAGTTTTTTTAAGAGCCATTGGCAACAGGAGTCTGGTCCCCGACGCCGATCGTTTTTTGCGCCGCCGCCGGTTTATGATATTTTTTAACAGGGCTACCAGATTTTTCTGATTTTCCTTTGATATGAGTCTCTTTGCAGCTTTAACAAAAATCTAGTTCTTTCTTTATCACATTTCAATTATTACTTTGGTAGTGCAAATAAAAGACAGTTTATTTTCTACGAAAATTCATATAAACGCCGACGCCGCCATTATATTTTGATTCTACGCCTCCGGTGACAAAAAAGTCTGCGCACGCTGATCGCACCGCCGCCGCCGATGTAAAATCACCGGTCACATTTTCGCGGCGACGGCGTCTACACCGAAAACGGTGGAAGTAAATTTTCCTAAACTAGTAGCCGTTCGACAGTTATTTTGAATTATCGACCATGACTATAGATGCCGCTTTTTTCGTTATATCATTGCATGCATTTTCTTAAGGTTTGCGTCAGAAGTACGGCCAACCATGCTGTTCCATTTTGCGAAAAAGCCATTTTGGAACCAGCTTCCGCCGACGATTGGGAAATCACGGTAAGTGTGCCGTGCTTTTATTAGCGTTTCTACCTTTATAATTACATTGTAACGTAAGTATGATACTTTTAACAAGAGCTTTGTATGTTATTTTCAATGAGAAAATATACATACTGTGTTGTCAAAAACATATTCGGTTGCCATGGCGGAACTAATGTCCATTGCAACTTTTCCCTTGGTGAAATTTCGTGTTACCATAAGGTCTACATACCCACCTAGTTTCAACAAAATCGGTGATTATCACCTTGGGTAGTCTCCTCGTCAGTTAAAAATTTTGAGAACGATCTGTACTTATGGTAACACAGAGAAGGTACTTTTCTAATTCGGGTGCTATGACGTCAAATGACGCAACCATTAAATTATCGGTGCTACCACAACTGCCGATACAACCGATTGGTCTATGGTTTATCTTTAAACTCTGGAAACTGAGAGTTTTCTATTCAAAGTTCTGGCAGTGCGGTTGCGAGGGGGGGGGGGGGCACGAGAGTCCTGTATGATTTTATTGAAGCACTTATTTTTCTTATATAAATGCAGGAACTCAACGCGTCACACATAGAACAAGTTCTAATGAACCAAATTATGGTGATCTGGAGCAACTTAAGTTTCCCCGTTTGGGTGAATAAATCCACTTGTATAGTCGTTCACGTGCGTACAACGGAACCTAAGACAACGCCTCTGGTGTTAAAATCGGGAACCGAACTCCATATATCGCCATTCATTGAAAATCAAAGTCAGCCTAACGACACGAAGGAACAGTCTAACCAAACTGAAACCGACAGCGCCGGCTCCCCCAATAATTCGAACTTCTTCACCAACATATTTAACAGCATCGTAAAAAGCGTCAGTTCCGACAACAGCGACATCGTGGACTTCGAAACGAAAACTAATCGAAGCCCCACGAAACAGCAACCAAAAGTAACGATTCCGAAAACGGAGGTGATTTTACGCGTGGCGCCCCTAACGGACGTTTTCGACAACTATCCTGGTGTATCTTCCGTAATTTATGTCAATGACGTCGACCTACCGACGTCGCTACGTCACAGTGGATCAAACAACTTCTTGGCGTCGATTCGAAAAGCGTTGTCTCCGTACGAGAAATTTGAAAGTAACGGCAAAAAGCCGACTACGTTGCCATCTGGGGGCAAAATGGGAGAGTCGAACGCGGGAAATTCGAATCGCGAAAACGAGGAACAAGCGTGGTCCTTCGAAACGGCCGTTGTCAGAGTAGTGATTTTGAAAAGGACGATTCTAAATAAAGAACTGGCCAATTTAAATGTCGGTTACGTCGCAATTAACGATGACCTAAGACGTCAACTTGGTCTGGAAGTGACCTCTAGCGTCGTGGTCAGAAGTTTAGATTACGGACATTCTTGTTTGACCCTTCTAAATTTGCACCCTCTAATTTCTATGGTAAGTTTGTCATATTTTTTTCCTTGGACTTAAAGGGGAACGGCCAAGCTTTTCCAAATGTGATTAACAAGACGTTCAATATACTAACACGTACCTTTTTTTTTGTCTTGAAAAAATAGCTTTTGGCCCAAAAAGTTTAAACGAAAAATTACGCCAGGTTTGAATTTTCGCCGCCATCTTAGGGGTTGCCGCCAGCGCCCCTAACCCCGTATGAGCGATTTGCCAACTATCCTAACTTTTAAAATCGCGCAATTTAGGCTTAAGTCTCTTCTGGAACGCGCCGCACGTACAAAACAATTTTGTTGCGTGACTTGCGTCTTCAGCAGCGCGCGCTTTTACGTTGTTTTTCCGTCTCACCGACCTCTCACCAGGTGTCGCGGCGGACGCGCGCTTTTCGATTTCAGGAAAAATTCTTTATTTAATTAAAATTTAACCACTCAATATTTTTTGATGCGGTTTTCGCCATAAATTTTTGTTTTTAATGGGCTATAGGGCTATCTAACTGGTTAAGGCTGGATCGTTCCCTTTTAAAAAAATAGGCCAAAGTAATAGATACTTCATAACCTCTGTTTCTGTTTACCAAATATAGTCATCGTGGCATGAAAGTGAAGTGATATTTGGTTTTAAATCGTGGTTGATGGAAAATACTAAAGAAAATACTGTAGTTATTTCCAGAGGCACTATTATTCGACTTACTAATGAGAAAGGTAAGTAAAAAAATCGCGCTGTTAGCAAGGTCTTTTTATGAAATGGTCAGTGTAATCCCTGATCAATTCCATTTAACCACGGACTTTATTATCAAACGGACCGAATTTTTAGCCTGATAACCCGTCCCTTTAGGAATAATGAAAAAGTCCGTGATTGTTTTTTTCTGGACGGGACATGTGGTCAGAAAAAGTATATACCTGTGCTCCAAGCCTACTACCCTGGTGGTCTCATCAGAATGCCCTACGCCAGTGACCACATGGGCAGTAACACCTTACTACTTGTGCCGGAATAAATTGAAGAAGTGAAAGATGAACTTGGGAGAGCTATTAGGTTAGGGTACCGGCTGTAAAAGTACCTAAAGGATAACTGGTGCGGGACTACGGTGGCCTTTAATATCGCGAAATTAGTGGAAACTGATTTGAAAACGAAACCACTTTAAATTGAATTTGAGGATTATGGAAATTGAATATAGTACAATCGCGACAGCCACAATTTTTGGAGATGGCTGGTCAAGATGTTGTAGGTGAAAATCAGGGAAAACAGAGATTTTGAATCTCAAAATTTTGTGGCAACCGTGTCGGAGGTGGAGGTAGGACCATTAGATCACGGCTAACATATCCCAGTGCGCCACCGCCCTTATGAATTACAAGAGCCGGACCGCGACTTCCCGGTAAAGTCACCAGTTATTGCACACCGTGACCCGTTAAGGAACATGGTTCTAGAGGGGTAAGGAAGTATACAAAGGGGTAATATCGTTGTGTCTGGTCGCGACATCTAACGACCGCTGGTGGAACTATTACGTATTGCAAAGCGCCAAAGGTTATAGCAGGGTTATTCAACTTTAGCAGGTTGGATTTCGAAAGCATTCGAATGACGACCATAAGTCAGAGCTGCTTTCCCCAAATGTATTCACTTTTATCGTTATTGCTCAGGAGCACCATCTAGGTTATTTACATTGAATAAGAAAAATTTAATTTTAAATAAATAATTACTGAAAGTATTTATTAATTTCCTAAATTATGAAAGTAAATAAAGTTTATTTAATTACTTTCATAATTAATCTACCCCACTATTAATTTTTTTAACGTTTTGTAATAGAGGGAGCTGGTAACAAATCAACATAAAATCTATCCCCTTCACCGAGGTGGGGCGGGGGTGGGGAATTTCTGAGCTAATTTGAGACACCCGTTTCTATTATCTGACCTACTATAGTTGACTAACCCTGACAATACAAAAACTGGATAAAGGCTCTTCATTACAATGCGCCATCTATTGACTGTTAACTTTTTATCGTGTTATATTATTAATGTTTAAAAATTAGGATATTGTTAGAAATAATTAAGAAGGGAAAGTAATTATATTGATACCTTTATTCAATTTTTTTTCGTAATTTCTTATATGTAGTTTGGTTAACAGTGTATCAGAATTTATAGCCCGGTGTACCTAGTAACAGAGACCATACCCAACAATATAGATGGCGCAAAACAGCAGAGGGAATTTATTTTCCTGGCCTTAAACTGACAAACGAGTTGCACAAAAAATCCAAGAATTCGCTGACCTCTCCACCATAAAAAGATCTTGCTTTCAGTACAAATTATGCAAAAATAATTTAATGACTTTATTATATAGGAAAACAAATTGATTTAATTTTAATGCCCACAAACGGCGAAATCAACTCAAACAAAAATCAAGAAGCGTATTACTATTTGTCTCAAAACACAATCGGGGCTATTAACATTAAAATCGGGGACAAAATATCCCCTATTTACAAAGCGTGGGACGTCCGTCTACCTTTCAGAACATTAACAGATTTGGACGTACAACCTTATGGAAGGAAACTAATCACTTTGGGGTAATTCAGATCAAGAATGTATTTATTTTTTAGCGTTACTACCAATCCTTCTAATGTTCTAACAGTTAGCCAGGGTTGTTCAAAATACATTTGGAGTTTAAAAAATATATTTCTCAGTTTCTAGGAAACTATTTTGCATTTTACATTATGAGTTTCTAGGAAACTATTTTGCATTTTACATTATGAGTTTCTAGGAAACTATTTTGCATTTTACATTATGAGTTTCTAGGAAACTATTTTGCATTTTACATTATGAGTTTCTAGGAAACTATTTTGCATTTTACATTATGAGTTTCTAGGAAACTATGTAGCATTTTGTGGGTTTGATATGTGGAAAAACATTTTCAAAATGCTTTTTCAAAATGTTTCTACTCTGGTACCATCATGTAGAGAAAGTTCGTCTGCTATTTACTCCCAAGTAATCATAGATGGCGATACTGAGTTACTCACTTACTCAGAAGCAGACGAACATTCGTACAGTGCCACCGTTTTATTCATTTAGTTGGGAATATTAATCTAGAGATGCAATCAAATCTGCTCCCCGCGAAACAAGTTTTTGAAAATTACGAATGTGCCGTCTCCTTTAAAATGACGAGGAAACGTTATGATATGACCCGTGGCGCCATCCATTATTTAAAAAAAAATCTTTTTGCCGGAAAACGCGTCTTATTTGAACGAACCATTGAGAGATAGACGGCGCCACGGGTAGAATGATAAAGTTTTCTCGTCATTTGGGAGCAGACGGCAGTATTCTTTTTTTTTAAAAACTTGTTTTGCGAAATACTGAAATCCGACATTTTGATTGGACCTCTAGATTAATATTCCCAACTCAATGGCTTTATTTCCCACGCTGGCTGCGAGGATGGTTTGAAATCTCTACGTAATTATTATTCATTACTAATAATCTTGTAACTAAACGGGTTACCATGCCAACGAACACAGATCACACCTACGAGCAAGCTAAGAATAAATAAATACATTCTTATTAATATGTCGTTTAATTAATCACCATCAAATATTGAAATAAATTCTCTCGACAGTGGAGTGGGCCCATTATCGGAGGACATTTTGGAATATGTCAGTTTCAGTTTAGGCCTGTCGCAAATTGGCAATCAAATTTGCGACTATCCCCTGTTCAACGCGGCTTTGATATGCGGTCCCAAAGGCGTGGGCAAAACTACGTTGTCCAAAGCAATTTGCAGGGAACTGATGGATACCAAACATCGAGTTTATTCCCAAATCTTGGACTGCAAACAGCTAAGGGGTGAGTTTTATTTTCAAAAAGTATTTTGATTGAGCAAAAATACACGCAAAACCTGTAGTTCAACAAGATAGTAGTATGTAAATGCCTTTTCATCGTTGTGTCGCCCAGGATGCGTGTCATTAAAGGGGAACGGCCAAGCTTTTCCAAATATGGCCTTATTTCCGTATCAAAAGATTAACAAGACGTTCAATATACTAACACGTACCTTTTTTTTGTCTTGAAAAAATAGCTTTTGGCCCAAAAAGTTGAAACGAAAAATAACGCCAGGTGTTTGGGTTGGAATTTTCGCCGCCAGCGCCCTAACCCCGTATGAGCGATTTGGGAACTATCCTAACTTTTAAAATCGCGCAATTTAGGCTTAGGTCTCTTATAACTGGAACGCGCCGCGCGTGCAAAACAAATTTTTTGCGTCTTCAGCAGCGCGCGCTTTTACGTTGTTTTTCTGCCTCACCGACTTCTCACAAGGTGTCGCGGCGGACGCGCGCTTTTCGATTTCCCGAATTTTTTTTATTTTATTAAAAATTAACCACTCAATATTTTTGATGCGGTTTTCGCCATAAATTTTAGTTTTTAATGGGCTATATGGCTATCTAACTGGTTAAAGCTTGACCGTTCCCCTTTAATAAAATAAATTAGGAATAAATATTAATTTTTCCCGTACATATTGCGTCGTTGGTTCTGTTCTACTGCGAATTATATACTGATTAAATTCCCAACGAAATCCAGATGAGTTATTCTTTCGACAGTGTTCTATCATTAAGAATGTTAAAAACGAAATTCTACGCCCATATAATTAATTTGAAAAGTCAAACGCACCGAAAGGACCTTTAGAAATATTTAAATATAAGCAACGTATATAGTTGGAATAATTTTGGGCCCTGTTCCACTGCCCCCCTCCTATCGCCTTTGATACTACGTCATCTAAATTGAAGGCAGTTTTTCGCCGATGGGCCACCTAAAATATTTCTGAAGCCCTTCTAAAATTAACAAAAAACCTCCAAATAGCCTTGGCAAAAAATGGTTCCAAATAAATTTTAATTAAAATGTTTCTAGTTCTTATAAATATGTTTCATTATATGCCTTTAATTATCGGCTCTCTGGATACTGGGATGCCCTAGCTTATGGCTTAAGCGCCCACAAAACTTGAAACCCTGACGACGCCACTGTAAATTTAATTTATAAATCTAGTCTTTACCATAGCTAGTTTATTACCTACCGCTCATTGACGAAACTAAACGAATGGGGTAGCCAATGAAAATTAAGATAAAATTATCAATCTCAAAAAGAAACAAATCTGGCCTACTTTTTTACCTGTAAGTTTGTAACCTTAAAATTTTAAGCACGAACAAGATTGATTAAATCGCGATTAAAATGAGTAAATCGTGATTAAAATTATGAAATCATTATTAAAATTATGAAATCGTGTTAAAAATGATTAAATCGTAATTAAAATGAGTAAATTGTGATAAAAATTATTAAATCGTAATTAAAATGAGTAAATTGTGATAAAAATTATTAAATCGTAATTAAAATGAGTAAATTGTGATAAAAATGATTAAATCGTAATTAAAATGAGTAAATTGTGATAAAAATGATTAAATCGTAATTAAAAATAGTAAATTGTGATAAAAATGATTAAATCGTAATTAAAATGAGTACATTGTGATAAGAATGATTAAATCTTAATTAAAAATAGTAAATTGTGATAAAAATGATTAAATCGTAATTAAAATTAGTAAATCGTAATTAAAATTAGTAAATCGTAATTAAAATTATATTGCGATTAAAATTATATTGTGATTAAAATAATGAAGACGTAAATAAAATTAAATTGTGATTAAAATAATGAAGACGTAATTAAAATTATATTGTGATTAAAATAATGAAGACGTAATTAAAATTATATTGTGATTAAAATAATGAAGACGTAATTAAAATTAAATTGTGATTAAAATAATGAAGCCGTAATTAAAATTAAATTGTGATTAAAATAATGAAGCCGTAATTAAAATTAAATTGTGATTAAAATAATGAAGCCGTTATTAAAATTAAATTGTGATTATAATAATGAAGCCGTAATTAAAATTAAATTGTGATTAAAATAATGAAGCCGTAATTAAAATTAAATTGTGATTAAAATAATGAAGCCGTAATTAAAATTAAATTGTGATTAAAATGATGAAGCCGTAATTAAAATTAAATTGTGATTAAAATGATGAAGCCGTAATTAATATGATTAAATCGTAACTAAAATGATAAATCCGTGATTAAAATGATAAATCCGTGATTAAAATGATAAATCCGTGATTAAAATGATAAATCCGTGATTAAAATTATAAAGCCGCGATTAAAATGATAAAGCCGCGATTAAAATGATAAAGCCGCGATTAAAATGATAAAGCCGCGATTAAAATGATAAAGCCGCGATTAAAATGATAAAGCCGCGATTAAAATGATTAAATCTTAATTAAAATGATTAAATCTTGATTAAAATGATTAAATCTTGTTTAAAATGATTAAATCTTGATTAAAATGATTAAATCTTGATTAAAATGATTAAATATTGTTTAAAATGATTAAATCTTGATTAAAATGATTAAATCTTAATTAAAATTATGAAATCACAATTAAAATTTTAATAATTTAATCATGATATTTAGGACATCCTAAAGTATAATGACCTGCCTCTTAATTCTAATCGTTGTCGCGTCGGCATTCGCTTGTTTTTTCCAAACTCCTATCTTGATGAACTCCGGATCAGTGTCCTAGTTTTGGTCAAGCGAAGAAAGTGCGTGTGGCTAAGCAAATGTAACAAATCACGGAGCAGTATGCATCTGTATAACATTTATATAGAAAACAATGTTATGGAAAATTATCGAGGCCTTTATTCTGGAATATTTTCCGTATTTTTCCGAAAATAAATAATTAAAAAAATAATTTCCAGTATTGTTCGCAAATTTTAAATTTATCGTCATTTTCGCCTCATTTTTTCGAATCCAAAAGTAAAAATAAACCTTTAGACTAGTCTAGAATAAAAACCATTAAAAAGTAATATACGTTTCAATATTTAATTTTTGCGATTTGCGGAAAATTTCCCGAAAATTTTTCCGCATTTAATTTTTCGTAAAAAGTAATATATGTTTCAATATACATGCATTTTTTCCCGATTTTCGGAACATTTTCCGGAAATTTTTCCGCATTTAATTTTTCGTAAAAAGTAATATATGTTTCAATATACATGCATTATTTTTCCGATTTGCGGAAAATTTCCCGGAATTTTTTCTGGAACGACTCTAAAAATTCTTATACTCCTTAGGTCAGTGCCACATTATCCATACGCCTTATTAGCGGCTCAAAGCGTATGGACCCTGCCATGAGTTAATACGTCAATGCCTTATAGGCTATTGAAAAGGTTAACGAAACCTCCTTTTCCCATTTTTAAAACTTCATGGCATACTTATGCATGATTCTGTTACTTATGCTTTAAGTAACAGATTCTGCAAACCTGGTAACTGATGCTAGTTTCGTGCGAGAATCTGAAATCGAGGGGTCGGACATTTGTACAAAATCCCGTACACTTCGCAAGAAATCTCCGACGAAATCGCGAAATCTCTGATGAAATCGCGAAATCTTCGACGAAATCGTGAAATCTCCGACGAAATCGCGAAATCTTTGACGAAATCGCAAAATCTCTGACAAAGTCGCGAAATCTTATAAAATCGCGAAATCTTATAAAATCGCGAAATCTTTGACAAAGTCGCGAAATCTTATAAAATCGCGAAATCCTAATAAAATCGCGAAATCTTGGACGAAATCGCGAAATCCTAATAAAATCGCGAAATCTTGGACGAAATCGCGAAATCTTTGACGAAATCGCGAAATCCTAATAAAATCGCGAAATCTTGGACGAAATCTGATGAAATCGCGAAATCGCGAAATCTGATGAAATCGCAAAATCTCTGACGAAATCGCGAAATTTCCGACGAAATCGCGAAATCTCCGACGAAATCGCGAAATCTTTGACGAAATCGCGAAATCACAGAGATTTCGAAATCCCGTACGCTTTTTTTGGGAATGTCCGACCCCTCGTCTGAAATGCACCCTAGTCGCGCAATCCCAACTATTGTTTTACGACCGCGAAAGCAAATGTATTTTTGATTCGATTTCCCGCCCATTTTCGGCAGGCAAAAGAGCCGATTCGATCAAGAAAATTTGGGGTGGGGCCTTTGCGGAAGCCGCCCACAGACAACCCTCTATTGTTTTATTGGAAGATTTGGATACCGCAGCCAGCGCTATTGCCTCTCCCGAACAAGAGGGCAGCCCGGACGCCCTATATTTCGGGAAAGTCGCATCCAGTAAGATATCCTTGCACTTTCTCTAGCGTTACAAATACTTATTAGGTTTTCCCACTAATTTACTTTTGATATTACAGCCTTATTATCAATTTTGGAATACTTTCGAGACAGTAAAACGCGCGTTGTTGCGTTAGCTACGGCGAAATCTTTGAAATCCATCCATCCTTCGCTCTCCGATACCAGAGGGCGACACGTTTTCAGTAACGTTTTCGAATTAAAGTCTCCTACAATTGTAAGTATTTGTTTTTACTTTTGCATCGACTACGTGACAAAAAAGTAATAAAGTGATGCCTCGTAGCTGGATGGGGTAACTTTTATAGTTTTATTTTTTGCTACTAACAGGAGGAAAGGGAAGACATTCTAAAAGCGGTTATATTGAATAAAACTTCGATCTCGCCGTTATGTCTCGAAGCGATTGACGTTCCCAAAATCGCTTCCAAAATGGAAGGTTTCGTGACGCAAGATCTAGAGATGGTTGTGGATCGCGCCATACATTTCCACGCTATTCGAGTTTACAGTTAGTTTTTTTTAATTATAATTTATATGATTAGTGTAGCGTAAACAAAAAAAATTTCATGTAGCGTTTTTCGTGTTTCCTCAATTGATTTTTAACTCGCAAACTGACACCGTTGTGCCAGCTTCGTGTTAGCTCAGTATTTTTGTACTCGCAAACTGACACCGTTGTGCCAGCTTCGTGTTAGCTCAGTATTTTTGTACTCGCAAACTGACACCGTTGTGCTAGCTTCGTGTTAGCTCAGTATTTTTGTACTCACAAACTGACACCGTTGTGCTAGCTTCGTGTTAGCTCAGTATTTTTGTACTCGCAAACTGACACCGTTGTGCTAGCTTCGCGTTATCGTAGTATTTTTGGACACGCAAACTGAAACATCTGTGCTAGCTTCGCGTTATCGTAGTATTTTTGGACACGCAAACTGAAATATCTGTGCTAGCTTCGCGTTACTTCAGTATTTTTGGACTCGCAAATTACGACCGCTCGGCTATATTAGTCACCGTTTTGCGTCCGCTTGCTAACACGTCACACGTAGCCTTTGACAGCGCCTCGCTAGGGGGAGATTGTCTTCTTGTTACAATCTCCGTTACTAGCTCTCAGTAAAATATTCCCCTAAGTGACAAACTCATGGAACAATATTATAGACTTTTGATTTTACTTCTTCGGTTTTTGGTAACAGTGCCGTAGCCCGAAATTCATCAAAGGGGGTGTTAGCAAAAGTGGATATGACTTCATACAAAAAATCTCGCTCTCGTCGTCGGCCAAGAAACGTGCTATTTCTATGCCCATCCCCCCCTCATAGGCGGATGAATACTATTTTCCCGCCAGAGTTGAAGCCGACTACCGCAGGTACATACGACCTTGTAGGGGTTAAAAAGAGTTCAATGAAATTCAGTCGTTAAATTCGCGATATCTTTAAAATTTGCTTTCTAAAATGAATTGTTGTTATTTCAATAATTAAGTTTTATTTATTATATAAATAAGTATTAGTTCAATTTGTATTTAAGAATAACAATTTGATCTCGTAATGCAATATTGGGCTATGGCTTAATTGAACTGTTTTTCCAGTTGGGCTTTTTACCCTGTGTCGATTGTGGTTTTAATCCAACGGCTAACTGGGCTGCAGTTTTCTTTCGCGGAATTTTAAATTTTCAAATTCGTATCTAAATTAACTAAAACTTAATTAAACTCACGCCAAACAGCTACAACCTCCCAATTTTCGCTTCGATAATGAATAACACCCGGACCGGGTTGACCTTCTGACTGTACTACTTTTCTTTAAACATCACGTGGTTTAGCGGTTCGAGTTCTTATTGGATAATCAAAATTACGCGTTTTCTGCTATTATTTAAGAAATATCACGACAAGCATAGCCAAAGGTACGAAATCAAGCGGGAGCGACACTTATTGTATGAAGTCATATCCACTTTTGGTGTTAGCAGAAGTAAATGAACCGAAGTTATCAGACTACTATACTCCCCATGTGGGAGGCGTTTTCCTTATGAAGTTACATTTTGACCTCGAATTTTTAATTTTGAGCTCTCCTAGGCCGAAAAGAAAACTATTTTGTTTTTATGAAAGCATTTTTTTATACATAGAAATAGCTATACCCACAATTCCCAAGTGCAATTTATCGCGACAAAAGACGGGGATGGAAATTAGCTTTTATTTGACTCAATTTTCTCATCATTTTCATAAGGAAAACGCGCTCCGATTCTGAGCGCTATTTCGATAACTTCGGTTCATTTACTTCTTGTTTTAGACTATTTAAAAATTCCGAGTGGTGGTCGAGAATGTAAATTGAGTTATAGTCAAAGCTACGGCCAGAGTATGGGCCCTTGTAATTAGGGATAGAAAGTTAAATTTTGGTTAAGGGCCTAGGATTTCTTCTGCCTGTCTGCCTCTAAGTTTACTTAACGCCGCGCAAATATCCTGGTGGTAGGCCAACCGCATAACACGTTGGCCTACCACCAGGATATTTGCGCGGCGGGAAGGAAACTTAAAGGAAAAAAGGCAGAAGGAATCCTAGGCCTTTAAGTTACTAATATGATCGATAATGTTTGATCGCGATAGACACGGAGTTCAAAAAGGAAGAGCAGAATGGTATAACACTGGTTCAGGACGATTTCGAAAAAGCTCTGTCGAATTTCACACCGCACAGTTTGCACGGTGTCAAACTGCACCAAGAAACGTCCAAGGATTGGTCCGACGTTGGTGGGCTTTCGGCGGTCAAGAAAATAATAGAGCAAACCTTAACTTGGCCTTTGAAAGTAAGTTGGAACCCGTCGGATAAGCCTACTTCTAAATTTAAGCCCCCTACCGACGTTTGAAAATTATGGGTTAAAATCCAGTATCACTTTCTCCTTCGTACCATGTGATAGGGACCGTTCATAAATTACGTACCGCGGTTAGGGGTAGGGTTTGTACAAGCGTTACTAAACGTTACAAGGGAAAGGGGTGAAAACTGGGAACAACTCGTTATGCGTAGAGTTTGCAAGTTCTCTCCACACTGGTTTAAGGGGTTTTCCTCCGGGCTCTTCGGTCTCCCCTTCCATAAAAACTTGTCGAGGTTAACGGTAATAGTTAGTGTAAGGAGCTATCGGCTCGCGTGGCATGAAGGGCTTGCCACCACCCTCCTACGCATTGTCATCCGGCCACCTGAATTAATGGCATTAAAAGTCGCTATATGACTTGGGCCTAAGGCGGTGCTTAGCTGAATATTATTATTATTATTACTATTATTATTATTATTCTTACGTAACGTATCATAAGTTTTATACCGAAACACAATTTATAAATTAAATATTTGGTACTTGTTTTTAACAATGATGATTATTTATTTATATAAAAGTAATACATAAAAGGCTTCATTTTGAAAGAAATTTTATAATTGCAATGGTTATGGTGCTATTATATTTAATAAAGCGGCATTTTTTCGAATCTAAAAGTAAAACTAAACCTCTAGACTAGTTTAAAGGGAATATAACCTCAGGTATTTGGTGTGGAACACCAACGTTTGCAGCTCTGGCCGCTCTTGCCTTTGGCTTTAGAAATGTTTGGCGCCACTGTACGGGAAATTTGAAAAATTGAAGGGGTCTTCCATAAAGATTGCTTTGCGGGTTATATTCCCTTTAAACTAATGGACAATGTAACAATATTAATGTTTTGTAGCATGTTTACTGATATTAGACATTTTATATCGATAAAAAGTTAAAAACATTAAAAACCCTGAAAAAGTAACTTATATTAAATTTTTGGTTTTTCCGATTTGCGAAATATTTTTTGGAAATTTTTCCGCATTTTATTTTTCCGGAAAATTAACAACACTATAACTAGACTAACTTCATCTCGCAAATACCAAAATAAAAATAGAGAAAGGCTTATTTAAAACAAAAATATATGAAAATAGAAAGCGTCCTGTTTCGAAAAGTAGGCTTCGAAATTAAAAGAGCCTATTCTGATTAAATCCCTTTTATATTGCTTTTGCTGAAAAGGAAGGAGTTGGCGGGGGTCCCTATATTTTGAAAGGATCAACATGTTCCTTTAATTTAAAAGGGCCGTTCTTTTCCTTTTATTTGGGTCCTTTTAAAACGAAATCTCCGTAGCCTGTCCTCGTGACGTTTTTGAGGCGGTAGGGGGCGTCAGTGGGCCAGCAGTTAGGGCCCTCACAAAGGACAGCTTTACGACAAATTAGCATCCGAAAGCCTTTCGTTTAGGCCAGCTCCTAAATCCCTCTTTTCAGCTCATTAAAGCCTCTGTGTTTTAATAAGACGAGGGGCTCGGACGGAGGGGAACCTTCCCCCAACCCCAAACTTCCCTTTCTCATTCAACACATTCGAGGGAGCACCCTGACAATGGGCTTTAACCCCCATCCCCCCTTAGCTCGCACCCTAGTCGTAGAAGCACGCTTGATGGACTTGGGTTTCTATAATAAAGGATTTGTTTCTGTCTCTTTTCGATTACAAAGTATCCCAAGCTCTTCTCGTCGTGTCCCTTAAGACCACAGTCGGGCCTCCTATTGTACGGCGCTCCGGGAACCGGCAAGACACTACTGGCCAGTGTGGTTGCCAGTCAATGCCAACAGAATTTCATCAGTATTAAGGTACGTTTTGTTAGACAACTTGATTCTCGTTAAGGGGCCACAATGCCGTTTGGAAAAATATCGGGGAAAATTAAGTAGCTCCTCCCTTTACGTCCCTCGTGATTGAGGGTGTTATTGTATCGTTTGAGAGATATGGTCGCCTTAGTCATCCCCCTTTCTTCAGTAACGCGCGAGGGGAATACGCCTATTACATTATGGCTGTTGCTATGCTAAAACTTCCATTCATTAACTTCTGGTGATAGAAGATCCGAAAAATCAAAATTTGGCCTGCACGGTCCTTTAAGTTTTCGGGGTTTTGTTACCTCGTAACCATGCCAACCCAATAACGTTCATCCCAACACAAAAAAGAACAATATTTATATTTTTTTCTGAGACTTTTAATACGTCAATCGTACGTTAGGTAACATAATTACCATATGTATGTCACACAGGTTAATTCACAAATCTATAATATTGTTTTTAAGAATGCACCTTTTACCGATAACCAGTAAGGACAGGGACTGAGCGAGCTTACTTGTTAATTTTGACCTTTTCGCTATAGATTAGCTCCCCTCTAGAGATCAATAATTTTTCTGATGACACCATTCCTAACTAAGCTTATTCCCACTAAAATTCCCATTAGTTCTCGAAACTAACGGTAATCGAGAAAATATTTCAAAAAATAAATCTACTTTAGAAGATATTAATCTTTATTTTCATTACTCTACAAGTCTGTTCTAAATCTTGAAGGTTTTATCACCATAAATGTAGGTTTAAGTTTTAAATACTGTAAATAATTCATGGAAATATATTATTTACCATTAATTACCACTTTTCCCATTTCATACCATAACGTTATTTACCACATTATTACCACCTGTTGGAAAACACTTTGCGCGTTTTGGCTGACCAATAGAAAAACCACTTTGAAATTGAATTGCCAATTGCCTCGCGTGGCTCCAGGTAATTTAGTTTAATTACGTGACTTATACCAGTACTTTACTAACCCCAGAAAAATGTTAAATACCAAAAAAATATACGACGATACATAATAAAGGTTTATTAAAGCCCCCCCCCCGATTAAAATAGGGGGAAATGAAAAGGGGTAACAAAGATTGCTTTAATCACGTCACATAATCCAGCTTGATCAGCGGGACCGGAGAACAGACTAGGATTAATAGCTAAGCAACCTTCCGCAGTAAAGCGCTCAGCTTCTAACGAGCCGAGACTAGCGACACAATCGCAACCAGGGGGCGCTGCCGTTGTAGGTGGGGCCTATCCGCATTGTCTTTGCGCCGGGCTATCGGCGCGCAAACAGAAGCCCAACCCGAACTAGAAAAGGAGCCGGTGTCGGGGATGACACAAAAGGAATAAATGATTCGAGCTAAGGAAAGACATTGTCTTTCGCCTATTCAGGATCACCCCCCCCATTTATAGCCCCCCTACTTTTATTGTCGATATAGGTAGGCTGCCTTTCATTGTCATAGGCGCCCCCTTGCGGTGGGCCTAATATCTCCACTCAAGTATAACGAATTTGTTAAGACTATAAAGGCTCTTCTTCCCTTCGTTAATCATTAAAGGGTTTAAAAATGAGCATTTATTGGGGATTTATTATAATTAGTTTTGCGCGCGTTTTGTTTCAGGGACCAGAATTGTTGTCCAAGTACATTGGCGCCAGCGAACAAGCGGTCAGGGACGTTTTCAGCCGGGCCCAAAGCGCTAAACCTTGCGTCATTTTCTTCGACGAATTCGACGCTATTGCTCCCAGGTAAGTCTTATTTTATGTGGACCTCGTGTACCTTAGATTCGAAATAACTGCCTCGCACGTAACTCCGAAAAATTGTGCTCCATAGCTACACTCTTAAAAAATGGAGTTTTAATGGTATATTAAGGGTCTTAAATATATTAAAAAAAACACTCGGTGGGGTTAATATATACACCCTTAAGGTTTTATTTTTAAATTTTAAACTTGAAAAGGTGAATAAACAGTGTTATATTACAACGTAAATATAGTGATTTAACACCTGGTAGGGTGTAGCTTCCTTAAGGCAGTAGTTTAACACTTGAAAGGAAGTATTGTAGAACCCTTAAAGGAATTATTGTAGAACCCTTAAAGGAATTATTGTAGAACCCTTCAAAGGAAGTATTGTAGAACCCTTCAAAGGAAGTATTGTAGAACCCTTAAAGGAATTATTGTAGAACCCTTAAAGGAAGTATTGTAGAACCCTTAAAGGAAGTATTGTAGAACCCTTCAAAGGAAGTATTGTAGAACCCTTCAAAGGAAGTATTGTAGAACCCTTAAAGGAATTATTGTAGATCCCTTCAAAGGAAGCATTGTGGAACCCTTAAAGGAAGTATTGTAGAACCCTTAAAGGAAGTATTGTAGAACCCTTAAAGGAAGTATTGTAGAACCCTTAAAGGAAGTATTGTGGAACCCTAAAGGAAGTATTGTGGAACCCTTAAAGGAAGTATTGTGGAACCCTTAAAGGAAGTATTGTGGAACCCTTAAAGGAAGTATTGTGGAACCCTTAAAGGAAGTATTGTGGAACCCTTAAAGGAAGTATTGTGGAACCCTTAAAGGCAGTATTGTGGAACCCTTAAAGGAAGTATTGTAGAACCATTAAGGGAGTAGTTTAACACTTTAAAGGGTGTAGTTTAACACTTTAAAGGAAGTATTGTAGAACCCTTAAGGGAGTAGTTTAACACTTTAAAGGAAGTATTGTAGAACCCTTAAGGGAGTAGTTTAACACTTTAAAGGAAGTATGGTAGAACCCTTAAGGGAGTAGTTTAACACTTTAAAGGAAGTATTGTAGAACCCTTAAGGGAGTAGTTTAACACTTTAAAGGAAGTATTGTAGAACCCTTAAGGGAGTAGTTTAACCCTTTAAAGGAAGTATTGTAGAACCCTTAAGGGAGTAGTTTAACACTTTAAAGGAAGTATTTTAGTCCCTTAAGGGAGTAGTTAAACACTTTAAAGAAGTATTGTAGAACTCTTAAAGGAAGAATTGTAGAAACCTTAAAGGAGTAGTTTAACACAAGAACCCTGGAGGGAGTAGTTTAACACAAGAACCCTGGAGGAAGTAGTTTTATACCATAAACGGTGAAGCAAAATGGAGGACAAAAGCACCCCAAACAGTGTAAATATATACCCTAAAAGGAAAAAAAACTATTTAAGGTGTAGAAAAACAACCTTTATAAACCTGTTCAGGTGTTCAATATGAGACCAGAAAAACCCTTGAAGGTTTAAAAATAAACCTTTTGTTTTTAAGAGTGTATTACGCTAATCATAGGATAACCGCTCGAGGTCGACTTTTCGGAGTTCACGTACCGGAAGTAGGTAATCGCTTCGTTACAAAACTCTCGTTTGGAAAGCTCTCTAAATTAAAATCTAGGGTACTACGTCAATATTATCTTTGTTTGAGGTCAGCTACATGGAATCGTATTCGTGTTCTGTATTTAGTATATATACTTAATTTTTAGTAACTATATTTAATAAATCTCTTCAAAACGTTCTTTGAACATTTGGCTAACTTCTGGTACAGTGATGTAGAGCTTTGGGCCCATTCAACCGAAATCCCATTCGCTCGAAAACGATTTAACATTGAGTCCCAATCGATCGAAAATAGCCCAATTGTGAGGTTTAAAGCCCAATTTTGCACCTAACCTAACCTAACCTAACCTAACCTAACCTAGCCTATAACTACCTCCAAGTGACATCGTGGAACCGCAGGCAGAAGTAAAAAAACCGAATCCGCTTTTTGGGCTATATTTCGGAAACATATTGAATTCGGTCGAATGGGATTTCGATCGAATGGGAATATACCGATGTAGACTATGCAAAGTCTCAGACTTCCAAACTTGGTAGTCTTACCAGCCTACTAAATTTTCTGTAATTTTATGTGGGTCCAGAAGTATGTAACATATATCTTAGAGGAAAGTAAGCATCTTCCTATAGTGGTAATGTTATTCGCTTGAAACATGTACCTTCGCCAGTTCATGCTGATATTTCAAGATCCTTTTTGGATTATAGTTAGTTTTTATTATTAATATATAAAATATTGTTTATAAAAAAATACATGATATGTTTAATAAAAAGTTCATCCGCTAGGCTAGTCTAATACCCTTAGCAACGCCTTAGACCCAAGTCATCTAGCGACATTTAATGCCTTTAAACAGGTGGCCGCTTTACAAGGCGTAGGAGGGTGGTTGAAAGCCCTTTATGCCATCCCATGGTTTATATATAAGTACATACCATGGTTTATATATAAGTACATACCATGGTTTATAAATAAGTACATACCATGGTTTATAAATAAGTACATACCATGGTTTATAAATAAGTACATACCATGGTTTATAAATAAGTACATACCATGGTTTATAAATAAGTACATACCATGGTTTATAAATAAGTACATACCATGGTTTATAAATAAGTACATACCATGGTTTATAAATAAGTACATACCATGGTTTATAAATAAGTACATACCATGGTTTATAAATAAGTACATACCATGGTTTATAAATAAGTACATACCATGGTTTACAATTAATTACATACCATGGTTTACAATTAATTACATACCATGGTTTACAATTAATTACATTCCATGGTTTACAATTAATTACATACCATGGTTTACAATTAATTACATACCATGGTTTACAATTAATTACATACCATGGTTTACAATTAATTACATACCATGGTTTACAATTAATTACATACCATGGTTTACAATTAATTACATACCATGGCTTACAATTAATTACATACCATGGCTTAAAATTAATTACATACCATGGTTTACAATTAATTACATACCATGGTTTACAATTAATTACATACCATGGTTTACAATTAATTACATACCATGGTTTACAATTAATTACATACCATGGCTTACAATTAATTACATACCATGGTTTACAATTAATTACATACCGTGGTTTATTAATAAGTACATACCGTGGTTTATTAATAAGTACATACCGTGGTTTATTAATAAGTACATACCGTGGTTTATAATTAATTACATACCGTGGTTTACAATTAATTACATACCATGGTTTACAATTAATTACATACCATGGTTTACAATTAATTACATACCATGGTTTACAATTAATTACATACCATGGCTTACAATTAATTACATACCATGGTTTACAATTAATTACATACCATGGTTTACAATTAATTACATACCATGGTTTACAATTAATTACATACCATGGTTTACAATTAATTACATACCATAGTTTACAATTAATTACATACCATGGTTTACAATTAATTACATACCATGGTTTACAATTAATTACTTACCATGGTTTATTAATACGTACATACCATGGTTTATTAATAAGTACATACCGTGGTTTATAATTAATTACATACCATGGTTTATAATTAATTACATACCATGGTTTATAATTAAGTACATACCATGGTTTATAATTAAGTGTACCATGGTTTATAATTTAGTGTACCATAGTTTATAATTAAATGTACCATGGTTTATAATTTAGTGTACCATAGTTTATAATTAAATGTACCATGGTTTATAATTTAGTGTACCATAGTTTATAATTAAATGTACCATGGTTTATAATTAAGTACATACCATGGTTTATAATTAAGTGTACCATAGTTTATAATTAAATGTACCATGGTTTGTAATTAAGTACATACCATGGTTTATAATTAAGTGTACCATGGTTTATAATTTAGTGTACCATAGTTTATAATTAAATGTACCATGGTTTATAATTTAGTGTACCATAGTTTATAATTAAATGTACCATGGTTTATAATTAAGTACATACCATGGTTTATAATTAAGTGTACCATAGTTTATAATTAAATGTACCATGGTTTGTAATTAAGTACATACCATGGTTTATAATTAAGTGTACCATGGTTTATAATTTAGTGTACCATAGTTTATAATTAAATGTACCATGGTTTATAATTTAGTGTACCATAGTTTATAATTAAATGTACCATGGTTTATAATTTAGTGTACCATAGTTTATAATTAAATGTACCATGGTTTATAATTAAGTACATCCCATGGTTTATTAATAAGTAAGTAACATGGTTTCTTAATAGGTACATACCATGATTTACTAACATTGACGTTATATTTCATAAGTTACTTGTAAATTCAGGCGAGGCCACGATAGCACTGGAGTCACCGATCGTGTCGTCAACCAATTATTGACACAAATGGACGGCGTCGAAGCTTTGCAAGGTATTTTATTTTTATCAACGTTTATAATATTTCCCCTGTAATGGCGACGTTTTTCTTTTGAACGCAGGTGTTTCCGTATTGGCCGCAACAAGTCGTCCGGACCTGATTGACCCGGCCCTACTTCGACCTGGACGTCTAGACAAATGCGTCAACTGCCCTCTGCCGGACGAAGTAAGCGTCATTTCAAATTGAAGCTATGATTTAATTCTGAATACATTTAATAAACTTTTCAGACGAGGCTTATAAAACCGGTTTTCGACTCCATTTAGTAAACTACAGTTTAATTTTTATACTGAATAATTGTTGAATAGATCGTATAATCAGTGGCGTAAATAGGGCCCCTGCAGACCCCACAAAGCGTTAGGACCAGTAACGTTTATCAAAAACATCGATGAGTAATCGATGCCAACATTTTGTTACTGTACGATTTTTCGCGTTTCCGATTTGACGTCACGATGGGCATCCGACACAAAAAAAGAACCAGCTAGAAGATAAGGTTTTTTTTTATGTCTTTACGTCAAACGCGTCGGTGTTTACAGTTTAGCTGGGGGAGGAGTTAAAATTATACAACTGTAGTGTTAATCAACAATTCTATTGGTTTGGTCAAAGGCCTATCATTTAATTGGAATGTCTCAGCTACTGCAATGGCCGTTTTCACTTTTTTAATAAAAGAGTGATCGTTGCAACAATAAAGAATATTGTCGTCAACAATTTCGTCATTACCAACTCATTAATTATTGAAAATAATATTTTTCGCTGCCTTTGATTTTGGGGCCCCGTAAAATTTATAGCCGCCGTCTTTAAAAACAGCGCTGACTAGATATAACACCGTTCAGTAACTTCCTACGTCAATATGACGACAAGCAAACATCAAGTAAAAACTGATTTTTCCCTGATTTGCGTTAGTGAACGTACCCAAGAGGCCCCTAAAGTTCTATCGATCTATGGGCAACCATAAGAATTTAACGGGGGGTGCGGAGATCTTAGCTACGCCACTGCAAGTCAATTGTAGTCTCCCCGATACCCTCTATCACTCGTCCAAAGCCAGCAGACCGCACCGATTCTAATCAAGTGGTTTTTATTTGTTAGATATACAAAAGGGGGGTACATTGTACCTTTGTACCCCCCGTTCCTACGCCACTGAAGCTTGGGGATGTCTGGTGTTAAGTTATGTTAGAAAAACGTGTTATAATTAACTAACTATAACCACATTAATTCTTGGCTTAAATAGACAATTTTTCTATTCAGAATTTAGTCCCTTTGAATATAAATTCAATGTGTGTTTAAATAGTCCAATTTTTTACCCACCTTTGAAAATTTATATACAGGAGGTTTAAAAGGTTATGCAAAAATTTGAAGGAGTTGTAGGGGGTGAGTTGAGAAGTATGCCTGTTTCCTACGATGAGTAAAAAGAGCGCCAGAGAGCTTCAAATCGTGGCCGGCTAGCCCCTGGAAGTAGGCTGCGGCAAGCGCAAAACCAAGCAGCACGGAAATGCAAACATTAAGGTTTGGGTTCGTGTGATAGGTTAAAAAAACTTTGTAAACAAATTGAGGTAACCAGCGTAAAAAAGTAAACTTGTACCAGATACACATTTTCCTACTTTGTTCTTCTGTGTTTAATTAGACTCATTGTCCATTTCTTATTTACTCATTTATTTTTTGTTATTTATCTCAATTCCCATGCATTCGCAAATTCATCGTACCCCTGAAATCGCATTTCCCTGCTGCTTGGTTGTGTGCTTCTTGCAGCCTACTTCCAGGGGCTAGTAAGCCACACTTTGAAGCTCTCTGGCGCTCTTTTAACTCACCGTAGGAAAATGGGAAAAACAGGCATACTTCTCAACTCACCCCCTACAACTCCTTAAATTTTTTGCATAACCGTTTGAAACACACTGTATGTAAAAAACAATAACTTAAGTTTTTAAACTTTTCATAAACACAAAATATCTTAAGGCAGCACTTTGATAAACAGTATTTCAACAAAATCTATAAGCGGGCGTAAATTGGCTTATTAAATTCGTAACAAAACGTGTTACGAGCCTTTAGTGAGAGAAAATAACCGTCAGAAAAATTTCCCATTCTCAAGGTCTTATCTTTATTTAAATATTAATCATTGAAATATCTACTATTCCATAGTTTTTCAATAAAATCCAGTTTTAAACACCGAAATAAAAAAAAGCCCATTAAAAATAATGTACCAGCCACGAAATCTTTGAAACCGGGGAATTACTGGGAAATAATAACAATGTAAAGAAAGGGGAAAAAATCCAAAGAAACGCCGGCAAATTGACAGGCGTACAATGTATCTCAATGGGATATACGGATTCTAGGGATTTCTACCCATTGTAGCCATTGTTTCTTGATGGCGAAACAAGGTAAAATTTATTCTCCAAAGCGACCAGGTACTTAGAGGAAAGCGGGAAGGTTGCGTTCGCATTGGGGGAACAAAATACACTAACAGAGGCTTAAGTCGGGGTAAAAAAACCCGAAAATATAAAATGGGCTTAATTTTATTCAAAAGGGAACGGGTCCATTTTTTTATATATATATAAGCGGCTTTTTTTCACTGACTTTAACTTTTGGGGGGCCAAAAAATAAAGGCATTACGTCAAATTTGTGAAAACCGCTTTTAGAAAAGGCGGGGGAAGGGGTCCTTTATCTGAAGCCCTGCCGGAGGTTTAAGGCTACTATGAATCTTTTTTTTTGGCCGCTTCGGTTTTTGGCTGTTAGTTTTGAGATGCAAATTTAATGCTATTTGAGTAGTCGTGCAACCCGCAACCTTCTTCTTGATCCCTTCGGCGTGATGCCTATTATGCCCGGATCAAGTTGGCAGTGTGCTAGAAAACGACCCCCCCAAATTCCCCTTTTATGACGAGCTTTGTACGCCCCCCCCTTTCCAAAAAAAGATACAATAAAAATAATCCATAAGCTCATAAGAGAAAAATGCGAATGTGTAAAAGGGTGCCCTCTCCTCATTCCACAAAAGCTTCAGTTTTTAGGAAATAATATATTTTTATATTAATTTTATTTATTATATTATATTATATTACATTATATATATTTTTACGTGAATTTTATTTATTATATTATATTACACTATATATATTTTTATGTGAATTTTATTTATTATATTATATTACACTATATATATTTTTATGTGAATTTTATTTATTATATTATATTATATTACATTATATATATTTTTACGTGAATTTTATTTATTATATTATATTATATTACATTATATATATTTTTATGTGAATTTTGTATATTATATTATATTATATTACATTATATATATTCTTATGTGAATTTTGTATATTATATTATATTACATATATTTGTATGTGAATTTTGTATATTATATTATATTACATATATTTGTATGTGAATTTTGTATATTATATTATATTACATATATTTGTATGTGAATTTTGTATATTATATTATATTACATTATATATATTTGTATGTTAATTTTATACATTATATTATATTTTTATGTTAATTTTATATATATTACATTTTATATTTGTATGTTAATTTTATATATTATATTACATTATATATTTTTATGTTAATTTATTATATATTATAATACATTATATATTTTATGGTAATTTTATATATTATATTATATTATAATACATATTTTATGGTAATATTATATATAATACATTATATTTTATTTTAATTTTATATATTTTTATTAATTTTATATATTTTTATTAATTTTATATATTTTTATTAATTTATTTTATTTCATGTTAATTTTATATATTTTTATGTTAATTTTATATATTTTATGTTAATTTTATACATTTTTAAAGAGTATTCAATACGCAAATAATCGATAATGAAAAGGGAGAAAAAACCTAAACCTGAAACAAAATTTGAAGAAATTAAAAACTTTCAAATAGCTTGTACCAATGGGTCTTCAAGTAAACATAAACACGCGAATCTCGCACCAAATAGATCTTCGAGTAAAAAACTACATAAAAATACCCATAAATTCCCACTTGTATGTCAAATTTCGTCAAATTTCCAGTTTAAGATTTTTTAATTTAAAATAAACAAATGAGGATAGAAGATTATTTTAACCCATTTACAGTGGTTTTAAAAACACTAAACCAAGAAACGTTTAAATTTCAAAAATTCCACTGATGAATTAAAATAATTTTCGATTCTAATGCGAACGCGACCAAACCGATAGAATGAGTCGGATAGGTTAAAATGTCAGTTATATACACGAGTCCGCCGCTGACACAGTAAAAGAGAGCCGCCAAGAAGATTGAAAAGACCGCAGTCTCCTCCATGATACAGAGAGAGATAGGCCTACATCGAAAGAGATGGCACGACCTGGCGCGCGAACTGCGAAACAGCTCAAGAGAGAAGGCTAACGTCGTTTCAAGATTTTAATACTCTTATCAGTGAGCAGCCACACACTCGAACACAGGCCAGAGCCCGACATTATTGTGCCCTTCTCTATTACAATTGGGGGGAGCCCAAATCGGGCAAATTTAAAGGGGCAGTTGCCCCCGTTCAAAGAGATAATGGTCAGCCCACCCCTCCGCTCAGTTTAAAACTATTATAATCATCTTCAGCCTCTCGCAACCCCCCTTTATTGTTAAAGTCTTTCAGAAATCTTAATTGTTCGGAACTACTTATCTCTTGGCAATTCGCCACCCGACCACCGCCGAAGAGAATATTCACTTTGCTTTTATATTATATTTCTACTTAACTGAGATAAGCGTTTTTTATATTTTCAATGTCAAGGAATGAACGCCGTAGATTGATGCCGTAGATTACATCGTATTATTTATCTGTCAGCTACGCCTATTTCTAACAGTAGTGCGATAAAGGTGGCGGTATCCGATTCTACGATAGAATAAATATTCCGCTTGAGTACCCCGGTGTATAGCGGGTGGAACACTTTTACAGGCGCCCCGTAGAGAAAGCGTTAGTAGGCCAAATCCTTGTAGTCGGCTACACCCAGAACACTCGCGTGTTTTTGGTGTTATTGGCTTATTTTAGTAACTCAACGGATAGTGAACATAATTAAGTACTTTAAAAGGAGAAGCACGTGGACAGAGTACTTAATAATGTTATTACCATGGATTCGCGTTGAATTTACTGCTCAACCCCAGAGCTCGGCATTCGATTAACCTTTATCCATGAATAAAATAAGCTCGGCAATATTTAAATAATATTTATTTAAATAACCAATAGTTGAATAAAACTTATAAAATGTTTAAATAATCGAAAGTGAATAAGCCTATTATTTAAATAAAACAAACAATTATTTAAATAAATACCACTTTTATTCAAATAAATGCTTGGTTGCGTAAAAAAACATAATTAAATAAGTTAAAATGATATTATTTTTACCAACGTTTTTTAAATAAATCGGAAAATTTGTGGATAATGAATAAACAATTCCGAACACTAATTGATAGTGACTTTCGCTTTGAATTTACGGTTCAACCCTGTATCACTAGAGCCATCTACTAGATCAAATATAAATGACTAACTAAAGATAATTTCGTTAAATATTTATCTTAATATAACAAATTAAGTTGTAAAATGATCATACTTCCAAATATTTTTCATCATCGAATAATTTAAATTTTTAGCTTATTAAAAATATTAACAAGTTTGTATATTGGTACCCCTGAAGTGAACCTGCAACAGTAGTTGATTTTATAAAATAAAAAGTGGTCTTGCTCAACTTGTTAAAATGTTGCTCTTACGTCACAAGATATAGCTTTATTATTATATTTCGCGCACGAGCGATTTGCACGCGCGCTAGAAAAACCTATATTCCTCGCGACTGTAGCGCGTGCTCGTAGACTCGTAAAAGTAAGAGACTGTGACGTAAGAGCAACATTTAAACAAGAAGGCCACGTTCGTTTATAAAAAGAACTATTGGCGCTTAAATAAAACATCGCCAAGGAGTAATATAACTGAGAGCCAGGACCTGCAAGTTACTGTTTATTTGGTGCTTGTTGAAATAATGAAAACTTTTCACCTGTACGGTATGCAACAAGTGTTTCCTTTTAAACAGGTAGCTTTTTTGACATATTAAAGCTTAGAAGATGTTTTATTGAAAAGAATATCGCAATAGCTTATATTGATTAGCTGGGGTTGTACGCTATTTAACTTTATCAGGCTATGCTGGATTTGTCACCTGTCTGGGCTTGGGGACGCTGGCCTAGGGCACTATGATGATAGGCCGCCGGTGGTATGGCCCCTGTTGCTAGGTACACCGGGCTATTAATTCTTACACACTATGTAATACGATTTTGGGATATTTTTTTTTAAACATTCTTCGATATTTAAAGGGAATATAACCCGCAAAGCAATCTTTATGGAAGACCCCTTCAATTTTTCAAATTTCCCGTACAGTGGCGCCAAACATTTCTAAAGCCAAAGGCAAGAGCGGCCAGAGCTGCAAACGTTGGTGTTCCACACCGAATACCTGAGGTTATATTCCCTTTAAGTTAACATACGAGTTTTATCTTTAGTGAATTTAATTAATCCAATATTAAAATACAAATTTTAAATCCAGAGTTAAACAAACTCGGCGCCACTATGTTGGGGTTAGGTAGTAGGGGGCTTTTTTATATTTGGGGCCCCAAAACCCTTCTAAAGGTCCCCCAAAAAATAGGGCTCCTAAATCGAGTAAAATATGGTGATTAATAATAATTTTCTGTAGAATATTAACTCTTTCAAAAAAAAACCCAAATATTTCGCTTATTTTAATTTTTTTTGGGCCCCTCTATAAATTTTCAAGGTAGGCCACACCTTACCACTGGTGACCCATCCTAACCATAGTCCATGCTATCTAAATAGGGAAAAGTAAAAAAAATTCTGTAAAAGCAATGAATCCACTGAGCCACGATTATTACTGTGTTCTTAAGCTGACAGGATTAAAAGAGTCCATAAATCAAATGCGAGCGTGTCGCGACAAACTAACCTTACCAACCTTTAAATCCCCGATAGACCCCCCCTCTTGTCTTTCGGATTGGACAAAAACTAAGCGTACAATCGTGGTTTTACTTCTCTCAAGCGATATGAACCCCAGCTAAAAATTCCCCGCAATAAATCAGAAACGAAATTTTGTCTCTAGGAGGAAACAAATCCTCTTTTTTGGCCGCAATTTTAATCCCCATTACTAGCTACGCTTTTCACTAGTTACGGATGGTACAAAGTAACATAAATTGTTACTGTTTTATACTAAAAGGAGTTAGGAAAGTGTCTATGGCCTGATAACAGCGTGTTAGAGGTAGCTTTGGGGTTAAGCCCTATAAAGCGATTTTTACTAAATTGATTGAACATATATCAGAGTTTTCAAAAGGATTAACAAAAGAAATTGCTTTATGTAACGCACGAGGAAAGATTCCAGATTTTATAGTTCAAACTGATTCAAATCCACTTTTGGATTGAATTATATTTGTTTAACATATATGGAAATTTAAGATATCATTTAAAACAAAATGTTATCGAAATAATTATTTCTGGAAATCCTTAAATCCACAAGAAATATATAGGAAAATTTTGAAATACAAAGAAATATGATAATATCGAGAAATAAGAATGAATATTGACATTATTTCTTTCGGAAATATTTGAGAAATGTTTGTAAATATCAGAAATATTTGAAAAATGTTTGTAAATATCGGAAATGTTTGAGAAATGTTTGTAAATATCGGAAATATTTGTAAATATCGGAAATATTTGTAAATATCGGAAATATTTGTAAATATCGGAAATATTTCAGATATATTTGAAAATATCGGAAATATTTTAGATATATTCGAAAATATCGGAAATATTTTAGATATATTGGAAAATATCGGAAATATTTCAGATATATTCGAAAATATCGGAAATATTTCAGATATATTCGAAAATATCGGAAATATTTTAGATATATTCGAAAATATCGGAAATATTTTAGATATATTGGAAAATATCGGAAATATTTCAGATATATTCGAAAATATCGGAAATATTTCAGATATATTTGAAAATATCGGAAATATTTTAGATATATTTGAAAATATCGGAAATATTTTAGATATATTTGAAAATATCGGAAATATTTTAGATATATTTTAAAATATCGGAAATATTTTAGATATATTTTAAAATATCGGAAATATTTTAGATATATTTTAAAATATCGGAAATATTTTAGATATATTTTAAAATATCGGAAAAATTTTAGATATATTTTAAAATATCGGAAAAATTTCAGATATATTGGAAAATATGTTTGAGAAATATTGTAAATATCGGTTTACAACAATTTTGAGATACTGCATGGTACACAGTTTGTAGTAGAAAATTTTTCAGTGGACTCAAATCCTCCAGTATAATTTCAATAAATTTGGCCTACCATCAGTCTCTATAAATTATTTAATTTTTTTATTATTTCGGTTGACAATAGTAAAGGATCGCTGTTCTAGTTTGTGGGAAAAGCTATCCCCTAGATCAACTTTTTTAAATTTTAATCCAGCTGTCTTAACCAACTGTCCATTACCGGCTTACCTCGATAAGGTACCACAAAAAAATTTAAAACAAATTTATTTTGGCAATTTTGATACAGATAGCGGATTCCTTTAACCCATTTACAGTTGATTTAAAACCAGGAAACGTTTAAATTTCCAACATTCGGCTGATGCTCTTCCGTTTAAAAGGTTAAAATGACTTTTTTTGGTCAAAGAGGTCCAGAGCTTCGCGATTTAGATCAACTACAAAGAAGAACTTGAGAAAAGAAATCAATTTTAAAATATCCCTTTTCCCGTCGCGATATAGATGGATCGGGAAGCGATCCTGAGGTCACTCAGCAGGCATTTGAACCTAGACCATTCCGTTGACTTCGGTGTCATCGCCAAGGAGACCGACCACTTTTCAGGGGCCGACCTCCAAGCTCTACTCTACACTGCCCACATAGACGCTCTCAACGAAACTTTGGAGAAAAGAGTCCAACAAAGTATGACAAATATTATATATCATAAGTATGACACTTGGAACGTTGCAATTTTGTCGACTAACATTTGTTCACCAAAGACAAATTAGTCGATGGATTATTAACTTTATAAACCGCCAGGGTTGTCAAAATTCATTTTGAAAATGCAAAATGGTACGTCGCATTTTGCATTTTGAGTTAGAAAAATAATTTTACATTTTGAATTTGAAAAAGTATTTTGCATTTTACATTTTGCATTTTGTATGTTTGATTTGTGGGAAAACCATTTCAAAATGTTTTTACTCTGCTACCATCATCGTAGCTCTTGCAGAGAACGTTCGTCTGCTATTTACTCCCAAGTAATCATAGATGGCGATACTCAGTTACTCACTTACTCAGAATCAGACGAACATTCGTACATTGCCACCGCTTTATTTCCCACGCTGGCTGCTAAATGGTTTAGAAATCTTGACGTAATTATTATTAATTATTAATTAATAATAAAAATAATTAATTAGTAATTAATAATTAATAACTAATTAATTATTAATAATTACAAACTAACTGTGCATTTTTAAAAACATTTTGCATTTAGAAAAACCAATTTTCAAAATGCATTTTGCATTTTGAGTTATGGAGAAAGTAGTTTGCATTTTACATTTTGCATTTTGAGTTATGGAGAAAGTATTTTGCATTTTACATTTTGCATTTTGAGTTATGGAGAAAGTAGTTTGCATTTTACATTTTGCATTTTGAGTTATGGAGAAAGTATTTTGCATTTTACATTTTGCATTTTGAGTTATGGAGAAAGTAGTTTGCATTTTACATTTTGCATTTTGAGTTATGGAGAAAGTAGTTTGCATTTTGAGTTATGGAGAAAGTATTTACATTTTACATTTTGCATTTTGAGTTGTGGAGAAAGTATTTTGCATTTTGAATTTCGGAGAAAGTATTTTGCATTTTGAGTTGTGGAGAAGGTATTTTGCATTTTGAGTTGTCGAGAAAGTAGTTTTTGTTTTTTTGGTCTTGCAACTTCAAATTCACCCTGTTAATGTTGATCAACATTCACTAATTGTAAAAATTTTATTTCTATAGAGATGTTATTATTAACCGATTTTATGTTCCGATTCAAAAGAATATCATTATTTTTCGTTAGTTTTTATTTTGAAAGCGTTATAAATTCCTAGGAATTATAGTTTACAAAATCATTACCGGGTGGCGCGATATTTTAATCATTTTCGACATCACAGTAATACAAAAATACAAAAATAAAACCCAAGTGCCATACTTATGGATATTATTATGTTACTTACGATACCACAAACGTGGCGCCATTCCTATATTAGTTGCTGAACTATTAATTAATTTTAAAAACTGCCGTTTGCTAATTACTTGCTCAGTAACTAGCCTAGATGGCGATAGTGTAATTACCAAATTTCGTCTGGAATTTACATTAGTTTAAATCTAGTTTATCGTAATGAGATCGGCTTATTGAAAATTAAAAATTTATTTTAATTTATGAAGAGAACGACACGACAGATGGCGATACGATCGTAGACAATTTCATTTACTATCCAAACCTCAAAGAAGGTCCTAAAGAACTAAACGGTGAAGAAAAACAAAAAATACTTGATGAGGTACGTTAAATTAAAAATCTTTAAAGGGTAACTAACAGTAATTTTTTAAACACTATCTAAATAGGTAAACACCGTAATGGAAAATATCTTCGGTGCCCAACTAAATGAAACCGACAGTGACCACAAAACGAGACGAAAATCGGAGTCCATTTCGACCCTGATTCAAATGAGTCATTTGCAGAAAGCCTTATCCGAAACTAAACCGTCCGTATCGCCGCAGGAAAGGACGCGTTACAAAGCCATGTAAATTACCTCTTATACTTTTCTTATAATAGGGGCCTTGTCACTAACAAGGAGACATCCCGAAGTGTAACCCACGGATTTGGTTCAAACTCGGGGGATTGGTAGACCTTCGTGTATCATGAAAAATCCTAAAGGGAATTTATTCAATGGGCAACTTTTTTGCCATGGCAACGAAAAATGTTTTTGACAACACAAAATATTAAATTTTCCCATTGAAAATAACATGGGATTTTGACCTCAAATGGATCAAAAGTTGATCAATTTTGATGTTTTTATGGTCAATTTTTATTTATTTTTTTCATTTTTTGGCATTTTCGAATTTTTGAAATTTTTCACAGGGGGGGGGGGCATGTTATTTTCAATGGGAAAATTTAAATTTGTTGTTGTCAAAAACATTTTTCGTTGCCATGGCAAAACCGTTGCCCATTGAATAAATTCCCTATTTAAAAAATTTATATACAACGATATTTCAGGTGCACAAGGAATTTTATTTAAAAGAAATAAAAATATTTACAACCCGACTAGTTTCAGACACACTATTGGTCCGTCATCAGGGGTATTCCCTTTAGTATTTTTCATGATACATGAAGGTCTACCAATCCCCCGAGTTTGAACAAAATCGGTGGGTTACACCTCGGGATGTCTCCTTGTAAGCCTATCTCGTCATTAATTAATAACGAAAAGGAACTTGAGAAAAAAATGAGGTATTTAGCGCCCTCTTCATTTGGCGACTAATCTGGCGCAAAATACAAGCAAAATTAAAAGCGATCAATTTCCGCCGGTCATTTCTCGGGCGATTATTAAGGCTGCTCCTCTTTTGAGAGCGCGGCGAGTTTCGGGCAGATAATAAACGACTTTTCTTTTTTGGTGTCTTTGGAATTCCGTTGAAAAGTGACTGGGCGTTCCCTTTTCTCTACCGTCACTTTTTCTTGATCCCACGTGCTTAATCACCTCCGCCACCCCCCCTTCTTCCCCGGGTCTTTTCTGTCTTTTGACACCCCGTTCTTTAAACTACTTTTCTCTGGATGATCGCGGATAAACGACAAAACGATTGCCTCGCTGTTTGACCGAAAGGTTAAGAATTTCTCCGCGATAAGCGTTTGTAAAATGATGACAGTCATTTGGAATGTTTTTTAGCCTAAAGAGCGTTAAAATTAACGCGTATTTGCCATTGGATTCAATTATTTACTACAAATAGCGGCGAAGTGACGAAGGATTTAAAGTACGCGAATCACCATTTTCAAAAATGGCGGTACTGACAGTGTGTTAGCGCTTAGAGCTTTAAAGTAAAGGCGTATTTAACATTAGTCTAATGTTAAATACGCCTTTATTTTAAAGCTCTAAGCGCTAACACACTGTCAGTACCGCCATTTTTGAAAATGGTGATTCGCGTACTTTAAATCCTTCGTCACTTCGCCGCTATTAATTATTAGATTAATTTATTAATTACAAATAGCGGCGAAGTGACGAAGGATTTAAAGTACGCGAATCGCCATTTTCAAAAATGGCGGTACTGACGGTGTACTAGCTAGGCTAGGCTAATACCCTTGGCACCACCTTAGGCCCAAGTCATCTAGCTACTTATAATTCCTTTAAACAGGTGGCAGGGTTACAATGCGTAGGAGGGTGGTGGAAAGCCCTTCATGCCACGCGAGCCAACAGCTCCCTACATTAACTATTACTAGTGCATATAATGTTAAAATTAACGCGTATTTGCCATTAGATTAATTTATTAATTACAAATTGAGATGAAGTGACGAAATAATTAAAAGTACGTCAATCGCCATTTTCCAATTGAATAGTTCGTGAATATTAACACGTATTGGCCATTAAATTAATTTATTAATTACAAATAGCTGTGAAGTTATAAAGGATTAAAAATACATGAATCGCCATTTTTAAAAATTTCGCTACTGACGGTGCTTTAGAGTATAGATCGTTAAAACTAAAACTAATTTGCAATTAAATTCATTTATCTACTACAAATAGCGGCAAAGTTACGAAAGAATTAAAAGTACGTCAATCGCCATTTTCAAAAATGGCGTTAACTGACGACTCTTTATCGAATAGAGCGTGAATATTAACACGTATTGGCCATTAGATTCATTTATCTACTACAAATAGCGGTAAAGTTACGAAATAATTAAAAATACGTCAATCGCCATTTTCAAAAATGGCGTTACTGACGACACTTTATCGAATAGTTCGTAAATATTAACACGTATTGGCCATTAAATTAATTTATTAATTACAAATAGCTGTGAAGTTACAAAGGATTAAAAATACACGAATCGCCATTTTTAAAATTTCGCTACTGACGGTGCTTTAGAGTATAGATCGTTAAAACGAAAACTAATTTGCCATTAGTTTCATTTATCTACTACAAATAGCGGTAAAGTTACGAAAGAATTAAAAGTACGTCAATCGCCATTTTCAAAAATGGCGTTACTGACGAGACGTAACTCCATCTATTTTAAGATAAAAGCGGTAGAAAAAATTCAAATTACAAATATTGTTAATTTTGAAAGGCTCTTAGTCTTAATTCCGAACTAATTGGGACATTAGCCAAACCCTAGGATGTCGCGGAAACTTGGGCGAGAAGGGACCACACGCGTGAGACCACCTTTCTGGCAAAATCCGGAAGATGCCAAGGCTATCAGCTTGGCTGGCAACTTTTCACTTCTATACGGCATAGGCGCGATAATTGATTATGGTTAAACTGTTAGGCATCGAGTTTCTCGGAGACACCGCGGGGTGTCGCTGGCAATCAAGCCGGCCAGCTCCATTATGCACCTCGGCCGATTTATGACTTTTGGTGTCCCTCGATTATTAATTTTTCGGCGACTCCTTTTCTTTTATTTGAACCGAATGCGCCCCTTTTCAGAAAGAATGAATTATGGTTCTTCTCTTACACCACGCCATTCAACGAGACAAAGGCGCCGCAATCCTCGATCGTGTGTGTGTGTTGATGCGCGCGCCACCCTTCGTGAAAAATATGAAGCATGCTCACGGCGATTTCAAATACATGAAAAGCGACACCTATGTACAAAGAATGGATTTATTTATATTTAAGGGACGTTCTGTGGGCATCATGCTCGAGTATTTCTCTGACACGAATTGCTTAGCAGGACGTCAGTTTTAGGAACCCAATCAGTGTTGGGTATTTTCGTCAAAGAGCCGCTCAGCTCACTCACCGCTCGCATTCGCTAGCCTAATATCCGCTCACGCTCACACTTTTTGGAGCGGTAAAATCGGCTCTCTGCTCTCTTTTCTCTTTTCGCTCTTTTTTTGAGTGTTAAAATACGCGCTCCTCTCTCTTCGCCCTTTTTTGAGCGGTAAAATCGGTGATCCTCTCTTTTCGCTCTTTTTTGAGCGGTAATATAAGCGCTCCTCTCTTTTTGCTCTTTTTTTGAGCTGTAAAATCGGCGCTCCTCTCGTTTCGCCCTTATTTGAGCGGTAAAATAAGCGATCCTCTCTTTTCGCTCTTTTTGAAGGGTAAAATCGGCGCTCCTCTCTTTTCGCTCTTTTTTGAGCACTGAAATAAGCGCTCCTCTCTTTTCGCCCTTATTTGAGCGGTAAAATAAGCGATCCTCTCTTTTCGCTCTTTTTGAGGGGTAAAATCGGCGCTCCTCTCTTTTCGCTCTTTTTTGAGCACTGAAATAAGCGCTCCTCTCTTTTCGCCCTTATTTGAGTGGTAAAATAAGCGATCCTCTCTTTTCGCTCTTTTTTGAGCGGTAAAATCGGTGCTCCTCTCTTTTTTGAGGGGTAAAATCGGCGCTCCTCTCTTTTCGCACTTTTTTGAGCACTGAAATAAGCGCTGCACTCTTTTCACTCTTTTTTGAGGGGTAAAATCGGCGCTCCTCTCTTTTCGCTCTTTTTTGAGCACTGAAATAAGCGCTCCTCTCTTTTCGCCCTTATTTGAGCGGTAAAATAAGCGATCCTCTCTTTTCGCTCTTTTTGAGGGGTAAAATCGGCGCTCCTCTCTTTTCGCTCTTTTTTGAGCACTGAAATAAGCGCTCCTCTCTTTTCGCCCTTATTTGAGCGGTAAAATAAGCGATCCTCTCTTTTCGCTCTTTTTTGAGCGGTAAAATCGGTGCTCCTCTCTTTTTTGAGGGGTAAAATCGGCGCTCCTCTCTTTTCGCACTTTTTTGAGCACTGAAATAAGCGCTGCACTCTTTTCACTCTTTTTTGAGGGGTAAAATCGGCGCTCCTCTCTTTTCGCTCTTTTTTGAGCACTGAAATAAGCGCTCCTCTCTTTTCGCCCTTATTTGAGCGGTAAAATAAGCGATCCTCTCTTTTCGCTCTTTTTGAGGGGTAAAATCGGCGCTCCTCTCTTTTCGCTCTTTTTTGAGCACTGAAATAAGCGCTCCTCTCTTTTCGCCCTTATTTGAGCGGTAAAATAAGCGATCCTCTCTTTTCGCTCTTTTTGAGGGGTAAAATCGGCGCTCCTCTCTTTTCGCTCTTTTTTGAGCACTGAAATAAGCGCTCCTCTCTTTTCGCCCTTATTTGAGCGGTAAAATAAGCGATCCTCTCTTTTCGCTCTTTTTGAGGGGTAAAATCGGCGCTCCTCTCTTTTCGCTCTTTTTTGAGCACTGAAATAAGCGCTCCTCTCTTTTCGCCCTTATTTGAGCGGTAAAATAAGCGATCCTCTCTTTTCGCTCTTTTTGAGGGGTAAAATCGGCGCTCCTCTCTTTTCGCTCTTTTTTGAGCACTGAAATAAGCGCTCCTCTCTTTTCGCCCTTATTTGAGCGGTAAAATAAGCGATCCTCTCTTTTCGCTCTTTTTGAGGGGTAAAATCGGCGCTCCTCTCTTTTCGCTCTTTTTTGAGCACTGAAATAAGCGCTCCTCTCTTTTCGCCCTTATTTGAGCGGTAAAATAAGCGATCCTCTCTTTTCGCTCTTTTTTGAGCGGTAAAATCGGTGCTCCTCTCTTTTTTGAGGGGTAAAATCGGCGCTCCTCTCTTTTCGCACTTTTTTGAGCACTGAAATAAGCGCTGCACTCTTTTCACTCTTTTTTGAGGGGTAAAATCGGCGCTCCTCTCTTTTCGCTCTTTTTTGAGCACTGAAATAAGCGCTCCTCTCTTTTCGCCCTTATTTGAGCGGTAAAATAAGCGATCCTCTCTTTTCGCTCTTTTTGAGGGGTAAAATCGGCGCTCCTCTCTTTTCGCTCTTTTTTGAGCACTGAAATAAGCGCTCCTCTCTTTTCGCCCTTATTTGAGCGGTAAAATAAGCGATCCTCTCTTTTCGCTCTTTTTTGAGCGGTAAAATCGGTGCTCCTCTCTTTTTTGAGGGGTAAAATCGGCGCTCCTCTCTTTTCGCACTTTTTTGAGCACTGAAATAAGCGCTGCACTCTTTTCACTCTTTTTTGAGGGGTAAAATCGGCGCTCCTCTCTTTTCGCTCTTTTTTGAGCACTGAAATAAGCGCTCCTCTCTTTTCGCCCTTATTTGAGCGGTAAAATAAGCGATCCTCTCTTTTCGCTCTTTTTGAGGGGTAAAATCGGCGCTCCTCTCTTTTCGCTCTTTTTTGAGCACTGAAATAAGCGCTCCTCTCTTTTCGCCCTTATTTGAGCGGTAAAATAAGCGATCCTCTCTTTTCGCTCTTTTTGAGGGGTAAAATCGGCGCTCCTCTCTTTTCGCTCTTTTTTGAGCACTGAAATAAGCGCTCCTCTCTTTTCGCCCTTATTTGAGCGGTAAAATAAGCGATCCTCTCTTTTCGCTCTTTTTTGAGCGGTAAAATCGGTGCTCCTCTCTTTTTTGAGGGGTAAAATCGGCGCTCCTCTCTTTTCGCACTTTTTTGAGCACTGAAATAAGCGCTGCACTCTTTTCACTCTTTTTTGAGGGGTAAAATCGGCGCTCCTCTCTTTTCGCTCTTTTTTGAGTGGTAAAATCGGTGCTCCTCTCTTTTTTTAGGGGTAAAATCGGCGCTCCTCTCTTTTCGCTCTTTTTAGAGTGGTAAAATCGGTGCTCCTCTCTTTTTTTAGGGGTAAAATCGGCGCTCCTCTCTTTTCGCTCTTTTTTGAGTGGTAAAATCGGTGCTCCTCTCTTTTTGAGGGGTAAAATCGGCGCTCCTCTCTTTTCGCTCTTTTTGAGCACTGAAATAAGCGCTGCACTCTTTTCGCTCTTTTTTGAGTGGTAAAATCGGTGCTCCTCTCTTTTCGCTCTTTTTTGAGTGGTAAAATCGGCGCTTCGCTCTTTTCGCTCTTTTTTGAGTGGTAAAATCGGCGCTCCTCTCTTTTCGCTCTTTTTTGAGTGGTAAAATCGGCGCTCCTCTCTTTTCGCTCTTTTTTGAGTGGTAAAATCGGTGCTCCTCTCTTTTCGCTCTTTTTTGAGTGGTAAAATCGGTGCTCCTCTCTTTTCGCTCTTTTTTGAGTGGTAAAATCGGCGCTTCGCTCTTTTCGCTCTTTTTTGAGTGGTAAAATCGGCGCTCCTCTCTTTTCGCTCTTTTTTGAGTGGTAAAATCGGCGCTCCTCTCTTTTCGCTCTTTTTTGAGTGGTAAAATCGGCGCTCCTCTCTTTTCGCACTTTTTTGAGTGGTAAAATCGGCGCTCCTCTCTTTTCGCTCTTTTTTGAGTGGTAAAATCGGCGCTCCTCTCTTTTCGCTCTTTTTTGAGTGGTAAAATCGGTGCTCCTCTCTTTTTTTAGGGGTAAAATCGGCGCTCCTCTCTTTTCGCTCTTTTTTGTGTGGTAAAATCGGTGCTCCTCTCTTTTTTTAGGGGTAAAATCGGCGCTCCTCTCTTTTCGCTCTTTTTTGAGCACTGAAATAAGCGCTCCTCTCTTTTCGCTCTTTTTTGAGGGGTAAAATCGGTGCTCCTCTCTTTTCGCTCTTTTTCGAGCACTGAAATAAGCGCTTCTCTCTTTTCGCTCTTTTTCGAGCGCTGAAATAAGCGCTGCACTCTTTTCGCTCTTGAGTGTTAAAATCGGCGCTCCGCCTATTTTAGTTCTTTTTTGAGCGCTGAAATTGGCGTTCCTCTCAATTTCGTTTATCGCTCTTTTAAAAAACATTTTTCCGCTCAATTTCGCTCATAATGACAAAAGCGCTCACAATGAGAGGAGCGGTGCCCATCACTGGACCCAATGAGATATCGGGGCTGATTTGATTTTATTTAAGGGGGAAGGAGCTCGCTCTTCGAGCGTGAAGGTAGATTTGGAACAACGCCCTAAATAGTCCCAACTTACAAGTTAGTCATCCTCCCGAGGTATAGTATTCTGGTCTATAGAGCGATATAGAGGGCCTTTAGAATATAAAAGAATAAAACCGAGACATTCCATAAATGAGGGAAATCTTTTCTGCCATTTATTACAAACATTCGGCTCCTTTAACGTTCGCGACCCGTTCGCATTTATCATCTCCTCATTCTTTTGATTAACTATTTCATTGAGAGGATAAAGGCACATTTCAATGCGAACTAAATCGTTTGAATAAGAAAAATAGAAAAGTATTTTCAATGAAATCATGAATCAAATGCCACGATATCAACTTCGAAATACAAACCCTTTACAACGCAAGTATTTAGGGTTCTTCTAAAGAAAACGTATACAAACTACACCAAGAATGTATGTTATTTCTACTTCTGGAAAATGACTATATTGAAACGACTTTTAAATTTAGCGTTTCATCCAATCCACCTCACGGTCTACCCGTATGCCCCATCCCTTTAGAGTCAATCAAATGAGCCCGGTATTTCATTGGTTCCCTAATACTGACGTTTACCTAGGCGATTGAAGCACGAGTGGCAGAAATTTTAAAAACTAGACCATGGTGGCCATGGATCTTCTAAACAGAGTCATTCTGCCGACCGTATAAATGAATGCATCCTTGACACTTCCAGAACCTTAAAAATGTGTTCTTTTCTTAAAACCAAGAGGGGGATAACGACCTTTCAACCCGGCAGTGTCCATCATTTGTAAAAGTTGGTTTTTGTTTATACGTTTTCCCCCGCAAAGCGAGGATTTTCCGGCGTCAGAATCGTGGAGCAAACTTAACTCGTTTGACATTGGAGGGGATTTTGCTAAAATGGTATATTGTATGGAATGCGCAGTCAAATAATCAAGGCCTCTTTGTCTGACCTCTTACGCCTCTCTATTATATAGTGGCGTTAATAGGGATAATTTTATAAAGATACCTATAATAAATCATAAAAATTAATAATTCATAACGTTCCCGATTTTTATTAATTTTTCTTAGATACGAAAGGTTTTCTTTGAATAAAAGCACGCAGGACGTACGATCCGGATCTGCGCTAACGACCCAGAAAAGGGTTACCTTGGCTTAACAACGAGGTTACAATTATCTATAACCACCGTGAAAGTATTTTGTTTTGTGATTTTCCAATTTGAAATTTTGAATAAATTATGATTATAGTCCTATATTATTGGAGTGTTTAATTAAAACGCAATTTTACGAATGGTCGTACGTGACAGCTAGGGTGTCCATTAAGTTAGCGCCCCCAAGCGACCGATTTAAAAATAACTTTCTGCACCCTTCATGCACCATAGTGCACCACTGAAATTGTTTGTTGCACCATCTAGGAAAGGCGGGAAATTCAAAAAACAAAAGGGGGGGCTAAGTTAACGACAGCACCCCCTAATTCTATATCGATAAAATAAGGTGCCTAATAGGTTGCACCTTCGATGCACCACAGAGACCTTTCATTGCACCGTTGGTGCAATCGATAAGGCATTTTTTCCTATAACGAATATTTATCTTTACAGCCTAATGTTTTAAAAAAATTCCGCCTTTTTGGGACGGTGCAATGACGGATTTCGGTGGTGCATGATAGTGCACCATTGGTGCAGTCGATTAGGCATGTTATTATTAACGATATCAAATTTGGGGGTGCTGTCGTTAACTTAGCCCCCCCTTTTGTTTTTTGAATTTCCCGCCTTTCCTAGATGGTGCAACAAAAATTTTCAGTGGTCCACTATGGTGCATGAAGGGTGCAATAAGGTGCAGAAAGTTATTTTAAAATCGGTCGCTTGGGGGCGCTAACTTAATGGACCCACAGCTAGGAGCAACAAACACAGCAACCCACGCAAGGAGAACGCAACCCGTCAAAGGTCGTGCATTTTCTTGTGTACATATTTCATTGGTACCGTTAGACGCTTTAGCACCTGCTGCCGTCGGAAGTGGAAAATTCGGAAATCACCTTCCCCCTTTCCGTAAAACATTCAGCGTAAAGGCTCGTCCAATGTGATTTGTACACAACTCTGCGTTAGCATGTTTAAATGCTAGCTGCGTTCGCGTTGTGTTTGTTGCTCCTAGGTGACAGGTCGTTAAAAAACCGAAACGTATTAGACAATGGAAAAGGTAATTTTACACAGGTAACTCCATTATAGGGCAATTTTTAAATACCTAAAGTCTTAGCAGATGGCGCCACCAGTTTGAAACGTAGAAATTATAAATTATATAAAAATTGCTAAAAATATAAACTTTTTTGTGTCTCTTTTTAATTTTTTTATACCAACTTTTCCACGAGTTGAAATTTTGTTTATTTTGTTTACGTGAAATATTGCTTAAAATATATTTGAAGTTTGTTTTGTAATAAATCCGTTCCTTACAAAGTTTCATTTGGCGCCATCTAGATTAAATAAAATCCTTTTAAATCGACCCTCTAATGGGTTCGCTCTAAATGTTTGTAAGTAATTCTTTGAATTCTATTCTATTCAAGTTAATTCGAGTAAGTGCTCTCCATCGAACGCTCGCTATAAATGGGAACCAAACCTTTTTCTCTGACCAAATTGTCCAGTTAAACAAGAATGGCGAAAAATTCTACGAAATGCTTTATATTTTGTGTGTACGCCGGCTATAAGTAAGAGTAAAAAAAGATGTTTGAAAGGACATAGGCGCGCGTCGCTTTGATGCGGTTGAACAAAAATGGACAGACACAGAAAAAACGAAGACGGTTTCCGAAAATCGAAGGATATTTTCTAAGCAACTGGACAAAATGGACTCTAGAAACTAGCTCGATTCTGCGGCCAGAAAGAAAACAAGTTGACAAAACGCAAATTAAACAGTCCGATGCTAAATCTACATTCGTGAAACCGAACAATTGGCGAGAGAAGCACGGTAATCATATTTTAATAGTTATTTAATTTAGATAATTTAATATTAATTTATTTACAAAATTACGCTATTAAATCTCACTAAACTAAGGGGTTTTCTCCCTTGTTCTTCGTTTTTCCCTTTATATAGAACGGTAATAAGTATAACGAGCGTAAGGAGCTGTTGGCTAGCGTGGCATGAAGGGCTTACCTACGCATTGTAACCAGGACTAAGGTGGTGCCTTGGGTATTAGCCTAGCTGATTATTATGATTATGATTATGACATCTGATTTAAAAGGCATTAAGCTGACTTGGGCCTAAAGTGATGCTATTTATTATTAAAATAATAATTCTTAAGTTTAATTAAACGTTAATATAATTCGTGATTTTAATTTAACGTTAATATAATTCTTGATTTTAATTTAACGCTAATGGGTCAATCCATGTCAAATCGAGAGGTTGGGAGGTACTACCTCACCGATTTGTACATCAAATTTTGGTGCGTAAGTAGCCTTGAAATAATGACCATTTCCAAAATTTTGGCCCTATATCGATAAAATTGGCCACTTTATGAACAATTGAAATTTTCCCACACCAAAGGCTCCGCCGACCCAAAAATCAACATGTTTGGCCATATCTTCCAGCGAAATACCTTTAAACTATCGCAAATTTGTTTTCTAGGTGTATTTCGGACAAGGAATCGTATTCTTGCTTCAAAAATTACCTGCAGATATTGGTTTGGAAGATATTAACGTTTTCGGGGGGTCTAAGAAACCCCCAAAAAACGGAAATGACGTCACCTTCGATTTTTTTCATTTTTTTATATTTTTTAGCTATTGACCAAAGAAGCACACATTTAATGTTTCAACAATGAGAAATGTTTGGTTAAAAATTTATAAGAAAAATTCTAGTTCGAATTGAATTTTTGATTCTGTTGATAATAGAGATAATTTGTGAATGACCTTGAAAAAGGTGTTCAAGGTCATCAAAATTTACTTTATCGCTAAGCCATTTAAATTGTTAATGTGCCCTGAAAGTTTGAATTATATGGCACTTTTAGTTTCAGACTTATTATACCTGAAGTGTTTGGTCATAGACATTATTCATTTAGAGTTAATATAATTTCGAAATAAACTCTTTACATTGAACATTGTTCAGTTTATGTTAAACAGACATGGTCCAAGAAGACGCACTTAAGGGTCAATAATTCTAAAGCTAATAATGTCTAGTCGAGGGGTCGGACACTTGCCATTATTTTGTACGGGATTTCGGGATTTCGTAGAGATTTTGGCGATTTTATCATTACTTTCAATGTTAATTTACCATAGAGAGAGTTAAAAGATTTTGTGATTTTAGACAAAGTGTACTTGATTTTGGTAAATGTCCGACCCCTCGTGTCTAGTAAATGAAACTTTCAGGGCACATTAACCATTTAAAAGCCTCAGCGATAATGTAAATTTTGATGACCTTCAACACCTTTTTCAAGGTCATTCACAAATTATCTCTATTATCAACAGAATCAAAAATTCAATTCGAACTAGAATTTTTTTTTATAAATTTTTAACCAAACATTTCTCATTGTTGAAACATTAAATGTGTGCTTCTTTGGTCAATAGCTAAAAAATATAAAAAAATGAAAAAAATCGAAGGTGACGTCATTTCAGTTTTTTGGGGGTTTCTTAGACCCCCCGAAAACGTTAATATCTTCCAAACCAATATCTGCAGGTAATTTTTGAAGCAAGAATACGATTCCTTGTCAAAAATATACCTAGAAAACAAATTTGCGATAGTTTAAAGGTATTTCGCTGGAAGATATGGCCAAAAATGTTGATTTTTGGGTCGGCGGAGCCTTTGGTGTGGGAAAATTTCAATTGTTCATAAAATGGCCAATTTTATCGATAGAGGGCCAAAATTTTGGAAATTGTCATTATTTCAAGGCTACTTACGCACCAAAATTCGATGTACAAATCGGTGAGGTAGTGCCTCCCAACCTCTCGATTTGACATGGACTGACCCAAATATAATTCTTGATTTTAATTTAATTTTAATATAATTCTTAATTTTAATATTATGTTAAAATAATTCTTGATTTTAATTTAATGTTAAAATAATTCTTAATTTTAATTCAACGTTAATATAATTCTTGATTTTAATTTATCGTTAAAATAATTCTTGATTTTAATTTAATGTTGAAATAATTCTTAATTTTAATTCAACGTTAATATAATTTTTGATTTTAATCTATCGTTAAAATAATTCTTGATTTTAATTTAACGTAAGTATAATTCTTTATCTTAATTTAACGTAAGTATAATTATTGATTTTAATTTAATGTAAGTATAATTATTTATTTAAATTTAACGTAAGTATAATTATTTATTTTAATTTAACGTAAGTAGAATTATTGATTTTAATTTAATGTAAGTAAATTTATTGATTTAAATTTAACGTAAGTATAATTATTAATTTTAATCATAAGTTTCTATTATATTTTAAACTTGAAAGTTTAATAAAATGTTAATATAATTCCTAATTTTGATTTAATATTAATATAATCCTTATTTTGATTTAATATGAATATAATTCCTAGTTTTATTTTAATATTAATGTAACTCCTAATTTTAATTAATTATTAATAAAATTCTTAATTTTAATTTAATATCAATAAAATTCTTAATTTTAATTTAATATCAATAAAATTCCTCATTTTAATTTAATATTATTTAAATTCCTGATTTTAATTTAATATTAATATAAACACAATGGTTAAATACCATTACTTAGTCTTTTAAAGAACCAATTTCAAAATTAAAAGGTCTAAAACTTCCTAAGCCTAATAATTTAACCGAGAACAACGGTGCCATTTGGTCAAAATTGAACGTGAACGCTCCAGCTTCTCTACGAAACTACTTTGGAAACTGTACTAATATTACCATGATTTTCCTATTCCAAGTATTTCCGCGTGCTTTTTAAAGCCTGTACAGTGAGTCCTCTTAGATTCTTGGCCCATACCAAAATTAAATGAATTAAAATTGTCAGTTTATCAGAATATAACCCCGGCGCCATCTATAGATGTCGGCGGCCTAAAAATAAACCTAACAAAGGCATTCTCGCCTCATTCTAACCGGACCATTCGATTTGGGAACGCGACGAAAAATAGAACTAAGAAATACAAGGCGACTAAAATCCTTGTATCGTCCGAAAAGACGTTTCATTTTTTTCTTCGGACTTGATATATATATTTTTTCCCACTATCCTCCTCTTTCAACAGTGACCTTTATGATCTTCGAAACTTCTTCGGACATAAATCAACTGGACAACGACTGGTCGGGATCGTGCCTCGAGGGTCCGTCCTTTCGACGCTACGGACTGGACAAGATGGACACGCTATTTATGTTCGGGCCCGTCTCGATTTTATTTTTTGGAAAAAAAAGATGGGACCGAAAGCCCCCCCAACGAGAGGGTCTTATTTCATCGAAGGATTCGAACAATTGTATTTTTCTATCGCATCGGATGTGGGCCTGGTTGGGCTCCGTACTGTAGCTCTTTCACTACGCTGGTATACGAGCCACTTTTGAGCCAACAAGAAACATTCTTCGGTTTTATCTACAAAGGGATGTACGAATGGCGGAAAATGGGACTAGATAGTTGGATCGCTCCTTACAGAGAAATACAGAGCATTGGCCTGTACTGATTCGTCATTTCGGAAATATGTTGGAAACATTTCAGAGAAAACCGATAAACATAGAGCGTTAGACTGTACTTAAATGTTAAATTCTTAAATAATCACAAATAAATTGAATTTGGATTTGAATTTGATTAGAGTTATTTGTAATTGCGGAAACTTTGAAAATATTTGGTGTTCCATGAGATATACAGGGTGTTTGAAAAGGTTATCCAAACATTTGAAGGAGTTGTAGGGGTGAGCTGAGAAGTATGCCGGTTTTTTCCCCATTTTCCTACGATGAGTTAAAAGAGCGCCAGAGAGCTTCAAAGTGTGGCCTACTAGCCCCTGGAAGTAGGCTGCGACAAGCGCAAAACCAAGCAGCAGGGACTTTAAAAACTGTTTAAGTTTACTTTTTTACGCTGGTTACCTCGATTTTTTTACAAAGTCCTTTTTCACCAATCACACGAACCCAAACCTAAAGGTTCGCGTTTCCCCGCTGCTTGGTTTTGCGCTTGTCGCAGCCTACTTCCAGGGGCTAGTAGGCCACACTTTGAAACTCTCCGGCGCTCTTTTAACTCATCGTAGGAAATTGGGAAAGAACAGGCATGCTTCTCAACTCACCCCCTACAACTCCTTAAAAATTTTGCATAGCCTTTTGAAAGACCCTGTACAACGAAATTTTGCTTGTTAAATTGGCTTAAAAAACTGCATTTCTTATGGGTTGAAAACAAATATAGGGCATTGGCATGTACTGATTTGTAATTTTGGACATATGATTAAAACTTTTCTAGTATTTCATGGGATTGGAAATACGTCGTATTCTATGAGTTAAAAATTGGAGATATTCTATGAGATATATACAGAAATTAGCCTATCTGATTATTATTATTATTGGTTCCATTGGTCGAAAATCAGCGTATCACACGGGTTGAAAATAAAGGAATAATTTTGGAAATAGATTGGAAAAATTTAGGTATTCCATGAGTGGAAAGTCGTAGTATTCTATGAGATATATAGAGAGGTTTCTTGTTCCACTGGTTGAAGCAGCTCTATATTCCATGGATTAAAAACAGAGCACTAGCTTGTAATGAGTTGAAATTTTGGAAATAAGTAAGTAAAACGTCGAGTATTCCATGGGTTGAAACAATAAAATATGGAGCATTATCCTGTCAATATTTGTAATTGTGGAAATTTTCAATGAGGTTGAATATTTGGCATATTCTATGAGATATATAACGAAATTTTGCTGGCGAAATTGGATGAAAAATCAGCATATCTCATGGGTTGAAAACATAAATATAAAGTATTAACTTGCAGTGATTTCCAATTTCGGAAAATCTTTAAAATATTTAGAGTATTTTATGAGTTGAAAATTCGGGGTATTTCGAGTGTGTACAATCCGGCGCAGTCCTTGAGTTTAAAATTCGTCGTATTCCATGGATTGTTAATTTTGTGTATTCGATGGGTAGAAAATGCTGCATATTTCATGTGTTGAAAATTCAGCGTATTCCATGGATTGTAAATTCATCGTATACCATGGGTTGAATAATTCAGCGCATTCCATGTATTGAATAATTCAGCGTATTTCATGGATTGAATAATTTAGGGAATTCCAAGGATTGAATAATTCTGCATATTTCATGTGTTGAAAATTCAAATGCATCTGTTGAAAATGTTATTACATTAAAGCTGTTAAACACGTTACGGAAATTCCCGTATAAGATAATAAAATAACGATAAAAATATTAAGGTCAACATTAATAGTACAAACTCCGGTAAGTAACGATTTTATCCTTTTTAAATGGGAAAGAACGTGATTATTATTTAACAAATATCAAACCCGCGCCGGAACACAAAGAATTCTCGTTTAAATAAGCTCGTTTTATGAAAATAGGCAGAAAAGGGTCTTGTTAAACATTAAAACAATGGGAGTTTTTTTTTCTCGTCGTGGATCAAACTGTTCAAATACGTTTGAGGGTGAAAGACAGCCAGACAATGAAAGCTAAAATCTGCCGTTCTTTCCTATCAATCCGAAACTCGTCTCAGAATGGAGCGAGCAAACTAATTGCTTATTCTCACGCTCACGGCGCGCATAATTAAACGAGCAAACGACGAACAATACGTTGACAAAATGGACGACAAAAGCCCCGTGACACGCGGAAAACACGCCGAAAAATTGAATGCTGAATAAATGACGAAAAACGTTTTGTTTTGCTTTCCCAATTGTCTTCGTTATATCATTAACTTTGATACGCTGATAACACAAAGAACACAGTCAAAACGGTAACAATACCTCGTGATCGATAATGGTTTTACTCTCGCACTGACCGTGATTGGTAGCGAGCACGTTCATTTTGGATTGAAGTCTTGTTTCAATAATGCGTGTCAGTTCAAGTGGTTAAATTCTAAGAACTGATCAAGAAAAACCTCAAGGTGAACAAAAATGTTGTTTAAATTTGACGTGATGCATTTTGAAAAGTGGCGATTACATTGATTTGTTATATTGCTTTTTTTATCTGAGCCTTCTACCACTCCCCGAACCATTATATCACTGATTATGACAAAGACGTGTTTGGCACATTCCCCGAGTTTTCCAAGAAGTACGTGGACACGTTTTGCCCATTTTGATAATTACTCAATTTGGACGCATTTTGCCCAATTTGACCATGACGCACTTTGGACGTATTTTCTTATATGGTCTCTAAAGCTATTCTAAGCATTTTACCCATTTTGACCACGACGCACTTTGACACATTTTACCAAATTTTACCATGACGCACTTTGGACGCATTTTTCTTATTTTGTCTATAAAGCAATTCGAAGCATTGTGCCTATTTTGACCACGACGCAGTTGGACGCATTTTGCCCAATTTGACCATGACGCACTTCGGACGCATTTTTCTTATTTTGTCTCTAAAGCAATTCGACGCATTTTGCCCATTTTGACCATGACGCACTTGGACGCATTGTGCACAATTTGACCGTGACGCACTTGGGACGTATTTTTCTTATTTTGTCTATAAAGCAATTCGACTCGTTTTGCACATTTTGTTCACGACGCACTTGGACGCATTTTGACAATGTGACCACAACGCACTTTGACACATTTTTCCAAATTATAACATGACGCACTTTGGACGCATTTTTCTTATTTTGTCTATAAAGTAATTTGAAGCATTTTGCCCATTTTGACCACGACGCACTTGGACGCATTTTACCAAATTTGACCACGACGCACTTTGGACGTATTTTTCTTATTTTGTCTATAAAGTAATTTTAAGCATTTTGCCCACTTTGACCACGACGCACGTGGACGCATTTTACCAAATTTGACCATGACGCACTTTGGACGTATTTTTCTTATTTTGTCTCTAAAGCAATTCTAAGCATTTTACCCATTTTGACCACGACGCACTTTGACACATTTCACCAAATTTGACCATGATGCACTTTGGACGCATTTTTCTTATTTTGTCTATAAAGAAATTCGAAGCATTGTGCCTATTTTGACCACGACGCACTTGAACGCATTGTGCCCATTTTGACCATGACGCACTTGGACGCATTGCGCCCATTTTGACCATGACGCACTTGGACGCATTGTGCCCATTTTGACCACGACGCACTTGGACGCATTTTGCCCAATTTGACCATGACGCACTTTTAACGCATTTTTCTTATTTTGTCTATAAAGAAATTCGAAGCATTTTGCCCATTTGGATCACGACGCACTTTGACGCATTTTTCCAAATTTTACCATGACGCACTTTGGACGTATTTTTCTTTGTTTTCTATAAAGCAATTCGACGCATTTGGCCGGCATATAATATAATAGAACGCATTTTTCTTATTCTAACTTGGGCAAATGTCGCCTATTTTAACCGTGACGCACTTGGACGTATTTTAACCATTTTTTTCTTTGAATCACTTTGACTCATTTTCCCTATCTGGAGAAATTTTGCGCCTTTTGACCTTTACGTTCTTGGCTTGGACGCACTTTTCCCATTTAATCTATGAAACACTTACAGTACACATTTTAATAGTTTTAGTATACTAAAGTTGCTTATGATTTACTATATAATTAAATATTTACTATGGTCTTCTTCGGATATTCGGCAAACATTTAAAAATTAAATTGATTTTCAAATTAATTACACAACATAATTAATTTTCCATTATAAAAATTAAAAAAAATGATCAAACTGCAAATCGGTAACCGAAATTATAACATTGTTTAGAAAAGTTTATTTATAGACAAATCATAATTCAATGAATGTAAAAGGCAATCCAGGATTTACCCCAGGCTGTCCCCATTTGCTTAGGGTGACTTTATAAGTGTACGAGGGGGGGGGGGTATGGGGATTGGGGTGGGTGGGTGAATGAGGAGTGGAATTGTCCCCTCCGGAACCGATCGGGACGCGCGATGCAAGGGCATCCGAGCGCGAGATTTCAATAATCTTTCGAGCGTTGTCGCGATGATTTTTGAGCGTCTCTCCCCTCTCACTGCCTCCAATCCCTCCTCCCCATCAAATGTCCATTGGTCCGGATGAACCGTTTCATCATTTTCATCATCTCACGGTTGAGCCGGAGTGCCAGGGTCCCAGTCGATGTCTGTCGCCTTATTAAACCGCCATTGCCGAGTTTCGCCGATAGATGGCGACTACTTCATTCCGGGGCGGTTGAAACTGGGCGGCCCCTCAGATACAATGCTATTATGGCTTACGTTTTTCGTCAGTAAAGCGATTGAGCGTTTCATTTCGCTTTGACGCACACAGAGGGCGCTTTTGGCGGTTCAGACGCAATCTTTCGCGCCAAATTTTCATTTACTTTCGAACGCGTCGGACATTTTTCTCCATCTTTCCAATCACCCTCGCCAGCGAAACCCCCTCGGGACTTCGCGTCTTTTCCCCTCCTTCGCCACCACCTAGACTAACCAAACCCGTTACTCGAAAGCTACGTAGTAGTATCCAGATAAGTTGAAAAGTTACGGGCTTAATTTAGCCAAATTTCAACCTAAGACTATATTTTGAAATGATCTTTAAACAGTGTCAGCTGAGAAGGGACTACCTGGTGCGCTCGCGGAGAGGGTCAAGCGTAAAGTTGACGAATGAAATATTTCTATCTCTGGAAACGCGTCTTTTCCACCCTGGCGGCGATAATACGAACGAGAGGAACGCGTAACTTCGTTTGGACACTCAGTTTATCACGTCCCAATGTGCGCTAATGGCAAATACATCTAAAGTTACATTCTCCAAGACTACACCCTTTTGGAAAGTTACAAGAGATTGCGCGTTGATTGGACATAAAAAGTATTTTTTGTCGTCCGTGAAAAACTCGACTGGCAAGCTCAATTAGGTCTTAGTTTCATATTTGAGAAAAGGGTACATCATTTTATTGATTACATATGAAACACGTTTTTTTATTTATTTATGTCATAGACAAGGTTATGAACTGTTTATAAATTTATAATTTCTTCTAGGGCATTAAATTAAAACGAACTAATGGCACTTTTAAATTGAAGCAAATTGATCGTGAAATCGTTGGGATATTTATTCATAAACCCATAAATGACATACTAACAATATGTATGACAATGCAAACTAATTTACATAGTGATTACGCGATCAAGACTTAGTTCAACCCATGAGCACCCTAGTGTCTAAATATGACCAAGTCGAGATATACTACTACCATAAGTAACATAATTCCTCTAAATATGCCCAAGTCGAGATATACTACTACCATAAGTAACATAATACCTCTAAATATGCCCAAGTCGAAATATACTACTACCATAAGTAACATAATACCTCTAAATATGCCCAAGTCGAGATATACTACTACCATAAGTAACATAATACCTCTAAATATGCCCAAGTCGAGATATACTACTACCATAAGTAACATAATACCTCTAAATATGCCCAAGTCGAAATATACTACTACCATAAGTAACATAATACCTCTAAATATGCCCAAGTCGAGATATACTACTACCATAAGTAACATAATACCTCTAAATATGCCCAAGTCGAGATATACTACTACCATAAGTAACATAATACCTCTAAATATGCCCAAGTCGAAATATACTACTACCATAAGTAACATAATACCTCTAAATATGCCCAAGTCGAGATATACTACTACCATAAGTAACATAATACCTCTAAATATGCCCAAGTCGAAATATACTACTACCATAAGTAACATAATACCTCTAAATATGCCCAAGTCGAGATATACTACTACCATAAGTAACATAATACCTCTAAATATGCCCAAGTCGAGATATACTACTACCATAAGTAACATAATACCTCTAAATATGCCCAAGTCGAAATATACTACTACCATAAGTAACATAATACCTCTAAATATGCCCAAGTCGAGATATACTACTACCATAAGTAACATAATACCTCTAAATATGCCCAAGTCGAGATATACTACTACCATAAGTAACATAATACCTCTAAATATGCCCAAGTCGAGATATACTACTACCATAAGTAACATAATACCTCTAAATATGCCCAAGTCGAGATATACTACTACCATAAGTAACATAATACCTCTAAATATGCCCAAGTCGAGATATACTACTACCATAAGTAACATAATACCTCTAAATATGCCCAAGTCGAAATATACTACTACCATAAGTAACATAATACCTCTAAATATGACCAAGTCGAAATATACTACTACCATAAGTAACATAATACCTCTAAATATGACAATTGCAGCCTTGGTCATCAATTTTTTCTTACTACATACTTTCTCCACCAAAGATTATTCAGTAAAACGACTAGCAACTCTGTAACCTTGAAGTTTAACCCTCTTGGTCATCTAAAAGGAGTTTGAATTTAGGACAGCCTCGTATATTTAAAAAAATCTGTTGCCTTGGTAGTACAAAGATTAAAAAATTATCAAAATTTTAATCCTGATTATTAGGACAGCCTCGTATGATTAAAACAATTAATCTGTTGCTTTGGTAGTACAAAGATTAAACAATTCTAAACTTTTTAATCCTGATTGTTAGGACAGCCTCGCATGATTAAAACAAAATCTGTTGCTTTGGTAGTACAAAGATTAAAAAATGATTAAATTGTGATTAAAATTTTAATCTTGGTTATTAGGACACCCTGTAACAAAGTGCTCCGCACCTCGTAGAACTTCAACCCACGAGCACCCTAGTGTCTAAATTTAACTTCAACCATTATTTTACTGTGATTGATACCATCCCCGCCGTGTATCTATTTTGAGGTTCCGGTCAATAATTAAAACCAAATTGATAACAAAAAAGGACGAACAAGAAAGTTTGTCCTCCTAGTCAGAATTGTTCGCGATGACAGTGTGTCAATAACGCGTCTACACAGAGAGAGACACACGGGGCGCCAAAACTGGCACTGGACTGGAGAGGACATCGCGACAATGGGCAACTCGGTCTGCGGGGGCCGCTGCTCGGAGGAGACAATATTATAATCGCAACAATGGCTGGAGAGAGAGTCTCCTTCTTTCACTTAGGACGGCACCGAGCGTGACCATCCAGCGGGGTCCGACTTGTATCGAAAGCGAAGGGAGAAGATAGTCAATTGTATAGTTCGGATTTCCATTGTCAGGCGGCGCCAAAAACCTTTCTTTTTCGCCGACGTCACCCACGTCCGGCGCGACGCCATTGTTTTTCACCCTTCTGTCGGCGGCGGCGGCGTCGACAACAAACAAACAGAGCAAATTGGGCGGCAGAAAACTTTAGCCGCGCGACATTTTTTCCCATTATACCTCGACACTGCGCCATAATACCGTACGTATATAGTCCACTCGGTTTGTCGCTGTCCGGCGCGCGGATAATGAAGTCCGAGTGCGCTGATATACAAAACATTCCCTCCCGCCAGCACGCTCCCTTTCCTTTCTCCCGTAACACACAGCCCGCCATTCCATTGTGTACCATAGAAGCCATATTGTTAGAATAAAGGCGATAGGCGTATAATGTTACCGTAGACATTTTCACAGATTCGTTCACACTGAAGTGTCCCTTATACGAATATAAAAACTTCTTTGGATAGTCGATAAATAACTCTTAAAATTTTACCAATAAAACATATACTTACACGTACCTTATTTTGTCTTGAAAAAATAGTTTTTGGCCCGAAAAGTATTTGGGTTTGAATTTTCGTAGCCATCTTAAGGTGTATCGCCAGCGTAAGCAGAACCTTAGTGAGCAATTTGCAAAATATCCTAACTTTTAAAATCGCGCAATTTAGGCTTAAACAAATCTTTCGCGTCTTCAGCAGCGCGCGCTTTTATGTTGTTTTTCTGTCTCACCGATTTCCCACCAGGTGTCACGCTTTTCAATTTCCTTAATATTTTTTAAGCGGTTTTCGCCATAAATTTTAGTTTTTAACGGGCTATAGGGCTATCTAACTGGTTAAAGCTTGACCGTTTCCCTTTAAAGATTTTTCAAAGTGAGCAGATCCTGGAAATCGGACCATTTAAAAAAAATCACAAGTTCAAGAATTTTCTACCCATAACCTTATTTACACGTTTGTGTAATTATTGTAAAAAGGAACCACCTATGGACGGGATTTCAAAGAATTATAAAATGCGTGAATAAGTAGATTAGTTCATAATGAAAAGGGATAAAAAAGCTAAACCTTAAACAAATTTGAAGAAATTTAAGAACTTACAAATAGCTCGTACCGATAGGTCTTCGAGCAAACACAAAGACGCGAAATTTGCGATAATTATTGCTAAGTTTTATAGTTTAGATTTTTAATAAATAAATATTCCCAGAGATTATAATGTTCCATATTTAAGGTCGATCACCTAATTTCACATTTTGGCCACCAGATTAAAGTAATCAGGTGTACAAATCGTAAGTAATCAACTAATCACGGAAAATCATTTAAGAAAAACACAGAAAATCACAGATTTATGAGTGGAAATCATTAAATCATTTTCGAAAATCAGTAGTCAGGTGTACCAACCTCCTCATTTTTACCTTAGGTTTTTTAGTCAAAAAAATGAAGATGAGGTTTGGTGCGATCACGACCATTGTGTCATTTAAACAACGTGCAACGGCGGGAAACTAAAGGCGTTTGCGCGACAAAGCCTCGGACAAAGCAAACGGAATTATATTATTATATTATAAAGGAGCGAAGTAGTATTTTTTGTAGGGTATTATATACGAGACAAGCGCGTGTTTTTGTGTGTTAGACGGAAACCCAAAAGGAAGCGTCAAAGGTGTTATTTGAGAGAGTCATTCAAACGGACTATTTATTGTTGACTATTGCTATGGAAAAAGAGCTTTTCATATAATTTATTATTGGCGAAAAAATCTCGTTCCCCCGAAAAAAACGAGGTGATATTTAGGAGAGACGATTCGCGCAATAAGACGGGTCTGTTTCAATAGTTGATTTTATAAAATGTCTTTACGCTTGCCCAACTTGTTGAAATGTTGCCCTGGAATAGTTCAGCCAATGCCTAAGAATGAGTTCATAAGCTCTTTAGTGGGAGAGAAAACGGACCCACAGCTGAAGCGGGGAGGCAACATTTCAACAAGATGGCCAAGGTTATTTTATAAAAAGAACTATTTCAACTACCCATTGTACGGTCCTGATTCTAAAGAAACTTTACAACCACTCACTACCCGAAATTGAGTTAAAATATTATTATGTATTCACTAGGAATTTCTAGACATATTTATTAAAATTATTCAACAACATTTGAATGTGACAATTGACGTTGCAATAAATCATCTGCCTCAAAGAACGTTGAACGGTAATAATGGATCTTATATTTTTCAGAATTGCTACGCCTTAAAATCCACAAATAGCGTCATCTGGATGTCGTAAGACTAAGATTTTAATGTTTCTTATGATTCTAATATGTTTCTTATGATTCTAATATATTACTTACGATTCTAATATGTTTCTTGGGATTCTAATTTATGTTTCTTAGGATTCTAATATGTTTCTTACGTTTCTAATATGTTTCTTACGTTTCTAATATGTTTCTTACGATTCTACTATGGTTCTTACGATTCTAAAATGTTTCTTATGATACTAATATGTTTCTTACGATTCTAATATGTTTCTTACGATTCTAATGTTTCTTACGATTGTAATATGTTTCTTACGATTGTAATATGTTTCTTACGATTCTAATATGTTTCTTACGATTCTAATATGTTTCTTACGATTCTAATGTTTCTTACGATTGTAATATGTTTCTTACGATTCTAATATGTTTCTTACGATTCTAATATGTTTCTTACGATTCTAATATGTTTCTTACGATTCTAATGTTTCTTACGATTGTAATATGTTTCTTGCGATTCTAATATGTTTCTTACGATTCTAATGTTTCTTACGATTGTAATATGTTTCTTACGATTGTAATATGTTTCTTACGATTCTAATATGTTTCTTACGATTGTAATATGTTTCTTACGATTCTAATATGTTTCTTACGCTTCTAATGTTTCTTACGATTGTAATATGTTTCTTACGATTCTAATATGTTTCTTACGATTCTAATGTTTCTTACGATTGTAATATGTTTCTTACGATTCTAATATGTTTCTTACGATTGTAATATGTTTCTTACGATTCTAATATGTTTCTTACGATTGTAATATGTTTCTTACAATTCTAATATGTTTCTTACGATTCCAATATGTTTCTTACGATTCTAATATGTTTCTTACGATTCTAATGTTTCTTACGATTGTAATATGTTTCTTACGATTCTAATATGTTTCTTACGATTCCAATATGTTTCTTACGATTCTAATGTTTCTTACGATTCTAATATGTTTCTTACGATTCTAATGTTTCTTACGATTCTAATATGTTTCTTACGATTCTAATGTTTCTTACGATTGTAATATGTTTCTTACGATTCTAATATGTTTCTTACGATTCCCATATGTTTCTTACGATTCTAATATGTTTCTTACGATTCTAATGTTTCTTACGATTCTAATATGTTTCTTACGATTCTAATATGTTTCTTATGATTCTAATATGTTTCTTGGGATTCTAATATGTTTCTTATGATTCTAATATGTTTCTTGGGATTCTAATATGTTTCTTGGGATTCTTATATGTTTCTTGGGATTCTAATTTATGTTTCTTAGGATTCTAATATGTTTCTTGGGATTCTAATATGTTTCTTGGGATTCTTATATGTTTCTTGGGATTCTAATTTATGTTTCTTAGGATTCTAATATGTTTCTAATGATTCTAATATGTTACTTATAATTAATTTTTTTTTTTTAAGATTCTATTAATATAAAAATTGTAATAAAAGAACAAATACCAACAGACGATAAAGGTAAATAAAAATGATGTTATATTAACTCATTTCTGAATGCATTCGTGGGTCGAATAAAAACCTAAACTACTCCGCATGCCCGCCCCCTGATTTTCCTCACCCCGCCATACGTACATACAAACATAGAAATACTACAAAACCCAATTTTCGAGGCTGAAAACGCTGTTTTATCAAAAGAAAAATTACCAATAAAACATTCCATACATTAAACATTTGTTTACAAACGCCGACAAAAGGAGCCAAATGCGTGAGGAGGAGAAAAAATAACGCATAAAGAAATGAGGAGGGGGGGAGGACACAATAAGAGAACGAAGGGTTTATATTAAAAAACCCCTTTACACACTGCACTCCGTCCGTACGAGATACGAAGAGAAAAAAGATTTACACTCTAGAGCTAAGCTTTATAAATGGATTTTACAGAACGTCCTTTTTTTTGGGGTGAAAACAAAATTAACAAAAAATATATTTCTTTAAGAAAGAGGAAGAAAAAAAGCATAAAAAAGAATCTTTTTCGATATCAAAAGCTGCAATTTCTTACGTATAAAAAAAATAAAAAAATCCGCTTTACTTAAAGCGGGTGGATTTAGGAGCGGCGTATTTTGGGTACTAACTTTACCCCCTCATTTCGAGCTCCGCTACTGTATCAGGTAGGAGAGGAGGCGATGAGTCGGTACTGGGGGCCCTAATAGCGTGCCATCTATTGGAGCACAATGGCGGCATCTCGCGCGTACGAAGGGAGATGGAAAAAATAGCCGCTTTTTGCCGGCCGCTGAATAGAAGCGGAGACAATGAAAAAAACTCGGCACTTTTCATCCGAATAGCAACATTCACTCCGCGGCGCTATGAATATGCGCGTGAAATACGAATCACAAGAGAGTAAAGAGGGAGCCGCGGTCGTTTTTATGTACGCTTTGCCACGCTTTATTCTTGGCGAGTCGACGCCAACGCCGCCGCGCGCACAATGGACGAAATGATGTCCGTAGGAAGATCATTACCATTGTGGCGCGGCGCGTCTTACGCGTAATAGGTCCGTACACAATGCATCACGGGAAGACAGCCCGGGTTATCCCAAATCCAATTCTGAAGGTACCCTTTCTTTTTACAAACGAAAGTGGTCTAGACTCGTAAAAACTCGTGAATGAGAAAGTTTACGAGTTTAAAATGGTCGTTTATGGTTAGTGCGGTAAATATACCGTAGACAAACAATGTTTTCGTGAAATTGCGTTTCATATTTTTGCATATCTATGGTTGAAAAACAATTTTATATACACCAAATACAAACACCGTACACACTTTTCAATTCATTTAAAAGAAATTTCGGGCTTAAAACGTTGGGTGAGGTTACGAAACAAGGTCAAGTTGCCAAAATGGATATTTTTTTGGGTAACTCACAAAGGAGAGTACCCGAGGTGTTTATTGCCGATTTTGTTCAAAGTCGGGCGTAATGTAGACCTATATGAGATATAAATTTCCCAAAAGGAGACGTTGCACTACCCATTCGTTTTGCTATAGCAACCGAAAATGTTTCTGATTACTTAAAACAATAAAATCTCCATTTAAAAAAGCACGAAATGTGTAATTTCGACCACATTTAGGTAAATTTCATCAAGTTTGGGTAAATTGAAATATTTTTAGGGTAAATTTGTATTAAATTTTGGGTAAAATAAGGGAAAAATCATATTTTGGTTGTAAGTGGTCAAAAACATTTTCGGTTGTCATGGCAAATCGAATGGGTAGTGCAACGTCTCCTTTTGGGAAATTTCATATCTCATATAGCTCTACATTACGGCCGACTTTGAACTAAATCGGCAATAAACACCTCGGGTACTCTCCTTGTCAGTTGTAGCCTTGGAAAAGGGAAAGTTGGTACCTCTTATTGGTAATGTTATTCTCGTGAAACATGTGAAGAAGACGCTGCTATCGAAATATCAAACTATCGATTGGGTAAGTTCAATTTTAAGTAGTGGCAGCTAGGAGCAACAAACACGAGGAGAATGCAGCCAGCCTTTAAACACGCTAACGTCATGTTGTGTACAAATTTCATTGAACGAGCCCTTAAGCTGAGCATTTTACGGGCGGGGGGAAGACAATTTCCGAATTTCCCCCTTCTGACGGCATCAGCGCTAATGCGTCTAACCAATGAAAAATGTACACGAGAAAATGAACGACTTTTGACAGGACTGGTTGCGCAAGTTTGATATTTCGATAGCAGCCTCTTCTGCACACGCGCATTGTCATATTTGACGGATCATGATTTTTTGGTCATTTTTAATTTTACAAAATGGGAAGAAAAATATATATTTTATTTCTAATACGGTTTCATTGGTAAAATACGCAATGAACTATATTTACCTGAAATGCAATAGCACGAACGTTGGGTGTGTCTAGTTTGTCATACTGTGTTCTTAGCGTAAGATTCGAAACAGACGCGTTTCTTTCATAAAATTCATCTAAAAAATCCAAACAAAAAAAGGACGTGTTTCTGTTAGGCTTTGGCTCTAGAGCACAATTTTAATTGAGTAAGTACTAAAATAACTGTTAGACCTTAAAAATCAATGACCAATAATGACGAAATATTATTTAAAATTCACCACTGTTTCGGGATCGTATCAATTATTATCTGCAGCACTACACCCCGCAATTTTGATTTCTGTGGGCAAGGTACCTCGAAACCATTCTGACTATTTGGTTCAGAATGGCCAAAAACCAATGATTCTATTTCCGGTCAGAAGAAATTAAGCGTCTAGTTTCTCAAAATGAAATATTTCTGAGCTTTTGAGTTAGAATTCTGACCTCTATAACACCGATAAACACAAATTTCAACCTTTCGAACTCTAAATTTCACAAATACCTATTAACATAAGTAACACATTAAAATAAGTATGACAATGATAAAAACAATTATAACCGAACTGAGTTATCAGCTCAATATAAGTTTCGTTAAGCACAGTGCCCCCTAATGTTTAAATACGTGCCTAATATATTATTACCAAGGACTATACTAGATCAGTTTAGTTACAAGTCCAAGTCTGAGTAGAGCAAAAGTGTCATTGTCGGCAAAAAGTTGAATCAGAAAATTAGCATTAAAACCATAGGAAGTGTCATTTTGCATATTGAATCCTTTTTTCCAATATTTTTGGGGTTCCTATCAGTAGAATTGCCCCCCCTCGAAATATCTACTTGTGGTAAAGCCGCAGCACCACTGTATCCCCCTTATTCAAACCCCCCTTTGATACGCTCGTGTTGGTAGTAAGTCTAGAAATAAACCTAAAAAAAGTTTAAATTACAATACAATTTATTTTAAAAAATCCAATATTTCAGTGGACTTGTTACATGTCCATAGAATTAGGAACAGTTGGAATTTTAATGAAATTAAGTTTTGAATTTAAACCATTTCAATATTATTATATTTAGTTCACAATCGCTTTATCTATCGAATCATATACGGTAGCTAATCTAAATTATACTATGATATTTAAAAAATAAGCCCGTCAACTAATACCAATTTTTTCTTGTAAATTCTAATTTATAATTAAGCAATGATGGAAGACCTCAACAAGGCTAATAACCATAAAATTAAATTTCACAAGCTAAAGATGTATTTCCGTGAAAAAGTTCACCGAACTTTAGACATAATCCTTTCGTCATGGTAGATAATTTTCACAAAATTAATCTTCGTTGTTAATAGGTGCATAAATTGAACCAATAATCGAATCTGGGTACAATCCTGCCATCAATATTGAATCAAGGAAGTTATAATTCGAAAATAACAAGAAGACCATTGGTCACCATTCAACAATCCCACGGTCAGAAAGAGCCTCAATGCTCAATGACCTTATCCTACCCCGAAAATGAATGTAATTTCATCCACGAAATATCTGTAATTTATAAAATAACGCTCGGAAATCTCTAAATTATAAAAATATACAAAAATTAACTCTTCCGCAGTCCATTACCCAAAAGGGCTGATTCAATTTCATATCTGAATGGAAAAAAAAACCACATTTTTGAACTTTTTCCAAAAGCACCTATTTCGCTATGGATCTGTTTAAAAACGCATTAACTTTAATAGGATTTAGTCTTGGCTTTGTTATCGGGCGTTACGGGCTAAGGGGCCTCAGCTAAAATTATTAAATAGAAAAAAAATAAGTGTAGATTTTCATTATATTTATTCATATATAGCTATATATCTAATGGCTTTTTAATTCAACGCGCGTTCTAAAATTATCCCGATTTACAATTTTCATAGTAATAACATCGAAATTAAATGAACCGCGAAAGTTCAGGCATCGCTTCTAATATTTTATATATCAAGGATAATTTTAAGATTTAACCCTTGAAAGAAAATGGGTTTTTAGATTTTCGTATAGAAAGAATTAGTCGGGTAAATGGTTCATTTAATAAGAAAATTTATTAAATAATGGTGATATTTAAGGTCAAAGAATACAGATCTAACCATGAGTTATAGAGGTTTTTTAGTAATAATTGAATCATTATTTCAAGTAATTTAAATGGAGTATTATTACAACAGAAGTACGTCATGGTCCAAATTTGTAAATTTCCTCCTATTGCGTCATTGTCAACATTTAAGTGCGTCAAAGGCAAACTTGTGTATCATAGGCAAAATTTAAGAGCGTCAAAGGCAAACTTGTGCATCATATGCAAAATTGGTAAAGTACGTCAAAGTACGTCTTAGTAAAAATTGGTAAAATGAATTTAAGTGCACCATGGTAAAAATTGGCATAATGGGTACAGATGTATCATAGTCAAAATTGGTATAATGTGTACAGATGTGTCTTAGCTGAAATTGTGAAGTACGTCTATTACGTCATAATAAAAAAAGTAAAATGCGTGCAAGTGCGTCATAGAAGAAAAAATTAAAACACGTGCAAGTGCGTTATGATAAAAAATTGGTAAAATGCGTGCAAGTGCGTCATAGAAGAAAAAAATTAAAACACGTGCAAGTGCGTCATAATACAAAATTGGTAAAATACGTGCAAGTGCGTCATAGAAGAAAAAAATTAAAACGCGTGCAAGTGCGTCATAGTAAAAATTGGTAAAATAAGTGCAAGTGTGTCATAGTAAAAAATTGGTGAAAAGCGTGCAAGTGCGTCATAGAAGAAAAAATTAAAACACGTGCAAGTGCGTCATAATAAAAAATTGGTAAAATGCGTGCAAGTGCGTTATAGAAGAAAAAAATTAAAACACGTGCAAGTGCGTCATAATAAAAAATTGGTAAAATGCGTGCAAGTGCGTCATAGTCAAAGAAATTTGAAATGCGTGCAAGTGTGCCGTGGTTAAATTTGGTATAATGCTACCAAGTGCGTTATGGTCAAAACTATAAAGTACGTCATGGTAAAAATTCTTAATATACGTCCACGTGCGTCATAGTAAAAATTTGGTAAAACGCTTTCAAGCGCACCATGATCAAATTAGGTATAACGCGTCCAAGTGCACCATGGTCAAAATGCGTAAAATGCGTCCAAGTGCCAAAATCGTTAAATAAAATATAGGTTCTCCATAGATTTACCACAAATTGAGACAGAATCATTTACCGTTGAGTGTGGTCGAAATTTAACTGCCACACACATTTCATTTCACCTAATTTCCACTATACATTTTGCAGATTTGTACCCGCGTACAATTACAATAGCGGGCAAGGATGAGGGGAGTGCGGCGCCATACAGCAACACGCGGACTATATAAATTCTGCGGGTTTTATCTCCATAATTGTCAAAAGTGTACATATCGGAGACACCTCTTCGCTTGAAAGAGAGACGCATTGTGCACCCCGCATCGCGCCATCCGATAGAATGGACGCAACACCCCAGAATAATTTTTTCACCGTTTGGCGCTTGCATATATATCCCACGAGCGGCGCTAACCCTCTTTCCTCGGCCATTCAGATCCCCTTTTCTATTCGCGAACGGGCTTCCCATTCTTTCGCTTTTATTTCGCCAATATTCTCCGGGTTTTTTGTAGATTCGTCGGCCATTGTTGTATCTTTTGAGTAACATTTCCAATCCAACGGATTCGATGTAAAGGACTCTCCCCCGAAAAACTTCCATTCTCCGAAATTTTCTCTCTCTCGTTTATAATTCCCGCCGCTTTGCAGTTGAAAGTATTCCTCCGCGGAGGCATCGTACCGCACGCGTGATTGTGCCAGAATAGAGGAGACCGATATTATGCCCGAAACGACGCGCCTTATAGACACTTTTCACCGAAATTATCCGACTAGAAGCAACCCCTCCGGGGTTTAAGCCGACCCGGGTATACCTTAACGGTCTTAGGATGAACGGGTCGTCTTTTTCTTAAAAATAACCAACGAACTGGTTTTAATTGTTCCGCGTAATTTGCTTAATTAAATACTACTAATTAAGACGACACTGAAAGTGTTAAGTTTATTCAATGGGTTTATTTAGAAGAGTTAAAAATAAGGTTGAAACAATGGAATAAACTTGAGCCCTGCCATTCGGATTTCGTGGGAAAACTTCTCATTATAAGAACAATTTTTTTTTAACCAGGAATACATTTATATGCAGGGCCACTGCGAGAGGGCCTGGGCCCTCGTAAAATATAAATTCCGGGCCTCAAAGAGCGCCGTTACTACTGCAGATATCTATAATTTTTCGGAGATAAACATCGGTACAAACCCGGGTCCCTACACTCTTAGAAAAAAGGGTTTTGTGAGGGTTTTTCCTAGAACTCCCGGGTTCTTTGTAGAACTTTAATGAGTTTCTAGTCATCGAAGAGGTGGCTTATACAACCTTAGAGTTTTATTTTTATCCTTTGGGTTTAGCATATAACCTTCGGGTTTTATCTTGGCTACAAAGGGTTTTATTTGGACCAGGTAGGGTTTTTTATAACACGTAGGGTTTTTGTTTGACCATGTAGGGTTTTCGTTTGACCGCGTAGGGTGTTTGTTGACCGCGTAGGGTGTTTGTTGACCACGTAGGGTGTTTGTTGACCGCGGAAGGGGGTGTTTGTTGACCAATAATGGGTTTATTCTAGATCTTCAAATATTTAATATTTGAACCTTTGGGTATCTCAACAACTTAATGCTATTTATTGTTGAAGTTTAATCTAGATCTTAATCAAGTTTCCATTTGACCCTTAAAGTAGAATTGACACCACCCTAAAATTGACTAAAAATCATTTAAATGGATAGAGGACTTCCGAAAATGGTTATACAAAAATTTCATGTTAATATTTCCAGTATTTGATTTATTATTAACAACCAAATTTCGTGTTTTATCCCCCCCCCCTCCCCCGACTACCGCTTGGTTGAACCTACCCGCCGGGCCATCTTGTGAACGAAATATTAATTTCCCCGGTTTTATCGTTTTTCGGTCGGAACTGTCGTCTGCTACGACATTCTCGTTGGCTATTTAACCGAGTTATATTCGTAGATTGTAGTTTATCGTGTTTTTAAAATGCCTTACACGCCGCACTTTCTCAAGTTTTTTGCCGCTTCAATGGGTGGTAGATAAAACCTAGGAAAGATATGAGACCAACCTTAGAGGCTACTAGATGGAACCTTGAAGGAGGTAGTTAAATTTGTGGATGGATTGAAATAGAACCCATGACGGGGCTAGGTAAAACCTTAAAGGTGCTACGGAGGATTAACTAAGCACCTAGGTTGGAGTTACATAGAACTTTCTATAGTTCCAATATAACATAAAAGGGTTGTTGATAAAACCGAAAGAAGATGTATGAAAAACTCCTGACGGTACAAGATAAATGCCTTAAATGGAAGATAATCAAACCCCTGGCCGTGCCAAATGAAACCTCAAAACAAGGGCCATACTTAACACCTTTACGGGTTGAAAATAAGGGACATCGGTAAAAAACCCTTTTTCCGGTTACATAACACCAATTTTTCTAAGAGTGTAACTCCCTATAGAGCTGCAAGGGCCTTGGTAATTTGTACCAGCTTCTACTCTCCCTTGTAGGGCTGCTTCATATGAATATGTGGGCGAAAGAGGCATATTTGATGGAGCTGCCGGGCCTTTTTATAATGTATCAGCTAGGCTAATACCCAAGGCACCACCTTGGGCTCAAATAATCTAGCGACTTTACCGTTAACCTCTACAAGTTTTATGGAAAGAGGAAACCGAAGAGCTCGGTTGAAAACCCCTCTAACCAGTGAGGAGATAACTTGCAAACTCTACTCGCAAGGGGTTGTTCCGAGTTTTCACCCAATGCCACAGCTGGTATCGAACCCGGCTCCTCTTGATGCAAGGCGAAAGTGCTAACCACTTCCAAGTACGTGATAGTAAAAATTGGTAAAATGGATTCCTCTCAAATTATAAGAAAGGTCCTAAACGAATTTCAGGTGAAGGATGCAGCACCTTGTTCACCTCTGGATTCCCGGAAGAAAAGCCAAGCCCCTCTGGATTTCCTGGTACAATTCCCCTCTCCCCCATTACCGATAACGGGTTCGATCGCGAGCTTTATCTCTCCCTTTACGCGGAGAATGAAAACACAGACAATACATGTATAGTCGTGTTTTCCAATTCTCCATTATCCTAAATACATTCCCAATAGTAGCCAATTCCCTTTTTCAATAACAGGGAAAATACGAACCCCAAATCGAATGTTTAAGAGAACTTCGACCGTTCACGAAACGGCGCGCGATAAAATTAGTACGACAAATTGTATCCATAAAAGCGACGCATCTAGACACGAAAGAGAAGAGTTCGGCCTTCTTCTATTGCGCTCCGTTGTGCGGGAGATGTCCCACTACCGACCACCCGAGAAAAAAAAAGCTTTCCTGGCTTATTCCCACGGACCTAAGCGAACAACATCCCGCGAAACGTCGACGTACAAACTACACCTTCCCAATATCCTAATCTAAACTTTGAGGTGACACCAGCATCGGGACACGGATTGAGGAGCAGCGTCCAAAGAGAGAATGCATCCATTCACTGGAAATCGACGTTTATTATTAGGGCAGTGTAACGAGATCAACGCCGCCACCTATTCAGCTTGATTTGACCATTGTCTGTTGTTCAAATTGAAAAGCGTTCGAGAGAGCGTTTATAGCCCCATACGCACCCCCCTCCCCTCCTGACAAAAAATAAATCCCAGCTTGAAAAGGGTCTTAAACTGAATAGAAATTGTATATTTTAATCAGAAACCATTCACCACTCCTAAGTCTATCGGGGACAGTCTACCTCGCTGCCCAGTTAACCCGTCGCTTCATTATTACAAGACCATTATTTGATCAATCTAACTCGAGAGTGTCTATCGGGGAATGGACGGCTTTGTAAGGAGCTATCGGATAAGAGTGGCGCGGGACGTTTTCGGTAGCCGCGATTGAGACGGGCTATTCACGCCTGAATAGAAAGTAAATAAGCTCTTTAAGTTAGCTTCCCCCGTCCCTCTCGGCTTCTTGCTTATATGGACGTACAAATAAACTATACACGTGGACTTACGGCGTTGAAAACCACTATGGGGTTGTTTGCGTCGTCAATGCGATGCAGACACTCTTATCATTCCCAAATTGGATTACTTAAATACAAATATATCCATTTCGAATCAGCTCCCTTTACAAAACGAGTTATTTAACAATTACAATGGTGGATATTGAATTGCGTTTTTTTTAAAGAATAGAGAGTGGAAGATACTAAACGTAGCAAAGACTCCCCATTTCATTGGCTGCTGATTACGTCATCTGTTGCATTTACGCAGTCTATTTAATTTAGGTTAGGATAGGTTAGGTTTAGGGTTTGTTTAGTTAAAGGCTAGAATAGATTAGGTGAAATTAGGTTAGGTTTAGGTTAGTTTAAGGTTGGAATAGATTAGGGGAAATTAGGTTAGGTTTAGGTTAGTTTAAGGTTAGAATAGATTAGGGGAAATTAGGTTAGGTTTAGGTTAGTTTAAGGTTAGAATAGATTAGGTGAAATTAGGTTATTTTTAGGTTAGTTTAAGGTTAGAATAGATTAGGGGAACTTAGGTTAGGTTTAGGTTAGTTTAAGGTTAGAATAGATTAGGTGAAATTAGGTTAGGTTTAGGTTAGTTTAAGGTTAGAATAGATTAGGTGAAATTAGGTTAGGTTTAGGTTAGTTTAAGGTTAGAATAGATTAGGGGAAATTAGGTTAGTTTAAAGGCCAACTACATAAATCTTCGGTTTACTCTGTCTTTCACTGGAAGTAAGGCTTACTGCAATACATGTGTGCCATGCAGTCAGCCTACTTCCAGTGAAAGACAGAGTAAACCGAAGATTTATGTAGTCGGCCTTTAAGGTTAGAATAGATAAGTTGAAATTAGGTTAGGTTTAGGTTAGTTTAAAGCTAGGATTGTCCAGGGTTGTTCAATTGTTGAGTTAGAAAAAGTATTTTGCATTTTACATTTTTAATTTTTAGTTTCTCGGACACTATTTTGCATTTTACATTTTTATATTTTAGTTTCTAGGAAACTATTTTGCATTTTACATTTTTAATTTTAGTTTCTAGAAAACTATTTTGCATTTTACATTTTTATATTTTAGTTTCTAGGAAACTATTTTGCATTTTACATTTTTAATTTTAGTTTCTAGAAAACTATTTTGCATTTTACATTTTTAATTTTAGTTTCTAGAAAACTATTTTGCATTTTACATTTTTAATTTTGTGGGTTTGATATGTGGAAAAACATTTTCAATCTGCTTATTCAAAATGTTTTTACTCTGCTACCATCATCTGAGCTCCTGCAGAGAAAGTTCGTCTGCAATTTACTCCCAAGTAATCATAGATGGTGATACTCAGTAACTCACTTACTCAAAAGCAGAAGAACATTCGTACAGTGCCACCGCTTTATTTCCTACGCCGGCTGCGAGGATGGTTTTGAAATCTCTAGGTAATTATTATTATTTACTAATAAATAATAATTATTTACTAATTAATTATTAATTATTACAAACTAACTGTGCATTTGTAAAAACATATTGTATTTGCATTTTGAGTTCTATTTCTGGAGAAAGTATTTTGAATTTTGAAAAAAAAAAAAGCATTTTGAACAACCCTGACGATTGATTAGGCCATGTTAGGTTAAATTATTAAAGGCTAGGTTAGGTTAAGTCAAGGATTGATTAGGATATATTACTTTAAATTGGGTTAGGTTAGCTTAAGTTTAAGGTTAGGGTAGAATATGTGAAATTAGGTGTTAGATTAGGATATATTACGTTAGGTTAGGTTACGTTATAAATATTAAGATCTTTTTGCTCAGAAAATTATTTGGTTTACCAGATGATTTTTAACCAATGACAATTACTGGCAAAATGAGAGACAATTATCAGTATCCATTTTAATGCCCACTATCGCTAGAAACCAGGTCAAAACTGGCAATCAAAACGACTTAAACTTGTTTTTAAAATCTGGTGTGGTTTTACACTTATGAGACGAAAGCTACCACTTTCAGGCTATAAAATACTTAAAATGAGTTCTTGAACCGACGAGGTATATCTTCATTAGCAACAACGGGGTATCATAATGGCGAACACGGGGGGACGATAGTGACAGGGGGGGGGGCACGGTGAACCCCTCTCGAGTTGAATGTGTCACAAAAAGGGGACGCTTACTTAAAATGTTAGTAAAAACAGCTACACTCATCATATCAAACCAGGGCAGCGGACAGAAACGGGGGTGTCCTACGAACCTCTCCCTTTGAATCTGAAGGACCCCCTCTCGAACGGTCGAGGGGGTAAGCCCCACTCCAAAGAGCATACGTTCGGGGAAATTGGCGAAACGGTCGAAATGTGTTCGCCACTTCAAACGCCAGAAGGAGCCGTTGCTGGGAAGCCCGACTCGAGATCGGATATCCCACCCCGCACAAACTAGCCCCATCGTACGTTATTTCCGCACCCAGAATAGTACAAACTTCACTATAACTTAGTCTTTGTGAAAATTATCAGGTGGGGGTCACTCCGTGTCGGGGGGTCCGTAGCAGTTACAACGTAGTAAAGTACCCAGGGTTTTCGGTTTTGATTCAAACACATCAGGCGACAATAGGAAACTCGCGGCTTCATCCAGCCATCAGCACCCTGGCCCCCTCCCGCTGTTGGGATGATAAAAGGAGCTGCCCTCGGGTACCATTGAATGGTGCGGGTTTCGACAGAAAATAAAACCCCAATTCGGGGCGTGAGATTCGCAGCCGAAAAACTAAATGTTCCATTTCCGGAGCTCCATACTTCACCATTTTGCGTATCAAAAGATTCTCTCGAAATTGTCAGAAATGATTGCGCTCTTAGATATACGACGAAAGCGGATTAGTACGTCTATTTTTAGACTGCCTTGTAACAGAAGTAAATTATATATATCTTACGAGAGAAGTAAGCTGAAGGTCGGCTTCATTAAGCGCGTTTTCTCGCCAAACCGCGGATGTGTTCCTCGCAACATCTGTCAAAGACGAAACGTTCACGGTACCTCATTTGCACTTTTTTAACCATTATTATCGTGATTTTACGCGGAACTAGATCAGTCTAGCTAAGAATGTTATAAATTATTAGAAGGAATCAGAGATTCTTAAATCCATTTCTCCAGAAGCATTCGTAGCAATTTAACAAAGGATACCTAAACATTCCTATTGTATACGTTTATAAATTCCCAGTATTATCGAAGTAGTGTCTTTAATAAGAGCAACAATTTTACGATAATAACCCAATATGCGTCCTTTGAAAGAAAATGCCCAAATGGTTCCTTAGATATTCCAAGTATATTCGTATATAATTTCCCAGTATTATCGAAGTAGTGTCTTTAATAAGAGCAACAATTTTACGATAATAACCTAATCCAGCATCCTTTGAAAGAAAATGGCCAAATGGATCCTTAGACATTCCTAGTATATTCGTATATAATTTCCCAGTATTATCGAAGTAGTGTCTTTAATAAGAGCAACAATTTTACGATAATACACAAATATGCATCTTTTGAAAGAAAATGTCCAAACGGATCCTTAGACATTCCTAGTATATTCGTATATAATTTCCCAGTATTATGGAAGTAGTGTCTTTAATAAGAGCAACAATTTTACGATAATAACCTAATCCAGCATCCTTTGAAAGAAAATGGCCAAATGGTTCCTTAGATATTCCAAGTATATTCGTATATAATTTCCCAGTATTATCGAAGTAGTGTCTTTAATAAGAGCAACAATTTTACGATAATAACCTAATCCAGCATCCTTTGAAAGAAAATGTCCAAATGGATCCTTAGACATTCCTAGTATATTCGTATATAATTTCCCAGTATTATCGAAGTAGTGTCTTTAATAAGAGCAACAATTTTACGATAATACACAAATATGCATCTTTTGAAAGAAAATGTCCAAACGGATCCTTAGACATTCCTAGTATATTCGTATATAATTTCCCAGTATTATGGAAGTATTGTCTTTAATAAGAGCAACAATTTTACGATAATAACCTAATCCAGCATCCTTTGAAAGAAAATGGCCAAATGGTTCCTTAGATATTCCAAGTATATTCGTATATAATTTCCCAGTATTATCGAAGTAGTGTCTTTAATAAGAGCAACAATTTTACGATAATAAACAAATATGCATCCTTTGAAAGAAAATGGCCAAATGGTTCCTTAGATATTCCAAATATATTCGTATATAATTTCCCAGTATAATCGAAGTAGTGTCTTTAATAAGAGCAACAATTTTACGATAATAACCTAATCCAGCATCCTTTGAAAGAAAATGGCCAAATGGATCCTTAGACATTCCTAGTATATTCGTATATAATTTCCCAGTATTATGGAAGTAGTGTCTTTAATAAGAGCAACAATTTTACGATAATAACCTAATCCAGCATCCTTTGAAAGAAAATTTCCAAATGGATCCTTAGATATTCCTAGTATATTCGTATATAATTTCCCAGTACTATCGAAGTAGTGTCTTTAATAAGAGCAACAATTTTACGATAATAACCCAATATGCATCCTTTGAAAGAAAATGGCCAAATTGTTCCTTAGATATTCCTAGTATATTCGTATATAATTTCCCAGTATTATGGAAGTATTGTCTTTAATAAGAGCAACAATTTTACGATAATAACCTAATCCAGCATCCTTTGAAAGAAAATGGCCAAATGGTTCCTTAGATATTCCAAGTATATTCGTATATAATTTCCCAGTATTATCGAAGTAGTGTCTTTAATAAGAGCAACAATTTTACGATAATAAACAAATATGCATCCTTTGAAAGAAAATGGCCAAATGGTTCCTTAGATATTCCAAATATATTCGTATATAATTTCCCAGTATTATCGAAGTAGTGTCTTTAATAAGAGCAACAATTTTACGATAATAACCTAATCCAGCATCCTTTGAAAGAAAATGGCCAAATGGATCCTTAGACATTCCTAGTATATTCGTATATAATTTCCCAGTATTATGGAAGTAGTGTCTTTAATAAGAGCAACAATTTTACGATAATAACCTAATCCAGCATCCTTTGAAAGAAAATTTCCAAATGGATCCTTAGATATTCCTAGTATATTCGTATATAATTTCCCAGTACTATCGAAGTAGTGTCTTTAATAAGAGCAACAATTTTACGATAATAACCCAATATGCATCCTTTGAAAGAAAATGGCCAAATTGTTCCTTAGATATTCCTAGTATATTCGTATATAATTTCCCAGTATTATCGAAGTAGTGTCTTTAATAAGAGCAACAATTTAACGTTAATAACCCAATTTAAATCCTTTGAAAGAAAATGGCCAAATGGTTCCTTAGATATTCCTAGTATATTCGTATATAATTTCCCAGTATTATCGAAGTAGTGTCTTTAATAAGAGCAACAATTTAACGTTAATAACCCAATTTAAATCCTTTGAAAGAAAATGGCCAAATGGTTCCTTAGATATTCCTAGTATATTCGTATATAATTTCCCAGTATTATCGAAGTAGTGTCTTTAATAAGAGCAACAATTTAACGTTAATAACCCAATTTGCATCCTTTGAAAGAAAATGGCCAAATGGATCCTTAGATATTCCTAGTTATTACGTATATAATTACCCGTATTGTCGAAGTAGTGTCTTTAATAAGAACAACAATTTTACGATAATAACCCAATATGCATCCTTTGAAAGAAAATGTCCAAATGGATCCTTAGACATTCCTAGTATATTCGTATATAATTTCCCCGTATTATCGAAGTAGTGTCTTTAATAAGAGCAACAATTTTACGATAATAACGCAATATAAATCCTTTGAAAGAAAATCAGCAAATGATAGATCAATCTTGGGCGATTGAATTTGCGAAAGGGAGGGCGGGAAAGGATTTCGGACACAATACGAGTCGGCGTCGTATAAAAGTGGAAAGGGTTCTCGTGGCGCGTTATGCAAAACCCTGCCATTCGCTTTCCTGCGAGTATTATAAGCGGCGGATTCCGTAGAAAGGTCGCGCGGGCACCCTTGAAAAGCGAAGCCTGGATCGGGGAAGTGGGCTTCATTACACGCCATTGTGGGGCTGCGCCTAAAATACGTCTCTCAACACGGCCAACCTAGGCACCCTTCTCGCTTCTCTTTGGCTGTGGCGCGTGAAACTCACAATAGATACCTCCCCATTGAAAAGCGGCGGGCTTTCTCCATCGGCTCCGTACAAGAGATGATTTAAATCGCTGTCCTAGGCAAACTGAAGGGGAACACGCGACCAGCGACAGAATTGCCGAAAAGCCCGACCCCCGTATAGACGCCATTGTGGGAGATAAAAAAGGGCGCGTGAAGAGCCGCTTTTGAATACTTTTTATCTCGCTCTATTTCTATTTCTCGTTGATACACTCTCGAATTTACTTATTTACAAAGCGAGTGGTGAATTTATTTCAAAGAAGTACTCGTGGTAAAATATTCTCGCTATGTACTGCTTGGATTTGTGGAGACCGGAAAAAATGGAGGTCAATAGGATGTTTAGGACAGTTCTCAGAGGTTTCCCCAGTTGTATGGTCAGCGTTATTGCGAGTTGTAGGCCGTAAAGGTAAAACTCAATGTGTATATAACTACTAATAATATTTAGTATACTCACTTACAAGGAGACACCCCGAAGTGTAACCCACCAATTTTGTTCAAACTCGGGGGATTGGTAGACCTTCATGTAACTTGAAAAATCCTAAAGGGAATTATGTTATTTTCAATGGGAAAATTTAATATTTTGTGTTGTCAAAAACATTTTTCGTTGCCATGGCAAAACGGTTCCCCATTGAATAAATTCCCTTTAGGATTTTTCATGATACATGAAGGTCTACCAATCCCCCGAGTTTGAACAAAATCGGTGGGTTACACTTCGGGATGTCTCCTTGTTAGTCTCACTATTTCCATAAGTAACATAATAAACATAAGTATGGCACAGAACGAATTCGGTTCAAGATAGTCTGTCGCGGAGTGATTGCGAAATAGGAAGTTTCCGAACAGGAAACTCGTCCCTTCCTTCTCTTTCCGTTGGCAAAATAGTTGGTTAGTTTGATGGCTATAGAAATACGAGCGTACACGCGTTAGGGTTTGAAATTCGAAAAAAAACTAACTTCTGAAATGGAGCCACTGTTTATAATAGTTATTTTTATCTTCCGATTCAATAATTAATCATTATTTTCCATAAGTTATTTACACTTTTGAAAGCCTTTGAATTTTCAATAGCCTTGGCGGGTCCATCGAAAAGGCTGCCGGCGGACCGTCGCCGATTTTCCGGGCATCCTCCAAATACTAGGAGCAGTTGGCGGAGAGTTGTCGGTCCGTCGGTAAGTAATGGTTTAGGTTGTCATTGGCGAAACAGACTATCATTCAACAAGTTGGCAAGCCAAAATATACCTCTCCTCGGAAGAATTGTCCCTAGTGGTATTAATTTCTCGAGATGACCCTTAAAGATATCTCCGCAATTCAGAGTTATTTACTAAAAACGTAATCCCGGTTCAATCCCGAAAGGTATAAAATTTTAATTTTAATTAAAATAATTGAGACGAAACAACCGAGTATAATTTATTCAGAATAATATAAATTAAGTAGTTACAACAGCGAGTTAGACGTACTAAAACAATGCACAGTACAAGTTTATCAGTTGAATATAATACGAAGCAAATTTTAATGAAAGAAATATCTACAGAGGGTATTTGAATTTTTCTCGCTTACGACATACTTGCCGCATCTTTAACGCTCATTTTATTTCAACACTCGCCCTTGATGAAGATACCGTAGAGTAGCTATATTCGACATCTGGTAGTGGACGACTCGTAGACTTCCTGTTGACGTCGTGACACATGCCGCATGAAAAAGACCAATACCGTCCTATTTCCAATATCATATAATGACTCGCACACCCAGGAAATCAATGACTGCATTAGGAATCGTAGATGTCCAAATATCCACACCAATAAAAAATGAATTAACAAGAAGCGAAAAACTTACCATTCACAAAGCACAGAAAGCCCCTTGACTAAACGACAGCTCGTATATCAATAAATGACCGTAGACGGAATAGTTAGGGCTCATTATAAATAAAACAAATGAACCCAATTGATGAACTGCATTAAACAGCTTAATCAGTCGAGAAAACGTTTAAAATAAATTACGAAGTAATGACGACTCAGTTAAAAACCCAGACCACTATGTAAACAACTCGATATTTTCTTCATAAATGAACTAATGCGCTAAACACACAATAGATTAAAAAAAAGACTGAAAAAACGAAATAAATTACAAAAAACTAACCATTTTATCTGCTAACTGCGCTAAAACAAGATTTGACCTTTAAATTTTCATACGTAAAATATTTAGACTTTAACAAGTTCACAAAAATTAAAAAACCAAGTTCAATAAACAATATATACAGATATTGTATTCATCCGTTTAGTAAAAAAACCCGCGTTATCATAATGGTTCCTTTACTTTAAAATTATCTCTAAGGAAGTCAATGGCTCGGCGGTGAACTATCCCCATTGTAACAATGCGACCCGAGTTCAATTCCTGATCATGATCAAATTTTACATTAAAATACTAAAATACTTAATTAAATATAAGATTAATATAATTTATAAATATTTAATTAAATATAAGATTAATATAATTTATAAATATTTAATTAAATATAAGATTAATATAATTTATAAATATTTAATTAAATATAAGATTAATATAATTTATAAATATTTAATTAAATATAAGATTAATATAATTTATAAATATTTAATTAAATATAAGATTAATATAATTTATAAATATTTAATTAAATATAAGATTAATATAATTTAAAAATATTTAATTAAATATAAGATTAATATAATTTATAAATATTTAATTAAATATAAGATTAATATAATTTATAAATATTTAATTAAATATAAGATTAATATAATTTATAAATATTTAATTAAATATAAGATTAATATAATTTATAAATATTTAATTAAATATAAGATTAATATAATTTATAAATATTTAATTAAATATAAGATTAATATAATTTATAAATATTTAATTAAATATAAGATTAATATAATTTATAAATATTTAATTAAACATAAGATTAATATAATTTATAAATATTTAATTAAACATAAGATTAATATAATTTATAAATATTTAATTAAACATAAGATTAATATAATTTATAAATATTTAATTAAATATAAGATTAATATAATTTATAAATATTTAATTAAATATAAGATTAATATAATTTATAAATATTTAATTAAATATAAGATTAATATAATTTATAAATATTTAATTAAATATAAGATTAATATAATTTATAAATATTTAATTAAATATAAGATTAATATAATTTATAAATATTTAATTAAATATAAGATTAATATAATTTATAAATATTTAATTAAATATAAGATTAATATAATTTATAAATATTTAATTAAATATAAGATTAATATAATTTATAAATATTTAATTAAATATAAGATTAATATAATTTATAAATATTTAATTAAATATAAGATTAATATAATTTATAAATATTTAATTAAATATAAGATTAATATAATTTATAAATATTTAATTAAATATAAGATTAATATAATTTATAAATATTTAATTAAATATAAGATTAATATAATTTATAAATATTTAATTAAATTTAAGATTAATATAATTTATAAATATTTAATTAAATATAAGATTAATATAATTTATAAATATTTAATTAAATATAAGATTAATATAATTTATAAATATTTAATTAAATATAAGATTAATATAATTTATAAATATTTAATTAAATATAAGATTAATATAATTTATAAATATTTAATTAAATATAAGATTAATATAATTTATAAATATTTAATTAAATATAAGATTAATATAATTTATAAATATTTAATTAAATATAAGATTAATATAATTTATAAATATTTAATTAAATATAAGATTAATATAATTTATAAATATTTAATTAAATATAAGATTAATATAATTTATAAATATTTAATTAAATATAAGATTAATATAATTTATAAATATTTAATTAAATATAAGATTAATATAATTTATAAATATTTAATTAAATATAAGATTAATATAATTTATAAATATTTAATTAAATATAAGATTAATATAATTTATAAATATTTAATTAAATATAAGATTAATATAATTTATAAATATTTAATTAAATATAAGATTAATATAATTTATAAATATTTAATTAAATATAAGATTAATATAATTTATAAATATTTAATTAAATATAAGATTAATATAATTTATAAATATTTAATTAAATATAAGATTAATATAATTTATAAATATTTAATTAAATATAAGATTAATATAATTTATAAATATTTAATTAAATATAAGATTAATATAATTTATAATTATTTAAAATGATGTAGAATAAATCATAACGTTATAACTTCGTAAAGGACATTCGCCAAAGCGGTTTTCGAAAAACACCGCATAGGAAATGTCCAAGTTACTGGAGGTTTATTTAGCAGTTTGGAGTCAACGATAATTATTCGTTTATGTCAGGACTAATAGGTGTTTTCATAATATAAAACCATAAAAAATTCAAAGTATATTTTTTTTATCTGTGTCACGAGATTAAGCTTTTTAATATTTGATTGGCACGTGAATTTCAAAATCTGCATTTTGTATTTTGCATTTTGAGTTATAGAGAAAGTATTTTGCAAATTACATTTTGCATTTTCAGTTATGGAGAAAGTATTTTGCATTTTGCATTTTGGAAAAAAAAGCATTTTGAACAAATAAAGTATTGCAAATGTAATTTTGGAACGCAAAACAATTAATTAGTAATTACTAATAAATTATTATATTATTAATTATTATATTATTAATTATTATAATGATTAATAATTACGTAGAAATATCAAACCATCCTCTCAGACAGCGTGGGAAATAATGCGGTGGCACTGTACGAATGTTCGTCTGCTTTTAAGTAAGTGAGTCACTGAGTATCGCCGCCATCTATGATTACTTGGGAGTAAATAGCAGACGAACTTTCTCTACAAGAGCTGCGATGATGGTAGCAGAGTAGAAACATTTTGAAAATGTTTTTCCACATATCAAACCCACAAAATTCAAAATGGAAAATGGAAAATAGTTTCCTAGAATCTAAAAATTGCAAAATAGTTTCCTAGAATCTCAAAATTGCAAAATAGTTTCCTAGAATCTCAAAATGCAAAATGTAAAATACCAAATAGTTTCCTAGAAAGTCAAATTGCAAAATAGTTTCCTAGAATCTCAAAATTGCAAAATAGTTTCATAGAATCTCAAAATGCAAAATGTAAAATACCAAATAGTTTCCTAGAAACTCAAATTGCAAAATAGTTTCCTAGAATCTCAAAATCACAAAATAGTTTCCTAGAATCTCAAAATGCAAAATCTAAAATAGCAAATAGTTTCCTAGAAAGTTAAATTACAAAATAGTTTCCTAGAATCTCAAAATTGCAAAATAGTTTCCTAGAATCTCAAAATTGCAAAATAGTTTCCTAGAATCTCAAAATTGCAAAATAGTTTCCTAGAATCTCAAAATGCAAAATGTAAAATACCAAATAGTTTCCTAGAAACTCAAATTACAAAATGTAAAATGCAAAATTATTTTTCGAATTCAAAAAGTATTGTGAACAACCCTACTAAATGGTCCAAATAAGCGACTAATTTCCACCTATAGATAATACAACTCTATAGCCTAATAAATAATAAAACCTAAAACAGTATTTAATTAGCTTTTTAAAGTTATAAAAATAGCAATTATATTAAACCAAATACTTCAAAACTCCATTATCGTTAGTTCCCCTCTAGTGGCAAAATAAAGTTGATAGCGCGAAAGCAGTCCGATTATTAATATGGAAGATAGAAGGGCAAAAGGAGAATTTGGGTAAATCGCGGGGTGTCGACTCGGGGAAGGAGGAGCGAGGTGTCACCATTATAAAAGGCCATTGAAAATGAGATCATTAATTAAGGCTTCAAGGGCCAGAATTCCTCATTAACCGGTTCCAGGGGCCGACAATGCCCCGAGAAGCAGGGAACGAGCCCCGCTGGATTCAAAAGGGGTTTTACTCCGTCGGCGTCACTAAAAACAGGATCTTCTTTAGAGAGCCCCCACCCCCTTTGGCCCGTAATTAAATGACACCTTTCCTAATGAAAACGGAGAGCTCTCAATTTAGTCTTAAGACTTATGAGCGGAGACTAGAAAAGAGACGGCTCTCACTTGGCAATTATGACGAAGATAAGGCCCGGGTAAAGGCTGCGCCGAAAAGTTTTTGTTGTAGGGGTCAGCTATAAAAGCGTGACCTTGGGTATAGTTTTCCTTTTAATTACGGCGCGATACGCGAGCGCCATCTACGAGGAGGTAAAGACGATACTAAGTTTATCAACGTTCAAAGCTTTTATACTCCTTCGAAGGTATTCTTTTCGAAACTTCTATAGAGGATTTTATATGGATAATTAATTTTATTAGTCGTTTTGTTGATTGTAACCAGGTGCGGGAGAGGTGGACCATCTATGGGGTATATTGATTTGGTGTTTATCATAATCCAGGCGTTTGGATTGTATTCAAGATTTCGCTGCCTTTTTAAAAAGAGTTTTAAAACCGATTCGAATACGATTCGAATAGTAATTCCCAACTCGAAAATCGAATCGGCTATTCGAAAAAACGGTTATTATTCCCAAAATAAATTATTCGAAAAAAGGTTTTTAAAACCGATTATTCGAATTAACGAATATTCGAAAAAGTCGTATTCTAAACGATTATTAATTCGAATATTCGGCTTAAAAGACCTAAAAAATTAAAATTCGGTAAGTAGCTTTTTTTAAATTTGATATTCGGAATTCGATTAATGTTTAGTAAAAACCGAAAAATATTCGAAAATTCGGTTATTCGCGCAACCCTACCTTTTTGAAGAAATGGACACAGTTGTGACAAAGCCCAAACACTTAATAATTTAATCATTTTAATCACTAAACTCAAGAAAATTTTAAATTAATTATTTAAAAGAAGGTACAAGACCCCAAATAAAATAATTACCAATACTTTTAAATGATCCAAATTAGTTATTACCGTTTCGTTGTCAACATGAATTTTTTTATAAAATCAACGCAATTTTCTTTTCAATATGAATACCATTCTGAAGAAGTTAAGTGTGACTTACTTAGGTCATTAAAAATTCATTAGAATCGCCGTTTTCCTGTTAACATAAAGTTTTTCATCGCGCGCTAATTGTTAAAATATATAGCTTCCGATTTAACAATAGGCAATGAAATAACCATTGACAAACCCGCAGATTAAAACACGTATCAGAATCGAATTTGTATATCAAACCATTAATACGAACTGTAACAATTCCCGGGTTTATCCAAATTCAAATATGATAATCGCAAAGAGTTTAAACTCGAAAAATACCATTTAAGGAAACTCGAATAAATAATTGATAATGGAAATCAACGGGCTTAAACAGCTTCGATGTCAATTTGCAACTGGTCCCCAATGTAATAGGTTTCATCGGCGCGTCGTGAATCCTTACCGTAAGGATCTTAGCTTCCAAGAGCTCTTAATCTTCGAACGGATCCGAAGGTCACTGCGGACGAGTGATGGGTCGAGGTACGAAGACGCGATGGTCGTCTGGCCAATCAATAGCCAGAGAAACAATCAACTTCTAATGAATTGGCGTTTAAACCTCAATGTACATACGTGGAAGCTAGCTGTGGGCGACGTCCAATATCCCACTCTCTATCGTCGTGGTATAATGTAATTCGCCTTTATATTCCGGAGCTCTATCTCTCTAGCCACGGTCGCACTAGAGCTTAAAACCCAGTTTAGGTCGGTTTGAAGGCCAGTTTTGACCGCCGACGATAATTCTCGGTTCACACGTGCGAAATCGCTTCACCCCGATTCGCTTATAGCCAAGGCTTAACTTCATTTCAAATTATGACCAGAATTTTCAAAATACTAAAATGTAACCAAAAAAAAATATTTAATAATGTTTACTATACATACAGTAATATTATTGGACATTATTTAGAATTTTATTCCCATTATTTTTGAAAATATAAGCAATTTTACTTCCCCGCCTTGTCGTTTTGAAAGCGATTCTATAAGCGAACCAACTTGGACGAATAGTCTTACAAGGAGACATCCCGAAGTTTAACCCAGCGATTTTGTTCAACCTCGAGGGATTGGTAGACCTTCATGTAACTTGAAAAATCCTAAAGGGAATTTATTCAATGGGCAACCGTTTTGCCATGGCAACGAAAAATGTTTTTGACAACACAAAATATTAAATTTTCCCATTGAAAATTACATGGGATTTTGACCTCAAATTGGTCAAAAGTTACTAAAATTTTGATGTTTTTTTGGTAAATTTTTATCTATTTTTTCCATTTTTGGCATTTTTGAAATTTTGAAATTTGTTAAAATTTTTCACAGGGGGGTTCCTAGGATTCGGTCATGTTATTTTCAATGGGAAAATTTCCATTTGTTGTTGCCAAAAACATTTTTCGTTGCCATGGCAAAACGGTTGCCCATTGAATAAATTCCCTTTAGGATTTTTCAAGTTACATGAAGGTCTACCAATCCCCCGAGTTTGAACAAAATCGGTGGGTTACACTTCGGGATGTCTCCTTGTTAGTCGATAGCTACGCCGCAAAATTTTCGTTTTGAAAACGAAAGCATTTGAGAGAGTTGGCCGTTTTCGGTCTATCGAAATCTGGCAGCCTTGCCTGCCTTCCGGCCTGTATCTCCATGCCGAAAATGGCCGACGATTACGCTGCCGAAAATATTTTACTAGACTGATCGGCGGCGTTTTTGACCGTTATTTTGAATTATCGACTAAGACTATTGCTTCCCGAACCAAAACGAAGCGATTTCTCACGCTGGTTTTGAAAACCATTAGTCCAAGTGCCCATGACAAAATAAGCATGTGATAAGGTACACCATGGGTCAAGGTATTTTTTAATTATGTTAGTGATTTGTAACAAAGAACTGTTTGTCTTACGGGTCAAAGTGGGGGCTTTCCGGAAATACGAACCACGTGACGTCACTTCCGGTGACCTTGGAAATTGATATGACCTGATATTGGTATCATTCGATTGGTCTCAACGTGCTCTTACCAAATATCGCTAAATTAACCTTCAAATCTGAACCAAGAGGCGTATAAGATAAAAAAGTAATTTCGAGCCCCTCCCATGTATAAGACAAAATTACTTTTTTAATAATACTTAAAATACCTTGACCCATCGTGTACCTTATCACATGCTTATTTTGTCATGGGCTCTTGGACTATATAGTTATCTAAAACGAAGCGATATTAGGGGTAAGTGTGAACCTAGCTTCTGTATCAGCTCGAATCTGGAAACTGGGGACTAGTCGCGTTTCTATAGCGTCCTGTCTTCTCCGTTCCCCCTAACCAAGTTTGGCATACACCATACAGAGAGACGGAATTGGAGATGGGGGCCAACTACGAACCGCGCTTATATACTCTCCTTCGAGACGAGCGGAGGCAGACGATACAGACCAAAACTGGGCGCACAATCACCGCCGAAGACGCATTGAAGGTAAAGCCGGACAATAGGGGACAATAAGCCTCCTTAGTCAATCGTAGCTTCGGGTGCCGGCGCTCGCGACAAAGGTCTCGCCTCTATATTCCTCCCGCTTAGCCACTGTCCAGCGAAATATAGATCGTAATGATCATCATACCGGTACTAGGCACATTGTTAAAGTGGTCCACTAAGTCAATAAAAGTAGGACGCAATTAACTGTTTGGGATAAAGTTGTATTGAAGGTGTTACTTTTAAAGTATATAACATTTTACAGAACACTGTTACTTTACTCGCAAGGAGAGTACCAGAGCTGTTTATTGCCGATTTTGTTCAAAGTCGGGCGTAATGTAGACCTATATGAGATATTAAATTTCCTAAAAGGAGACGTTGCGCTACCCATTCGATTTGCCATGGCAACCGCAAAGGTTTTTGACCTCTTAAAACCAAAAAAACTCCATTTAAAAAAGCATGGGATTTTCTCGGGCTCATCTACGAATTTTTTTAAAATTTGAAAATCACAAAATGTGTAATTTGGACCACATTTTGGTAAATTTCATCAAGTTTCGGTAAATTGGAACATTTTTGAGGTAAAATTGGAACAATTTTTGGGTAAAATAAGTAAAAAAACTTATTTTTGTTTTAAGTGGTCAAAAACATTTTCGGTTGCCATGGCAAATCGAATAGGTAATGCAACGTGTCAGTGTGGCATTATCCATAAGGTCAAGCATCACAAGGGGTGGTAGATGTCGAGGGTTTCCTAAAGAAGCTCAAAGCCTAAGTAACTTGCCATTTGCTAATACGGAACTCACGTTACCTAGCAACTTAAGGTTATTAAACTAATTAAGGATTTTAATTGACCATCGACAATATTTTTACCACGTTGAAAAAAAAACTTTTTTATCGCCATCCAACTTGTTAAAGAAAGTATAAGAAAGATTTTGTCGCCAAAAGCCGGGCAGTATAAAACTTCTGTCGGCAGTTCCGGCTTCCAATAATCTTTTGTGACTCGAGATTAATCAGAAAATATATAAGAAATCCTATTAAGGTTGGCTGTGTACGATATTGTTACGGATGGCGATACTGCCAAAAGAAATGATGAAGCCTGTTACGTGGACGGACGGCCTTTGCTGGAAGAGAGCGGGGTGTCCGCTCGGACAAACTGGCCAAATTTCGAATGGGTGGCGGGGGTAACTCCCTTTATTGGTCAGAGCCGGGGGGTGCTTCAATAGAGATTCGGACTTTGTTGTTAGGCTAGCCGTCAATTGTTGGGACTGTGATAGGATTTCCACCTCAACCGGCGGCGTGCGTTCGCCGTCTCAGATAACAGCTTCCCCGCTGCTAATCAACGGGATGGTCGTGCCTCATCGAGAGTTGACTGGTGAAGGGCCTTTCCCGTACTCCATGAGGTAACGAACAATCTGTATCCAGGAGCCCTTTGGCTCTCTCGCGTTTTGTTCGGTCCGAAAGATATTTGTCACTAAAATTGCCCTCCTTTAAAGGGGTAACGTGGATTTTAAAGGGAGTCTCGACTAAATGAAGGAAATCGTCTGCTAATACGAGTTACGAATTGTTTTTAACGTAGCTTCGTTTAAGAATTCGTTGGTCCCGCGATTTTAACCTTTCCATAGAAACTTGTTGAGGTTAATGATATTAGTTAGTGTAGGGGGCTGTTGGCTCGCGTACCTTCACCTTCCCGGCCACCTGTTTAAAGGGAGTATGGCTTTTTAGGAATTTGGGGCAATAAATAGTTCCTTCCCCTCAATTTCCTAACCACGTGTTATACGTAGCGTGATATACAGTGGTTTTGGTATAATTATCCCACTACGAGTATCTCCGCTTAGGTTATGTTGTAATCTATCATATCTACTAGAACGCGTTTCGTGAATCTAAAACCACGTACCTCATTATTAAGAATTTATATTTGAATAAATATCCAAACTATAATGAAAATAATTAATTTATAGCTCGGATATTGTTGTTTATATATTAATGAAGGGTGCATTTAAAAAATAAACACTAAATATGAAATAAGAGGGGTTTAAAGTGAGAAAACCTCTTCATGACGGGCACGCTTCCTCTAATAGAAGAATTGGGGGTTTCTACTATCGTTCGAGACTACCGCCATGAGCGAGAAAAGAGAGAAGCTATGGCGCACCATACCAAACAAGAGGGGTTCTACTCCCTTTAAAGGCATTAAAAGTCGCTAGATGGATTGGACCTAAGGTGGTGCCTTGGGTATTTGCCTAGCTGGAAGAAAAAAAGCATGGGAATTCATATTCCCATATAAGAATTAAAGGAAATTAGGAGTTAATCTCTTTTTTCTAAGGAGGTTAAATGTGTCGCTTATATATGTGAAAAAGTGGATTACAAATGGCTTATACAAATTGTTCACGCAGCTATAGCAAAGAAAATTTTTTCGATGAAATTTAAAGGCCTAGTTTTTTTTCTGCCTGTCCCCCTTTAAATTAACTTAGTGGAGCACAAATACCCTGGTGGTAGGCCAATCGCTGAACATGTTGGCCTAATTTAAAGGGGGACAGGCAGAAGAAAACCTAGGCCTTTAAAATGAATTTTATTGCCCTATTTTTAATACGCCATAGAATCTCAATGCATTCGATACAGATACAATTAGAAGTATATAATATATATCATACGATAGAAGTATTCCTTTAGAACGTAATAATGAAAAATACCAAGTTTTGAGGCTTTTCGAAAGATGGTTAATTTCCCACCAAACCGCGTCAATTTTGCACTTTTATCGCATTTCGACTAACGGTGTAAAATGGGGAAATTAAATTGCGTACGGATACTAACTTAATTCTAAACTATATTCCCCCTCTGTAATAGTTAAAAATACCTATATGGTGCAACTAATTTTCTTCCAAAACGCAATCTGATTGTTTACCATCTTACTTGCCGGTCACCTGAATTTATGGCTTTAAAAGTCGCTTGATGACTTTAAGGCCTAGTATTTCTTCTGCCTGTTCTCCTTTAAGTTTACTTCCCGCCGCGCAAATATCCTGGTGGTAGGCCAACGTGTTCTGCGGTTGGCCTACCACCAGGATATTTGCGCGGCGGGAAGAAAACTTCAAGGAAAACAAGCAGAAGAAATCCTAGGCCTTTAAGTCTAAGGTGGTGCCTTGGGTATTACCCTAGCTGATTATTATTATTATTACAGCACATGGTGGATCCAAAATTTTCGAACGTTTTCAGCTCGGAAACTTCTCACAAAGAGAAATATTATATACTTGTGATACAACGTAACTTCTGACGTTCCCAAAAATAGCCTACCCCATATTAGCATTGACAATTCCTATCTAGAACATCGACGGTAAAAAACAGGAGTATTTTGTTGTGTCGGGTCCAGTTGTCCAGGACTACCGAAGATGATTGTCTACAGCCACTAAAAACGTCCGACTATCTTGGTAGCGGCGTCGGGAACGCCATCCCACCGAGTGGACCGAAAGTAACGGTTCCAGGTTAAGACGGAGTCCGAACTCGAGGGTTCCTATTATGTGTAAAGCCACGGCCAGCCAGGACTGAGGGAAAGCGTCGTTAACGGGGTTTACTCCACACTCCCTTCATTATTAGAAGCCGCTCTCGTTAGAAAGAATTGTTCGGCTGGACGGACCCAGCTGCTGTCACGGACTTACGTGGCTCCCTCTGCTGTTCATTGAATTACTCCATTTTTTAAGGATCGAGTCTTATCTGTGAGATCAGGTTCGCGTTAATAAGGGATATTCGGCTAATGTCAGAAATTAGAACGCGTAGGATAACTGAACCAAATAAAAACCTTTTGAAATCGGGTTTAAATTAGTCTTAGATCAGTGCGGGACCAGTTTCAGATCGGTTAAGAACAAATTAAAGACAAATTAAGGACCAGTGTAAATAATCAGTTACGGAGCACTTTATAAGACCAGTTAAGGTCCAGTTTAAATTAACAGTCAAGGAGCACTCTGAGACCAGTTAAGGTGCAGTTTGAATGAACAGTCAAGGAGCACTCTGAGACCAGTAAAGGTCCAGTTTAAATGAACAGTCAAGGATCACTCTGAGACCAGTTAAGGTCCAGTTTAAATTAACAGTCAAGGAGCACTCTGAGACCAGTTAAGGTGCAGTTTGAATGAACAGTCAAGGAGCACTCTGAGACCAGTTAAGGTCCAGTTTAAATGAACACTCAAGGATCACTCTGAGACCAGTTAAGGTGCAGTTTGAATGAACAGTCAAGGAGTACTCTAAGTCCAGTTAAGGTGCAGTTTGAATGAACAGTCAAGGAGCACTCTGAGACCAGTTAAGGAGCAGTTTAAAGGAACAGTCAAGGAGCACTCTAAGACCAGTTAAGGCTCAGTTTAAATGAACTGTCAAGGAGCACTCTGAGACCAGTTAAGGTGCAGTTTGAATGAACAGTTAAGGAGCGCTCTATTACTAGCTAAGGCCCAGCCAAAATTAGCAGTTAGGTACCAGTAAAATGACCAATTATGGACCAGTCTAAATGAGCAATTAAGGAGCACTCTGATACTAGCTACAGACCAGCCTAAATGAGCAGTTAGGTACTAGTAAAAATGACCAATTATGGACCAGTCTAAATGACCAATTATGGACCAGTCTAAATGAGCAATTAAGGAGCACTCTGAGACTAGCTAAAGACCAGCCTATTTGAGCAGTTAGATACTAGTAAAAATGACCAATTATGGACCAGTCTAAATGAGCAATCTAGGACTAGCTAAAGACCAGCCAAAATGAGCAGCTAGGTACCAGTAAAAATGACCAATTATAGAAAAGTCTAAACGAGCGGTTAAGGAGCACTCTGAGACGGATTAAGGAATAGTTAAAATGATTACTCTAAATCTAGCTAAAGACCAGTCGAAATGACGAGTTAATGACCAGTCTAAAATAACAGTCCTTCGTCGGTATTAAATCGATCTAAAATACAGAAAATGAAACTTTATTCGTGAAACAATCTTTTACTTCGCCCAAAATAAACAAGATTATTAAGAGTAGACTTTTGTAGAAAATAGGTTAATAACTTAATTTAAAGAATATTATACATAAAGAAGCAGTTAATTTATAAAGAAACTAAATTTTCAAATTAAAAATAAAATAGAATACAGAAATACGCGGTTAGAGCGAGACAAATACGAAAGTACAAAAGCCGATTTATAAATATACATTTAAAATATCGTCGGCTTTATATATAGTTCAATTAAAATGAACGCTTAAATAGAATTTAAAAGTGCTGTAACCGATGAACGGTCCATTTGCTTTGTGGATTAAAATATTAAAACATCACAAATAACGCGGATATTGTCTATACTACATTTATCTCAAAATTTGAAAAGAGAGAGAAGGGGGGGGGGGAGGCCAAACCAAACAAACATTCATAAAACCCTAAATTAGCTCCCCTCAAATACGAATAGACCAAAAAAATACTAATTTCGGAAAAATTCTTATATAAAAGCGTTTTACAAAACATTTCTTTTTTTATAGAAAAACCCCAACCAAAGAGAGCGAAATTTTTAAGGCTATTTACCGAAGTTTTCTACCGAAAAGTTGAACAAAAGAAACGGCGATTCTGTACGCCTCAATTTATAGACGCTCTTAACAAAGAATTAAAGGTTCACCACTCTTTCAAATTAAACATTTCTGAAGAACGACTTACAACAAATATAGTGGGTAATAAAAAAGCGCGAGGTGCTATTCAGGTTTAACGCAATTTCGATATGCCGAAAGAATAATAGAAACCCCCCGTATTAATTTAGTTCAAAATTATCTTTTCGCGTTCGACTACTAAAATAAAGTTGTTATAGCATCTATTAATTTAGTTCAAAATTATCTCTTCGTATTAATTTAGTTCAAAATTATCTCTTCGTATTAATTTAGTTCAAAATTATCACTTTGTATTAATTTAGTTCAAAATTACCTATTCGTATTAATTTAGTTCAAAATTATCTCTTCGTATATATTTAGTTCAAAATTATCTCTCCGTGTTAATTTAGTTCTAAATTATATCTCCATGCTAATTTAGTTCTAAATGATCTCTTCATATACGCATGCTAAAATAAAAGTGACTACCACGTAGTAATAAAGTTTAAAATTATATCTTCGTACTAGCGTTTTAAAATTAAGTTGTAAACCCCGATTTTATGTAGTTCAAAATTATAGATCTTCGTATTAGCGTGATATAGTAAAGGTATTAATTTAGTTAAAAATTATCTCTTTGCATTCGAGTTTAAGTAGTTCAAAATTACAGATCTTCGTATTAGCGTGCTAAAGTAAAGGTATTAATTTAGTTCAAAATTATCTCTTTGCATTCGAGTTTAAGTAGTTCAAAATTATAGATCTTCGTATTAGCGTGCTAAAGTAAAGGTATTAATTTAGTTCAAAATTATCTCTTTGCATTCGAGTTTAAGTAGTTCAAAATTATAGATCTTCGTATTAGCGTGATATAGTAAAGGTATTAATTTAGTTCAAAATTATCTCTTTGCATCCGAGTTTAAGTAGTTCAAAATTACAGATCTTCGTATTAGCGTGCTAAAGTAAAGGTATTAATTTAGTTCAAAATTATCTCTTTGCATTCGAGTTTAAGTAGTTCAAAATTATAGATCTTCGTATTAGCGTGCTAAAGTAAAGGTATTAATTTAGTTCAAAATTATCTCTTTGCATTCGAGTTTAAGTAGTTCAAAATTATAGATCTTCGTATTAGCGTGATATAGTAAAGGTATTAATTTAGTTCAAAATTATCTCTTTGCATCCGAGTTTAAGAAGTTCAAAACTACATCTTCGTATTAGCGTGCTAAAATAAAGGTATTTATTTAGTTCAAAATGATCTCTTTGTATTTTTAACGTATCATATTAGCTAAACTAAAATAAAGTTGTAAAATTTAAAAAATTAAAAGGCCTCTTCCAATTCTAATAAACGCATCTTTGTACGATAAAGAGCGTGTATTGTTTTGTCAAGAAACCTTCAATTTAACACAGAAAACCTATCAGCTGGGGATGTCTAAAACATCAATCAAACCTTGTAAATTAGCCCGATTTTTTTTTGGGTAAACGGAGACCACCCGGAGTCCAATACGGGGCCAAAGGTCTCCCCTCCGAAATCAGTTTGCAATTCCCAAGGCGCTTAGCCGTCGAGTTCAATCTCGCATCGATTTAAGCAGATGACGATCCCCCACTGCCAAGTCTGTCACGTCGGCCGACACTACCCTCCTTTGTATTTGGCGCCGCTAACAGCGCTAGACTGCAAGGGCTAACTAGAAAGTCCAGGGGGGAGGGGGGCATTTTCCGGCAACAAAAGCTCCACCTGTGGATGCATTATTCGTCTACCGACACGGACCAAATGAAATGTCGGTGTCTTTGATCCTTAAATCTGGATAAATTTGAATCTTACCAGGAGAGTAAAGTTATACTTCTTTTTAGCGGATCAACGATTTTTACACGTTTGAAACCATATTTAACAGAACTTAAATCAATGAATTAATTAAAGCTAATTTTTAATGTTTAGGCTTAACTTCTGTTTTCGGTTTAGTCGCGAGCCAGATACTGATGAGCTCCAACTATAGTGCGAAAGCGATTACCGCTGCAAATTCTGGCTATTTAAATTCCATTTTAATTGGTTTTTGACTCGAAGATCTATTTGGTCCGAGTTTCGCGTTTTAATTTTACCCTCGAAGACCTATTGGTTCGAGTATTTCTTCAGTTTATCATTACTTTAAATTTGTTAGGGTTAAACCTTTTTGTCCCCTTCTTATTATGGACGTTTCTAAATTTTAGAGTATTTTAAATTATTAAACTACTATATTTAATTTAAGAATTTATGTAAAAGTACTTTAAATTTAACGTAGTTTCGTTTGAGTGGACAAGTTTCCTAAAACCGCCACCGTAGCACTGGCGTCATGTCCTACATCATGTTAGCTTAGCTACCTGTTGAGTGTACCGTCCCTTATTTATTGGTCTAAGAACAATTCTAATCTTAATAGTTGTTTTTATTAATTCAGCTACGCTTGCCGAACTTGTTTTTATGTTGCTCTGACGTCACGATGTCATAGCGTTAAAAGAATAGTTTTGACACGCGCGGGTTGCACGCGCTTATCAAAATCCGAGATTTCTCGCGCCCTAAGCGCGCGCTCGTAATATCACCAAAATTAAAGTTGTGACGTAGTAGCTACATACAAACAAGAAGGCCACGTTAATTTATAAAAACACCTATTGGATAATTGGCGCTAGTGGCGTTGAAAACAAGTCGTAACGTGTGAAAGTAGAATTTTCCTATAACGTTTCTACTCCCTTTAAATTTCCTTTGTTAAATCTCCTTAGTACTTGACGTAAAGGTTTTTTTTATTAAAGACAAAATTTTAGAAAAAAAACCACCACTACAGCGCTGGTGTCACTGTGTCTAAGCTCTCTAAGCTTCCTGTTAAGTGTACCGTCCCTTACTTGTGGCTCTAAGAACAGTTCTAAACTATGGATAATTGGCGCTAGTTGCGTTAAAAACAAGTTGTAATGTGTTAAATCAGATTTCTATAACGTTTCTACTCCCTTTAAATTTTCTTTGTTAAATGTCATTAGAACTTGGTTTTTTTTTAAAGACAAAATTTAGAGAAATTTAAAAAAAGAGGGCGCTGTGCAATACCCAAAAGAAATGGTCAGAAGAGAGGCTTATTCGCGCACTTTTGAGGCCTTAAATTAGTTGCCAATTAAATGAAACGAAAAGGGCGACGCCGCAAAAGAATTTTAACCCCTTCCTTTTACTCGCCACACAAAACAAAATTCCCAAACAAATTGATCGAGACACAATCAAAGTTTCACCTTCATACATTAAAGGGGTTTTTAACTTCGCATACATAGACGAGAGGTTTTCAGGTTTAAAAGCGTTTTAATTTTCAATAAGCCTTGGACTGGAGCCAAAACTAGCTGGATTGCAGGCAAGGTTCGTGGAGATATTTCCTCTATTGGCTTGAAGGTCCATCGATAGCTATAAGTAGGGTTGTTCAAAATGCATTTTAAAAGTAAAAGTATTTTGCATTTTGAGTTTCTAGGAAACTATTTTGCATTTTACATTTTTCATTTTGTTTGTTTGATATGTGGAAAAACATTTTTAATTTATTTTTTACTCTGCTACCATCATCGCAGCTCTTGTAGAGAAAGTTCGTCTGCTATTTTCTCCCAAGTAATCATAGATGGCGATACTCAGTTACTCACTCACTCAGAAGCAGACGAACATTCGTACAGTGCCACCGCTTTATTTCCCACGCCGCCTGCGAGGATGGTTTTCAAATCTCTACGTAATTATTATTAATTACTAATTAATAATTAATGAATTATTAAAAATTACAAACTAATTGTGGTAACTAATTAACAATTAGTGGTAAAAGTAAACAGAGTGCATTTGTAAAAACATTTGGTATTTTTATTTTGAGCTGCAAAAACCATTTGGCATTTAGAAAAACTAATTTTCAGAATGAATTTTGTATTTTGCATTTTGAGTTATGGAGAAAGTATTTTGGATTTTACATTTTGAGTTATGGAGAAATTATCTTACATTTTGCATTTGAAACAAAAAGAGGACATTTTGAACAACCCAGGCTGAAAGTGACAAACAGCGCCAAGTTAGCTTGCGGCTTCTGTTTGAACTTAACAATCAGGTCTCTAATTTTTGTGGGTGTCAATGAGCTTTATAAGGTTTTTCAAGGCCTATTAATACGACTACAGTTTTCATTCACGTGCTCCATGAAAAGTTGACGAATTTTCACTAGTTGACCTGTGAAGAAAATTATCAATAATCAGTAAGTCTTCTACTTCTACAAAATATTCATATTATCATTTACTTTGGTTATATCATCATCAGCTAGACCTAGGTCATCAAGCAACCTTTAAAGCCATTAATTCAGGTGGTCGGGTAACAATGCGTAGGAGGGTGGTGGCCAGCAATTCATGCTACGCGAATCAACAGCTCCCTACACTAACTATTACCGTTAACCTCACCACGTTTTTATGGAAGGGGAAACCGAAGAGCTCGAGGCAAACCCCTTTAAGCAGTGAGGTGAGAACTTGCAAACTCAATGCGGAAGGAGTTGTTCCGAGTTTTCACGCAGTGCCACAAGCTGGTATCGAACCCGGCTACTCTTGCTGCGAAGCAAAAGTGCTAACCACTCTGCCATCCCATTTCAATAAATATAATGTGCAAGAATAGTAGGAGATTTTAATATTTTATCATCAAAATCTGTTCAACCAAAGCGTTTGCGTGTCCAACACTTTATGCGAAGTTTATTTATACAGGGTGTCGAGTTACTAACGCTTTCTCGCAATTTTCCCTTTTACAACCTTTGTGATTTTAGTAAAATATTTTCTCGACTTCCTATTGGTCAAATCCGACCGGGTCCAAGCTATTTAGACGTAAAACGTGACGTGCAATACTTTTCTAATTGGAACCAACTTTCTAACACTTACGGTTCTCGCGATAATTGGATGACCTTGAAGACATGGTTCAAGGTCATCGACATTTTCCCCCTACATGCTCTATGCGATTTGAAAATTTCCGATATGTACCTAAAACAGATTTTGAGATATTTGCCCTGGTTAATTTATTAGTGGACAAACGGGAATTAACATGGAACTACTCGATTTGCGGGTCAACCTACCTCAACACCAACATCGAAGAGACAACATAAGCTGTTAAATAAAACCAAGTTGAGGGTAAGGATAGAAAGTAGCGAGGCACGATTTAAGTTCATTTAGATCTATCCCGACGCCCGAAACGAGCGTAGAGGAGATTTCCTTTATGGTACCCCGTCTTTTTATCCATGCCTTCCATAACAAGAGAATTACCTGTATTATTTCTCCCTTCTTTCATTCTTTCTGTAAATCCTCATTGAAACCCCCCCCCCCCTGCCCATAGAAGAAGAAAATCCTTATTATTTAATAGACTTCGAAATAAAAACGGCGGCTGGCGCACAAAGCCCCGCAGTCAGCAGGATTCCCCCCAACAACCGACGTTTACACAAATACGGTTGGGTTCTTCGAGGATTATACGTCTTACCGTACACTAGAAATAAAAGCGCCTATCAGGGTAAAGTTTATACGGGAAGGAAGTTAAATCGTATCAAAAAATAATTCATACCGTAATAAAATAAAAGATTCGAACCACCTTTTTGGTGAATAGAGTTGATGGCGTAGCGCCTATTACGTATTAGACGAATTGAAGAAATAAAAGTTGAAAAAAATAGCGAGCGCTTTAGTTTTATTTTGAGGAATGACCTCTCAGTGTTGCCATCTTTTTCGGAGCTATTTCCATCCTAGCGTTAATAGACTTTTGAGGGTATAAAGAACTTTTTTGTGTCTGAAGTATTAAATATGAAATGCTTTTTGAAATATAAATATTATGTGAGGTGTTTCATTCATATCTTCTCGATTTATATTCAAATATTTATACTTTTTCTTTACTTTTTTCATTTAATTTTTCAATTAATATTGAACTTTGAATTTTAATTTTATTAAATACTTCTACGTTAGTAATTTTCTACAAATAATTTAATAATAGCTGTGTTATAACTTTTATTGGGATATTTAGTTCTAAATGATCTCTTCATATTCGCATGCTAAAATAAAAGTGACTACCACCTAGTAATATAGTTTAAAATTGTATCTTCGTATTAGCGTTTTAAAATTAAGTTGTAAACCCCGATTTTATGTAGTTCAAAATTATAGATCTTCGTATTAGCGTGCTAAAATAAAGGTATTAATTTAGTTCAATATTATCTCTTTGCTTTCGAATTTAAGTAGTTCAAAACTATATCTTCGTATTAGCGTGTTAAAATAAAGGTATTAATTAGTTCAAAAACGTATCATATTAGCTAAACTAAAATAAAAAGTTTTTAGTTAAAAAAATTATATAATTTAACCGATTTAACTATTTAACGTCAATACAACATCTTTACAAAGGACAATTCCATATTTTTCATTCATATTTTAATTTGATTTTTACACTCTAAATCTGTTTGTTTATTAAATTAAGAAATTTTTATGTATTTTTCTTCAAATAATTTAAATTTCTTATAACTTTTATTTACCTGGTTAAAGGGGTTTTCCCTCGATTTCTTCGTTTTCCCCTTTCCATAAAAACTTGTTGAGGTTAACGTTAATAGTGAGTGTAGGGAGCTGTTGGTTGACGTGGTATGAAGTGCTTTCCACCACCCTCCTACGCAATTTCACCCAGCCACCTGGGACAAAAGCATTTAAAATCGCTAGATGACATAATTGGGCCTATAGGGTGGTACCTTCGGTATTAGTCTAGCTGCTTAATATTATCATTATTATAGGCGATAGCCTAAATTGCAAGGTATACTGGGTAAAATTTCTTTCGGGAAACATTTGAGCGCCATCAAACGGTAGAAACCTTTAAAAATAGTCACGTGGTTTACTTATAAAATTGCTTTCAGCTTCATTAAATAAATTCTTTTAAAGAAAGTCTTACTTATGTTTTTAAATATTTATACTTTTTAATAGAAAAAAGATTAATTTGTGAAACTTAATTTAAAGACGACTCGGACGTTAGTATTAAAATTGTGATAATGATGTTAAGTCTCTGACTAGAAAACTGTAAAAAAATGAAAGACTTAAGATTAGAACACGTTTTTAACCTATGCTTAGTGAAGCAGCTCCTATGTTTGTTTTGACCACGGCCAACCCCGATCGAGGAAGCCCGTTATAGAAGTTGGTAGTGCTATGACGAATTTCTGCTAAGGTAAAAAAAATTAATGCTATCGCCTATTGGAAAACGTTATTACTAAATAAAAAGTTTTTAAAAAATATATAATTTAACCAATATAACGATTTACGACGCCATTTACGTAAGCGCCATTCCATAAGTTTCCCTGGTCTAAAAAACCAAATTAGGCGCCACGGTAAATAAGCTTTCGTCCGGGCAGGCACGCTTTCTTTGATTATTCGCCAGAAATGAGAATGACTGGGTGAAAGAAAATGAGAATTGTGGACGAAACTATAATGCTTATAATTTAAAGTACCGTATTATATCGCGAAGGGCCCAAATAACCGGCCCTAAAGAGCGCCACAGACAGAAAGAAGATTATATTTGAACAAAGGGGGTGTTGACGGGCTGCATTCCTTGATACGCCTTCTCGGAATTGTCTCGGCCGCGAGCGCTGGGATCGCAGGACGATAATCTGACTCTAAAAGAGAAAGAAATGAGCCGCTCACGCGCGCCCCTCGACGCACGCTTCGTTCTTTATTGCGTCCGCAGGGTGCCGCCACGCGCGCTTATAACGCAAGTAACTTAACAGCGAGAAGTATGACAATGTACTGTTTCGGTTAATGATTGTTTAATATTACTCAAAATGGGCCAGAAGACTATATTTTTCATAGAACTAAAAATCGCGGTATTTCGGAAAAGCTACCCTACAAAATTTTAATTATAAATAAAAAATTTAATACGAATTTAATTATAAATGAAAAATGCTAATTATAATTTAATTATAAACGAAAAATTTTAAATATAATTTAACTGTAAATTAAATATTTTGAATTTAAATATAATTTTACATTAAAAATGTTGAAAATAATTTTATTATAAATTAAAAACATCAATTATAATTTTATTAAAAATAAAATATTAATTATAATTTTTTTATATATTAAAAACATTAATCTAAATTAAAAAATAATTATAATTTTACTATACATAAAAACATTAATCTAAATTAAAAAATAATTACAATTTTATTATATATTAAAAACATTAATCTAAATTAAAAAATAATTACAATTTTATTATATATTAAAAACATTAATCTAAATTAAAAAAATAATAATAATTTTATTTTATATTAAAAACATTAATCTAAATTTAAAAAATATTATATTTTTTTTATATATTAAAAACATTAATCTAAATTAAAAAATAATTTTAATTTTATTATACATAAAAACATAAATCTAAATTAAAAAATTAATTACAATTTTATTATATATTAAAAACATTAATCTAAATTAAAAAATAATAATTTTATTTTATATTAAAAACATTAATCTAAATTTAAAAAATAATTATAATTTTATTATATATTAAAAACATTAATCTAAATTAAAAAATAAATATAATTTTATTATATATTAAAAACATTAATCTAAATTAAAAAATAAATATAATTTCATTATATATTAAAAACATTAATCTAAATTAAAAAATAATTATAATTGTTTAATATATTAAAAACGTTAATCTAAATTAAAAACAAAATAATAATTTTATCATAAAATAAAACATTAATTATAATTTTATTATAAATTAAAACATAAATTATAATTTTATTATAAATTAAAACATAAATTATAATTTTAATATAAATTAAAAATATTACGTATAATTTTATTATAAATTAAAAACTTTAATTATAATTTTATCATAAAATAAAAACATTAATTATAATTTTATTATAAATTAAAACATAAATTATAACTTTATTATAAATTAAAACATAAATTATAATTTTATTATAAATTAAAACATAAATTATAACTTTATTATAAATTAAAACATAAATTATAATTTTATTATAAATTAAAACATAAATTATTATTTTATTATAAATTAAAACATAAATTATAATTTTATTATAAATTAAAACATAAATTATAATTTTATTATAAATTAAAACATAAATTATAATTTTATTATAAATTAAAACATAAATTATAATTTTATTATAAATTAAAACATAAATTATAATTTTATTATAAATTAAAACATAAATTATAATTTTATTATAAATTAAAACATAAATTATAATGATTCAAGAAGCCATCTTGAAATTAAAACTAACATTTTCTACAGGAATCGACAATATTCCACCGTTTATTGTTAAGGGCTGTGGTGACATTTTTATTCCATTACTTCAACATATTTATAACCTTTCAATTAAGACAAAAACATTTCCGGCTTTTTGGCGATGCTAAAAATTATCGGCCGATCTCTCTGCTTTGCGTGTTCGCTAAGATATTCTATAGTATCATGCACACACATTTGTCAAATTGGTTCAATAATTTTCCCAATGATGGTCAACATGGTTTCTCGAAAGGTAAAAGCGTTGAAACAAATCATATCTAGTTTATAAATAACATTGTATCAAATTTTAATCAGAAAAAACAGGTAGATGTGATATTTCTAGATCTAGCGAAAGCCTTTGATAGAGTATCACATCACTTTCTCATCAAAAAACTTCATCACTTTGGCCTTCATGGTGACCTCTTGGAATGGCTTAGAGATTACCTGGCTAACAGGATAAATGTTCTAAGGTGCAATGGAGTGACTACGAACGTTACATACCCAGCCACCTGTGGTGTACCGCAGGGTTCTTCGCTAGGTCCATTGCTCTTTAACATTTATATTTATGACCTACAGTTCAAACTTTCTAACTCCAACATTTATCAGTTCGCTGACGATAATAAGGTATGTCGAACCATTCATAATTTGGCGGATTGTCAGCTACTACAACAAGATCTAAACATAATTTCCAAATGGTGTCTTAAGAATAATTTACCGATTAATCCGGCCAAATCTGTAGTTATATCATTTAGTAGAAAAACATCTCATATAAGGTACACTTATAAAATAAATGATGACATCATTAATAGAAAAAGTAGCGTACGTGACCTAGGTGTAATTTTAGATCAGGTCTTTATTTCAAAGAGCATATTCAAAAAACCGTAAGCTCGTGCAGGCGTCTATTAGGCGTCATCCTTAAAATAAGCAAAAATTTAAATTCTAGTCGGCATTTCATATTATTATATCCAAGCTTAATTCGATCGAGAGCTATATGTACGGATCAATTACTTCGGGTGGCTGTAGTAAATACCTTTTAAATAACATTGAAAGTATTCAAAGAAAATTTATTGATAATTTATATTTATATTTCCTAAAACATAAATGTCGTTATAATTACCAAAATATTCTGAAAGACATTGGTTTACCTACGCTTTATAAATCGCGAGAGAAATCAGAACTTATATTTTTGTATAAACTCCTTCCAAATTACTTACCATGTTCCAATATTTTATCAGAAATCAATAACACTAGAAATTATACGATGTTTAAAACGAATATAAGCGAATTACACCCATTAAATCGGATACTAAAAACTGCCAATAAATTTGGTCAGGTAATTGATTTTTTCGATTGCAAATTGAAAGATTTGAGAAATTTGTAAATGTTCTTCAATGTTGTTTTCCCTAACTGAATTCGACTTTGTATCGTTAATTTACTCATATTCCAAAGAAAATATTTCTTTACATATACCAAATTGTTTCATTAAGATAATAATAATAATAACCAGCTAGGCTAGTACCCAAGGCACCACCTTAGGCCTAACTCGGGGGAAAACCCCTTAAACCAGTGGGGAGAGAACTTGCGAACTCAACGCGGAAGGAGTTGTTCCGAGTTTTCACCCAGTGCCACAAGCTGGGATCGAACCCGACTCCTCTTGCCGCGAGGCGAAAGTGCTAACCACTCCGCCACCCCACTTACATACATTTTTGTAGTGTGTGTATCAAGTTGCTGATACAATTGTATTGTTTTGGTACACATTAAACCCCGTTTCATTTCATTTTCATTTCATTTCATAATTTTATTATAAATTAAAAACATTAATTATAATTTTATTATAAATTAAAAACATTAATTATAATTTTATTATAAATTAAAAACATTAATTATAATTTTATTATAAATTAAAAACATTAATTATAATTTTATTATAAATTAAAAACATTAATTATAATTTTATTATAAATTAAAAACATTAATTATAATTTTATTATAAATTAAAAACATTAATTATAATTTTATTATAAATAAAAAACATTAATTATAATTTTATTATAAATTAAAAACCTTAATCATAATTTTATTATAAATTAAAAACATTAATTATAATTTTATTATAAATTAAAAACATTAATTATAATTTTATTATAAATTAAAAACATTAATTATAATTTTATTATAAATTAAAAACATTAATTATAATTTTATTATAAATTAAAAACATTAATTATAATTTTATTATAAATTAAAAACATTAATTATAATTTTATTATAAATTAAAAACATTAATTATAATTTTATTATAAATAAAAAACATTAATTATAATTTTATTATAAATTAAAAACCTTAATCATAATTTTATTATAAATTAAAAACATTAATTATAATTTTATTATAAATTAAAAACATTAATTATAATTTTATTATAAATTAAAAACATTAATGATAATTTTATTATAAATTAAAAACATTAATTATAATTTTATTATAAATTAAAAACATTAATTATAATTTTATTATAAATAAAAAACATTAATTATAATTTTATTATAAATTAAAAACCTTAATCATAATTTTATTATAAATTAAAAACATTAATTATAATTTTATTATAAATTAAAAACATTAATTATAATTTTATTATAAATTAAAAACATTAATGATAATTTTATTATAAATTAAAAACATTAATTATAATTTTATTATAAATTAAAAACATTAATTATAATTTTATTATAAATTAAAAACATTAATTATAATTTTATTATAAATAAAAAACATTAATTATAATTTTATTATAAATTAAAAACCTTAATCATAATTTTATTATAAATTAAAAACATTAATTATAATTTTATTATAAATTAAAAACATTAATTATAATTTTATTATAAATTAAAAACATTAATGATAATTTTATTATAAATTAAAAACATTAATTATAATTTTATTATAAATTAAAAACATTAATTATAATTTTATTATAAATTAAAAACATTAATTATAATTTTATTATAAATAAAAAACATTAATTATAATTTTATTATAAATTAAAAACATTAATTATATAATTATAAATTAAAACAATGTGTGATAAATATAAATAAGGCACGCCAAACGAGTCAAAATTATTGAGAAGTCTCGTGAGGAGATGCCCAGGTCTCGTAGAGAAATATTTAAAAAGTTTAGAAATTCAAATTTGACGCCCCGAGAGTCGTTATACATAGCCCCACCAGAACGTTTGAACGTCTCTCCACCTAGTAGACGTCCTTCCAGTCTCCACGACACTTCTCAATAATTTGATCTCGTTTGGCGTACCATAGATATACACAAGCGAAAACGCGTTTGGTTTCAAATTCCAAAATAAGTATCTTCATAAACGAACCTAGTGTTTATAATAGGTATGTTTATGTCTAGATTAAATAATTTGTTATTAGATTGCCAAAGTTAGACGCTATTTTTAAAATTAAAAATGTTTTAAATTTTCGATAAGCCTTGGCTAATCCTTAAAAATTTACTATCGGTTGCGATTTCTCGCTTTTGTCCCATTGGGTCGATTCTAATTCAACCAAATCCCATTCGACCGCCTGTCCCATTCGACCGACATTTTGTTTGCTCACAAGTGAAAGCGTGAAACCTAAGCTAACCTTACCTAACCTAACCTCACTTAACCTAATCTTACCAAACCTAACCTAACCTAACCTAACTTAACCTTACCTAACCTAACCTTACCGAACCTAACCTAACTTAACCTAACCTAACTTAACCTTACCTAACCTAACCTTACCGAACCTAACCTTACCTAACCTAACCTAACGAAATGGGATTCAACCCAATGGGATTGCAAAATTAGAATTGGATTAATTGGGAAAGTATATTTTTTGATTTGATCCATTGGGAATTCGACCCAATGGTATTGCAAAATTAGAATTCGATCAATTGGGAAAGTATATTTTTTGATTCGATCCATTGGGAATTCGACCCAATGGGATTGCAAAATTAGAATTCGATCAATTGGGAAAGTATTTTATTTGATTCGATCCATTGGGAATTCGACCCAATAGGATTCTATCCAACGGGAAGATACCGATTTCTCGGGCACCCTAATCCAATGATTTTTATGGTCACGAAAAAATTACCATTAAAAATGACCGTGGCGAGAATATTAAGTATTATACTTACGGCTCTTACGTTACTTATGGTAGAAGTAAATGAATGAACAGAAGTGCGCGACTAATATTAGGTTACAAAGAAAGGGATTGAAAGCTGCTGGGCGGAGACGCGAATCTTCTTTCTTTTGATCGAAACGAGAAAGAAATGACCTCCCCCCGCGGTCAATTTAACCCCCGACACCCCTAAGCGGACACCCTCTCCCCGAAATCACGACTGCCACAAACGGGCATAAGGAGCTCCCTTCATACTGGTTCCGCGGTAATCACAGTTGCGCCACTACGGAAAGTTTCAAAATGATAAAACCAAAAAAGATTGCGTTTCATTCAAATGCTCTTTTAAAAGGAAATTCCGTATGTCCATTCTTTCGTATTTTCAAAAGTTAATTTATATTTTATATTATTTATTATTATTTATTTTATATTTTATATTATTTATTATTATTTATTTTATATTTTATATATTTATTTTTATATTAAATTAAAACTAATATAATTAAAAAAGACAACAAATTTAAAAATCTACAATTATTTCTATTGATTTGTCACTATACGTCAAATTAATATCTAAAAGATCAATATCGAAGTCAACTTTTAAAATTAAAAAATGTAAGGACGAATCAAACAAAGAAAGATCATAAGCCCAGAGATCACATTAATTCAGAATCTGAATTTATATCATCTCTAAGCGATAAATTGAAATTAAAGTCAACTTATTGTAGAATAAAAATTATATTTAAAATACAGATATCATACAAATCCAGAGATCATATAAATCCAAAGATTATATAAATCCAGATATCATATAAATCCAGATATTATATAAATCCAGATATCATATAAATCCAGATATCATATAAATCCAGATATCATATAAATCCAGATATCATATAAATCCAGATATCATATAAATCCAGATATCATATAAATCCAGATATCATATAAATCCAGATATCATATAAATCCAGATATCATATAAACCCAAAGATCATATAAATCCAGATATCATATAAATCCAGATATCATATAAACCCAGATATCATATAAATCCAGATATCATATAAATCCAGATATCATATAAATCCAGATATCATATAAATCCAGATATCATATAATCCCAGAGACAATAGATCATAGAATCCGATGGATCATATAGTTCGAGAGATCATAGAGTTCCAGAGATTCTAGATCATAAAATCCGAGGGATCAAATAGTTCCAGTGATTCTAGATCATAAAATCCGAGGGATCATATAGTTCCAGAGATTGTAGATCATAAAATTCCAGAGATTGTAGATCATAAAATTCCAGAGATTGTAGATCATAAAATTCCAGAGATTGTAGATCATAAAATTCCAGAGATTGTACATCATAAAATTCCAGAGATTGTAGATCATAAAATTCCAGAGATTGTAGATCATAAAATTCCAGAGATTGTAGATCATAAAATTCCAGAGATTGTAGATCATAAAATCCGAGGGATCATATAGTTCCAGACATTGTAGATCATAAAATCCCAGAGATCATAGAGTTCCAGAGATTCCTGATCATAAAATCCGAGAGATCATAAATTCCGAGAGTTAATAAAATACCAGAATCATAAAATCCCAGAGATCATAGAGTTCCAGAGATTTTAGATCATAAAATCCCAGATATCATAAAATCTCAGAGATGATAGAGTTCCAGGGATTTCAGATCATAAAATCCCAGAGATCATAAAACTTCCAGATATCATATGTAAAAGCTGTAAAATGTTATTATCTCCAAAGAACATATCCTCCAGAGTTTATCTTGCAAATTTTTAAACCTGATAAGTTTAAAAAGTTTAAAGAATAATATTGATACAAATTTCCAATCTGATTACTTAAAGTCTGATGCTTTAGAAAAAAATCGAGTTGGATAATTTCCAAAAAAACCAGTCTGATAATTTAAAAAAATGAGTCTGATAACTTAAAAAAATGAGTCTGACAACTTAAAAAAACGAGTCTGAGAATTTAAAAAATCGAGTCTGATAATTTAAAAAAATCGAGTCTGATAATATAGAAATAATCGAGTCTGATAATATAGAAATAATCGAGTCTGATAATATAGAAATAATCGAGTCTGATAATTTTGAAAAAAAAATCGACTCTGATAATTTAAAAATATCGAGTCTGATAATTAAGAAAAAAAGAGTCCGATAATTAAGAAAAAAAGAGTGTGATAATTTATAAAAAACTGAGTCTGATAATTTAGAAAAAAACCGAGTCTGAGGTTTTCAAAAAACATTTCCAGTCTGAAAATGTAAATTAAAATCACAATACGTCCAAGCCAAGCGATCCGGGCCCCAGCGCCCTGTAATATTGTATCCTGGCATAATGGAGGCAAACGCTATCGCAATATAGATGGCGTCATTGTATAATAGACTGTTTTTATGCCACCTGCTTCAGTGGGAGCGCAAGAATAGGCGCGCGAAGTATAAGGGAATGAGTGGTTAAAAAGAGAAGTGTAAATGCAGGCGGGCTCGGACTCTCCCCGGTTCGGGAGTCCGTCGGCTAAGTTCTTTTCGAAACCATCCGATAGAGGGCGAACAAAGGAGGCATTTGTGCCCAAGTCGCTATTCCCGCTTCCCCAAAGACCCCCTTTTTATCTCGGCCCCCTCCGCGCAGTCTTTATGATATAGAAATTTCTTTTGTACGAGGCGCGAACGCGTGAGCGAACAGACAGAAAAATTTCTTATTGAATAACGTTTTTCAACCGGAGCTTATCCGACCTTCAACTTCCGTCGGTGGCGCGTGGATTGTACCTTCGTCGACGCCTTTCGAGGAACTGTCAGTCTACCCTCGGCCTATTCCGGGCAGTAGGTCCTAGCACGCGCCGAGGGCTGGCTATTCACGACGACAATCCGAGCGCGTGGAGGCGCGAATTAGAAACTGGAGGCCATGTGTTGGGGAGCGATCCATCGGAGCCCGATTTTGGATTATGCGGAAGGTGCTGCCTGAAAGAATGTTTTACAGGGATACCTCTCTTTTCAAGTACGGGGGGGGGGGGATTATTTTATACTGGGAGCTCTCGGGGTTGGGACAGATCCCCTTTGGCCCACTTCACTCGTCGCGCAGATACCACAATTTCAAAAACCCCTAACGGATGAACGGACCCCCAAAATGTTCACCGCGGTGGATGAAAGAAGGTTACCGCATTCTACTCATTAATATTTTAATATTTAAAATTATTTGGACCTTCAAGTCCCTATAATTTATAGTTTAACTAACTGTGGGGATATGCAACAATAACTAAATATCAAGAGGTATATATTTATGGAGGAACTAATTTATAGTTTAACAAACTGCGGGGATATGCAACAATAACTAAATATCAAGAGGTATATATTTATGGAGGAACTAATTTATAGTTTAACAAACTGCGGGGATATACAAAAATAACTAAATATCAAGATGTATATATTTATGGAGAAACTAATTTTTGTCATGGTGAGATAATAATTATAAATTTTCTACCATATCGCGTGCTTTAAAATTTTGTAATTAAATTTTCAAAATAAATAATAATGATAATCAGCTAAGCTAATACCCTTGGCACCACCTTAGGCCTAAGTCATCAAGCGACTTTTAAAGCCTTTAATTCAGGTGGCTGGGTTACAATTCGTAGGAGGCTGGTGACAAGCCCTTCATGCTACGCGAGTCAACAGCTCCCTACACTTACTATTACCGTTAACCTCTACAAGTTTTTATGTAATAAACTCTTGAGTATTCCGTAACGTATAAAATTTATAATTTATAATAATGTATATAGGTATTTATGTTTAGAGGGAATGACTGCAGTGTTATGACTGTGTTTTTTCCAATACATCCTACGGTCTACCAGTATGCTTAATCAAATCGACTGGGTTTCAAATTGGTTCCTTAAAACTTAACGCGATTGAAATACACGCTGGTAACGCTTTCTCACATTCTAGTATTTATATTTCCAAATAACTCTACAGTCTAAAATAGTACAGATTCTAAATTTTAATTGTTGCATGCTGGGGAAAGGTTTTGTATGTCTAGCCCTGGTAGTTTTTCCAACAACGGGTGTTAGTGGAAATTTTTATAAATATTGTTAGTGCAACTTTATTTCCAATTTAAAAATTCATATCTTTTTTTTTATTTTAAACTGCTCGCGGATACAGAAATGGATTCCTCCCTGTTTTAAAAGGGATTTGTAACTTAAATTGAGCTAATAAATATTCATTATCGCGTGTGAAACCGCTTCTACAAGCGTTAGGAACTTTTATTTCACCTAATGTTGAATTTTCAAAATCAACATCTCAAGGCATGGTTTCCTAAAACCAATGTGGCGGATTGTACATAGGGTGGCCTTGCCCGATGGCAAGCGGGCCCTAAGGGCTTCTACTGAAGTGGGCCTTCGTAAATAGTACACGTTTGTGAAACTAAATTATAGCTTTATACTTCTGATTGGGCCGATCATATCTTTTATAACCAAATCCGAAAATTATCCGAATAAAAACTTGTTTGTTTAGTGTTGTAAGTCGGAAAATTTTCCGTTTTTTTCCGAAAAAAATGAAAAAAGTTTTAATTCCATGATTAGTCTAATATTGTTTGCCAATTTAAATAAAGCGGCATTTTCGCTTCATTTTTTCGAATCTAAAAGTAAAACTAAACCTCTAGTTTAAACTAATTAACAATGTAACGCTATTAATGTTTTGTAGTATGTTTACTGATATTAGACATTTTATATCGATAAAAAGTTAAAAACATTAAAAACCCTTAGAAAGTAATTTATGTTTAAATTTTATTATTTTTCCGCATTTAATTTTTCTGGAAAATTAACAACACTATATTTGTTTGCATATTTAATCGTATAATAGTCGCGAATAATATCCATAAATAAACAATTAATCGAATTTTTTATGATTAATCGAAATTTTGGTTGTTAATTTATCCGTTTCCCCTTGGTCTAATGGCCAGTTGGCCACCAATATTTTGGCCACAATCCACTACCGCGTCTTCCGACACATTGAAGCCCACTCCAGTGACGTTTTTCCTACCCCCCTCTCGTGCCTGGTATTTACTTCCACCGTGGTATCCTGCAGTCTTTCTCGGAATGATCAGACGATGCAAAACAGCCATCGAATTTCCAGGAATTAAAGGGATCTGTTCGCTATCTTTTAGAAGCGATTGCGTATAGACACTCCTCCTTGTCCCGACATTGTATGGGCATACAAGATCGGGGTTTTCGTAATACGGCACCCCTAACAAAGAAGTACAGGACAAGCGCTGTTATTTTGGGTGCCGGTGAAAAATTCAATTGTGAAATTTTGTAAAGCCCAAATTCCGAGAGCCCATTCTCTTTTTGTACGGCGAAGTCTCTGTCTCTCTTTAGAGAAGGAGCCGCGCTACACCGCTACAGACCAAAGCCACTAAACAATTCGCGGGTGCCGACAATAGAGGGGGCTTTCTACGGAATCAAAATTTAATAACAATTACAATGGGCTTTGCCATAAGGGGCCGACAAAGAAAAACGCTGGTAGCGACGCCATTCGGTAAGAAAGAAAAGCTACTTAGGGGCTTTTTTCATTACCAGAGGTCCCGACAAAAGACAGCGCCACCTTTCAGCCTTCATTTTCAACATTACAGGTTTTTTCTTCACATTTCAATGGGATGAATGTGATGGAAATTTCAAGGGGCCGGTTTAGTCGGGGGTTAACTTAAGATTACCGAGAAGCGGGGGATTGCAAAGTAAGAAGGGGGGCAAGTGACAGAGAGGAGGTGTTCCCCTAACCCCGAAATTAAATCAGGGATAAAGTGAAATTAATGATTGTCGGAGATTAAATTTGCTAATTAAATTACCACTTGTTTTCGCGCTTTTATACGCGTATGCCAGAATGACCTAGTTTAACCTCAAAAATAAATGATCCGAGTTGTTCAGAATATTGAAAACATTTAAATCTACAAGGCTGAATTCATTGCCTCAGTCTAAGAACATCGTAACTCTGTTAAATGGTGATTCTCTGAAGCCCGTTTCCCAGTGCATTTTTCGTAACTCTGTCAAGCACATTTTCTAGTGCATTTATCGTAGCTGTGTTAAGCACATTTTCTAGTGCATTTATCGTAACTGTGTTAAGCACATTTTCTAGTGCATTTACCGTATCTCAGTTAAGAATGATTTATAGTGCATTTATCGTAGCTGTGTTAAGAACATTTTCTAGTGCATTTATCGTAGCTGTGTTAAGCACATTTTCTAGTGCATTTATCGTAGCTGTGTTAAGCACATTTTCTAGTGCATTTACCGTATCTCAGTTAAGAATGATTTATAGTGCATTTATCGTAGCTGTGTTAAGCACATTTTCTAGTGCATTTATCGTAGCTGTGTTAAGCACATTTTCTAGTGCATTTACCGTATCTCAGTTAAGAATGATTTATTGTGCATTTATCGTAGCTGTGTTAAGAACATTTTCTAGTGCATTTATCGTAGCTGTGTTAAGAACATTTTCTAGTGCATTTATCGTAGCTCTGTTAAGAACATTTTCTAGTGCATTTATCGTAGCTGTGTTAAGAACATTTTCTAGTGCACTTACCGTATCTCAGTTAAGAATGATTTATAGTGCATTTATCGTAACTGTGTTAAGCACGTTTTCGAGTGCATTTATCGTAGCTGTGTTAAGCACATTTTCTAGTGCATTTATCGAAACTGTGTTAAGCACGTTTTCTAGTGCATTTATCGTAGCTGTGTTAAGCACATTTTCTAGTGCATTTATCGTAGCTGTGTTAAGCACATTTTCTAGTGCATTTACCGTATCTCAGTTAAGAATGATTTATCGTAACTGTGTTAAGCACGTTTTCTAGTGCATTTATCGTAACTCTGTCAAGCATATTTTCTAGTGCGTTTATTATAGCTCTTTTAAATCTGATTTTAGGGAATTTATCCTAACTGTGTTAAGAAAATATCCTTGTACATTTTCTAGTGCCTTTTTTGTAGCACTGTTAATTCTGATTTATAGTGCATTTATCCTAACTATGTTAAGAAAGTATCTTTGTACCTTTATCGTAACTCTGTTTGCTGTATGATTTTAATGCAATTCTGTCAATTTCTTTAAAAAAATACAATTGAAACATTTATTTGAACTTCTTAAATATTTATCTTGTACAAATTTCGTATGAAATATATAATCATTTATTCCGTTTTACTAAGTATCTTTTCGCATCAACCATCCAATATATTTCGCGCCCCAATAAATGTAGATTCAAATAAATCGTATACTCTATTTCATCATAGTTTTTGAGGTAAAAATTTAATAAAAAACCCCTATTTTTTCTACGGTATGAAAAATTAGTTTTTTCAAGTTACTACATTTTCAAACTTAGATAAAGAGTTAGTCTTTCAATTTCCATTTAGAAGAAACGCGACGAAAAACGCGAAGCGTGAAAGGTCAAATAAACAAGAATCATAAAATACTTAAATAGAGGCAAGATAAATCTCGAATGCCGGGAAATATATTTGCTTATTAAAATGCGGGAGTTTCAGACGGAATTAAATGTAGGGAGGCCTTTGTGTAAACAATGGGAGATATAAAAAAAAATGTCACCAAAGAAGAGCCCTAGGTCTCGCACTCGACTGAACACGCTAACGCCGAACTATTTGAAAGTAAAAACTCCAGACTCCAATTCCCCCCCCCCCACTCTCTTGTGTCATCCAATAACAAAAGAAACGACTAAGGGAGAGCTGGGAGAGACATTGAAAAAAAAGAATGGATTTGCTTAACTTGTACGACAATGAAATAAATTTCGTTTTTCATGTTTCCGATTAAAAAAGAAATTGGAGAGAAGTATCTATGTCAAGCTCCCTTTTTCTAGAAAATTCAAATAATAAACAGTATAAATGGATGATATAAAGAGGTGCATTTTGATAGATTTTAATGTTAACTTGGTCATTTAAGATGTTAAGCTTCGTTCACATTATACAAGTTATTTCAGCCAATTTATTTAACTAATTTGGTTCGCCGAATTAAATGCACAGTGTGAACACTGAAGGTAAGAAATTTTGATTTCGGCAACAAAACAATTATATTTTCAAACTATACATTTAGTTGGAAGTACAATGAATGTGCAATTAAGCTGATCGTCCAAAGTTGCAAAGTGTGAACGACACTTCTGTTGTGGCTTAAAGGGAGTATGGAATTGTAACCGGAGTACCAAAATTATGGCATTGAAAACAGCTAGATGACTTGGGCTTATAAGGAAATCTACACTTCAGTATAGTATGATAGTTTTTCAAGTTTATGCATTAAGTTGTTTTGTAGAATCAAGATCGTTAATAGAATTTCTTTATTTCTACCAAGAATTTTTTTATTTCTACCAAAAACATATTTATTGCTACCAAGAATGTATTTATTTCTACCAAGAAAATATTTATTTCTACCACGAATGTTTTTTTTCTACAAAGAACATATTTATTGCTACCAAGAATGTATTTATTTCTACCAAGAACATATTTATTTCTACCACGAATGTTTTTTTTCTACAAAGAACATATTTATTGCTACCAAGAATGTATTTATTTCTACCAAGAACATATTTATTTCTACCACAAATGTTTTTTTTTTCTACAAAGAATTTATTTATTTCTACCAAGAACATATTTATTGCTACCAAGAATGTATTTATTTCTACCAAGAAAATATTTATTTCTACCACGAAAGTTTTTTTCTACCAAGAACGTATTTATTTCTACCAAGGAAGTATCAAAGCTGAGAAAAATTAAACGTTCATATTTATTTAATATAACTAATCTAAAGTCTAAGCATACTATTAGCAAATAAGACCAAATTTAAATTGAAAAGGCTTTTCAATGTACGCAAATAATAATTAAATAGCTATTAAAATATGATGTATTTTTTGGGTAAATTGGTGCTGAAGAAAATAATTTATTTCTTGAAAACTAAAAATATTCTAATGGGGTTTCAACATTTTCTAGTAAATCATGGACGGGGAATTCGAAAAAATGAATTAACATATTTTTAAAAATTGAGTAACAAATAAAGGTCAAAAGTCAAATGATTCAATCTGAATTTTCATTATTAAGGGTCCAAGCTGGCAAGCCAAAATATACCTCTCCTCGAATTTTCAGGGAAGCGTAACATGTATCCGTGGTTCTGTGGTAGAACGCTCGCCGGTCATGCACGAGGGCTCGGGTTCGAATCACGCCTGGTATTACCGCAAGTTAGAGAAAAGATATACTACACCCAATTGTGAGTGTTCTTTTGGAAAAGGTTTTTCCTTAATTCCAAGAAACTTCGAACGCAGTGATTACACTTTGCCCCGAAAATTCGTACGCGTTCGTAGTTCAGACCCACAGACAGACAGACAGACACGGTGATTGTAAAACCCCTCATAGGGGATATAGTCCCCTCGAAGAGGTAAAAAGGATGAAAATCTCTTTATAAAAATTTAAAAACTTTGTTCCGGTTAAATTCGCACTATTATATCAAAAGATATGAATTTTGAATATAGAGGTCAAGGCCACTTTTTTCCATTTTTGGCCAAATTTGGTATCAAATATATCCAAAACCGTTTATTGTTCATTAAAACTAAATTGGAAATAAGCTTTTTGGCCCAAAATTACCATATAAACCCAATTTCAGCGAAATCTAAGATACAACCAAAAGTGATGAACGTGATCTTAAACACCCAAAATTCAATGTAAATTTCAAAAGAACTTTTATTACTTCCAATCAGTATATTTGGCCAAAGAACACGCTTACTATGGTGTATTTGAAATGAGGGTCAAACTACTCCACTTTGGTGCAAAGAATCAAGTATGAATTTAGATAAAAAAACCCCTCCATCCCTCTTCCCTCAAGTCGAGAAATACAAAGTAAGAAATAAACAAGAAATCGAAGTATTTTAGTAATAAATCGCCAATTCAGAGAATGAAATCAGGCGCGCATAAAAGGCGACAATAAGATGGCGGCGTGTTTAACTGGAGCGGAACAAAGCTCCCGCGAGGGCATTTCCAGAATCAGTCTCGAGCTTTCCATTCTCGCCTCGGTAGTTTTTTCTCCATTCTGTATCACATTGGATCGCGACTTAAAAAGTACTTCATCTCCCTATTGTTGTACGTTTTCTCCAGACGTTTTCGTGCCACAATTCCGATCGGCCCAGCGCGATTAACAAGGTGTCGCTAGTTCGCTACTCGATAAACAAGTCCAATGAAAAATATACGAAGATAGTCATGCGCAGTCGAAATGTAAGAAATATAATACAAAATGTTTCGGAAGACTGCGTACAGAATCTAGTGGGTTGGCGGAGTGGTTAGCACTTACGCCTCGCAGTATAGTATCCAGTTTCGATCCCAACTTGTGGCACTAGGTTAAAACTTGTAATTACTTATTTCGCGTAGAGTTTTATCCTTATTGGTTAAAGGAAATTCCCCGGGGTCTTCGGTTTCCCCTTTTCAAAAACAGAATTAACTATTTAACGTTAATACGACATCTTTACAAAGGACAAATCCATATTTTTCATTAATATTTTAATTTGATTTTTTACACTGGAAATCGGTTTATTTATTCAATTAGGACATTTTTATGTATTTTTTTAAAAAAACATTTTAAAAATGGCTTACAACTTTTATTAATCTGGCAGGGCTCCCACCAAAATCTGAAAAACAAATAGGAAAATAGGGCATTTTTCTGGCTAGAAATAGGGTGAAATAGGAACCAAATTTTTAAAATAGGAACCAAATAGGGACCATTTTTAATAAACAAAAATAAGATCTTTATTTAAACTTTTAAAAGTAGCAAATTTTTAAAACTGACTTAGTTTTAATTTAAAAAAATGTTTTATCACAAAAATGGCTTACATTTAATTTTTTTAATGTTTTATCACAAAAATGACTTAGTTTTAATTTCTAAAAAAACTATAGACGTGAATCAATACAATTCTGGTTCAATATTTTAAGCCGATGGTACTTTTCACCAAATGTACTAAAAATAGGTTGATTTTGTGACCAAATCCCGATTTTATGGTGGTTTAGTGACCTCGATAAAAAGTAGGGGCTTTTAGGTATATTACGGACCTGGTGGGAGCCCTGATCTGGTTAAAGGGGTTTTCCTCCTAGTTAATCAGTTTCCCTTTACAAAAAAAATTGTAAAGGTTAACGGTAATAATAATACTAATAATAAATCGGCTTTATTAGGATAACAAGACTCAGTCGTTGATTGCTTTACAGCTAGGTCCAATGAACAAGAACATAATTAAAGTAAAATTTTGACAGACGAATGAGAAACAAAATATTAAGTAACACTTAAATAATTACAAAGTTTCGGATACTATTTTCGTTATTACATTACAAAAATGCCGTAGGGTAGAACATTGCTGTAGAATTTGCGGTGAAAGGTTATTCCAGATAGTGATGCCTCGGTATTTTATACTGACGTTCCGCAGATGAGTTTGTAGGACTAAAGGTACTTGGTAGCCTTTTACACTATGACGGGTGGCATAACCATGAATGGAGTTGCTGGTGTAAATAGTTCTTGGATATATTCCGGGACTAGGTGACAATGCACCTTATACATAAAAATGAACATATGGATGTAACATTCTTTTAAATATTCATTCATTTAATAGTGAATGTAGGAAGCTGTTGGTTCACGTGACGTGAAGAAATTTAATCCGGCCACCAGGGATAAAGGCATTAAAAATCGTTGGATGACTTGGGCCTAGGATGGTGCCTTGGGTATTAGCCTAGCTGATAATTAATATTTTTTAATGCTTATTTCCTGACCGAACAATTTTTCACACTCGAACTGAGTAGCGTGTTATTGTCTCTGTTAGCCATATTTAAGACACCAGAGGGACTCTGACCTTAGAACTAAACCTAGATTGCTCAATAGCTCTGTAAATCAGTTCGATTATGATTTTTTTCTATTTGACATACTTATTGTTAATATGTTACTTATGGTACAAATAAGTATGTATTTAGATGGTTTTTAGCGTTACTCCTATTCCAACACATGGTTGATCAGGATGCCCCTCCCCTTAACAGTCAATCAAATCGGCACGGCATCTCATTGGTCTCAAATTATTAATTATCCTTAAATCTCTTGTTACTATATAGATAATGATAAATTTATCTTCATGGCGGTACAAGATTTGAATACTAATTAAGTAGATAAATCTTCTAACGCCATCATTTGGGTTAAAAGTACGACTTTTAACTTAAATCGCGGTAGTTAATTAAGATTATAGGTGGGGTGGCGGAGTGGTTAGCACTTTCGACTCGCAGCAAGAGGAGGCGGGTTCGATCCCAGTTTGTGGCACTGGGTGAAAACTCGGAACAACTCCTTCTGCGTTGAGTGTTAATTCCCTGTCTGCTAAAGGGGTTTTCCCCCGAGTTCTTCGGTTTCCCCTTCCATAAAAGTTAATGAGGTTAACGGTAATACTTACGTCGTTAGTGTAGGGAGCTGTTGGCTCGCGTGGCTTGCGGGGCTTGCCACCTATTGCTTTCTTTGAATATTTAAAGGCCTCCCCATGTAATGATTAAATCATGATTGAAATGATTATATCGGGTTAAATCTCGATTGAAATCATTATTAAATTTTTAATCATTTAATCATGATTATTAGGCTAAAGCTTAGTGATCTGCCCCTCGGGTTTAACTAGCACCCGGCCCCTAGACCTAAGCTTTATTAGGACCTAACTGACCTTGCTATCTCTCACCTCGTCTCGGGGCCCCCTTTGTCAAGATCTACTTAGCCTATTGGTACTTGGCCTACCTTACCAAAACAGAACCCGGATCAGTATCCTACTGACGGACAAAGATAAGGACAAGCGTAAGCCGGGCTATTACGGAGTGAACCCTATTAAATAAAATAGGCTGTTGGGAGAAAGCGAGTGATTCAAGGACCCTCATTGAACTGTCGAAAGCGGAGTCCCCCCCGTCGCGCTTAAAAGCGATTGCCCAGTTCGCCCCTTGTTTTTTCAATAACAACGCAACACCTGCGAGTCTTTCGGGCCATCACAAAGGAATTCTTCCACGAGACAAATTGGACAAGAAATGATCAACCGCGTTTGTGTCGTTGCGATTTCGTATGTAATGTTCGCGAAAAAAGTGCGTTTTTCTCACATCTATATTTAAGGGACGACATTTAAAAGAGCATTTTCTATTTGAACAATCGGCAAATTTGCATCTCGCATCTCGCCGAGGTTGACTTCGTAAAAAATGATGATCGATGGTCGTTTTGTTCCGTTGGCGCCTTCCGAGTATCGTTCGATAATTTTGATAGCTTATTTACATCTCTCTCATAACCCGGTTAAATACATTACGCGCAACTGCTGCTGCATACGGCGAAAGTATCACTTGGAAAACTTCCACACATCCACTTTCATTTTCCAAAGAAATAACCGACTCTTAAAGGGAATATAACCTCTTGTATTTCGGTCGTATTTCTAAAGGGTTACCATTCCCACGAATTCCCATTGAAATAATATCCATTCCTATCCCATTTCCGTGTGAATATTAGTTTTCCATCTATTCCAATCCATTCCCATGAAAATAATATCCATTCCCATCCCATTTCCGTGTGAATATTCGTCTTCTAACCATTCCCACCCATTCACAATTGAATTAATAGGGGTTATCATCCCATTTCCGTGTGAATATTCGTCTTCCAACCATTCCCACCCATTCACAATTGAATTAATAGGGGTTATCATCCCATTTCCGTGTGAATATTCGTCTTCCAACCATTCCCACCCATTCACAATTGAATTAATAGGGGTTATCATCCCATTTCCGTGTGAATATTCGTCTTCCAACCATTCCCATTGAAATAATATGCGTTTTCATCCCATTTCTGTGTGACTATTAGTTTTCCAACCATTCCCACGCATTCCCATTAAAATAATATCCATTCCCACCCCATTTCCGTGTGAATATTCGTCTTCCAACCATTCCCATTGAAATAATATGCGTTATCATCCCATTTCCGTGTGACTATTAGTTTTCCAACCATTCCCATTAAAATAATATCTATTCTGATCCCAATTCCGTATGAATATTCGTCTACCAACCATTCCCACCCATTCCCATCCCATTTCCGTGTGAATATTTGTCTTCCAACCATTCCCATTAAAATAATATCCATTCCCATCCCATTTTCGTGTGACTATTAGTTTTCCAACCATTCCCATTAAAATAATATCTATTCTGATCCCAATTCCGTATGAATATTCGTCTACCAACCATTCCCATCCCATTTCCGTGTGAATATTTGTCTTCCAACCATTCCCATTAAAATAATATCCATTCCCACCCCATTTCCGTGTGAATATTCGTCTTCCAACCATTCCCATTGAAATAATATGCGTTATCATCCCATTTTCGTGTGACTATTAGTTTTCCAACCATTCCCATTAAAATAATATCTATTCTGATCCCAATTCCGTATGAATATTCGTCTACCAACCATTCCCATCCCATTTCCGTGTGAATATTTGTCTTCCAACCATTCCCATTAAAATAATATCCATTCCCATCCCATTTCCGTGTGAATATTCGTCTACCAACCATTCCTTTAGACAGTTCAATCTACCACGAACTCCTTTAGACAGTTCAATCTACCACGAACTCCTTTAGACAGTTCAATCTACCACGAACTTCTTTAGACAGTTCAATCTACCAAGAATTCCTTTAGACAGTTCAATCTACCACGAACTCCTTTAGACAGTTCAATCTACCACGAACTCCTTTAGACAGTTCAATCTACCACGAACTTCTTTAGACAGTTCAATCTACCAAGAATTCCTTTAGACAGTTCAATCTACCACGAAATTTAATAGCCAGTTCAATGTACCATAAACCCTTCTAAACAATATACTTTAAGATGAATGAATTAATAAAGTTTTAAGAATGATTAGTTTAATATTTATTGGACAATTGTTACGAAGACAGGAAACGAAGAAATACAAGTAAATAAGCTATGTTCAGATAACGGCTCCTAAATCTCTCCAAAATTTCATTCATTCATAGCACATCGAGTGCTATCAGCGTCGAGATAATGTCAAACACAACGACACGTCGCCTACTGCACAAAACCAGAAGTTATAACGACGACATAACTTATAAAGGTCATCGCGTAGTCGCGTAGTAAAAAACAACTTATCTAAATAACGGCAGATAAGAAGCCGAACAGGGTATATACGAGTAGAATAGTTCGGCGTTAGCATCGTGCCGAAAAGAAATCTGTTTATCGCGAATACGCGTTGAACCTTTTGGAATCCGCTGGCACCCATTGAGACAACTTTGTTGTACTCGGCAGATACGGCGTGGAGTGCACGGCGTCCCGTCTGGGAACCAACAAACGAACGCCACTAATTCCTTCCGACATTAAAGAGCTGCCTCTTATCATCCATTCCTAGTTGGGTTTCTTGCCTTCGCCGTCCGCGCCCGCTACAAAAGGGTCGAGATAACGTCCAGAAAGACGCGTGTCCCCTTTCGCCGGGTCTTCACGCCTTATTTAGTTTCCATTGAGCGATAAAAGAGGGCAAGGCGCCGACCCCGACGCCAAACATCACCTCCACCATCCCCGACATCCTCCTCTCATCTTGGTCTTCCCTTTCATCCGCCGGCTTCTTAGCGTCCCGAGTCTTCAACCCCTCCGCGGACCGACCAACCGCGAGTTAAAGGAGGTCTTCACCTCTACGCCACCCCTTATCAGGGACACCGCCTAAGAATACCGTACTACCGGCTTTCGTCTTGTAACAGTCATCAGAAACACTGAGCGGACATCCACGGAGAGGAGGCTAAGCGCTTCTCGCGGACCAACAATGAGAGTATAGTTGATTGTATAATGCGGAAGGATCAAAAGAAGCTACTCTATCTACTTATAAGGAACTGCCTAATAGCTACAACTTCGACGAAGTTTCGCGCGTTTATAAAAATACGATCATGACTTTTTTCCTCATATTCCCCTTTTTGTTCTAATGGGTTCTTGGCAACAATAATACCATTAATAAGTCTGCTGAATTTTTTACGTAGAAATTATGATAAATATTGTGAAATATGGCAACAGTTATTTATCATCAGAAAAATAAATATTTCTTTTGTGGTAGAAGTACCCATTCTGGCTATGAAAATTAAACATGTAATTTTGTCAGTTTCAATTTACCACGTGTACTACTTTGTCTGCTATAGTGTAAAATATTAAACTTATATTCGGGTGCATAACGGCGCTATTTTCTCCGAGGTAGCGCCTATGATCTAGCGTCTGTTACAGACAAATTAAATAGTAATAAGAACGTTTTTTCTTAAATAAAATTATCAAAATATAAGCAAACGATGTAAACATTATATTAAAATGCAAGTATAATTATTTATATTTTTTATTCAAATTTACAAATAAGGATAAGGAAAAACTAATGACGTCTGCCTGCATAAGCCGCTACCTATCTACGCGAACCAAAGGGGGAGTAGCGATAGTTTTCGATCACGAATACTTATTTATCGGTCATATTTGGCGAATTAAAAGATTTAGAAATGTAGTATATGATGTATTTCAAAAAAGTTTCTTTTTTTAAAGTTTGAAAAGTTAGCGAGAACTTCCAAATGCACACATTTCAAGTACAGTAAGATCAATACTTATCTGTAAGTTACAGGTGTTATACTTCTCAGTGGGGGTGATCCCGTGGGGGCTTTGGGGCTCGAAGATACAAGTAACATAAAGATGAAATAAGCATAAATTGATTTCGATAAATTCGTCCAAACAGAAAATCGTTTGTTTTCACCCAATTATCTTAAGTTACGATAGATAGCCGAAAATACCTTCGTAATGTATGTGATCAAGAAAGGCTTAATGATCTAACCATGTACACAAAGATTTTTCCAAAAACATCGACTTAAATTTTGAATTCATTGACGGATGAGATATTAGAATGGACACTATTTTTTAAATGTATAATAATAAATATTTAGAGCGGTATATTTTCTTGCTTAAGTTTTAAGTATATGAAATTTTGGATAGAAAATAATGGGCCGGGCACCCGCCGGAATTTTAACTGTTCACCGTCGCTGATAATTTTGGTATCATTAAGTTGTTGTAAAGGTTACCGATAATAGTAAGTCTATGGAGCTGCTGGCTCGCGTGCACTCTTAAAACAAAAGGTGTATTTTCTTGTCCCATATTTAACACCTTAACAGGTTTATAAAGGATGTTATTCTACACATTAAAAAGCAGTTTTCCTGATAGGGTGTTTATTTACACTGTTTGGGATGCTTAGGTCCTCCGTTTTGGTTACTTTTTTATACAGTTTGTGGTATAAACCTATTCCCTTCAGGGTACAAGACTACTCCTTTTAGGGTACCAAACGACTCCCTTCAGGGTGCTACAATACTCCATTTAAAGTGTTAAAATACTCCTTTTAGGGTACAAACTACTGCCTTAAGGGAGCTACACCTTTACGAGGTGTTAAATCACTCAATTTACGGGGTAATATAACTCCCTTTATACACCTTTTCAAGTTTTTAATTTGGGACAATAAAAATCCCTTTAGGTCGTTTAAATTAACATTAAAGAGTGTTTTTTTACAGATATTACACCCTTAATATACCATTAAAACACCGTTTGTTTTAAGAGTGTGGCATGAAAGGCTTGCCACCACCCTCCTACGCATTGTAACTCGGCCACAGGAATTAAAGACAATAAAAGGTTCTAGATTATGACTTAGGCCTTGGGTATTTGTCTAGCTGCTAATTATTATTAAATTGCGTCATTGACGTTCATAGTCAGAGTACGCCAGAGCTATCCGACCAATCCCAAATTGTAAATAGTAATAAACACACCTAAATTCGTAATAAAACGCCAGACGGTTTCACTCCCAGCGTAGTATTGCAAATAACAAGCCTTAAAAAAGGAAGAAGTGAAGCCTAATTATGTAGAAATCGTCAGATAAAGAAAACGGTGTTATTTATCTCGAAACAACAAATGGCATATTATGAGATTTGTATAGAGCTTGACTTCCATCAATCGTATCTATCTATATTCGAATAGAAACGCTTTTCGACAATGTTATCCGTTAAGAAAAAGAACGGTGCGAGAACAACTTCAAAGGAAATCCCCGATTAAAACAATGGAGGCTTCGAAGCGGTGACTTTTTGTCGGCGCATCAAGCGCACCTTCGCTGTATCAGAATCCCGATGTATCAAGAAGACACCGACAAAGAACTGGAAGCCGAACCTAATCAATCGAATATAATAATATAAACCCCCCTTTATTGGTGCCCGAAATCTCTAAATGTGTAACATCTGCCTGTCCATTGTTCCAAATCTTATCAATTGAATTATAAGAATTCACTAATGCCGGCAGATATTTCTTCTCATCTCGTAAGCGGGAAACGATATCTAAGCTTGCCTACTTCAAATCTTTCTTTATTTCTTATTTTTATAGTATTATAAGGAGAGGGGAACTCGGATAAATACACGAAGAAGTGTTCTCGATAACGAATTAGCATCTATGATTTATGAAGTGCCATTCTGTTCAATTCGCGTTGAGATAAAGGAATAAAATGAAACGTTTTTTTGTTGTTTCTAGACTGTATCTAAACCGCGTCGCGTCTGTTTTTTCAAGAGTTAAAATAAATCCGATTTGATTTTTTTATATGTATGATTCTACTTAATCATATCAGGGTCGTTTTCAGTGTTTTTTTCTGGTGTATATTTCCTTTTTAAAATTTACGTTGTTTGGGTCTTTAAAGGGCTACATCGCCATTTAATTCTACCTATAATGATCGCAAATAGGAATAATCGTATTCTAGGATTTCTTCAGCTCTATTTCAGGAGTAGCACTTCGAAAAGTCGTACATATAACCTAAGTAGCGCTTCTATTGAAACTGGTAGCATAAATGTATACAATCTGTTAATTGAACCTCAGAGATTTATTTCAGGCTCACATTTTTCATTCTCGTATTTCAGAATGTAAATCTCAAAATTTATTGTACTACTAATCTATATACTCTCCGTTTCAACCGTTTTTAGCTTACTTAAATGTAACGAGTGTTAAATTTCAGTTAACAGTCTATAAAAATAGGAGCGTGACATCCGAGCTGACTAATGCAAAATTTAGATTTTTTTAGTGTTTGCAGAAACGTTTCTTATGTCAAGGCTGTTGGTAAAATCATTTTTTAAATTAAATTAACAAGTTCAACGCTGATTCTATTGGGCGTGAATCTCCCGTCAAACAGCGGATGTCTACACCTCATAGTTTACCAAGCGTTTTACTTTTCTTAAACCCTGTAAAATGTTAAAATTACACTGCGTATGAATATGCACCAATTAATAAATCATTTTCCCGAGGTTTTAGAAAGTTGCCACATGATGAATTTCAACCCGCACTATATTTTCTGAATAAACAAAATTTATTGGCCACTTCAACGCTTTGGTTGATCAAGTTTTGAAAAACGAATTTTTGTGACCTAGGCTTAGCTACAAATATATAAATTTAACAATTTTGATTGAACAAAACAAAATGAAAACATTAATCTGGGGAAACTTTATTGATGTAAATTGACAAATAAGGTCATTTCTTTTCGCTTGTTCCGGGATTTCGGAGTAAAGCCCCATTTTCATGCTCGCTGGTAGCGGGTAAAAATCGTCAAAATCCGCTTCAGCTATACACTTTTTCACTTTCCGCGTCGATCTGTTTCAAACAGATATTTTAGCTTTATTTTCACGCTTGCGAATGGTGGAAGCGAATTTTGACGATTTTTATCCGCTACCAATGAGTATAAAAATGGGGCTTTAGGTAAGAAGAGTAACGCTATGACGTCATTTTACTCCGATTCTGTGGTGGCGAATAGTTTGGGTCGGAGTAAAAACGTTTTTCCAAAATGGCTGCCTGTGGCCTTTTTAGCGGATAAATTCTGGCTAGCGGACGACAAAATCCGATTTACTCTCTTTACACCTCCTTTTCAGAAGGAGTAAAAAGAGTAGCCCTAAAGAAACCACCTTTTGTAGTAGAGGCATGAATGCAGGGCGGTATTTAGGCATGTGCAAAGAATGTGTTTTATTTTTTTTTATATTATTATTTCAAGTCAAAAAGTGAGGGCTGAATTTTTTAGGGGCCCCAAATTCTACTTTGCACATAGTGTTAATCCGGCCCTGAATTGAACGTATTTATTTCTAAGGACACGAACCGAGGTGATTTTCACCGATTTTGTTTAAATTCGGGAGTCAGTAGACCTTTACGTAACTTGAAATTTCCCTAAAGGAAGAGTTTCGACGGGCTTTAGTTTGAGCATGGCAACCAAAAATGTTTTTGATTACTTAAAATCTACTTTTTCCTATGGAAATTAACATGGAGAAATCGCTGATTTTTAGAGTCCCCCCTTTGAAAAAAATATTTAAATATTAGAAACATTTACATTAGGTAAATTCAGGTTAATTTGGGTAAAATTTTATAAATTTACTTGCATTTACCTAATTTATACATTAAACTATTATTTACCGAAATGTACACGCATTTACCCATTTTAAATATTATAACCCAAATTTACTGGTATTTACCCAAATTATCCTGAATTGACCCAATGTACAATTTTTTTATTTTTTAATATTTAAAAAAATTTGAAACCATTAAATCTGTGATTTATCCATCTTAATTTCCATAGGGAAATGTAGGTTTTAAGTTACTAAAAACATTTTTGGTTGCCATGGCAAAACTAAAGTGCGTTGAATTTTTTCCTTTTGGTAAATTTCAAGTTACATAAAGGTCTACTTACCTCCCGAATTGGAATTAAAATAAATACATATTTCTTCAAAATTACGAATACTTTCCTTTCCAGTTAAAACGCTAAATTTGATCTAACGGTACCAAACGGTACGATATAAAATTTATAAAAGAAGCCATTGAGATCACAAATAAAACCAACCCTTAAGAAACGAATTATCAGCTATCCTAATCGAAAACCAGTGGTATAAATAACAGATCTTTATACAAACTACGTAGACTTTTAGATATTAATCTAAAAAAACCGATAGTTGATACGAAGCGTGGTGGTCCCAGGAATACGGTAGCTCGCAATAGGTAACAAAAACCAGGTAAAGAAAAGGTGAGAAGGATCTCCGGATCAATTCGAGAGTTTAATCCTCAGGAGGAGAAAGAGAGGCAGAGAGGTTTGTCATATCACGATCTGCGGAGAGAAAAAACATACACTGCTCGGCACCCTGTTTTTCAATCCCATATCGCTTTTATATAAACGCTTATACAAAGGCATTGTTATATCAGGGAAAACTTATACTCGGGGACGCGGGCAAAATACACACGAGGAAAAGAGATCGTGTTTGTACGGTACAGTTTAGAAGCGACAATAATGCGATGGAGTGGGATAATGCATCCACGCGCGTTCACTCTCGATAAATAAGACTATATCTTGGTCGCCGACGACGATCGGGGTCTTGTCACACGACGGAATATAATACCAGACATAGAAGAATAAAAACTACTCTCTATTTCGAAGGGGTGAAAAAAAAACACTTCTCCAGAATAGAGAATTCGCTCGAAGAAAAGGAGGTAGTCCAAAGGGAAATAAATTGCTTTTAACAATGCGAGAAATGGAGGTTTTTACATTCTTCTCGATTTGAAGGAATTGAGAGGAGGGGGAGGTAGGAGTTAAGCCTTTGCCCCCTTCCACCTTTTTCCATGTGGATAATCGAACGATATCACGATTGTAAAGTAGTAAAGTTGTTGGGGTTGTGTGGGGTTTAGAGAAAAACGTACTTACCAATTTTTTTACTATTGAAGAAAGTATGGTCGTTGCAGTCTATATGCTAGTTTTAATTTCGCTACCTGAGAGCCAAAGTCAAGTAAGTCGAGATACGTGATTATTGAAAGAAATTCAAAATAAGAATCCTCGAATGTTTTTAAATAAAGGTGACTTAGTACAAAATTTTCAATATATATTTCCACTCTATTGTTATCAATTTTCATTATTATATTATCATTGTAAGTTATTATGCTAGATTTCGAACTTAAATCTGGTTTTTCTCAAGTAGGGGTTTTTAGACTTGCTTGACTCTTGCTCTAAGGTAGTGGTTTGTGAAATAAAGAAGGAACTTCGTTAACTATGCATATATAAGTTTTAATATAGCTAGTAAAACTAGGGGTCTGACATGTTTCGAACCGCTTGACAAATCATAAATTTTTTTACACTTAAGTAAAAGTAGAAATACAAATTTTATTTTTTATTATATTAAGCTATAGTCAAGAGTTAATTTATTGATGCTTACGTTGAGTGATTACGTTGTGACGATTTTTAGCGTTGTTTACAGTGTCTCTCATGCTCGAAGAGTAAGCTCCTCCCCCTAAAGCAAATCCGGTGTTTCATTGGTTCCCTGGAACTGACGTGTTCCGATGCACCCTGTAGAAGTCTAAACTACGAATAGTGCTCGGAATTGTTTATTCATTATCCACAAATTTTCCGATTTATTTAAAAAACGTTGGTAAAAATAATATCATTTTAACTTATTTAATTATGTTTTTTACGCAACCAAGTATTTATTTGAATAAAAGTGGTATTTATTTAAATAATTGTTTGTTTTATTTAAATAATAGGTTTATTCACTTTCGATTATTTAAATATTTTACAATTTTTATTCAACTATTGGTTCTTTAAATAAATAATATTTAAATATCGCCGAGCTTATTTTATTCATGGATAAAAATTAATCGAATGCCGATTACTAACTACGAACCAGCCTTCAGGACCCCTGGGACCCTTGCATCACGCAATAAAGACATAAATAGGTTAATATTTAACCAAAAAAATAAAAAATTAGAAGAACTTTTAAAAATACAGGGTATTCCTGTTAACTTTTGGCAAAAAAATTAAGGGTATTCTTTGTGCCAAACTGGATAAAAATATCGAATGTTTCAAAATAATGTGAGCTTTAAAAAACTACCCTTCGATCAACCGACGAGACAAGTAATCATTATGGACATTTTTGAATCCAAGTTCTTTGGACATTTGGAACTCATTTTGACCAGGAGAACTAGTACCGGACGTATTCGAAACACCCGGTATATATAAACAACCTCAATTTGGCACGAATTATTTCGAGAATTTTTTGCCACCTTCATTCAAAGAATGAATGAAATAGAAGAGTTGGTGGTGGCGTATAACTGTATTTGCGACGATATATAGACACGCGGGTGTTGCTAGAAAGAGAAATAAAAGTGCGTTTCGCATTGTGTCTCGCGAATATCGCTCCTAACGCTCCGCCAACGACCTTACCAGAATGGCCAAAGTATATAGAAAAGCGGACACACTTTACCCAATCCCTCAGCTACGACCGGAATGTCCTCTGAGGAAAGTGTAGCTACTCAATAGCGGGCTAGTGTCCGAAGAGTCCCATTGTCCGTCCTTAAAAGAAAATAGGTGTTTTCTTCTTCCCGCGAGTGTGTGTCTGTGTATAAAGAGAGAGAAGAGAGGATAGGTTTTTATCACGAAAACGCTTGGCGCCATTGTTGGACGCGTATTTGCACCTTTTGTGTCTCATCAGAAACGCGTTGGTCTTATTCTATTTCGCTGCAGCCGCCCCGCGGATAACAAAAAGCATCTCCCTCTCTCCGCATCCTCATCTTCTCTTTTTCCTGGCCATCCCAATAGCTCGGAATAGAATAGTAGTGGCTGCGGGAGATGAGGCCGAGAAAGTAAGGCCGGGATGGTGGCCCGCCCTCCCCCTTCCATTGTAAACTGATTTAACTTCGAGTATACGGACAATGCGAATAGCCCTAACGCCTTCTCTATCTCTGGCTCCTCGCATTCTGTATTCTCCCATCCTCTCTTTTAGTTCGTCTACTTCTTCCTCCAGTTTCTCTCTTTCTCTCCGAGGGATGGAGATGTATTCCATTGAGTTTTGGGGGCCTGGCCGGGATCTTCTCAAAAGGGTGTCTCTAATATATTGAGCTGGTCACATTGGAATCTAATATACCACTATACCCTGTCAGGGAACAAATAAGATTGACTCCAGACTAGGTTCCGATTCGCCACGTTGCATTTTGCCACTTTATAATAACTTTGACATCAGTGGCGGTGCCAGAAATAGACAGGGCTGCTAGGCTGCTGCCTAGTTTAAGTTATAGCAGAGGCCTAAGGGTCCCCAAATGTTCTAAGGATGGACATCCAAGTTCACAATTTACTAAACTTTGAAAATATTAATTTTTAACAACTTGTTGTCTTGTTTAGATTACAGGGTATTATTTTCTATATATTTCTGATCTCGGCAGCACTATAGTTCGTTTGTTTCATTGTAAGTGAAGCAGAGTTCACGACTCAATACGCCGCGATGTTTGGACAAAAGTACAGTTAGACTTGATTTAGTCTGTGTAATTGCAAAGATATAACACATACGCATTTCCTCGTCTTGTACATATGGGTCTATAATTTGTTGGCCTACCCTAAAAATCATACTGCCTGTAAGAAATAACCTAACATCGTCCATTTAAGCTTAAGTAAAATAAAGACATAAAACCCACAGAAAGAAAATGGAGCAATAATTTGATGGACACCTAGACTTAATTTAAGAAAACAACGATAGAAAAAGTTAAATAAAATTATCAAGATTGTGATTAGGTTTTGAAATTGACTTTAGTTAGTAATTATGTAAATCGGTGTCAAACTGCTAATAAGCTATATTGAAATATAGACTTAGTTAAATTAACTAAGGGGGAGGTACATTTCACAAAAAGAATGTATTCTAATTATTTGGTTATTAAGGTTAACACTCAAAGCGAAATACGGAAAAATTTGGCACTGTTTTATTAAAATCTATCATTTTAATGCTTAAGATCTCTATTAAACTGTTGAGAAGACTAACAAATTTGTCATGCACAGCTTACAGTATTTACTACAATAATGGATGGAAATACAGTTTATTCACATAAGAAAAAGGTTCTGCTTTATTTTAGGATATTCAAATATAATTTTTAATATTTTAATTATAATGGTGGTGGAATTAAACGCCGCGAAGTTGATCAGATTTAATTCGCTTCACTACGATAATTGTCGATAATTTTTCTAAGTAACAATATTTATTCATTTAGGTTTGAATAAATTATCAAATTTCATAAAGACAATTTTATGAAAATTATTAGTAATTATTTATTAAATGTGATTGAAAATTATTAGTAATTATTTATTAAATGTGATTGAAAATTATTAGTAATTATTTATTAAATATGATTGAAAATTATGAGTAATTATTTATTAAATATTGATCAAATAATTATCTTATTTATTTATTTATTTAAAATAATTAATTATAATCTACTCAGCGTGAAAGGCTTATTTTTAATTAGTGGTTCCCATTTTTATCTGGTAAGAAATATTCTTTTCAAACTCTTGTTTTATAAAGATAACATTAATTCAGAGTCGAATTAACATCTTTAGTTGTTTTAAGCGCTTAAAAATTCGGTGACTTAAACTGCAGCATTTGCAGGGTTAGCAAAACCTAAGTGGGAAAAGTTGAAAATAAATAATTTCGAACTTACCTCATTTTAAAGAGGATGGCACGGTGAGGCCGGAGTGCACCTCTCTCAACCTTTGACCTTTATTTCATTCCCAGAAAAATGTTCATTAGAAAAATTTTAAAATGCGTTAAAAGATTTTAATTTGCTTCTCTATCGTCGATAAAAAGTTCCTTTGATTCCCTCCAAAATCGGGCCATGATAAAAAGACTAATTTCAGTACGTTAACTGATCTGCAATTTAATTTGAAAGCCTGGTATCCGATACAGATTTTAGATTTTAACAGAGAATGGTTAAAAAATCGATTAAAACGTTTTGATTCCGTTGAAAAATTCTAGGTGTTCTATTAATCAGATATTAATACAGTTCAAAAAATTTAGAAATATCAGATAAAATCTATTAATCTGATATTGATACAGTTGAAAAAATCTAGGTGTTCACAGAGAAAATCAATTTCTCTCATTTTGATAAAGTTGAAAAAAATATAGGTGCTCTCAGAGAAAATCAATTGTTCTCATTTTGATACAGTTGAAAAAATCTAGGTGTTCTCAGAGAAAATCAATTATTCTCATTTTGATAAAGTTGAAAAATTCTAGGTGTTCTCAGAGAAAATTAGCCTATCGTGGTTGGAGCCACAGTTTTAAATATAAAGTGAGGTTAAGACAAAAGGTATCAAGCATCACGAACGTAAATTGGTTTATCAAACTAGCAAATGACTCTACTCCAGAAACTAGCCATAATTGTCAAATTAATAGACCAATAAAAGAACAAACGTGAGGTGTCCGCGCGGGAAGATTCTATTGACGCGTCTAGCATCATTAAAAGCACAAAGACAGGGTCTCCGGAAAACACACTCGGAACAAAAGGACACGCGCGGACCAGAATTGAGAAGGGGAGACGCAAAATAAGAGAAACTTCAATATAAGCCCTTCTACGCGGGCTGGTTGCCAGCGCGGATGAAAGGCGTCCTGGACGAAGGGGTAGATGATGCCAAGAGAGTGAACGGCGCCCCCTATTGAGAGATTCGTACAAAATGAAAATAGATTTGAGCGCTTAAGCCGAGACAAATTAATGAGAAGGATCCGATTTCCCAACGAGCCGCTTCTCCCGAAATAAAAGAGAGAGGGCGACACCTACCTTCCCTCTTTTAAAACAGAGGAGAGAGGTGTCACGGGGCTACGACAATAATTAATAATGTCACACCGACACAAACCGCTTTGTATCGAAGCCTTTAGATCGCCATACGGTCCCGGCTCGCTCAATCCATTCGGAAAAGTATTACCCCTGCCCCCCCACCGACACCTCCGGCCTTTATCCGAACTCACCACCTTTCACCAATACCTCTCCACCCCCTCTATCGTTCATTTAAAAAATAAAAGAATTAACAATGGGAATTATCCAAAAAAAGGGTGACAAAAGATTCGCTGAAGGTTTCACTCGTTCTTTTGTTTTTATTTAAAACGATGATAAAAAGGAATACCCATTATTTACTTTCACTCTTTTTAATTGTTTTATCTTTTGTCCTGGTCAAAAGGGAGAGTACACCACAATGCTGACAAAATCTATATGCCCGGTTCACTCAAAAGGTTCTGGCTTCATTCTGTGTTATTATTGTTATTATTATTCGAAAGTGAAGGCGTTGTTTTACTTTTATAGAATCCGTCGCGGGACCTAAATCCCTATTTTCTATTCAATAAGTTTTTTTCTTCTAAACGTGTTCCGTTGTTTTGGTCAGTTTTTTGGTTTTGTCCGAAATGTCCCGGTTAATTGTTTCGAGAGTGAGGATATGCGCTTTTTTTTAAATGGTCAACTAGGTTAAATCTATTATTCTCGAAATCGTCGAAGGGGCGTTTTTTCGTCTTTGAAGCTTTAGGTAATTTTTTTTTGCTTTACGCTGACTTTGAGAAGTGCAGAATTTGGCTTCTAAATTGCCGAAGAAAGCTGAATAAGGAAATACCCAAACGACAGTGGTTAATATAGTTCCCAGTTTGCAATATTTAATTTTAAATATTAATTTCGTCAAATGATATTTATTAAAAAAATCAGAAATATTTAAGTTAATTAATTTTCTTTTTAAATAATAATTTTGAAGTGGTAAATTAAAAAAATTAAAAATTATTGTACTCAATATTTATTTATTATTTTTAAATAAATATTACGCAAAATAAATACCGTTGTTTTTAAATATTTAATTTATTTATATTTGGAGAAATAATTTTAAAAGCTATATTAAAGTGGTTTTTTTTTTCATTTTCGAAGGTCCAAGTATGCTTTAAGTACCTTACAATAATATGATTAAACTCTAAATATTTAATTCATTGATTGATAACCATAAAAATTAAAAAATAGCTGAAATAACGGAATTGGTTAGTTTTGTAGATAGGTAATTATATGAAACAGTATTTTTATTTTCGCAGTTGGCCAAAAACCTTTCCAGCTCAATGTTAACTATTACCTTCATAGAATTAAATTAATAAAATATCTTAAGTAATTATAATGAAGTGTATTTAAGTTTTCAAATTTATGAAATTTAAACCGCGTCCCAGTATGCCAAAATACTTTATTACGGTACTAATCAATTTTAAATATTAATTTTATCGAAGTAAATTAAGAAAATTTAATAAAATGACTTGAAATACCCAATTTAATAAATAGTCTTAAATTAGATTGATATTTATTTGTTTAAACTTTCAGTGGTTCCAATTCCTTTAAAAATTAAAACGCGTTTAAGTATGCCTAAAATCATGAATTGAGAAATTCTAAATTACGAAGTAACTAGATAGCGTATAGGTAAATAAAAACAATGAATATTTTTTTTAAATAAAACAATATATATTTCAATAAATGCCTTTTTTGGATTTTTTTTTGGAAAACGAAACAGAATTTTCGTTTCCAATATTAATTATAATTATTCCATATGATACTTTTTGTGTCATCTACAGGTTACACACCACTTGTTTTTTTTTCTCATATTTACAAAATGTAAACGCTATACAACAACCAACTATATAATTTTGTACAATGCCTCACGTAAGGCCGGGGAAGGTTGGGAATACTAAAAGGAATTATTTGGGAGTAAGTGTTCCTTACAAAACGATTCGTTAAGATTATCAGGTGGCTGAACAATCTTAATTCTTTTTATCATTTATTTTACTCTATACCACACAACTGATTTTTAGGAACTTTTTACATTCAAGAAAACATTTCTGATTATGCTATTTTTGTAATATTAAGCGCCTGACATAATTTGGTGTTACGCCTTACATTGAATTTAGATATTCCAATAAATATCTTCGATGAAAATCGTTTTCCAGGGGAAGTTTACAAAGTTTCGAACGAACAAATAAAATAAACTATTTCACCTTAAAAACAGAACAAAAAATACACAACCCTTATCCGGATATAGTCTGACTAGAGAATTTCGTTAAAAATAAATCACATTTTATATTAATTTAAATAATTTACCGGGATATTGTATAAACTGGAGGAATCGGAGATTAATTTCACAGTTATTTTTTATTAGAATCTAATTTTAATAATTCAAGAATATGCAAATTAAAACGTGGTTTGGAAATACATTGACGAAATTGAGAACTTGAAAATTATATTTATTTAATAATGTTATTACTTTAAATTCTTATTGGATTTTTATATCTAAAATAAACCCATTACCTTAAAACATTAAAGGGAATGTAATATATATTTTTTAAATAATATTAGTCTAAGAAACGCGGGCATGTTTTTACGGGGAGGAAGAACCGGCAATTTGTTTTGATAAATTTAAAAATCCATAATTTCTTCTATTATTGTTTTGTATAAGTACGTACATGAAGAAACTAGACTAAGGAAGCGGCTGATAGAGGACTAGGATGCCGGACGAACCTCTCCTCGGGCTTGACGAACAGATAGGCGAACGGAGACCTCTGTAGCTCGGCTGCCGCGGCGGCTGCGGCCGCGGCAGCGTGGTGATGCTGCGAAGCCGGAGAGACGCTCGTCGGAGGCTGAGGAGGGCCGCCGGATGATCCGTTCACGGCGGGGAAGTAGCCGCTCGGGGGACACCCGCACGAAATCAGGCTGCCGTACGAACCGTTGAACGCCGCCGCCGCAGCCACCGCCGCCGCCGCGTGACTCTGAGACAAGGACGATAACAAGGAACTGGCCGCCGCTCCGGAAAAGGGAGACATGTCCGATGGTTTACCCAACAGTTCCGACGCGTTCGCGGCTCGCAGTTTGGCCAGACTGTCCAGGCCACCGTAGAGTCCACTCAGATGGGACCCGAGAGACGTCGGTAAAGGCGTTAGCGGGAAGGTGCGGGCCGTGATGGCCTTTTCACTGTCTAGGGGTGACGAGGACAAGGTCGGAGGAGACGACGTGCCGTTGTTGGAGTTGGGAGAACCTCTGGAAGCCGGACTTAACGACAATGGCGGGTTGGCCGGCGACGATGGACGATGGTGGCTCTGGTTGTGAGACGTCGGGGCCATTGACGTCGGGATGTGCCCCACCGAGACGTGGCCCGGATGGCCGGGATGGGGCGGCGGTAACGAAAGATGGTGAGAAGCGTACCGCGCCAACGGGTCCATAGGCATACAAGACGGGTGGTTGGGGTGGTGCATGTTCAAGAAGGGATTCTCTTTCTTAATCATCGGCTTCGGCTTCCTCCTGGGACGGTACTTGTAGTCGGGGTGCTCCTTCATGTGGAGGGCCCTCAGTCGCTTGGCTTCGTCGATGAACGGCCGCTTCTCCGCTTCCGTTAGCTGCTTCCACTCGGCTCCCAGTCTCTTACTGATCTCGGAGTTGTGCATCTTTGGGTTTTCTTGCGCCATTTTGCGTCGTTGGCCCCGGGACCAGACCATGAAGGCGTTCATGGGACGTTTGACGTGGTCCGAAACCACCTTCCCGGACATCCCTCCGTTCCCCGGGCCACCCGCGCCTCCCAGTCGGAACGGGCCCACTCCTTGGGTCAGATGCAGCGGGTGCTGCGGCGGCGAGGGCATCTGGCCCCCTCCGCCGACCATCCCTCCTCCGGCCCCGGGGCCCCCGGGATTGTTTCCGGGATTGGAGCCTGGGACGGCGAACGGGAACGTTCGTTCCCAGAGAAATCGACAATGCAAGAATTCTTCCGTGTTAGCCACCGTTATTAGTGAACCGACTTTCGAAGAAATTAAAGTTTTCGCGACTTTTACCAACAAATTCGTAGATTAAATTGAATCAGAGCCTCGTTTTCGTAAATCGCGCGTGTTGTCGGAATCGGACGTAACCCCTCGATAATCTGTACGCGTCGAGGGCTCGAGAGTGAGTGCGGAACGCGCGCGTTCGGATCTCTATTCCGTGACAGAGTGCCGGCTCTGGGGAGACGATTTTATTACGAGGATATGGCACGGAGGAGAGAGAGATGTAACGACGCCGCTGATTGGCGGCGGAGACGTCCGTCATCCACCTGGCGCCGGCATCCCTTCGAAGGCGGCCGACTCCGCCCATCCTTTGTGGCGGCGATTACGGCATCGCGTTCGGGGGAGGCGCGGCCCCGATTGGAAAAGGGAACGGGGGGAATGAAGGGATCGAGTTGAAGGAGCGCCAAATAGCGCATGAACGCACCCTGACGCCATCTAGCGACAGAAATCCGTGAATGGATGAGATTTTTTATCTCTTTCAATCCGCGGAAGAGCCGGAGCTCCGGTCTCGGCCGCGCCTGGAGAGACCGGTTCTCCAGCGCGATGTCCCGATACGAGAAGACCAGGAGAAAGTCCTCCACACTACGCGGTAAGGAGTTTTTTTTGTACTACTACTACTACTGTGGACGGAGTCTTTTGTGTGGGGTATCTTCTTAGTAATTATAAACGAAGATAAGCTAAAATGACAAGTCGTAAAAGTATCCCTTTGTAATCCGGAAGGTTGATATCGTTTGCAAAAACGCTAAAAGAAAGAGAAGTATTGTTTTCCCTGCCAAGATTTCCAAATAAAAAACGAAAGATTAACAATTTAATCGCGTTACAATGGGTTTGGTTTCTCCTATACTAGAACATAAATCAGCAACTTCCTTTCGCTCTTTTAAAAGTGTTTATCTGATACAATAGAACATTCTATAAATTCCGAGCTAAACCGTCCAAACCCTTGGCAAGACTTTAATGCTTTTGCTGTAGGACTGGATACTTTCATTATTATTTAGTTTGAATGACCAGTCAACCATTGTTGCATGTTTGCCAGATAAAAGATAATAACGAGCCACCCTGGTTCATGAAAAATCGGGCAGTCGTTATTAATAATAATCAGCTAGGCTAATACCCAAGGCACCACCTTAGGCCTAAGTCACCAAGCGACTTTTAAAGCCTTTAATTCAGGTGGCCGGGTTACAATGCGTAGGAGGGTGGTGACAAGCCCTGCAAGCCACGTGAGCCAACAGCTCCCTTCACTAACTATTACCGTTAACCTCAACAAGTTTTTATGGAAGGGGAAACCGAAGATGTCGGGGAAAACCCCTTTAACCAGTGGGGAGAGAATTTGAAAACCCAACGCGGAAGGAGTTGTTCCGAGTTTTCACCTAGTGCCACAAGCTGGGATCGAACCCGGCTTCTCTAGTTGCGAAGCGAAAGTGCTAACCACTCCACCCCCCCCCACGTATTCTGAAGGTTGTACATTTTTCACAAATACGGGATGTTTCAGATTGTCTGACACAAATTTAGATGAATACAATATGGCCTCCCAAATAATGAAATTAGTTTTATCGGTATATGTTTATAAGTATATTATCAGTAAAATAATTAAATAAATATGACAATTAAAATTTTCACCGAAATGATATTCAGATCCCAGTCAATGTCTTAAATTTATACCAACAACGATGATGTACTAACAAGTTCATTTGTAGGTCCAAGTCGAAGTTGGATGAAAGTATCAGTGTTAAAATAAAATATTCGTTCAGAAAATTAACATTAACCAGCAATATAATAATAATAATAATAATAATAATAATAAAAGTATAATATTAAAACATTAATATGTTACTTATACGTTTATTAAATAAGCCACATTTCCAGCTCAAAGTATTCAGATTTATCATTGTTATTTTTCATCCATAAATAATTACAGAAAAAAAGACTCTATTTATGTCTTATTCAACTTGTTAAAAAGTTCCACGCGCGTCTTGATATTTTAGCGTAAACGGGCTCGAGCGATTTCGCGCGTGCTCCCTGAAATATAAAAAAATGCACGAGCTTTTTTACGCTAAATTATGAAAGAGCGCGTGGAACATTTTAACAAGTTGAACAAGACATGAATAATTTATGCTAGCGCCTATTTAAGTTTCGTTCTAAATACCAAAGCTAGGCCCAAAAAAAACCTTATCATTAACCCTAAAAAATGCTCAATGACATCGTATAGTCCACAAATAGGGCACTTTCGGTGGCATCGATATCTATAAAAGGGGGGGGGGGGGAATCCTCATACATCACCACACCAACAAATAAGAACCAATAGTGCAGACAGTTGCCATTTGTGGGTCCATCGTGAATGTCCCATTGATAAGAACGTAAAGGACAGACGAACAAAACGCGGTCGTAAGACGCCGGAAACAGTCGATGGAGTTGAGGCGGAATAAAAACTAACCGAGAGTAACGTTACGGAACCGCTAAAAAATCCTGGGAGGCACGATTTTTGGCGGGGACCAGATCAGGAGGGGGGGGGGAAGGCACACTTCTACACGGTTGTCGGAGGAGATACGAGCTAAGGGGCCCCCTACTATGACATCTCAGTCACCTGATAGCTCAGTCGTTGGCGAAATCAGAGCTCTCGGTGACTTTAAAGGAACTATAGGGTTACCCGTCAGACCCTGTTGGGGCGATGGACCAAGGCTGGGGGAAGGGCGCCCGAAACCGGAAGCGGAAACGAGTTCAGGGTGAATGTGATACCGAAAGACACGTGGATTTGACACCTGAAAGGACCGGAGGGAGGGGGCGTTTGACTGTGCCCTGTGGCCTGCCCCCCTTCCCCGCACCCGATCCCATAAAACGTAAGATTACGGGTTTTGTCACCCCCCTTTCCTCGTACTATTATTATTGTCACAGAGGTATTGTGTAACTGTGTCGCTAACATTACTGTATAGACCAGTGTCCCATTTCTTATCATTTTTCGGACTGCAGAGGAGGGGGGGGGCATTATTTTTTCTACATCGTGATGGGAAAATAGCCAAAGGTCAGATACAGACCTCTATGACGCCATGATGTCATAAGCTAACATTATTTCGCTTTTGTGGACTTTCGGTTTTTGTAAGAGACAAGGGTTTTGTCTAACATGGATAAATATACCGTTATCTCCCCGTAAAGTCGGCTGTACTGTTAAACGTAAGGGATAACGGTCAAAACACTTTTACAGGCGTTTATAGCTCGAAAGTAGATCAGATTACTTTCTGGAGATATTAACAAGTGAGCTATTCAATAATGTTTGAAGTATAAAGCTATTCACAAGACAGACTGCATTACGGGCTTCGTCGCCGTTTTGCGTCCGCTTTGCGAACGCGTCACACGTAGCCTTTGACAGCACCTCGCTAGGGGGTGATTTTTTTCTTGTGATGACGTCACTCCGTTACTAGCTCTCAGTAAAATATTCCCCAAAGTGACAAACTTATAGAACAATATAATAATAATAATAATAATCAGCTAGGCTAATACCCAAGGCACCACCATAGGCCTAAGTTATCAAGCTCTTTTAAAGCCATTAATTCAGGTGACTGGGTTGTAGACTTATGGTATAAATGAGTGTACAAATTACTTTGATGATAATATAATGTAATTTATTCAAATGTAATATAATGTAATGTAATATAATAATTTATGTTACAATTACTTTAAAATATAAATTTTGGACATACCAAATCTCCAAACTGCAACTTTTAAAAACTTTTAAAATAAACCACAATACAATAAAAACAAATACAATGCGAATCGGCGAACCATTGTAAAAGTAGCATTGCAAAACCCAAAAGTTGAAAAGACGAACAACACGCGAGGGCCTAAAGAGGCAAAGTATATAGAGATAAATTTACGTTTTTAACCGTCCAAAAAGTGTGAAAAGCTGAAAAGGGATTTAAGAAGGTTCCTCTTGTCCGTCCAATGAAAGAGTCGAAGGCGGTTCTCCCAAAATGTAACAAAAATTTCGAATTGCTAATTTTCCATAGCGGGTTGGGAAAGGTTCTTGGAATTCAACGGTTTGAATTGGAAAATACCTATGAAAAGCTGGAGTAGCCCGGATAAAACCTTTCGCGACACCAAGCGCTTTCGCGGAGTCACAATGGATCGGACGAAATGGACCAAACTGTATTCCATCCACTGGAACCACATAAACAGTGTACCCCGAAAATAGGAGGAAGAGGGGGAAGCACCCACCCTATCCGCCCCCCCCCCCTTCTTGTCTCAGCCTAGCAGGGCTGCATTTTGAAAAGAATACATTTTATACCATACCACCACCGACGTTATTACTTTACCCGATATTTCGGTGTTCAATCGAGCGACGCAGACCTTACCATCTACTACGGCTACGGTCGAATTAGCGGATAAATGGGGAATCGGACTATTTACTCTAGTATCTCAATCTGAATAGAATTTAAAGGGGAAGTAAGTTCCAAGACTCGATGTATATATATAAATGGGGTAGTTCGATAGTTTTTGCCTTCTCCGCGGCGTGTCGCCAAACGCGCGATATTTTCAATAGAGAAAGGCTTAAGAAACTGCGCCAATCCGGGGGGGTTCGCTTCTTTTATTTCGCGTCCCGATCGCGCGGAGGAATACATTGGCTTCCTTGTTTGCCCAAAAGCGCCCAGTTTTCGGACACAAAAATAGTCTGAGGCCGCGCTTTCAAAAGAAGCGCGTCTCAATGCAGAAACGCCGGAGAATATTGGCCGAGACGTCTCAAACAGAATGCCGACAATGTTTAGACTAAACCGCGACGTTTACCCCTCTATACCAGGTCTTCTTCATTTCGGTGACAATGGAACTCACTTCTTGTCGGCCAATACTATATATACAGTGTGCGTATATATCTAGTGATAGAAGATTTCGAAATATTAATGATGAAAACATTGAAAGAGTTTGGTCTCTTTATCCAAACGAGTTAGTTTTTGTAGATCAACTCCTTTCGAAGTCAACCACGAATGTCCTTCTGGAGTAGGTACTTGACGTGAAGGTGACTATGGGGGGGGGGGGGGTTGAAACATGGCCTTCAATATTAAGTACTGCAAAAATTTAGATTGGTACATACATATTTTATTTTTACAATTTTAGCGAATATACCATAAACATAAGTAATAATAATATATCAGCTAGGGTAATACCGAAGGCACCGCTTTAGGCCTAAGTCATCAAGCGACTTTTGAAGCCATAAATTCAAGTGACCGCGTTACAATGCGTAGGAGGGTGGTGGCAAACCCTTCATGCCAAGCGAGCCAACAGCTCCCTACACTAACTATTACCGTTAACCTCAACACGTTTTTATGGAAGGGGAAACCGAAGAGCTCGGGTGCAAAAGGAGTAGTTCTGAGTTTTTACCCAGTGCCACAAAGCTGGGCTCAAACTTGGCTACTCTTGCTGCGAGGCGAAAGTGCTAACCACTCCGCCACCCCAAACATAATAATTTATTTAAATATAGATATTTTGATTACCATATAAATCATTACGTGGCTTTAGACTGAGAACTCTCCGCCAGTTATTGGAAGTGCCGAGAAATAACCTTCAATATCCGATTTGAATTTTCAGCCAAAGCTTATTCAAAAATCTAAGCGGCTTTCAACAGTAAAAATAACGTTTACTTTGGCCAAATAATGCAACAGTATTGAACCGCAACATACAATTGATTATTAGAAACATTCTCTTCGTTTCTGTAGCTAGTTATTTTTCAATTAAACGCGTTGTCCCTTGTATTTCTAGCCATCACACTTAACCAACAGCAAATTTGCCACCGAAGAGTACAAGGTGTGACGAGTTCCCTGACTTCCCTCTTACGAAATATGTCAAACGAAGAAAATTTATTTCACGTCTAAGATATCAAAACTATTAACCTAGTCTACACTATTACATTTTCTTAGCTGGCTCGTAGGTGTGGCCTATTTTCGTTGTCATGGTAACGAGATTATGTCGGCCATGACATTAAGGCACCAAACAGAATCGTGTTACGTTTTCCCTCATGATCTGTGACGTCGAAGAGTGTAAGAGCGGCTGTTTTATGGCAGGGCTTAGCTACGACCAAAGACAATATAAGGTGGTTTCTTTTCGTGTGTTCTCGGACGAAAAGTGTACTCTTTTTACCCTAAAACGTTTTATTCGCCTGTTCCGGGGATGATAATTACTCCATAAAATATTCACTTGTTCCGGAGTATTAGGGCTACTCTTTTTACTCCTTCTGAAAAGGAGGTGTAAAGGAGTAAAACGAATTTTGTCTTCTGCTAGCCAGAATTTATCCTTCTCGAACTATTCGCTACCACAGAATCGGAGTAAAATGACGTCATATCTTGACTCTTTTTAACCTACTCCGAAATCCCGGAACAAGCGAAAAGAAACCACCTATAGACAGCTCGAACCCTAGATTCAAAATCACTGGGGGCTCAATAGCGATTACCCACTTCCTGTTGGAACTCCGAAAAGGTCAGATCCATAGTTACCACGGTAGCCAACTACAGATAGTTAACCGATGGAGGACGAATTTTCAGAGGTCACGTACCGGTTAATCTGTCTGAATTCTAAGAAACGGAGTTCTATACATTTATAAGAGCTGCTGTTTTAAGACTACAAGCAACCACGTTTAATGAGAGAGAACGACCATGTTATTGTAGCAGCAATTTAGTCGATGACCTTTCTAGGTAGGTCCCAGCGAAACAAACCTCAGAAAAGAATAAAGAATATTAAATTATCACTTAAGCCTAATGAAATAAAAGGAGATGGCAGACAGAATTGACTCGCACCCGCGATAAAGTTATTCTTCTCGTTCCATTATTTTCAATTTCTGGACGATGAGGTCTCCGCGTTTCAAATTCCCGGTTGGGGACGCTGGCAAAACAGCGCTTGGATAATAAGGTTTTGCAAAAATCCACACAGTTTTTGTTATTACAAAAAGGCAAAAAGCGCCCTCGTTCGTTGGAGGCTGGGCGTGAATTTCGGGATGCCCCTGGGATGAAGGGGGGATTTTCAACTTAAAAGATGTCCCGAAAAAGCCAACTTTGCCAATGAAAGTGATTCTGAGCCGCTATTGTCAAGCCCCAATGGCCTCCAATTACCAATTCAGATTGTGCCCATTCTGCGAGAGCCAACATCAAAACCTTGGCCCTTTATTCTGATTCATTCGGAGGAAACAGGGAGAGAACCTAATCAAAATTTTTATTTGATTAACGTCGAAAGGGTATAAAAGAAGGTCCTATTACATTATCCTTGGTTTCGCCGTTTAGAACGAATAAAGCAGTTTCGTTTGTTGTCCCATTATACGACCAGTGTTCAATTGTCCGAAGAAGTTTCGTAAAAGAGGGGCTTTCGAACAACTGGATATCTTGATTTTCACCTATCTAAGACCGTAAATATACAATTTAAAATAAATAAAAGTTTTTGTAGAGCTTAAACAAAGTCTGACTGCCGGATGACGAAACCTGGTAGACGCAACTTTTTAATATTCCAAATAATTCAGAATTCGTATTTTTATTTATGTAACTGGTATTTACTGGTATATATCATCGACGATTTAAGAATCAGCTAGGCTAATACCCAAGGCACCACCTTAGGCTTAAGTCATCAAGTTACTTTTAAAGCCATTAATTCAGGTTAGTGTTCGGAATTGTTTATTAATTATGCACAAAATTTCCGATTTATTTAAAAAAACGCAACCAAGCATTAATTTGAATAAAAGTGGTATTTATTTAAATAATTGTTTGTTTTATTTAAATAATAGGCTTATTCACCTTCGATTATTTAAACATTTTACAATTTTTATTCAACTATTGGTTATTTAAATAAATATTATTTAAATATAGCCGAGCTTATTTTATTCATGGATAAAAATTAATCGACTGACGAACACTAATTCAGGTGGCCGGGTTACAACGCGTAGGAAGGTGGTGGTCACTCTTTCATGCTACGGGAGCCAACAGCTCCCTACAATCACTATTAACGTTAACCTCAACAAGTTTTTATGGAAGGGGAAAGCGAAGGGCTCGGATGAAAACCCCTTAAACTCGTGGGGAAAGAATTTGAAAACTCAACCTGTAAGGAGTTTTTTTGGTGGGGGTGAAATTTTTACACCATTTACAGTACATACAAAAAACCACTTTTGTAAAATAAAAGCTTTTAATTATTTAGAAACTGCTACGGCCGTTTAAACGTCCTAGCCTTGTCGTCAGGCGAGTACAGAATGAAATCAGGGTGAAATATTGGTGGTTGGGTCAATGACGCGACAAAAATAATATTTAATTTTGTATGTATAAGAGCAAACAAATGAGTTAAACAAAATTATTCAAGTTGGATTTTTAATCGGTTTTAGATACGGTAGAACACGATCGTGGGCGGAACCATCCTGATTATTAGTTTGATGATTTAAATTTTTTAGTTTTTTTTTTAGTTTTTTTTTAGTTTTTAACTAATTTTGCCTCACTTATTTCGGTTAGGACGAAGAATGGGCCGTAGCGATTTTTAAATAATTAAAAGCTTTTATTGTACAAAAAAGCTGTGTTCTTATTCACTTATTTTTATGTACAAGACAGTGGTGTAGCTAGCATGGGTGACACCCGGGGTGGATATCATGGTGTGCTACTTACCACACCCCCCTAGCTACGCCACTGGTACAAGATAGTCCAATCTCACTAGTATTTATACATTAATTTACTACTACCTTGAAATTTTCAAAATTGGGGATTTGCTAGGTTTGAAAAACACTGTGACTTAGGAGCAACAAACAATACCCCACACAAGGAGAACGCAACCCGTCAAAAGTCGTAGATATTCTTATGTACATTTTTCATTGGCTAGACGCTTTAGCGCCTGCTGCCGTCAGAAGGGGGAAATTCGGAAATTTTCTCCCCCCCCCCCGCCCGTAAAACGTTCAGCTTAATGAAATTCGTACACAACCCTTCGTTAGCGTGTTTAAAGGCTAGCTGCGTTTTCCTTGTGTTTGTTGCTCCTAGCTGTGACCATTTATTGCATTGAAGCGACAATATATGTGTGTTATCAGAGGTATATAATATATTTTTCGGAAGTAGTATCTATCTAGGATATAAAAATAAAACATGTACCTTTGCAAGCTCGGGGTCATTTTAATTCGGTGCGAATTTCCGGCACAAAATTTTCCAAGGCTACTACTTTGCTTAAAAACGTACATTGTACAAATTAGGCTTGCTAGAGGTATATACTTATTTATAAACTATTTATTTAAAATAGTTTAAGAAAATAACTTTAATAACGAATTTCCCCGGCGCAATGTAATCTTCTACGTATTTCGAAAAATCAGTCTGAGCCCGCCAAGATACATGTTTCAAGATAATAACATTAGCTTTATAGGTAGATATAAATTAATATCTAACCTTAAGACTATGAAGGCCACCCTAAGTTTGAATTGGGCGTAAGGACCCACGTATTAAGCACTAAACAGGTGCGAGATAAATGAAAAATTAGGAACTACGCTACCTGGCGGAGAAAAAGAGCAAATCCTACCAATCCCCCTCACCCTTACCACCTATACTACCTCTTGCCATCTACGAACCAGTTTCCGGTAGCATGCATTGGGGGATTTGTGCATAAGTTTCTGTTTTTCACCACTAGGTGGATTCAGGTAGCCAGTTTGGACAGTCATTAACCTAACTTTAAAATTCCATTATTTTCAAACTTAGGGTGGCCTTGAAATACTTCTGACATCCTGATAATTATTCAAAATTATAGTAAATTTCCTAATCATTTCTGAACTCAGACTGATTTCGTATTTCTCACAGAAGCTAAATTTAGCGGCAACGTCTGCAAAGTCAAAAAGCGCCATTTATATACCCGAGTATTAAACACATAAACTTTAAATTAACAAAAGAAATTTTCCATTCTTATAAATTGTTTACAAATGAAAGAATAAATTTCACCACAAATCGATCTTGAGGGGGAACCAGAAGCCAACTTCATATTAGCCCTGTTGAAAAGATCTTCGACAAAAGGTGTTTGAAAGAGCGTTTTCATTGAATTATAAATAAACGTTCCGGAGAACAAGGATGAAAACAATATTGCAAAAGGATCACGCTAGTCCTATACCTCAATTATTGACGCTATGTTCTATAGAAAATGATAGGGTTTATGTCTTTTATTCATCACCCGTTGCCAGCCACCACGCGAAAAAAACACCCGTATTCTTGTAAATCAATATAAGCCTATTGATTGGGTACGGTGACTTACGCCCAATGAAATATCAAAGGGAAGCGCTTATTAGCTATTAATGGCTATTTATATTATGACAAACCCCAGTCGCTTTCCAACACAATAGAATAATGGTTCACACGGCGTCAAATTTAATAATAAGGTGCTACTTTTTCGCGGTCTGCTAATATAAAGAAATTGAAAGTGTTTGCCATGTATTCTAGCTGCAATTATTATAGGAGTTTTTATACAACTTTGGTCTATTGATATCATGGAACACTTCAACGTAAGAATCCACCATCGACAACTGTAGAAAGATATTAAATTCGTTATTAATATTTAAGCAAAATCAATATTGGATTTAAGCTACATACCTTTAAAATTGAAGATACTTTTGTATCGTGAATGATAAAATTATTATTTAAATTATTTATAAACTTATTAACTTTTAATTCATATATATAGTTAGTGTAGGGAGCTGTTGGCTCGCATGGCACGCAGGGCTTGCCACCACCCTCCTAAGCATTGTAACCCGGCCACCTGAATTAATGGTTTTAAAAGTCGCTTGATGAATTAGGCCTAAGGTTGTGCCTTGAGTATTAGCCTAGCTAATTATTATTATTATTATATTAACATTATACTATTGTATCGTAAATAATAAAAAATTATTTATAAAATAAACAATATTTAATTCCCATTTTTCGCACGATAGTATTGCGAGGGGTAAGACACTCTGCGAACTCGGTGTACACTGCCGTACCTTTGACAGTGCTAAATGGAACTCGCGAACTCTTGAAAATATGTACCTTTAACGAACTCGGTGTACAGATTATCTGAGACTGTCTTACCCCTCGTAGTATTGTATCGTAAATAATATATTATTAATTTAAATTATTTATAAACTTATTATCGTTTAATTCATATACTTCAAATGCGACTTTTGTAGGCAAGTTAGAAACTGAAACTTGTACAGCCAAGGTAATATTTTCCAAAATCATTTTATACATTCTATCCTTTAAAATTCCTATCAATAATTAAAAATAAAATTAAATTAAAAACAATGGCATATTCGATACTTGCAAAATAAATGTATTTCATAAATAAGGAAGTAACTGATAAAGATGGGGACCGGGAATGGCAGGGGGGGCTAGAAACAGCTAAATTTGGGACAAACACCGAAAAATGTCAAAAAGAAATTCCCCGAATTCAACTCGCGACGAGCGGTATGGAAATTTTCTTTAGATATGGCATTAACTGTATCATCGCGCCTTTGAAGAAGCCGGTCCCAGAGGGGGGGAGCGAGAACCCGAGGGGGGGGTGAAAAAAGATGGCCAAGAAGTAGCTCAGTAAGAGAGGATCTCTCCGCGCTTGGCACGCGACACGGCGCGGGTGCGGCATAAAGAAAAGAGTCTGAGGACGGGGAGGCGCGAGAGGAGGATGACGGGGATGCGTGAAACGGATGGGGGGATGTATCATGGCACATTACCCGTGCGGCGTTGTCCCGTATCCGGTTGGAACTATTCCTTCTTTTAAGAACCCCCAAAAAGCGGAGGAGAGCGGGGGGATCCTCTTTCGTGTAAAAAGTCGTTGAAAAGAAAGTTAAAACTGTTTTGGTGCCGCCCCACAACGTCAGCCGGGGTAGTTTTTGATGCAAACGGCCAAAAATGAAGGCAAGCAGACTCATTGTGGCCGCTTCCGACTTCTATTCCTGACATAAAACCCGTCGGGAAGCGTCGACGGCTACTCTATATACATCTTTCATTCTCGCTTTCCGTCTTCTCTGGTGCATTCTTTTTATTGTACCGCTTGATCCACTTCTATTAAGCATATTTTATATTTCGGAAACCATATTTCCTAGTTTCTAAGACTCTCTCTCCTCTTACCCCTTCGCTGTTGTCCCTGTTTCGCCGCTTTTTGCGGTACCACGGCCCCAAAAATGGACTGAAATTCGTAATATTATCGCGTCTTGTTTGAGACTGGTTTGCCGCGGCGGATTCGCTGGGTGTCTGGTATTTTGAAGGGGAGAAGAATAAATTGAGATACGCTTGCCGAACTTCAGTGGCGTAACTAGGGACCCGCAGAGTCCGCGACCACGGGGGGGGGGGGCATGATATTTTCACAAAATAAGGGGCCCTTTCGTCTTAAGAATTAATTTTTTTCGACGAAAATTGTACTAATGCTTGATAACCAATAAAAAAGTATTTTTTATAAAGGGCCCTTTTGTTATCCTGCGGGGGGCCCCGAACGTTGTCGTTACGCCACTGCCGAACTTGTTTTAATGTTGCTCTTACGTCATGACGGTCTAGCTTTATATTAGAAGGGTTTTGACACGCGCAGTTTGCACGCGCGCGTAGAAATGCGAGGTTTTTCGCGCCCTAAGCGCGCGCTCGTAATATTACAAAAGTTAAAGCTGTGACGTAGAAGCTACATAATAATAATAATAATAATAATCAGTTAGGCTAATAATAAAGGCGGTACCACCTTTGGCCTAAATCATCAAGCGACTTTTAAAGCCATTAATTCAGGTGGTTAAGTTCAAGTCAAGTTCAAGTTTTTTTATTGACAATCTGATATGTTTTACATATAAGGTATTCAAGGGCCAAGTCAATGAGCGACTTAAAGCCCTTTTAATTCTAATATGATTATATTTGGATGAATTAAACCCAAAAACATGCGAAAGTACATGTTTCAAATAACATTAACACAACTTTCCCTTTAAATATGAATTTGAAAAAGGAAATAAGCACTTATATAAATATATTTAATTAAAAATATAATGAATAATAAACCATTAATTTCCCAGGTACTTATGTTTGTTCACCATAAGTAACATAATAACAATTAGTATGTCAATTAGGAAATATTAACGCTGAAATGATTTTCCGAGTTATTACACAATTAAGGTGAAGTTCGGCACAGATCCCCCTAGTGTCTAAATATTACCTGGGCGAGAGTGTCAGTGTCCAAAAAATGTTCGGTACGAAAATTAGCATTAAAACAATGGAAAGTGTCATACTTATGCCACTTGCGCTTACACTTGATTAAAATTTGAAAAGTTGATTCCTACTTTTTCCCATTCATCGCTTGAAAGCAGAATCCAGGTAACTTTATTAACAAATCTTAAAAAGATATCTGGATTGGGCTTTCAGACGTCGAATTGCAAAGCCCTTAATGCCCTAAGCACGTGCTTATTTGGCTTAATCCAGCCCTGAAAAAGCCTGAATTGAAACATTGCAACCCTTCGCCAATAAAAATAGGCCAACTGATTTTGCTCCAAAAGATAATCAAAAGGATGAAATCTGCGCTAAAAAGAAATAGGAGATACTGGTCAGGATATATAAAGAAGAAGTTTGGTGTGAAATGATTTTTGGCAATGGGCGACGTATTGGACGCGTCCTATGGACTCAAAAGAAACCAGAAAACGCAGAAGCGACACATCTTTCAAAGGACCCGTGTATCGACGCTGCTAGTTCCTTCTGAAGACGCCAAAAGGCCCTTCAAGATTCTTTTGACACTTTTCAGAGACCCCGTTTCAAAGAAACCCCCGAATTGTCACGTACCCGCGGAACCCCGAAAACTTAATAATTAAAACCCCCCATAGAAACGTATATTTTCTTTTGGTAGCGATCATATACTGGCGCTCAAAATATAATTTCGCCTTGAAATAGCTGCTAAAATAAACGTATTTTTACGAAGTCATCTAATTTGTTGACGCGAAAAGATCTTAGTCGAAGAAGTTCATTATTAAATTTCAAAAGTATTTACTTCGTACGCGCTTATCTATTTCGTTGAAGCGATAAGATACTACACTTTGATCTTATCCAAATGATGAAGTAGTTCTTTAATTCATTTCAAACAAAATTTATATGAGATAATCTATTTTATTAAGGTGATAAGAAACTACACTTTGATCTTAGTCGAAGTTCATTTTTCAATTTTAAACTTAATTACTTCGTACGCAGTTACCTATTTCATTGAAATACTACACTTTGATCTAAGCCTAAAATTCAAAAAGAAATATTTTATTTGAAGTAATCTACTTGGTCTAAAACCAAATATTTTACAGGTGATTATGTACACATAAATGTTTTATTTAGGTTTTTTCAAAAAGCATGTTACAGAATTACACCAAAACAATTCAACAAAGATATGTATATTAATTATTGTTGGTAAAACCACATGTAACATAATCATTCATAAGTATGCCATAAAAGCATTTTCGTTAATGAAACCTTGTTCACGGGATATGACGTAAATTACGTCACTTACAACTCCGTGATGAAATACGCGTCATCAACTTTACTGATGGGAAACGGAAGTTAGTGAGAATTCCTCACGCGTTTCTGGCTTTGCCCTTGTCAAGTTTAGCTCGTGCCTCGCGATCACATGATTTCATTTCCATGGTAACCTTTTCAATAGCGCCAGGATTATAAGCATTTTTGTATTTTTGGGTCCGCTTAATGTATGTTCCGCGTGAAACAAGGTCTCATTGAATTTTTTTCAATGGAAATGTTATACAGAGGCATACTTATGAGTAATTATGTTACATATGGTAAAACCCACCAAGGCTTATGCACAAATTTATCGCTTAGGTTCTGATGAATCATTTTGCTAAGATAAGTATCTTAGCAAAATGATTCATCAGAACCTAAAACTGGCTATTAGAAATAAGAGACTGTGTTTCTGAAGGTATTTGTTTTTCAAATTTGAGATTTAGACGCGATTTGTGCGGCATTTATCAACCCGAGTGTGGCTGTTCTGTCAAGTAAGATAATATTTTAGATGTAGAAATTTTGAAAAAGAAGATGTCGCTACTGCCCTATCGTTAATTTTCTTCTCGCGTGGACAATGCCGTAGACATCACTCTCTTTGCTAGACCTTTACTTATGGGGATCTTATGATAGGCTTATGCTACCACTTATAGTTTTAAATGTTATTTACGATGAAATAGATTTAATTTTTCGATGAGATTTTATTAAAAAAAACGCCGAAAGGAACTGAGTATAGAGATTATTGAGGTGTTTAATTTATTTTTTGAAAGGTTGATCATTCTTTAGCTCATAAAAGAGACCGGGGGGAGGGGGTGTGGTAAAAGGGGGTTTTCAGTTTTGGAAATTGGTCGAAAGAGCGACTCAGAGGAGGGAAGAAGCCAGCTTTGGAACCGCAAGATGCAATTCACCGCTTTTCAAAGTTTTGACTGATGGCATTCCAGAGTTTTCAATATTAGTGCCCATCAAAGGGGAGAGCGCTCCGACTCAAAAATGAATGCGCCCCAAAAAAAGCGGCTCACTATTGTGCGCCAAAGCTCAAGACCGCCTTTATTGAGTTTCAACTGCATCGCATAGTTTTTATCACTCCTACGTATTATCACACTTTTTTATCGAGAATAAACAAACAATGTCTATAATCACAATTAAAATAATTGAAAACCTTTTTGAAGCAAGCTTAAAACACTGAATTAATCAGAAAACTTTAATTCTCAAAATTTCATCAAAATCTGACACGTATTTTTCCAAAACAAGTTGTATTTTTCCAAAACAAATTGTATTTTTCCAAAACAAGTTATATTTTAAGGCATCAATAAATTTATATATTTTTTAATTTGGAATCATAACCAACTTTTTGGAGTAAAGAATTGCAATTATTAATTTATAATTTAAGAAATTTTACTATTAATTATAAAATTTCTTAAATATTACTATTAATTATGAAATTTCTTAAATATTTTTTAATTATAAAATTTTTAATATATTTAATTTACTTTATAAAATTTATAAAATATTTATTTTAATCGCAAATTTCTAACTTTTAATAAATTGCTATTTATTATAACATTTCTAACTTTTAACGTATTGCTATTTATTATAAAATTTCTAACTTTTAATATATTGCTATTTATTATAAAATTTCTAACTTTTAATATATTGCTATTTATTACAAAATTTCTAACTTTTAACATATTGCTATTTATTATAACATTTCTAACTTTTAACATATTGCTTTATATTATAAAATTTCTAACTTTTAACATATTGCTTTTTATTATAAAATTTCCAATTTCTAAAATACTGCTAATAATTATAAAATTTCTAATTTCTAAAATATTACTATTATTTATAACATTTCTTAAATATTTATTTTAATTGTAAAATTTCTAAAATATTTATTTTAATTGGAAATTTTTAACTTTTAACAAATTGCTATTTATTATAAAATTTCCAACTTTTAACATATTGCTATATATTATAAAATTTCTAACTTTTAACATATTGCTATTTATTATAAAATTTCCAATTTCTAAAATACTGCTAATAATTTTAAAATTTCTAACTTCTAAAATATTACTAATAATTATAAAATTTTTAACTTCTAAAATATTGATATGAATTTTTAATTATAAAATATTGATATGAATTTTTAATTATAAAATATGATTATTAATTTTTAATTACTTTATCGTTACGGGTTTGAACCACCTTTTTAGAAACATGAAGCAAACGAAGTTTTGGTGTTATAATTTTTATGTATATATTTCCTCCAAGAATCATATATTTAACTTTCGCTGGTTATCATTATCTTCATTGAAGCATATTGAGCCGTTTAAAGCTTTTTTAGCACTTTGTGAAAATAATACGGCGTTAGCACAACTAGTTCTATTAGAGGGTGAATATATTTATTCAGTAGTTTTTTATGGCCACTAGAATTGGGGGCTGCGAATACTGGTCGTTTGTCACGACTGGCGGTGGGAAAGTGAAGTATTTTTTAGACTATGGCGGATTGAGGGGTTGGGGAGTAGGCCTCGGTTACGTTGCTCCAATTTGTCAGTTAAGGGCACCCAGGCCTATTGAAGGTTCTTTTTAAAGGGAATTGCCACGGGGGATTATACATTATGAAAGATGGCGCCACTTGAAATTCAAAGCGCTCAAAAATACAAAGATATCGCTACTAACCGTAGCGTGAGAAATTTCACGAAAACCACAAATTTTACTTATTTTTTCAAGTAGGTCATATAATTTGATTTAAATTTATAATTTTAATCATAGAATTAAACCTTTTTGAGCTCCGTTTTAAGCAAAGCACGACGGACAACACTGTATCGTGGTAGTTGGTTTGTAGGCAGTATATTTAAAGCGAGTGACGGCTCCATAGAAAACCCTTATAGCTCCAAAAGACCCCTAAAGTATCGCCCCCTATCGTTGCGAAATATTTTAATTTTATTACCGGATGAGAAGCTCCGACTATAGAATAATGGCAGTGCTACGTCACACGACGTCACCCATGCTTTTTCATATTCTAAAAAAATTCGCGACCATAATGGCGGCCATGGCCAAAGCTGCGGAGTGATACTACTCTATTTCTCCGTTTGATGTTAACTCTTTGAAAAAATACTTAATCATATACAATCTTTGTTGATAAACCTAATGTAGTTGTGTACGTTTTCATATTTAAACTTATTTTTGTTCAATTTAAAAGATGTGTCTTATAATTTGACGCTAGGCCTCGGTCATGCGACGGTGAACGTGTTCAATTCGAGAGACTAGTACTTCAAATGTGATGTGTGAGGTTTTACAATCACCGTGTCTGTCTGTCTGTGAGTCTGTCTGTCTGGGCTGCGAACGCGTACGCATTTGCGAGGCAAAATGTAATTACTGCGTTCGCAGTTTCTTGGAATTAGGGAAAAGCTTTTTCATTGGGTGTAATATAAATTTTATCCATTAGTTAGTATCGGGCGGGATTCGAACTCTGCTGTACGTCTGGTGAGCGTTCTACCCCAGAACCACGGATATTTGTTACGCTTCACTGAAAATTATAAACTCTTCCGAGGAGAGGTATATTTTGGCTTGCCACCTTGTTAAAAATAAATCAGATATTTAGTCCCCGTTCGTAAGCTTTGTACATCTCAACCGATCAGACTTAATACACTAGGTTAGAAAAGCTGTCGAAAACGCCATCTAACGTACCAACAAACTACACTATTGTCGCCAATTGGTTTAATTTGCACCTAGTTAAGGCGAAAAATACCACCTTCATCATCACAGTAATCCTAATAAACTTAAATTTTTAATTTTGCACTTAATTTCTTCATTTTTATCGGAATTAATCTAAAATTAATGCAAGTAAAGCAATAAAACTTCTAAATCTGTGAGATAAAATATACTTTAAATATCGATTGATTTTGGAATAAACTTATTTGATGTAGGTGTACTCAAATATAATATAAGCCTCGTACCGTAGATTCGAAATCAGATTTGGTAACTAAGCGCTTACCCACTTCCGGCACGTGACCTCGAAAATGTCGACCTCCATCGGTGAAAATCTCTAGTAACCTTGGCCGTCATAGGACTACGGCAGCGACCGATGGAGGCCGACATTTAGGAGGTCACGTGCCGGAAATGGGGGAACGCTTCGTTACAAAACCCTCAATCTGAATTTTTTTAATCTAGTGTACGAGGTTTATATTATCATATGTAACATAATTACTCATAAGTATGCCTCTCTATATAACATTTCCATTGAAAAAAATTCAATGAGACCTTGTTTCACGCGGAACATACATTAAGCGGACCCAAAAATGCAAAATGCTTATAATCCTTGCGCTATTGAAAAGGTTACCAAGGAAACAAAATCTCGTGATCGCGAGACACGAGCTAAACTTGACACGGGCAAAGCCAGAAACGCGCGAGGAATTCTCACTAATTTCCGTTTCCCATCAGTAAAGTTGATGACGCGTATTTCGTCACGGAGTTGTAAGTGACGTAATTTACGTCATATCCCGTGAACAAGGTTTCATTAACGAAAATATTTTTATGGCATACTTATGAGTGATTATGTTACATATGATATTATCTTTGGTGTACCTTAGAAAGGCTTAGATATATACTATAAATAAACCTAATCGCTAAACTACTGGAAAGTACCTAGCAAATGTAGGGTGCCTGTACGATTACTGTAGGATTATGTACGATTACTATAGGATTATGTACGATTACTGTAGGATTATGTACGATTACTGTACGATTATGTACGATTACTGTAGGATTATGTACGATTACTGTAGGATTATGTACGATTACTGTAGGATTATGTACGATTACTGTAGGATTATGTACGATTACTGTAGGATTATGTACGATTACTGTAGGATTATGTACGATTACTGTAGGATTACGTAGGATTCATGCAGGATTATGCACGATTACTGTATGATTCCTGTAGGATTATATAGGATTCATGTCGGATTGCGCGATATTTTTTTAAAAACACAACCTTCAATCACCTACTACTTTCACAATAGTTAAAAGTAATGACCTTTAAAAAAAAGTTTAAAAACAACATAATTTCTAAGACGAAATATTTTGTGTCAAATATTTAAAGCTATGTATACATAATAGCAAAATGTGGCCAAGAGAAATGAAGTTAAAAAAATCCCGCTAAACCTTACTAATGATGCAATTGTAGTTCAGGTTTTCCAACCAAACCCAACTGAGATTTACAACTAAAAAGGAAAAAGGACTGAAAAAAAATAGCATACAGAATGGAAAGAAAGGCTATTCAATAGGTGAGTGAAGATCAAAAGGTGCCGAAGAGTGGGTTTTGTAGCCAAAGAGCCCCGCTAGTTAGATCGGCCAACCGCCTCTAGATGGGGCTTCCTTACCTGCGTATGACACTTTCCACCCCGCCACTCACGCACCCGACACCCATTCCCGCTTTTAAAGTAGGTCTAAACCGCCTTCGAGCGCGCTAGCGGGTGAGGACGATTACGGGCGCGCATTGGCGGGAAGCCCCTTTTACGGGGTATCACGCGTTCTTAGTGTATTTGAGCCGTGGTAAGGGTCTAGATTTAAGGATCACCATGTGAATTTGACATGTTCCTGAATGCGGGGAACGCAGCCGGTCATAGGACTTAAATGAGCTTAGGTATTCAATGTACCGAGAAGACCAGAAGCCCCCCACCCTCCCTCCCAGCTTCCAAAAAGCTTTTGTCGCTTTTTGTAAAAAGCCAACTTTTGTAGCAAACGGAACACAGAGCGAAAAGAATCAAAAGAAATTGGGAACGGCTTCGTCCAGAAGAGAGACTCACAAAAGAAATCAGCGTTTCTCAAACAGTTCCGTCGCCTATTTTGTTTGATATCTATACTTCGAATATTTAGTTCCTCATCTTTATACTTTGAAATCGAAAGCTAAACGTGCCTAATGACTTTAGTAATGGCTTAAACTTAGGTAATTTAAATAATGAAAAAAAGGTAAAAGCGAAATATTATTATCAGGTCACCCATTTTTGTGTTAATTAATTTAAGTTTCTTATACGGGTTCAGTATTCAAGGGGGAAAGAAATTTGGAAGTGAAGATTATAAACTAATTCATTAATCGGCAATAGTAAATATTTGAATCTTGATTAATTGAGAATGGTGAAGATTATAAACCAATTCATTAATCGGGAGTATTAAATATTTGAATATTGATTAATTGAGAATGGTGAAGATTATAAACCAATTCATTAATCGGGAGTATTAAATATTTGAATCTTGATTAATTGAGAATGGTGAAGATTTTAAACCAATTCATTAATCGGGAGTATTCAATATTTGAATCTTGATTAATTGGGAATGGTGAAGATTATAAACCAATTCATTAATCGGGAATAGTAAATATTTGAATCTTGATTAATTGGGAATGGTGAAGATTATAAACCAATTCATTAATCGGGAGTATTAAATATTTGAATCTTGATTAATTGAGAATGGTGAAGATTTTAAACCAATTCATTAATCGGGAGTATTCAATATTTGAATCTTGATTAATTGGGAATGGTGAAGATTATAAACCAATTCATTAATCGGGAATAGTAAATATTTGAATCTTGATTAATTGGGAATGGTGAAGATTATAAACCAATTCATTAATCGGGAGTATTAAATATTTGAATCTTGATTAATTGAGAATGGTGAAGATTTTAAACCAATTCATTAATCGGGAGTATTAAATATTTGAATCTTGATTAATTTGGAATGGTGAAGATTATAAACCAATTCATTGATCGGGAATAGTAAATATTTGAATCTTGATTAATTGGGAATGGTGAAGATTATAAACCAATTCATTAATCGGGAAGAGTAAATATTTGAATCTTGATTAATTGGGAATGGTGAAGATTATAAACCAATTCATTAATCGGGAATAGTAAATATTTGAATCTGGATTAATTGGGAATTTTATGGGTTTCAATCTGGATTAATTGGGAATTTTATGGGTTTCAATCTGGATTAATTGGGAATTTTATGGGTTTCAATCTGGATTAATTGGGAATTTTATGGGTTTAAATCTGGATTAATAGGGAATTTTATGGGTTTCAATCTGGATTAATTGGGAATTTTATGGGTTTCAATCTGGATTAATTGGTAATTTTATGGGTTTAAATCTGTATTAATTGGTAGTTTATGGGTTTCAATCTGTATTAATTGGGAATTTAACGGTTTCAGTCTGGATTAATTGGGAATTGTACTGGTTACAATATTGATTAATTGGGAACATTGAAGAGTATAATCTTGACTAATTGGGAATAATGAAGAATAAAAAATTAATTAATTTGGAATAAAGAAATTAACCTCGACTAAACAGGAATAATGAAGATGATACTCTTGGTTAATTGGAAATAATGAAGATTATAATCTTGGTTAATTGGGAATTTTGAAGATAATAATTTTGATTAATTGGGAATAATGAATATTAAAAGATAATAATAAGATAAGATTAAAATAATGATTTTATCATTAAAAGTCAAGATTATAATAATGATTTTATCAGGAAAAGTCAAGATTATAATAATGATTTTATAAGGAAAAGTCAAGATTATAATAATGATTTTATCATTAAAAGTCAAGTTTATAATATGGATTTAACGCAGATAATGAATATTATTGTCGTGATAAGTTGGGAATAATGAAGATAATAGTCTTGATTAAATATGACTATTGTGGACTATAATCATAATTAATCAAAAATAGTGAAGAGTATAATCCTGATTTATCGTAAATAGTCAGAATAGTCTTGATTAAACGGGAATTGTGGAGATTACAATATTGTTTAAACGGGAATTGTGGAGACTACAATATTGATTAAACGGGAATTGTGGAGACTACAATATTGTTTAAACGGGAATTGTGGAGACTACAATATTGATTAAACGGGAATTGTGGAGACTACAATATTGATTAAACGGGAATTGTGGAGATTACAATATTGTTTAAACGGGAATTGTGGAGACTACAATATTGATTAAACGGGAATTGTGGAGACTACAATATTGATTAAACGGGAATTGTGGAGACTACAGTATTGATTAAACGGGAATTGTGGAGATTACAATATTGTTTAAACGGGAATTGTGGAGATTACAATATTGTTTAAACGGGAATTGTGGAGATTACAATATTGTTTATATGGGAATTGTGAAGATTTTATTCTTGCTTAATGGTGAATAATGAAGATTATAAAGTTAAATAATCGTGAATAAAATTTAAATTAAATGGGAATATTATAGCTTAGATTAATCGGGAATAGGGAAGATTATGATCTTGATTAATCGAGATTTTTTCGAAACAAAAGGATGAATAGATCGGCTCCGATCTAAAGTAAAAATTGGGGGAAAGAAAGCTTAGATTCGTTCCATTTATTTCGTTCATAAAGACAAGCTTTCCTTAACCCAAAAACTGACATCACGAAAGCTTATTTCACCCCAACAGAGAAACAGAAAAAAAACCGCTAAAGCATTATTCCTAATTTCTAAAGAACCTTACGTTCAAGGCAAAGTAGCCAAAACTCATCTATTGTCTTTGGTTTTAGCAAGGGCGTTTGGCTCTCTTTCATAAAATACAGACTATTGATAAAGGAGGGACTTACAATCTTTAGGCGCCGCAAAAAAACGAAGCTTCTGACCCAATAGGATTTTCCGATAATAGCGCGAGAGGGGCACCCGAAAACCACCGAATTGTTTAACTTTAACCGCGCTAATAGAAGCGTGTAATTGGCTCCGAGTACAACAGATGGCGCTAGTCGTCCTTACGGGGGAAAATTCAAGCTTCATTTTTATTTAAGCGAACAAAAGTCCGTGGTTTTTCCAAAGATTTTTTTCTCCTCCTCCTCACCATCTTCTGTCTATTCACCTGAATATAGGGATGAAGTAGGGATACAATGTTCTTTGTGCTTTAGCGCGTAATACGGGGGGGGGGGGTTGAAAATTGGGATGTTACGGTAGACTGGTGGCGAAGAAAATCTTGGTCTTCCCAAAAAACAATCTTTCAATTTAAAAGGCGTCGAAAGAGGGCCATCCTGTTCCTTTACAGCGACTCGATTCTGGATGAATAAGAAATCTTTGTGGCGGCGATGGGGTGTTGATCGCTATATAATTAATGTCAGATGCTGCCAAAGAATGATCTAATTTTAGACGGTTACCCTACGATGATTTTCGCATCCTATTTTAGACTACCATCAATAAAATAATTTTTTTTAAAGATATTTTTTGAAAAGAAAAAGGTGAAGAAAGTTTATATAGGTCTGATCAGGTATATTCCTCATTAATATTTTTTTATAGATAATACCCGAAGTATATAATATAACTGATAAGTATCCATCTAAGCTATGCCTGTTGCAAAAGTATGCGTTGCGAGGATTCGACCATAGAAGTTATACTTTCAAATTTTCAAGAGTTTAAATACGATACTGCATTAACGCTGAATGGTTAGGTTGTGATTAGTTTATAATATATCTCTTATAGGCGTAAATGTTTTTTAAACGATGCGTTTAAAAACAGTAAAACACTTGGTTAAATTTGCAAATTTAATTAAAATCAATGATATTTACAATTAGCTGAACATGTTTCTGAACCGGACCACATTATACAAATGGAAGATGTCAAGCTTCTGAAGAGCCTAAAAAACCGAGTTTAACTTAATTTAAGGGAGTCAATTGAGATAATAAAATGAAAAGATAAAAACAGTCTAATTAACCGCGAAGATGGCCCTTTACACTATACAAATCGATTTTTTAGACGCTAGCATTACAAAGGCTTATTATCAATCTTTAAATATATTTTTCATGGCCATTAAAATATTAAAAAAGAATAATCATTCATTATGTCGCCGCGATTTTGAAAATTGTATTAGTGTACACCTAACGACGAGGCGCGAAAGCCTACTCGAAACAGCTGTAGTGTTAATAAATAAATATAAATTGTGCAATAGTTGTTAGTTTATTTTATTTTAATTTATAAACAGAAGCAAGCCGGTGATAACTTGAACCTTTTTATTTGATTTTAATTTATACGCACTATGATTAAGTCTGACCGGTTTCAAAGCGCATGGCATCTTCAGAGATTGTTTGTAAATATCATTGATTTTAATTAAATATGTAAACTTTACGAAGTTTTTTTCTGTTTATAAGTACATAAGTACTTATGGCAGAAGTATCTAGACAATAAAAACGAAACATGTAACTTGGCAGGCACGTGGTACTTTTCTATGAGCGTGAATTCGCTCCAAACTTTGAATGCGTTCACCGCATCACGGCTCAAAATTGTATTACTCCGCCTGACGATATGAAATGTGAAAATTACACTTATTTAAAAAGGACAATTTTTCTAAGTAAAATTACCAATTTTCTTCCGAAAAATATCTATGAAAATAAATTATCAGCAGAAAGAGATAGCCACTTATCTTGTAAGAAATATTTATATACTTTTAATAATGCATTTACAATTTACTACATTTAAAATACAAAAATTGAACCATTCTAAGATTTATGAAAATTATAAATAGGTTGCCATTAAGATTCTCTGAATAAAGTTATCGCTCTAATAATTCTACTGGTTTCTCGCCAAAACAATTGATTACAGAAAGTCTAAATGAATTCCCTATTTAAACTTAATTTAATTATGTTTAAAATAAAAAAATACAAATGAGACCAATGACTAATGCTCAAGTCACCACCTTAGTCCCAAGTCAGCTAGCGACCTTTGATGCTTTTAAATCAGGTTACACTTACTATTATCGTTAATCTATTCTACCACCGCACACTAAATTCACTATAGGTCAGTTCTAACCACAAAATGACCGGTACAACATGTCCGCAAAACGAACGATCACCTGACAATGTATCTGACGTTTCTTTAAAAAAAAAAACTTTTGGACAAGGTCGAATTCGCATCCGAATATGGAGAGAAAGAAATCAACAATGTGGATAAATTTAAATTTAGATTGAAAACCATTTAAACGTAAAACGAAAGATACAATATGGGAACAATTAAACTTGGTATAAAATAAACACACTATAGATATATGGGCATATCTATGGAAACTGACCAAAGAGGAGAGTTTGTGGGGGATGGAGAAGGCTGGTCTCCCGGCGTCTATTCTTCGCCGCATAGCGCGGAAGCTCGACACCCGATACGTCATCGCGAGAGGTGCCGCGCGGGAAAGTGCGCCTCTGGGTACATCTCCAAAAATCTTTCCCTCCCTGCGCAAACCTCAGTTTGTTATTTCATTTCTGGCGGCTATATTATCCGCGGTGGGGCGCGACCGGCGCACCGGGATAGCGCTACGTATGGCGAATAGGGGGGGAAGGGGGGGGTTACGTGCCGCGGGGAGAAGCCCATCTTCCCAGGGGATGAATTTTAATAAAGTTGTTCAAATAGAGGGTGTCGTTGGTGCAATTATCGGTAGGCGACACTTTTGGGTGCCTCTCTATCGTCGCCGATTGTCCACGCACACACCTACGAAATACGATTCCGCGCAACTCCGGAACGTTATCAACCCGTTCGTAATCCTAAGTCGCAATCAACGTCGATACTTAGGACAAAGGTAAAAAAGATGGGGCTTTTCGACCTCTTCCCCCATTTCTCTTCATATTATATCCTTTTCCAGGGAATATAAATATATCTTTAGAAATTCCATTAATAATTTATCATAACGTATATCTTTTCCCGCGAGATTCGGCCGTTGTTATATATAAAAGAGTTTCGACGTCGGCGTATGAGAGGCGGGTGTGGAAGAATTCGTGTTTGTTTTGTAGAACAGAGAGCGCTCAGAATGTCAGAAAAATAATAATAGCCTGGAAGAAAAGGTGATGCCAAAACGTGTTTGAGATTTCAAAACGACACGATGAATATTAAGCAAATAAGCCATAGAATCCTGGATCACAGATGGCGCCATATCCCGTACCAACACTTGACTCGCTATTGTTTTAAAGTTAAATTCATATATACGATATAGCGTTATATAGAAAAATATATAATATACTTTGTACGAGTTTTTGAAAACTCGAATATAATGTAGAAGTAATATATATAAGGTTTGGGGCGGTATTGTGAATATTATGCTAATAATTGGTAATCGTAAAATCTAAACAAAATTGCTCTAATCAGAAGGCAATTAAAATTTTGTCGAAACATTTATTAGTCTCGAGGCTGAAATAACTACATTTATTTGACTAAAATGTTTTCAATTTGCTACTTCGATCTCGTAAGAGCTTTTGATACTACATATTTAAGGGTAACAGGGTTGCAAGGGCCGTGGAACACCCTGGATATAGTGTAATTAACTTACCCCTATTATGATTTCTTGTTGTGCCAACAAATGGTGGCTCTAGTGTAGTACCTTGTTGGTACGTTAGATGGCGTTTTCGACAGCTCCTCTAACCTAGTGTATTAGGTCTGATTGGTTGAGATTTACAAAGCTTACGAACGGGGACTAAACATCTTATTTTTATTTGAAATGTGGCATAACTTAATAATAATAATAATAAGAAGAATAATCAGGTAGGCTAATACCCAAGGCACCACCTTAAGCCTAAGTCATCAAGCGACTTTAAAAGTCATTAATTCAGATGGCCGGGTTACAATGCGTAGGAGGGTGGTGGCAAGCCCTTCATGCCACGCGAGCCAACTATATACTGACTACAAACCAACTACCACGATACAGTGTTGCCCTTTGTATTTTGCTTAAAACGGAGCCAAAATCGGTCTATTCAAGTAGATTAATTGGTATTTAAAATATGAACGAAAATTAATTGACGATGTCAGGAATCCATACCTCTACTGGGAATGCTTATCGCGGCAGATTTTCGTCTCGATGTGGTTGACGGTTTATTTGACGTCACTACATGTATGTGAACTTAACAAACAACAACGTGAGAGGGGAGTGCGCGCAAAGGGGATTTTTTCTCTAGTAGGCGGGGCCAAAGCCGTCAGAGTGATCTTACCATACGCGATACGCCAGGATAAGCATTCCAAGTAGAGGTATGGATTCCTGATGATGTCAATAAACGTGAAGAAAATTTAAACAAAGTGTCAAACAGAACAGCACCAAGTTCACAATATATCGATGACGAGGGACATATAGAATTAACCACTGTGGCTTACCGTCGAGGTATACGGTACATCGTTCTGCTTCCCGTCTAAACGACATAGTTATATGAAAACCGTGCCATAATAGGGGGGTGGGCATTCAATTCCGGACGTCGAGCCAGATAGACCATTGCCAGTTACCGCGGTCGCCATTTCCGCCAAGATAGGAGGAGGTGGTATAAAGCCATCTTCTTTCAGCCGCATTCAAATAGACCTTTTTATATTGGCCCGTGCACGCGGCCCTCCGAAAGCGCGAATCCTATTAAAATAACCACGAGCGCCGTACATGACTTTTTCCACGTTGAATCGGCGGCTTCCTCGATGGAATACGCTTACGAAGACTATCTTTTGAGGCAACAATGCTTGTCGAGGCGACACCTTTTCCAACACAGCCATACAGACACTGTCAAAAGGATCCCGTTTGAAGTTAATATTTTTGGCAGAATGGGACCCTTCCCGGCTACGTTAGATAGAACAGAATAGAGTGAAAACGCCGCGGCTCTCTTTTCGGATGTCGTCCACGCATCAAACCAATATCTTTTTAGCATTTATAGCCAGCTCAATAGTGTCGTTTTTTGGGGTTGAATTCTTCAATGGCCGGGATGCGAATACTGGTCCCTGGTGTCTCTCAGTAAGGGGGGGGGGGGGGCTAGCTTATCGGACAGGATATGGGTATCACCGCCGTTGTCCCAAATGTCGCTTTTTTCTAGCACGAGCGTGTTAAAAAGGCTGCTCAAAGATGGTGACCATTTAACATCAAACCGAGTATTGAGCGCGAATCAAATCGGTTGCCAACATCGTTGAACTGTAATCGTAGAGATCGGCGGACAAATAAATTAACCGGCAAAATTTCGATTAATCATAAAAATGTCGGCTAACTGTTTATTTATGAACATTTTATACGAATAAACAACGATTTAACATGCAAAAATAATAGGTTTTTTTCTGTTATTTTATGGATAATTGTCAGTTATGAATAAAAATAAATAATTGGATAATTTCTTATTCAAACGCCGATCTCTACGTAATCGGTTATAATGTTACCAAGGAGACTACCCGAGGTGGTTGTCACCGATTTTGTTGAAACTCCTGCAAGGCTGCCTATAAGTTCTACAGCTTAGCAGTTTGTAATTTGTTAAATAAAAAAATAAAAAAATAAATACATTTATTTCGGGGAAAACAATTAATACGCTACATTTGGACCCAGTGAGAGCTTTGGTCAAGGTCACAATCCCTAAGAATAAATAAACAAATTCTTGTTAAGGGGGAGAATACAGTTAAAACTGACGTTTAAATCACAACATTAAATTTTGGTCTTCTAAAATTGGCACCGTGCTCTTTTTACTGAAAAATCTTTTATTATGTCATTAAGGGGGAAGAATACAGTAAAAGCCTCTTTTTCGTTCAAGCTGAACGTTTCTGTTTAACAATTACATAATTTAATTATGTTTTTATTATTAGGCTGAACCTTCCTCTAGTGCTTAAAATAATTTTGATAATTCTAATATTAATAGTTAACGAGATATAAGGTCCTAACTAAAGGGTAGTTTGTCCACTTGCCCAACTTGTTTAGCTCCGGGGGTCCGAATTAAAACGTAATAACTTAATTACTTTTAAATTTAAAATTGCCAAAATTATTTTAATCACTAAACCAGAGGCTGTTCTACACATAAATATTAATTTTATAAGTTAAAATACAAAATTAAAAGAGTTCAGCTTGAAATAGCGCGAAAGTAGACAATGGCCACAGTAGTCTTCCCCCACGAACGTGAAATACGTTAAAAAGAAAATGAACCATTTCCAAAAAGATAATAAATAAATTTATAACGATGAGAGTGTCACTCTTCTGATGAGGGTATCACGAACAGTTGAACCTAATAACGGTTAAGTCCAAACCTTGATATCGCCTTTTGAGGTGGAAAGATTGTAGAGATTCCAAAAAGCACGAACCCCCCAAAGCTATCAAAAACAATCAGATACGTCGAAGGAAATCAAATGAAACGTCCGTGAAAAAGCAATGACCACGTGAACAAAACCACACAGTCGGGGTTAAAGCTCGAAGGAGCGAAAAACGACGCGTGACGGGGGGGAGGGGGGCTGAAGTGCGCCAGGCTGCGTCAAGATTCGAAATTCGAGATAAAAATTATTGGGCGATGGGCGCGGACTGAAAGCGCGAATGAGACACGCGTCAAAGCGGTCGAACGGTGGGTTTCTCCTCAAATCATTTTGAAAAAAAAAGTTTGCATTGTATTGAAAAGAATCGAGAAGGAGCCAACGCGGCTATGGCGACGTCAATCGAAACGTCACGACTCGCCTTTCACTTTCTGTATTTGCTCTTTCTAAAAGCTTTCCATAGAGATTAAAAATCAAAATGGATAGAAAGCGACCGCTCACCCTGACGGATCGCGATCTACTCCCCAGATAAAAATATCTCGCGTCTCACATTATAAGTGAAGAATTCAATATTAGCTAGATTTATTTTATTTTCAACTGTAATCAAATTTAATTGAAGTAAAATTGGGAGGTTGGAAAGCATCTATTCGCATTTTATCTTAAGTACAGCTAGATTTATTTTATTTTAAATTTTAGTAAAAGTTAATTTAATTAAACTTTGAGGGTACGGAAGACAAAGAGCTCTATTTTCATTTTCTCCAAGTACAGATAGATTTATATTATTTTAAATTTTAATTAAAGTTAATTGAAGTAAAATTGGGAGGTTGGAAGACGAAGAGCTCTTTTTGCATTGTCTCTAAGTACAGCTAGATTTATTTTATTTTAAATTTGAATTAAAATTAATTGAAGTTATTGGGAGGGATTTTGGCATTTTCTCCAAGTAAAGCTCGATTTATTTTATTTTTAAATTTTAATTAAAGATAATTGAAGTATAATTGGGAGGTCTATTGGCATTTTCTACAAGTACAGCTAGATTTATTTTATTTTAAATTTTAATTAAAGTTAATTGAAGTAAAATTAGGAGGTGTATTGGCATTTTCTCCAAGTACAGCTCGATTTCTTATATTTTAAATTTTAATTAAAATTAATTGAAGTAAAATTGGTAGGGATTTTGGCATTTTCTCCAAGTACAGCTCGATTTATTTAAAAATATTGTAAGTGTTTTTAAAATAAAATTACTACCATAAAGTATCCGTCGTCGTAAAGAGTTACTGTTTTAAATCAATTAAATACCATGGTCAATAAATTAAACATATACGATTAGATTTATTTTATTTTATTTTAAATTTTAATTAAAGTTAATTGAAGTAAAATTGGTAGGGATTTTGGCATTTTCTCCAAGTACAGCTCGATTTATTTAAAAATATTGTAAGTGTTTTTAAAATAAAATTACTACCATAAAGTATCCGTCGTCGTAAAGAGTTACTGTTTTAAATCAATTAAATACCATGGTCAATTAAACATATACGATTAGATTTATTTTATTTTATTTTAAATTTTAATTAAAGTTAATTGAGGTAAAATTGGGAAGTATATTGGCATTCTATCCAAGCACAAAGAGTGGGCGGAGTCATATAACTAAGTGGTTTCTAAACAAGTCGGGTACGTTATAATACTCCCGACAGCCCAAATAAACGAAGTCAGTTTTAAAGCTTTTATTGGTTATTTACACAAACACAATAGTATCGAATGCATTACCTCCATCAGTAGAGCGAGTCAAAGGCGTATATATTTATTGCGGGTTCCTTCCCACATACATTAAGTGTACCGGTCCGTAACCGCCCGTTGAAAAGTGACAATGTCCTTGTTTGCAATTACTTTACAGGACAAAGTAATGCCGCGTCAGAGAGGAAACAAAACAAATCTTATGGTTAATCGATATCTTTAAATACTCGATAAACAAAGCGGTCAATACTAGAAGTTTTATTATTATTTAAAGGGATATTGACAGGACCGTCGAGCAGTGGCGTCACCAGGATTTCCAAACTGGTTTGCCTTAAGCCATAAGCACTAGTCAGGGGCGTCCTAGTGAGTAATATGACATTGAGGCCGACTAGGAAAAATTAAATTTTTTATGCCCATTTTTAAGTTTGAAGAAACTTTTCGACAAGTGAATTGGAAAAATTGGGAATGTTAGGAGGCGCTTTTCGGAAATTTTAGGTGGCGCTTCAGAAATTTTACAGGTGGCTCAAGCGCCACCTAAAACACCCTAGCGACGCCACTGCCGTCGAGAACGTGCCCAGGCCCTGGTAAAACGATACTAAAAGCTATTTTTACCGAAGAGAGCTGTAAGATTTCGAGAAGAAACGTGGAGGAACGATGCCTCGTTGGTTTAAATCCGGGTCCCCAGATCAAATGGGCCCCGGTAAAACCATAATTCCAGATCCACTAAAAGCTATTTTTACCGAAGAGAGCTGTAAGATTTCGAGAAGAAACGTGGAGGAACGATGCCTCGTTGGTTTAAATCCGGGTCCCCAGATCAAATGGGCCCCGGTAAAACCATAATTCCAGATCCACTAAAAGCTATTTTTACCGAAGAGAGCTGTAAGATTTCGAGAGACATGGAGGAACGATGCCTTTTTTGTTTAAACAGGGGCCCCAAGACCTCACGGGCCCCGGTCAAACCTTTATTATGGGATATACCTGTACGATTTTGATTGTTTAAACCCGGGACCAATAAAAATCCGTTATTACAATTTTGAGGAGAAACGTTAAGGAAAGATACCTCATTTGCTCAAACCCGGGCCCCCAAGACCCCGACGGGCCCCCAAGACCCCGACGGGCCCCCAAGACCCCGACGGGCCCCCAAGACCTCGACGGGCCCCCAAGACCTTGACGGGCCCCGGTAATATGTTCCATCTTCTATCCCTCCTATCTCCTCTTGTCTGAACATAACCAATGTCCATTTGACTTTTTAAAAAATTGACGAAAATTCTCGGAAAATTCGAAAAGCGACAAAACAGAATTACACCTTTTTGAAAAAGTATAATAAAAAATACGCTATCAGAAGGACTCAAAAGCTACATTTGGTCTAGTAAAATTCAATAATTCTATACTTTTCGCGGGGATAATACAAAAAGCGAAGGATATGAGAATCGGTTTTTGTATCGAACATAAAAAATCGTCCGGTTTATCTGCTAGAAAACGGATTTCGCCCTTTCGTACTTTCCAAGTTCTCTCTCTAAAACGGGCGAAAAATATACACAAGAGTTAAGCTTAAAGCCTATACGATATGATACGTAACACAGTCGCGTCGATCTCCTGGCTTAAGCAATACCGTATTGGATAAAGTAAAATGTGTATAATAAAAGATATTCTTCCATTTTGGGCGGCGCTTTTCATAGTATCCTTTAAGAAATCCGCTCTTGTATCGGCCATAGAATGAAGTACCCACCCTGCCGAAAAAGAGAAAAAAAATTCCGGCTATAGAAAGATTTCGATAGGTGCTGACTAGCCTATATTTCCGATTCAAGAAGTCTAAAACATCACCGCACGACAGAAAAGGTTTAAAATATTTTCCCATCCCCATTTTTACCCCCCCCCCCTCCGCGTTTTATTCAGGTCCTAGATTCAACTTCATTCTATAGGAATTGTATGGGAGGTGGGGTAGCACCCCTTACACACCCCCCGCGCTCTTTTTGGCAATGAGCGAAAACTACAATGAAAGTCGGGGGATATGTCTCTTCTTCGTTTTGGGGAAAGTCTTCTGCTCGTCGGAGATAACGTCACATCCAAGCCCTCCCTTCTCTCCCCCCCCGTCTCTATTTTAAAAGTTTTTATTATTCTCTGACTCCCCCTCTGTCCTCCCCCCTCTCTTAGGATTTTTTATTCAGAAGGTATATTACGTTTATAACTAGAATGAAGACAATCGTATCGTTAGTGATGTGAATTTACCGGTAAAATTACTGGTAAAATTACCGGGAAATTTAGCATTAACTTTTTTATTTAATCAAAATAATGGTTTGATGTCACAATAATTATTAAAATAGTATTTTTATTTTAACATAGCCTTAGGTTACATTAAACTTAGAAAAACCTCCTAGATAACCCCTTAGAAATACATTTAAATGAACGGAACGTAAAATCACAGTGCCGGGAATTCGGAGTCTTTAACAGGAAAATGATTTGGTTTTCTGGTCCAATGTAAAATGTTATTGTTTCTTCTTTTATTTGAAGTTTTACAAAATATTTTTGGGTGTTTTTTTGATTTATGAAAGTAATTGGTAAATTCACCGGTAAAACCACTCGGTAAATTCACCGGTAAAACCACTCGGTAAATTTACCGGCTCACATCTCTACGTATCGTTACTTCGTCATAAAATATAAACCCTTTTATAAAATATTGTTAAGTAAATTTTAAGTACTGTTTAACGGTATTAATGATTAAGTACCACGCTAGAACCTCTACGGTAAACGAGTAGAATGAGAAAATTTCAGGAATGGATTTTATTATAATTAGTTCTTTGTTTAAAGGAAATTCACGTAAGACACAAATTTAAGATGAATTGACTGTAATTCTTTATCTCTCAAAACAAGTAATTATAAAAAATATTTTTTTGAAAATTAACATGGAAACTATAGAAATAACGTTATTTTTATAACATACAATTTAATATTAATATAAATTAATTATATATCATTTTGAATTTTTGTGAATATTTTTATAATAAAAATCATTTTATTTTATACATTAAAATTAATTATTATTAATTAATTATTATTATTTTATATTTTCATATTATATTATTTTATTTAATTACCTAATTATATAGTATTTGGTATTTTACATTTTTTTATACGTAAATTGTTTAATTATATGTAATTTTTTTATTTTATTTAAAATATTTAATTATATGTAAATTATTTAATTATACGTAAATTTTTATTTTATTTAAAATATTTAATTATATGTAAATTATTTAACTATATGTAAATTTTTTATTTTATTTAAAATATTTAATTATACGTTAATTATTTAATTATATGTAAATTATTTAATTATATGTCAATTATTTTATTATATGTCAATTATTTTATTATATGTCAATTATTTTATTATATGTCAATTATTTCATATGTTAAAGGGAATATAACCTGCAAAGCAATCTTTATGGAAGACCCCTTCAATTTTTCAAATGTCCCTGTACAGTGGCGCCAAACATTTTTAAAGCCAAAGGCATGAGCGGCCAGAGCTGCAAGCGTTGGTGTTCCACACCAAATACCTGAGGTTATATTCCCTTTAATTTCATTATTAGAAATTATTTCATTATTAGAAATTATTTCATTATTAGAAATTATTTCATTATTATCAATTATTTCATTATTATCAATTATTTCATTATTATCAATTATTTCATTATTAGAAATTATTTCATTATTATCAATTATTTCATTATTATCAATTATTTCATTATTAGAAATTATTTCATTATTAGAAATTATTTCATTATTAGAAATTATTTCATTATTAGAAATTATTTCATTATTAGAAATTATTTCATTATTAGAAATTATTTCATTATTAGAAATTATTTCATTATTAGAAATTATTTCATTATTAGAAATTATTTCATTATTAGAAATTATTTCATTATTAGAAATTATTTCATTATTAGAAATTATTTCATTATTAGAAATTATTTCATTATTAGAAATTATTTCATTATTAGAAATTATTTCATTATTAGAAATTATTTCATTATTATCAATTATTTCATTATTATAAATTATTTCATTATTATCAATTATTTCATTATTAGAAATTATTTCATTATTATCAATTATTTCATTATTATCAATTATTCCATTATTATCAATTATTTCATTATTATCAATTATTTCATTATTATCAATTATTTCATTATTAGAAATTATTTCATTATTAGAAATTATTTCATTATTAGAAATTATTTCATTATTAGAAATTATTTCATTATTAGAAATTATTTCATTATTATCAATTATTTACATAAAATTTCATTATTAATAATTTTGTATTTTTATAACATCGTTGGAGCTATCACCCAAATAGCAGAAGACACTATAGTAGTCTAGACAATTTCAATAAAAAATCTTCGCGCATATATTAACCACCATTTAATAAAATTTAGGGTCAATATGGTAAAATTCCCTCTCCTACAGTATAGAACCGAATATTTTTTAAAAGCAATAATAAAAAAAACCCTTGAAAGATATGCATATTTTTATTCAATTTTCACTTTTATAGAGCCAAAAAAGGGGGGGGGGGAGAGACAAGATATTGTAAAAGAGGATCCACGAAAAATAGAAGCGAAAAAGAAGAAAGTGGGTTGAATTTCCCGTTCGAGGGGACCCCAAAACAGAATATATATTCTTTCTACCGTTTCCCTCAGCGTAGAATAGATGAGGAAGTCGATTCTTCCTCTAACTACTTCGAAACGCCGAGAATACCTTAGAGATGAACGTGTTACAAAGCCAGGCGTATACGGAATGACGACGAACGTCTAGTTTTAGAAATGGACGGAATAAGGAGATGAACTAAAAACTTCCATTTCTATATAATTCAGACGACTGCAGAGAGAGAGAGAGAGAGAGAGAGAGAGAGAGAGAGAGAGAGAGAGAGAGAGAGAGAGATTCAATACCCGACTATCTTATCAAAACTTTCTCTGTGTATGGAAAGTTAAGAAAAGCTGCGAAGGGCCATTTAAAAACTGGGAGGAGGGGAGGGATACCCACCGAAAACTGCTAACTCGACTATTTATGCGGTTTTTCCTCAGATCTTATACTTCCTTCACAGAAAAATGGCATTTAAGGAGATGAGGGGGATGAAAGAAATATATATTTTCCTATAAAATTCCCTCCCAAACACCGAGGCTTTTTTTGAAGCATTATTAAGAATTGCGGAGATATTTTTGGGAATAAAAAAGGAGGTGCGAAGGGACCTTTAGTGCCCATAGAGACCCGACGCTTTTCACTTTTCATATTCCACCCCAAAAAAGGAGAGAGACTTTTCATTATATTTTTGCCTAGCTATTTTGCTTAATAATGGAAGTGGTGGACGCGGTAACAGCGCCACCTTATGGACAGTTTTCGCATTTTCGAACGTCCATTTTTTCTCCTTTAAAATGAACTTCTCTTACCCACCTATATATGCCCAAAAAGCACCCTTTTTTTTATCCAAAATGGCTAATTTTGAAAAGAAATTCTTGGTTATATATTTAACGTCACAATAAAAAAAAACTTTCCGCTTTTCGAGGTACTTTGAGCCGCCCACCTTTCAGCAGTTTTAAATTTATTTTGTATATGATAAAGAGATATGACAACTATATTATTCTGCCGAAAATGACTTTAGAATTTATAAGGGTATATTTAATTTGAACTTATTTAGAAGGAAATTTAATTAAAATTGAATTTTAAAAAGTCGAAATTTTGGCGATAAAGTAATTTGAAACCAGTAGGCCAAATATAGACCTTGCGCCTGTAGAAGTGTTCCACACGCCGAACACCAGTGTTCAAGGAGAAGTTCGTTACCAGACGTATATATACGACCTGATGGCGTAATAAAAGGTATAAATCATATGACGAATTACGTACAAAAGCTATCAAGTAACCCACAAAATAAAGCCATAAATATTCTAATACAGGCCCTAAAATTACTTTTCATTTTGGCCAATAGAGGGAGCTAAAAATAAGCCGCCTTAAATCTGTGAGCGTTTTGCCGAATAAACTACGGAGATAAACACCCGAGATAAGACAGCGGTATATCGTCCCGTGGATGTGTAAAAACTTTTCTGGTTAACTAGGATAAGGAACTTGCACTATTTCCAGCACCACCCACCAGGACGCGCTCAGGGATGAGTATAAAAGTCGTCCTTTCCGCGGCACATTACCACAAAACCGTCTGAGCTTCAACAATAGATAGTTCGCCACCATCAGCTTTGTTGTTTTTCGCTGGTGATTTTTTATGTCGCGCTATTAGTAAAAAAAGGGACAGAAAATGTCCCACGTTCGCACCCCGCGCGGGGACAGGGACAGGGACAGGATAAGGGAACAGTAGCGACCCCAAAAACCGAGAGATTTTGGGAAGCATTAATCATTTTGCGGATGAAAGACGAGCGATATAGAAAACGGCTCGCTTAATGAAAAAGTCCACAGTCACTCCCCCTTCATATAAAAACGAGTCCTCAGTACTAAAAAATCTCTTATCAAACCTCCGCTAACTGTGCTACGCGATTAAAAAAAATAGCTAGCTAAGCCTAGGTTGAAAAAAAGTAGCAGAAAAGAGAGGGGTAGAATTGTCAACGTATCCGAGGTTTAGCTAACATTGTAAGTCGTAAAACAGACGTTAGAACTTTACCCCATTCACCACGTTGAAACGTACAATCAACTAAGCCTCGGTTTAAGCCTAAAAGAAGTATAAAAAATGTGGGTGTCTCTTTATATAGGTAGTTTTTTTTAAACATTACGGGAGAACTAAATACCAGTTACTGGTAAAAACTAATTGTCGCGTTAGGGGGACACTTTTTTGTATTTTTTTTTATCAAGGGGCGTTATGTTGGGGGGTTGGTGGGGGCTAAATAAAAGGAGGACCCGACGCGACAGTGATATACCGGGATAATGACTAAGAGGGAGAAACGCGTTAAAGAAGAGATAATGCGTTTTGCGCACTGTTAGTTTTTACGGAGGGAAAAAACGCCGTATCTACAAATTAAATCTTTTCGGGCTTTTAGTGAATAGTGGTTTTTTAGCGAGGATGGTAGCTACAGAAAAGATATACTCGTATAAAGTATAGCGAGCTTTTGTAGGTAAAAATGAGTTTCCATTTTCTGGCGGTGTGATTAATAGAGACGCGCTTAATTTAGTGCTAAGTATGATGATGCTGGGAAAGCATTTAGTCGTGATAGAGAACCAAATTGAATAAAATTAATTTAAAATCTGCGTTGGGAATTATCGCAAAAGTAGATTTGATATTTATACACGTGGAAATAAGTAATAATATGGATTTGAAAAATATATGGATAATGTAGATATTAAAGGAAAAGTTCAGGCTGGGTAAGATTTGGATTTATTTGAAAGATCATATTTAAATAAATTCAAAAATATCAGTCGTAAAATTGTATCTTTTTTTAATGACGAGATATTAATTTTTGAACGAGCGAAATTTACCCGCCAAGCGAGCTGCCATTTTGTTTCGCGGTGACTATTTAGGACTTTAATCACGCGATGTTCGCGCTATAACAGCGCTCTGTTCCCTGCGCGCGCTTGCTCCGCGTGCGGTCTGCGAAAGAAAATGGCGGATCGCTTGGCGGGTAAATTTCGCTCGTTTAAAAATTAATTAAAGTTTTTAACACTTCTGTTAAAATATTGTAATATTTTACCCTCTACTTTTTTTGTTCTGATACGTCTTTTACATTAGCAATGTAGGAAAATACTCACTTGTATATTATATACTTCTGATATAAAACAAATAGAATAAGGACTATTATTGATATTATGATATAAATTATCATATATTTATATAGATACAATAATAATTGATGAATTATTATGATTATAGAGGATAATATACATATAATAAATAAATAAATAAGATAGATCAGATTTCAGATTATTTACATTCTGATTTTATTAGAACAGTTGATATGGGTCTGAATTCAAAACCGATTAGTTTAAACCTGAAGCTAATCTGAATTCATCGTAAATCATCAGATTTCAGATGCCTGACCGTTATTGACTACATATCCTTCGATTAAAATCATTCCGTAGCTTTGGCTTTGGCCGCCATGTTGGGTAGAATTTTTTTCAATAGGAAAAAGCATGGGTGACGTCGTGAGACGTATAACTGTTAGCTCCCTATACGTAGGAGTCTGATAACTAATCAGCTAACTGAATCTGATGAGATGAAATATAAAGATAATGAATTAGATACAATTTAAAATTCAGAATGCTGGATGAGGGAAGATCAAAGACCAACCTGATTTGACCGCAGACCACCTACCCCAAGAAGGACTTGCATAAACATCGGAAAAGGATGTCTCAAAAGTGAGGCAGCTTTTTTTACAGAAAACGGAAAATAGCGCGTGAAAATTATTTTTTTTACGAAATTAAAATCAAAAGGTCGTGGTTGAGCCAGCTTCTACAATACATTTTTTATTAAGGCACGCGCTCCTCTTTGTACCTTTAAAACTGCCTCTACTTACCGTGAGGTGGCGCGCTCTTAAAACATCCGCATCACATTCGAGGCATTAAAAAATTTAAATTATACGTCCCTCTTGGGGTAGGTGGTTTGTGATCTGACTAACTCAAAACTCGTACTCCATTTCTGCAGAGTTTCTGACTGAACAACTTAAAAATCACAAGGTGCCCTTCATGAAAATATACCCCCCGAAACTGACCATATTAAGGAGAACCTACCACAATATTACACGATTTGTCAGCTAGCCTCTCCCTACCCGCGGGCAGACTTCAGTATTTCTTACATATAAATTCGAACAGTAAGCTCGACAATAATCAAATAAAAAGCGAGTTCCGGTAGGAGAGATTTCCAAGTGTAGTTTTTTGTTATCCTTGGACTTTGTATTCGGGGAAGCACCCTCGGTTGTTCGACCAGTAGCCCCTCACAGCCACCATTCTCTTCTTTTGCTTCGAGCCACTAAAAATAGAGCAAAAAAATGACAGGGAAATCGCGGTAAAGACGCTTTCTATATTATGTCCAATTTTGAGGACAATTCGGACATGGCGGAACCCGAGGATCGAAGCTCCAATTACATTTATATATTATTATGTACTATATTAAATACTAAAAAAATATTTGATTTATAGCTTAAAGGTCTGGTTTTTTCTGCCTATCACCCTTTAAATTTATTTTCCTTCCAAACAAATAGCCTGGTGGTAGGCCAACAGCAGAACACGTTGGCCTTCCAACTGATTTAATAGTAGGATCTTTGATAATACGATATTAGACTCTCTAAAAATAACGATTAAATCTAGCAAAATTATTCGATTTATAGCTTAAGGTACTTATTTTGTTTTATAAAAATATGTGTATTCAATATTTTAACTGATTTAATAGTACGATTATTGTTAAAACGACATCAGACTCTCAAAAAATAACGATTAAGTTTACAAAATTATTTCATTTATAGCTTAAACTACTAATTTCAATTAAGAAAAAATATTAGTATTTAATATTTTAACTGGTTTAATGGTAGGATCATTGTTAAAACGATATCAGACTCTCAAAAAATAATAATGAAATCTACCAAATTATTCGATTTGTTGCTTCAGGTACTAATTTCGATTTAGAAAAAATATAAGTTGGTATATCAATATTTTAGCTTATTTAATCAAATGATAAATAAGTAAATAAATAGAATTGATAAAACTATATCAGAGGCTAAAAAACTAACGGTTAAATCTAAAAAAACATCCCATTTCTTGCTTCAGGTACTAATTTCGATTTAGAAAAATATTGGTATTGAATATTTTAACTTATTTAATAAAAGGATAAATAAGTAAGTAAATAGGATTGATAAAACGAAATCAACATTAACTGTTAAATCAGGATTGATAAAACGAGATCAGAAGCTTCAAAATTAATGATTAAATCTGAAAAAAATCCCATTTCTTGCTTCAGGTACTAATTTCGATTTAGAAAAATATAAGAAATTTAATATTTTAGCTTGGTCGATATCTTGAGACTAATTTTGTCTAAAGAACGGTCAATGCAAACGGGTCAAGATATACCTCGATTGTCTACGTCTTTCAGACACGCATCTGTATATAGCTTCAAGAACTGCGGAGGGGGAGGGGGAAGAGGGGGTGGAGTTTTAAAATGTTTTCTTTGACCACTTCTCAGCCCGGAGAAAAATCGGCCCGCGGGATTTTGAAAGGGCGCACGGACAAAACGGGAATATTTTTTCGACTTTTGGAGCGACAGAAGCGAGGAGCGCACTACAAACAGCGGGTCTCCCTCCATTTCACCTTCCGGCTGAGGCCACCAGGACAAGAATAATTTCACCAAGGACTGTTTGTAGAGGGCCGTTCGACCGTTCGAATGTTATTTCAATGCCACCGATATAGAGCTCACTTTTCATTTTATTATTTCGCCCTTCGTACAATTCGCCCTTCAGTCCTTCACCCTTCTTATATCTAGAGTGTAGCATCCCTGGCCAGGGATATACACGAAGACTAAATTAACCCTGCAAAGATTCAGGGCTAAATGGTAGTGAAAGGTATTTTTAAGAAAATTTATTCTCAGCTCACAAGCCATTGCATTTTTGTTCAAGTAGAACGCTTTTACTTTTGTATTAACATTCGTAATACCAGAAGTGCATAAAATATCTCCTACAATAGAAGTGTTTTTTTTTCTTCAATACTGGTATATTAATAGCTTGAAACAAGCTCGCTAAAACAATATAGGAAACGCTCCGAGTAGTTTCGGAGTGCAATACATAACAATAATAATCAGCTAGGATTATTACCCAAGGCACCACTTTAGGCCTAAGTCATCCAGCGACTTTTAAAGCCATTAATTCCGGTGGCCGGGTTACAATGCATAGGATGGTGGTGGCTAGCCCTTCATGCCATACGAGCCAACAGCTCCCTACATTAACTGTTACCTTTAAATCGTTTACAGTTCTATAGAGAATTTATGGGGTTCTTTAGAATATAATGTTATAATGAAAAACTGGTAAATAGGTCGGTATAAAATTTCTACTAAGTACTACCTTAAATTTGAAATACAATAATTGACAAATTCTGATGAAATTTTAAGAGACATAAAGAAAATATTACTTTAGAAATTAAGAAAAAACCTATAAGAAGTTTAAAGAAAATCCAATAAATGTTTATAGAAACTATTCTTTATGACCTAAAGAAATTTTTCAGGATTTTTATAGAAACTATTTTATGGAATCTTTAAAAACATCTTAAGCTTTTCGAGAGAGAAAAATTACCCATTTGCTAAAGTCCATCTATGAAATATTTATTAAATATTCTGAAGACTTTTTTCACAATTTATCTACTAGCATTCTATAAAACTGCTTGAGAGAAATGTCTTGTAAGGGGAATTTCCTCTTCTGAAACCTACGCAATCACTTTTATGACAACCTATCATTAACTGAAATGGTTCAGTGTCATACTTACGTTTATTACGTTACTTATGGTTCAGTTAGGTACTTATTCGAGGGAAAGTGATCTTTTGAAAACGCGAGGAAATGCGACGTTGTAAAAGAAAACTATTTACCGTAAAATTGATGTTAAATTTAGTTGAAAAGAACGATAAAATATTCTTTAAAAGTTGTAAAAGACCGTTCGCTCTCCACATCGAAGAAATTTTACTTTGATGACATTTTTTTGTCACTCGTCGTAATAATAATATGGCGCCAGATAAGAGTACAGCAAGGTGGCAAACGCCAAATAATAATAAGCTTTTTCGAGGGCACCTATGAAGAGGTACTGAGACTCAATTCCCAACAAAACCAAGCGTTAAATTTGGCGACTCCTCTACTTTATCCCAGGTATAAAAGGAAAGACGTAAACGCACGTACTCTATCCAAAAAAGAAAAAACCTGAAACGATGTACAATAATATTCCGGTTTGGATAATATTCACTCATTTTAGAGCGTAATGCGCTATAATGGAAAGTAATCCCTTACGAAGATGGTTGGCCAAATTTTGATCAAAAATTGAACCGATCAAATGGTTATCAAAATTTTATCAAATATTATTTATCCAAAGTTGATCAAATATTATTTATCCAAAGTTGATCAAATATTCTTTATCCAAAGTTGATCAAATATTATTTATCCAAAGTTGATCAAATATTATTTATCCAAAGTTGATCAAATATTATTTATCCAAAGTTGATCAAATATTATTTATCCAAAGTTGATCAAATATTTTTAACAAAAGTTGATCAAATATTTTTAACAAAAGTTGATCATATATGTTTTATCCAAAGTTGATCAAATATTTTTTATCTAAAGTTGATCAAATATTATTTATCCAAAGTTGATCAAATATTTTTTATCCAAAGTTGATCAAATATTTTTTATCCAAAGTTGATCAAATATTTTTAACAAAAGTTGTTCAAATATTAACTACAAAGAATTGATCAAATTAGGATCAAAGTTTGATTAAATTATATTTCAATCAAATTAGGATCAAAGTTAGATTACATTATATTTCAATCCAATTAGGATCAAAGTTTGATCAAAAATATTTGGTTAAATTATATTTCAATCCAATTAGGATCAAAGTTTGATCAAAAATATTTGGTTAAATTATATTTCAATAAAAGTAGGATCAAAGTTTGATCTAAAATATTTGCTTAAATTATATTTCAATAAAAGTAGGATCAAAGTTTGGTTAAATTATATTTCAATCTAATTAGGATCAAAGTTTGGTTAAATTACATTTAAATCGAATTAGGATCAAAGTTTGATTAAAATATATTTCAATCAAATTAGGATCAAATTTTGATTAAATTATATTTCAATCTAATTAGGATCAAAGTTCGGTTAAATTATTTTTAAATCTAATTAGGATCAAAGTTTGATTAAAATATATTTCAATCAAATTAGGATCAAAGTTTGATTAAATTATATTTCAATCAAATTAGGATCAAAGTTTGATACAAAATATTTAATTAAATTATATTTCAATCAAATAACACTTCTTTTGATCAAAGTTTGATCAAATTTAAAAAGTTGATCAACCATTTTCGTAAGGGATATATTTCTAATGAAAAAGTAAAATTTTATAAAATTCTGATATGTTATTTTAGCAAGTAAAAGATTAGCGAATTCCGATCAAATGGTATTTCATCAAATAAAAATTAATTAAATTCTGATTAACTGTTATTTGAGCTAGAAAACGTTTATCAAATTCTGATCAAATGGTATTTAATCAATTAAACTTTTTACTATCTTTGAACCAATTGTATTTGATCACATTAAATTTTATCATATTCTGATCAATTGAAATTTGATTAAAAAAGATTTTATCAAATTCACATCAAAGTTTGATAAAAAAAAATATTTGATTAAGTAAGATTTGATCAAATTCACATCAATGTTTGATAAAAAATATTTGAATAATTTATATTTCTATCAAATATCACTTCTTTTAGATTTCGGAAATTGATCAACCATTTTCGTAAGGGATAGATAAGGTAGTATAAGTGTTAACAGAAAATATGTGAGTAGCCCCTTCCCCGGAAGAAAAACCTTTACAAAACCTTTCTATAGACATTTCTATAAAGTGTTTTTAGTAGATAAATTGTAAAAAAGATCTTTAGAATATTTAATAGAGATTTCATAGAGTGTCGTTAGCAAATGCGTCAGATGTTTCTATAGATTCAGAAATATGTTTTTAGGATATCTTTAGAAAAGTTTAAGGAGTTTCTATAGATTCCATAGAATAGTTTCTATAAAAATTAGTGTTGTAAGTCGGAAAATTTTCATTCCATGATAGATCTAATATATTATTTGCAAATATAAATAAAGCGGCATTTTCGCCTAATTTCTTCGAATCTAAAAGTAAAACTGAACCTCTAGACAAGTTTAAACTCATTGACAATGTAAAACTATTAATGTTTTGTAGTAGGTTTACTGATATTAGACATTTTATATCGATAAAAAGTAAATAACGTTAAAAACCCTGAAAAAGTAATTTGTTTCAATTTTTTATTTTTCAAATTTTCGGAAAATTTTCTGGAAATTTTTCCGCATTTTATTTTTCCGGAAAATCAACAACACTAATAAAAATCTTGAAAGTTGTCTTTAGGTCGTAAAGAACAGATTTTATAAACGTTAAGGGGTGTTCCTTTAAATTTCTTATAGGTTTTCTCCTTATTTTCTAAAGCAATATATCTTTAAGAATTTAATAGAATTTCATCATAGCTTGTCATTTATTTTATTTCAAATTTAAACGAATACTTAGTAGAAATTGTATTACAACCTTTCAACTAGGTTTTTTTATAAAGAACATAAAGAACACTCAAAGGCGGTAGAACCCTATTAACCCTTTACAGAGCTCTAAGCGATTTTATAGAGATTGGATGGAAAGTTTTTATTCAGGATCACGTAAATTCTCTATATACATTTCGGTAAAAAAGTTGTGCAGTGTAACGTTTACATTTCACATTATTTTTTGTATAATACAATACTCGTGTTGGGAATATTAATCTAGAGATCCAATCAAATCTGCTCCCGCCGAAACAAGTTTTTGAAAATTACGAATGTGCCGTCTCCTCTTAAATGACGAGAAAACGTTATCATTTGACCCGTGGTGCCATCCATTATTTAAAAAAAAAAAACTTTTTTTTTGCCGGAAAACGCGTCTTATTTGAACGAACCATTGAGAGATAGACGGCGCCACGGGTAGAATGATAAAGTTTTCTCGTCATTTGGGAGCAGACGGCAGTATTCTTATTTTTTTTAAACTTGTTTCGTGAAATACTGAAATCCGACGTTTTGATCGGACCTCTAGATTAATATTCCCAACTCAATGGTTTTCTAACGCGGCAAAGGAACATTTTAATGACAACTTATCATTAAAATGGTTGCATTTGAAAAATAGGAAATATACTTAAGGAATAATACTAAATTTAGAACTTATCGTACAAATTAATTTACGTATTTGGTTTATCATTTTTTAAATGTGTGCGCCAATAAAGTAAAGTTGAAAATTTTGTACAGCAAAATCCAAAAGCAGGTTTGTAAAATATCCATTTGAACATATTACGGGTCACTATTTCGATTATTTTTCCGTCATTGAGAAGAGCTGATGTTCTTGGGTACGTTCAGCAGAGCTCATCGGAATCACCGATTACTAATCGGTGACATCGGTTTCCTACTGTACGCTTTGTCGCGTTTCCGGTTTTGACGTCACGATAGTCATCGGTTACTCACCGAAGTCATCGGCTGGAAGAGTCGGTTTTTCCAATGACTAACGTCATTTCTGACGTAAAACTACTATAAAAGCTACAGCATTTTAAAAAACACCGATGACTGAATAAAACCGTTCGTTGACTGCTGCTGAACGTAGCCCTAATGTTAAATATTTTAGTTTGTGATGATTAAATATTTTACTTTATGAAGGATAATTATTTCGGTTCTATGATGATGCATTATTTTATTCAACGCTGATTTGAATTATTTAACTTTATGCTTGCTTATTAATCATTTCACTTTATGATGGCGAATTATTTTACTTTACAATAGTTCACTTTACAATGGTTCTTTATTTGCTTTATAATAGTTAATTATTTTAATTTATCATATTTAATTATTTTACTTTATGATTATTCATTATTCTACTTTACGATTATTCATTATTTTACTTTACGATTATTCACTATTTTACTTTACGATTATTCATTATTTTACTTTACGATTATTCATTATTTTACTTTACGATTATTCATTATTTTACTTTGCGATTATTCATTATTTTACTTTACGATTATTCATTATTTTACTTTACGATAATTCATTATTTTACTTTACGATTATTCATTATTTTACTTTACGATAATTCATTATTTTACTTTACGATTATTCATTATTCTACTTTACGATTATTCATTATTTTACTTTACGATTATTCATTATTTTACTTTACGATTATTCATTATTTTACTTTACGATTATTCATTATTTTACTTTACGATTATTCATTATTTTACTTTACGATTATTCATTATTTTACTTTGCGATTATTCATTATTTTACTTTACGATTATTCATTATTTTACTTTACGATAATTCATTATTTTACTTTACGATTATTCATTATTTTACTTTACGATTATTCATTATTTTACTTTACGATTATTCATTATTTTACTTTACGATAATTCATTATTTTACTTTACGATTATTCATTATTCTACTTTACGATTATTCATTATTTTACTTTACGATTATTCATTATTTTACTTTACGATTATTCATTATTTTACTTTACGATTATTCATTATTTTACTTTACGATTATTCATTATTTTACTTTGCGATTATTCATTATTTTACTTTACGATTATTCATTATTCTACTTTACGATTATTCATTATTTTACTTTACGATTATTCATTATTTTACTTTACGATTATTCATTATTTTACTTTACGATTATTCATTATTTTACTTTACGATTATTCATTATTTTACTTTACGATTATTCATTATTTTACTTTACGATTATTCATTATTTTACTTTGCGATTATTCATTATTTTACTTTACGATTATTCATTATTTTACTTTACGATAATTCATTATTTTACTTTACGATTATTCATTATTTTACTTTACGATTATTCATTATTTTACTTTACGATTATTCATTATTTTACTTTACGATAATTCATTATTTTACTTTACGATTATTCATTATTTTACTTTATGATTATTCATTATTTTACTTTATGATTATTCATTATTTTACTTTATGATTATTCATTATTTTACTTTGTGATTATTCATTATTTTAATTTGTGATTATTCATTATTTTAATTTGTGATTATTCATTATTTTACTTTGTGATTATTCATTATTTTACTTTATGATTATTCATTATTTTACTTTGTGATTATTCATTATTTTACTTTGTGATTATTCATTATTTTACTTTGTGATTATTCATTATTTTACTTTGCGATTATTCATTATATTCATTTATAATGCTTGATTATTTTACTTTCTAATGGTTAATTATTTTACTTTCTAATGGTTAATTATTTTACTTTCTAATGGTTAATTATTTTACTTTCTAATGGTTAATTATTTTACTTTCTAATGGTTAATTATTTTACTTTCTAATGGTTAATTATTTTACTTTCTAATGGTTAATTATTTTACTTTATAATGGTTAATTATTTTACTTTATAATGGTTAATTAATTGTCTCCACGAAACGATCACCACAATAAACGTGGGAGTAGCTTAATCCAGGGAGAAAATGAAAGTTTCTTTGATACGTGGCGTATAATATTGAATGCAAGCTAGACGGGATAGATCATTCTGGCGTTAAAATGGGGAGAGGGGATTTGAATACACCGACCGACGACCACTTATTAGGTATCGACCATTTTTTATATCCGGTCTCCGAGGTAAAGTTAAGTAACAGCCGTACAACTCCTCCAAAGCGACTGTCAATAACGGCCGTCAACTTGGATTGACACTCCAAATATCACGCATTCTCCCTTTTCAAATAGGCCAGTCATTCGGAGCCCAGACTTCCCAAATCGACTACTAAATAGAATGGAAAAAAGGGTTTGAGAATCGACGGATATTTTATTTGCACGGTCAACAAAGAAAGCCTATATAAAACTTCAATAACATTCCGATTTTGTTAAGTTTAAATACGAAAGTGGATGGACTCTCAATAGTTACGCTATCGTCAGAAGCTCATAATATATCGACAGAAGTATTCATCTATGGTCTAATAATTAAAAGTGTACACTTTAAAAAAAGGTTTATTTTCAAACCTTTTAGGGGTTTTTCTTTAACTCATATTGAACACCTGAACAGGTTTATGAAGGATGTTATTCTACACCTTAAATAGCATTTTTTCTTTTAGGGTGTTTATTTACACTGTTTGGGGTGCTTTTGTCCTCCGTTTTGGTTCCTTTATTACACCGTTTGTGGAATAAAACTACTCCCTTCGGGGTTCTTAGCTACTTGTCCTTTTAGGGTACAAGACTACTCCTTTTAGGGTACTAAATGACTCCCTTCAGGGTGTTGAACTACTACCTTAAGGGTTCTACATTTACAATACTTCCTTTAAAATGTTAAAATTATCCCTTTAAAGTGTTAAACTACTCTCTTTAAAGTGTTAAACTACTCTCTTTAAAGTGTTAAACTACTCTCTTTAAAGTGTTAAACTACTCTCTTTAAAGTGTTAAACTACTCTCTTTAAAGTGTTAAACTACTCTCTTTAAAGTGTTAAACTACTCTCTTTAAAGTGTTAAACTACTCTCTTTAAAGTGTTAAACTACTCTCTTTAAAGTGTTAAACTACTCTCTTTAAAGTGTTAAACTACTCTCTTTAAAGTGTTAAACTACTCTCTTTAAAGTGTTAAACTACTCTCTTTAAAGTGTTAAACTACTCTTTTTAAAGTGTTAAACTACTCCCTTTAGGGAGCTAAAATGTATTGTATCGGTGGTTCTGTGGTAGAGCACTCGCCTGTCACGCAGGAGGACTCGGGTTCGAAACCCGCCCGTTGAGATTTTAAAATGATAGTATGACGTATACCGTGAATATTTGGTGGAAACCCTGCCATTTGGACGTTGAGACGTTTACCGTAACTCTCAACACTCGGTCCGTCCCAAATGTCAAAGATTCGTCACGTACAATCACAATTCGCAAAAGAAATTTATACTACACCCAATAACAAAAAGAGGGCTCTTTTGGAAAAACCTTTTCCCTAATTTCAAGAAACTGCATACGCAGTGATTACACTTTGCCCCGAAAATGCGTTCGCAGCCAAGACAGACAGACAGACACACACCCCACCCACAGACACGGTGATTGTATAACCCCTCCGAGGGGACTTTGGTGCCACGAAAAGTGTATCAGCATTTGCTGTTCACATTAATCAATTTACTAGCATTTAGTTGAAGAAATTTAATGGCCAGACTAATTTGTCCTTAATTGCTGTATAGTCAGAACGTCGTGAGATCCCCATAAGTAAAGGTCTAGCATAGAGCGCCCTGTTTACGGCATTGTCCACGCGAGAAGAAAATTAACGATAGGGCAATAGCGACATCTTCTTTTTCCAAAATTTCTACATCTAAAATATTATCTTACTATGTAGAGCAACCACGCTCGGGTTGATACATACCACACAAAACGCGTCTAAATCGCAAATTTAAAAAATAAATACCTTCAGAAACGCAACTCTTAATTCTAATAGCCAGTTTTAGGTTCTGATGAATCATTTTGCAAAGATAAGTGTGAATTTTAAGTTTTAAAGCGATAACATTGCGAATAAGCCTTGGCTACGGTGCTGAGGACTCGCGGCGGAGATTTATCCCGAGTTGTTCTAAGTTTCAAAACATTCGCGCACGGCTTGCGCGCATTCATCATGCATTTCGCGAAATTTATTTCAGAAATGCATAGTTGAGGACGTAGCCACTAGGAGGTGCCTATTTTGAATACCTACCTCTTAATAACGGGTATATGATCGTCAAAAATTAGGCCAAAACCTTAGCTTATGGGGACCTTATACTATTACTGATAACCTCTGTAAGATTTTATGTGACCGAAGAACTCGAGATAATGCCCCTTTATCCGGAAATACTCAAAAATTCCTAATTAAACAAAATTCCGTCTGAAATCAAGAAATTAGAAAATTATAATAATTAAATAATTATTTCGATTAAATAATATAAGGTTTTAAAACCCGTTGAAAAAAATTAAGAAATCCTAATTCCGGGAATATTTGGAAGACCTGAGTTAAATCCAAAATAAAAATTTCGTAAAAAAATCATGAAATTCCAATTCCGGGAAATTTTCAAAATTCGGTGAAAAATATTAGAATTAGGGAAAGATTTCAAAATCCGAATCGGGGGCGAAATTTACAAATTTGTCGAACAATCAAGAAAACCGAATTGAAGGAGAGGCTTCAAATTTCCGAATCGGGGGCATGAAATTTAGAAATCGTTCGAAAAATCACGATTTTCGAATCGCGGGGCACGAAATTAAGACATCGTTTGAAAAATCCAGAAATCCAAATTGCGTGCGAGATTTCCCAATTCGTCTAAAAATCAAAAAATTATCTTTCCGGAAAGATATATAAATACATAGAAGCATCAAGATTTCCAAATCAGACCAACCAGATTTCTAAATCTGTCGAAATATCACGAAATCCTAATTAGATAAACATTTCAAAATCTGTCGAAAAATTACGAAATCCTAATTAGATAAACATTTCAAAATCTGTCGAAAAATCACGAAATCCTAATTAGATAAACATTTCAAAATCTGTCGAAAAATCACGAAATCTTAAATAGATAAACATTTCAAAATCTGTCGAAAAATCACGAAATCTTAAATAGATAAACATTTCAAAATCTGTCGAAAAATCACAAAATCCTAATTAGATAAACATTTCAAAATCTGTCGAAAAATCACGAAATCTTAAATAGATAAACATTTCAAAATCTGTCGAAAAATCACGAAATCTTAAATAGATAAACATTTCAAAATCTGTCGAAAAATCACGAAATCTTAATTAGATAAACATTTCAAAATCTATCGTTAAATCACGATATCTTAATTAGATAAACATTTCAAAATCGGTCAAAAAATCACGAAATCCTAATTAGATAAACATTTCAAAATCTGTCGAAAAATCACGAAATCCTAATTAGATAAACATTTCAAAATCTGTCGAAAAATCACGAAATCTTAAATAGATAAACATTTCAAAATCGGTCGAAAAATCACGAAATCCTAATTAAATAAACATTTCAAAATCGGTCGAAAAATCACGAAATCCTAATTAGATAAACATTTAAAAATCTATCGTAAAATCACGAAATCCTAATTAAATAAACATTTCAAAATCGGTCGAAAAATCACGAAATCCTAATTAGATAAACATTTAAAAATCTATCGTAAAATCACGAAATCTTAATTAGATAAACATTTCAAAATCTATCGGTCAATCACGAAATCTTAATTAGATAAACATTTCAAAATCGGTCAAAAAATCACGAAATCCTAATTAGATAAACATTTCAAAATCTGTCGAAAAATCCAGTAGCAAATCCAATACGCTTTTTGTCCAACTCCTCTGATCCAAACATAAAAAGACCGAACTACAGGCACGTCCCAAAACGGAAGAAGGGTTCTTTAGGAGTAAAGGTTGAGGGGATGGTTCGTGAGTTGGCGTGTTCGGGACTATAGCTGTAACAAAAATAAAGCGACGGGCTCTATGGCGTTTGTCAGTTCAGATAGAAAAAGTATGCTGAAAGGCAATAACGACCAGGATTTGTTCTCATCGGTCCCAAAAAAAGGCACCCTAGTGTGTACCTAGCAGAGAGAGAGAGAGAGTCTCCAATAACGGAGAAGTCGATTGGGTTCCGACACCTCAGGCGTCACTGATAGGCACGGCATCATCCCGACAGAGATCAATACAAATTCAGACGGCATTCTTATACAATGTGTACGTGTCCCCATCTCCCTTCGAAACACCCCAAAATCCACAGAATCCTTTCAGGAACCGGCAAGGGTAGCGAAAAAAAATGTCAAATCATATTGAAAAGTCAGGCTCAGTATATGGCTGTTTGCCCTTATTCGACAGTGATAACTACAAAATATGCCAATTGAAATGTCAATCTTTTCCAAGAGAAGAATTGAGGATTTTTCTTTGTACCTTATAAACTATAACGGAATTTAATTAATAATGCCAGAAGTAAATGAACCGAAGTTATCAGACTGCTATACTCACCATGTTGGAGGCGTTTTCCTTATGAAGTTAAACATTTTGACCTCGAATTTTAAATTTTGCACGCTCTTAGGCCAAAAAAAAACGTTTTTATTTTTATTAAACCATTTTTTATACATAGAAATAGCTATACCCACAATTCCCAAGTGCAATTTATCGCGACCATGACGGGGATGGAAATTAGTTTTTATTTGACGCAATAGACGTTTCAATAATGCCGCTCTCTTTTTATCTCCTCTCATAGGCGCATGCGCGAATCACTTAACAAAAGAGTCACGTGTTTATGTTAGTTTTATTGTTAAAGCTTAAAGGCCTAGGTTTTCTTCTGCCTGTCCCCCTTTAAATTAGGCCAACATGTTCAGCGGTTGGCCTACCCCCAGGGTATACCCAACCTAGGCCTTTAAATTGATATCAAGCGCACGGGCGCCTTTTTTTAATTCAGGAGGCGCGTGCGAAATTGAACGAGCCCTTCTGTATTATTACTTCTAGGCAAATCGCTGAACAGGATTTATTTAAGCGTCTATTTTCTCATCTTTTTCATAAGGAAAACGCCCTCCGATTCCGAGCGCTATTTCGATAACTTTGGCTCATTTACTTCTGATAATGCGTATATAACGGTGTATAAATTCGGGGTCTTTTTACGAGATAATTAGCTCAGGTTAGAAGCGTATAAAACCGCTTCAAAAAAAGTTACCGTTACTACTATAATGAGGGTTTTATACCTGGAATCATAGCCAAGAACTTTAACGACTTGATTTTGGGCGATGCTAAAATTACCGCTCAACAACATTTAACCGTAGTAAAGAAAGACAGATGGCGCAAAAAACTAATTAGTTAGGTGACTGGTACGTAAAAATAATGCCGTTCAATCTTTTTACCTTCGACCAATTAACTTGGAACAATTTTTTTCCGTCGTGAAAGGTAATAAAAAGAAACCTCACGTGTCGCTTCTTTGGTTATAAAACCGCGCGCGTGAAAAGGAGAAGTTTTATCTAGTTTGTTCGGTTTATTTCAAGGCTCGCCCTCTGCCGAGCTCGGGTCATAAATAGGTGGCGCTGTTTAATGAGGATAAAACCTAACACGGATTAATTTGGTTTAGGACGCGAAGCGGAGTGGGGTGTATTTTTTAATAGCCTTTGGTCAGAGTATAGAGAAACCATATCTCAGTTAAAAGTCCGTGGTAACCAGAATATTTGTACAATTTCTCTTACTAGTATATTCCCAAATCAATCGATATTTTTAATTGAATATTCCTCAGATTTCGATATTTCTAATTGAATATTCATCAGATTTCGATTTTGTTAATTGAATGTTCCTCAGATTTCTATATTTTTAATTGAATATTCCTCAGATTTATATATTTTTAATTGAATGTTCCTCAGATTTCGATATTTTTAATTGAATGTTCCTCGGATTTCGATATTTTTAATTGAATATTCCTCAGATTTTGACATTTTTAATTGAATGTTTCTCAGATTTCAATATTTCTAATTGAATATACCTCAGATTTCGATATTAAATTTTTATTCTTTGGTTTATTTAAAACAATTTTGATAAAAAGGAGGAATTAAGTGCAAAATTAAAAATTACAGTTTATAATGAGTATACCAAGATGATGCAATATAGTGACTTTTTGGCGCAATCAGGTGCAAATTAAATAAACTGTCAACTAAAAAATATACCATTATACAGTATTTCCCGTCGAGTTTTGTTTAAAATGTTGGCGTGCATGTTTTGACTTAAAACAGGCACATCACCAGGCCAAGGAGAGTCTAATAAATTTATTAGACTCTCCTTGATCAGGCCTATCATTTAGAAATTTTCTAAATAAATATCCTTACAATTTTTTTTGTTTTTATTTTTACGTCGTCACGCAAATAAAAAGCGGTAAATATTCAGCAACATGAAACCTAACCCTAATTTAATTTTTAAGTGCTTTGTTTCACTTAAAATTAATTTTGATGTATTCCGTCATCACTATTTCTTCAAAAACTTTACAACCACCAATAGTTCTTTCTATAAAGTAACATGGCCTTCTTGTTTTCATGTAGCTCTTACGTCACTGTATTTACCTTTTCCAACACCACGAGCGCGCGCTCGCATCACGAGGAGCTTCCTTTTTTCAAACGCTCGTGCAAATCGCGCGTGCTAAGATAATTCCACCAAAGCTCAGTCTTGTGACGTAAGAGCAACATGTTATACTTCTACTTTTAACAAGTTGGGTAAGCGTAAAACATTAATAGAAAGAACTATTTGAAAAATGAAACCAGATTTGGTTTCCGAATATTATGACGCTTCGAACATGCGTAGACACGACGAATTATATTTATTTGTTCATGACGTCATTTTGGAGGGGTTTGGCTATTTCCGACTTTGCTCGCACCCTAATGGTGGTAGGGCATTAATTTTCACTGCATATTATTTTCGTGAGGGTATGCTCTTTTAAGCCAAAAGGATCTTGACCAGGGGTCATATCAAAATCTGAGAAAAGGATTTGTTTTATGAAATCTGATTTAACAGTGCAGATTAGGAGAACGCAGCTAGCCTTTAAAACACGCCAACGCAGTGTTGTGTACAAATTTCATTGGACGAGCCTTTACGCTGAATGTTTTATGGAAAGGGGGAAGACAATTTCCGATTTTTCCCCTTCCGACGGCAGCAGACGCTAAAGCGTCTAACCAATGAAAACTGTACGCAAAAAAATCCACGACTTTTGACGGGTTCCGAACTCCTTGTGAGGGGTACTGCGTTTGTTGCTCCTAGCTTTCCTATAGAAATAACTGAAATAAAGACAACCAGGGTATTCAAAACGAGATACGAAACCAGCTCTCTTTTAGAAATAAATAGTAAATTAGGGCCAACTCCCCTTTAAAACTAAACGAAAAAATAACGTAAAACCATTTCTAGGCAAAAGCCATTGGGTACCCTTATCAGGTTGCGAAGCGTATATTGAGAATGGTTGCTGCTAATGTTTCCTATTTTCATTTTTAACTTCCGTTAAACAATTCGGTGGTTAAAAAAACCCCTCACGCGCCGTTAAGTCCACAAGGCACAATCGTCCATTCTATCTTCATCGGCAAGTGCGGACCTTCAATGGAGAACAGATAGGACGGAGCAATGGCGGCTTCGAACGATCCGCGCTTTGACATAATATAGATTAGCGGTTAGAATTCCCTCAATTTAATCGTAGTTGAAGCCCATAAAGACGATACGGGGGAGGGGGAACCCATAAGACGAGACCTCGCTCTCCTACGACCATCCCTCGACACTACGACGGAGGACCCGAGAAAGGGTGAAGTTTATGAACGTCGCGCGCTATCCGAATGACGGGATGAGAGCCAGGGCGAAGGGTGGTGGCGAAGTTTATACCGCGGAGAAGATATTTGGCCAAATCTAGCGCCTCCCTCCTCGCAATTTCAGGTTGATAATAGGATCCGTGGCTCGATGAAGGCCCATAATAGACGCCGGAGAGCTTCCAAGAGTAGAGCGAAAGTCCCATAATCATACCAATCCATTCTGCTCGCTTTTGACGGCTTTAAAATTGAATGACCTCGGCGAACGCGCGCTCGTCCCAATCTCTAGAATGGCCAAAGGCCGCCCCGGATAAAAGCGGACGACGCTTTATAGAAGATCGCCGCCGAATGGCGCTGGTGACGCCCGATTCAGACAACGACACTGAGAGAGGGCTTATAAAAGGGGCCAGCGTTATAGAGCCATAAATTAAGAGGCGAAAATTAAGCCGACCGAGGGGCGGTATAATCTCCAAGATTCTATAGAAGACTCTCTCCTCCTCAGCCTCCTCCCGAGCCTCCTGAAGGAAGAAGATGCGGCGGGGGGAGACTCGATTTCTGATCCCAGGTTTGTCTGGCCGCCTAGGCTCTACCCCCCGCCAAGCCGCGCTTAGCCCGAGTTGACCTCTATATAAGAGTCATTGGTCAGTTTTATCCACGACGCGTCACGGAAATGGTCAAGATCGGGCAGGGAGAAGCGGTGTAGGTTTTTAGCTTATAGGCCGTTCTAATATTAAGATTGGCGCTTGTGGAATTGATCATCGCGATGTAGTGGATGGAAAACAGTTGTGTATGCATTATTTTAAATTTATTTAAAGATTTTATTATATACTTCAAAATTTTATAGTCTTCATTAGCTGGGAGTTTAGTCTCTAGTTAGGGGCTGATATTTTACAGTTTTTTAAATTTTGATTTAGTGTTGTTAATTTTCCGGAAAAATAAAATGCGGAAAATTTTCCACAAATCAGAAAAATAAAAAAATTTAAACAAATTACCCTTTAAGGGTTTTTAATGTTTTTAACTTTTTATCGATATAAAATAAAGTTAGTCTAGAGGTTTAGTTTTACTTTTAGATTCGGAAAAATTAGGTGAAAATGCCGCTTTATTTAAATTTACAAACAATATATTAGACTAATCGTGGAATGAATTTATTTTTTTTTGCAAAAATACGGAATATTTTCCGGAAAAAGGCTTCGGTCATATTCCATGGAAAATTTCCGACTTACAACACTATTTCTATTTAAAAATGTTTTATAGTGGTAATGATAAGAAAATAAATTTTTGTTTGAATTGAGCGATTTCAAAATTTCACGTGAAACTACTTTTACGTTTATGTGTCTAATAGTCGGATTAAACAACATTTTAGAACCTAACTTGTCGTTGTGTTTTCAAACCCAAAATTATTTCAAAAATCCTCAATAAGTTCCTATTCATTCTTCAAATTATGAAGAACCTTATTTCTGGTTGCAACAAAATTAATGAGGTTTAAAAGACTTAGTCCCTTAAATAATTGTAAACTAACAACTAATATTAAATACTATTATATTTTGAGACTCACCCAACTTCGTATAAACCGTTAGTCGAGTCTTGGCCAACTTGTTAATTCTAACTTTGTATAAGTGGCGAGGGAGGGTCAGTAATAGATCAACCGTCCCCAAATGGTCAATGGGCTGACCATCTATTTAACCCACCGCGGGAGGGTGCTCCAGGCAGTGAGGGTTTATATAGTGAGTCCCTATTCAAGATTGTCCGCGCCCGACCCGTCTGATGGGTAATAATCATCTTTAGTTGACCGCTGGTCAAAGCGACGCGCTTTTTATTAATGCCGAATACTGGCGCTAGGAGGCAGGTCCAAAACGTAATTGGCGGGGATGCCAGAGAGAGAAGAAAAAATGTATTCACGCTTATAATAAATGGATGGGATACGGTAGGGATGTGCTATCCTAGATTTTTTATGACTAATATTATATGCTAAGAGAGAGGGGGCGGGGGGGTATAGATTAAACCGAGGGGGGGGTACTTTTTATATTAATTATGGGGATGGAAATAACGCTGTATAAACAGACTCCACGCGCACTTATAATAACAAGGGTTAACCGAATTAACGACTTTTTTCCACGCTTTTTTTTTCATATCTATGAATACCAAATCACATTTCGTTAATAAGATTTGATTACCCCTTCCAAAACGAAAAGTTATTTATTTTATCTACCCATTTTGAAAATCATTAAAGTATTTAAAGTTGATTTAGCATTAAAATTAATTGAATAAAAAAAGGGTCGTTTATTGGAGCAGTAGTCCAGAACGCCTGTAGAAGTGTTCCACCCGCGCGACATCGGTGTTCAGGAAGAGGCCGACTACCAGGGGTTTCATCTACTAATAATTTTCTACGGAACGACCGGTAGCGAATTGGTTTCAGGGAGTCCTAAAAGATGGAAATATTTTGTACTGAAATGTTACGATTTTTAGCTTCTTTTGAATCTAAAGTCAGAATGATGTATTTTACGGCATTTCTAGAGTCACAATTTCTTAATATAAACATAAGTAATATAATATAATAAGAATAAGTATGACCATTAAAGGAAATTATCAACGAACTGATTTTCAGAGCTTTTGCGCAATCAAGATTCGGTTCAGCACAGATACCCCTAGTGTGAAAAATTTGCCCTACCTGAAATATACTACTACCAAGGACGTTAATACACTTTTCAAGCCAGTTGTAAAGGTCAAAGGTGGGTAAAAGGGTTAAGGTCGGAAAAAGGTTCAATCAAAAAATTGGCATTAAAAGTGTCACACTTATCGTTATTATGTTACTTATAAAATAAAGTATCCTTAAAATTTTGCTACGACAATTACAATTTTAACAATTCTTAAACCAATATTCCTCCATATGAAACGCCTTCAAGAATTCTGTTACGATAATTCCAACTAAAAATATTTCTTAAGCCAATATTCTATAACATAAATTGGCTTTAAGAATTCTGTTACGATAATTCCAACTAAAAATATTTCTTAAGCCAATATTCTATAACATAAATTGGCTTTAAGAATTCTGCTGCTTCAAATACTATTAAAATAATCCTCAAGCCGATATTCCTCAATATAAAATGGCGTACAGAATTCTCCTACGATAAATCCTACTGAAATCATTTTGAAGCCAATTTTCCTCAACATTAAATGGCTTTAAGAATTCTATTACGATAATTCCTACTAAAATAATCTTCAAGCCAATATTCCTCAACATTAAATGGCTCTAAGAATTCTATTACGATAATTCCTACTAAAATAATCTTCAAGCCAATATTCCTCAACATTAAATGGCTTTAAGAATTCTATTACGATAATTCCTACTAAAATAATCTTCAAGCCAATATTCCTCAACATTAAATGGCTTTAAGAATTCTTTTACGATAATTCCTACTAAAATAATTTTGAAGCCAATATTTCTCAATATGAAATGTCTTTAAGAATTCTGTTACGATAATTTCAACTAAAAATAATTCTTAAGCCAATATTCTTCAACATAAATTGGCTTTAAGAATTCTGTTGCTACAAATACTATTAAAATAATCCTCAAGCCAATATTCCTCAATATAAAATGGCTTTAAGAATTCTGCAACGATAATTCCAACTAAAAATAATTCTTAAACCAATATTCTTCAACAAAAATTGGCTTTAAGAATTTTGCTACGACAATTCCTACTAAAATAATCCTCAAGCCAATGTTCCTCAACATTAAATGGCTTTAAGAACTCTCCTACAACATTTCCTACAAAAATCATTCTTAACCCTATAATAGACATTTTCTGTCTTTTAAAATTCGCATTTTTAAAATAGGGATAACACAAATTATTTTGAAAAGCGGGAAAAGGCGCGTATATATAATAAACAATTAAAACTTTGCATTGGAAAATCGGGAACTTTTCCCATAAAAAGTAATAATACGGAAAGAGATCTACAAGGAGCATTTCCATTTTACAATTGTTGATTCGACTGCAGCTGGGTGCGGCCCATTATGATTTGATTGCCCGTTCAATCCGACCGTGCAAACGACCGAAGCGAGGGAATGGGGGGAGGTGAGAAGGGGGGGGGGAACACCATCGCCATCGTAATTAAGGTTTGTGCCGGAGTAGGCTGGGCGACCTGTTAAAGCGACAAACCCCGAACGACCTAAACCTCGCGCTACAGAATGAACGCGACGAATGGGTATAGTCGACGAGTCCATCTCCACGCTCGATAAATCAGGTTATAACTGTCGAGAGAGCTAGAACGGGAATAGTGGAAAACTGTTTATGTTGGAGCAACGATCGTCCATAATTAAGTTGGTCTTGGCGTTTGTGACGCCCAATAATACCGCGGTGTGGCGCGCGCGGCAGTTAAAACGCCCGCAATACATCGAGAGAGATAGAGAAGCGGTGGACGGGGCAGAAATGGCCGGCGGCCTGACACCCCCCAACCTCAAACCCCCCTCCATCTCGAACTCTATAGATTCAATAGTTAGGGCCGAAATAAATGAGAATTATTGGCTTTCGCGTGGCCTGCGGTGAAAGATCCGAATAGAGCGCTATCATAAAGGGTTTCTCCAGTCCACATCCCGTTTTAAAGAACTTGGTCCGTCGCTAATTTGACAGACTGTTTACTATTCCCTATTAAATAATATAGTTATTAAAATTATTTAATTATTTAGATTAATAATAGTTCTTATTATTTTATAGTAGAAACTATATTTATTACTTGTTCTAAAGGCTTAAACTATTTGCAAAACAAAACATTCAGTTCGATGAAATTCCAAATTTGTACTGGATCAAATTGGATTCCAAAATTAACTCAAAAATTCTAAATATCCAAAAAAAATGCAATCCAAAATGTGTTTTATTATAAAGAATGCAATTCAACTTTACCCAGATTTGTTCAAAATTATTTGATCCAAACCGAATTAGATTTAAACTAGCTACGTCTTGATTCCATTTGCATCCAAATTTGGACATAGGATCAAATCACTTTCGTAATTAACTATATGTATAATAAACACGATAACTCACTCGACCTTAAACTTGATAATTAATTAATTAAAATAGCACTAAAATGTGTGGATTAAATAATCCGATAGGAAACACAACGTCAAATTAGATATAGACCAGTGATTGAAAAAGACCACGATTGCAAAATAGACTCCAATGAAACTGAATATTATTGATAGAGGGTGCGCCTGAGGGAGCTGGAAACCACTTCAGCATTTCCAATTTGTATAATATTAAAATTCAAGAGGGCCTAGCTTGTCCGGTAGATGGCGTTATATATAGTATAATACGCGGTATAGAATAGATATTACTCCTTGATTTCGTATTCGTACGTCAAGTTGGAGTGAGCCAATGAATTCCCCGACGTGTTTAACGTATAATGGGATATTCTGACGGAAAAGTAAATAAAGTCAGGGAAACTCTCCGATTTAAAGCAAACCCCCTTTCCCCCAAATTCCGCGAACCGGTATTACTTCAACAAGAGCAGATTGAGGATTGAATTCTTCTTAAGAGAGTTTTGATAAGCTAAGTTATAAATGGGTAAACGAGAATAAGAATAAGTGCCCCCCTCCGGTTTCAAAATGTTAATTTTAGGCACTCTTTCGAGAAGGCGAAGATAAACAAGATTTTATAAAAGATCGGTTCGCGCTGAAAATGACTCGTAATTATGACCGATGTACGGTTTATTTATATTTGATACGAACAAAACCTTTATTCGCCGGAGTTCCGGAATAGACAATGATTATTTCGAAATTTTGATTAGACATTTTAACAAACATCTTGTTCCAATTACGTGGAGAAATTCTTTATTTCAAATTTCAATATCTAGTCCCAATTACGTGGACTCGTTCTATATTTCAATGAATTTATTTGACACAAAAAATAATCACTTTTTTAATAATTTAGGGTATTTCAATTTGTTGCATCAGTTCATATTTATTAAAAACTAAATATAGAAAATGTAGTTTTGATATTTTCAATGACAAATTGCTAATCTGGTGGAAATTACTCGTGGCGGTTTTATAATTCAATTATTGGCGAGAAAAAACTGTTTTCAAACTATACAGGGTATTTCGATTTGTTGCATTAGTCCATATTTATTAAAAATTAAATATAGAAAATGTATTTTTGATATTTTCAATTACAAATTGCTAAATCTGGTGGGAATGACGGTGGGATATTTTATAATTCAATGCATTTATTCGTCACCAAAAACTGTTTTCAAACTATACAGGGTATTTCAATTTGTTGCATCAGTCCATATTTATTAAAAATTAAATATAGAAAATGTATTTTTGATTTTTTCAATTAAAAATTGCTGAATCTGGTGGTAATTACGCGTGGAGGTTTTATAATTCAATGTAAAAACTGTTTTCAATTTGTTAGATCAGCGGAATTTTCTCAAAATTTATAATGAAAATTTTTGAAAAATAAAAGTGAAGGAGATAAATTTAATTGAAATTAAATTTAATTTAAAATTTCAACAAATTTGGAAAGTGGTGATATTTTAAAATCAACATTTTTTAGCATTTAATATATTACCTGTAAATGTTTTACCTTTTAAATTATTTACAGAAAAACGCCCCGACGGTAGCAAATCTAACCACCCTGTACACATTTCTAGGTGACCCATTTGAAATTGCGGTATGGTACGTCGAAAGAAAACCGATGAAACTTAGAGAAGCTTATTTAAATATCTTTTAATGTATATCGGAAAGAATTGTTCGTTCATTGTATAGCCATAAGTCGTGAAGCGCAATTTCGAAATACTCAAAGAGTCAGCCTTCGCCGCTAGAAGGAGCAAATATTAGCCGGGCCATTTCAAAAGAGCGTCTACCATCACAGTTGAAAAGGGCTACCTACAAATTCTTTTTCGTTCTGGCGGCTACCTGGCTTTTTACTGAAACATTTTTAAACTATTACGCGCAGCTTATTTCATACTTTTTTTATTATTATTACTCAATGCGGGCTTATGGCATTGTCTCGTCAATTTTTGACGTCTATTCAAAAGACGTCGGAGGGGGGGGGGGGTCCGAAATAATAATATAAAACCCGTATGTAGAAATGAGGGGTGCTGAAAAACAGTTCTTATTTTTTTATTTTTCTTTCCTCGCGATTCGTTTCTAGTAGCCGCGCGAAACTATTTGGGAAGGGGGTACGCCAGTGCAGTGGCGCGGGTACGCCCATCGCGGCGACTATTCAATAGATGGCGCGCAGATAGAGTGCGGGGGCGGGATTTCCATTTTCACACGGTAGCCAAAGCCACAAAACCCGACCGTTCAAAAACCACAATAACTGATATTCTTATTTCTTATAAAGGACCATTTTTTCTCCATCGTATTACATTTTTCCAAACCATTATTATTATTACGATTTTTGAAATGTTGCAACCAGATCGCTTTAGGGTCGAAGAAATATGCCGCTTAAAAGATTTTAAAGGGTTTTCAAATGGGTATAGATACACCCACGTTATGTTAATAACCTCCAAAGTATTCTACGTTAAGTATTTAGTCCTTTTGGAATTTGGATAAAAATTATTCAAGTATTTGAAGTGTTTCATTATTTTGAATTTTTGAATTTAGTACTTACTTAGCTTGTTATAGGATTAAAAATGCTGGTAAATATAAACCCATTTTGAAGCTGGAATATGTTACCATTCAATTTTTGTAAAAACATTTTTGTTCAATACATTACAGCTTATTTTTATTCCATTTGATTTCCGTTTGTTGAAAAGTTTTTTTTCATTCATTACAGCCTATATGTTACCATTTCCATTCCATTTTTGTTAAAAATAAATTGTGGTTTCCATTACAGCCTATATGTTACCATTTCCATTCCATTTTTGTTAAAAATAAATTGTGGTTTCCATTACAGCCTATATGTTACCATTTCCATTCCATTTTTGTTAAAAATAAATTGTGGTTTCCATTACAGCCTATATGTTACCATTTCCATTCCATTTTTGTTAAAAATAAATTGTGGTTTCCATTACAGCCTATATGTTACCATTTCCATTCCATTTTTGTTAAAAATAAATTGTGGTTTCCATTACAGCCTATATGTTACCATTTCCATTCCATTTTTGTTAAAAATAAATTGTGGTTTCCATTACAGCCTATATGTTACCATTTCCATTCCATTTTTGTTAAAAATAAATTGTGGTTTCCATTACAGCCTATATGTTACCATTTCCATTCCATTTTTGTTAAAAATAAATTGTGGTTTCCATTACAGCCTATATGTTACCATTTCCATTCCATTTTTGTTAAAAATAAATTGTGGTTTCCATTACAGCCTATATGTTACCATTTCCATTCCATTTTTGTTAAAAATAAATTGTGGTTTCCATTACAGCCTATATGTTACCATTTCCATTCCATTTTTGTTAAAAATAAATTGTGGTTTCCATTACAGCCTATATGTTACCATTTCCATTCCATTTTTGTTAAAAATAAATTGTGGTTTCCATTACAGCCTATATGTTACCATTTCCATTCCATTTTTGTTAAAAATAAATTGTGGTTTCCATTACAGCCTATATGTTACCATTTCCATTCCATTTTTGTTAAAAATAAATTGTGGTTTCCATTACAGCCTATATGTTACCATTTCCATTCCATTTTTGTTAAAAATAAATTGTGGTTTCCATTACAGCCTATATGTTACCATTTCCATTCCATTTTTGTTAAAAATAAATTGTGGTTTCCATTACAGCCTATATGTTACCATTTCCATTCCATTTTTGTTAAAAATAAATTGTGGTTTCCATTACAGCCTATATGTTACCATTTCCATTCCATTTTTGTTAAAAATAAATTGTGGTTTCCATTACAGCCTATATGTTACCATTTCCATTCCATTTTTGTTAAAAATAAATTGTGGTTTCCATTACAGCCTATATGTTACCATTTCCATTCCATTTTTGTTAAAAATAAATTGTGGTTTCCATTACAGCCTATATGTTACCATTTCCATTCCATTTTTGTTAAAAATAAATTGTGGTTTCCATTACAGCCTATATGTTACCATTTCCATTCCATTTTTGTTAAAAATAAATTGTGGTTTCCATTACAGCCTATATGTTACCATTTCCATTCCATTTTTGTTAAAAATAAATTGTGGTTTCCATTACAGCCTATATGTTACCATTTCCATTCCATTTTTGTTAAAAATAAATTGTGGTTTCCATTACAGCCTATATGTTACCATTTCCATTCCATTTTTGTTAAAAATAAATTGTGGTTTCCATTACAGCCTATATGTTACCATTTCCATTCCATTTTTGTTAAAAATAAATTGTGGTTTCCATTACAGCCTATATGTTACCATTTCCATTCCATTTTTGTTAAAAATAAATTGTGGTTTCCATTACAGCCTATATGTTACCATTTCCATTCCATTTTTGTTAAAAATAAATTGTGGTTTCCATTACAGCCTATATGTTACCATTTCCATTCCATTTTTGTTAAAAATAAATTGTGGTTTCCATTACAGCCTATATGTTACCATTTCCATTCCATTTTTGTTAAAAATAAATTGTGGTTTCCATTACAGCCTATATGTTACCATTTCCATTCCATTTTTGTTAAAAATAAATTGTGGTTTCCATTACAGCCTATATGTTACCATTTCCATTCCATTTTTGTTAAAAATAAATTGTGGTTTCCATTACAGCCTATATGTTACCATTTCCATTCCATTTTTGTTAAAAATAAATTGTGGTTTCCATTACAGCCTATATGTTACCATTTCCATTCCATTTTTGTTAAAAATAAATTGTGGTTTCCATTACAGCCTATATGTTACCATTTCCATTCCATTTTTGTTAAAAATAAATTGTGGTTTCCATTACAGCCTATATGTTACCATTTCCATTCCATTTTTGTTAAAAATAAATTGTGGTTTCCATTACAGCCTATATGTTACCATTTCCATTCCATTTTTGTTAAAAATAAATTGTGGTTTCCATTACAGCCTATATGTTACCATTTCCATTCCATTTTTGTTAAAAATAAATTGTGGTTTCCATTACAGCCTATATGTTACCATTTCCATTCCATTTTTGTTAAAAATAAATTGTGGTTTCCATTACAGCCTATATGTTACCATTTCCATTCCATTTTTGTTAAAAATAAATTGTGGTTTCCATTACAGCCTATATGTTACCATTTCCATTCCATTTTTGTTAAAAATAAATTGTGGTTTCCATTACAGCCTATATGTTACCATTTCCATTCCATTTTTGTTAAAAATAAATTGTGGTTTCCATTACAGCCTATATGTTACCATTTCCATTCCATTTTTGTTAAAAATAAATTGTGGTTTCCATTACAGCCTATATGTTACCATTTCCATTCCATTTTTGTTAAAAATAAATTGTGGTTTCCATTACAGCCTATATGTTACCATTTCCATTCCATTTTTGTTAAAAATAAATTGTGGTTTCCATTACAGCCTATATGTTACCATTTCCATTCCATTTTTGTTAAAAATAAATTGTGGTTTCCATTACAGCCTATATGTTACCATTTCCATTCCATTTTTGTTAAAAATAAATTGTGGTTTCCATTACAGCCTATATGTTACCATTTCCATTCCATTTTTGTTAAAAATAAATTGTGGTTTCCATTACAGCCTATATGTTACCATTTCCATTCCATTTTTGTTAAAAATAAATTGTGGTTTCCATTACAGCCTATATGTTACCATTTCCATTCCATTTTTGTTAAAAATAAATTGTGGTTTCCATTACAGCCTATATGTTACCATTTCCATTCCATTTTTGTTAAAAATAAATTGTGGTTTCCATTACAGCCTATATGTTACCATTTCCATTCCATTTTTGTTAAAAATAAATTGTGGTTTCCATTACAGCCTATATGTTACCATTTCCATTCCATTTTTGTTAAAAATAAATTGTGGTTTCCATTACAGCCTATATGTTACCATTTCCATTCCATTTTTGTTAAAAATAAATTGTGGTTTCCATTACAGCCTATATGTTACCATTTCCATTCCATTTTTGTTAAAAATAAATTGTGGTTTCCATTACAGCCTATATGTTACCATTTCCATTCCATTTTTGTTAAAAATAAATTGTGGTTTCCATTACAGCCTATATGTTACCATTTCCATTCCATTTTTGTTAAAAATAAATTGTGGTTTCCATTACAGCCTATATGTTACCATTTCCATTCCATTTTTGTTAAAAATAAATTGTGGTTTCCATTACAGCCTATATGTTACCATTTCCATTCCATTTTTGTTAAAAATAAATTGTGGTTTCCATTACAGCCTATATGTTACCATTTCCATTCCATTTTTGTTAAAAATAAATTGTGGTTTCCATTACAGCCTATATGTTACCATTTCCATTCCATTTTTGTTAAAAATAAATTGTGGTTTCCATTACAGCCTATATGTTACCATTTCAATTCTGCTTATAATGAAATGTTTTGTTCCATTCATTACATCTCATATGTTACCATTTCCAATCCATTTCCATTCCATTTTTGTTGAAAGGTTTTGTTCCATTCATTACAGCCTACATGTTACCATTTCTATTCAATTTCCATTTCATTTTTGTTTTAATGTTTTTGCTCCATTCATTACAACCAATATGTTACTATTTCCTTTCCATTTTTGTTAAAAATAATTTGCAATTTTCATCACAGCCTATAGGTTACCATTTCAGTTCTGTTTATATTTAAAGGATTTTTGTTCCATTCGTTACAGCCAGTATGTTATTGTTCTATTAATTACATCTCATATGTTACCATTTCCATTCCTTTTTTGTTGAAATATTTTTGTTCCATTCATTACAGCCTATATGTTACCATCTCTATTCCATTTTTGTTAAAATAAATTGTTGTTTCCATTACAGCCTATACATTACCATTTCAAAATTTTCCATTGAAGCTTATTGAGCAGATGTAAAATAAATGTAAATAAAATAAAATCAATTTCAATTCCATTTTCATTCCATTTAAATTCCATTTCCATTCCATTTCCATTCCATTTCCATTCCATTTCCATTCAATTTCCATTCAATTTCCATTCAATTTCCATTTCCATTCCATTTCCATTCCATTTCATTTCCATTCCATTTCCATTTCCATTCCATTTCCATTCCATTTCCATTCCATTTCCATTCCATTTCCATTCCCATTCCATTTCCATTCCATTTCCATTCAATTTCCATTTCCATTCCATTTCCATTCCCATTTATGTTGAAATGTTTTTGCTCCATTAATTACAGCCTATATGTTACCATTTCTATTATATTTCCATTCTCTTACAGTTCCGCGATTTGCCAATATTTGGCATTTCAATTGATTCCCATTTCATCTGAAATACTTTCGTTCATTCTATGATTTCCGAAATTAACAATCGAAAAAAACCATTCCCATACTATTACCGAAATTACCAATTATCCAGAGGTATTCATGATTAAGTAAAATTGCGATTAGGCTAAATATTATATGAGAAACTTAACCTATAATTTGAATATTTAAAGTTTTCTTTTTCATCTTATCGCCAAAATTCAACAGCGTATCCTGATTAGTGATTACGAATATCAGTATAAGATAATTTGTATGAAAAATACATTGTAACCCGGCCACCTGAATTAAATGGCTTCAAAAGTCGCTTGATGACTTAGGCCTAAGGTGGTGCCTTGGGTATTAGCCTAGCTGATTATTATTATTATTATTATTATATAAAATTCATTATCAATCATTTCTAACAAGTTTTTTATTTTACATATATTTGAAATCAAATAAAATAAATGTGAAAACCATCCATTACCGCGGTAATTCCATGGTAAAAGCTAAATAAATACTACTCTAAAGTAGTGTTATTGTCGCAGTGAATAAACTAATTCTAATATCGGATATTTAAATAATATTCTATTGAATTGATTTTAAAGTTTAATATCAGTTAATTAAATAATATTCTATTGAATTGATTTTAATGTTTAATTTCTAATATTTAGCTTCAAAATTCTGATTTGAAATTTAATAGTTTTACGAAGCTGTTTAACGGGTTTAACAATTTCTTCTTACACCGCTAAAATTATAATTTTATTATTTTTTAAAAGAATTAATTACAAACTGAAGCTAGTTTCACGTACTGTTTGAACGTTCTAGTGTTGTTAATTTTCCGGAAAAATAAAAATTTTAAACATAAATTATATTTTAAGGGTTTTTAATGTTTTTAACTTTTTATCGATATAAAATGTCTAATATCAGTAAACATACTACAAAACATGAATAGCGTTACATTGTTAATCAGTTTAAACTAGTCTAGAGGTTTAGTTTTACTTTCAGATTCGAAAAAATGAGGCGAAAATACCGCTTTATTTCAATTTGCAAACAATATATTAAGATTAATCATGGAATGAAAACTTTTTTTATTTTTTTCGGAAAAATACGGAAAATTTTCCGGAAAAAAGGCCTCAGTCATTTTCCGGAAAATTTCCCGCTCGGGAAATTTTCCGACTTACAACACTAGAACGTTCAAACAGTGTCCGAAGAAAAACAGTTTAAGAGCGAATTGCGTGAGCTAAAGGGTAGTGTACTCTCCGAGAGAATGAAATAAAGTTTGCTTCAAAATCTTCAAACGGGTAAAAAACTAGAAATCCGCAGTGGGGGCTCAAAGAATAATAACCAGAAAAGCGGCATGGACATAAATACAGAACACAAACACAGCCGGAAAGAATCTTCTTTGAATTTTAGGTTCCTTTTTTATAAATCTAAAAGTGTCGGTCTGCTGGGGTAGCAGCTGCGGCCTTATAGAACACACATGACCATCCCCTACAACAGATATACCATTCAGCTCTATATTATGACTTTCACGAGTCCTCCTTTATAGATATCGCGAGCATGTGTTGTCGCCACTAATGCGATATTGATGACACCGACCAGCAAAAAAAGGGAAATAATTTAAAAACAATTTTTGCTAGCGATCCCCTCCCTTAGCACTGAGAACTTTAAACAAAGAACTCTTTTATATTCGCTATTTCTGGACCAAGTACCAAGTTTAGGGTTAACTACTGTTCAGGTAAAGGCTTATATACTAGCACATCTATCTATTCATTGGGAAATGAACGCATTCTATATGCGATTTGAAAGCAATGACTTAAATTAAGATATAGGTCAACCAACTTTTACCACGAGCGTTATAAAAATACTAAACACCTGTAATACACGATTTATGACTTAAATAGGTATACTTGTCATCATATGTAACATAATAACTCGTAAGTATGCCGCAATAGCATTTTCTTTAATGAAACCTGGTTCACGGGATATGAAGTAAATTACGTCACTTCCAACTCCGTGACGAAAAACGCGTCGTTAATTTTATAGATGATAAACGGAATTTAGTTAACCGGATTTTGACTTTCGCAATCTATAGCTTAGCTCGAGCATCGTGACCAGGAGATTTTGTATCCATGGTAACCTTTCAATAGCACAACGTCACTATTAAAAAAAATTGTATTATTGAGGTAAAAAAAAGACCAACCACGTTTGGGAAAACTAAAATATATTTATTTATTAAGTTAAACCGATACTCGGTACTTCGGCCTATAAGTCTCCAAGGCGAAGTTACAAGTTAAGATTAACGGAATGTTTTATTGACATTTTTTCTACTTGAGTTATTTATTTACACGTAAAGTGTCATTAAGAGTCTGTTTATAACTAATCTGGTATATTTGCGTGTTTTCCCAATTGTTGATATTTTATTTAAGGAAAATGATTTAATGACTATGTTAAGGCGATCAGTGGGCACTATGGTCAAACCCCCTCGCCATGAGTCCACCCGCAGGATAAATGGACAATCACGTCGGAAGTCGTCAGTTTTAGGGAACCCAAGAGGCAGTTCACTTCGATGATTAAGTTTGAACCCAAATGGACTTTATCCGATTAAATCATGATTAAGAGGATTTAATCATAATTAAATCACGATTAAATCCATTTAGCGACTAAGCCGATTAAATAACAATTAAATCAACTTAGTGACTAAGCCGATTAAATCACGATTAAGCTGATTAAATCACTATTGAATTACGATTGAATCACGATTAAATCAATTTAGTGAATAACCCAATTAAATCAATTTAGTGAATAAGCCGATTCAATCAATTTAGTGATTAAGCTGATTAAATCACGATTAAGCTGATTAAATCACGATTAAGCTGATTAAATCACGATTAAGCTGATTAAATCACTATTGAATTACGATTGAATCACGATTAAATCAATTTAGTGAATAACCCAATTAAATCAATTTAGTGAATAAGCCGATTCAATCAATTTAGTGATTAAGCTGATTAAATCACGATTAAGCTGATTAAATCACGATTAAGCTGATTAAATCACGGTTAAAAAATAGATATTTAATTAGATCATGATTAAACAGATTAAAAGATTAAATCGTGACTATAAATTGGATTAAAAATTTAATTGCGATTAACACGATTTAATACATTTAATCAGATTTAATCCGATTAAGTATGCACCCGAAAGAGGAATGATCTGCCCTTCGAAGGAGCCAATGATGTTCTGGCCGGAATTTTCATATCTTTTACGGAGAGGAACCTTGTGGTATTGAAAGCAACGCTAGAATGTAATTCCTCTTCGAACATGAGTGGTATTGAAAGCAACGCTAGAATGTAATTCCTCTTCGAACATGAGTGGTATTGAAAGCAACGCTAGAATGTAATTCCATACATTCTTGGTACTACCAATTATTGAATATTAGGAAATTAATATTCCAACTGGCGCAATGTCTATCGAGAAGGTTGAATAGAAGAAACGCAGCCTCCGTTCGGCAGCGATGACAATGGCTGGGTTAAATTAAAACTCTGAGAAACTTTTGTTGGCATCGTCGATGTAGAGAAACCCCGATATCAGCCGATAAATATAAAGAAGCGAACTAGATACGGCGGCGGTGAATGGAAGAGCTCTCGAGAAAAAAACGACGAATGGGCTACGGGGACACGTTGAAACAATGGCCGCCTTCCGACGGGTAGAGGTTCTCCGAGTTACACAAAAATCCGTCCATTGAAGTGCGCCGACGAAGCCATTGTTTCAGGCGGGCGCGGGCCAAACGCCCTATGGAGAAGAAAGGACGACTCTTTCCGTAAAAAGACTGACTCTATATAGATATCTAGACGGCGTAAGTATAAGTCCCCCCTATGCCAACCCGTTGAATGAGCGCGCTTGTTAGATAAGAAAATACAATGGCACTCTCCGACAGTTGATCCCAGAGCGAAGTCGAATCTCAATCTGAATTGGCTTCAAAGGAACGCTTTTCGCGTGAGACTTTTGGCCATGGATGGATATATCTTGACCAACTTCGATTGTGTCCGTTATAAAAAAGACAATACCTCTACTCTGTTTCGCGTTGTTGAAGACAAGATTCAAAATTAAAATTCGAGGTTGTGCATAAACTTTACCAGTCTCCATATAGACCCATGCAGATATCCTTCATTTCAAAAATGGCTTACTCTTGAGTCTTTACTGTTAGTACGGGTAAAAAAGGCCCAAAAAGGCTTGGTCTCAATCGATTCCACACTTACAAGGAGACTACCCGCGAGGTGGTTATCTCCGATTTGGTTCAAACTCGGGTGGTAAGTAGACCTCCATGTAACTGGAAAATCCTAAAAACTGATTTTCTCTATGAAAATTAACATGGGAAAATCGAAGATTTTAAGGGTCCCCCTAACAATATTTTTCAAAAAATTAAAAAAGGTTCATCAATTAGATACATAATTCAGATCATGGCTAAATCTGGTACATTCGGACCAATATACGTCAATTTTGGTAAATATGAGTAAAATATACATATATTGGGTATATACGAGTAATCAGTTTTAAAGTTGTGAAAAACATTTTTGGTTGCCATGGCCAAATGAAAGCCCATTCTTGTCCACCCTTTTAGGGATTTTCAAGTTACATGATGGTCTACTTACCACCCGAGTTTGAACAAAATTGGAGATAAACATCTCGGGTAGTCTCCTTGTTAGTGGTAAGTAAGAAAAGCAATGTGTAGACAACGTTGGAGGTTTAAATGCCAATTTTAGAACTTTTTGAAAAAAGCACCAATTATGTGCCGCGCATATTTCGTGATAACTCAGAAACGATTCATCCTACGGACTTGCGGTTGGTCTCATTCGATTCGGCACAGAATAATACTTAATATCCGAAAGTGTGGTCGGTCCTGGGCAAAATCCTGATATAACCTTTCAATATTTAGTGACATTTCGAAAGAAAACACGTTTTTGAGTGTACTTTTGGTCATATCTCCAAAAGTATTATTCCTAGCGACTCTAAAAAGACGAACCAGATAGCTTAAGCAAAATACCTCCAGAGTATTCCACACCCAAATTTCAAACTTTGAGGAGTCTTCTGACACTGTAAGCGTCGCCTAAATCGTTAGACAGTTCCAGTGCAGTCGAGAAGTGCTATATAATTCATTTCCATTATGGCAATTGGTGGTGCTCAGAAAACGACTGCAGCGACACCAAGTTTATTCAAAATAAACTAAACTTTTCCACGATTTATCGATTAACGCCTGAATTTTTGGGATGGTTCTTGGTCAATGGTTCAACGACGAGGTCAGGGCCGCCGTGAAGCTGGTTCAAAGGGTGCAGTCACACCCGGCCACACGTTTGCTAGAAATTTTAAAGGCCCTGCGAAATAAACTAAATTTTAATTTCTATTGTTCATTTTTAAAAACACTACTGAAACGAAATATGTCATACGATATTTTTTTCAGTGGGTAATCTATAGAAATGCCCATTATTGATTATTAAAATGTGGTCGTGAAAATGCAAGTGTCCATATCCACTACATGGTCTGACCTATTTATCCCGCTCTACCGAATTTTATTTTCTACTTCAAAACAGTGTTCCAAAAATTCAATTTTTTCCGAATACTATGCACACCACTGGTAAATAATGGTAAATAGTGGTAAATATAGTAAATAGTGGTAAATATAGTAAATAGTGGTAAATATAGTAAATAGTGGTAAATATAGTAAATAGTGGTAAATATAGTAAATAGTGGTAAATATAGTAAATAGTGGTAAATATAGTAAATAGTGGTAAATATAGTAAATAGTGGTAAATATAGTAAATAGTGGTAAATATAGTAAATAATGGTAAATAGTGGTAAATATAGTAAATAGTGGTAAATATAGCAAATAGTGGTAAATATAGTAAATAGTGGTAAATATAGTAAATAGTGGTAAATATAGTAAATAGTGGTAAATAGTGGTAAATATAGTAAATAGTGGTAAATATAGCAAATAGTGGTAAATATAGTAAATAATGGTAAATATAGTAAATAATGGTAAATAGCGGTAAATAATGGTATATATTGATTAATATTGTAAAATAATATGTGAAATCAAGAAAATCATTAAAAAATGTAGTATATCAATTTTAGAATACCTTAAACTTTATTTTCATTACTCTACAAGTCTTAAAGATTTCAATCTCCATAAATGTGGTTTAAGTTTTAAATACTGGAAATATATTATTTAAAATTAAATACCATTTCATAATACTTTTCCCATTTTATACCATAACGTTATTTACCATTATTTACCACCTGTTAAGTACCACTTTGGAACCCTGCTACAAAACAACTATAAAGTATACGGTGGGAGTGCAATTAAAAATATTTTGGAAGAGGATCTACAAAATCATTGTAATAATCTTGAATCGGCATTAGTTGACGATACAGACGGAGAAGGGTATAGAGAAATTTCAATTGTTTAAAGCTGTTATTCCGGATTCATTTTCAACAGCTCTAGATACTTATATAATTGAAAATAACACGTTAGATTTGTACCCTAATATTGCAATAGCTCTTAAAATTACGCTGAATACTCCAGTTTCGGTAAACTCAGCGGAAAAATATTTTTTCAAATTAAATTTTATTAAAAACTAGCTTAGATCAACTATAAGCGAAGAGATATTGACATCGCTTGCCAATCATTAGAGTTTAAGTGGTAAGACTACAGTGGCCATTGTTTACTTTCGAGCTATTTCAAGCTGAACTCTTTTAATTTTGTATTTTAACTTATAAAATTAATATTTATGTGTAGAACAGCCTCTTGTTTAGTGATTAAAATAATTTTGACAATTTTAAATTTATAAGTAATTAAAGTTATTACGTTTAAATTCGGACCGCCGGAGCTAATCAAGTTGGACAAGCACCCAAACTACCCTTTAGTTACGACCTTATATCTCGTTAACTATTAATATTATAATTATCAAAAAAAAGTAAGCACTAGAGGAAGGTTCAGCCTAATTTTCTTTCGCCTTCCCTCCGCAGACCGCACGCTAAGCAAGCGCGCGCAGGGAACAGAGTGCTGTTATAGTGCGAACAGCGCGTGATTAAAGTCCTAAATAGTCACCGCGAAACAAAATGGCAGCTCGCTTGGCGGGTAAATTTCGCTCGTTTAAAAATTAATTTCTCGTCATTAAAAAAAGATACAATTTTACGACTGATATTTTTGAGTTTATTTAAACATGATCTTTCAACCTGAACTTTTCCTTTAACTAAATTACGTTCAAATGGAAAGATTTTAGAATTGATTTGAAACCGTTAGAATATAGTTAGATTGCACGAAAACTTTAGAGCAGATAATTTTGGATTATCATATAACACTAATTTTCGTGTTTGTTTTTTAAGTAGATAGTATAATTTTTTAGTATTAAAAATACCACTCATTTCCTTCTATATAATTTGTTATTTTCTAAAACACCAGTCAAATGCAGGATTGAAAATAAGCAGTAGATGAATACTATTCACCTGTTCTGAAATTTTAAAGCAAAGAAGTTAGTATGGTCATTTTAGTCCAATTCTGCCACTGACTTTTCAACTTTTCATTATAAATAGTCCAAAACACGTTTGTCAAGGGAGAAGATAACACCATTTGTGGACCATTTTAAAATTTACAAAGTCTTAACATTAATTAATTTTAACTTATCTAAAAACCGCGAAAAATATAAAAATTTTATGACCATTTTTTCCTACATTGTACCTAGGAGCAACAAACACAAGGAGAACGGAGCTAGCCTTTAAACACGCTAACGAAGGGTTGTGTACGAATTTCATTGGACGAGCGTCACGAGCTTTTACGCTGAACGTTTTACGGGCGGGGGGGAAGACAATCTCCGAATTTTCCCCTTCCGACGGCAGCAGGCGCTAAAACGTCTAGCCAATGAAAAACGTACACAAGAAAATCCACGACTTTTGACGGGTTGCGTTCTCCTTGTGTGGGGTGTTGTGTATGTTGCTCCTAGATTGTACTTTTGTTTATTATAGGGTTTATACTCATTTTTAAACCACGTTTTTACGTAAATAGTTTAGGTGTTCCACTATACTATGATGTATTTAACACCAGTTTGTAATTTTAAAATATCGGAAGATAATTAGTTAGTCATATCAAATTGATAATTTGTTATGTTCCTATCACCCAGAAATCTGATCTCAAAATGTATTTGAATCATTACCTCAAGTAACCGATCTGAACTGATATTCAAAAATTAATCTTACTTAAAGCTCGGCGGAACAAATAAATTAACCGACAAAATTTTTATTATTCATAAAAATTTCGGTTAACTGTTTATTTATGGATATTATTCGCGGTTTTAAAACCATTTAATATGCAAAAAATAACTTTTAATTCGGATAATTTTCGATTATGGATAGAAACAAACCCCAAGCTATAATCTTACCAGATTTAGTTAGCTGAACCGCTATCTGTTTTACACGTTTAGTATGTATATAACTTTGTGGAAAATCAATTAAAATAAACAGAAATTATAATTTTTTCGTTGGATACGTAAAATCGATAACTGTCTATCGATTCACGATAAATTAGTTTCGGTCTTAAACTATCTGCTTTGCATTTTGATGCATATCAACTGATCTGATAATATCCGAATTTAAATGCTGATAATCTTTCTATTTTATTTCCTCAGTTCAGATAACGCAACTAGTATCTGGGAATTGGTTGGAATAACTAATTTCACTCTGCTCAGGTACATGTTTCAAGCGAATAACATTAAAGAGGAACGGCCAAGCTTTTCCAAATATGGCCTTATTTCCGTATCAAAAGATTAACAAGACGTTCAATATACTAACACGTACCTTTTTTTGCCTTGAAAAAATAGCTTTTGGCCCAAAAAGTTGAAACGAAAAATAACGCCAGGTGTTTGGGTTTGAATTTTCGCCGCCATCTTAGGGGCTGCCGCTAGCGCCCCTAACCCCGTATGAGCGATTTGCGAACTATCCTAACTTTTAAAATCGCGCAATGTAGGCTTAGGTCTCTTATAACTGGAACGCGCCGCGCGTGCGAAACAAATTTTTCGCGTCTTCAGTAGCGCGCACTTTTACGTTGTTTTTATGTCTCACGGACTTCTCACCAGGTGGCGCGGTGGACGCGCGCTTTTCGATTTTCCCGAAATTTCTTTATTTTATTAAAAATTAACCACTCAATATTTAACAAGATAGGGAGTTGGATACTTATCTCGTAAGAAACATATTATGCACTTCCGCTACTACGTATACATAAAAATAAAAAAGTCATTCATAGATAGCCCGTAAAAAATTGCCCATGGCCACAAAAAAAGTGCGAACCACGACCCTGGCGACTCAGTCTCAGAATTGATATAAACAACTATAGTTAACTAGGGCTATTTTGAAACGGGCAGACGAGTCTGGATGATTGTCGTTGAATACCTATTCACCACCTACGCTTCTAAAAAACCCAACGAAGGTAGATGCTACTGAGGCGCGGTTTATTTCAGTGGGAAAACACGTACCCCCCACAAGGGTGGGCTTTTCGGGGGGTAAGGCAATTGTTTCCGGTCAGAATATCGAGTGGGCGGGGACCCGGGCGTATGGAGGTGCCAAATTTGAACCACGGCGCTGCCAAGAGCTCCCCCACAACCCGGACAGGATGGCCGAGGTGTGGCGGGACCCACGACGCCGATGCGTCCTTTATTGAATGTAATGGAGGGTAAAACTATGGCGGCGACCGAAGAAAAGCCGGGCAAATGATAGGGTCCGACTCCCTTCTTTCCCAGTAGAACGCTTATAGGCGTCAAAATAGCTTATTTTCGCCGTCAGTATTGTCTGCCGAAAGTCGGGCTCTATAAAAATGTGTTTATCTCATTCTACTTTATTCATGATTTATTGATTGTTTATCGAACGCGATCTACAGCGCGCCATAGAGACATTATTTTCAACAGCTATATAAAAATAGAACAAGGTGTATTAAAAATGCTTTAGAAATTTGATTATCCGAATTTCACCAAGTGTTCAGAATTAATAACATTATTTTCAACAGCTATATGTATAAAGATAGATCAAGGTGTATTCAAATTGCTTTGGAAATTTTAGTATACAATTTTCACCGAGTGTTCAGAATTAATGGACAGTTTAAGACACCTATTTGAAAGGTGAACGGGGGAACTTGTAGAAGTGTATAGATTGTACACAAAAAAGCTACGACTATACTCAGCTACAAGTTTCTCAATACACGTTTTTACGAGGGTGTACATTAACGTTCCCTCACATTGTTAGTTAAATTTATCAACTCACCTAGAGTAATTCCTGAAGTAATTTCCAGTATTTAACTGGTATCTTCCCATTGCGCCAAATCCCATTCGACCAAATTCCGCCAATATTTCTGATGAAATTAGCCCAAAGGCGGGTTTTGTATTTTTCTAATCGACCGACGCAATATTCACAATTGAGCGACCGCAAAAAAAATAGTTTTTCTTTCTACTCCTTTTGATTTTTTATGGAAGCAGTGGCGAAGCGAGGGGGGGCACAGGGGCACATGCCCCCCCTCGAAACGTACAAATATTTTTATTTTTTCACTTTTTTTTCAATGGCGTGCCCCCCCCCCCCGAAACAAAATTCTGGCTACGCCACTGTATGGAAGCGTTTGAATATATTTTTAAGTATGTTAGGTTAGGTGAGGGGAGGTTAGGTTAAGTTAGGTTAAGTAAGGTTAGGTTAGGTAACACTGCATGCTGTTCTGACAGATGCTGAAACGGAGAAAACCGAATCCTAAACCCGGAGAAGTGCGGGTTTTTCGGTCGAATGGGATTCGGCGCAATGGAACAGATTCATTTATCTGAGATTTCCAGTTTAAAAGTTTGACAGTTTGAAGGTCGAGATTACCATCTTGTTTGTAGAAGTTATAAATCCTTATAATTATCGCTGTGTATTGTAAAGGAATAGAGTATTAAATTATTTCAAATGTTTAGTAAAATTTCCGGCTAAGAGCTAAAGATTGACATTTTTAAGGTCGAGATCACCATCTTCAAGGTCAAGATGACCCTGGTTGTAGAAGTTGTAAATCCTTAGAATAACCCTTACCAAAATGGGAGTCTTACTTTAGTCGCCAATTAGTCTCAATGTAGGATCAAGGATTTTTAAGTATTATATAAGCATAAAAAACTGAGACCAGAATTGTGGGTCCTAAATAAAATCTATTTTAGTCTCAATAAAAGAGTTTTATTATTATATATTGAAATGAAACTCATTTTAGTCTCAGTTAGGAAGACTCATTTCTGGAGACTTGAAAGAAGCTTATTTGAGAGTTGATTATGAGTTACAATATTAGATAAAAATAAGAGTCATTTAACACTTCACTTAAGTCTCATATGGGGAGATTCATTTCTGAGGACTTGAAAGATACATAATTGAGAGTTACTTAGAGGTAACAATTTGAAGTTAAACTAAAAGTAATCGTAAATTTCATGTTAAACTTTCGACTGGATCCTCTTATCTAGCTATTTTGGTAGCGCTCTCTAAAATGAGTTTCGCTTACGTGCCGCGCAATTTATATAAATATATGTACATTAGTTGAAACAATACACCAAATATTTCATATGATCTACTGTACTATACTTTTAAATTATACTTTTAAAATTATATTGTAGTAAAGTCCAAACAATGGAACTCATAATGAGTTCAACTATAATGACCCCTTAAGATGAATATTATACAGGTAATGGATTTGCAACTTGAATCTTGAAGCTTGGCTACAAAATGGTCATACGGGATTGGCTGGCTATATTTGGTTAAGCTAAACTTACTTGAAACCCTCACATACTTAAAATTAAAATTTTTATTATAAAATAACAGTTTAAACATTTTAAGTCTACTTACTAAATAATATACTTGAAATTCTTAAAATAGGACATTTCATTTCAAGTAAAATTATTTCTAAGTACGAGTGTGTAAAACAACTGAACTGGGTGAAAAATAGCCTAGCATCTAGCGCCATCCTTGAAGTCTGGAGATTTTAAAACTTGCAATCCAACATGGCAGCTGAACAAAGTAGTCATTTTTTATTCAGTATTTGAGTAGCCAGATAGAGGGTCATTATAAAATTAGATATTTAGAAAATAATTTCATTTTTTTAAAGGACGCCCGAGTGTAAAAACTACCAGCTATATAGCGATCGCCATGCAATAATTGGTGAATAATTTCGCTATAGATTGCAGTGGACTGCTCACATACAGACCACCCTGGATGTATATTAGTTTTACTGATATCGGCAGATTTCCAATTATAGCTAGAGTTCCCTTGCTAAAATCATGACTGTCTCTTTTAAACTTAAAAAGGTTTTATTTAAAGCTGTTACAGTTCCAAATGCAGCCTCAAATCAGATTTAATTCATACTTATTCTGAAACTAATGAGAGTCTTAATTACGGTTTCAAAAATCTTGTATAATCAAGTTATAAATAAGTATGCAAGAATAAACACATTAAAGACTTGATTTAGACTCAAAACAAGTATGAAATAAGTAATAAATATGGATCGATGTATTTGGAACTGTGGCTTTAAGACTTGATTTAGACTCAAAACAAGTATGAAATAAGTAATCAATAAGGATGTATTTGGAACTGTGGCAGCTTAAATTAAGTCTTAAATGTGTTTATTCTTGCATACTTATTTAAAACTTGATTTTACAAGATTTTTGCACCGTAATTAAGACTCATTTTCTCAGAATAAGTATGAATTAAATCTGATTTGAGGCTGTATTTGGAACTGTGGCAGCTTTAAATAAAACTTTTCTAAGTTTAAAAGTGACAGTCACGATTTTGGTAAGGGAACCGTTTGTTAATGTAAAGGAAAAGAGTATTAGAGGAATTCAAATATTTGGTAACTTTTCCGGCTGAGAGGTAAAATGGCAGTACCAATTTCCAATTAGCCTCGTTGCAATTTACGGCAAAGTTAAGCCTTTCGAAGACGTTCTTTGTCATGAATGCTAAATTAGGCTAGCCTCTACAGAATTCCGATACCCGTAACTTTAAAACGCGTTCACAATCACATTTGTTAAGGGCAATTTTACTTTAAGAAATTTCCCTTAGGCATCTTAATTGTACTTCAATTTGCTTTTAGGAATTTAAAAATTTAAGACGAGAAAAGTGTATTTTAATGAATAAGTGTTTTTTAATAGTGGGTCTTTCATACTGGGTGCAACCCAATAAAACCAATTTCTTTTATTATTTTTTTAATTAAACCCTGCAATCTGATACATTATGTGCAATAAAAACTTTTAATTGCAATTTTGATCTACTTTACGATGTTTCGTTTTACATAATAAGTCAGCGCTTAACCATAAAACAAATTCACATTTATTTTGCTTCGAAATAACGCGTAAAACATCATGGCAAGCAACTGTAAACAACAAATAGTTAAGTTTTTACTTGACCAAATTAGCGCCTTCAGCTCTGCAATTGGGTGCATGCTCGAAGCGACCGCCATGACATAAATTTGAAATCACAGATCACGAGGCAAATCCCCCCATAATCCTACGAAATAATCACGTGATGGCGATCGGCGTCTTAATGTCATGGCCGACCTATACGCGTTACCATGGTAACGAACACAAGCGACACCCACGAGCAAGCTACGAATATGAACTTACGATAAGAACACTCTTGACGATTCCCATCGCTAACAAGGACTTGGAGTATTTTTCAGCCAAATGTTTCACATCTCGGTAGCAGCCCTGAAAAGTCACGCGAGATATCACAAAGTGCCCAATTACTTTTATTATAGTATAGTGGGTTGTTCAAAATGCATTTTGAAAATACAAAATTCCAAATTACCATTTTGCATTTTGAGTTAGAAAAAGTATTTTGCATTTTACATTTCGCATTTTCAGTTTCTAGGAAACTATTTTGCATTTTTCATTTTGCATTTTGTGGGTTTGATATGTGGAAAAACATTTTCAATTTATTTTTACTCTGCTACCATCATCGCGGCTCTTGTAGAGAAAGTTCGTCTGCTATTTACTCCCAAGTAATCATAGATGGCGATACTGAGTTACTCACTTAATCATAAGCAGACGAACATTCGTACAGTGCCACCGCTTTATTTCCCACGCTGGCTGCGAGGATGGTTTTCCAATCTCTGGGTAATTATTACTAATTAATAATTAATTAGTAATGAATTATTAATAATTACAAACTAACTGTGGTAACTACTTAATAAATATTTACTACAGTTAGTAGTAAAAGTAGACAGAGTGCATTGGTAAAAACATTTTTGATTTTAAAAAACCATTTTCAAAATGCATTTTGGATTTTGCATTTTTAGTTATGGAGGAAGTATTTTACATTTTACATTTTACATTTTGCATTTTGAGTTAAGGAGAATATATTTTGCATTTTGAATTATGGAGAAAGTATTTTGCATTTTGAATTAAGGATAATGTATTTTGCATTTTGAATTATGGAGAAAGTATTTTGCATTTTGAATTATGGAGAAAGTATTTTGCATTTTGAATTAAGGATAATGTATTTTGCATTTTGAATTATGGAGAAAGTATTTTGCATTTTGAATTAAGGATAATGTATTTTGCATTTTGAATTATGGAGAAAGTATTTTGCATTTTGAGTTAAGGATAATGTATTTTGCATTTTGAATTAAGGAGAAAGTATTTTGCATTTTGAGTTAAGGAGAATATATTTTGCATTTTACATTTTGCATTTTGAATTATGGAGAAAGTATTTTGCATTTTACATTTTGCATTTTGAGTTATGGAGAAAGTATTTTTCATTTTACATTTTGAGTTATAGAGATAGTATTTTGTACTTTGAAAAAAAAAGCATTTTGAACAACCCTGTGTAGTACCTTCTCGTGAAAGTCCTCCGATTCAATCTCCGTTCTCCGATGGCAATGTTTAATTTTGCAACAACTGTCCGGGAAACGGGGTATTTCGTTGGCGAATTCGGTGTTTCCACTGTCCTCCCAGTCTTCCCAGGACTTGGCCCCGCAACAAGCGTACTGTTTCGAAAGTAATTATGAATTATTAGAGTTCAACGCGAAACCAGAGTAAACCGTTTACTTCTATTTGGAATGTATTCCACGTTTTAGTTAATTTCTTGATATTTATTTCGCTGGAATTGGAGTTGAAATTGAGCATAGTTTTTCTTAGGTCTTCTATAATATCCATCGTATCCATTTTATCAAATCCGAAACGTGTCGTTATGACGATGGCGATTGCGCTCAATGTCATCAGAATATAATACTATAGTTGTAAATTAAGTTATAGCAGAAGTAAATAATATATTTCTTATTAGATTTCTTATCTAGCTATCTTGCTAATATTATTTACTTGAAACATTTACCTAAGCAGACTCCTCGTCGCCGTTAAAACAAAACCACGTATCTTTTCGGTGGCCTTTCTGAGAAAAATGGATTTTTAATTTTGCAGGGACTTGTGAAGTCGCGTGTTAGGTTTTTATACCCGAGTTAATTTTATAGTTATATAATTTCGTTTCAATATTGAATTTATGATGATTTTAATTTAAAAATATTTTGCTAAAGGGGAATTTTTAGAGATACGTGGTTTCGCGTCATGAAGTGAGATAGGAGCTGAAAATAAGCGAGATACGTGCTTTTGCGCGAAAGAAGTTGTGAATATCAAAGATACGTTTAAATGTTTTCTCGATTTATTAATCCAATTGCAACCTATTAATGTTTTAACGTTATATACGTAAATTTGGGTGTAGAATCTAAATATGTCAATTTTGACAAAACCACGTATCTCAAGTTATGTGGTTTTGTTTTAACGGCGACGTCCTGTTGATTTTTCCAAAAAATATATGGAGATAAATAAATCCTGTTCAGCGATTTGCCTAAGAGTATTAATACAGAAGGGCTCGTTCAATTTCGCACGCGCCTCCTGAAATAAAAAAAAGGCACCCGTGCGCTTGATATCCATTTAAAGGCCTAGGTTTTTTTCTGCCTGTCCCCCTTTAAATTAACTTAGTGGAGCACAAATACCCTGGGGGTAGGCCAACCGCTGAACATGTTGGCCTAATTTAAAGGGGGACAGGCAGAAGAAAACCTAGGCCTTTAAGCTTTAACAATAAAACTAACATAAACACGTGACTATTTTATTCAGTGATTCGCGCATGCGTGTATGAGAAGAGATAATAATAATAATAATAATAATAATAATAATAATCAGCTAGGCTAATACCCAAGGCACCACCTTAGGCCTAAGTCATCATGCGACTTTTGAAGCCCTTAATTCAGGTGGCCGGATTACAATGCGTAGGAGGGTGGTGACAAGCCCTGCATACCAGGCGTTCGAGCCAACAGCTCCCTATACTATTATCTTTAACATAAACCAGTTTTTATGGAAGGGGAAACCGAAGAGTTCGGGAGAAAGCCCCTTAAGCCAGTGGGGAGAGAACTCTCAAATTTAACGCGGAATGGGTTGTTCCGAGTTTGCACCGAGTGCCACAAGCTGTGATCGAACCCGGCTCCTCTTGCTGCGAGGCGAAAGTGCTAATCACTCCTCCACCCCATGGATATATGCATAAAACAAACTTCTGGTTATAGTTATTAAAGTTTTCTTTAGCAATTTTTCACTACGCTTACAAGGTCCGAAATATTCCGTAAATGTTTGAAAATTCCGTAGCACCCAAGCATGGGTAACAAGAACACCAACAATGCCCAAACCATCATGAAAGAAGTGGCTGCGATATCACGCTTTTTATCAACCAATATTTCAACCGTCGTTTCATCCGTGAGAGCTAGCATCGCCAAAATTAGAAGAATCAGACCTCCACTCTGCCATTAAAAATTATAATTAGTTAAATTTGGATTTTCCTTTATAGCGTTCGTATTACCGAAATAATAACGTTGAAAACCAAAAGAGTATATTTCACAAAATCCTGTTTGTCCAAAACGTTAGTTGACTCCATTTTCTTTGCGAAGAAAATGGGACTAGATTTTGTTAAACGTTTAGCCTAGATTTACCTCTTTTGAAATTGTATTAATAATTTAGTTATAGCGTGCTTAAATACCACGTCGCGAGATCAACCGGAATAAGATTATCCTTGCAACTTCAAACGTGTGACATTCTTGGCTAATCGTCCTAACAGGGGCGTATTAACCAGGGGGGGGGCAGGGGGCAATGCCCCTCCCTAGAATTTTGCTGGGAGGGGCAACTAATGTTATAGCCCCCTCCAACTTTTTGGTCAGTTGAAATCTTCATAAGGCTCAAACAAAGAAATTTACCGGTTAATATTTCGGAAAATGATTAAAAAACATGTATTATTCGTAAAATTTGAGGTTTTTATCGAAAAAAACGTCGTTTTTCCGTTTAATTTTACAAATTTATCAAACAATTAATCGGATAATACAGAAATATAAATTACTTGATAAAAACGTTTTACGAATAATTTTGAGAGCTTTATCTATTGAATAAAAGTTAACCATCCCCGACCTCTACAACTGTGTTTAAATTTCAATCTTTTCCCGCCAATTTACATAGTAGTAAAAAGTACACATGCATTCGGAGAGGCTACACTCCATTAAAGTTCAAACCCATTCCCCAGACCCCTTTTCGTTTCTCTTTGCCCCCTCCAACTTCTAGAACGCTCCTACGCTCCTGCGTCTTAAAGATATATCATTTTTATTGGTCAAAATTTCATTCGCAAAACGAAGCAATTTTTCCAGTAAAAGACCTAGTGACCTTTAACCTCACCTTAACTGAAACCTAATGTAACCTAGTTAGTGTAGGGAGCTGTTGGCTCGATCGCGTAGCATGCAGGGCTTGCCACCACACTCTTACGCAAATTAACCCGGCCACCTGAATTAATGGCTTCAAAAGTCGCTTGATGACTTAGGCCTAAGGTCGTACCTTGGGTATTAGCTTTAAAAAAAAAACTCAAACATAACCTATAAAATTTTTTCGCAAACAAAATCAGAAACGAAATAGTTTTTTTATAAAGGATCGTGGGCTTCTTGTTTTAATGTGCCTCTTACGTCACAGTCTCTTACTTTTACAAGTCTACGAGCGCGCGCTACACTCGCCAGAGGAATGTAGGTTTTTCTAGCCGTGTCTGGTGACGTAAGAGCAATCATTATATTTTTTTCCTTTTTTTTCATTTTATTTTATACTAACATTTATTAGTGACCTTAAAATTAGCTTAATTAATGTGAAACTTAAACTATAACCAAACCTAACTTAACGTTAAAATTTACCTTGATAAACTTAAAATAATTCTACGGCAAAGCGCTGTTTAATTTAAGAGGGCTTGACTAAAATTTTTCCTAATAAACGTGCTTATTTTGGGCACCGAAAATTAATTTGCTGAGTCTCTTCCTGAACCTTCTAAAATTGACTTATGACTCACAAGTCAAATTAAAAGTAGGCCCGACAAATTCACACGAGAGAGCGCTTTCTGGGCCCCTTAAACTCGATCTGGATGGACCCCTAAATAAAATGAAAGGTAGGCTCTTTACCGAAGATAAATGGGCCTGACTTGGTGCCCCAATTTTTTTTACCCCGGACGCTGCCACTGCAATGAATGCTAATTTAGCGATAAATTTGATATCTCATCTGACAAGGAGAGTACCCGAGGTGTTTATTGCCGATTTTGTTCAAAGTCGGGCGTAATGTAGACCTATATGAGGTATGAAATTTCCCAAAAGGAGACGTTGCACTACCCATTCGATTTGCCATGGCAACTGCAAATGTTTTTGATCACTTAAAACAAAAAAATCTCCATTGAAAAAAGAATGATACTTTCTCGGTTTCCCAGGGTCCTAGCTACGAAATTTTTTAAAAATTTTGAAAATCACGAAATGGGTAATTTGGACCACATTTAGGTAAATTTCATCAAGTTTGGATGAATTGGAACATTTTTGGATAAAATAAGGGAAAAATCTTATTTTTGTTTGAAGTGATCAAAAACATTTTCGGTTGCCATGGCAAATCGAATGGGTAGCGCAACGTCTCCTTTTTTGAAATTTCATATCTCATATTACGCCCGACTTTGAACAAAATCGGCAATAAACACCTCGAGTGAATTTCATTCTAATTGGCATTAAGAACAAATTAAGAAATACTGCCATATTCGAAGCAAAAGTGTATGAGATAATTCTCAAACACGGTCAAAACACAGCTATCAATTAGGGCCGAGTTGGAGCTGTTAATCCTTGGGTGTGCTGCGGCCATCACAAACGTGTCAATGCCAACAATGCTAATAACAAAGGGAAATGATACTCATCGGAGCGAGGCGACCGATCAAAGAGAAAACGCCGACACTAGTATCACCCGCGTGAGAGACTGCGCGAACCCGGACCAGAGGTTACCTGAAAATAGGCTACAAATCGTGTTGGAGGGTGAAATCTACGCGAGGTCGTCCGATCTCGATACCAGTAAACACGGACGATCCGAAAGACCATCCATTACCAGCTCCTTAAGAAGCCATTCCGCAAAAAAAAAAGATTGTCTCCCCCCCCCGAAAGAAATGAAATCGGAATACCCCTGAATTATTTTCGGTTGAAAATCAGGGGTCCGAAAGTGGCAAACAATCCACGCCGCGACCCGCAGACATTCGTCGAGTTCGTGGCTTAATTGCCACGATTGAAACCTTTCATTTGTCACAGATACTCTCGTATTGGTGAAAAGGATTTTGAGCACCACATACCACCCAATATTTAAACCAGTTATTGATGGCTGGCTCATAACACACGGTCTATCCGGCTGTCATGCCAATCGGCTGCTCTGTCGCAAAACCCAGTAAACGCGAAAGGTGGAAATTTTACATTTGTTAATTTATTACTAAAATAAAAACTTGATGAGGTTAACGGTAATAGTGAGTGTAGGGAGCTGTTGACTCGCGTGGCATGAAGTGCTTACCACCACCATCCTACGCATTGTAACCCGGCCACCTGAATTAATGGCGTTAAAAGTCGCTAGATGATTTGGTGCCTTGGGCAAAGACGTATATAAGGGGGGGGGTTTAAGGGGTTCAACCCCCCCCCCTTAGGACTCGATTCCTTTCTTACGAAAGGAGCGCAACATTAAGAAATAAACAGTAAGACGTAAAAATGAATTGAAGTATCCGCAACGCAGCACGGTAAAATATATTAATATATTAAATATATTAATAGGATCATAAATATTATAATTTTCTCGCAAATGTATTAAAAAACTTCGTTTGATACACGTGCGGAAATGTCATTGTCACTCGTCCCGAGTCTAGCCAGTACTTTAAATATGCGTTATTGCTAACGAAAAATTTCGCGCTCGCGATTTCATCTAGTTGCGTTATAGCTCGTCTCCCCCCCACCCTTTAGACTTTCTATATCTACGTGATTGGCCTTGGGTATTAGCCTAGCTGATTATTTATTATTATGATAATAAAGTTAGATCAATAATGCATTTATTTATTTATGTTGAGCTTGGGGTCCAACATTTACTAATTTGGCGTACGAGAATGAAATGGATTGGGAACAAATCTAAGAAATCGTCTCGACATTCGTAGCTGGCTCGTGGGTGTGGCTCGTGTTCGTTGCCATGGTAACGCGTATTGGTCGGCCATGACATTAGGACGCCAATGCGTCGCCGTTAAAACAAAACCACGTATCTTTTCGGTGGCCTTTTTGAGAAAAATTGATTTTTTAATTTTGCAGGGACTTGTGAAATCGGGTGTTAGGTTTTTACACGCGAGTTAATTTTATCGTTAAATAATTTCGTTTCAATATTGAATTTATGAGGATTTTAATTTAAAAAATATTTTGCTAAGGGGGAATTTTTAGAGATACGTGGTTTTGCGTCATGAAGTAAGATAGAAGCTGAAAATAAGCAAGATACGTGCTTTTGCGCGAAAGAAGTTGTGAATATCAAAGATACGTTTAAACGTTTTCTCGATTTAAAAAAATAAATCCAATTGCAACCTATTAATGTTTTAATGTTATTTACGTAAATTGGGGTGTAGAATCTAAATATGTCAATTTTGACAAAACCACGTATCTCAAGTTACGTGGTTTTGTTTTAACGGTGACGAATGGTGGTTACGTGATTATTTCGCAAGATCGTGTGGCGTTTAACGTCGTGACCGTGTGACGTGAAACTAATGTCATGGCGGCCGTTCCAAGGCGGGGCTTAGCTATGACGTATGCCTACCACGCTACGAGCAAGCACCCAATAGTCATTATCTAAGTATAAATTTGTTACGTATTTGTTTAAAAAAACCATGGTACTATTCAACTTCTAAACTATATATAGAGTATAATGTTCTAAATATTAGACAGTTATATATCATGTCGGTTATCCTACTGTTCTATAAAAATGTTGACAAAAATATTATATCACCAAATAATTTTAATTATAAAACCCGCTTTGCAGCAAATCAAAATGTTTATATTCGTACTGCGAACTTATCTTTAATACGGAGAAGTATTTTATTTCAAGGTCCAAAACTATTCAATGAGTTAAATATTGAGGTAAAATCAGCGTTGTCGATGAATTCTTTTAACGCTAAATTGAAGTCATTTTTAATATCTAACTTGAAATTCGGAGGGTGACGTCTCTAATATAATAAAATAAATAAACGAATAAAAAATGTTAAATAATTATTTATGTAAATTGTCCCCCTAAACACAAGCACTGCTTAGCTAGGGGGAACTTTGTCGGTTAAAAAAACCCATTGAGGTATTTTTTGGACAAATAAAGAAATAATAATAATAATAATAATAATAAATACATTTTTGGCCATACATCTAAATACTTTCTATTTGATAAAAGAAACCAGGTGGCGCTATTAAAACATTGTACGTTAATTAGGTAATTAACGTAATTCTTAAAAAAAATTACATTATAAAATAGTAATAAAAACCCCAAATTCAATACTCAAATAAACAAAATATGGAATTTATTAGACAATCATTTCTAACAAAAATACTTTCAATATTATAATCGTGTTTGTAGTATGTATAATGGAGATTAGAGACCCTTTTTTCGGTAAAATGTAGCACAGATCCTAAAATTGTATCGAAAACAAACGTAATGGTGATTTTTACTCTCGAACGAAAATGTGAGATCCTTAAACTGTTAATGAAATGAAAATGATTAGTCATTTATGCCTACTAAAATGTCAAATATAAAAATAGTTATTAGTGATTATAAAATAAATCTTAATGCAAAATTTTAAAAATAATTAATATTAATTACATTCCTATTACTATTAATGAATTGTTTAAATATTTTAATAATATTAAATTATTAAAATTTTATAAAATTATATAAATTTATAGTACAATTCTGTGGTTTGTAAGTTTAGTAATATTATTGAGCCACAGATGGCGACTATGTCATAACGGTCAGTTAAGCTCCACCCATAAAATTAGTAAAAGAGTGGATCGTATTTGTTTTGTTCCCAGCTGCTTCGATTTATTATTGGTACGAATAAGTTTCTGTAAATCGATGGAAAGCCCTCGGAATAATTCTACTCTGTTCTTAGCGACTTCTTGTTTTTCTGTAGAACTTTAAAAGAGTATTAAATGTGAACGAGTACAAAACGCTCGCGAGCTTATTCTCAGCCCGTGTTATTAAGACAACCGGTTGCTTCGCGTTACCCCTGATGGGGATGTACACATCTAATTTGAGGTGTTGCATTTCAAAGTCTTCTTTCTCTCCTCTAGCTATAATTATTGTTATTCTAGCCACCACGGCAAATCGAGCTCAAATTCGTCCGGGTTTAAGTTTAAGGCTCGTCCCTCGCAAGATAAGGGAAACAACCCTATTATTTTTAATTCGATAATTTAATTGAAGCCTACCAATTAAGGGACATCAGGGCAGACTTTTTTTAGAAGGCTTAATCACGATTTTTTTGGACCGCATTTAAATTTCGTTAAACGTCAAAATTGAGAAGATTTTTTGAGTCTAATTAGTATTATTTTAAACTAGATTTCGGGGAAAAAAGGGTGTATAGTTCGTCTTTGATGTACGCCGCCAGGTGGCTAACGTACCGACACTTTGGTTCCGTCTATGCGAAGATTGTCAATGGCCTTTTCTTTGCCGTATTATTTGATAAGGTTTTCATTATTAAGCATTATTTTCACTATAAAGTGACTTCCCATAACGTCTTCAAATTTCGCATTTCTGATTTGAGAAATCTAAAGCATAATCCCTATTATCAAAAGTAACATATTAGATTAAGTATGACGTTTATAATTTATAATGTTAATGATAGTTTGTCACGTAGGGATTGCATAATCAGAAGTTTAAGAACCGGAAATTCGTAACTCCCTATAGTGCATTTAAATGGACTTTGTCTAATATTAAAGAAAGGTATCAATTTCTCGAACATCTTAACGATGGTAAATATATTATATTTATTATTTCAAGTAAAGATGATAAATATGTTATATTTATTATCTCAAGTAACGATGATAAATATGTTATATTTATTATCTCTTTTAACGATGGCAAATATATTATATTAATTATCTCAAGTAACGATGATAAATATATTATATTTATTATCTCAAATAACGATAGTAAATAGAATATATTTATTATATCTGGTAACGATGGTAAATATATTATATTTATTATCTCAAGTGATGATGGTAAGTATATTATATTTATTATCTCTGGTAACGATGAAAATTATATTTTATTTATTATCTCTAGTGACGATGGTAAATATATATTATATTTATTATATCTCATAACGATGGTAAATATATTATATTTATTATCTCAAGTGATGATGGTAAATATATATTATATTTATTATCTCAAGTAACGATGATAAATATATTATATTTATTATCTCAAGTAACTATTACTATAGTAAATGTATTATGTTTATTTTATCTGGTAGCGATGGTAAATATATTATATTTATTAAATCTGATAATGATGATAAATATATTATACTTATTATCTCAAGTGACGATGGTAAATATATTATACTTTTTTTCTGGTAACGATGAAAACTATATTATATTTATTATATCTGGTAACAATGGTAAATATATTATATTTATTATCATTTATTATCTCAGGTGACGATAGTAAATATATATTATATTTATTATCTCAAGTAACGATGATAAATATAGTATGCTTATTTTATCTGGTAGCGATGGTAAATATATTATATTTATTACCTCTGATAACGATGATAAATATATTATACTTATTATTTCAAGTGACGATGCTAAATATATTATACTTATTATCTCAAGTGACGAGGCTAAATATATTATACTTATTATCTCAAGTGACGATGCTAAATATATTATACTTATTATTTCAAGTGACGAGGCTAAATATATTATACTTATTTTTTCTGGTAACGATGAAAACTATTATATTTATTATATCTGGTAACGATGGTAAATATATTATACTTATTATCTCTGGTAATGATGGTAATTATTAGTGGTGTGCGAGTACTCGAAAATTGCGAGTACTCGTTATAGAGTCCGAGTCCGAGTACTCGGACTCGGACTCGGAATACGTAATTTTATTACTCGCACGGGTACCCGATTCCCACGAAAAGGGTACTTAATTACTCGAAGCGGACTCGAGTAAATAGATAATTTGAAAATTACCCGGCGAGTCTAATATTACTCGGCGAGTCCATTATTACTCGGTGAGTCCATTATTATTGGAATGTGGTATAAAATTAAATTGGTAATAGTCTAGATAACTTGTTATAAGTTAAAAGAAATACCTGTGATAAGTTTTTCTAGTCGAGCCCTAACCTAAACAGTATCATTTCATTTGTTCTATAGTTATATATAGTTTTAATTTTAAATTTTGTTCTTGAATACCAATTGCCACAAGTTGTGTCATTGAGAATTAAGATCAAATTAAAAAATATTTTTTAACATTCTGATTGCTGAATTACTGAATTTTCTATTATTTAATAAAATATAAAAGTCCTAAAAATTAAAATATATCATACTAATTAATTAGAAACCACTATTAATAAATTTACAAATTTAATGATTATTTAAACAGCGGCAAATAAATTCCAGACGAATTGGCCACGATAACTTAGGACTCGAATTGAACTCGATAAAAATTAGGACTCGAATTGGACTCGTTAAAAACATTCCGGACTCGTATTGGACTCGAAAGCTTTAAACCTAATTCTTTAGGACTCGAGTACTCGATCAAGCCCTTAATATTTGGACTCGAGGACTCGCGAGTCCAAGTTTCTAAGACTCGAGACTCGACTCGAATTTCAAAAAACAGGACTCGCACACCCTTAGTAATTATATTATACTTATTATCTCTGGTAATAATGGTAATTATATCATACTTATTATTTCAAGTGACGATGGTAAATATAAATTATATTTATTATATCTGATTGTTACCTGGCATTTTCAAAGACAAGTAAGAAATCCCAAATAGTGGTGAGTCGTTAGGTCCGTTAAGAGATATATTGTCATCGGCTAAACAGACCATAAAGTATAGCGAATCATAATTATTACGTTACATATTGATCGGTTTAATAATCCCGACGCTAGAGTCAGTGTGAGTAACAGTGAGTCCAGCAAATCCAATTAGGCAGGGGCAACTCGGTTCAATGTAGAATCAAGAGTTGATGAAGAAAGGAAAATACATGACCTAGAGGGGAGGAGGATTGAAAGTGTGTTTTAATAGATTTCGTGACCGCGTGAACACCGAAAGATTATACAGTTGCGAGCGGCTCGTGAAAACGTTTTCTAACAGATTGTATTCTTCGGTTATTGTAAAAGCCGAACCCGCCCCTTTGCGGGCTTCAGACTGGCGCGGTTATGATAATAATAAGGGCATGCAAGGGGCTGATCACGAACTTCAAGCGCGTATTGAGGATTCCTTTGTCGTTGTTGACGGCCACACACGGCAGCCACCACGCGGGAAATACTATTCATCACGACTCATCATCCCGGTCCATTCCGGGACGCCGTCATCGTCTGCCGAAACATCTCCCACAAAAAATATTCTCAACTCACCAGGTTGTTTAGACCCCTGAACCGTCCATTCCTTTTCGCGTTATTTACAATAACATACGTGCATCGACAATTTTCATAGGTGCATTGATATTTTCAAGATATCAGCATCGATAATTTATATACGTGCATTGATATTTTACGTAAGTACTTCGATATTTTAATACGCTCATCTACATTTTATTTACGTGCGTCGATATTTTCAAGATATATATGCATTGACCATTTACATAGGTGCATTGATATTTTCAAGATATCAGCATCGACAATTTATATAAGTGCATCGACATTTTATGTAAACACATTGATATCATACATATTTATTGATATTTTAATACGCTTATCAACAATTTATATACGGGCATCTATATTTTACGTTAGTGCATCGATATTAAACATGTAGAAAATTTGGATTTGGGTTTACACCGATTTTCTCTGGTTTAATTTTTTGGTTCAGGGAGAGCTATATTTTACTTTATATCGCCGACTGAAAAACGATATAAGGTTTTTTTTATCGTTTTGTTTTGGGAGGTTTCTAATTGCGCCTATATGATTTTGTTCCGGACTAAAGTTTATCTAAGTAAAATGACAAGTTTTGTTTTTAAAGTTTAGTTTTATTTTTAGGAATGGTGGTTTTTTCCATCCTTGTCGACTTCGAGGCTAGGTCGAGAGTGCCAATACATTTTACAATACAAATGAAAGAAAGCTCGGTTGTGAAATCAACGGACTCGATGCGGGAATCTTGGACGCCTGGGGAAAACGGGGGAAATTGGCTCAAAGTGGCGAAATTTTAGCGCCAAATCGGCGCTGTCCATTTCCCCGGTTCCAAGAATCCCACGTCGATAACCGAGCCTACGCGTTACAATATAATAGACATTTTTAGAGGATTATTTTTACATTTGGAAAGTTTTTAAGATATTATTTTTGCAATTGGAATTTATACATGTTTGGATTTTATTTTAAATTATACAATTTTAGTTCTACACTTACATTTTATTATTTTTATTTATTTACGACATTTGATTTAAACATTTTAATTAAATTACGAGGCGGTTTTTTAACACTCCCCCCGGTGATAATGCTAATTATCACCAGAAAGAAATGTTTTAATCAGTAATTTCTAAATTTGCTAAGTGCTGCACAGAACGTTTAATGTCATATCCTTTAGAATTTTTTACAATGCAGGCACGAATTTTATTGCCTCTACCTAAAATTATTTCTTTGACAATTCCTAACTTCCACATATGACGTGGTATTTTATCGTCATAGACGATTACAACATCTCCTACTTTAAACAATGTAGATTTTCTTTTATTCGGGTCGGCATGATGAGCTGATCTCAATTCCATCAAGTAATCATGCCGCCATTTTTTCCAAATTCGTTGCATAATTTGTTCGCGATGTTTTTGTCTAATTTTTAATTGATCTCTTTTAATTGTAAGATTTTCTTTAAATTGGAGAGGTGGCAACGAAGTTAATCTTCGGCCAATTACTAGATCAGCTGGACAGAGAGGTGATGGTTCATTTGGGTCATTATAAGTGTACGAAATGGGACGCGAATTTATTATAGCTTCCGTTTCGGAGAGTACAGTTTCCATCTCTGTATAGTTTAGCAAGGCTGTACCAAGCGTTTTCTTTAGGGATGTTTTTATTGAGCGAATTAAACGCTCCCAAAATCCCCCCATCCAAGCTGATCGTTCTATTATATAACTCCATTTTATACCGTGATTTCCAAAAAATTCTTTTATTTCCGCATCATTGAGTTTCTCCCATATTTTTTGTAATTCTTTATCAGCTTTCTTAAAAGTTAGGGCATTGTCTGAATAAATGACACTGGGTAAACCCCTTCGGGAAATCACGCGTCTAAAAGCTAATAAAAACTCTCGAGTGCTGAGTGATGGAAGGAGTTCAATATGAACTGCTCGCGTAACGGCGCATGTGGCTAACAAGACGTACGCCTTTTGTTTATTGTTTTCAATTTTGATCATTGTAGGACCGAAAAAATCTACGCCTATAATGGAGAAAGCAGGATTTTCGCTGATACGGTCTTTGGGTAACGGAGCGGTAGGCACTTCGCCTAGTTTGGCTTTAAACCGTTTACATTTTGGGCAATCTTTTACAATTATTCTGGCCAACTGCCTACCGGCCGTCAACCAATATCTTTCCCTTAATTGGGCGATGGTGTCTCCGATTCCCCCGTGATTAACTTGAGTATGACTTCTTATCATTAATAATTTTGAAAACCGAAAAAGTTTGTTTAAAATGATGGGGTGCTTCTCGTTGTATGTCAGGTCTTCGGATTCCCCGAGGCGACCCCCCAAACAAATAATACCCCCCTCGTTTAGGATGGGGCTTAAAGAAGCGATGTTGGACGAAGGGTGCACTTTTTCACCCTTTTCGAGTGATTTTAATTCTGGGCGATATTCTTCGGCCTGAATGTCTTTTACGAATTTTAATTCCGCGTATTTCATTTCTTCCGCGGTTATAGGGCCTGTAGTTTTGCCTAATTTCCTAGCCGCTTTTACAAATCTTAACGCGTAAGCTGTTACGCGCAACATTTTATCTAGGGCGTTACTTCGATCTAAATCGACTATTTTTTGCACCCCTACAGTTTTGACTACGTTCACCGACATGACTAGTTTTCGCCTCTCCTCGGCTACTAATTTTAAATTGGGTTCTGGCATTGTTTTTGGCCAGTGCTCTTTTGTTTTTCCCAACCAGGGTGGTCCGTTAAACCACAGTTTATTTTTTGGCAAGTTAGAGGCTTTAATTCCTCGGGTTGGTAAATCCGCGGGATTATCTACCCCTGGGCAGTGCGCCCACTCGCTGTTTCTAGTTAAAGTTTGAATCTCACAAGCTCGATTGTATATGAAGGGTTTCCATATTTTTGGAGAGTCAGTTACCCACGACAAAGCTATTGTCGAGTCGGTCCAAAAATAAAATTTAGTTATTTCCTCCCCGAAAGTCCCCTTCACACTATTGGTCAATCTAGCGCCTAAAAGGCATCCCATTAATTCGAGCCTTGGGAGCGTAAGTACTTTTTCTTTTAGGGGAGCTACCCTCGATTTGGCCGTTATTAGGGAAACTCCAATTTGGTTTGTTTTTGTTACGTACCTTACATAAATAGCAGTGGCGTAAGCTTTTGCGCTAGCGTCGCAAAAACAATGCAATTCAAGTTGGACTACATCTTGGTTCGCGTCGCGAAAATAATGTCTGTTTATTCTAATTTCATGCAGTAGGTGTAACTCTGCGCACCAAGATTCGAATTGCGTACCTATTTCTTCCGGTAATTCCGAATCCCAGTTTATTTTTTCTAGCTTCCATATCTCCTGAAAGAGGATTTTAGCGCGAATCGTGAATGGAGCTAATAGGCCTATCGGATCGAAGATTTGCGATACGAGACTTAAAACTTGTCGTTTAGTCCGTTTAAGAGCACTTACGACCGCTATTAGTTTACTTAGGTCAAAGGTGAAAATGTCTGAATTGGGATCCCAATTTAATCCTAATATTTTGGTTTGTTTTTCCTCTTCTACTTTTTCGAATATTTCGATTTCCCCCGGAATGGAATGATTGTTCCAGAGTTCCCTAAGTTTTGGGGAATTTGTTGCCCACTTACGTAATTTCATCCCCGCTCCATTTAAGACACGAGCTGACCCAACCGAGATATCGTAGGCCTCTTCGACGTCTTTTCCCCCCGATAAAAAATCGTCGACGTAAAGATCATTGTTTAGTTTATCAATGACTCTCTCGTCCGCCCCCCTGGAATTTTGCAGGTGGTATTTGATGGTGCAACTCAGTAAGAATGGGGAAGAAGTGACACCAAACGGAACGCGAGTCAATCTTAAAATTGCGTATTCGTTTTCGATTATTTCACCGTTTAATTCTTTAATCCATAAGAAACGGACAGAATCCCGGTCCCCCTCGTCTAAAGCTACCTGAAGAAAAGCCTTTTCTATGTCGCTGACCACCACTACGGTATGCTTACGAAAGTTTAATAGAAGGAGGAGAATGTTTGGGTTTTGATTTGGGCCTGGCTCGAGACAGTCGTTTAGAGATGGTTTTCCCGAGGAGGCGTCCAGTACCACGCGAAGTTTAGTCGTGGCGACATTTGCTCTGACAACCCCCTGGTGTGGTACGTAATAGGTCCCTACCTTTTTGGTTTCAACGTTTTCATAAGGAACTATTTCAGTTACACCCGTTTCTATTTGTTCGTCGATTACCTTTTTATAATCGGAGAAATATTGAGGGTCTCGTTTGAATTTTTTAATTAAACCCTGTAACCTTTTTTCAGCTATTGAGAAATTGTCAGGCAGAGCTTCTTTGCTTACCCTCCAGGGGAATTTAACGCAGTACCGTTCCCCCGTGAATTCTACGTCTTCGAAGAATCTAGCTACTGTTACGTCATTCGCTGGGTCTTTCGCGTTTTCATTTTCTATCCCAATGGATTCTAGATCCCAAAATTTGTTTAGGCTATCGTTTATTTGTTTCTGCCCTAAGCTAATTAACATAGTAGTGACTGAGCCTTCAGCGTACCTATTTTTTGATACCCCTATAGGTCCTTGAATAGACCAGCCCAAAATAGTTTTAATCGCTACGACGTCTTGACTGAAACTTTCAGTTTCTCTTTTTTCAGACACTACGCGCCAATAATAATCCGCTCCGATTAAGATTTGTAATTCGGAATTTGTTTCTCCGGATGGATTAGACTCGTCAGCTAATTGTAGGCCTTTTTGGTTCATAATGGTTTCAATTTCTAAGTTATCCATACACGGCACAGCGTGGCAGATAAAGGGCACCTCTACCGCTTGGATTTCGACTTTTTGGTTTGGGTCGTCGCGGTTTTCTAAAGTTAATTTTACCCTATTTGTTTTTCTTTCAATTGGTTTCTTATCTCCGAAACTAAAAACGTCTAAATTTTCTTTTCCGATAATCGGGAGGTCTAATTGTCTAGAGAGGTCTTCCCTGACGAAACTGATTTGACTCCCCCCGTCCAACAGCGCTCTCGCCACCCCATGGGTTTCGGGGAAAGAGGGATTCCGGACAATAGCCGTAGCCGTTTGTAACAGAACTATTTTTGCGCCCCCCTTTACTGACGACACTACCGACGTGGTACCGCGTAAAGTATTTTTATCTTCGGGAGTTTTGGATTTTAAATGCGATTCGTTTTGATCACATACCGCGAAGTTATGGGTTCTTTTATGACATTTTTTACAGCTTTTAAATTTTGAGAAACAACTGTCGGCAGTATGATTGAATTTTAGGCAATTAGTACATCTAGCACTATCCCTTATGATTTGTTTTTTCTGCTCTAACGTGAATTTTTTACACTCTATAGTTTTGTGAGTTTTTGCATCGCAAAATATGCAATACATTTCGTAACCTTGCGGTTGAGCCTGAACTGACAACGTAGAAGCGGAGCCCCCTGTATGCCTGTTTTCGTTTCTATTTTTCCATTTTGGTTTATAGTTTGGTTTATCGTAAGAATTTTGGTATACGTTTTTGTTTAATCTCTGCTTTCCACCCATTAAATCGGCCATCTCTCTGCATTCAACTTGTTCTCTAAAAAATGCTATCAACTCTTCCGCGTCCCAGTGTTTACTAGTACCTGGTTTATTTTTAAGGAAATATTCGGTTCTTATATCGTGCGGGAGACATCTCAACAATGCGGGACAGACATAGCTGGCTTTTTCAGCAGCTGTTTTTACACCTAACGATTTTAAACATCTTAAGCTAATTTCGCACGTGTCTAAAAGACGACGTAGCTCTTTTACGTTACTAGATTCGTAAACTGGTTGTATAGACATTAATTTCGTAATATGTTCATTTATAGCTACGTGAGTTTTATCGTACCTTAGTTTTAACAAATCTACAATTTCATCGTAAGAGCTATCTAGCTCTGGGAACCCCTGGATAGCCTGAAGGGCTTCTCCTTCTAAATAAGAAGTTAAATGAATCATTTTTTCTACCTTCGAATACCGCTGGTTGTCTTCGACGGTGACTTTGAACCTCGCCCAGAAGCTCGGCCATTTGGTGTGGTCCCCGTTGAAGACGCTGAGTGGGATCGGCTGAAGTTTGATGCCTGGATTTCCACCGCTTCCGGCGCCGTGTTGTTGGTTGAGCGGCGATGGTCCCGCGATCAGGGTTGATCCACCGTAGCTGGAGCTGTTTTGTCCGGTGGCTTTCCTGATGGCTCTCGTCGTTTTCGACTTGTAGAGGATGATTCTTTCTCGTTCGGTGATCGCCTCGTTTCTTTCGGCGATGAGGTCGTTCTCGTCGTCAATGAGAGATTCTACTTTTCCGTCGATATCGATGAGTTCTTCTTCCTTTTGTAGTAGAATGTTTAAGTTGTCTTCCAGATCGTCCGCTGAAGTCGTTGAATTCTTTAGGAGTGCGTCGAGATCATTCGTTTTTCTTTTAGCCGCATCTCGGGCACAGGCTCTTGAAGCGCGCAGAAGGGTTAGTTTGTCCAACCGCGCTTGTTGGGCTTTGGTTAAAGTTTTAGCTGATTTATCCTCACTTAGATCGTCCGGTTGGTTAGGCATTTTTTGTTTCCACGTTTAGTTCCCGGGTTTCGGCACCATGTAGAAAATTTGGATTTGGGTTTACACCGATTTTCTCTGGTTTAATTTTTTGGTTCAGGGAGAGCTATATTTTACTTTATATCGCCGACTGAAAAACGATATAAGGTTTTTTTTATCGTTTTGTTTTGGGAGGTTTCTAATTGCGCCTATATGATTTTGTTCCGGACTAAAGTTTATCTAAGTAAAATGACAAGTTTTGTTTTTAAAGTTTAGTTTTATTTTTAGGAATGGTGGTTTTTTCCATCCTTGTCGACTTCGAGGCTAGGTCGAGAGTGCCAATACATTTTACAATACAAATGAAAGAAAGCTCGGTTGTGAAATCAACGGACTCGATGCGGGAATCTTGGACGCCTGGGGAAAACGGGGGAAATTGGCTCAAAGTGGCGAAATTTTAGCGCCAAATCGGCGCTGTCCATTTCCCCGGTTCCAAGAATCCCACGTCGATAACCGAGCCTACGCGTTACAATATAATAGACATTTTTAGAGGATTATTTTTACATTTGGAAAGTTTTTAAGATATTATTTTTGCAATTGGAATTTATACATGTTTGGATTTTATTTTAAATTATACAATTTTAGTTCTACACTTACATTTTATTATTTTTATTTATTTACGACATTTGATTTAAACATTTTAATTAAATTACGAGGCGGTTTTTTAACAAAACATATATTTATAGATATTTTAATACGCTCATCGATGTTATACAAATATTCATCAATATATCACATACGTGCGTTGACATTTTACATATATTAATCCATATTTTATATATAATCATCGATATTTTACAAATATTCATCGATATTTTACATATATTCATCGATATTATTTATATATTCAACGATATTTTACATATATTCATCGATATTTTACATATATTCATCGATATTTTACATATATTCAGCGATATTATTCGAATATTTATCGATATTATTTATATATTCATCGATATTTTACATATATTTAGCGATATCATTCATATATTCCTCAATATTATTCATATATTCCTCGATATTATTCATATACATATATATGTTTTACAAATTTGTATCGACATTTACATTCTTGTAACGACATTTAAATTCTTGTATCGACATTTACATACTTTTAATGCCATTCACATATTTTTAATGACATTTACATTCTTGTATCGACATTTACATACTTTTAATGCCATTCACATATTTTTAATGATATTTACATTCTTGTATCGATATTTTTGATACTTGTATCGACATTTTGTCTCTGACATCATTATAGAGTAATATCACTTCGTATAGCTTTGGCCATGGCTGTCATTTTAGGCGCGTTTTTTTATCTACGGAAAAAAGCATGGGTGACGTTGCGTGACGTCACACTGATACTAATCTTATACCTATATGTTATTATACTTTATATTCTTGCATCGATATGTCACATTTATGCATCGATATGTCACATTTATGCATCGATATTTTACAACTATAAATATTCGTTGATTAAAATTACTTAAATTTTAATTTAAATATATTCAACAATAGTTATTTGATTTATTTATCAATTTGGAATTTTAGGTGAATCCAGAACAAAGCAATTTATATTTCACTCCATCGGACCAAGTCCAAGTAGTAATAAACTTTAATCTACTCAAAATGTACTCTAAAATTTTAAATTGGAAATTTTGCAGCCGGAAATTGTAAAGTTTAAGGCGATGGTATTCTAACTAGAAAAATGTCCTTTTAGAGCATTTTAACGACCAAATAAAGATATTTTAATTCGATAAATTTGCGGTTAACTGGCGGCGAACAAGGGGACAAACCGTCGAGTAACCGTTATCGTTAAGCACGCGATAAAATATAACGCATTTAAGATTTATTTATACCCTTCACGGGTCGAAAATGTCAAATCAGGTGTTTTTTTCTTGTCCGGGCCAAGTGCCAACAGCAACGACCACAAAAAGAAAACGCTCTTCACTGAAAATATAGTCAATCCGCCCGTTTCCTTATTCCAGCACGATTTCACAGTCAAAACACCTGAGTTTGTTTTTCACCTCTGGAATGCGACATCTTTCCATTTTATTTGTCTGCCAAACAGAAGTGATAAATTATACCTCTTAAGCTACGTTCGCACTATACAACGTTTATTGCAATGCAATCCATAGCTGGTTCTTATTAACTTACCAATCTTAATCATATTATTATCCCCCACAATCTCCCTATTCAGCTTTCCGTTGCTACGCAACTCGTTTTGAAATTTTAAATGTTTAGGCTTAGTTTCTCTTTTCGGTGTAATTGACCGATTTCAAAATGACGTTTTTGCGCGTGACAGTGCCTTTACATTGTGAGGTATAGCCGACTTCTTTACCTGCTTTTATACCCTAACATGGCGGCGTATTTTCACGGGCAAAATGAATTTTAAGATCCCCCAATAGTCGCGAGTCAGATTTCCCGCACTTTACTGATGAATCCCAAATAGGATGAAACCGGTCTATCATTGGAATTTCTGGATATTTTATTTAGTTTTTTACTCGAAGATCTATTTGGTCCGAAATTCGCGTCTTGGCGTTAGCTCGAAGACCTATTGGTACAAGCTATTTGTAATTTGTAAGTTTTTTAATTTCTTCAAACTTGTTTAGGGTTTATCTTTTTTTTCTTTTCATTATAAACTATTATATTCGTGTATTTTATCACTCTATACAATGCAGTCCATATAGGTGGTTCTCGTTAAAACGTTTCCGCAATTTGGAAAATTTTCCGAGAATTTTTCCGCAGTTTATTTTTCCGGAAAATTAACAACTCTAGTTGAAATAGTCAATATACAAATCAAATAAAACCCCAATCCGTAACGTATTTAAGTTTAATTACGAAGAAATTATCTTCTAACCCTTGAAAACCTTCGTTTAAATATTCGACTTAACTCTATCTCTTACAATGGAGTAAATTTGTTTAACTCAATGGATATTAGCCAAGTAAAAGACATTAGTGCATTTAAGAAAATCAGTAGAAACTATGTAAAACCTTTTAATTCTATATTTTTTATTTATTTTGTAATTACTTTATCTCGATCTTTACTAATCCTTGTTAACCGGATATTAAACCAAGTTGAAAAAGATTAGCTGCGTAAGCAAAAAAAGTCAAAGACTTAGCCCTGAAAAATATTGTACGTAATTCTTTGAGCTTTATGAATAAATTGATAATAATTTAAACAGTTGGTATAGTGGCTGCCACCTGAATATATTCTTGGTGTAACAGAATTTTCCGGTTATAGAAATAAAATGTTGGCTGACAAAAGTGTATTGTGTAAACGTAGCTTTATTTATTGACAATGATCCTGTGGTTTGTTTAGCCAAACGGCGTCAATTCTTACGCTCTGACCAAAAAATATATTTTTTTGACTAACGCCTATTCGTAGCTTGCCTGTGGGTATGGCCTGTGCTTGTTGCCATGGTACCGTACATTAAGACGCGCATGGAGGTCACGTGATTATTTTGCAGGATTATGGTAATTTCTGTTTATTATCATATATTTTTTTGAATTTCATAAATCGAATGATCACTGTGAAAATCACTTTAAAACACTCTGTGTTAATCGAAAAAAATAATAATTTTATGGCAACTGATTTGAGCAGATAGTGCTCGGAATTATAAATTCATTATCCACTAATTTTCCGAGTTATTTAAATAACGTTGGTAAAAAGAATATCATTTTAACTTATTTAATTATGTTTTTTTACTCAACCAAGCATTTATTTGAATAAAAGTGGTATTTATTTAAATAATTGTTTGTTTTATTTAAATAATAGGCTTATTCACTTTCGATTATTTAAACATTTTACAATTTTTATTCAACTATTGGTTCTTTAAATAAATGTTATTTAAATATCGCCGAGCTTATTTTATTCATGGATAAAAATTAATCGAATGCCGAGCACTAGAGTAGTATATTATCGTCCTTAAAAGTAGTATATTTCAGGTCGGTAATATATTAGACACAGTTCGATGATATTTTCTGTTAATTGTCATACTTACGTACATATCTTTAAAAAACAGTGGCTTTTTGATTTTTTATAAATAATTGTGAAAAGTTGATGGGCAGCACTTCAAAACACTCCTTCCCAAATTAGTGCTATTTCCAAAAAAAAATAATTTATGACAACTTGTTGGCGTGAGTTCTTTTCACAAAACACGGCAAACAGAAAATTCAGAATTTTCAGACATTGACGCGATATCGTGGGCAGACCATGGAGGGTCACTAAGCACTCCCTCCTCGCTATCAACATATTGCCCGATTTACATTTTAATTAAATTTTTCGATAAGTTAATTGTATGGAATTAAGTGATCAAGGAGCCGTTGAATGGGGTAACGAGACTTTCGATAAAGACGTTTTCCTATAGAAGAGGAGCCGATATAATGGGCTCTTTTTGACCCATCAAATAGATCCCCATTATGAAACACGTTCTGCGCATTCTCTTACGCTCATTCAAAGGACAGGGAAAAATAACGCGGCTAAAATTACCGAGTGTCCAAACAAGCTAACATAATTACAGGGTTTTATTTTTTTATCGGGAAAACCTTTGACTTTCGCGAAGTTTACTGACCATCTTGGCACTTTTCAACGGGCCAAACGTGAGACTAGTTTTCGATCGGAGAACTTGTATATTTCTTTATTATTATTTTATGGATACACGTCAAATTTTCGGATTATTTTCAATGAAGGGAATATTTCTCGGGTTCTATCCTTACCTTTAACGACCATTTGAAAGTTAACGTTTTTAGTCACGATTTGGTGTTTTTGTAATCAGGTAGGCGGATGCGCCTGAATTATCTGCCTTCTTTTGAAAGCTTTTGTACGAAAATGCGATGTATGTGAAAACATCTTAACAACGTAATATTGAATTCTGTTGTAAGGTTGGGCTTATTGTGTAAAGAATGAAGTTACAAAAATATACTTTGTTCGTACGAGCGAGCGAAGATAAAACGTTAGTATAGGTGTTTTTACCAAATGAAATGTGTTCGTCACGAATGCAGCTGAATCTAATTACATGATAGATTTGGGCTTATTGTAAATAATGAAGTTACAAAAATCAAAAAGGACGGTAGTCCCTATGCAAGGTCCGGGTATCGAGTAGAGCACTTACCCGAGCACTTGCTATATTATCTCGAGTCAGAATGAAGCCGATTTTACCCCCTCGTATCTCAAAAACGTTAGGTCGTATCAAAACAAGAGATGTATCGTTTGAAAGGTTACAGGAACGCGACAAACATATACGAATTCCATCGACCAGGGTTGAGGCGACGTTTCGTAGTAATGGGGCAAAGTAAGGCTTAATTTTTCTTCTTCTTCCATCTTCTCCTCGCAGACCACCCTACAGCAAAAACTACTGAACCGATTTTAATGCAATTTAGTATACAGTATCAAATTAAGCTCCCATTATGTCCTTCCAAAGGAGAAGTTCATATCTGGTATAGTTCTTGAGATACGGCGACAAATGTACAGTTCAGCGAGTCGGTAACGAAACCATGGAGTAATAAACACATAAGAAGTACTAAACCGGAGCGACCAGCGATTTAAAAAAATTAATGCAAAAGGTTTGAGGGTTGATTCTAGGTGAAAACGTGGCGCTGTGTTCGAAAAAATAGTCTTAAAGGTTAAAATGCCCGCTATGACGGATATACTTGGAAACTATGTATGCAACATATTTATAGGTGGAATGTAGGTAAAAAGGGGCGCTGAGTTCGACAACAATAGTCTTGCGAGTGTCAGGGTGGGGGTTGTCCGCCATAGGGCGGTCAAGGTCAAAATGGCCGATACTAGGGAAATAGGTTAAACATTCTAAGTGAAACAGGTGCAGAGAGTGCGAAGTGTCTCGCCAGTGTCAGGGTGGGCAGTGTGCCGCCAGAGGGCGGTAAACGATGCTAATGAGTAATAAACAGAGTACAAAACGTGTAAAGTTTAATAACAATCGTACAAGCTTATTTATTAACATTCAAAAATGAATTAAAGATCATAATGACGTCACGTTTTCAAAAAATTAAAGTAAAAAATATCTAAACGTACACAATGTTGGCGAAAGAGCTAGGCAGTTCTCAATATTCCGCTTTTTTACGTTTAAAGGTATTATAATAACTTCACTTCTATTGTTATAAACAAATAGGCGTAAAATCCACCCAAAAACCATTCGGTTAAAAATGGCAAGGTCCTTTAAACAAAAACGTCACGTCCTATATTACTCTAGGCCATAAAAGTAGTGAAATCAAATAACGGGCAAGATCTGTAATTATATTCCCATAAACGTCATAAACTGGACTTATTTATCGACAAGTGATGTGCTCTGAAGTAATATGCTAGACCTTGCGCGTCCTAAGTGTTTTACTGAGTTAAAATCCTTTGTACAACCATAAAACATTTCAAAGTGAATGGCTAATATTAGAATCGCATTGTATCAAATACACCGTTAAATAAATTGGTTTGAAAATTTTCAATGGTTCTTGGGATGTTCGCAAAGCATTCTGGGAAAGAAACACACTATTGGCTTAAAATGCTATGTCTCACTCATGCGCTATAACGTATTTTCGGCTCGATGGCCGAGACAAGTTTTCTTAGCTTAGCTGTAACGATTCTAATAATACCAAATAAGTTAAATAATTTACCAAGTCAATTAAAGAAAAAGGTCAATATAAGATAAAACGTTTTCTTAAGAATGTATAAAGAGTGAACAAATCATAAAATTTACAACGTAGCGGACGAAAGGCAAGTATAAATATCAAGAATTAGTTCCTAAAAACGATGTAGATGGCAGCATTACCTAATCACGGGACCATTTCAACCTCCCGACTTTAAAGTTTTATTTCGTTCTCGCAAAACGTGGCCCGGCTTGTTTATTTTATTTTTAGGGGCATATATTGTTTAGATCGAAATATATTATCTACTCTGTTTAGATTTACTCTTTTACCTTAAAAGCATAGTAAACGAGTTTCAATAATCAGAGTCAACATAACTTGGCAGTGAAATAAACGTTGGCACGTGTTTAATTCTTGTCTCGCTCAAAGTACCACCTTGGCCAACCGAGACAAAATAAAAACACTCGATAAAATTGTTGAAACTGTCCGTACTAGTGGTACTCGAACATTTCTGTACATTATCGATAGGTGGCGGTGCGACTTTTGAAACTGGCAAATTACTGAAAGCAGACAAGTTGTTGACTGCAGTGACGTAATTACTGCAGTCAACAACTTGCCTGTTTTATTTAATTATTGTTTTAAGTAAAAGAGTAAATTTAAACAAAGTAGATAATATATTTCGATCTAAACAATATATTTGATACACTGCGATTCTAATATTAGCCATTCTCTTTGAAATGTTTTATGGTTGTACAAAGGATTTTAACTCAGTAAAACACTTAGGAGGCGCAAGGTCTAGCATATTACTTCAGAGCACATCACTTGTCGATAAATAAGTTCAGTTTATGACGTTTATGGGAATATAATTACAGATCTTGCCCGTTATTTGATTTCACTACTTTTATGGCCTAGAGTAATATAGGACGTGACGTTTTTGTTTAAAGGACCTTGCCATTTTTCACCGAATGGTTTTTGGGTTGATATACTTTGTTCGTACGAGCGAGCAAAGATAAAACGTTAGTATAGGTTTTTTAACCAAATGAAATGTGTTCGTCACGAGTGCAGCTCAATCTAACTTCCTGATAGATTTGGGCTTATTGTGTAAATAATGAAGTTACACAAATATACTTTGTTCGAACGAGCGAGAAAAGATAAAACGTTAGAATAGGTTTTTTACCAAATGAAATCTGTTCGTCACGAGTGCAGCTGAATCTAATTTCATGATAGATTTGGGCTTAGTGTAAATAATGAAGTTACACAAATACTTATATTTTTTGTACGTGTGATCGAGGATAGAACGCTAGTATAGTTTTTAAAATGAATGAAAAATGTTCGTCGCGAGTGCAGCTCAATCTAATTTCCTGATAGATTTAAGCTTATTATGTAAAGACTGAAGTTACACAAATATACTTTGTTCGTACGAGCGAGCAAAGATAAAACGTTAGTATAGGTGTTTTACCAAATGAAATATGTTCGTCACGAGTGCAGCTGAATCTAATTCCTTGATAGATTTGGGCTTAGTGTAAATAATGAAGTTACACAAATACTTATATTTTTTAGAACGCTAGTTAAGCCTAGTATAGTTTTTAAAATGAATGAAAAATGTTCGTCGCGAGTGCAGCGGTTCGTGCCCGGGAGTCGAACTTGACCATGATGCCCCCGAATCGTCGAATAAATAAATACATTCTTTGTATGGGTTTCAACCAAAATTAAATATGTTCGTCGCGAGTGCAGTCGAATCTAGTTTCATGATAAAATTAACGTTATCATGAAAACCTTGGCTACAGCTGCACTAGCGACGAAATAACTATAATACGTACTGATTGAGTTTGAATATGTTTTATGTATGCACCAAAATACTCCGATACAATTTGGACTTAAATACCAAAACCAAAATAAAGAAAAAAAAAGCATATTTCAATATTATTTCTGACAAGAAACGCGCTATTAAAGCTACAATACTTTTCAGTCATTTCTCAAGAACAAGTTTGGAGAAAATGGAACAGGCGTGTTTTTTACTTTTTTGCTTTCCCAACTCGACGTTTTAAGAAAATGATTATTATTTTAAAATTCGGCGTCGTTATTTCGGGTTTTAAAACACAGAGGGCGTGGATGAGTGTCACTTCATTTTCACAAGTTGATTAGCCGAGTAAGCCGATATACATTAGCAAGAATTTATATAGGTTAAAGCAAAATACATAGTGGCCACTACAGCCTCTGTATTCATGATATCCGAAAGAGAGCCTGTGATTGTATTGGAGTGTCTCCCTCCTTACCGGCAAAAAGAGGGGAAAGATTATGCGAGGAAAGGCAGAGGGGCGTGGTTTTTCTTACGGGCATCAGGAGAGGAACAGGGTGCTGCTAACATATTCTCCGTTCACATAAATGCATTCTTGACATTAGGAAATTAGCCTGGGTTCAGTTTTTTGTTAATTTTTTCTGTTGCTGCTTGTAATGGCGTCATTATTAATTACAGGTTTTGCGAAGTAGCTGCCAAAGAGAACTGATTCCAGAAATACGAAAGTGGATTTAAAGAGGCGATTTCGGCGAGCCTAAAGTCACGCTCTTTTCAAGCTCGTCGACGCCCTGCCACCTTTTACACGGACAGACAACCTATCAAGAAGCCATCTAAACTCTCAATTTATCAAAGAAAAGACACCCCATAGTTCTACTCAATGCCGAGACTAGAGTAAAGTTTGTACGCGAACACGTGTCAGGTGGAAAAGAAGTTTGATATTCAATAAATACGTTAAACTAAAATATAAAAAACAGGTTTGACCCGCAAAAATAAATATTTGTAAATATTGTAAAAGGAATTTTTATTTCACTAAATATAACCTTGGGGTTACGATATATTCTGAGATTTTAAGGATACCGAAATGTTATTCTTTATGAATTCTTAATAGGGATGCATTGATATATCGGCTTATTTTTCTAATATCGGTAACCGATATATCGGCCTATTTTTCTAATATCGGCATCGGCCAATATCGGCTTGAGCGAAGCCGATATTGGCCGAAAAACATTTAAAAATAGGAAAATTCTCGATTAACTAATTAATTATAATATTTTATTTTATTAGCCGCGCCACGGACGCCAGACTCCAGAAGCTAGATCATACCTTTTTTAGACAGGGGGTAAACAAATAAAACCAACGATATTTGATTTGTGATATAAAATATGTATCACGTAAAATGAAAATAAAACCTATTCGGATACGCTCTTGCAAACATTTTTCATGAACAATTAGAATAAAATGGTATAACAGTGTACTGAACCATCTTTTACAATGATTTTATCATGAACAATACTGTTGCGATAGATAAATTTGATAATATCGGCCGATATATCGTTTGATATTACCGCCTATATATCGTCCGAATTATCGGCCACAAATAGCCGATAAATCGGCTGTACCCATATCGGTGCATCCCTAATTCTTAAATGATACGAAGATGAAACGTCCAATAAATCTGGGATAAAAATATATAAATGGTATCTTTAAATCTTGAAAATCAAAAATTATGATCCAGAATTTACTTGTTCTGACAAGGAGACATCCCGAAGTGTAACCCACCGATTTTGTTCAAACTCGGGGGATTGGTAGACGTTCATGAATCATGAAAAATCCTAAAGGGAATTTATTCAATGGGCAACCGTTTTGCCATGGCAACGAAAAATGTTTCTGACAACACAAAATATTAAATTTTCCCATTGAAAATAACATGGGATTTTGACCTAAAATTGATCAAAAGTTGGTCAATTTTTCTTTTTTTTTTCTTTTTTTGGCATTTTCGAAGTTTTGAAATTTGTTTAAATTTTTCACAGGGGGTGCCCAAGGAATAGGTCAGAATCCCATGTTATTTTCAATGGGAAAATTTCAATTTTTTGTTGTCAAAAACATTTTTCGTAGCCATGGCAAAACGGTTGCCCATTGAATAAATTCCCTTTAGGAGTTTTCATCATACATGAACGTCTACCAATCCCCCGAGTTCGAACAAAATCGGTGGGTTACACTTCGGGATGTCTCCTTGTGAGTGTCATTCTGCAATAGGTACGATTTCATTACTTCCACCGTTGTAAAAAAAGTAAACCATAAATAATTTTTCTTTAATTATTATGATTTAATTTTTATTATTCAACGAATTTTACCCAATCCACATTTTCCTTGATACCAAATGTATTGAGAAAATAATATTGTCCATACACAAGTGTTTTGTCGTTGGGTACCCGGCTTTATCCGATTATTGTATTTAGAAATTGAAAAATTAATTATGCAGATGTATAGACTTTCCTTCAAAAACTCCTTTTAAAAATATTAATCTGATTTAGGATTCAAAATGCGTACATAAAAATAGGGAAACATCGGACCCATAGAACAGGTGTTTCGTTTGAGTAAAGTGAATATGCCAAAAAGGTCACATTTGATGCAAAGGGAATAGTGAAGAGATAAAATAGTTGATAAGATAATGGAACGTGCTAATGGGATTTGTAAAGTTGCTTGTAACACAGTATAACGGAACCTCCAACGAATGGAAAAATCGTAACATTGAGACGCCATGATCTTCGCGTCAGAGATAGATCCTGAAATGACAGGCTCTCTATTTGGTCGTGAACAAAATACGAAAATGAACTGCCAAAAGAGTCTAAGTTAAGTTAAAATCGTCTTTTACCCGCTAACTTATCAAATAAATATCTCGATAAATTAAAATTGACATAGAGACTGTCAACCCGAGGCTGCGTACTTAATTAAATAAAGGGCATATAACCTAATGATTATATGGGTGACTTCTGCACAAGACACTAACGAGGAGACTACCCGAGGAAAAATTGCAATGGGCATTAGTTTTGCCATGGCAACCGAAAATGTTTTTGACAACACAGTATGTATATTTTATCATTGAAAATAACATGGGAATCTGAGCACTTCTAAGGGTACCCCCCTGTGAAAAATTTTAAAAAAAATGCAAATTTCAAAACCAAAGAAAATAGATCAAATTTGACAAATGAAATGAATTTTATGATATTTTGATGAATTTTGGTCAATTTGATCAAAATATGTAAAAATTGATCTATTGTTATTTTCATACAGACTGTGTTGTCAAAAACATTTTCGGTTGCCATGGCAAAACTAATGCCCATTGCAACTTTTCTCTTGGTGAAATTTCATGTTACCATAAGATCTACATACCCATCTAGTTTCAACAAAATCGGTGATTATCACCTCGGGTAGTCTCCTCGTAAGAAGCACCGCAAATCTTAGAAGTCCTACGAGGGAGTGGACAATATTGGAATCCTTTAGGAGGTGACACCAAAACTAGGATGTAGTTGAATCTGGGAAGGAACTAAAAATAATCATAATAATCGGCTAGGCTAATACCCAAGGCACCACCTTAGGCCTTAAGTCATCAAGCGACTTTTAAAGCCATTAATTCAGGTGGCCGGGTTACAATGCGTAGGAGGATGGTGGCAAGCCCTTCATGCCACGCGAGCCAACAGCTCCCTAAACTAACTATTACCGCTAACCTCAACAAGTTTTTATAGCTAAACTGAAATTCATAGCTAGGCCAGTGGATATGAAAACTACGGTGACTATTGCTATAATATCCTTAACGTTGAATTTACACCAAACCTTCACCCTAAGTGCCAAAATTGAAACCAATTTTCAAGTGTCTCTTGTGTTGAAAATTTTAAAGCTTTCCGTGTAAAACTACAACCATTATCGAGACTAGCATATTTTAAGCTCACTCAGCCGGTTGACTAGAGGTTAAATTCCCTTTAACAATGGATGACTAGCGTCAATTTAGCCGAAGAGCGACGACTTGTTGAGTAGGAAGATGGCGCTAAAAGCAATATCGGGGATTATATAGTGGTTAGGGGCGGAGTTGAATATCATGATCTTGTTAAGTGTATTGAGATAAGTCACTTTTTCTTTTCAAGAACACAAGGGGGAGGTGACTGAAGACCCCTCGTTTAAAATCGAGCCCGACTAAACCAGAATCTATCGCCTTAGAGCAAGAACAAGACCCACTCAGTTGCAGAGGCGAAAGAATAGTTTCTTTTGTTATGCATAACAGATCGTGTTCACCCATCGAAGACGGCAGAATCATTTTTCAGCCGAGAAAACTCAATTTAGCGCGGTTCATTCGAGAGGTCAAACCCTGTTCCACGCTCTTCCGACTTGTTAGCGGGCCATTTTGGTCGATTTCACCTTTGTCCTCAGTCAAAAGTTATCTTGTTACGTTAACTACGATACTAGATAAGTTTATCGTTTGGTTTTGAGAGTGCGGAATGAATAGGATGCTTAGTCTGTTAATGAGTGACTGAAATATTGCGTCGACGAACGCCAGCTGTAGCGTATAACACCTTGTTCATGATTGTATTGATTAAGTTATAGAATAAACCGGTTTCCTTTTGGAAGAGAAATTTAATTTGCAACAATGCACGATTGTATTTAGCAACTGCCTTTTAATTCAATTCGTGTCGGGCCTATTTTCTTATCTGAGAGTTACAATCGAGGGCTAACTGACTAATAACGACTGTGGCTTTCTATACAGGTAGAAGATGAACTTATCTGGCCTTTGGTCTAGCTTAATTAGAAGAACCAATTTATGTAAAATATTATTTTCAAGCCTTAAAAAATTATACATAGACGAAACATTATATTTCAACTATTGAGTACAATCTAGTAGTTTATCTCTTTATTTGTCACAATGACTACCAGGTTACGTTGGTAAGTACAACTGAAAACGCGTTTTGGACATCAAATTTCAAAATAACTATCTTGAATAAAATAAGCTAGTGTTTATAATAGTCAATTTTACTTCCTGATGCGATAATTTGTCAATTTTTTGCTTAACTAAACGTCAGTTTTCATGATGAAAACGTTTTAATTTTCAATAGGCCTTGAACTCAAGGAAATATTTTATCCGTTGCTTGGAAGTTACACACAGCGCCAAGTTCGATTGCGGTGCACGCGCCAACTTCATAAACTGGTCGACAATCTTTTTAGGTTATGTTTATAGTTCCTTTAATAAACCTACCATCTAATTTAAAACTTAAAGAAATGGTCTTTCCAAATTTGTCAATTAATACATGAGCCAAGAAACTAAAGGGACTTACTGCTACCTAGGAGCAACAAACACAACACCCCACACAAGGAGAACGCAACCCGTCAAAAGTCGTGGATTTTCGTGCGTACATTTTTCATTGGCTATATAGACGCTTTAGCGCCAGCTGGCGTCGGAAGGGGAAAATTCGGAAATTGTCTTCCCCCCCGCCCGTAAAACGTTCAGCGTAAAGGCTCGTGACGCTCGTCCAATGAAATTCGTACACAACCCTTCGTTAGCGTGTTTAAAGGCTAGCTGCGTTCTCCTTGTGTTTGTTGCTCCTAGCTGCTACCATTTTGGACACGATAGGCGTGGTCTAAATCGGGAGTGCTTTCAGAAATTAGTAATTCAACTATATAATGTTTATTACCTGAGTACCCGAGGTGGTCAGATATCGACAGCGACCATGTTTGTTTCAGATTAACTGAAATATGCCTATATAAAGGTAATGTAAAATTCAAGTCAAATTACGGCTCATTTCAAATTTCGTGTAACTGCAGTCAATTTCTAAGCACCTATCGTTTGCGATAGTTACATGGCATTCCAAAAGCGCTTGACCGGGACCATTGAGTCCTCTTAGTCTATGGGCCAATGTACGAATGGGTCACTTGTTCAATTGTTAACCATAGTCGGCTAAAATTCTGCAACCCAGTTTACAAACGCAACGAATACGAAACCCTTATTAGAGAGAATATATATTACAAAGAAGCTGTATTATTTCACCATAATTTCGCTCGAAATACGAGGTGGTGAAAAAAACTATATATAATTATACGACCAAAGAATACCTAGTAACAAATGTCAACGCGAGGGGGCAGCGTCTAACAATAGAGTAGCAACAACTCCTAGGCACAGTCCGAGAAATTCAACAAGATTACAGAGTTAGGAAAACGGCATGTGGAGGAGACATAAAGGAATTTTTTGTCGGGAATATCGGCAAAGCTATAGCCGATCATCGCGATATTTATTTCTATGGATCAGGAAACTGATATTTAGTATAGGCCTATTTTAGCGTGTACGCTTCAATGAACACGTCAAGCTGCGCTACTAAAATAACAGTTTGAAAACCGTAAGAAAAGGTGACGCGCGGTTCTTTTCCAGTTTCTTTCTTTGGACAAAAAAGTCTTCCTATTATACTTTTACATTTCTCATAGCTAGGTTTTCTATATATTTTGCATTTCTTTTCTTCAATAAAATTCGGCATTTTCTAAAAAGGGTTCTTATCAAAAGGCAAAAATTAAACACCGCTCAGCTTCTATATATTTTTATTTCGCACACTTTTTTTCGCTGGAAAAATTCAATTTCAACATTTAGAAGTTAAGAAAAAAAAGTGCCAATGCGGGCTACCCGGTAGTTAATATTTCTGAAGTATAAATACAATGGATATGCCGAACGATTGAAGGAAAAATTTTCCTTTAAATATTACGGTGTTTATAACACTCTAGACAATTCAAACTTTACCGTGAATAAGGGAGTGGGGCTGTTTCTAATATGGAAGTTTGGTTAAAATTGGGGTGTGGATTAAATATTACTTTTGTTATTGGTAGTTGGTACCATAAAGATACAGGTACTCTTTCACTCTCTATATATACACAGAAGCCATAGCTTTATTGGTAAAAGGTATTGTTGTAGTTAAGACTATGAAATAAAAGCGACATGGCTTATATTCCAAGGTCGTTCAAGGACAATGCTACTAGGTTAATGTTCAGCTTTTATATGGCGATTTTTTCCCTTACCCAACAGTTAAGCGAGGAGACAATAATCCACATTAGATCATAAGTAAATGAAATAACATAAGTAAACCCTTACGAAAATTTGGTCCAATTTTCTAATTTGGATCGAACTGCAATCAAGATATATCCAGCTTGAATCCAATTCTGTTTCGATCAAATAATTCTAAGCAATTCAAATATAAATAAAATTGGATTATCAAAACAAAACTAACAAGGAGAGTACCCGAGGTGGTTATTGCCGATTTTGTTCAAAGTCGGGCGTAATGTATACCTATATGAGATATGAAATTTCCCAAAAGGAGACGTTGCACTACGCATTCGATTTGCCATGGCAACCGAAAATATTTTTGACCACTTAAAACAAAAATAAGATTTTTTCCTTATTTTACCCACAAATTGTAAAAATTTTACCCCAAAAATTTCCAATTTACTCAAACTTGATGAAATTTACCTAAATCGAGTCCAAATTACCCATTTCGTGATTTTAATTTTTTTAAAAAAAATCCCATGCCTTTTTAAATGGAGATTTTTCCATGGCAAACCAAATGGGTAGTGCAACGTCTCCTATTTGGGAAATTTCACATCTCAAAATCGGCAATAAACACCTCGGATACTCCCCTTGTAAGTGCAGAACTTAGGTCTGAACCAATCGTCATAGAAATATAGGTCTCAAATCGAATAAAAATCCAAGATAAATAATAATTATTATTTAATCAGATGAATTATCCAACCAAAACAGATATATCGATAATTTCCTAGTGGAATGATAAATGATTTCCATTCGTACCAGTAATTATCATCAAAACCTACTATGTCGTTTGACACGCGAGACACTACAAATATTTCCAATCACAACAATAATAATAACAATAGTAATTACAATACAACAATTTCCCGCTCAAAGCCCGACAGAAGTTTAAATAAAACAAATCCTTAAACAAAACGTCTATATTGAAATAAAATCGTGATTATCCGAACGTTTGAGAAACAAGTATTTTCTGCCACCTTTTCAAATTGCGATCAAAAAGTTGAAAGGAAATAAAAAGCTTTTATTTTACAGATTCTTTTTTTATATATATTTTTTTCAAATCGGCGCGAAAGTTGTCAAAATAGCATTTAAGGCGTATAAAAGTGGAAGGGGGGGGGGTTGAGCAGAAAAACGAATAACGCTCATAAAATGACGAGGATTGTTTCGTCAAGGGAAACTGGTTTTGGCTCCAGCCTGAAACGTCATATTGCCGATTCCAAAAGCCCTTTAGACAATTCTCCGTTAGTAAACAACGCAGACTTTACAAACTCACGTTTTTAAGTTAAATATCAACCACTCTATTATCATAAGTAACGTAACAGTTAGTGTGACACTCTTCGTTTTCGGTTTATGATATTTTTTGCTTAATTGGACGGTTTGGGAAGCGGAAACTCGTCACGGCCTACTCTTCTCGTTGGCGAAATTACTGACGGATTAGTTTGATACCGATAAATAAACAAATACATTCAGAAAAAAATTAAATGTTTCAAATATTCAATTTCATGTTTAAATTCGATAATTTATCAGAAATTGGCCAACTCAAACATTATTTTTACCGTTGAAAGCGTTTCAATTAAAGACATGGCAGGTAGTTGGCGGCAGGGCCGTCTTAAGACTTTTTGGGGCCCTGGGCTAAATTATTTCTTAAGACCTTTGCGATCCCCAACGGTTAGCCTTTGTATGTCCGTTGTCTAAATTCAACTACACAACAATCAAACCAAAACTTTTAATTTCAAAAGTATAACATCCCTTACCAAAATGTGAGTCTTACTTTAGTCGCTAATTAGTCTCAATGAAGGATCAAGGATTTTTAAGTATTATGTAAGCATAAAAAACTGAGACCCGAATTTTGGGTCCTAAATAAAATCTATTTTAGTCTCACTAAAAGAGTTTTATTAATATATATTTAGATGAAACTCATTATAGTCTCATTTTGGAAGACCCAATTCTGGAGACTTGAGAGAAGCTTAATTGAGAGTTGCTTAGAGGTTACAATATTAGATTAGAATAAGGGTTATTTAAGACTTCGTTTAGTCTCATATTGGGATACTAAATTTTGGGGACTTGAAAAAGGCTTAAATGAGAGTAGATAATGGGTTACAATATTAGATTAGAATAAGGGTTATTTAAGATTACACTTTAGTCTCATATGGGGAGATTCATTTCTGGGGACTTGAAAGAGACTTAATTGAGAGTTGCTTAGAGGTTACAATATTAGATTAGAATAAGGGTTATTTAAGACTTCACTTTAGTCTCATATTGGGAGACTCAATTTTGGGTACTTGAAAAGGGCTTAAATGAGAGTTGATTAAGGGTTACAATATTAGATGAGAATAAGGGTTATTTAAGACTTCACTTTAGTCTCATATTGGGATACTCAATTTTGAGGACTTGAAAAAGGCTTAAATGAGAGTTGATTATGGGTTACAATTTTAGATTAAAATAAGAGTCATTTAAGACTTCATTTTAGTCTCATATGGGGAGATTCATTTCTGGGGACTTGAAAGTTGCTTAGAGGTTACAATTTGAAGTTAAAATAAAAGTAATCGTAAATATAATGGCCACTTAAGTTTGATATTAAACAGGTTATTAAAAGCTTATTGTTCAACTGCCATGATGGATTGCAACTTGAATCTTGGTTACAAAATGGTCATAAGGGATGGGCTGGCTAATTTTGGTTAAGCTCAACTCACTTGAAACCCTAAAATTTTTGTAATAAAATAACCGTTTAAAATTTTTAAGTATACTAAATAATATAAATATATATAAATTTTTAAACTAGGATATTTCCTTTCAAGTAAAATTTATTCCGTATGAGTGTGTAAATAAACTGAGCTGAGTAAAAAGTAGCCTATCATCTAGAGCCAGCCATGAAGTCTGGAGATTTTAGAACTTGCAATCCAGCATGGCAGCTGAACATATTAGTCATTTTTGATTCAGTGTTTAATAATTATTTTAACGTTGGATTTGAACGGACGCCCGACCGTGAAAGTAGTCTGCTGTATAGCGACCGCCATGCAATAACTGGTGAAGAATTTAACCATAAATCACAGTGGACTGCTCACATATAGGGCACCCTGGTTGTACTCATATCGGAAGATTTACCAGTATATCCAGAGTTTAGATCGAGTCTCCTAAAAATCGCATTAAAAAAGTCTTAGTAGAGTCTCCTACAAATAGTAAAACGCAGGTATAAATAGAGTCTCCTACAAATAGTAAAACGCAGGTATAAATAGAGTCTCCTACAAATAGTAAAACGCAGGTATAAATAGAGTCTCCTACAAATAGTAAAACGCAGGTATAAATAGAGTATCCTACAAATAGTAAAACGCAGGTATAAATAGAGTATCCTACAAATAGTAAAACGCAGGTATAAATAGAGTCTCCTACAAATAGTAAAACGCAGGTATAAATAGAGTATCCTACAAATAGTAAAACGCAGGTATAAATAGAGTCTCCTACAAATAGTAAAACGCAGGTATAAATAGAGTCTCCTACAAATAGTAAAATACAGGTATAAATAGAGTCTCCTACAAATAGTAAAATACAGGTCTTAATTGAGGCTCCTACAGAAAGCGAATTTTAATGCAGTGTCTTTCAAATCGCAAAAATCATGTCTAAATTGAGTTTCCTAAAAATTAAAAAATATGGGTTTAAACCGAATCTCCTAGAAATCACGGAAATAGTGTTTAAATCGAGTCTCAAACAAATCGCAAAAAACAAGTTTAAATTAAGTCTCCCACAAATAGTAAAACGCGGGACTAAATTGGGTCCCTACAAATAAAAAATCTGGGTTTAAATCAAATCTGCCAGAAATCACTGAAAAGGGGGTTTAAATCAAGTCTCAAACAAATCGCAAAAAAAACAAATCTAAATTAGGTCTCATAGCAAGATCTTAAATAGAGCTAAAAACGAGTCTTCTTTAAGGCTAGCTTAAAGAAACGTAAATAAAACTTGATTGTATCTAGATTTAAGTATATTTTTAGTCTGAGTTTTGGACTGTGGGAGCCTTATTCATGATTTATTATGGGCTTTGAATAAGTCTTTTTTAAGGTTTTATTTTCGAAACATAATTTTGGTAAGGGATAGGGCTACTGAAAATAAGATTTTTACTGACAGTGACTCGCTGTTAGGTCTTAGAAATTGTTGGTACCGTATGATACGCGATGTGGCGATGAGTCAAATTACTTTAGACGTAACTAAATGATACGTAATATTAAATAAACATAAATAATATTTAACCAACTAAACCCTTATCCCTAGAATAGAGGTGGTATGGCTAGCTTTTCCGGGGCCCCAAAACTGGCTCACTTAGCCCATGCCTTATGATGGCCCTGGTTGGCGGCTATTTCACGGGAGTCGTTATCTGAACCTTCCAAAGACTAGTGACAGCTTGCTGGGAATTCTCAGTCCTTAACAAAGCATTGATTAAAATGGTCATTGACGAAACGGACTATCATAAAAATTAAGGATTTTTTACCACGAGTTCTTCGGTTTTCCCTTTTCATAGAAACTTGTGGAGGTTCACGGTAGTAGTGGGTGTAGGCATGGAGGGCTTTCCACCAACTTCCTTCGCAATATAACCCGACTCACTGATTTAAAGGCATAAAACGTCACTAGATGACTTGGGCCTAAGGTGGTACCTTGGGTATTAGTTTAGGTGATAATTATTATTATTCTGATTATTATGATTATTATTCTGATTATTATGATTATTATTCTGATTATTATGATTATTATTCTGTTTATTATGATTATTATTCTGATTATTATTCTGATTATTATTCTAATTATTATTCTGATTATTCTGATTATTATTCTGATTATTATTATTATTATTATTATTCTGATTATTCTGATTATTATTATTATTATTCTGATTATTATTCTGATTATTAGCCTAAAGGATTTATTTTCATAAAATAGCTTAGGGAGAATAGCGTGTGTCATACTTACACTTATTACGTTACTTATGCAAATATATTTTTTTATCATATAAAATTTAGAATAAGAAAGAAAGCTGCAAAATTTACAGTTTACACGAGCGGTTTATTTCGATTGCAAGATTTTATTGTAAAATAAAATGATTTACGTGATTGTAAAATAAAATGATAATAAAAAGTAATGTAATCTCGACCTATATTTAATATAAATGGAATTTAATAGTATTGTACTTTTTTTTTGGGTGTCGCGCGCTCGATTGTCAGTTTGAAAAGGGCTCTGTTTATATTGAGGATTTTAGTTTGTTCTGTATGATTAGGTTTCGTAGATCATTGCGCGATACAATGTAATGATCACGGTATTTAGAGCGTACACGGCTGTATATAATTTGGAAACGACTCAAATGGGGCTAATACGAGTAATGATTGACGCTTTGTTTCGCGCCTCCTACCACACAAACGACTCATTTAAGAAAATACATTTTCTTTATTTTTACAACATTTTATTTTATATGGGACCCAGCCCAAAAATATTACGACATTTTCGAGGAAACTATTTTTTTTTTAAAGATTTCTTAGACTTGGTTTTAATTCTAAACCCTCGTAGAAATTTCAAAAGATAATTTTCAGAATGACTTGTCGGTATTGTAAAGATAACTTTGCGTGGGATATTTTTCAAGAATAGGTATTATCAGAAGTATATAATAGGTATCATCAGAAGTATATCATGGGTATTGTCGGAAGTATATCATGGGTTTTGTCAGAAGTATATAATGAGTAACAACTGAAGTATATAATTGGTATCAACTGAGGTATTATAATAGGTATCATCAGAAGTATGTAATATGTATCATCAGAAGTATGTAATATGTATCATCAGAAGTATATAATAGGTATTGTCAGAAGTATATAATAGGTATCGTCCGAAGTATATAATAGGTATCATCAGAAGTGTATAATATGTATCATCAGAAGTATATAATAGGTATCGTCAGAAGTATATAATAGGTATTGTCAGAAGTATTTAATAGGTATCATCAGAAGTATATAATAGGTATCATCAGAAGTATATAATAGGTATCATCAGAAGTGTATAATATATATCATCAGAAGTATATAATAGGTATTGTCAGAAGTATATAATAGGTATCATCAGAAGTGTATAATATGTATCATCAGAAGTGTATAATATGTATCATCAGAAGTATATAATAGGTATTGTCAGAAGTATATAATAGGTATCATCAGAAGTGTATAATATGTATCATCAGAAGTATATAATAGGTATCGTCAGAAGTATATAATAGGTATTGTCAGAAGTATATAATAGGTATCATCAGAAGTGTATAATATGTATCATCAGAAGTATATAATTGGTATCGTCAGAAGTATATAATAGGTATTGTCAGAAGTATATAATAGGTATCATCAGAAGTATATAATAGGTATCATCAGAAGTATATAATAGGTATCATCAGAAGTATATAATATGCATCATCAGAAGTATATAATAGGTATCATCAGAAGTATATAATAGGTATCATCAGAAGTATATAATATGTATCATCAGAAGTATATAATAGGTATCATCATAAGTATATAATAGGTATCATCAGAAGTATATAATATGTATCATCAGAAGTATATAATAGGTATCATCATAAGTATATAATAGGTATCATCAGAAGTATATAATATGTATCATCAGAAGTATATAATATGTATCATCAGAAGTATATAATATGTATCATCAGAAGTATATAATATGTATCATCAGAAGTATATAATATGTATCATCAGAAGTATATAATAGGTATAATCAGAAGTATATAATAGGTATCATCAGAAGTATATAATATGTATCATCATAAGTATATAATATGTATCATCAGAAGTATATAATAGGTATCATCATAAGTATATAATAGGTATCATCAGAAGTATATAATATGTATCATCAGAAGTATATAATAGGTATCATCATAAGTATATAATAGGTATCATCAGAAGTATATAATATGTATCATCAGAAGTATATAATATGTATCATCAGAAGTATATAATATGTATCATCAGAAGTATATAATATGTATCATCAGAAGTATATAATATGTATCATCAGAAGTATATAATAGGTATAATCAGAAGTATATAATAGGTATCATCAGAAGTATATAATATGTATCATCATAAGTATATAATAGGTATCATCAGAAGTATATAATAGGTATCATCAGAAGTATATAATAGGTATCATCAGAAGTATACGAGATAAGTAAGTCTATACTGCTAATTTAGTTAATGAGTCATTAAAGTGCCATTTAAAAACTTCATATACCAGAAACCACATCAGTTGAAATATGTCTTCGTGTAATTGAAAAATACTCAAATAAATTTACTAAAAGTTGGACCACTTGACCTTACGCACCATAGTTCAATACAACTCTCTATTACGTAGGACTAAAACAATCCGTGAGGGCTTGCTTCAAAATCTTGGCAAAAAAAATGTATTTATTAATATTTTAATCTAAAAATCCGTCAAAGTTAGTTTTATAAGTGTGCAAAATTTCATTATCTAGTATTTATACTATTTTACCCCTCAAATTTTAGAAATAAGTTTGGAAATATTATGCTGTGCAAAATACATTAAATACTTACTTTCTATAGTTATTATATCGGGAAAAAATATAGTTTATTAAAATATTAAATGTGTACTGTTTTCCTTTGCACATTGCCAAGCGATTAGTGACCATTGAAAACTGCTTCGAGCCATCAAAGTTACATGTTTCATTTTTACGTTGTAGATGGATTGAGGTATAATATTAACTTCTGTTTTCATTTATTTAGATGGATGATAATATTTCTCTTAAGAGGTATAATTTCAACTGACTGTTATCATATACACTTGGAGACTACCCGAGGTGGTTATCACCGATTTTATTGAAACTCGGGGGTTAGGTAGACCTTATGGTAGTATGAAAATTCCCAAAGGGAAAAGTTGCAATGGGCTTTAGTTTTCCCATGGCAACCGAAAATGTTTTGGACCTCTCCATTTAAAAAGGCATGGGATTTTCTCGGTTACCCAAATTTTTTTAAATTTTACCAAAATTGCTCAATTTTACCAAAAATCCTTGATCAATTTTTCCCAAAATAGGTCAAATACATCTTTTTGAGTCAGTTTTGAAAATTTAATTTTTTAAAATTTTTTAAGTAAGTAACTACGCTGTGAAACCGAGAAAATCCCATTATTTTTTAAATGGAGATTTTTGAGAGATCAAAAACATTTTCAGTCGCCATGGGAAAACTAAAGCTTATTGAAATTTTCATACTATCATAAGGTCTACCTAACTCCCAAGTTTCAACAAAATCGGTGATAGCCACCTCGGGTAGTCTCATTGTTAGGGTATACTATCAAAAGTAAACTATACCATAAGTATACAGAACGGTCATTGCAAAGGTATACAATATTTATCTTTACAGATTTAATTTTAACTGGCTGTTATCATTTAAACTTAGGATGTACTATCAAAAGTAAATTAAAGCATAAGTGTAAAGTACTTTCATTGAAAAAGTATATAATATCGCGTAGTAAAGGTATAACTCTTGGAAATAACCCCCTACTTTGTAGCAAAACCTGAACAAAGGCGTCTCATTTGGGGGCCCATATAAGCCCATAAAATTAATTTTTCTCGCCTCCATTCAAAGAACGAGAAACGTATCTTTTCAAAAATCTATTCACGTGTAATCACTTTCCAAAAAGAAACGAAACGAGAAAAATGACCCAACGCCCTTGTACCATTGTACGTCTTTTCTTGGCCGCGAATATAGCCGAGGAATTTAATATGTTTTTTGTGTATAATCCATATTTATTACTTTGACGTGTCGGTACTTGGCATACGATACTTCTTAACGTCCATATCGTACCATCAGTTATAGTTCTTCAGGATGAATTTGGAAGTTAGGAAATGGTGTGTGACGCGTGTTTAAAAGCAGGCGCCACAGCGTATCCAATGACAAATGTTTTCAGATGCGTTTTCTTTGTCGCGAAGAATTTTAGCACGCGATTTATCTCGATTAGTTCCAGCTCTTCCCTAATCCAGCGAGCCACGTCCGATTGTCAGTGAAGGGGACGCTCGGTCGACATACCTTCGTGAGCGTGGTCAGGTGGGACAGGTAGGGTAGTCGCTTGGTGATAAGACTGGCTATAATCTCTTCGGGGGAGCTTTCTTAGTTGTCTTCCCGGAATAAGCCGACCATCTTCCATTGTCCCGAGCGTTATTCGTGTCTTTTATAACCGAGTATTTTTTATTATTTTAGACGTTTTTGGAAGAAAGCGTCTTCACACAATGCTATATAATGGTGTCTTATAAGACTCTTTCATATATTTGGATTAAAATCTTCACGCGACGTTTTAACTAGGCGCCAATTCTGGGTTCTTTTACAAAAAGGTTTCTGTATGCAATCTTAACGAAGACTATATAAAATCTATGGTTTTCTATGTCTCATAAAGAGTTTTATAAATATTTAATTGTAATTATCTAGAAATGTCTTGGTTCTGGTCAAAAAATGAGCCAAAATTATCTATATTCTATAGAATTATTTGTCAATTTTCTCTATTACAATTCTATATAAATAATTGTAATTTTTCTTTATAGGAGTCATATTACAATTCGATAGAAACTGCATAGAAATTACTGCCAGTTTTTTCTATAGTATTCCTATTACAATTCTATAAAAATTATTGTTATTTTCTTCATAGGACTCCTATTATAATTCGTTAGAAATTATTTAGAAATTACGGACATTTTTCTTTATAGGATTGCAACAACAGTTCTATAGAATTTCTATAGAAATTTTGAACATTCAGATTTAATTTTTATAGAATTTCTAAAGTCAATTTTGTCAGTTTATCTATAGGATTCCGATTACAGTTCTATAGAATTTATGAAGAAATTTTAGTCAGTTTTATCTATAGAAATCTTATTACAGAATTTGTATAGAGATTTTGGTCATTATCCAATACAGTACTACATCAATTCGTAATTATTAATTTAATTAATAATACAATACAATACTGTACAATATAATACATTTTATATACCAATAATGAGAAGTTCAATGTACACTCTTAAAAAAAGGGTTTGTTAATGGTATATTAAGGGTGTAATATCTGTAAAAAAACACTCTTTAATGTTAATTTAAACGCCCTAAACGTATTTTTATTGTCCCAAATTAAAAACTTGAAAAGGTGTATAAAGGGTGTTATATTACCACGTAGATGGAGTGATTTAACACCTCGTAAGGGTGTAGCTCCCTTAAGGCAGTAGTTTAGTACCCTAAAAGGAGTATTTTAACACTTTAAAGGGAGTATTGTAGCACCCTTAAGGCAGTAGTTTAGAACCTTAAAGGGAGTATTGTAGCACCCTTAAGGCAGCAGTTTAGAACCTTAAAGGGAGTAGTTATAAAACTTTAAAGGGAGTATTATAGAGCCCTTAAGGGAGTATTGTAGAACCCTTAAGGGGGTAGTGTAACACCCTGAAGGGAGTCGTTTGGTACCCTAAAAGGAGTAGTCTTGTACCCTAGAGGAAGTAGATAATAACCCCGAATGGAATAGTTTTATACCACGAACTGTAATCAGCTTGGCTAATACCCAAGGCACCACCTTAGGCCTAAGTCATCAAGCGACTTTTGAAGCCATTAATTCAGGTGGCCGGGTTACAATGCGTAGGAGGGTGGTGGCAAGCCCTGCATGCCACCCGATCGAGCCAACAGCTCCCTACACTAACTAACAACTGTCAACAAAGGAACCAAAACGGAGGACATAAGCACCCCAAACAGTGTAAATAAACACCCTAGCAGGAAAACTGCTTTTTAAGGTGTAGAATAACATCCTTTATAAACCTGTTAAGGTGTTAAATATGGGACAAGAAAAAACCCTTAAAGGTTTGAAAATACACCCTTTTTTAAGAGTGATAGGCAAAAATTATCCAAAATTAATTGCCGTAACTTAAGACTTGGTTGGTAATGACAAAACTATTACCCTGAAGGAAATCCGTACAAGATCAATATATATCCTCCCTGGTTAGAGAGTTCCCCAATAAATAGATAAATATAAAACCATGTTCCGAATAGAAAAGTGATAGTACTAGACGCATCTATCCGAGCGGGAATGGCCCGTTAAAGGAAGCCATTACAACTTAATAGAGAGGGTGCGAGATGGGCTAAAAAAACCTAAATGACCCTGGCTCCTCTTTCATCTACCATTTAGTGGATCAAGGAAGGGAGAATGGCGAATGTTATCACACCTGGAGTCCCGATAAAAAGAGCACCCTGGTCTCCGCGTATCGATAGCAAGTACCACCGTGGATAATCAATAGAAAAGGACACGCATGTTTGTAATGTCCTTACTCTTTTCACGTAACAATTCGTGCGTTAAAGGCCGACTACATAGTTATTCGGTTTACTGGAAGCTGGCTCGGTGCAAGACACATATGCTATGCAAGCAGCCAGCTACCAGTGAAAAACCGAGTAAACCGAATAAATATGTAGTCGTCCTTTAAAGTTACTCCTCAAATACCAAAAGGAAAGGATAATGGGGGGTTCTTTTCGCTTTTTCCGGGATTTCGGAGTAGGGTAAGAAGAGTAATGCTATGACCGATTCTGTGGTGGAAAATACTTTTAGTCGTAGTAAAAACGTTTTTCCAAAATGGCTGCCTGTGGCCTTTTTAGCGGATAAATTCTGGGTAGCAGACGACAAAATCCGATTTACTCCTTACACCTCCTTTTCAGAAGGAGTAAAAAGAGTAGCCCTGATACTCCGGAACAAGCGAATAGTTTGTGGGGTGGAGTAACTCTCATCCCCGGAACAGGCGAATAAAACGTTTTAGGGTAAAAAGAGTACACTTTTTGTCCGAGAACAGGCGAAAAGAAAGAGGTGCATGAAGACCGAGTTGGTGGTCACAAAGAAAAGATTTTCACACCTTATTAACAGGCTCGATGAGACAGGGAAAGCCGGTACAAATTACCGGGGCCCTTGCAATCCTAAGGGGCCCTAGTCTTTTCAGTTTATCCTTGAAAATCGTTTAGTTATTGTAATAATGGCTCTATTGGGGGTCGGAATTATGGTTTTACAGGGGTAAAGACCCGCACCATGGTTTTTAGATGTTTTAAAGTGTTATCCAGTAATTTACAGATATACTTTTTGTCAGGGATTTCCATTGGTTTCCAGACTTTTTTCAAGTTTTTCTGGGATTCCATAGATTTTCAGACAACGCGCACTGTTTCTGGTATGTAATTGACTTCCAGATGTTTCTCAAATAATTTTCTAACATTATCACATTTTCTGGGATTTTCATAATTTTCCGACATTTAACACTGTTTCTGGGATTTACATTGATTTCCTAAAATTAAAACTGATTCTGGGATTTCCATTGATTTCCTAAAATGAAAACTGATTCTGGGATTTCCATTGATTTCCTAAAATTAAAACTGATTCTGGGATTTCCATTGATTTCCTAAAATTAAAACTGTTTCTGGGATTTCCATTGATTTCCTAAAATTAAAACTGATTCTGGGATTTCCATTGATTTCCTAAAATTAAAACTGTTTCTGGGATTTCCATTGATTTCCTAAAATTAAAACTGATTCTGGGATTTCCATTGATTTAATAAAATTAAAACTGATTCTGGGATTTCCATTGATTTCCTAAAATTAAAACTGTTTCTGGGATTTCCATTGATTTCCTAAAATTAAAACTGATTCTGGGATTTCCATTGATTTCCTAAAATTAAAACTGATTCTGGGATTTCCATTGATTTCCTAAAATTAAAACTGATTCTGGGATTTCCATTGATTTCCTAAAATTAAAACTGTTTCTGGGATTTCCATTGATTTCCTAAAATTAAAACTGTTTCTGGGATTTCCATTGATTTCCTAAAATTAAAACTGTTTCTGGGATTTCCATTGATTTCCTAAAATTAAAACTGATTCTGGGATTTCCATTGATTTCCTAAAATTAAAACTGATTCTGGGATTTCCATTGATTTCCTAAAATTAAAACTGATTCTGGGATTTCCATTGATTTCCTAAAATTAAAACTGATTCTGGGATTTCCATTGATTTCCTAAAATTAAAACTGTTTCTGGGATTTCCATTGATTTCCTAAAATTAAAACTGTTTCTGGGATTTCCATTGATTTCCTAAAATTAAAACTGATTCTGGGATTTCCATTGATTTCCTAAAATTAAAACTGTTTCTGGGATTTCCATTGATTTCCTAAAATTAAAACTGATTCTGGGATTTCCATTGATTTCCTAAAATTAAAACTGATTCTGGGATTTCCATTGATTTCCTAAAATTAAAACTGATTCTGGGATTTCCATTGATTTCCTAAAATTAAAACTGATTCTGGGATTTCCATTGATTTCCTAAAATTAAAACTGATTCTGGGATTTCCATTGATTTCCTAAAATTAAAACTGATTCTGGGATTTCCATTGATTTAATAAAATTAAAACTGATTCTGGGATTTCCATTGATTTCCTAAAATTAAAACTGATTCTGGGATTTCCATTGATTTCCTAAAATTAAAACTGATTCTGGGATTTCCATTGATTTCCTAAAATTAAAACTGTTTCTGGGATTTCCATTGATTTCCTAAAATTAAAACTGATTCTGGGATTTCCATTGATTTCCTAAAATTAAAACTGTTTCTGGGATTTCCATTGATTTCCTAAAATTAAAACTGTTTCTGGGATTTCCATTGATTTCCTAAAATTAAAACTGATTCTGGGATTTCCATTGATTTCCTAAAATTAAAACTGATTCTGGGATTTCCATTGATTTCCTAAAATTAAAACTGTTTCTGGGATTTCCATTGATTTCCTAAAATTAAAACTGATTCTGGGATTTCCATTGATTTCCTAAAATTAAAACTGTTTCTGGGATTTCCATTGATTTCCTAAAATTAAAACTGATTCTGGGATTTCCATTGATTTCCTAAAATTAAAACTGATTCTGGGATTTCCATTGATTTCCTAAAATTAAAACTGATTCTGGGATTTCCATTGATTTCCTAAAATTAAAACTGATTCTGGGATTTCCATTGATTTCCTAAAATTAAAACTGTTTCTGGGATTTCCATTGATTTCCTAAAATTAAAACTGATTCTGGGATTTCCATTGATTTCCTAAAATTAAAACTGTTTCTGGGATTTCCATTGATTTAATAAAATTAAAACTGATTCTGGGATTTCCATTGATTTCCTAAAATTAAAACTGTTTCTGGGATTTCCATTGATTTCCTAAAATTAAAACTGATTCTGGGATTTCCATTGATTTCCTAAAATTAAAACTGATTCTGGGATTTCCATTGATTTCCTAAAATTAAAACTGATTCTGGGATTTCCATTGATTTCCTAAAATTAAAACTGATTCTGGGATTTCCATTGATTTCCTAAAATTAAAACTGATTCTGGGATTTCCATTGATTTAATAAAATTAAAACTGATTCTGGGATTTCCATTGATTTCCTAAAATTAAAACTGATTCTGGGATTTCCATTGATTTCCTAAAATTAAAACTGATTCTGGGATTTCCATTGATTTCCTAAAATTAAAACTGTTTCTGGGATTTCCATTGATTTCCTAAAATTAAAACTGATTCTGGGATTTCCATTGATTTCCTAAAATTAAAACTGTTTCTGGGATTTCCATTGATTTCCTAAAATTAAAACTGTTTCTGGGATTTCCATTGATTTCCTAAAATTAAAACTGATTCTGGGATTTCCATTGATTTCCTAAAATTAAAACTGATTCTGGGATTTCCATTGATTTCCTAAAATTAAAACTGTTTCTGGGATTTCCATTGATTTCCTAAAATTAAAACTGATTCTGGGATTTCCATTGATTTCCTAAAATTAAAACTGTTTCTGGGATTTCCATTGATTTCCTAAAATTAAAACTGATTCTGGGATTTCCATTGATTTCCTAAAATTAAAACTGATTCTGGGATTTCCATTGATTTCCTAAAATTAAAACTGATTCTGGGATTTCCATTGATTTCCTAAAATTAAAACTGATTCTGGGATTTCCATTGATTTCCTAAAATTAAAACTGTTTCTGGGATTTCCATTGATTTCCTAAAATTAAAACTGATTCTGGGATTTCCATTGATTTCCTAAAATTAAAACTGTTTCTGGGATTTCCATTGATTTAATAAAATTAAAACTGATTCTGGGATTTCCATTGATTTCCTAAAATTAAAACTGATTCTGGGATTTCCATTGATTTCCTAAAATTAAAACTGATTCTGGGATTTCCATTGATTTCCTAAAATTAAAACTGATTCTGGGATTTCCATTGATTTCCTAAAATTAAAACTGATTCTGGGATTTCCATTGATTTCCTAAAAATAAAACTGATTCTGGGATTTCCATTGATTTCCTAAAATTAAAACTGTTTCTGGGATTTCCATTGATTTCCTAAAATTAAAACTGATTCTGGGATTTCCATTGATTTCCTAAAATTAAAACTGTTTCTGGGATTTACATGGTTTTCCTAAAATTAAAACTGATTCTGGGATTTCCATTGATTTCCTAAAATTAAAACTGTTTCTGGGATTTCCATTGATTTCCTAAAATTAAAACTGATTCTGGGATTTCCATTGATTTCCTAAAATTAAAACTGATTCTGGGATTTCCATTGATTTAATAAAATTAAAACTGATTCTGGGATTTCCATTGATTTCCTAAAATTAAAACTGTTTCTGGGATTTCCATTGATTTCCTAAAATTAAAACTGTTTCTGGGATTTCCATTGATTTCCTAAAATTAAAACTGATTCTGGGATTTCCATTGATTTCCTAAAATTAAAACTGTTTCTGGGATTTCCATTAATTTCCTAAAATTAAAACTGATTCTGGGATTTCCATTGATTTCCTAAAATTAAAACTGTTTCTGGGATTTCCATTGATTTCCTAAAATTAAAACTGATTCTGGGATTTCCATTGATTTCCTAAAATTAAAACTGTTTCTGGGATTTCCATTGATTTCCTAAAATTAAAACTGATTCTGGGATTTCCATTGATTTCCTAAAATTAAAACTGTTTCTGGGATTTCCATTGATTTCCTAAAATTAAAACTGATTCTGGGATTTCCATTGATTTCCTAAAATTAAAACTGATTCTGGGATTTCCATTGATTTCCTAAAATTAAAACTGATTCTGGGATTTCCATTGATTTCCTAAAATTAAAACTGATTCTGGGATTTCCATTGATTTCCTAAAATTAAAACTGTTTCTGGGATTTCCATTGATTTCCTAAAATTAAAACTGTTTCTGGGATTTCCATTGATTTCCTAAAATTAAAACTGTTTCTGGGATTTCCATTGATTTCCTAAAATTAAAACTGATTCTGGGATTTCCATTGATTTCCTAAAATTAAAACTGTTTCTGGGATTTCCATTGATTTAATAAAATTAAAACTGATTCTGGGATTTCCATTGATTTCCTAAAATTAAAACTGATTCTGGGATTTCCATTGATTTAATAAAATTAAAACTGATTCTGGGATTTCCATTGATTTCCTAAAATTTAAACTGTTTCTGGGATTTCCATTGATTTCCTAAAATTAAAACTGTTTCTGGGATTTCCATTGATTTCCTAAAATTAAAACTGATTCTGGGATTTCCATTGATTTCCTAAAATTAAAACTGTTTCTGGGATTTCCATTAATTTCCTAAAATTAAAACTGATTCTGGGATTTCCATTGATTTCCTAAAATTAAAACTGTTTCTGGGATTTCCATTGATTTCCTAAAATTAAAACTGTTTCTGGGATTTCCATTGATTTCCTAAAATTAAAACTGATTCTGGGATTTCCATTGATTTCCTAAAATTAAAACTGTTTCTGGGATTTCCATTGATTTCCTAAAATTAAAACTGATTTTGGGATTTCCATTGATTTAATAAAATTAAAACTGATTCTGGGATTTCCATTAATTTCCTAAAATTAAAACTGATTCTGGGATTTCCATTGATTTAATAAAATTAAAACTGATTCTGGGATTTCCATTGATTTCCTAAAATTAAAACTGTTTCTGGGATTTCCATTGATTTCCTAAAATTAAAACTGATTCTGGGATTTCCATTGATTTCCTAAAATTAAAACTGTTTCTGGGATTTCCATTGATTTCCTAAAATTAAAACTGATTTTGGGATTTCCATTGATTTAATAAAATTAAAACTGATTCTGGGATTTCCATTGATTTCCTAAAATTAAAACTGATTCTGGGATTTCCATTGATTTAATAAAATTAAAACTGATTCTGGGATTTCCATTGATTTCCTAAAATTAAAACTGTTTCTGGGATTTCCATTGATTTCCTAAAATTAAAACTGATTCTGGGATTTCCATTGATTTAATAAAATTAAAACTGATTCTGGGATTTCCATTGATTTCCTAAAATTAAAACTGATTCTGGGATTTCCATTGATTTAATAAAATTAAAACTGATTCTGGGATTTCCATTGATTTCCTAAAATTAAAACTGTTTCTGGGATTTCCATTGATTTCCTAAAATTAAAACTGATTCTGGGATTTCCATTGATTTCCTAAAATTAAAACTAATTCTGGGATTTCCATTGATTTCCTAAAATTAAAACTGTTTCTGGGATTTCCATTGATTTCCTAAAATTAAAACTGTTTCTGGGATTTCCATTGATTTCCTAAAATTAAAACTTTTTCTGGGATTTCCATTGATTTCCTAAAATTAAAACTGTTTCTGGGATTTCCATTGATTTCCTAAAATTAAAACTGATTCTGGGATTTCCATTGATTTCCTAAAATTAAAACTGTTTCTGGGATTTCCATTGATTTCCTAAAATTAAAACTGATTCTGGGATTTCCATTGATTTCCTAAAATTAAAACTGTTTCTGGGATTTCCATTGATTTCCTAAAATTAAAACTGATTCTGGGATTTCCATTGATTTAATAAAATTAAAACTGATTCTGGGATTTCCATTGATTTCCTAAAATTAAAACTGTTTCTGGGATTTCCATTGATTTCCTAAAATTAAAACTGATTCTGGGATTTCCATTGATTTCCTAAAATTAAAACTGTTTCTGGGATTTCCATTGATTTCCTAAAATTAAAACTGATTCTGGGATTTCCATTGATTTAATAAAATTAAAACTGATTCTGGGATTTCCATTGATTTCCTAAAATTAAAACTGTTTCTGGGATTTCCATTGATTTCCTAAAATTAAAACTGATTCTGGGATTTCCATTGATTTCCTAAAATTAAAACTGATTCTGGGATTTCCATTGATTTCCTAAAATTAAAACTGATTCTGGGATTTCCATTGATTTCCTAAAATTAAAACTGTTTCTGGGATTTCCATTGATTTCCTAAAATTAAAACTGTTTCTGGGATTTCCATTGATTTCCTAAAATTAAAACTGATTCTGGGATTTCCATTGATTTCCTAAAATTAAAACTGATTCTGGGATTTCCATTGATTTCCTAAAATTAAAACTGATTCTGGGATTTCCATTGATTTCCTAAAATTAAAACTGATTCTGGGATTTCCATTGATTTCCTAAAATTAAAACTTTTTCTGGGATTTCCATTGATTTCCTAAAATTAAAACTGTTTCTGGGATTTCCATTGATTTCCTAAAATTAAAACTTTTTCTGGGATTTCCATTGATTTCCTAAAATTAAAACTGATTCTGGGATTTCCATTGATTTCCTAAAATTAAAACTGATTCTGGGATTTCCATTGATTTCCTAAAATTAAAACTTTTTCTGGGATTTCCATTGATTTCCTAAAATTAAAACTGATTCTGGGATTTCCATTGATTTCCTAAAATTAAAACTGATTCTGGGATTTCCATTGATTTAATAAAATTAAAACTGTTTCTGGGATTTCCATTGATTTCCTAAAATTAAAACTGATTCTGGGATTTCCATTGATTTCCTAAAATTAAAACTGTTTCTGGGATTTCCATTGATTTCCTAAAATTAAAACTGTTTCTGGGATTTCCATTGATTTCCTAAAATTAAAACTGTTTCTGGGATTTCCATTGATTTCCTAAAATTAAAACTGATTCTGGGATTTCCATTGATTTCCTAAAATTAAAACTGTTTCTGGGATTTCCATTGATTTCCTAAAATTAAAACTGATTCTGGGATTTCCATTGATTTCCTAAAATTAAAACTGTTTCTGGGATTTCCATTGATTTCCTAAAATTAAAACTGATTCTGGGATTTCCATTGATTTAATAAAATTAAAACTGATTCTGGGATTTCCATTGATTTCCTAAAATTAAAACTGTTTCTGGGATTTCCATTGATTTCCTAAAATTAAAACTGATTCTGGGATTTCCATTGATTTCCTAAAATTAAAACTGATTCTGGGATTTCCATTGATTTCCTAAAATTAAAACTGATTCTGGGATTTCCATTGATTTCCTAAAATTAAAACTGTTTCTGGGATTTCCATTGATTTCCTAAAATTAAAACTGATTCTGGGATTTCCATTGATTTCCTAAAATTAAAACTGTTTCTGGGATTTCCATTGATTTCCTAAAATTAAAACTGTTTCTGGGATTTCCATTGATTTCCTAAAATTAAAACTGTTTCTGGGATTTCCATTGATTTCCTAAAATTAAAACTGTTTCTGGGATTTCCATTGATTTCCTAAAATTAAAACTGATTCTGGGATTTCCATTGATTTCCTAAAATTAAAACTGATTCTGGGATTTCCATTGATTTCCTAAAATTAAAACTGTTTCTGGGATTTCCATTGATTTCCTAAAATTAAAACTGTTTCTGGGATTTCCATTGATTTCCTAAAATTAAATATGATTCTGGGATTTCCATTGATTTCCTAAAATTAAAACTTTTTCTGGGATTTCCATTGATTTCCTAAAATTAAAACTGTTTCTGGGATTTCCATTGATTTCCTAAAATTAAAACTGATTCTGGGATTTCCATTGATTTCCTAAAATTAAAACTGATTCTGGGATTTCCATTGATTTCCTAAAATTAAAACTGATTCTGGGATTTCCATTGATTTCCTAAAATTAAAACTTTTTCTGGGATTTCCATTGATTTCCTAAAATTAAAACTGATTCTGGGATTTCCATTGATTTCCTAAAATTAAAACTGATTCTGGGATTTCCATTGATTTCCTAAAATTAAAACTGATTCTGGGATTTCCATTGATTTCCTAAAATTAAAACTGATTCTGGGATTTCCATTGATTTCCTAAAATTAAAACTGTTTCTGGGATTTCCATTGATTTCCTAAAATTAAAACTGATTCTGGGATTTCCATTGATTTCCTAAAATTAAAACTGTTTCTGGGATTTCCATTGATTTCCTAAAATTAAAACTGATTCTGGGATTTCCATTGATTTCCTAAAATTAAAACTGATTCTGGGATTTCCATTGATTTCCTAAAATTAAAACTGATTCTGGGATTTCCATTGATTTCCTAAAATTAAAACTGATTCTGGGATTTCCATTGATTTCCTAAAATTAAAACTGTTTCTGGGATTTCCATTGATTTCCTAAAATTAAAACTGATTCTGGGATTTCCATTGATTTCCTAAAATTAAAACTGTTTCTGGGATTTCCATTGATTTAATAAAATTAAAACTGATTCTGGGATTTCCATTGATTTCCTAAAATTAAAACTGATTCTGGGATTTCCATTGATTTCCTAAAATTAAAACTGATTCTGGGATTTCCATTGATTTCCTAAAATTAAAACTGATTCTGGGATTTCCATTGATTTCCTAAAATTAAAACTGATTCTGGGATTTCCATTGATTTCCTAAAAATAAAACTGATTCTGGGATTTCCATTGATTTCCTAAAATTAAAACTGTTTCTGGGATTTCCATTGATTTCCTAAAATTAAAACTGATTCTGGGATTTCCATTGATTTCCTAAAATTAAAACTGTTTCTGGGATTTACATGGTTTTCCTAAAATTAAAACTGATTCTGGGATTTCCATTGATTTCCTAAAATTAAAACTGATTCTGGGATTTCCATTGATTTAATAAAATTAAAACTGATTCTGGGATTTCCATTGATTTCCTAAAATTAAAACTGATTCTGGGATTTCCATTGATTTCCTAAAATTAAAACTGTTTCTGGGATTTCCATTGATTTCCTAAAATTAAAACTGATTCTGGGATTTCCATTGATTTCCTAAAATTAAAACTGTTTCTGGGATTTCCATTGATTTCCTAAAATTAAAACTGTTTCTGGGATTTCCATTGATTTCCTAAAATTAAAACTGTTTCTGGGATTTCCATTGATTTCCTAAAATTAAAACTGTTTCTGGGATTTCCATTGATTTCCTAAAATTAAAACTGATTCTGGGATTTCCATTGATTTCCTAAAATTAAAACTGATTCTGGGATTTCCATTGATTTCCTAAAATTAAAACTGTTTCTGGGATTTCCATTGATTTCCTAAAATTAAAACTGTTTCTGGGATTTCCATTGATTTCCTAAAATTAAAACTGATTCTGGGATTTCCATTGATTTCCTAAAATTAAAACTGATTCTGGGATTTCCATTGATTTCCTAAAATTAAAACTGATTCTGGGATTTCCATTGATTTCCTAAAATTGAAACTGTTTCTGGGATTTCCATTGATTTCCTAAAATTAAAACTGATTCTGGGATTTCCATTGATTTCCTAAAATTAAAACTGTTTCTGGGATTTCCATTGATTTCCTAAAATTAAAACTGTTTCTGGGATTTCCATTGATTTCCTAAAATTAAAACTGTTTCTGGGATTTCCATTGATTTCCTAAAATTAAAACTGTTTCTGGGATTTCCATTGATTTCCTAAAATTAAAACTGATTCTGGGATTTCCATTGATTTCCTAAAATTAAAACTGATTCTGGGATTTCCATTGATTTCCTAAAATTAAAACTGTTTCTGGGATTTCCATTGATTTCCTAAAATTAAAACTGTTTCTGGGATTTCCATTGATTTCCTAAAATTAAAACTGATTCTGGGATTTCCATTGATTTCCTAAAATTAAAACTTTTTCTGGGATTTCCATTGATTTCCTAAAATTAAAACTGTTTCTGGGATTTCCATTGATTTCCTAAAATTAAAACTGATTATGGGATTTCCATTGATTTCCTAAAATTAAAACTGATTCTGGGATTTCCATTGATTTCCTAAAATTAAAACTGATTCTGGGATTTCCATTGATTTCCTAAAATTAAAACTTTTTCTGGGATTTCCATTGATTTCCTAAAATTAAAACTGATTCTGGGATTTCCATTGATTTCCTAAAATTAAAACTGATTCTGGGATTTCCATTGATTTCCTAAAATTAAAACTGATTCTGGGATTTCCATTGATTTCCTAAAATTAAAACTGATTCTGGGATTTCCATTGATTTCCTAAAAATAAAACTGATTCTGGGATTTCCATTGATTTCCTAAAATTAAAACTGTTTCTGGGATTTCCATTGATTTCCTAAAATTAAAACTGATTCTGGGATTTCCATTGATTTCCTAAAATTAAAACTGTTTCTGGTATTTACATGGTTTTCCTAAAATTAAAACTGATTCTGGGATTTCCATTGATTTCCTAAAATTAAAACTGTTTCTGGGATTTCCATTGATTTCCTAAAATTAAAACTGATTCTGGGATTTCCATTGATTTCCTAAAATTAAAACTGATTCTGGGATTTCCATTGATTTAATAAAATTAAAACTGATTCTGGGATTTCCATTGATTTCCTAAAATTAAAACTGTTTCTGGGATTTCCATTGATTTCCTAAAATTAAAACTGTTTCTGGGATTTCCATTGATTTCCTAAAATTAAAACTGATTCTGGGATTTCCATTGATTTCCTAAAATTAAAACTGTTTCTGGGATTTCCATTAATTTCCTAAAATTAAAACTGATTCTGGGATTTCCATTGATTTCCTAAAATTAAAACTGTTTCTGGGATTTCCATTGATTTCCTAAAATTAAAACTGTTTCTGGGATTTCCATTGATTTCCTAAAACTAAAACTGATTCTGGGATTTCCATTGATTTCCTAAAATTAAAACTGTTTCTGGGATTTCCATTGATTTAATAAAATTAAAACTGATTCTGGGATTTCCATTGATTTCCTAAAATTAAAACTGATTCTGGGATTTCCATTGATTTCCTAAAATTAAAACTGATTCTGGGATTTCCATTGATTTCCTAAAATTAAAACTGATTCTGGGATTTCCATTGATTTCCTAAAATTAAAACTGATTCTGGGATTTCCATTGATTTCCTAAAATTAAAACTGATTCTGGGATTTCCATTGATTTAATAAAATTAAAACTGATTCTGGGATTTCCATTGATTTCCTAAAATTAAAACTGATTCTGGGATTTCCATTGATTTCCTAAAATTAAAACTGATTCTGGGATTTCCATTGATTTCCTAAAATTAAAACTGTTTCTGGGATTTCCATTGATTTCCTAAAATTAAAACTGATTCTGGGATTTCCATTGATTTCCTAAAATTAAAACTGTTTCTGGGATTTCCATTGATTTCCTAAAATTAAAACTGTTTCTGGGATTTCCATTGATTTCCTAAAATTAAAACTGATTCTGGGATTTCCATTGATTTCCTAAAATTAAAACTGATTCTGGGATTTCCATTGATTTCCTAAAATTAAAACTGTTTCTGGGATTTCCATTGATTTCCTAAAATTAAAACTGATTCTGGGATTTCCATTGATTTCCTAAAATTAAAACTGTTTCTGGGATTTCCATTGATTTCCTAAAATTAAAACTGATTCTGGGATTTCCATTGATTTCCTAAAACTAAAACTGATTCTGGGATTTCCATTGATTTCCTAAAATTAAAACTGATTCTGGGATTTCCATTGATTTCCTAAAATTAAAACTGATTCTGGGATTTCCATTGATTTCCTAAAATTAAAACTGTTTCTGGGATTTCCATTGATTTCCTAAAATTAAAACTGTTTCTGGGATTTCCATTGATTTCCTAAAATTAAAACTGATTCTGGGATTTCCATTGATTTCCTAAAATTAAAACTGTTTCTGGGATTTCCATTGATTTCCTAAAATTAAAACTGTTTCTGGGATTTCCATTGATTTCCTAAAATTAAAACTGATTCTGGGATTTACATTGATTTCCTAAAATTAAAACTGATTCTGGGATTTCCATTGATTTCCTAAAATTAAAACTGTTTCTGGGATTTCCATTGATTTCCTAAAATTAAAACTGATTCTGGGATTTCCATTGATTTCCTAAAATTAAAACTGTTTCTGGGATTTCCATTGATTTCCTAAAATTAAAACTGATTCTGGGATTTCCATTGATTTCCTAAAACTAAAACTGATTCTGGGATTTCCATTGATTTCCTAAAATTAAAACTGATTCTGGGATTTCCATTGATTTCCTAAAATTAAAACTGATTCTGGGATTTCCATTGATTTCCTAAAATTAAAACTGTTTCTGGGATTTCCATTGATTTCCTAAAATTAAAACTGATTCTGGGATTTCCATTGATTTCCTAAAATTAAAACTGTTTCTGGGATTTCCATTGATTTAATAAAATTAAAACTGATTCTGGGATTTCCATTGATTTCCTAAAATTAAAACTGATTCTGGGATTTCCATTGATTTCCTAAAATTAAAACTGATTCTGGGATTTCCATTGATTTCCTAAAATTAAAACTGATTCTGGGATTTCCATTGATTTCCTAAAATTAAAACTGATTCTGGGATTTCCATTGATTTCCTAAAAATAAAACTGATTCTGGGATTTCCATTGATTTCCTAAAATTAAAACTGTTTCTGGGATTTCCATTGATTTCCTAAAATTAAAACTGATTCTGGGATTTCCATTGATTTCCTAAAATTAAAACTGTTTCTGGGATTTACATGGTTTTCCTAAAATTAAAACTGATTCTGGGATTTCCATTGATTTCCTAAAATTAAAACTGTTTCTGGGATTTCCATTGATTTCCTAAAATTAAAACTGATTCTGGGATTTCCATTGATTTCCTAAAATTAAAACTGATTCTGGGATTTCCATTGATTTAATAAAATTAAAACTGATTCTGGGATTTCCATTGATTTCCTAAAATTAAAACTGTTTCTGGGATTTCCATTGATTTCCTAAAATTAAAACTGTTTCTGGGATTTCCATTGATTTCCTAAAATTAAAACTGATTCTGGGATTTCCATTGATTTCCTAAAATTAAAACTGTTTCTGGGATTTCCATTAATTTCCTAAAATTAAAACTGATTCTGGGATTTCCATTGATTTCCTAAAATTAAAACTGTTTCTGGGATTTCCATTGATTTCCTAAAATTAAAACTGTTTCTGGGATTTCCATTGATTTCCTAAAATTAAAACTGATTCTGGGATTTCCATTGATTTCCTAAAATTAAAACTGTTTCTGGGATTTCCATTGATTTCCTAAAATTAAATCTGATTTTGGGATTTCCATTGATTTAATAAAATTAAAACTGATTCTGGGATTTCCATTGATTTCCTAAAATTAAAACTGATTCTGGGATTTCCATTGATTTAATAAAATTAAAACTGATTCTGGGATTTCCATTGATTTCCTAAAATTAAAACTGTTTCTGGGATTTCCATTGATTTCCTAAAATTAAAACTGATTCTGGGATTTCCATTGATTTAATAAAATTAAAACTGATTCTGGGATTTCCATTGATTTCCTAAAATTAAAACTGATTCTGGGATTTCCATTGATTTAATAAAATTAAAACTGTTTCTGGGATTTCCATTGATTTCCTAAAATTAAAACTGATTCTGGGATTTCCATTGATTTCCTAAAATTAAAACTGTTTCTGGGATTTCCATTGATTTCCTAAAATTAAAACTGATTCTGGGATTTCCATTGATTTAATAAAATTAAAACTGATTCTGGGATTTCCATTGATTTCCTAAAATTAAAACTGTTTCTGGGATTTCCATTGATTTCCTAAAATTAAAACTGATTCTGGGATTTCCATTGATTTCCTAAAATTAAAACTGATTCTGGGATTTCCATTGATTTCCTTAAATTAAAACTGATTCTGGGATTTCCATTGATTTCCTAAAATTAAAACTGTTTCTGGGATTTCCATTGATTTCCTAAAATTAAAACTGTTTCTGGGATTTCCATTGATTTCCTAAAATTAAAACTGTTTCTGGGATTTCCATTGATTTCCTAAAATTAAAACTGATTCTGGGATTTCCATTGATTTCCTAAAATTAAAACTGATTCTGGGATTTCCATTGATTTCCTAAAATTAAAACTGATTCTGGGATTTCCATTGATTTCCTAAAATTAAAACTGATTCTGGGATTTCCATTGATTTCCTAAAATTAAAACTGATTCTGGGATTTCCATTGATTTCCTAAAATTAAAACTTTTTCTGGGATTTCCATTGATTTCCTAAAATTAAAACTGTTTCTGGGATTTCCATTGATTTCCTAAAATTAAAACTTTTTCTGGGATTTCCATTGATTTCCTAAAATTAAAACTGATTCTGGGATTTCCATTGATTTCCTAAAATTAAAACTGATTCTGGGATTTCCATTGATTTCCTAAAATTAAAACTTTTTCTGGGATTTCCATTGATTTCCTAAAATTAAAACTGATTCTGGGATTTCCATTGATTTCCTAAAATTAAAACTGATTCTGGGATTTCCATTGATTTAATAAAATTAAAACTGTTTCTGGGATTTCCATTGATTTCCTAAAATTAAAACTGATTCTGGGATTTCCATTGATTTCCTAAAATTAAAACTGTTTCTGGGATTTCCATTGATTTCCTAAAATTAAAACTGTTTCTGGGATTTCCATTGATTTCCTAAAATTAAAACTGTTTCTGGGATTTCCATTGATTTCCTAAAATTAAAACTGATTCTGGGATTTCCATTGATTTCCTAAAATTAAAACTGTTTCTGGGATTTCCATTGATTTCCTAAAATTAAAACTGATTCTGGGATTTCCATTGATTTCCTAAAATTAAAACTGTTTCTGGGATTTCCATTGATTTCCTAAAATTAAAACTGATTCTGGGATTTCCATTGATTTAATAAAATTAAAACTGATTCTGGGATTTCCATTGATTTCCTAAAATTAAAACTGTTTCTGGGATTTTCATTGATTTCCTAAAATTAAAACTGATTCTGGGATTTCCATTGATTTCCTAAAATTAAAACTGATTCTGGGATTTCCATTGATTTCCTAAAATTAAAACTGATTCTGGGATTTCCATTGATTTCCTAAAATTAAAACTGTTTCTGGGATTTCCATTGATTTCCTAAAATTAAAACTGATTCTGGGATTTCCATTGATTTCCTAAAATTAAAACTGTTTCTGGGATTTCCATTGATTTCCTAAAATTAAAACTGTTTCTGGGATTTCCATTGATTTCCTAAAATTAAAACTGTTTCTGGGATTTCCATTGATTTCCTAAAATTAAAACTGTTTCTGGGATTTCCATTGATTTCCTAAAATTAAAACTGATTCTGGGATTTCCATTGATTTCCTAAAATTAAAACTGATTCTGGGATTTCCATTGATTTCCTAAAATTAAAACTGTTTCTGGGATTTCCATTGATTTCCTAAAATTAAAACTGTTTCTGGGATTTCCATTGATTTCCTAAAATTGAAACTGTTTCTGGGATTTCCATTGATTTCCTAAAATTAAAACTGATTCTGGGATTTCCATTGATTTCCTAAAATTAAAACTGTTTCTGGGATTTCCATTGATTTCCTAAAATTAAAACTGATTCTGGGATTTCCATTGATTTCCTAAAATTAAAACTGATTCTGGGATTTCCATTGATTTCCTAAAATTAAAACTGTTTCTGGGATTTCCATTGATTTCCTAAAATTAAAACTGTTTCTGGGATTTCCATTGATTTCCTAAAATTAAAACTGTTTCTGGGATTTCCATTGATTTCCTAAAATTAAAACTGATTCTGGGATTTCCATTGATTTCCTAAAATTAAAACTGATTCTGGGATTTCCATTGATTTCCTAAAATTAAAACTGTTTCTGGGATTTCCATTGATTTCCTAAAATTAAAACTGATTCTGGGATTTCCATTGATTTCCTAAAATTAAAACTGATTCTGGGATTTCCATTGATTTCCTAAAATTAAAACTGATTCTGGGATTTCCATTGATTTCCTAAAATTAAAACTTTTTCTGGGATTTCCATTGATTTCCTAAAATTAAAACTGATTCTGGGATTTCCATTGATTTCCTAAAATTAAAACTGATTCTGGGATTTCCATTGATTTCCTAAAATTAAAACTGATTCTGGGATTTCCATTGATTTCCTAAAATTAAAACTTTTTCTGGGATTTCCATTGATTTCCTAAAATTAAAACTGATTCTGGGATTTCCATTGATTTCCTAAAATTAAAACTGATTCTGGGATTTCCATTGATTTCCTAAAATTAAAACTGTTTCTGGGATTTCCATTGATTTCCTAAAATTAAAACTGATTCTGGGATTTCCATTGATTTCCTAAAATTAAAACTGATTCTGGGATTTCCATTGATTTCCTAAAATTAAAACTGTTTCTGGGATTTCCATTGATTTCCTAAAATTAAAACTGTTTCTGGGATTTCCATTGATTTCCTAAAATTAAAACTGTTTCTGGGATTTCCATTGATTTCCTAAAATTAAAACTGATTCTGGGATTTCCATTGATTTCCTAAAATTAAAACTGATTCTGGGATTTCCATTGATTTCCTAAAATTAAAACTGTTTCTGGGATTTCCATTGATTTCCTAAAATTAAAACTGATTCTGGGATTTCCATTGATTTCCTAAAATTAAAACTGATTCTGGGATTTCCATTGATTTCCTAAAATTAAAACTGATTCTGGGATTTCCATTGATTTCCTAAAATTAAAACTTTTTCTGGGATTTCCATTGATTTCCTAAAATTAAAACTGATTCTGGGATTTCCATTGATTTCCTAAAATTAAAACTGATTCTGGGATTTCCATTGATTTCCTAAAATTAAAACTGATTCTGGGATTTCCATTGATTTCCTAAAATTAAAACTTTTTCTGGGATTTCCATTGATTTCCTAAAATTAAAACTGATTCTGGGATTTCCATTGATTTCCTAAAATTAAAACTGTTTCTGGGATTTCCATTGATTTCCTAAAATTAAAACTGATTCTGGGATTTCCATTGATTTCCTAAAATTAAAACTTTTTCTGGGATTTCCATTGATTTCCTAAAATTAAAACTGTTTCTGGGATTTCCATTGATTTCCTAAAATTAAAACTTTTTCTGGGATTTCCATTGATTTCCTAAAATTAAAACTGATTCTGGGATTTCCATTGATTTCCTAAAATTAAAACTGATTCTGGGATTTCCATTGATTTCCTAAAATTAAAACTGATTCTGGGATTTCCATTGATTTCCTAAAATTAAAACTTTTTCTGGGATTTCCATTGATTTCCTAAAATTAAAACTGATTCTGGGATTTCCATTGATTTCCTAAAATTAAAACTGATTCTGGGATTTCCATTGATTTCCTAAAATTAAAACTTTTTCTGGGATTTCCATTGATTTCCTAAAATTAAAACTGTTTCTGGGATTTCCATTGATTTCCTAAAATTAAAACTTTTTCTGGGATTTCCATTGATTTCCTAAAATTAAAACTGATTCTGGGATTTCCATTGATTTCCTAAAATTAAAACTGATTCTGGGATTTCCATTGATTTCCTAAAATTAAAACTTTTTCTGGGATTTCCATTGATTTCCTAAAATTAAAACTGTTTCTGGGATTTCCATTGATTTCCTAAAATTAAAACTTTTTCTGGGATTTCCATTGATTTCCTAAAATTAAAACTGATTCTGGGATTTCCATTGATTTCCTAAAATTAAAACTGATTCTGGGATTTCCATTGATTTCCTAAAATTAAAACTGATTCTGGGATTTCCATTGATTTCCTAAAATTAAAACTTTTTCTGGGATTTCCATTGATTTCCTAAAATTAAAACTGATTCTGGGATTTCCATTGATTTCCTAAAATTAAAACTGATTCTGGGATTTCCATTGATTTCCTAAAATTAAAACTTTTTCTGGGATTTCCATTGATTTCCTAAAATTAAAACTGTTTCTGGGATTTCCATTGATTTCCTAAAATTAAAACTTTTTCTGGGATTTCCATTGATTTCCTAAAATTAAAACTGATTCTGGGATTTCCATTGATTTCCTAAAATTAAAACTGATTCTGGGATTTCCATTGATTTCCTAAAATTAAAACTTTTTCTGGGATTTCCATTGATTTCCTAAAATTAAAACTGATTCTGGGATTTCCATTGATTTCCTAAAATTAAAACTGATTCTGGGATTTCCATTGATTTCCTAAAATTAAAACTGATTCTGGGATTTCCATTGATTTCCTAAAATTAAAACTGTTTCTGGGATTTCCATTGATTTCCTAAAATTAAAACTTTTTCTGGGATTTCCATTGATTTCCTAAAATTAAAACTGTTTCTGGGATTTCCATTGATTTCCTAAAATTAAAACTTTTTCTGGGATTTCCATTGATTTCCTAAAATTAAAACTGATTCTGGGATTTCCATTGATTTCCTAAAATTAAAACTTTTTCTGGGATTTCCATTGATTTCCTAAAATTAAAACTGATTCTGGGATTTCCATTGATTTCCTAAAATTAAAACTGTTTCTGGGATTTCCATTGATTTCCTAAAATTAAAACTGATTCTGGGATTTCCATTGATTTCCTAAAATTAAAACTTTTTCTGGGATTTCCATTGATTTCCTAAAATTAAAACTGTTTCTGGGATTTCCATTGATTTCCTAAAATTAAAACTTTTTCTGGGATTTCCATTGATTTCCTAAAATTAAAACTGATTCTGGGATTTCCATTGATTTCCTAAAATTAAAACTGATTCTGGGATTTCCATTGATTTCCTAAAATTAAAACTGATTCTGGGATTTCCATTGATTTCCTAAAATTAAAACTTTTTCTGGGATTTCCATTGATTTCCTAAAATTAAAACTGATTCTGGGATTTCCATTGATTTCCTAAAATTAAAACTGATTCTGGGATTTCCATTGATTTCCTAAAATTAAAACTTTTTCTGGGATTTCCATTGATTTCCTAAAATTAAAACTGTTTCTGGGATTTCCATTGATTTCCTAAAATTAAAACTTTTTCTGGGATTTCCATTGATTTCCTAAAATTAAAACTGATTCTGGGATTTCCATTGATTTCCTAAAATTAAAACTGATTCTGGGATTTCCATTGATTTCCTAAAATTAAAACTTTTTCTGGGATTTCCATTGATTTCCTAAAATTAAAACTGATTCTGGGATTTCCATTGATTTCCTAAAATTAAAACTGATTCTGGGATTTCCATTGATTTCCTAAAATTAAAACTGATTCTGGGATTTCCATTGATTTCCTAAAATTAAAACTTTTTCTGGGATTTCCATTGATTTCCTAAAATTAAAACTGATTCTGGGATTTCCATTGATTTCCTAAAATTAAAACTGATTCTGGGATTTCCATTGATTTCCTAAAATTAAAACTGTTTCTGGGATTTCCATTGATTTCCTAAAATTAAAACTGATTCTGGGATTTCCATTGATTTCCTAAAATTAAAACTGTTTCTGGGATTTCCATTGATTTCCTAAAATTAAAACTTTTTCTGGGATTTCCATTGATTTCCTAAAATTAAAACTGTTTCTGGGATTTCCATTGATTTCCTAAAATTAAAACTTTTTCTGGGATTTCCATTGATTTCCTAAAATTAAAACTGATTCTGGGATTTCCATTGATTTCCTAAAATTAAAACTGTTTCTGGGATTTCCATTGATTTCCTAAAATTAAAACTGTTTCTGGGATTTCCATTGATTTCCTAAAATTAAAACTGATTCTGGGATTTCCATTGATTTCCTAAAATTAAAACTGTTTCTGGGATTTCCATTGATTTCCTAAAATTAAAACTGATTCTGGGATTTCCATTGATTTCCTAAAATTAAAACTGTTTCTGGGATTTCCATTGATTTCCTAAAATTAAAACTGATTCTGGGATTTCCATTGATTTAATAAAATTAAAACTGATTCTGGGATTTCCATTGATTTCCTAAAATTAAAACTGTTTCTGGGATTTCCATTGATTTCCTAAAATTAGAACTGATTCTGGGATTTCCATTGATTTCCTAAAATTAAAACTGATTCTGGGATTTCCATTGATTTCCTAAAATTAAAACTGATTCTGGGATTTCCATTGATTTCCTAAAATTAAAACTGTTTCTGGGATTTCCATTGATTTCCTAAAATTAAAACTGATTCTGGGATTTCCATTGATTTCCTAAAATTAAAACTGTTTCTGGGATTTCCATTGATTTCCTAAAATTAAAACTGTTTCTGGGATTTCCATTGATTTCCTAAAATTAAAACTGTTTCTGGGATTTCCATTGATTTCCTAAAATTAAAACTGTTTCTGGGATTTCCATTGATTTCCTAAAATTAAAACTGATTCTGGGATTTCCATTGATTTCCTAAAATTAAAACTGATTCTGGGATTTCCATTGATTTCCTAAAATTAAAACTGTTTCTGGGATTTCCATTGATTTCCTAAAATTAAAACTGTTTCTGGGATTTCCATTGATTTCCTAAAATTAAAACTGTTTCTGGGATTTCCATTGATTTCCTAAAATTAAAACTGATTCTGGGATTTCCATTGATTTCCTAAAATTAAAACTGTTTCTGGGATTTCCATTGATTTCCTAAAATTAAAACTGATTCTGGGATTTCCATTGATTTCCTAAAATTAAAACTGTTTCTGGGATTTCCATTGATTTCCTAAAATTAAAACTGTTTCTGGGATTTCCATTGATTTCCTAAAATTAAAACTGTTTCTGGGATTTCCATTGATTTCCTAAAATTAAAACTGATTCTGGGATTTCCATTGATTGCCTAAAATTAAAACTGATTCTGGGATTTCCATTGATTTCCTAAAATTAAAACTGTTTCTGGGATTTCCATTGATTTCCTAAAATTAAAACTGATTCTGGGATTTCCATTGATTTCCTAAAATTAAAACTGATTCTGGGATTTCCATTGATTTCCTAAAATTAAAACTGATTCTGGGATTTCCATTGATTTCCTAAAATTAAAACTTTTTCTGGGATTTCCATTGATTTCCTAAAATTAAAACTGTTTCTGGGATTTCCATTGATTTCCTAAAATTAAAACTTTTTCTGGGATTTCCATTGATTTCCTAAAATTAAAACTGATTCTGGGATTTCCATTGATTTCCTAAAATTAAAACTGATTCTGGGATTTCCATTGATTTCCTAAAATTAAAACTGATTCTGGGATTTCCATTGATTTCCTAAAATTAAAACTTTTTCTGGGATTTCCATTGATTTCCTAAAATTAAAACTGATTCTGGGATTTCCATTGATTTCCTAAAATTAAAACTGATTCTGGGATTTCCATTGATTTCCTAAAATTAAAACTTTTTCTGGGATTTCCATTGATTTCCTAAAATTAAAACTGTTTCTGGGATTTCCATTGATTTCCTAAAATTAAAACTTTTTCTGGGATTTCCATTGATTTCCTAAAATTAAAACTGATTCTGGGATTTCCATTGATTTCCTAAAATTAAAACTGATTCTGGGATTTCCATTGATTTCCTAAAATTAAAACTTTTTCTGGGATTTCCATTGATTTCCTAAAATTAAAACTGATTCTGGGATTTCCATTGATTTCCTAAAATTAAAACTGATTCTGGGATTTCCATTGATTTCCTAAAATTAAAACTTTTTCTGGGATTTCCATTGATTTCCTCAAATTAAAACTGATTCTGGGATTTCCATTGATTTCCTAAAATTAAAACTGTTTCTGGGATTTCCATTGATTTCCTAAAATTAAAACTGTTTCTGGGATTTCCATTGATTTCCTAAAATTAAAACTGATTCTGGGATTTCCATTGATTTCCTAAAATTAAAACTGTTTCTGGGATTTCCATTGATTTCCTAAAATTAAAACTGATTCTGGGATTTCCATTGATTTCCTAAAATTAAAACTGATTCTGGGATTTCCATTGATTGCCTAAAATTAAAACTGATTCTGGGATTTCCATTGATTTCCTAAAATTAAAACTGTTTCTGGGATTTCCATTGATTTCCTAAAATTAAAACTGATTCTGGGATTTCCATTGATTTCCTAAAATTAAAACTGATTCTGGGATTTCCATTGATTTCCTAAAATTAAAACTGATTCTGGGATTTCCATTGATTTCCTAAAATTAAAACTTTTTCTGGGATTTCCATTGATTTCCTAAAATTAAAACTGTTTCTGGGATTTCCATTGATTTCCTAAAATTAAAACTTTTTCTGGGATTTCCATTGATTTCCTAAAATTAAAACTGATTCTGGGATTTCCATTGATTTCCTAAAATTAAAACTGATTCTGGGATTTCCATTGATTTCCTAAAATTAAAACTGATTCTGGGATTTCCATTGATTTCCTAAAATTAAAACTTTTTCTGGGATTTCCATTGATTTCCTAAAATTAAAACTGATTCTGGGATTTCCATTGATTTCCTAAAATTAAAACTGATTCTGGGATTTCCATTGATTTCCTAAAATTAAAACTTTTTCTGGGATTTCCATTGATTTCCTAAAATTAAAACTGTTTCTGGGATTTCCATTGATTTCCTAAAATTAAAACTTTTTCTGGGATTTCCATTGATTTCCTAAAATTAAAACTGATTCTGGGATTTCCATTGATTTCCTAAAATTAAAACTGATTCTGGGATTTCCATTGATTTCCTAAAATTAAAACTTTTTCTGGGATTTCCATTGATTTCCTAAAATTAAAACTGATTCTGGGATTTCCATTGATTTCCTAAAATTAAAACTGATTCTGGGATTTCCATTGATTTCCTAAAATTAAAACTTTTTCTGGGATTTCCATTGATTTCCTCAAATTAAAACTGATTCTGGGATTTCCATTGATTTCCTAAAATTAAAACTGTTTCTGGGATTTCCATTGATTTCCTAAAATTAAAACTGTTTCTGGGATTTCCATTGATTTCCTAAAATTAAAACTGATTCTGGGATTTCCATTGATTTCCTAAAATTAAAACTGTTTCTGGGATTTCCATTGATTTCCTAAAATTAAAACTGATTCTGGGATTTCCATTGATTTCCTAAAATTAAAACTGTTTCTGGGATTTCCATTGATTTCCTAAAATTAAAACTGTTTCTGGGATTTCCATTGATTTCCTAAAATTAAAACTGATTCTGGGATTTCCATTGATTTCCTTAAATTAAAACTGTTTCTGGGATTTCCATTGATTTCCTAAAATTAAAACTGATTCTGGGATTTCCATTGATTTCCTAAAATTAAAACTGATTCTGGGATTTCCATTGATTTCCTAAAATTAAAACTGTTTCTGGGATTTCCATTGATTTCCTAAAATTAAAACTGTTTCTGGGATTTCCATTGATTTCCTAAAATTAAAACTGATTCTGGGATTTCCATTGATTTCCTAAAATTAATACTGTTTCTGGGATTTCCATTGATTTCCTAAAATTAAAACTGTTTCTGGGATTTCCATTGATTTCCTAAAATTAAAACTGTTTCTGGGATTTCCATTGATTTCCTAAAATTAAAACTGTTTCTGGGATTTCCATTGATTTCCTAAAATTAAAACTGATTCTGGGATTTCCATTGATTTCCTAAAATTAAAACTGATTCTGGGATTTCCATTGATTTCCTAAAATTAAAACTGTTTCTGGGATTTCCATTGATTTCCTAAAATTAAAACTGTTTCTGGGATTTCCATTGATTTCCTAAAATTAAAACTGATTCTGGGATTTCCATTGATTTCCTAAAATTAAAACTGTTTCTGGGATTTCCATTGATTTCCTAAAATTAAAACTGATTCTGGGATTTCCATTGATTTCCTAAAATTAAAACTGATTCTGGGATTTCCATTGATTTCCTAAAATTAAAATTGTTTCTGGGATTTCCATTGATTTCCTAAAATTAAAACTGTTTCTGGGATTTCCATTGATTTCCTAAAATTAAAACTGTTTCTGGGATTTCCATTGATTTCCTAAAATTAAAACTGTTTCTGGGATTTCCATTGATTTCCTAAAATTAAAACTGATTCTGGGATTTCCATTGATTTCCTAAAATTAAAACTGTTTCTGGGATTTCCATTGATTTCCTAAAATTAAAACTGATTCTGGGATTTCCATTGATTTCCTAAAATTAAAACTGTTTCTGGGATTTCCATTGATTTCCTAAAATTAAAACTGATTCTGGGATTTCCATTGATTTCCTAAAATTAAAACTGTTTCTGGGATTTCCATTGATTTCCTAAAATTAAAACTGATTCTGGGATTTCCATTGATTTCCTAAAATTAAAACTGATTCTGGGATTTCCATTGATTTCCTATAATTAAAACTGATTCTGGGATTTCCATTGATTTCCTAAAATTAAAACTGATTCTGGGATTTCCATTGATTTCCCAAAATTAAAACTGATTCTGGGATTTCCATGAATTTCCATTAATTTTCGATATGAATTCCACTGATTTCTGAACCATTTGTACGACTAATTACTGGAACTGGAACCGTCCGTATAGTTTCCACACATTACCAATATTAAAGCTAGCCAATGACACTAGAAAAAAAAACACACATTTTCTCGACAAAGTACTTGTCTAATTGAAAACAATAATGAAAACAAAAAAGAGTTTCAATAATAGAGCCGTAATAATAACCCTAGACGAAAAACAAGGTACATTACGGCTGACTACAATCCTGGCATTCAATTTAGGCATTTGGTTCAATACACCGCAAAACCGCGATCTAATCAAGCAACCAAAAATAATGAGTGTGAAACCGTACAAAAAAGAAGATATTATTTCACTCGGCCCACATCACAAGAACGAGCTAATTTATCAGTAAACCGCGCATAATAGCGGGTAAAAAAGCCGTCAGTGTCTTAATGGGTCATTATAGGTTTCCGGGTGATTTGTAAATTGTCACAAAAACAGTCAGACGCGTAGCGGCTGAACGGCCACACGTATTGAGTTACGAGCGTAAAAAACACGCGAACATTATAATTATTAAAAGATCGTATAGTTTTTATGTCAAAAGGAGAAATTAGGAATATACAGGGACCCAATGCGCGTGAACTCGTTATAGTTCGACCCCCTCCGCAGCTCAAACCCATTATTATTTAGGTATAGAAATCTAATAGGTCATTTTTTTGCTGGAGTCATTTAGCGTAGGAAGCTATTTGTGAGATTAAAAATCACAGATATCGTTACTAAATTAAGGAAACGACGTTTTTTTTTGGAATCGGAGAGTGATTTTGGTTTCAAGTCATTATTATCGTTGAATATCTTAATAGTTTATGCATCGATGTAATAAATTGAAAGCTTATGGTCGCGAATCAACTATGCGTTCATAATTAAAATGTATCTTTACCTTATAACCTTGTAGGTTCATTGGAGAGGCTGAATCAACAGACGCGAGAAGCGCTTACAAAATATTTTAGAAATTAAGATATTTCAATGTTAGAAATTAAGATATTTATATTTTAGAAATTAAGATATTTCTATGTTAGAAATTAAGATATTTCAATGTAAGAAATTAAGATATTTATATGTTATAAATTAAGATATTTATATGTTAAAAATTAAGATATTTCTAGGTTAGAAATTAAGATATTTCTATGATAGAAATTAAGATATTTCTATGTAATAAATTAAGATATTTCTATGTTAGAAATTAAGATATTTCAATGTTATAAATTAAGATATTTATATGTTAAAAATTAAGATATTTCTATGTTAGAAATTAAGATATTTCTATGTTAGAAATTAAGATATTTCTATGATAGAAATTAAGATATTTCTAAGTTAGAAATTAAGATATTTCTATGATAGAAATTAAGATATTTCTATGTTAGAAATTAAGATATTTCTATGTTATAAATATTTCTACGTTTTAAAATGTAAGATATTTCTACGTCAGAAATTTTAAGATACTTATCTATGTCAGAAATTTTAAGATATTTTTCTGTCAGAAATTGTAAGATATTTCAATGTCAGAAAATCAAAGATTTCTATGTATTTTAGAAAATAAAAAATTATATCTTAGAATCTAAGACTTTTCTTTATTATAACCTTCAATGTTTCTCTATATGTTAGAAATTAAATTTTTCTACGTTTGAAATTCATATTTTCTACATCAGAAAATGTAAGATATCTTTATATGTTCGAAACTAATAAATAATTATAATATAAAAAAAATATAAATAATACTAAAATAAAAATTAATAATTAAATAATACTAAAACAAAAAGTTAATTATTAAATAATACATAAATAAAAACTAATAATTAAATATTACTAAAAATACTAAGATAAAAATAAATAAATAAATTATATTATATTATAATACTAAAATAAAAATAAATAAATAAGTAATATTATATTATAATACTAAAATAAAAATAAATAACATTAAAATAAAAATAAAAATAAATAAATAATATTAAAATAAAAATAAAAATAAATAAGTAATATTAAAATTAAAATAAATAAATAATACTAAGTAAAAACAAATAAATAATACTAAATAAAAACAAATAAATAATATTAAAACAAAAATAAATAAATAATACTAAAATAAAACTAAATAAATAAAGAATACTAAATAAAAATAAATAAATAATATGAAAATAAAAATTAATAAAAAACACTAAAATAAAAAAATGCAAAAAAAATTAATAACTGGATAAATATTAATAAAATAAAAATAAATAAATAACTGGATAGATAATAATAAATATAAATAAATAAATACATAACTGAATAGATAATAATAAAATTAAAGTAAATAAATAAATAAATAACTGAATAAATAAACTTGATAATATAATAAAAATAAATAAATAATAAAATAAAATAAAAATAAAAATACAAATAAAAATAAAAATAAAATAAAAATAAAAATAAATAAATAAATAACTGAATGAATAATAATAAAATAAAATAAAAAATATAACTGAATAAATAATAATAAAATAAAAATAAATAAAAGTTTTAGATTTGGATCACATTCTTTTATTTTTAAACTAACTTCTATTTGCCGACTTCTTACACGCTGTAAAGTTTTAAAAAATGGTACTTAAAATTAAGAAGCATCGATACTATATCGTCAATTGTTACGGTTTCCCGATTAAACCATAAAAAATATAAAATAAAACTAAAAAAATTCAAACCGGAAAAGAAAAGCGGCGTTAAATTTTCCGATTCTCTCGTCGATAAAAGAGCCACGAATATCTTCACAGGTGTATACGGTAAAAAACCCTACTATTTCCATGAATAGAGATACTATATAATTTAAAGGCAACGGTGAAACTGGATCACTCACGAGGCAGTGAGGTGGCCAAAAAAATAACGCAACGGCCCTCCATGTGAAAGTCTGTGACGTGTGTCCGATACACCGAATAAAAAACAAGCAAATAACAACGCTTTATGAAAAAGAAAGTAACCGAATAGATGGTCTCAATTCCAAAAACAATTACTTTACCTAACACTTTTTTTTCTTTCTCTACGCATTGTGGCATGGTCGATATTTTTCTATTATCAACTCTGACGGTATGATCCAATAATAACCGGACGATAATAGAGGAAATAATGAAAGCTAGAGGGCGGGCTTTTCCTGCCTGTGTGGTCTATTTTGTAATACTATACCGAGAACGGATCGGGACAGGGGATGTCGAAAGAGGGCGATATTAACCGATTCTCACAAGAAATTTTATTTTTTATTAAATTATTTATTTCTTACGTATCAAAAATCTTTCGTGGGAAATTTACGTTTTCATACAAATTCTATTTATTGTATAATTGAAAACGATTGGAGAAAAAATATCGATGATTTTATTTCATTTTTTCTTCCGATATTGAATATTCCTAACAAATTCAATTTCATGCTGGTATTATTGGAAATTATAAGAATATTGTATCCCACGTCTAACATTCACTTTCAAACCCAGGGTCTATTTTAGTGGGTAGTTCTATATTCTAGAATTATAAATCTAAAAGTTACAACTTGAGGGAACTGGACGTTGAGATATTCCGCACCAAGATGAGCTTGATGTGCTGGGGCACCGTCATGCTGGAACCAAAGTCGTCTGTATTTGGCCATAGACAGTATCGCCGCCAGGATTTTTTCCACGTAGGCTAAACATTTGAGAGGGCCTCTAAAGAATTATCAAAGCTAGAGACATTTGTAGAAGAAATAACACTATGAAACCTTTAAGAGAAATGTTTATTGTCAATTTAAAAATATTTCAAAATGACAAGAAAATATTTTTTCAAATTATGAAAGACATTCTCCTATTTTTTGCATTTCCAAATTAATGGCTTTACCTTCCACAATGCTACGGGCCCAGTTCTAGAACGGCTTGCTTTCGGGGGTGAGAGGAGACAATAAATCTACGATAAGATGACCTTGCGAAATTGACCGCAAGCGGACTCTAAAAAATAAATAGCTGGAAAAGCCGTCCCCATTTTCGTGTTCATATCAAGGCTATTGGTAATATCGGTTCGTTATAGTCGAAATTAATAGTAAAATACTAGTGCTGGACAAATGGATGTGGCCCTATTAATTTAGATAAATTGGGGGCCCTCGTGAAATTTACACGTAGGCTGTAGCCTACTCAGCCTACTCCCTGGAAGCGCCATTGGCCATAGAACTACTCATTGAAATTAGGTTTTGTATATACCGAAGTCTACGGGCCTATGAGCATTTTTGGTAGTTCTAAAAAATTCAAAAATTATTTATAAATTAATTATTATAAATTTCAGATAATCCTGACATTTATAACGCATACTTATAATTTGTAGTCTCTTTATTATTCCATTATATTATTATTATAATATACTATTAGGCACTCATTATATAACTAAGTTGAAAATACAAATTTAAAAATTGTAATAAATTTATAAATAAATATGACAATATTCAGGATTATTTTTTATACCAAGCAAAAAGTAAAATTAAAGAGCTCTATGCTATTTACAATTGAAGTAAAAGATTTTCCCACACCAGAACAAAAAAGTTTAAAAAAGAATTGCACTCGGAACAATATCCACTGTGTGTTTGAAAGGTACAATTTTGGGGAAGGAAATTGGGAACTCTATGGGCAAACAAAAACCCCTTCAATTTTAAAGTGAACCTAAAAACGCTTAAATCAGGAAATGGACAACTCATCCACATCGCCTCGGGCTCTTTAAAAGACATAAAAGCGACAATTTGAAAATGATTTTCGAGCTCCACTTAGAGAAGACGTTGTTCAACGCCAAGGATTGTTTTTTGCGAACCAAATGGATAAACAATTTTCATGGTTACCTTTATCAAAAGTAACATAAGAGGAATAAGTATGACGATGAAAGATTTCCCTTAATGATAGTCTGCCGCGGAATGATTGCGTAATTGGACGTTTCGGAACTGGAAAATAATACCAGGTTAATTAGTTAATATAAAACAATATATAATATATAATATATAATATACAATATATAATATATAATAAATAATATACAATATACAATATATAATATATAATATACAATATATAATATATAATATATAATATACAATATACAATATAAAATATATAATATATAATATACAATATATAATATATAATATATAATATACAATATACAATATATAATATATAATATATAATATACAATATATAATATACAATATACAATATATAATATATAATATATAATATACAATATATAATATATAATATATAATATACAATATATAATATATAATATACAATATATAATATATAATATATAATATACAATATATAATATATAATATACAATATATAATATATAATATACAATATATAATATATAATATATAATATACAATATATAATATATAATATACAATATATAATATATAATATACAATATATAATATATAATATATAATATATAATATATAATATACAATATATAATATATAATATATAATATATAATATATAATATATAATATATAATATATAATATATAATATATAATATATAATATATAATATATAATATATAATATATAATATATAATATATAATATATAATATATAATATATAATATATAATATATAATATATAATATATAATATATAATATATAATATATAATATATAATATATAATATATAATATATAATATATAATATATAATATATAATATACAATATATCATATATAATATATAATATACAATATATAATATATCATATATAATATATAATATACAATATATAATATATAATATATAATATACAATATATAATTATTAATATAAAATATAAAATATACAATATATAATATAATAATAAGAATATATAATTATTAAGACTTGGTTTAATCTGTTAAAAAATCAACTTTTCAACCATCGTTAACTGACAATTCCAAAGACTAGTAACAACTACTGGAGACTCTCAGACTGGCCAGTCCTTAGACACGTTATGATTTACGCGGTCACTGACGAAATAGACTATCATTAGAAAAATTAACGTTTCTAAAATAGGAAGTGTCACACTTACGTATGTTATGTTACTTACGCTTTATGTAAATACAACATATTCATCAGGCAGGAAAGGAGCCAAGATTTTTAGCATCTTCCCTCCCTCACTCTCAACAGCCACATGACATTAACGGTCATCAAGGAATTAAAATTGTTCATATGGACTCATAAATATCTTCAAAACATTTGCTTGATGATCCGTAACTAACGGACTATTGCCGAAATTGGCTATTGTGAGCGAGCGCTGTTATTACGGCGAATAATGTTGATATGGAAAGCTATACGTCGTTTGAATAGCACCGATTTGTTTTCGATACGGATTATTGACGTTTCCCGTTTAAGAAATCAAACTATTTTTCAATACGCTAAATTTCATCAAGAATTTATATACTTATACTTCTAGAGAATTACTATGTGTAGACATTTTTAGCGTGTCCCTCAATCCACCTAATGTACTAGCAGTAAGCTTTTCTCCCTAAAGTAAAATCAATCATTGGTTCCCGGAAACTGACGTGTTCGGACCCGATTGAAGTGCACGTTTGTAACGTATTTCCTTCCCCCCTTTCCTGCCTGAGGAAAATAAGACCATGGTGTCCGCTGTACAACTCAACATAGAAGTAAATACAGTCTTGATTTCACGTTTTCGTATAACTTGATAATAATAATAATATTAATAATCCTCATCATAATAATTATAATAATCATGGACTGGGCCCCGGTAAAGCATCAATTATCTGGCCCTAATTAAACCGTTATTATAAAAAAGCGACATGGTCAGTCGGTGGTCAAGTGGTTTCTAACCACCCTTCAATAACGCTGACATTTTATATTAACTTTAACACGTGCTTTATAACATTTAATTCAAATAATAATTTTTTTTATGTAGTGATATTTAGACTAGCCAATATGTACGTAATATCATAAGTAACATAATACCCGTAAGATTGACACTTGAAACCTTGCTCAAGCATTTGCTCTTCACCAAGGTGGCGTGGCGGAGTGGTTAGCGCTGTCGCCTCGCAGCAAGAGGAGCCGGGTTTGATCCCAGCTTGTGGCCCTGGGTGAAAAATCTGGAACCACTTCTTCTGCGTAGAGTTTGCAAGTTCTTTCCTCACTGATTTATGGGGTTTTCCCCCCTTCACACAAGAACTTGCAGAAGTTTTAAATCAATAGTTAGTGAAGAAACGCTAGTAGTTAGCTGTGGCAGGGCTAGCCACCACCCTCCCACATAGTTTAAATTACCCTGTATCGCTGTTAAAAGGGCCTCTGCAGGTCTGTTGAAATGCAGGTTATAAAAAGTAGATTGTATTATAATAATCATAATTTTCAGAATAATAATAATAATAATCAGGTAGGCTAATACCCTAGGCACCACCTTAGGCCCCGGTCATCGAGTGACTTTTAATGCCTATAATATAAACAGGTGGCCGGGTTACAATGCGTGGGACGGTGGTGGCAAGACCTTCATGTTGACATTAGCTATTACCAGAAGAAAATAGGGGGAAGTACGCTTTTAGTCAGCTTTGGAAAGGCGTCACTTTTCACGAATTTTCGCGCCAAAACGGTTTGGCGGGAATTCGCGGATGAATACATCGTTTAAAAAATCATTTTTTCTTAAATTGGACAAATTATAACATATGGTCCTTCTCATTCTCTGCTAATTGAGCTAAGGCGTATTTGCTTTAGTCGTTTAATAGCCGTGTTTAATCAAAACAAAAGAGGAACTACTTTATCAGTTTGGTTTATTATGCGTAAAAAAGCTACAGATACGTACTTCCGCTATTACCGTTAACCTCAACGCGTTTTTACGGAAGGGGAAACTGAAGAACTCGCGGGAAACCCCTTTAAAAAGTAGGGAGAGAACTGGCGAACTCAACGCGGAAGAAGTGGTTCCGAAGATAATATTCATTATGTTTGCCAGATGGTTTTCGAAATAAATTTAATTTATCGAAAACTAAATTCTAAAATTTAGATTTTAATTCTTAGTTTTTAATATTGCCATGAAAACCGAATAATAATATAATTAATATTGGGTAATTTTTCACGCTCGAAAAATTATGAAATCATAAAGAAAAACATCATAATTTTTAAAAAGTTTAAAAATCCAGGTATACCAAATTTAATTATATGGTTTTCAAACACCCAATCCAAGATTATTATCCCTTCACAAAAATGTGGGCATTATATTTTTTAGCGAGACAAAGCTAGAATTCATAATATTAATAAAATAAATATAACAATGAAAGAAGCGTATACAATATAACAAAACAAAAATTGCCGCGTTTTCAAGTGGTCGGGGTCAAACTTCTCCAGCGAAAGGCAACGAATTCTATACAATTCTCGGCCAAAAATCGACGATTAATTTTGGCAAATCTGACGAAAAATTCATTAATAATAAATTTAAATACCGTACCCTGTAATGCTAAAAACTCTAATACAATAATAAACAGTTTTTTTTTCACCATCGGAGAAGATAAAAACTGGATAAAAAGCGCGCGGCTCAAAAGGCATCTGTGGTATACATAAAGGTGGAAAAATTCTATTCATTTGCGCCAGAATCGCCAATTTCAATGGGTCATATTTAAAGGCAATTTTCCACGAAGACTGTGGCGCCGCCGACGGAACATTCCCCCCTTTATTTTTTGATTAATACTATAGACAAGGTGATTGTGGGCGCCTTTCTCTGGCAGCCCCCCTTCAAGGACATCAAATACGGGTTTGTATAAATGTAGGGATCCTGGGAAGGGGGGTGATTTTATATGACGAATATACGCCGGTGCTCCCCCCCCCCCTTTATTTTCAACAAACGAAGCCGCTTTGATATCGTCAGAGGGGGAGGTTTATGAGGGAACCCATCTTAAGAGTTCCAAAAACAGATCGCGATTAAGGAAAGGGAATTTCAATAAAAGTCGTTCGGTTCATCAATTTGAAGTTGCAGGTTTTACTATTCTTGATAGATGGATATTAACAGATGTTAATAACATATCTATTACGAGAGAAGTGTCCTGTGGGTGCGAATTTCTTGCCAAACAGCTCGCGTTGAACATTTATACTACGTGCGTATGCCTAATGTTTAAAATTTAAATGTAAATATTACACTGGCTAAATATATTTTCTGATTTCTGAACCACATTTAATAACTACAGACACACAATAGGCCAAAACTATTCGCTCGCTTTGGGACGAAAAGAATACACCTTTTACCCCAAACTACCAACTTCTTCCATACAATAACAGCCAAAAAAAATTACTCCAAAACTAGCGAATAGTTTTCGCCTAGTATTTTATACATTTTACTGTTTTTTCTTCATAAAAGTATTTTGAAAAATCACGAGCGCCTGCGAATTTTTTATACTTCTGCCTTTAGGCATGAACAATAATCAGCTAAGCTAAATTTCACTACACAATAATTTATTATATAATTATTCATTATAACTTAATTATAGTTATTTGAAATAAATTAAGAATTAAAAACATAATATAGAAACCGAAGATTTTTTAAAAATTATCCTCTTCATATTCTTACAATAAGTAATATCAAAAGTGGATATGACTTCATACAATAATTATGTTTTATTTATTATGTAAATAATTATTAGTTCAATTTGTATTTAAGAATAACAATTTGATCTCGTAATGTGATATGGGGCCAAGGCTTAATTGAACTGACTTTCCAGTTGCGCTTTTTACCCTGTGTCGATTGTGGTTTTAATACAACTGCTAACTGAGCTGCAGTTTTCTTTCGCAGCATTTCATATCTACATTAACTAAAACTTAATTAAACTCACGCCAAACAGCTACTACCTCCCAATTTTCGTTACAATAATTAATAACACCGGGACCGGATTGAACTTCTGACTGATAGCGCTATGTGTAAAACCAGAAGCATATAATATGTCTCATATAAGAGAGAGATCCATCTACTTATGATTCTAAAATCATAAGTAACATAATAAACATAAGTATGACACTTCCTATTCACCTAATGCAAATTTCTTACTGTCTGTTTCACCAATGACAACGTAAACCATTACATACCGACGGACTGACAACTCTCCGCGAACTGCTTCTAGTATTTGGAGGATGCCCGGAAAATCGGCGACGGTCCGCCGGCAGCCTTTTTGACGGAAAATTAAAATGCTTTCCAAAGTATAAATAACGCTTACTTTTGGAAAATAATGATGAATTATTGAATCGGAAGATAAAAGTAACTATTATAAACACTGGCTCCATTTCAGAAGTTACTTTTTTTCGAATTTCAAACCTAAACGCGTGTACGCTCGCATTTCTCGCCATCAAACTAACCAACTATTTGGCCAACGGAAAGAGTAGGAAGGGACGAGTTCCTTGGGCGGAAACTTACTATTTCGCAATCACTCCACAACCGACTTTCATTAGCCGAAACGGCGAAACTATGAAGTAAATTTGGTCTTAGCCAACTTGTTGAAATGGGAAAACAAAATCACGTGACTACCATTTCGCAGCCAACTTCGATTCGGTAACTTGTATTCATAGTTGGCCGTGTGACGGTAAAGAAAAAAAATATTCCTTCCAGATACTGCAGACAGCTAATTAACTTACACCTTTCTATTACAAGATGTTTTAAATAATAATAATAATTAGATAATTTAGATGAATCGATCGAAATTTAAACCGCCTTTATCAAAATGAAATGAATAATAAGATAGATGGCTCTGCAGTTCTTCACAAAGTCACGTGACTACCATCTTTTCAGCCACCCTGGACATGATAGTTTCACCTATTCGTTCTGTGTCATACTTATATTTATTATGTAATTTATGCTAAAATATAATAGTTCTTTCTATAAAATTAGCTACGCTTGCTGGACTTGTTTTTATGTAGCTCATTCGTTACGAAATACGTAGAAGTTTAGTTCAGTTTAGGCTCGTCGAATTTACTCTTATGACCAGGGCTTTTCGTAGTGAAACGTCATCGATACGTCACCCGTGACGCAACAGCAACATCAAAACAAGAAGGACAAAGCTACTTTATAGAAAGGCCTATTAGCACTAAATCTGAACAGAACACCCCTTTAAATTTCGAACAGAAGAAAATATAAGCGGTATACTTATTTGATTCCTCAGATATAATAGTAAAGGGGAAGACCCACCCCAACGCGTCATCCGAGAATCATTGCAGCAATTTTCTTTTCAATTACACATTGGATATACTCAGAATCGAACACACCCCCGCATGCAACGCGCATCCTTCCTGGCAGACGAGAAAAAGAGAAACAGGACCTGAGGGTCCTGTTGCAACTTGAGTGATGAGAAGCACGGTCTAAAAAAAGGCTCTTATAAAAAGTTGGACATGGCAGAAGCGGTATCAGATATTACAAAGACAACTGAAAAGTTACATTTTTTAGACCGTGAGGTTACCGTACAGCGTATTTAATGATACAGGTACGGTACAGTGTGTTTAGGGAACGCGGTCCATGGGCGAAAATATTTCTTTAAAAAAAGAGATCTTTTGAGTATGTAGCCGCGATTGAAACTAGCTCTTCCAAGAAGATGAGAGCCGCACGCACCGCTTTCATGGAGTAATTACCGCGTAGCCGTGGAACACCTTTTAGACGGTGTTTTATAAAAGAATCAAAGAAATATAAAAGCTAGGCTACCGACTACCGTATACAGGGTAAATAGTGTGAAGTTATTCAACATATTCAATTCTTCTTTTATACAATTCTTTCGGTGAATGGGATAAAGGCGGAGGCGTGATTTTAATAATATTTCCTATTATTTCATTTTTCATTATTTTCTAGATTTTACACTTTGTAAGGCTCGCGTATTCTTACGAGTGTTCGAGTTGGCCCCGGCCCCTGCTATTGTTCCAAACGGTCGGCTCGCTTCGGGGCTTTCCAAAAAATGTTTTCGCCGTTTCGCTGAGTTGAGTTTTTTTTACCATGACTATCGCGAATAGAATTATCCGATATTTAATAGATTTTAAGAGGGTTTACGTTCTGATGAAATATATACATAATATATTTCATATTTCATAGATATTACCCGGATGAAAGCTCCGATTAAACAGATTTTAAATAGGATGAAAAATCTGATGGAATATATTTAATAGATATTAAAGGAATGTATATTCTGATGATATATTTTAATATATATTAAAGTGGTGCAAGCTCTGATGAAATATATTTAATAGATATTAAATGGATTTCAGTGCTGATGTAATATATTAATAGATATTAAAGGAATGCATATTTTTATGATATATATTATTAAAGTGGTGGAAGCTCTGATGAAATATATCTAATAGATATTAAAGGAATGTATATTCTGATGATATATATTAATATATATTAAAATGGTGCAAGCTCTGATGAAATATATCTAATAGATATTAAAGGAATGTATATTCTGATGATATATATTAATATATATTAAAATGGTGCAAGCTCTGATGAAATATATCTAATAGATATTAAAGGAATGTATATTCTGATGATATATATTAATATATATTAAAATGGTGCAAGCTCTGATGAAATATATTTAATAGATATAAAAAGGATTGAACTTCTGAGCTGATGTAATATATTAATAAATTTTAAGGGGTTGGAGCTTCTAATGGAATATATTAATAGATATTAAAAGGTTGTAAATTCTGATGGAATATATTTAATAGATATTAAAAGGACTGAAGTGCTGATGTGATATAGTAATAGATATTAAGAGGTTGTAAATTCGGATGTAATATATGAATAAATATTAAGAGTCTGTAAATTCTGATGGAAAATATTAATCAATATTAAAAGGTTGGAAATTCTAATGGAATATAATCATCAACATTAAAATAATATTCAACAGATATTAAAAGGATATTTAAGAGATATTAAAAGGATATTTAACAGATATTAAAAGTATATTTAACAGATATTAAAAGTATATTTAACAGATATTAAAAGGATATTTAACAAATATTAAAAGAATACTTAAAAGATATTAAAAAGATTAAAGTTCTGATGGAATATATTTAAAAGATATTAAAAGATTAAAGTTCTGATGGAATATATTTAAAAGATATTGAAATTATAGAAGTTTGGATTTTACAGGTATTAAAACGATAGAATTTCTGATGGAATATATTTTAAAGGGAGTAAAATTCTGATTATTATTATTAGTTTTTATAACAGTGATACATTATTTGTTAAATAGTTTGATAATACTTAGATTTTTTTCAACTGTATCAAAATCAGGTTCACAGTAATCTGAATAAAAGATTTAAAAGAAGAAATATTTTTTTTTATTTATCCGAATTTGTGATTTGCTTTTAGTCCACTATACCAGATCTAAATAAACGTTACGTTTACCCGGTGTGAGGCTAAGCTTTTTAAAAAGTCTTTAAATGTGAAATTAAAAAAACATGCTATTGTTCTTAAATCAGTAGAAGATAGCTGTTTGATTAATTTTTAAATTAAAGACAGATCAGTTAACGTTCTCAGATAATACTAACAGATTTAATCTGATCAGATTACATATAGGGGGGTGAACGTGCTTTATCTGCTATGTAATTTGCTTAAAACCAATATTGTTTGTAAAAATGCATTGAAATCACACTTCAAATAATTATTTTTGTAAATAGTAAATAATAACCTTTCCAATTAAAAAACGAACAAAAAGGATTAATTAAATTTAATTAGGATTAGGATTAAATTAAATTATGTAACAAATACAAGATAAGTATAGAAAAAATTGTAATAGAATGTTTAAAATTTAAAATAATATTTTAATGTATCTAAAGGCAACAGAATAAAAATGTTATTTAAATTTAATTAGTATTCGGATTAATTTAAATTTTAGCTAAAGTTACCGATACAAGAAAATAGTCATAAAAATAATATGGTAATAAATTATTTAAAAATAAAATAAATTGATTTTTATATATTCAAAGCAAGTCGAATAAAAATTTAATTTAATTTTAAAGAGAGATTAGGTAATATTTTCAAAGAAACCCGAATAAAAAATCTTATTTTAATTTAAAGATGATTATGATTTTTAAATGTTATATTACGTTAACTAGTAATTATTTAAAAATAAAATGTTATTAAATATTTAAAATTTAGAAAAATGATTTAAATATATTAAGTATATTTAATTTTATTAAAATAAAATTAAATATTGCCAACTCTATTGGGAATAGATCTCGAGGTTTGGATTCAAAATATCCGTTTTATTTGTTTTTATCTATAACTGAAAATTATCCAAATAAAAACATATTTTTTGCATATTAAATCGTTTTATCACCGCGAATAATATCTATAAATAAACAGTTAATCGAAATTTTTATGAATTATAAAATTTTTTACTGTTATGACGAGCTCTTATTGGAAACCAAAGCATCTTAAGGCATATTAAAAAGTTTCCAATGAAACAAATATTAAATATTTCCCTAAGAAACGGATATGAAAAAAGGTAGGCATTTTATAAACTTCCAATATTGAATGCTTTGAGAATAGAGGTCGGGGATGGTTAACATTTATTCAATAGATAAAGCTCTCAAAATTATTCGTAAGACTTTTTGATCAAGCTAGTAATTTATATTTCTGTATTATCTGATTAATTTTTTGATAAATTTGTAAAATTAATCGGAAAATGACGTTTTTTCGATAAAAAAAACTCATATTTTCCGAATAATACATGTTTTTTAATCATTTTCCGAAATATTAACCGGTAAATTTCTTTGTTTACATTTTTTCCCGAAAAAAATCAATTTAATCATGGATAATGATTAACCGTCCCCGACCTCTATTTGAGAAAGGGTTAATTCGCTTATAAAAGTTGCCAATAATGATGCTAGTGATCTAGTTAAATATATTCCCCGAGATAATCAATTATATAAGGAGAGCACACAGCTTGTTGGACTCGAAGAATAGCGTCTCGTATTACAACACGCTGGTATACGACCCGGAATTATATGGCAATAAACGGTTGTCACATTTCCAAAGAGAGAACGTACAAAAAGAAATAGTTTTTGAGTTTGATAGATCGAAGTGTGTACGAAGTGACGCGCCAAAAAAAAGTGACCAAACAGTTAAAAGGGATTTCATTGAAAGCGACTTTCGGAGGGACCTAACTATTGTCCAAATTTCGACGCTGTCAAATCACTATACAATATAGAAAAGCCGCAAATGTTTTCCTATTCGCCTTAAGTCCCCTTTATTATAATTTGTCACGAAGACATTTGCCAGGTTTCCCCAATTCCCTCTCTTTTTCTAATTCGCGGAGTCGACTTTTTACAAACAGCGACCTCATTATGATTAATTAATTACCAAATTATGAAATGAATGGAATTTTATTATATTACTACGGTTTTTATTAATAGTACGGCATGTAGTTTTACGTTATAATTAGAATTATGTAAATAATTTTCATGAGGATTTTTGGGAGGCCTCTACCAATACTTTAAATTTATGGACCGGTAAAAAATTAACTGTTTAATACATCAAAATGGGTAGATTTTTCATTTTTTATAGAATTTTTTGTATTTTAGATAGATCGGATATCAGCTGAATATTCGCATTTAAGTTCAGATATTATCAGATCAGTTTATAAGAGTCAAAATGCAAACCAAATAGTTTAAGACTGAAACTAATCTGAATTAATTGTAAGCCGGCAGATATAATGTGAACAGATTTCAGATTTTAATTCATGTTTATTTTGATTTGCTTGCAACAAAATTATATATTATTCTTTCTAGTTAATAATAATAATAATAATCAGCTAGGCTAATACCCAATACACCACCCTAGGCCAAAGACATATAACGACTTCTAATGCCTTTAATTCAGGTGGGCGGGTGCATTATCCAAATTAACCGATCTCGGTTGAATCAGATATATTTGGAGGTCAGATCTATGTTGGGTGTATGGAATCAGATCTGAGTAAATAATTATCTTTAGATAGCTGATAATTACGACCCCATGGTTTTCATATATTTATTTAAAAGTTCAGTAATAATTGAATCTGGTCAGATTAATTATATCAATTATGTTGATATCAGATGCCTGCAAGGGCTAGGGGATAAAATTACCCTGATCTGAGTAACGGATTACCTTCAGATATTGGATAATTACGACCCCATATATTTAATCAAAAAAAAGTAATAATTTTAAATAGTCATAATTGTCTATAACGTGTTATTTATCGCTATTTAGCCTAAGTGGTAATTTCATTATTAATTATCAACCCAATTTAAAGCAACGCATTCAAATCGAAATAATAGAGACCAAATTGATATTATACGTATTGTTCCTAAACAATTTAATAAATAAACTGCAGATAGAATATTACATAATTACGAATTATACAAACCGCAGTAATACACAATAAACATTAGGTGTTTGCAACAAAAATAAGCTCAAATTGTCATCGGAATTTTTAAAAGAAAATTATTTTCTTTCTCACTTGTAATTATTATAAATTAAAAAAAATCTAAATATTGTCCGGAGAATGTACTTCCTTAGACATCGGGTCCGTCTGTGACCTTACCTTTGCTTAAACAAGAGCTATATAAACCTAACAGATAGTCCCTACTGGCCGAAAAGTTCGTCGGAGCTGACGCCCGTTGCATCTGATGGTGATGATGCCGCGCTGAAGACGAACTGGGATCGGAGGCCGAGCCGAGGAACCCCAGCGGATGAGAGTGATTGTTAGCGGCGGCGTTGGGCGACACGGCCGGCGGCGAGGAACTGGCGGCCGCGGCGGCCGAAGCGGCGGCGGCGGCCACGACGCTGTAAGGAAGCCCGTCGACCGCCTTCAAGAAGGGGCTGAGCACGGAGGCCGAGCTGGAGTGGGCCGCCGCGCAGCCTTCGGAGGGGTATCCGCCGGGACCGCCGTGACTAGCCCCGCAACCGCAGGGCATCAAGTAGGAATGAGCGTAGGAAGGGTACGACGTACCGTAAGGGGAATAAGACCACGTCGGTACCGTCAAACCGGAAGTGCTCGTCGGAGAAGTCCCGGAAGTGAAGGTGGAAGTCGAACAGACGATTTTGAACGGACTGGTCGACGACACCAGTAGTTGTTCTCGTTTGTCTTCCGAACCGTCCGACGGTACTTGCGGATAACCGGAAGGGTGAACGGCGAACGGCACCATCGTGTCCTGGCCCGCCTGGTTGACGACCGGGTAGGGTACGAACCCGGGCACCGATAGACCCGGGATCGATCGGGGAATCCCCAAATAGTCCATGTGCATGTAAGGCAGCGGGAAAGGAAAACGGTCCTTTTTCATTAAGTTCTTGGGTTTCCGGCGTGGCTTGTACTTGTAGTCCGGATGTTCTTTCATGTGCAAGGCTCTCAACCTTTTGGCTTCTTCGATAAACGGTCGTTTCTCGCTTTCGGTCAAATGCTTCCATTCGCTGCCCAATCTCTTGCTGATCTCCGAGTTGTGCATTTTGGGGTTCTCCAAGGCGATCTTGCGACGTTGCGCCCGGGACCACACCATGAACGCGTTCATGGGACGTTTGACGTGCAAGTCCGGGTTGCTTCCCACCACGTGGCGCGTCGACAAATTCATACTTTACGAAAACAATATCTATTACCACCGATCATCCATTTAAACTACCGTACTATTTAAACATTAAAGCCGCTATTTTGAACGCTTAACACCATCCGCTACGATTAAGGACGCGAAATAAGTCGGAAGCGTTTTTTGAAAGAAGCGCGAATCGCGAACGGACTTGCGCGCGCGCGTGTCTGTTTTCGGTCTGCTACAAAACCGATTGATTTTTTTGTTCCGTTACCGATCGCGACTAACCTCCGCCAGGTTCGCGCCTTCGTCAAAACCACCACGTGCTCAGTCGTAGCGGCACGCTGAGAGAGAGAGAGCGAGCAACAGGGGTGTGATTCGGCGCGCGGTTCTCAGAGCCCTCGAACGGCCTTTCGTGGCGACCCGTTCCAACACGGGGAACGCTGGGGATATGGAAAAATCAAAAACAAACTTTATAAAGGTATATAAATGTGTAGAGAGGCAAAATAAAATATAGAGAATTGACGGAGGGGGGGCGTTAGAGGAGTAAGGGGGGTCGCGATCTCGTTTAAGGAGGGTTTCCGTCCAATGGCGGGTCATTTTACAAGTGGAGGATAGTTAGAGGCTGTGGGGCGTGAATAATGAAATTGCGGGCTGTTCTCTTCATTGGCTCCAATCCAGACATTTCGGACCCCCGCTCGACGCGGATAGCCGCGGCTTCATACACCGTTGCACCTTGACACCCCCCTAAACCCTCTTCGTTTCGCTTACCTACCTATCATTTTTATATTAAAAGGTGTGTGGGTACAATACAAAAATTGTTATTTTTCAAAGACGGCGATTCGGTCCTTATTTATGGTTTTATTTTACTTTATTTATACATTGTAGGGTTAATATTTTTAATTGGTTTCAAATTAAATTAATTTTGAAAGCTTACAATTTTTTTTAATAAAACGAAAACATCTTGGATTTTAAAAAGATTTTTTTATTAAATTAAAATTTTACTTATCAAATAAATTTCTTAAGTTCTTAAGTTCGTTTATTAGCCCGACAAAGGGTTCGTGTCCCATCACACATAATTGGTACATAAAATAGAAATTACATAGAAATACAGTGAGTTCTTTCCGGAACTGGAAACTGAGGATGATAGATTTCAGGTATGAAATCGATCAGAAGTTTAAAAAAACTTCTTGGATTTTAAAAAGATTTTTATTTAATAAAACAAAATTTTAATTATCAAATAAATTTGCTATAAATTCGATTAAAGGTTTAAGAAAACTTCATTGGATTTTTAAAAAGATTTTATTTAATAAAATAAATTTTTTTTATCAAATAAATTTGCTATGAAATCGATTAAAGTTTACAAAATATATTATGCTGTGAATCTTAAGAAAAGCTAAAATTTTACTTTTAAATTTAATTTTAATTATGTTATTACGAATGACGTGTTAGATGTATTAAATTTTTAAGTGGGAAATTATTGGTAAGAAAATAAATTTTTTCAAGCTCTTACTTCGTATTAGTGGTAGAAAATAAATTTCAGCTAACTCTAATCTAATAATATTTCACTTAGATCACTTTATTTAGCGAACTATATTTCCGGCGGAGGCCGAAAAGTCCCCCCTTTTCGTAGTGGTCGAAAGTGGAATTATATTTTTATTTTGGCATAAATTTCGTGATAATTTACATTAACATATTACAGAAGTTGACAGCATAGCTCGTTTAAATACTGGTCTTCCAACCACTTGACATATTTTTTATCATTACCAAAATTCCCGTTTCCTACCAATACCGAACTTACCATTCTCTATCATTACCGAAATTCCAATTTCCTACCATTCCCGAAATTTCCATTCCCTACCATTCACGAAATTCAGATTCTCTAGCATTCCCGAAATTCCCGTTTCCTAACATTCCCGAAATTCCCGTTTTCTACTATTCCCGAAATTATCGTTTCCTAATATTCCCGAAATTCTCGTTTCCTACCATTCCCGAAATTCCCGTTTTCTACTATTCCCGAAATTCCCGTTTTCTACTATTCCCGAAATTCCCGTTTCCTAATATTCCCGAAATTCTCGTTTCCTAATATTCCCGAAATTCTCGTTTCCTACCATTCCCGAAATTCCCGTTTCCTAATATTCCCGAAATTCTCGTTTCCTAAAATTCCCGAAATTCCCGTTTTCTACTATTCCCGAAATTCCCGTTTCCTAATATTCCCGAAATTCTCGTTTCCTACCATTCCCGAAATTCCCGTTTTCTACTATTCCCGAAATTCCCGTTTCCTAATATTCCCAAAATTCTCGTTTCCTACCATTCCCGAAATTCCCGTTTTCTACTATTCCCGAAATTATCGTTTCCTACCTTCCCGAAACTCCCGTTTCCTAACATTCCCGAAATTCCTGTTTCCTAATATTCCCGAAATTCTCGTTTCCTACCATTCCCGAAATTCTCGTTTCCTACTATTCCCGAAATTCCCGTTTTCTACCATTCCCGAAATTCCCATTCCCTACCATCCCCGAAATTCCCGTTACCTACCATTCTCTAAATTATCCCCTGCAATTCCCTAAACTACCATTTTATACCATTCCATATTTCCCATTTCCAAGTATTGCGACCACGGGGAACATGCATTCGCGACCAATCCCAACTTCAAAATTACTGTTCCATCAACTTCCATAACAGAAATTAAGATATCAATCTGATCCCCATCCATTCCCGCGATATTTACTGGATTACCGTGGTAAATGGTAAAACCCCGTTAGCACGCAGCCCTCCAATTTAGGCCAAGATCCACCACTAAAAATAAATACGTCAGTTTTCCACAAATAGACTCAGCTCTACCGTAAGATGGATTGCCAACTTTTTTCCTTAGAATATCTCCTACTAGGGTTAGTTCGAATATTTTCCGCTCGAGCGGGCTTTAATTAATTCCACGTGACCGTGAAAAAAGCTTCAAAAGTTGGGAAGATATATCCTCAGTCGTTATGGCAACCCGGAATCCTCAGTCGGTTTTTGGCGCCCTCTTTACAAAATGAAAAGAAACGGAGGGTGTCGAAGCCGGCGCAATCGTCTTTTGAAAATGTATAATGTTTTCATCCGAATCCCTTTCAACCGACGAGGTTAATGCGGTTTGTTAAAGAAAGTGATAAAACAAAATAATCCGAGCGTCAGCGCCCCCTCGCGTCGGCTCCCGACTTTTTTTTATCTCATTTTGTCCTTTGAAGCGCTTGGTGCAAAAGTGTAAATTGCCAATTGAGTTTCATTCACTGCTGGCTTTTTGAAATAAATGTATAAAATGAAGGCGTTTGGAAAAAGCTGCAAAAATAAAAATGTTGTATTTGCCATTCAAAGACGAAACCCGAATTTATTTTTAAAATACAAAAAAAAATGTCGCTGCTTTTGATATTACCTTCGTTTACAAAATGTGACGATAAAAACGCACAAAAGAGGAACCGCTAATTGGTTTTAATTGATATTAAACGAAAATGTTTTTCCTAATTTGCATAGTTTTAATGCAACCGCTTTCAATGGAATTAAAAGTTTTTTTTAAAGATTTACATACCTGGAATTTTTTTTCCATTTTATTACCCGAATTTTATAATAGTGAGAAGTATCCATCATTATTAAAGGCCTAGGTTTTCTTCTGCCTGTCCCCCTTTAAATTAGGCCAACATGTTCAGCGGTTGGCCTACCACCAGGGTATTTGTGCTCCACTAAGTTAATTTAAAGGGGGACAGGCAGAAAAAAAACCTAGGCCTTTAAGGGAGCTGTTGGCTCACGTGGCCTGAAGGGCTTACCACCACCCTACTACGCAGTGAAACCCGGCCACCTGTTTAATGCCATTAAAAGTCGCTGGATGACTTGGGCCTAAGTTGGTGCCTAGCTGATAATTATTTATTTATTTATTTACAGGACATTAAAATGTGGAGTTTATTTACCCACTCCACCAATTTTTTAAAATTTAGGAATATCTAATATACTTATCTCGTAAGATAATATACTTTTGATATTACCATAAGTAACATAATACCCCTAAGTATACTTTGGGAAATTTTCTTAGTACATCCTTTCTCAAAAAAACTATTTGTAACTCGAAATATTCCGATGTCACTCAATCTATTAAATTTCAAGTACCTTCTATAAAAACCAGACAAAAGTTAACATTTTTCAAAAATAACATTATATCTCGTTTAATGAGATCTAGAGGACCTGCGATGATTTCGGTGAAAAAAGTTACATTTTTGCCTGTACATAAACGATATTCTAAAGCTAAAAGACTTAATTTGTTTAAAATGTTTATTTATAACCAAGTTTATTAATTTTTATTAATCTTTGAATGTATAAATATTGTGATATTGTCCGTTTTATGGAATTCTAAATATTGCGATATTGTCCGTTTTATGGAATTCTAAATATTGTGATATTGTCCGTTTTATGGAATTTTAAATATTTCGATATTGTCCGTTTTATGGAATTCTAAATATTGCGATATTGTCCGTTTTATGGAATTCTAAATATTGCGATATTGTCCGTTTTATGGAATTCTAAATATGAGATATTGTCCGTTTTATGGAATTCTAAATATTGTGATATTGTCCGTTTTATGGAATTCTAAATATTGCGATATTGTCCGTTTTATGGAATTCTAAATATTGTGATATTGTCCGTTCTGTGGAATCCTAAATATTGCGATATTGTCCGTTTTATGTAATTCTAAATATTGTGATATTGTCCGTTCTGTGGAATCCTAAATATTGCGATATTGTCCGTTTTATGGAATTCTAAATATGGCGATATGGTCCGTTTTATGGAATTCTAAATATTGTGATATTTTCCGTTCTGTGGAATTCTACATATTGCGATATTGTCCGTTTTATGGAATTCTAAATATGGCGATATGGTCCGTTTTATGGAATTTTAAATATTGCGATATTGTCCGTTTTATGGAATTCTAAATATTGCGTTATTGTCCGTTTTATAGAATTCTAAATATTGCGATATTGTCCGTTTTATGGAATTCTAAATATGAGATATTGTCGGTTTTATGGAATTCTAAATATTGCGATATTGTCCGTTTTATGGAATTCTAAATATTGTGATATTGTCCGTTTTATGGAATTCTAAATATGGCGATATGGTCCGTTTTATGGAATTCTAAATATTGTGATATTGTCCGTTCTGTGGAATCCTAAATATTGCGATATTGTCCGTTTTATGGAATTCTAAATATTGCGATATTGTCCGTTTTATGGAATTCTAAATATGAGATATTGTCCGTTTTATGGAATTCTAAATATTGTGATATTGTCCGTTTTATGGAATTCTAAATATTGTGATATTGTCCGTTTTATGGAATTCTAAATATTGTGATATTGTCCGTTCTGTGGGATTCTAAATATTGCGATATTGTCCGTTTTATGGAATTCTAAATATTGTGATATTGTCCGTTCTGTGGAATCCTAAATATTGCGATATTGTCCGTTTTATGGAATTCTAAATATTGTGATATTCTCCGTTTTATGTAATTCTAAATATTGTGATATTGTCCGTTCTGTGGAATCCTAAATATTGCGATATTGTCCGTTTTATGGAATTCTAAATATGGCGATATGGTCCGTTTTATGGAATTCTAAATATTGTGATATTTTCCGTTCTGTGGAATTCTAAATATTGCGATATTGTCCGTTTTATGGAATTCTAAATATGGCGATATGGTCCGTTTTATGGAATTTTAAATATTGCGATATTGTCCGTTTTATGGAATTCTAAATATTGCGATATTGTCCGTTTTATGGAATTCTAAATATTGTGATATTGTTGGTTCTGTGGAATCCTAAATATTGCGATATTGTCCGTTTTATGGAGTTCTAAATATTGTGATATTGTCCGTTTTATGGAATTCTAAATATTGTGATATTGTCCGTTTTATGGAATTCTAAATATTGCGATATTGTCCGTTTTATGGTATTCTAAATATTGTGATATTGTCCGTTCTGTGGAATCCTAAATATTGCGATATTGTCCGTTTTATGGAATTCTAAATATTGCGATATTGTCCGTTTTATGGAATTTTAAATATTTCGATATTGTCCGTTTTATGGAATTCTAAATATTGCGATATTGTCCGTTTTATGGAATTCTAAATATTGCGATATTGTCCGTTTTATGGAATTCTAAATATGAGATATTGTCCGTTTTATGGAATTCTAAATATTGTGATATTGTCCGTTTTATGGAATTCTAAATATTGCGATATTGTCCGTTTTATGGAATTCTAAATATTGTGATATTGTCCGTTCTGTGGAATCCTAAATATTGCGATATTGTCCGTTTTATGGAATTCTAAATATTGTGATATTCTCCGTTTTATGTAATTCTAAATATTGTGATATTGTCCGTTCTGTGGAATTCTAAATATTGCGATATTGTCCGTTTTATGGAATTCTAAATATTGTGATATTGTCCGTTCTGTGGAATCCTAAATATTGCGATATTGTTCGTTTTATGGAATTCTAAATATTCAGATATTGTCCGTTATATGGAATTTTAAATATTTCGATATTGTCCGTTTTATGGAATTCTAAATATTGCGATATTGTCCGTTTTATGGAATTCTAAATATTGCGATATTGTCCGTTTTATGGAATTCTAAATATGAGATATTGTCCGTTTTATGGAATTCTAAATATTGTGATATTGTCCGTTTTATGGAATTCTAAATATTGCGATATTGTCCGTTTTATGGAATTCTAAATATTGTGATATTGTCCGTTCTGTGGAATCCTAAATATTGCGATATTGTCCGTTTTATGGAATTCTAAATATTGTGATATTCTCCGTTTTATGTAATTCTAAATATTGTGATATTGTCCGTTCTGTGGAATCCTAAATATTGCGATATTGTCCGTTTTATGGAATTCTAAATATGGCGATATGGTCCGTTTTATGGAATTCTAAATATTGTGATATTTTCCGTTCTGTGGAATTCTAAATATTGCGATATTGTCCGTTTTATGGAATTCTAAATATGGCGATATGGTCCGTTTTATGGAATTTTAAATATTGCGATATTGTCCGTTTTATGGAATTCTAAATATTGCGATATTGTCCGTTTTATAGAATTCTAAATATTGCGATATTGTCCGTTTTATGGAATTCTAAATATGAGATATTGTCCGTTTTATGGAATTCTAAATATTGCGATATTGTCCGTTTTATGGAATTCTAAATATTGTGATATTGTCCGTTTTATGGAATTCTAAATATGGCGATATGGTCCGTTTTATGGAATTCTAAATATTGTGATATTGTCCGTTCTGTGGAATCCTAAATATTGCGATATTGTCCGTTTTATGGAATTCTAAATATTGCGATATTGTCCGTTTTATGGAATTCTAAATATGAGATATTGTCCGTTTTATGGAATTCTAAATATTGTGATATTGTCCGTTTTATGGAATTCTAAATATTGTGATATTGTCCGTTTTATGGAATTCTAAATATTGTGATATTGTCCGTTCTGTGGAATTCTAAATATTGCGATATTGTCCGTTTTATGGAATTCTAAATATTGTGATATTGTTGGTTCTGTGGAATCCTAAATATTGCGATATTGTCCGTTTTATGGAATTCTAAATATTGTGATATTGTCCGTTTTATGGAATTCTAAATATTGTGATATTGTCCGTTTTATGGAATTCTAAATATTGCGATATTGTCCGTTTTATGGAATTCTAAATATTGTGATATTGTCCGTTCTGTGGAATCCTAAATATTGCGATATTGTCCGTTTTATGGAATTCTAAATATTGTGATATTCTCCGTTTTATGTAATTCTAAATATTGTGATATTGTCCGTTCTGTGGAATCCTAAATATTGCGATATTGTCCGTTTTATGGAATTCTAAATATGGCGATATGGTCCGTTTTATGGAATTCTAAATATTGTGATATTTTCCGTTCTGTGGAATTCTAAATATTGCGATATTGTCCGTTTTATGGAATTCTAAATATTGTGATATTGTCCGTTTTATGGAATTCTAAATATTGTGATATTGTCCGTTTTATGGAATTCTAAATATTGTGATATTGTCCGTTTTATGGAATTCTAAATATTGTGATATTGTCCGTTTTATGGAATTCTAAATATTGTGATATTGTCCGTTTTATGGAATTCTAAATATTGTGATATTGTCCGTTTTATGGAATTCTAAATATTGTGATATTGTCCGTTTTGTGTAATTCTAAATATTGTGATATTGTCCGTTTTATGGAATTCTAAATATTGTGATATTGTTGGTTCTGTGGAATCCTAAATATTGCGATATTGTCCGTTTTATGGAATTCTAAATATTGTGATATTGTCCGTTTTATGGAATTCTAAATATTGTGATATTGTCCGTTTTGTGTAATTCTAAATATTGTGATATTGTCCGTTTTATGGAATTCTAAATATTGTGATATTGTTGGTTCTGTGGAATCCTAAATATTGCGATATTGTCCGTTTTATGGAATTCTAAATATGGCGATATGGTCCGTTTTATGGAATTCTAAATATGGCGATATGGTCCGTTTTATGGAATTCTAAATATTGTGATATTGTCCGTTTTATGGAATTTTAAATATTTCGATATTGTCCGTTTTATGGAATTCTAAATATTGCGATATTGTCCGTTTTATGGAATTCTAAATATTGCGATATTGTCCGTTTTATGGAATTCTAAATATGAGATATTGTCCGTTTTATGGAATTCTAAATATTGTGATATTGTCCGTTTTATGGAATTCTAAATATTGCGATATTGTCCGTTTTATGGAATTCTAAATATTGTGATATTGTCCGTTCTGTGGAATCCTAAATATTGCGATATTGTCCGTTTTATGTAATTCTAAATATTGTGATATTGTCCGTTCTGTGGAATCCTAAATATTGCGATATTGTCCGTTTTATGGAATTCTAAATATGGCGATATGGTCCGTTTTATGGAATTCTAAATATTGTGATATTTTCCGTTCTGTGGAATTCTACATATTGCGATATTGTCCGTTTTATGGAATTCTAAATATGGCGATATGGTCCGTTTTATGGAATTTTAAATATTGCGATATTGTCCGTTTTATGGAATTCTAAATATTGCGTTATTGTCCGTTTTATAGAATTCTAAATATTGCGATATTGTCCGTTTTATGGAATTCTAAATATGAGATATTGTCGGTTTTATGGAATTCTAAATATTGCGATATTGTCCGTTTTATGGAATTCTAAATATTGTGATATTGTCCGTTTTATGGAATTCTAAATATGGCGATATGGTCCGTTTTATGGAATTCTAAATATTGTGATATTGTCCGTTCTGTGGAATCCTAAATATTGCGATATTGTCCGTTTTATGGAATTCTAAATATTGCGATATTGTCCGTTTTATGGAATTCTAAATATGAGATATTGTCCGTTTTATGGAATTCTAAATATTGTGATATTGTCCGTTTTATGGAATTCTAAATATTGTGATATTGTCCGTTTTATGGAATTCTAAATATTGTGATATTGTCCGTTCTGTGGGATTCTAAATATTGCGATATTGTCCGTTTTATGGAATTCTAAATATTGTGATATTGTCCGTTCTGTGGAATCCTAAATATTGCGATATTGTCCGTTTTATGGAATTCTAAATATTGTGATATTCTCCGTTTTATGTAATTCTAAATATTGTGATATTGTCCGTTCTGTGGAATCCTAAATATTGCGATATTGTCCGTTTTATGGAATTCTAAATATGGCGATATGGTCCGTTTTATGGAATTCTAAATATTGTGATATTTTCCGTTCTGTGGAATTCTAAATATTGCGATATTGTCCGTTTTATGGAATTCTAAATATGGCGATATGGTCCGTTTTATGGAATTTTAAATATTGCGATATTGTCCGTTTTATGGAATTCTAAATATTGCGATATTGTCCGTTTTATGGAATTCTAAATATTGTGATATTGTTGGTTCTGTGGAATCCTAAATATTGCGATATTGTCCGTTTTATGGAGTTCTAAATATTGTGATATTGTCCGTTTTATGGAATTCTAAATATTGTGATATTGTCCGTTTTATGGAATTCTAAATATTGCGATATTGTCCGTTTTATGGTATTCTAAATATTGTGATATTGTCCGTTCTGTGGAATCCTAAATATTGCGATATTGTCCGTTTTATGGAATTCTAAATATTGCGATATTGTCCGTTTTATGGAATTTTAAATATTTCGATATTGTCCGTTTTATGGAATTCTAAATATTGCGATATTGTCCGTTTTATGGAATTCTAAATATTGCGATATTGTCCGTTTTATGGAATTCTAAATATGAGATATTGTCCGTTTTATGGAATTCTAAATATTGTGATATTGTCCGTTTTATGGAATTCTAAATATTGCGATATTGTCCGTTTTATGGAATTCTAAATATTGTGATATTGTCCGTTCTGTGGAATCCTAAATATTGCGATATTGTCCGTTTTATGGAATTCTAAATATTGTGATATTCTCCGTTTTATGTAATTCTAAATATTGTGATATTGTCCGTTCTGTGGAATTCTAAATATTGCGATATTGTCCGTTTTATGGAATTCTAAATATTGTGATATTGTCCGTTCTGTGGAATCCTAAATATTGCGATATTGTCCGTTTTATGGAATTCTAAATATTCAGATATTGTCCGTTATATGGAATTTTAAATATTTCGATATTGTCCGTTTTATGGAATTCTAAATATTGCGATATTGTCCGTTTTATGGAATTCTAAATATTGCGATATTGTCCGTTTTATGGAATTCTAAATATGAGATATTGTCCGTTTTATGGAATTCTAAATATTGTGATATTGTCCGTTTTATGGAATTCTAAATATTGCGATATTGTCCGTTTTATGGAATTCTAAATATTGTGATATTGTCCGTTCTGTGGAATCCTAAATATTGCGATATTGTCCGTTTTATGGAATTCTAAATATTGTGATATTCTCCGTTTTATGTAATTCTAAATATTGTGATATTGTCCGTTCTGTGGAATCCTAAATATTGCGATATTGTCCGTTTTATGGAATTCTAAATATGGCGATATGGTCCGTTTTATGGAATTCTAAATATTGTGATATTTTCCGTTCTGTGGAATTCTAAATATTGCGATATTGTCCGTTTTATGGAATTCTAAATATGGCGATATGGTCCGTTTTATGGAATTTTAAATATTGCGATATTGTCCGTTTTATGGAATTCTAAATATTGCGATATTGTCCGTTTTATAGAATTCTAAATATTGCGATATTGTCCGTTTTATGGAATTCTAAATATGAGATATTGTCCGTTTTATGGAATTCTAAATATTGCGATATTGTCCGTTTTATGGAATTCTAAATATTGTGATATTGTCCGTTTTATGGAATTCTAAATATGGCGATATGGTCCGTTTTATGGAATTCTAAATATTGTGATATTGTCCGTTCTGTGGAATCCTAAATATTGCGATATTGTCCGTTTTATGGAATTCTAAATATTGCGATATTGTCCGTTTTATGGAATTCTAAATATGAGATATTGTCCGTTTTATGGAATTCTAAATATTGTGATATTGTCCGTTTTATGGAATTCTAAATATTGTGATATTGTCCGTTTTATGGAATTCTAAATATTGTGATATTGTCCGTTCTGTGGAATTCTAAATATTGCGATATTGTCCGTTTTATGGAATTCTAAATATTGTGATATTGTTGGTTCTGTGGAATCCTAAATATTGCGATATTGTCCGTTTTATGGAATTCTAAATATTGTGATATTGTCCGTTTTATGGAATTCTAAATATTGTGATATTGTCCGTTTTATGGAATTCTAAATATTGCGATATTGTCCGTTTTATGGAATTCTAAATATTGTGATATTGTCCGTTCTGTGGAATCCTAAATATTGCGATATTGTCCGTTTTATGGAATTCTAAATATTGTGATATTCTCCGTTTTATGTAATTCTAAATATTGTGATATTGTCCGTTCTGTGGAATCCTAAATATTGCGATATTGTCCGTTTTATGGAATTCTAAATATGGCGATATGGTCCGTTTTATGGAATTCTAAATATTGTGATATTTTCCGTTCTGTGGAATTCTAAATATTGCGATATTGTCCGTTTTATGGAATTCTAAATATTGTGATATTGTCCGTTTTATGGAATTCTAAATATTGTGATATTGTCCGTTTTATGGAATTCTAAATATTGTGATATTGTCCGTTTTATGGAATTCTAAATATTGTGATATTGTCCGTTTTATGGAATTCTAAATATTGTGATATTGTCCGTTTTATGGAATTCTAAATATTGTGATATTGTCCGTTTTATGGAATTCTAAATATTGTGATATTGTCCGTTTTATGGAATTCTAAATATTGTGATATTGTCCGTTTTGTGTAATTCTAAATATTGTGATATTGTCCGTTTTATGGAATTCTAAATATTGTGATATTGTTGGTTCTGTGGAATCCTAAATATTGCGATATTGTCCGTTTTATGGAATTCTAAATATTGTGATATTGTCCGTTTTATGGAATTCTAAATATTGTGATATTGTCCGTTTTGTGTAATTCTAAATATTGTGATATTGTCCGTTTTATGGAATTCTAAATATTGTGATATTGTTGGTTCTGTGGAATCCTAAATATTGCGATATTGTCCGTTTTATGGAATTCTAAATATGGCGATATGGTCCGTTTTATGGAATTCTAAATATGGCGATATGGTCCGTTTTATGGAATTCTAAATATTGATATATTGTCCGTTTTATGAATTTCTAGGCATTATGATATTGTCCCTCTTATAAATAGAAAAATATTGCTGGGTATATCCTTGAAGGTCTTGTACTGTTGATGTACACATTAAACATGATATTTCATATCATATTTTACGGAATGAAAAGAGACTTAAAACGGTTTTAAAATTCACAATATATTTATTTAAAAATCCAACGTTTTGGAGGAACGTTGGATTTTTAAATAAATATATTGTGAATTTTAAAACCGTTTTAAGTCTCTTTTCATTTAGTTTTTCACAATGTGCTTCTATTCACTTATATTTTACGGAAATTAAATATTAATAATTTACAATAAATACCTTGTTCTAATCCCCCTTGAAATATTGCAAACAAACGCTAATGTAATCAACGAGCCCCAACGACTTTACCGAACTTTTGCAATTATAAAATAGGATTACTCTTCAAAACTTCTGGTTCGATCCTACAAAAAACTGGAATAGAAAGCACTTCAAGAAACGCTGTTGTAACTTACGAGGAAATTACCTTCTAAAATTTTATCCCCCCCTCCACGTAAGGCGGCTCAACTTCTCGACCAAATATGACGTAGTTTGTGGGTGAGTTTGCGGGGAAGATAACATTTCACAAATATTTTAAAGTAAATTTTCATAAATAATTACTAATTTAAAGTGGTATAACATATATATTTTCAGATTCACGGCATTCTACTCTATCCAATGAAGGTTATTAAGTCAATAAATTTAACTTTGCTCCAAGCTGTCACTATCTCTTTAATATACACAGGAAATAAGATAACTACTTGATACGAATAGTGTAGTGACCGTCAGACGTATCAAAAGGGAGAGCTGCGTGGAAACTGTTCTTTTTTTTAACCATTTACCACTGTAACCGTGGGAAATACTGCAGGAATGAGTGGGGATCAGATTTATATCTTATTTGTGGTTAGGGAATGGATGGAAAAGGTCATTTTCAATTCGGGAATGGATTTTCCCTCTGTTCGCGATACTTTGAATTTTGAAATAGAATTTCGGGAATGGTAGGGAATGGGAGTTTCGGGAATGGTAGGGAATGGGAATTTCTGGAATGGTAGGGAATGGGAGTTTCGGGAATGGTAGGGAATGGCAATTTCTGGAATGGTAGGGAATGGGAGTTTCGGGAATGGTAGGGAATGGGAATTTCTGGAATGGGAATTTAGGGAATGGGAATTTAGGGAATTGGAATTTCGATAATAGTAGGGAATGGGAATTTAGGGAATGGTAGAGAATGGGAATTTTTGGAATGGTAGGGAATGGGAATTTCGGGAATGGGAATTTCGATAATAGTAGGGAATGGGAATTTAGGGAATGGTAGAGAATGGGAATTTAGGGAATGGTAGAGAATGGGAATTTAGGGAATGCTAGGGAATCTGAATTTCGCGAATGTTAGGGAACGGATGCTAAGAAGAAAATTTAGGTCAAATGGAAATGGAATGGTTGGAAGACCAATATTTAAACGAAATGAGATGGAAATGGATATTATTTCAAAAGGAATGGGGCGGGGAAGGTAATGTTTCTTCTTTCAGCGCAGCTCATTAGTTTTTCATATATAATATAATTGGTTTTTTTGTTTCTAAAATAATGTAATAGTTTATAAATAAATAGTGGTTTTATTTATCACAATATGCAAAACAGAGATTAGCTACTATAAACATTGTTATTCAACCAAAAATATGAAAATATATACACAAGATAATAAAAATAAATTATTTACGACAAATTCTCATGACTTTAATTGCTTGTAAAAGGAGCAAGTTACAATAACACGACGCGTTTCGAAGCGATGCTTCTTCGTCAGGTGTAAACACTGTTTTGAGTGTGACAATTCATTATAGCTATAATGAATTGTCACACTCATAACAGTGTTTACACCTGACGAAGAAGCATCGCTTCGAAACACGTCGTGTTATTGTAACTTGCTCCTTTTACAAGCAATTAAAGTCATGAGAATTTGTCGTAAATAATTTATTTTTATTATATTATATACACCATGACCAAGAAAAATCCCATTGTTGAATATACACAAGATGGCGGTAGATTTATACACGCCCTTTAATTGCAGCAAAAAAAATAATTAAATTAAAGATTAAATACACAGATGGGTTGATTTAACTTACAAACCTAGACTCAACAGTTTATTAATTATTATTTTTAAATAATTCAGAGGAGCCTCTGGAACCAACCCAACCCTAAAAATTATTAAACTTAAAAATTTATAAAATTACAAACATTTTGGCAAATAATCAAAATTAATAGGGAATTGTTCACAATGAAGGAATCAGGAATTTTGCGACCTTTTGGTCAAGTAGGTGGGCCCCTATTTTTAAATTTTTGAACTCTCTTAGACGAATTTTTGGTACTTTTATTATTTATTAAAGATAGAAAAATATGATGTTATGTCCTCAAATTTCTATGCTCCCTGTAATAAATTTGAGTACCATATTAAGTAACAATTTCGATCGTTTTATTTTTGATAGGAAATGGCGTACAAACGCCCAAGAAAATTAGCCGCTGGACCTGAAGCCCTGTAGAATTTCAAACATAATCTAAGAAATAGGATGATATCTTAAGAATTTATTTTTTTAACCATAGTGGTAAAAGTTGACAATATAAACTGGGCAAGAAACTCAAAAGCCCGATTCGCGTTATACTGCTTTATCTAATAAAATGATGTTTACAATTCTTCTATTCAAATCAAAATGAATGCTTAGCGGGGTTTCGTGGTTTTGAATTAGACCGTAAACCAGAGTATACCATCTATATCCTATGCCAAAACAATATTTAAAAAAATCTCCATAGAAAATTCTACCCTAGTCCCCAAGCAATTTGCAACGTCCCAAAGCCTGGCGTCCTGAACTAAAACAAACAAGGTGTAAACGTTTCACACTGCACGTGGTTCCCAAATTTTTTTCCACATTTTTTATTCGGTGTATAAAAAATACCCTTAGTTTGGTATAAAACGATATTTTCATCTAATACTTTGGGTTTGGTACATTTTTTAAAGAGTATTAGGGAGATACTTGCCTAAAAAAATCAAATGCAAACAGAGTGGTGAGGCTGAATATCTTCACATTTTTTCTCTATTTCGTCCCAAATTGAATGCTTGGTTATGGGCTGAAGGCTATTTTTTCATATCATCGCGGGCGTCGTTATTATGTCTTTATAAATACATCTATGAAAAGATAAATTTATTTTATCACTTTTTTTTCTAGAGTTACGCACAAAAGGGGTCATTTAAAAATATAAATTGCAATAAATATCTATGGAGAAATTAATAAATTAAGCCACTTTGGTGTATTCATCGTAGCTATTAAAAGTTGGTAAATAAAAGTTTACTACTGGTTTTCACTTGGGCAAAACCGCCTTGACGGTGAGCGTCGATGCAAAAAATCCTCGTGCTTCACGTCGGAAACCAAATTTATTATTTTAGTAAACCAAAGTTTATTATTTAGTAAACCCAAGTTTATTTTTTAGTAAAACAAAGTTTATTTTTTAGTAAACTAGAGTTAATTTTTAGTAAACCAAAGTTTATTTTTTTAATAAACCCAAGCTTATGATTTAGTAAGCCCCAGTTTTTAGTAAATCCAAGTTTATTTTTTAGTAAACCCCAGTTTTTTAGTAAACCCAAGTTTATGTTTTAGTAAACCCCAGTTTTTTAGTAAACCCAAGTTTATGTTTTAGTAAACCAAAGTTTTTTTAGTAAATCCAATTTTATTTTTAAAAAAACCTAAATATATTTTTTTCGTAAAGCAAATTTTATTTTTTAGTAAACCCGAGTATATTTTTTAGTAAACCCAAGTTTATGTTTTAGTAAACCCAAGTTAATGTTTTAGTAAAGGAAGTGTTTTATAATGAAAATGATATGAAAAATAAGCCTGATTTTATGAACCACTTCTGAAAATAGTAGAACTAATCATTTTTGAGGGCTACACGTAAGACTTATTAGAACCCCTTGAAAGCTAACTTTAATCGGAGCACTTGTGTATTGAGGAACGCTATACGAAAAGAATTTAGCCCATTTTTGTATGTACCGAAGAACCAAAAATCAGAATAAAATATGTTTTTAAATAAAATGCAAAACGAAGGTCTACTTCAGAAATACGGGTAACAAGTTGGACAAGTTAGATTACATATTTATCGTGAATTTATGGAACATAAATGAAAGTAAATGTAAAGAGGGCAAGAGGGGGAATTTAAATATTTTTAACCTGGATTTGAGATGGCGCCAATTTACCATTTGGGGGAGGGGGGCTAGTAATGATTGCTTCTCCTTACTTTTCCTCCATGAATTATTAAAGCCTGATTCACACTGAAACGAGTGAGAGGTTAATCACTCAAACCCTTGAATTTTAGGTCCTGACAACTGACATTTGGAAATATTTCTCGGTAATTTCTGATATTTTTTGGTGATAATTTTTACATGATTTTTGACTCGGGCCATTTTTGTTATTTCTCACAATTCACTGTGGCTTTTTAAAAAATAACAAATTTGATTTTACCAAAGGCTGTAATCGGTTTACAGATTTGATAATACCAAAGGCTTTAATTGTTATCGGTGTACAGATACGATATTACCAAAGGCTGTACCTGTTATTAGTGTTCAAATATGATATTACCAAAGGCTGTACCTGTAATCGGTGTACAGATTTAATATTGCCAAAGGCTGTACCTGTAATCGGTGTACAGATTTGATAATACCAAAGGCTTTAATTGTTATCGGTGTACAGATACGATATTACCAAAGGCTGTACCTGTAATCGGTTTAAAGATTTGATATTACCAAAGGCTGAACCTGTAATCGGTGTACAGATTTGATAATACCAAAGGCTTTACCTGTTATCGGTGTACAGATACGATATTACCAAAGGCTGTACCTGTTATTAGTGTTCAAATATGATATTACCAAAGGCTGTACCTGTAATCGGTGTACAGATTTAATATTGCCAAAGGCTGTACCTGTAATCGGTGTACAGATTTGATAATACCAAAGGCTTTAATTGTTATCGGTGTACAGATACGATATTACCAAAGGCTGTACCTGTTATTAGTGTTCAAATATGATATTACCAAAGGCTGTACCTGTAATCGGTGTACAGATTTAATATTGCCAAAGGCTGTACCTGTAATCGGTGTACAGATTTGATAATACCAAAGGCTTTAATTGTTATCGGTGTACAGATACGATATTACCAAAGGCTGTACCTGTAATCGGTTTAAAGATTTGATATTACCAAAGGCTGAACCTGTAATCGGTGTACAGATTTGATAATACCAAAGGCTTTACCTGTTATCGGTGTACAGATACGATATTACCAAAGGCTGTACCTGTTATTAGTGTTCAAATATGATATTACCAAAGGCTGTACCTGTAATCGGTGTACAGATTTGATAATACCAAAGGCTTTAATTGTTATCGGTGTACAGATACGATATTACCAAAGGCTGTACCTGTTATTAGTGTTCAAATATGATATTACCAAAGGCTGTACCTGTAATCGGTGTACAGATTTAATATTGCCAAAGGCTGTACCTGTAATCGGTGTACAGATTTGATAATACCAAAGGCTTTAATTGTTATCGGTGTACAGATACGATATTACCAAAGGCTGTACCTGTAATCGGTTTAAAGATTTGATATTACCAAAGGCTGAACCTGTAATCGGTGTACAGATTTGATAATACCAAAGGCTTTAATTGTTATCGGTGTACAGATACGATATTACCAAAGGCTGTACCTGTTATTAGTGTTCAAATATGATATTACCAAAGGCTGTACCTGTAATCGGTGTACAGATTTAATATTGCCAAAGGCTGTACCTGTAATCGGTGTACAGATTTGATAATACCAAAGGCTTTAATTGTTATCGGTGTACAGATACGATATTACCAAAGGCTGTACCTGTAATCGGTTTAAAGATTTGATATTACCAAAGGCTGAACCTGTAATCGGTGTACAGATTTGATAATACCAAAGGCTTTACCTGTTATCGGTGTACAGATACGATATTACCAAAGGCTGTACCTGTTATTAGTGTTCAAATATGATATTACCAAAGGCTGTACCTGTAATCGGTGTACAGATTTAATATTGCCAAAGGCTGTACCTGTAATCGGTGTACAGATTTGATAATACCAAAGGCTTTAATTGTTATCGGTGTACAGATACGATATTACCAAAGGCTGTACCTGTTATTAGTGTTCAAATATGATATTACCAAAGGCTGTACCTGTAATCGGTGTACAGATTTAATATTGCCAAAGGCTGTACCTGTAATCGGTGTACAGATTTGATAATACCAAAGGCTTTAATTGTTATCGGTGTACAGATACGATATTACCAAAGGCTGTACCTGTAATCGGTTTAAAGATTTGATATTACCAAAGGCTGAACCTGTAATCGGTGTACAGATTTGATAATACCAAAGGCTTTACCTGTTATCGGTGTACAGATACGATATTACCAAAGGCTGTACCTGTTATTAGTGTTCAAATATGATATTACCAAAGGCTGTACCTGTAATCGGTGTACAGATTTAATATTGCCAAAGGCTGTACCTGTAATCGGTGTACAGATTTGATAATACCAAAGGCTTTAATTGTTATCGGTGTACAGATACGATATTACCAAAGGCTGTACCTGTTATTAGTGTTCAAATATGATATTACCAAAGGCTGTACCTGTAATCGGTGTACAGATTTAATATTGCCAAAGGCTGTACCTGTAATCGGTGTACAGATTTGATAATACCAAAGGCTTTAATTGTTATCGGTGTACAGATACGATATTACCAAAGGCTGTACCTGTAATCGGTTTAAAGATTTGATATTACCAAAGGCTGAACCTGTAATCGGTGTACAGATTTGATAATACCAAAGGCTTTACCTGTTATCGGTGTACAGATACGATATTACCAAAGGCTGTACCTGTTATTAGTGTTCAAATATGATATTACCAAAGGCTGTACCTGTAATCGGTGTACAGATTTAATATTGCCAAAGGCTGTACCTGTAATCGGTGTACAGATTTGATAATACCAAAGGCTTTAATTGTTATCGGTGTACAGATACGATATTACCAAAGGTTGTACCTGTAATTAGTGTTCAAATATGATATTACCAAAGGCTGTACCTGTAATCGGTGTACAGATTTAATATTGCCAAAGGCTGTACCTGTAATCGGTGTACAGATTTGATAATACCAAAGGCTTTAATTGTTATCGGTGTACAGATACGATATTACCAAAGGCTGTACCTGTAATCGGTTTAAAGATTTGATATTACCAAAGGCTGAACCTGTAATCGGTGTACAGATTTGATAATACCAAAGGCTTTACCTGTTATCGGTGTACAGATACGATATTACCAAAGGCTGTACCTGTTATTAGTGTTCAAATATGATATTACCAAAGGCTGTACCTGTAATCGGTGTACAGATTTAATATTGCCAAAGGCTGTACCTGTAATCGGTGTACAGATTTGATAATACCAAAGGCTTTAATTGTTATCGGTGTACAGATACGATATTACCAAAGGCTGTACCTGTTATTAGTGTTCAAATATGATATTACCAAAGGCTGTACCTGTAATCGGTGTACAGATTTAATATTGCCAAAGGCTGTACCTGTAATCGGTGTACAGATTTGATAATACCAAAGGCTTTAATTGTTATCGGTGTACAGATACGATATTACCAAAGGCTGTACCTGTAATCGGTTTAAAGATTTGATATTACCAAAGGCTGAACCTGTAATCGGTGTACAGATTTGATAATACCAAAGGCTTTACCTGTTATCGGTGTTAAGATACGATATTACCAAAGGCTGTACCTGTTATTAGTGTTCAAATATGATATTACCAAAGGCTGTACCTGTAATCGGTGTACAGATTTAATATTGCCAAAGGCTGTACCTGTAATCGGTGTACAGATTTGATAATACCAAAGGCTTTAATTGTTATCGGTGTACAGATACGATATTACCAAAGGCTGTACCTGTAATCGGTTTAAAGATTTGATAATACCAAAGGCTTTACCTGTTATCGGTGTACAGATACGATATTACCAAAGGCTGTACCTGTTATTAGTGTTCAAATATGATATTACCAAAGGCTGTACCTGTAATCGGTGTACAGATTTAATATTGCCAAAGGCTGTACCTGTAATCGGTGTACAGATTTGATAATACCAAAGGCTTTAATTGTTATCGGTGTACAGATACGATATTACCAAAGGCTGTACCTGTAATCGGTTTAAAGATTTGATATTACCAAAGGCTGAACCTGTAATCGGTGTACAGATTTGATAATACCAAAGGCTTTACCTGTTATCGGTGTACAGATACGATATTACCAAAGGCTGTACCTGTTATTAGTGTTCAAATATGATATTACCAAAGGCTGTACCTGTAATCGGTGTACAGATTTAATATTGCCAAAGGCTGTACCTGTAATCGGTGTACAGATTTGATAATACCAAAGGCTTTAATTGTTATCGGTGTACAGATACGATATTACCAAAGGCTGTACCTGTTATTAGTGTTCAAATATGATATTACCAAAGGCTGTACCTGTAATCGGTGTACAGATTTAATATTGCCAAAGGCTGTACCTGTAATCGGTGTACAGATTTGATAATACCAAAGGCTTTAATTGTTATCGGTGTACAGATACGATATTACCAAAGGCTGTACCTGTAATCGGTTTAAAGATTTGATATTACCAAAGGCTGAACCTGTAATCGGTGTACAGATTTGATAATACCAAAGGCTTTACCTGTTATCGGTGTTAAGATACGATATTACCAAAGGCTGTACCTGTTATTAGTGTTCAAATATGATATTACCAAAGGCTGTACCTGTAATCGGTGTACAGATTTAATATTGCCAAAGGCTGTACCTGTAATCGGTGTACAGATTTGATAATACCAAAGGCTTTAACTGTTATCGGTGTACAGATACGATATTACCAAAGGCTGTACCTGTAATCGGTTTAAAGATTTGATAATACCAAAGGCTTTACCTGTTATCGGTGTACAGATACGATATTACCAAAGGCTGTACCTGTTATTAGTGTTCAAATATGATATTACCAAAGGCTGTACCTGTAATCGGTGTACAGATTTAATATTGCCAAAGGCTGTACCTGTAATCGGTGTACAGATTTGATAATACCAAAGGCTTTAATTGTTATCGGTGTACAGATACGATATTACCAAAGGCTGTACCTGTAATCGGTTTAAAGATTTGATATTACCAAAGGCTGAACCTGTAATCGGTGTACAGATTTGATAATACCAAAGGCTTTACCTGTTATCGGTGTACAGATACGATATTACCAAAGGCTGTACCTGTTATTAGTGTTCAAATATGATATTACCAAAGGCTGTACCTGTAATCGGTGTACAGATTTAATATTGCCAAAGGCTGTACCTGTAATCGGTGTACAGATTTGATAATACCAAAGGCTTTAATTGTTATCGGTGTACAGATACGATATTACCAAAGGCTGTACCTGTAATCGGTTTAAAGATTTGATATTACCAAAGGCTGAACCTGTAATCGGTGTACAGATTTGATAATACCAAAGGCTTTACCTGTTATCGGTGTACAGATACGATATTACCAAAGGCTGTACCTGTTATTAGTGTTCAAATATGATATTACCAAAGGCTGTACCTGTAATCGGTTTAAAGATTTGATATTACCAAAGGCTGAACCTGTAATCGGTGTACAGATTTGATAATACCAAAGGCTTTACCTGTTATCGGTGTACAGATACGATATTACCAAAGGCTGTACCTGTTATTAGTGTTCAAATATGATATTACCAAAGGCTGTACCTGTAATCGGTGTACAGATTTAATATTGCCAAATGCTGTACCTGTAATCGGTGTACAGATTTGATAATACCAAAGGCTTTAATTGTTATCGGTGTACAGATACGATATTACCAAAGGCTGTACCTGTAATCGGTTTAAAGATTTGATATTACCAAAGGCTGAACCTGTAATCGGTGTACAGATTTGATAATACCAAAGGCTTTACCTGTTATCGGTGTTAAGATACGATATTACCAAAGGCTGTACCTGTTATTAGTGTTCAAATATGATATTACCAAAGGCTGTACCTGTAATCGGTGTACAGATTTAATATTGCCAAAGGCTGTACCTGTAATCGGTGTACAGATTTGATAATACCAAAGGCTTTAATTGTTATCGGTGTACAGATACGACATTACCAAAGGCTGTACCTGTTATTAGTGTTCAAATATGATATTACCAAAGGCTGTACCTGTAATCGGTGTACAGATTTAATATTGCCAAAGGCTGTACCTGTAATCGGTGTACAGATTTGATAATACCAAAGGCTTTAATTGTTATCGGTGTACAGATACGATATTACCAAAGGCTGTACCTGTAATCGGTTTAAAGATTTGATATTACCAAAGGCTGAACCTGTAATCGGTGTACAGATTTGATAATACCAAAGGCTTTACCTGTTATCGGTGTACAGATACGATATTACCAAAGGCTGTACCTGTTATTAGTGTTCAAATATGATATTACCAAAGGCTGTACCTGTAATCGGTGTACAGATTTAATATTGCCAAAGGCTGTACCTGTAATCGGTGTACAGATTTGATAATACCAAAGGCTTTAATTGTTATCGGTGTACAGATACGATATTACCAAAGGCTGTACCTGTAATCGGTTTAAAGATTTGATATTACCAAAGGCTGAACCTGTAATCGGTGTACAGATTTGATAATACCAAAGGCTTTACCTGTTATCGGTGTACAGATACGATATTACCAAAGGCTGTACCTGTTATTAGTGTTCAAATATGATATTACCAAAGGCTGTACCTGTAATCGGTGTACAGATTTAATATTGCCAAAGGCTGTACCTGTAATCGGTGTACAGATTTGATAATACCAAAGGCTTTAATTGTTATCGGTGTACAGATACGATATTACCAAAGGCTGTACCTGTTATTAGTGTTCAAATATGATATTACCAAAGGCTGTACCTGTAATCGGTGTACAGATTTAATATTGCCAAAGGCTGTACCTGTAATCGGTGTACAGATTTGATAATACCAAAGGCTTTAATTGTTATCGGTGTACAGATACGATATTACCAAAGGCTGTACCTGTAATCGGTTTAAAGATTTGATATTACCAAAGGCTGAACCTGTAATCGGTGTACAGATTTGATAATACCAAAGGCTTTACCTGTTATCGGTGTACAGATACGATATTACCAAAGGCTGTACCTGTTATTAGTGTTCAAATATGATATTACCAAAGGCTGTACCTGTAATCGGTGTACAGATTTAATATTGCCAAAGGCTGTACCTGTAATCGGTGTACAGATTTGATAATACCAAAGGCTTTAATTGTTATCGGTGTACAGATACGATATTACCAAAGGCTGTACCTGTAATCGGTTTAAAGATTTGATATTACCAAAGGCTGAACCTGTAATCGGTGTACAGATTTGATAATACCAAAGGCTTTACCTGTTATCGGTGTACAGATACGATATTACCAAAGGCTGTACCTGTTATTAGTGTTCAAATATGATATTACCAAAGGCTGTACCTGTAATCGGTGTACAGATTTAATATTGCCAAAGGCTGTACCTGTAATCGGTGTACAGATTTGATAATACCAAAGGCTTTAATTGTTATCGGTGTACAGATACGATATTACCAAAGGCTGTACCTGTTATTAGTGTTCAAATATGATATTACCAAAGGCTGTACCTGTAATCGGTGTACAGATTTAATATTGCCAAAGGCTGTACCTGTAATCGGTGTACAGATTTGATAATACCAAAGGCTTTAATTGTTATCGGTGTACAGATACGATATTACCAAAGGCTGTACCTGTAATCGGTTTAAAGATTTGATATTACCAAAGGCTGAACCTGTAATCGGTGTACAGATTTGATAATACCAAAGGCTTTACCTGTTATCGGTGTACAGATACGATATTACCAAAGGCTGTACCTGTAATCGGTTTAAAGATTTGATATTACCAAAGGCTGAACCTGTAATCGGTGTACAGATTTGATAATACCAAAGGCTTTAATTGTTATCGGTGTACAGATACGATATTACCAAAGGCTGTACCTGTTATTAGTGTTCAAATATGATATTACCAAAGGCTGTACCTGTAATCGGTGTACAGATTTAATATTGCCAAAGGCTGTACCTGTAATCGGTGTACAGATTTGATAATACCAAAAGCTTTAATTGTTATCGGTGTACAGATACGATATTACCAAAGGCTGTACCTGTAATCGGTTTAAAGATTTGATATTACCAAAGGCTGAACCTGTAATCGGTGTACAGATTTGATAATACCAAAGGCTTTACCTGTTATCGGTGTACAGATACAATATTACCAAAGGCTGTACCTGTTATTAGTGTTCAAATATGATATTACCAAAGGCTGTACCTGTAATCGGTGTACAGATTTAATATTGCCAAAGGCTGTACCTGTAATCGGTGTACAGATTTGATAATACCAAAGGCTTTAATTGTTATCGGTGTACAGATACGATATTACCAAAGGCTGTACCTGTTATTAGTGTTCAAATATGATATTACCAAAGGCTGTACCTGTAATCGGTGTACAGATTTAATATTGCCAAAGGCTGTACCTGTAATCGGTGTACAGATTTGATAATACCAAAGGCTTTAATTGTTATCGGTGTACAGATACGATATTACCAAAGGCTGTACCTGTAATCGGTTTAAAGATTTGATATTACCAAAGGCTGAACCTGTAATCGGTGTACAGATTTGATAATACCAAAGGCTTTACCTGTTATCGGTGTACAGATACGATATTACCAAAGGCTGTACCTGTTATTAGTGTTCAAATATGATATTACCAAAGGCTGTACCTGTAATCGGTGTACAGATTTAATATTGCCAAAGGCTGTACCTGTAATCGGTGTACAGATTTGATAATACCAAAGGCTTTAATTGTTATCGGTGTACAGATACGATATTACCAAAGGCTGTACCTGTTATTAGTGTTCAAATATGATATTACCAAAGGCTGTACCTGTAATCGGTGTACAGATTTAATATTGCCAAAGGCTGTACCTGTAATCGGTGTACAGATTTGATAATACCAAAGGCTTTAATTGTTATCGGTGTACAGATACGATATTACCAAAGGCTGTACCTGTTATTAGTGTTCAAATATGATATTACCAAAAGCTGTACCTGTAATCGGTGTACAGATTTGATAATACCAAAGGCTTTAATTGTTATCGGTGTACAGATACGATATTACCAAAGGCTGTACCTGTAATCGGTTTAAAGATTTGATATTACCAAAGGCTGAACCTGTAATCGGTGTACAGATTTGATAATACCAAAGGCTTTACCTGTTATCGGTGTACAGATACGATATTACCAAAGGCTGTACCTGTTATTAGTGTTCAAATATGATATTACCAAAGGCTGTACCTGTAATCGGTGTACAGATTTAATATTGCCAAAGGCTGTACCTGTAATCGGTGTACAGATTTGATAATACCAAAGGCTTTAATTGTTATCGGTGTACAGATACGATATTACCAAAGGCTGTACCTGTAATCGGTTTAAAGATTTGATATTACCAAAGGCTGAACCTGTAATCGGTGTACAGATTTGATAATACCAAAGGCTTTACCTGTTATCGGTGTACAGATACGATATTACCAAAGGCTGTACCTGTTATTAGTGTTCAAATATGATATTACCAAAGGCTGTACCTGTAATCGGTGTACAGATTTAATATTGCCAAAGGCTGTACCTGTAATCGGTGTACAGATTTGATAATACCAAAGGCTTTAATTGTTATCGGTGTACAGATACGATATTACCAAAGGCTGTACCTGTTATTAGTGTTCAAATATGATATTACCAAAGGCTGTAACTGTAATCGGTGTACAGATTTAATATTGCCAAAGGCTGTACCTGTAATCGGTGTACAGATTTGATAATACCAAAGGCTTTAATTGTTATCGGTGTACAGATACGATATTACCAAAGGCTGTACCTGTTATTAGTGTTCAAATATGATATTACCAAAAGCTGTACCTGTAATCGGTGTACAGATTTGATAATACCAAAGGCTTTAATTGTTATCGGTGTACAGATACGATATTACCAAAGGCTGTACCTGTAATCGGTTTAAAGATTTGATATTACCAAAGGCTGAACCTGTAATCGGTGTACAGATTTGATAATACCAAAGGCTTTACCTGTTATCGGTGTACAGATACGATATTACCAAAGGCTGTACCTGTTATTAGTGTTCAAATATGATATTACCAAAGGCTGTACCTGTAATCGGTGTACAGATTTAATATTGCCAAAGGCTGTACCTGTAATCGGTGTACAGATTTGATAATACCAAAGGCTTTAATTGTTATCGGTGTACAGATACGATATTACCAAAGGCTGTACCTGTAATCGGTTTAAAGATTTGATATTACCAAAGGCTGAACCTGTAATCGGTGTACAGATTTGATAATACCAAAGGCTTTACCTGTTATCGGTGTACAGATACCGTATTACCAAAGGCTGTACCTGTTATTAGTGTTCAAATATGATATTACCAAAGGCTGTACCTGTAATCGGTGTACAGATTTAATATTGCCAAAGGCTGTACCTGTAATCGGTGTACAGATTTGATAATACCAAAGGCTTTAATTGTTATCGGTGTACAGATACGATATTACCAAAGGCTGTACCTGTAATCGGTTTAAAGATTTGATATTACCAAAGGCTGAACCTGTAATCGGTGTACAGATTTGATAATACCAAAGGCTTTACCTGTTATCGGTGTACAGATACGATATTACCAAAGGCTGTACCTGTTATTAGTGTTCAAATATGATATTACCAAAGGCTGTACCTGTAATCGGTGTACAGATTTAATATTGCCAAAGGCTGTACCTGTAATCGGTGTACAGATTTGATAATACCAAAGGCTTTAATTGTTATCGGTGTACAGATACGATATTACCAAAGGCTGTACCTGTAATCGGTTTAAAGATTTGATATTACCAAAGGCTGAACCTGTAATCGGTGTACAGATTTGATAATACCAAAGGCTTTACCTGTTATCGGTGTACAGATACGATATTACCAAAGGCTGTACCTGTTATTAGTGTTCAAATATGATATTACCAAAGGCTGTACCTGTAATCGGTGTACAGATTTAATATTGCCAAAGGCTGTACCTGTAATCGGTGTACAGATTTGATAATACCAAAGGCTTTAATTGTTATCGGTGTACAGATACGATATTACCAAAGGCTGTACCTGTAATCGGTTTAAAGATTTGATATTACCAAAGGCTGAACCTGTAATCGGTGTACAGATTTGATAATACCAAAGGCTTTACCTGTTATCGGTGTACAGATACGATATTACCAAAGGCTGTACCTGTTATTAGTGTTCAAATATGATATTACCAAAGGCTGTACCTGTAATCGGTGTACAGATTTAATATTGCCAAAGGCTGTACCTGTAATCGGTGTACATATTTGATAATACCAAAGGCTTTAATTGTTATCGGTGTACAGATACGATATTACCAAAGGCTGTACCTGTAATCGGTTTAAAGATTTGATATTACCAAAGGCTGAACCTGTAATCGGTGTACAGATTTGATAATACCAAAGGCTTTACCTGTTATCGGTGTACAGATACGATATTACCAAAGGCTGTACCTGTTATTAGTGTTCAAATATGATATTACCAAAGGCTGTACCTGTAATCGGTGTACAGATTTAATATTGCCAAAGGCTGTACCTGTAATCGGTGTACAGATTTGATAATACCAAAGGCTTTAATTGTTATCGGTGTACAGATACGATATTACCAAAGGCTGTACCTGTAATCGGTTTAAAGATTTGATATTACCAAAGGCTGAACCTGTAATCGGTGTACAGATTTGATAATACCAAAGGCTTTACCTGTTATCGGTGTACAGATACGATATTACCAAAGGCTGTACCTGTTATTAGTGTTCAAATATGATATTACCAAAGGCTGTACCTGTAATCGGTGTACAGATTTAATATTGCCAAAGGCTGTACCTGTAATCGGTGTACAGATTTGATAATACCAAAGGCTTTAATTGTTATCGGTGTACAGATACGATATTACCAAAGGCTGTACCTGTAATCGGTTTAAAGATTTGATATTACCAAAGGCTGAACCTGTAATCGGTGTACAGATTTGATAATACCAAAGGCTTTACCTGTTATCGGTGTACAGATACGATATTACCAAAGGCTGTGCCTGTTATTAGTGTTCAAATATGATATTACCAAAGGCTGTACCTGTAATCGGTGTACAGATTTAATATTGCCAAAGGCTGTACCTGTAATCGGTGTACAGATTTGATAATACCAAAGGCTTTAATTGTTATCGGTGTACAGATACGATATTACCAAAGGCTGTACCTGTAATCGGTTTAAAGATTTGATATTACCAAAGGCTGAACCTGTAATCGGTGTACAGATTTGATAATACCAAAGGCTTTACCTGTTATCGGTGTACAGATACGATATTACCAAAGGCTGTACCTGTTATTAGTGTTCAAATATGATATTACCAAAGGCTGTACCTGTAATCGGTGTACAGATTTAATATTGCCAAAGGCTGTACCTGTAATCGGTGTACAGATTTGATAATAACAAAGGCTTTAATTGTTATCGGTGTACAGATACGATATTACCAAAGGCTGTACCTGTAATCGGTTTAAAGATTTGATATTACCAAAGGCTGAACCTGTAATCGGTGTACAGATTTGATAATACCAAAGGCTTTACCTGTTATCGGTGTACAGATACGATATTACCAAAGGCTGTACCTGTTATTAGTGTTCAAATATGATATTACCAAAGGCTGTACCTGTAATCGGTGTACAGATTTAATATTGCCAAAGGCTGTACCTGTAATCGGTGTACAGATTTGATAATACCAAAGGCTTTAATTGTTATCGGTGTACAGATACGATATTACCAAAGGCTGTACCTGTAATCGGTTTAAAGATTTGATATTACCAAAGGCTGAACCTGTAATCGGTGTACAGATTTGATAATACCAAAGGCTTTACCTGTTATCGGTGTACAGATACGATATTACCAAAGGCTGTACCTGTTATTAGTGTTCAAATATGATATTACCAAAGGCTGTACCTGTAATCGGTGTACAGATTTAATATTGCCCAAGGCTGTACCTGTAATCGGTGTACAGATTTGATAATACCAAAGGCTTTAATTGTTATCGGTGTACAGATACGATATTACCAAAGGCTGTACCTGTAATCGGTTTAAAGATTTGATATTACCAAAGGCTGAACCTGTAATCGGTGTACAGATTTGATAATACCAAAGGCTTTACCTGTTATCGGTGTACAGATACGATATTACCAAAGGCTGTACCTGTTATTAGTGTTCAAATATGATATTACCAAAGGCTGTACCTGTAATCGGTGTACAGATTTAATATTGCCAAAGGCTGTACCTGTAATCGGTGTACAGATTTGATAATACCAAAGGCTTTAATTGTTATCGGTGTACAGATACGATATTACCAAAGGCTGTACCTGTAATCGGTTTAAAGATTTGATATTACCAAAGGCTGAACCTGTAATCGGTGTACAGATTTGATAATACCAAAGGCTTTACCTGTTATCGGTTTACAGATACGATATTACCAAAGGCTGTACCTGTTATTAGTGTTCAAATATGATATTACCAAAGGCTGTACCTGTAATCGGTGTACAGATTTAATATTGCCAAAGGCTGTACCTGTAATCGGTGTACAGATTTGATAATACCAAAGGCTTTAATTGTTATCGGTGTACAGATACGATATTACCAAAGGCTGTACCTGTAATCGGTTTAAAGATTTGATATTACCAAAGGCTGAACCTGTAATCGGTGTACAGATTTGATAATACCAAAGGCTTTACCTGTTATCGGTGTACAGATACGATATTACCAAAGGCTGTACCTGTTATTAGTGTTCAAATATGATATTACCAAAGGCTGTACCTGTAATCGGTGTACAGATTTAATATTGCCAAAGGCTGTACCTGTAATCGGTGTACAGATTTAATATTACCAAGGCTTTACCTGTAATCGGTGTACAGATTTAATATTACCAAAGGCTGTACCTGTAATCGGTGTACAGATTTAATATAACCAAAGGCTGTACCTGTAATCGGTGTACAGATTTAATATTACCAAAGGCTTTACCTGTAATCGGTCTACAGATTTGATATTACCAAGGCTTTACCTGTAATCGGTCTACAGATTTGATATTACCAAAGGCTGTACCTGTAATAGGTGTACAGACTTGATAAAACCAAAGGCTTTACCTTTAATCGGTGTACAGCTACGATATTACCAAAGGCTGTACCTGTAATTAGTTTTCAAATATGATATTACCCAAGGCTGTATCTGTTATCGGTGTACAGATTTGATATAACCAAAGGCTGTACCTGTTATCGGCGTACAGATACGATATTACCAAAGCTGTAAATGTAATTGGTGTGCAGATAAGATATTATCAAGGCTTAAATTGGAAATTGGGTACAGATACGATATTACCAAAGGCTGTACCTGTAATTGGTGTACAGATACGATATTACCAAGGCTTTACCTGTAATCGGTGTACAGATTTAATATTACCAAAGGCTTTACCTGTAATCGGTCTACAGATTTGATATTACCAAGGCTTTACCTGTAATCGGTCTACAGATTTGATATTACCAAAGGCTGTACCTGTAATAGGTGTACAGACTTGATAAAACCAAAGGCTTTACCTTTAATCGGTGTACAGCTACGATATTACCATAGGCTGTACCTGTAATTAGTTTTCAAATATGATATTACCCAAGGCTGTATCTGTTATCGGTGTACAGATTTGATATAACCAAAGGCTGTACCTGTTATCGGTGTACAGATACGATATTACCAAAGCTGTAACTGTAATTGGTGTGCAGATAAGATATTATCAAGGCTTAAATTGGAAATTGGGTACAGATACGATATTACCAAAGGCTGTACCTGTAATTGGTGTACAGATACGATATTACCAAGGCTTTACCTGTAATCGGTGTATAGATTTGATATTACCAAAGGCTGTAGCTGTAATAGGTGTACAGACTTGATATATCCAAAGGCTGTACCTGTAATCGGTGTACAGATACGATATTACCAAAGGCTGTACTTGTAATTGGTGTACAGATATGATATTACCAAAGGCTTTACCTGTAATTGGTGTACATGTTTGATATTACCAAAGGTTGTACCTGTAATTAGTGTACAAATATGATATTACCAAGGCTGTACCTGTAATCGGTGTACAGATAAGATACTACCAAGGGCTGTACCTGTAATTGGTGTACAGATACGATATTACCAAAGGATGTACCTGTAATTGGTGTACAGGTACGATATTAATAAAGGATGTACCTGTAATTAGTGTACGAGACGATATTACCAAAGGATGTACCTGTAATTAGTGTACAGATACGATATTACCAAAGGATGTACCTGTAATTAGTGTACAGATACGATATTACCAAAGGATGTACCTGTAATTGGTATACAGATATTATATTACCAAAGGCTGTACCTGTAATCGATGAAGACTACCTGTAATCGGCAAACAGATTTGATATTACCAAATGTTACTATTTTTAGAAACACCCCTCGTTGTGAAACTGTTAAATTAAGATGCATCCTGATTTAAAAATTTTAACAGGTATTTTGACCCGAATACTCAGGTATAACGATGGAGGAAAAGATAATCACGTATCTACGGAAAATTGCGAAGAGCTTTAGGGCCGTAGTAAAAAAATGAATTGAAATGCATTATGAAAGTGTTTTCACACGAAATTCTGGGCTTTTTACCGAGACTAAATACGAAGAAGAAAGTTGAAAAACGGGTGATTTTGATGAGAAGTTTTTCAGGGAGTTTATATTGTAAGAAAAGTTTCCTATATTGCGACGAGCGAGAGATGAGCAGGCTTGAATTCGTGGCAAGAAAGGAGAGTGAGGTTACCGCGCTGACGATTTTGACAATGGCCAGAGCAAACTTTATAGAAGCATTTTTTCCTTCCCTCTCTCTTATTCGTGCAGTTTGAATTTTTTAAAAGAAACAAGCCGTCGCGACCGACACCTGGCTCTTCCCCGCTGAAATGGTTAAAACGGTTTTCCCTCAAGTTCTTCGGTATCCCCTTTCCATAAACATTTGTTGATGTTAACAATAATTTATAGAAGTTAATAAGAACTATGCATGATGATATTGTCCTCTGCTTCAATGTTGTTATACTTCTCAGAAAGGAAACGCCCTAAGAATATGTTTGTAGCGCCATCTGGAAAGTGAGAAAGTCTGATATTTTTCTCTCGTTCTGATTGAAGATTCAAAATGGTAAAATATTTCATTTCATTTCATTTCATTTTCATATCATTTCATTTCATTTCATTTCATTTTCATATCATTTCATTTCATTTTCATTTCATTTCATTTCATTTTCATATCATTTCATTTCATTTTCATTTCATTTTCATTTCATTTTCATTTCATTTTCATATCATTTCATTTCATTTTCATTTCATTTCATTTCATTTCATTTCATTTTCATATCATATCATATCATTTCATTTTCATTTCATTTCATCTTCATTTCATTTTCATATCATTTCATTTTCATTTCATTTTCATTTCATTTCATTTCATTTCATTTTCATATCATTTCATTTCATTTTCATTTAATTTCATTTCATTTCATTTTCATTTCATTTTCATTTCATTTTCATTTCATTTTCATTCCATTTCATTTCATTTCATTTTCATTTCATTTCATTTTCATTTCATTTCATTTCATTTCATTTTCATTTCATTTCATTTCATTTTCATTTCATTTCATTTTCATTCCATTTCATTTCATTTCATTTTCATTCCATTTCATTTCATTTCATTTCATTTCATTTCATTTCATTTCATTTTCATATCATTTCATTTCATTTTCATTTAATTTCATTTCATTTCATTTTCATTCCATTCCATTTCATTTCATTTCATTTTCATTCCATTTCATTTCATTTCATTTCATTTCATTTCATTTCATTTCATTTTCATTTCATTTCATTTCATTTCATTTCATTTCATTTCATTTCATTTCATTTCATTTCATTTTCATTTCATTTCATTTTCATTTCATTTCATTTCATTTCATTTTCATTTCATTTCATTTTCATTTCATTTCATTTCATTTTCATTCCATTTCATTTCATTTCATTTTCATTCCATTTCATTTCATTTCATTTCATTTCATTTTCATATCATTTCATTTCATTTTCATTTCATTTCATTTCATTTCATTTTCATTTCATTTCATTTTCATTTCATTTCATTTTCATTTCATTTCATTTCATTTTCATTTCATTTCATTTTCATTTCATTTTCATTTCATTTTCATTTCATTTTCATTTCATTTTCATTTCATTTTCATTTCATTTTCATTTCATTTTCATTTCATTTTCATTTCATTTCATTTCATTTCATTTTCATTTCATTTTCATTTCATTTTCATTCCATTTCATTTCATTTCATTTTCATTTCATTTCATTTTCATTTCATTTCATTTCATTTCATTTTCATTTCATTTCATTTCATTTTCATTTCATTTCATTTTCATTCCATTTCATTTCATTTCATTTTCATTCCATTTCATTTCATTTCATTTCATTTCATTTCATTTCATTTCATTTTCATATCATTTCATTTCATTTTCATTTAATTTCATTTCATTTCATTTTCATTCCATTCCATTTCATTTCATTTCATTTTCATTCCATTTCATTTCATTTCATTTCATTTCATTTCATTTCATTTCATTTTCATTTCATTTCATTTCATTTCATTTCATTTCATTTCATTTCATTTCATTTCATTTCATTTTCATTTCATTTCATTTTCATTTCATTTCATTTCATTTCATTTTCATTTCATTTCATTTTCATTTCATTTCATTTCATTTTCATTCCATTTCATTTCATTTCATTTTCATTCCATTTCATTTCATTTCATTTCATTTCATTTTCATATCATTTCATTTCATTTTCATTTCATTTCATTTCATTTCATTTTCATTTCATTTCATTTTCATTTCATTTCATTTTCATTTCATTTCATTTCATTTTCATTTCATTTCATTTTCATTTCATTTTCATTTCATTTTCATTTCATTTTCATTTCATTTTCATTTCATTTTCATTTCATTTTCATTTCATTTTCATTTCATTTTCATTTCATTTTCATTTCATTTTCATTTCATTTTCATTTCATTTTCATTTCATTTTCATTTCATTTTCATTTCATTTTCATTTCATTTTCATTTCATTTTCATTTCATTTTCATTTCATTTTCATTTCATTTTCATATCATATCATTTCATTTCATTTCATTTCATTTTCATATCATTTCATTTCATTTTCATTTCATTTCATTTTCATTTCATTTAATTTTCATTTCATTTCATTTCATTTCATTTTCATATCATTTCATTTCATTTTCATTTCATTCCATTTCATTTCATTTTCATTTCATTTTCATATCATTTCATTTCATTTTCATTTCATTCCATTTCATTTCATTTTCATTTCATTTTCATATCATTTTCATATCATTTCATTTCATTTCATTTCATTTTCATATCATTTCATTTCATTTTCATTTCATTTAATTTTCATTTCATTTAATTTTCATTTCATTTCATTTCATTTCATTTTCATTTCATTTAATTTTCATTTCATTTCATTTCATTTCATTTCATTTCATTTCATTTCATTTCATTTTCATATCATTTCATTTCATTTTCATTTCATTTCATTCCATTTCATTTCATTTTCATTTCATTTTCATTTCATTTTCATTTCATTTTCATTTCATTTTCATTTCATTTTCATTTCATTTTCATTTCATTTTCATTTCATTTTCATTTCATTTTCATTTCATTTTCATTTCATTTTCATTTCATTTTCATTTCATTTTCATTTCATTTTCATTTCATTTTCATATCATTCATTTCATTTCATTTTCATTTCATTTTCATTTCATTTTCATATCATTTCATTTCATTTCATTTCATTTCATTTAATTTCATTTCATTTTCATTCCATTTCATTTCATTTCATTTTCATTCCATTTCATTTCATTTCATTTCATTTCATTTCATTTCATTTCATTTCATTTCATTTCATTTCATTTCATTTCTATTTCATTTCATTTCATTTCATTTCATTTCATTTTCATATCATTTAATTTCTATTTCATTCCATTTAATTTAATTTAATTTTCATCACTCAACCACCTAGAATAATGGTATTAAAAGTCGGTAGCTGATTTTGGCTGGTGGTAGTTTTCACTTATATTTTGGGTGAATGAATATCTTAAAACTTGTAGAGGTTAACGGTAATAGTGGGTGTAGGGAGTTGTTGGCTCGCGTGGCATGAACGGTTCGCCACCACCCTCCTACGCATTGTAGCCCGGCCACCTGTTTAAAGGTATTACAAAGTCGAAAGATCACTTGGGTATTAGCCTAGCTGATTATTATTATTATTATTATTATTATTATTATTTATTATTAACGATTTTTAGATTTTCTAAGATCTTCCACTTAAGTATTAACGTATAATATATTAATATCCTTGGTAGTAGGATATTTCGCCTTGGATATATTTAGACACTATAGTACTCGGTTCATAGAACTAAACCCTGATTGCGGAATAACTCTGAAAATCAGTTCAGTGATATTTTGTTTCCAATTTTCATACTAATACCAGGGAGCATTAGTGCTCCCTGCTAATACGTGCTTCTATAAAATACGGTAGGTCATGTGACAATGTTTTGTCTACGTCACTTAGCTGTAGCTCTTGAAGGTAGAGAGCAAGTGCTGAAGTCGCGAGACCCTCCGGAATCGGAAACCCGCGTGCAAAACTCGTGTGCAAGTAAAGCACTTAAAGAAGTGGCGCTCGTGACGCGGATAAAAACATTTTATACTTATAATTTTTATTGTCTTATTTTATAGAAACACCTATTAAAAATATAAATAAATACGCTCTATTTCATACCAACTAGGAGCAACAAACGCAGCAAGGATAACGCAACCCGTCAAAAGTCGTGCGTTTTCTCGCGTACAATTTTCATTGGTTAGACGCTTTAGCGGCTGCTACAGTCGGAAGGAAAAAATCCGGAAATTGTATTCCCCCTTTCCGCAAAACGTGCAGCGTAAAGGTTCGTCTAATGAAATTTGTACCCAACACTGCGTTAGCGTGTTTAAAGGCTAGCCGCGTTCTTCTTGCGTTTGTTGCTCCTAGATACCAAGTAATTTTCGTAAATTAATTAAAGAAAGGTGCTTTAAAAATAAACAATTTTTTTTAAGATAGACGGACATACTTAGAAGTAAATATCGTAAGCCCCCTTCGAAAGAAATCTTCATCTGAGCGGTTGGATAAAGGGTGGGCAACTATAGACGGAGACTGGGGCGAAGTCAGGGTTTGCGGCGCCAAATGGAAATGTCCCGGGGTTTACCGAGTCTGACAGGTATTAGGTGGCCCGGGCGCCCGCCATCCCCACCTCCGATATATAAAGAAGAGCCGTCAGCTCCTACTCTCTCCGTGTGTGCCTTTATTTGTTTGTTAAAAAGCCCTTTTCACTGGCTAAACCGCACTGTAGTGGTTTTCAACACCCCAAAACTCTATCTCTCTTCATTCGCTCAAAACGCCACATTTTCGGAATCTTTTTTTAGGTAATCTGAGCGGGTGCGGGGAGATTTTGTTCATTCAAATTTCGTTCGCCCATTTTAATAAAAAGTCACTCTTATCTCTAGCTGCGCGAGTCACTTTTGAAGGCAGAAAGGAAATACCGACTTCTCAAATCCAGAAGAAAAGTTTTCTTATTTCGAAGCGACGCGAAAATTATTTATTTATTTTTTAAAAAAACCGTGAAAATATTTCTCATATTTCTCCGTTATTGAAATGGATTAAAGTGAAGAGGGCTTTTTAGATTATCCGTTTTTTTTTTCACCATCAAGTTACGTCGCTGTCAAAATATTTCATACATTGCCAAAAATAATTCAACTCGTACGTGCCAAGGACATTTTGGATATGCGGGTAGATTCACTAGCGAATTTTTTACCCTTAGTTACGGTGGTAACTCACTGTTGCAATCTTTACACGAAATCGTTAGGTTTCATTTTGGTGGTTCTAGATCAAGTAAGACTAAATTAAGGTACCTAAGAATATGGGGTAACAGTGGCGTAGGAACGCGGAAAGTACAGAGGTAAAATTTACCCCTCTTCAAATTGGAAAGAGGTGCCAAAAGCTTATTTTCAATTAGGTTTAGGGGGCGCTAAATTAAATTGGAAAGGGATTTTTAGTTAAGGGGGGTGCCAAATTCAATATTCCATCTGTACCCCTCTTAATCCAAATACTTCCTACACGCCTAGAGTTCGGCGTTTGGATAAAAATTAACCACTTATTTTATTTTTATCCATAACCTACAATTATCCGAAAATATAAATTAATTTTTGCATGTTAAATCGTTGTTTATCCATGGATAATATCCACAAATAAACAGTTAACCAAAATATTTACGATTAATCGAAATTTTGAGAGTTAATTTATCTGTTACGCAGAGCTCTATACACGCCTGAGGGGTAATTGTATTAGTCTTTGGTACCACCCTGGCATGCGACGTAGTGAAAGTTCGTCTGCTTTTTAATAACAAATTGAAAACATAGATGAGGCAATCTTCTGTGTGGAAGAGCCACGAATAATAGTAAGCAGATGAACTTTCGCAAAGACGTATCCAATCCCATAATTAACAGGTTAATGCACCCCTCGAAAACGTGAACGCGGGAACTTGTAGAAGTGTGGATTGCACAGAATACAGCTAAGTCTACACTCAGCTACAAGTTCCCTCTACACGTTTTCGAGGGACGCATTAACTTGTCTAATCCATGGACAGTAAATTAAGAGGACAGGTTTTCGATAGCCATCCACAGTGCATTTTATTTCCCCCCGCGTATCAATCAGCTTGCAAGACTCCCTCGGAGTCTTGCAAGGTCGTTTGTACCACGTTATCTTAAAATTTCAAAATGGCAATCTAATGCGGTTGATATTGTTACGTAATTTTTTGCGCTTTATATCTTAGTAATTTTTAATTTTAGTTTTTTAATTCAATAAAAACTATCAACTGATATTTAGTATATCATATTCAATCTATAAAAACTTGAAAAAATACCTTTTTACATAAAAGTGTACTTCGTGTTTATCTTTTTTTTTTTTCGAACAGTATCGTCCACTTTTAGCGATACTTGTTTTTTTCAAATAACCTTGGCCGACTCCCTTAGTGTGATTGGTTTACGGGGGCTAAAAACCAGGCTTTTTACCGATCCTCTAAAATCTACTATCCATGTCTAATCTTAGCAATACCTGAATTTATTCTTAGTTCAAGAGATTTGAGTTTTGTTAACTCATAATTATTTCATAAACTACAATATACGAAAATTTAGGCACCTCTCTAGTTTATGACTGTCACCTACGCGAATGCTTTGCCCAGGGATACCCTTAATTTACATAATGAAATAAATTGCGTCAGAAATTGTTTAAAAGGTTGTCATTTTGAAGCTCTAAATTTATACTAATTATTTTTAGTTATAATATTTTAATATATTTAAAAGGTCATTATCACCCATTTGGACACCACTGAAATACAACAAATTATCAGTAGCGGCGCCAGGATTTTTGGAGAGATAGGCCAACCATTTGGAGGCCCCCCACCACAATTTTTTCAAATCCGTTCACGTGGATTATTTAAATAGTGAAATGGGTACGCGTCGAAAAAACTAATTATGAATTTAAACACAAAGAAAAGTTACTCGTGCCTTCGAAAGGAATAAAAACAGCAGTGTCGTTAAGCGAAAAATTAATAAATAAATAAATTATTTCGCAAATAAATTTCAGAATTTTCTTATATATAATAATTTGGAGGCCCATATATTAAATTTTGGAGGCCCCTTAAGACGACTTATGGAGGCCCCTTCCAAAATTTCAAGTAGGCCCAGACCTACCCCGGCCTGTTGCTGGCGCCGCTACTGACAACAATACAGATAGGGCTCCTAAATCGTTCTAAGCCAAGACACTGAAGTTGATGTAAGCGCGCGACTTTCTGAACTGCACCTGTTGAAAGAACCGACCAATGGTAGCGATATTTATTCACTTCTCCACTATACGATTATGACAGTCGCAAAATGTTCCGAGAAATATTTTTTTTTAATTCCATGATTAGCTTAATATTGTTCTCAAATTTCAATTTCGCCTCATTTTGTCGAATCCAAAAGTGAAACTAAACCTCTAGACTAAAATAAAACCCGTAAAAGTAATAGTGTTTCGATTTTTTATTTTTCCGATTTGCGGAACATTTCCCGCAATCCGGAAGTTTTACCACATTTAATTTTTCCGCGAAATGACCAAGGCCTTTTTTTCGGAAAATTTTCTTTTTTTTTCCGAAAAAAAAATAAAAATGTTGTAATTCCATGATTAACCTAATATTGTTCTCAAATTTCAATTTTGCCTCATTTTGTCGAATCCAAAAGTGAAACTAAACCTCTAGACTATAATAAAAACTTTTAAAAGTAATATGTTTCAATTAGCGAATAAGTAGATTAGTCCATTATGAAAAGGGATCAAAAAGCTAAGCCCTAAACAAATTTGAATCGAGCAAACAAAAAGACGCGAAACTCGGACCAAAAAAATCTTCGAGTGAAAAAGTTAATTAAATTAAATAAAATAGCCAGAATTTCCAACGGTAGGCCGGTTTCGTCCCATTTGGGAAATCTGGCTTAGGAATATTGACGGCTTTTAAAATTCATTTTGCGCGTGAAAATACCTCTACGTGTTATGGTCAAAAAAGCAGAGCAAAGAAGGCTGTGTGCCCAAGACATGTACCTGTAGTGTCGCGCGCTAAAACGTCATTTCAAAATCCGTCAATTATACCAAAAAAAGAAACTAAGCCTAAACATTAAAAATTTCAAAACGGGTTGCGTAGCAACGGAAAGCCGAATAGGGGGAGAGTGGTGGAGAATAGTATATACGAAATGTAACGTTAAAAGGAACCACCTATGGACTGCAATTCAAAGGATTATAAAATTAATTAGTTATGTTAGTGTAGAGAGCTGTTGGCTCGGGTGGCATGCTGGGCTTGCCGCACCACCCTCCTACGCATTTTAACCCGGACACCTCAATTAATGGCTTCAAATGTTGCTTGATGACTTAGGCCTAAGGTGGTGCGGTGCCTAGATGATTATTTTTTTATTTATTTTTTATTTTTCCGATTTGCGGAACATTTTCCGCAATCCGGAAATTTTTCCACAGTTAATTTTTCCGGAAAATAAACAACCCTAGTAGCGATATACAGGGTAGAAGCATCAGCCGTGGTCCAGCCTCGGTACTTCTCCTAGTACACCAGAGTGCTGCGGGTCGAACACTTCTACAGGCGCCGGTATTACCAAAATAGACCAATGGGATAATTAGAAGCGCATCTTTATCCAATCGCCCGAAAAAGCATTTGGAAGATGCGCTTCTAATTATCCCATTGGTCTATTTTTAGACTAGGAAAAGTACCGAGGCTGGACTACGGCTGAGGCTTCCAATTCTCCCATGGTCTATTTTTGGCCTATCAGCGCCTCTAGAAGTGTTCCACCAGCAGCACTCTGGTGTACTAGGAGAAGTACCGAGGCTGGACCACGGCTGAGGCTTCCATCCTGTATACCCACTTCTGCAGGATACGATTATCACCTATAGAGATAAATTTCGCGAAAAAAGGAAAGGCCTCGTGCAATCCAATTTTAATTTAAATAAAAAGCTCGTCAGTTGAGAAAAGTAATGGAGAGGCATTTTAGCCAAATCAAATCCGAGAGAAGAGGAGAGGAGACGGTGACGATGGAGAGAGGATGGTGTCTATAAAAGCGAAGCGGCTTTCACAATATGGGCAGCCCATTCTCAACTCCTCTTCTCTAGTTGAAAAGATAGAGGCTCTATTTCCAGGCGCTCCCTGGAGTGGAAAAAGGGAACATAATTCTTTGTCAATTGATTCGTCGTCCCAGAAAAAAAGGATCAGGAGGGAGCCACTACGCGTTGACCGTTCAAAAGACTGCCATCTATGGGCTAAAGAAAAGCTCCCCTCTTTTCCACGAAATCCCGAGGCGACTGACTCTGTCTACTCCTATTTTTTAGCACGCGCACAAGTCAATCGTTTCACTTTTATTCTATTCCAGACTATACAATCTAGAGCCATCTCTCTTTATATCACGGACAATTCTCTCCATAGCCTGAAAAGGGAACTTGAAAATAACTTGCAAGCTTATTCTATTTTAATAATACCCTTCAATTAAGGACCGACTTAAAATTATATGTCTATACAGGGTGTTTTAAAAGGTGATGCCAAAATGTTAAGGAGTTGTAGGGGGTGAGTTGAGAAGTATGCCGGTTTTTGTCCCATTTGCCTACGATGAGTGAAAAGAGCGCCGGAGAGCTTCAAAGTGTGGCCTACTAGCCCCTGGAAGTAGGCTGCAACAATCGCAAAACCAAGCAGCAGGGACTTTAAATACTGATTAAGTTTACTTTTTTACGCTGGCTACCTCGATTTGTTTACCAAGTCCATTTTACCTATCACACGAACCCAAACCTTAATGTTCGCATTTCCCTGCTGATTGGATTTGTGCTTGTTGCAGCCTACTTCCAGGGGCTAGTAGGCCACACTTTGAAGCTCTCTGGCGCTCTTTTCACTTATCGTAGGAAAATGGGCACAAAACAGGTATACTTCTAAACTCACCCCCTACATCTCCTTAAAATTTTTGCATAACCTTTTAAACACCCTGTATATAAATTTTCAAAGGTGGGTAAGAAATTGGACTATTTAAACACACATTGAATTTATATTCAAAGGGACTAAATTATGAATAGAAAAGTTGTCTATTTAAGCCAAGAATTAATGTGGTTATATTTAGTTAATTATAAATTAAACCTGGGTTTATCCGGGTTTAGAAACCTCATCTGAAAAGGGTATAACGCAACACGTTTTTTTAACATAACTTAACACCAGACATCCCCAAGCTTCTGTGGCGTAGGAACGGGGGCGTACAGAGGTACAATGTACCCCCCTTCAAATTGGAAAGGGACACCTAATTGTTTTAGAAGGGGCGCAAAAAGCCTGCCGATGAGGGGGGGCGCCAAATTTAGCATCCAAGTGGTACCCCCCTTAATCCAAAACATCCCTAGGTGCCTGCCAAGCTTTTACTTAAAATAATGGCCAAAATTCTAAATTTGTTGATTCACAGAAAATATGAAACTTTACACACTCCCTTTAAGACTATTTTAAACAGTGAAAGAATGTCAACTACGCAATAGCGACAATAGGTCTTTGTATAAATTAAAATTTCGCGAGGGTGGGTGAAAATTTTGAGCCCTTCTTTTAATATAAGAGTATAAAGGTGCTTTCCAGAAAAGCGAAATAGAGGAGACGAATGGAAAACTCGGAAGATGCTCGCAGGGGGATGGTTTAGATAACGGCGGATGAAGTAGAGTGCTTCTGTCGAATTTGGGAAATCTATTCTTCGTATCGTTGGCTGGCCATTCTTGGACGGAGAAGGCCGCCCTCTGGCGGGACTGAGAGAGACCAACTATAGGAATAATAAAAGGGACGGAGAAAGAGGAGAAAAATCCCATTGCTCGAGATGAGTCCCTTGATCAATTACTACTAATGACTGCGGAGGCATTCTTACTGGCAGAGAAAGCTCGAGAAAAGTGGCCGCTTCCAAGACGATCTCTGGGGAGCCACTTGATTTGCATCCGCAGGTATCCTCCAGCTCTTCAACGGACGGGGGGTGTCGTAGTTGACGAAATATACGACAGAAAGCTTTCTCGATAATTTCTCTTTCCAGCTGCCTTTAAGCAAATCGTCCGCGCAGTCTACTTAATTCGGAAGATAAAAATAAATTTTCCTATTCTTCATTATCAACGCTATATTTTCCACCGTTCGTAAGGACACATAACCGTTTATTAATGCCTCGGGAACGACCACCCTGTAGCCCTTAGAAACATAGTTACGGAATAAACGCGTTAAAACAAATTATTAATGGTGTTGTTACGAAAAGCATATTGCAATTTGGCCATAGTCGTTTATTGCTTCTAGTAGCAGTAATGGTCTGTAAGAACTATCAAATTGCTGACATTCGGAAATAACTAAAAAAGCATGGAATAAATTAAATGTGGTATTTACAAATTTCGGAACATTTAGTACTTAACAAGTCTTCTATCCGGTTCGACTAAGGTGTTATAGTCATTCGCGGCCGAAACGAATCTAGGTGGCATAACGGCGCTATGATCTAGCGTCTGCTACGGACAAATTAAAAAGTCATAAGAACGTTTTTTTCTTAAATAAACTTATCAAAATATAAGCAAACGATGCAAAAATTATACTAAAATGCCTGTATCAAATTTACGAATAACGATGAGGAAAAACTAATAGCGTCTGCTTTAGCCGCTACCTATCTAGGTTTCAATGGAGAACCAAAGGGGGCGTAGCGATAGTTTTTGGTCACGAATAATAATTATTCCAGGTGGTCGGGTGGTGGCAAGCCTTTAATGCCTTTAATTGTATTATAATAATAGCTATTCTAATAATAATATTAGAAAATACGCGAATCTATTTAATTAAATAGATTAATGATAAATACTGCAAAAAGGAAACATAACCATAACGCGTTATTTTAGGAACTAATGTCGCCAATGTCTGAGGAGCCAAAATCCCACAGTCCAGTTACAAAATTTTCAGCCAAACCCCGAAAACGTTTTTAGCCACGCCCCCTCCCAAAACTCAGCGGAAAACATGTTAAATATTTTCTAGTTTCGTAGACTAGCGCGGAAAAAAATTAAATTAAAAAAACAATTAAAAATTACAATTTTTTTAATTCAATTTGATTCACAAAAAGATATCTGACAAATAGATAAGCTAGATAATGTTTTCGGAAATAGTGGTTTTTCAAAAAAAAATAAAAAAACTTTTAAGGTCAAAAATCCCACAAAATCAATGATTTTCGCTTAAATATCCCTTTATCCCACACAGACTAAAAAATCGAGAAAAATCCCACAACGAGGAATTTATCCCACACATTGGCAACACAACGCTTCGACTGCTTATAAAATACAGCTGAGTTCCACTTCCACTACGTCACTATAAATTGGCCCCACGCGTTGAATCATGCCTTTAATGCCATTATTCGAGGTCCTTTGTGACACCGTTAACCTCAACAAGTTTTAATAGAAAGGATAAACACAGAAACTAAACTAAAACTTCTAATTTCTATATTTAATTAGGACTGAGGAATTTTAATTATTATACTGGGGAACTTTAGTTGATTATCAAGTCGCGTTCTATCTATAGAGTAAAATCGGCGTGACGTATGTCGACGTCACCCATGCTTTTTCCTATAGATAAAAAACTGCCCTTAAAATGGCGGCCATAGCCCAAAGCTAAAGAGCGATACTAATCTATAAACTATCTCTATTTCTACAAGTTTTGGTTTTCTTTATTTTTGAGAATACATTTCTTGGGTTAAAGATTTGACAGTTTTTCCTGCCCTCCTACTGCGGGCCTTTTTAAAGAGTCCCCTCTGGGGGCTCTCAGGCTGGGAAGGATTACAAGAGCGCCCAGAGTCTGATGGGGAATTTTAGGGTAACTCCCAGAAACTTTCCATAGCTAAGCCACAGGACTCGACGTCGCCAATTTCCATCTGCAGCTTGCTACAAATGATTTCGAAATGCTCTTTACAAAGAAATTTCAATAGACCCATGATGAAAGTTGGGGGGCCGTAAAATTAACATTTTTACCTGGCAACTGAGCATATGGACGGAACATCCGTTTCCTTACTTCCGCCTGTATATTTCAATGGAGGTCACGTGGTTCAAAACGTCACAAACAGGATGTTCCGTCCAGAGGTCTCACTTAAGCCTCGTCTGCGGCCCCTCTTTTGTTTTGTTATGGGGGACTTTTCCACAAATACATGAAAATATATTACTTACAATATTTACAATTATTTTTAGGCGGGATTTTAACTTTTTTTAAACTAATTTTTAGAAACATATTTTGTACAATAATTAATTTTATACATTCCAGTTACACTTATAATAAGTTTTAACTTTTAATTAACTATATTTTAAATCTAAATTCAAACGCGTTTATCAACAGTGTACTTGCAAACTGAACGCAAAATGAGTTCTTTCGAGCTTTCAACCAGCTGGGATCGACTCAGGCTCTTCTTGTTGCGATGCCAAGGCGCTAACCACTCATCCACCTCGCTACTTGATCCATTATACTGAACCTATCAAATCAAATAGCCACAAATCTTACAAGACCAAAATACCAAACATTTCTCGGATAGATTAAAAATGACAGTTGATCTGAACGATATTAAGACCAATACGGATAAATAAGGGTGTAGGGAGCTGTTGGCTCGTGTGGCTTGAAGGGCTTGCCACCATCCTCCTGTGAAATTGAACTCGGCCACCGGTCATTAGTTGACTTAGGACTAAGTATTAATAATAAGGTTTTTCCCCCAAATAAATGTAATTCCCCCAATTGGTCTGTTTTTAACTTTTTATTCTTGTTTTACATCGTTTCAAATTCCAGACCAACGGTAGCTCACCAACCGTAACGGTGCTCATAGACATAATTCGTCTCTTGGTCTTTGATTCTATGGCGATTACACCACTTGAGATCTCCTTGGCGTCGAATTTAAACCAATTCTGAAAAATCGTTTTTAAGTATTTGGCGCTCCTAAACCATTAATAAATACGGCATACTAAAGGAACTATAAGGATATTGATAGTTTTGTTTTATTACAATAACTAAAGTTAAATTAATATTTTAATTGCAATGTCAGGCAAATAACCAGAGCGATTATTATTGATGTTGAATATAATTGTCATCAGGGCCCGAAGCAAATCGTTTTATCGAAGGCCCTTCTCATTGTTGTAGCGTTATAATAATAAGCATGTTTTTTTGCACCGGGGAAATTCATTTAATCGCGGGTGCTTCTAGCTGTCGCATCAGCTAATAATCATATTTATGGGCCCTTTTTTAGCACCGGGGCCCGGGCAAAATTGGACCCTCTACCAAATTTAAAAACGAAAAAATATCTTTCATTTAAAATATATAATTTATCATAAATAATTCAAAGCTAACTAATTTGCTTGAACGTAACGCGCGGAAGATAAATTTTGAAAAGAGGATTATTTAAAGAGTAAATTGGAATTTTCTCGCCATCGATGCCCAAAAATAACGTTTAAATTTTATCGTTTGTACGTGATGCGTCCATAAACTGGGCCATATGCCTGCCCATCAGGGACTTAACCCTACCCATTAAAGGGGTATCGACAAAGAATACGTATTTTTGGGGGCATCTGGGCCGTTACGTTTGTGTTCGTATTTAATGTCCAACTGGGAGTTTTGAAATAAGACGAAAATTAAGATTTGCATCACGGCGAGTGTCGACAATTTATCAGGATTAACAATTAGGCGATGGTCCAAAGAACCTCCCCCCGGGTCCCATCCCTCCTCTTATAAGGGCCCTCTATAATCCTAATCCCGAACTAATTCCGCGAAACGCGTTAAATTTTATAAAGATGGCGCTCTATAATGAAGCAGCTGCCAGGCGCGCGCGTGCGCGGTGTGCAATTGGAAGCGGCGGCGCGAGGGCCCTATTGTTGGCTAGGTAAAGAGCGCCACGGTACCCAAACACGTCCAAGAATTGAATCCGATGAGCCACCACGGATTAAGTCATATTCGGCAGCCCATAAAGACCTCGTGGATTCGCGGCTCGCAAATTAAAGGCGCTAGTCACGCGAGAATGCGAGCGCGTGCTCGTCGCGTGGACCCCGTAGACTATACGGAGAAGGTGGGAGAACAGGGGTCCTCAATCCTCCCCGGGCGCGCTTTTCCGTCGCCTCGCTTGCCCCAAAGGGGGGCGTACATCCCCTAGTTAAGTAGGTAGTGGCGATTTAAGCCCGCGAGTGGGTCTTCAGCCGGGCTAGCGTGGCGACGTTGTATTGTCGCGCCCACGGTGACAATTCCAACATTGGCGTCAACACAGTGTTTGTAAATCCAATGACAAATCACCCCCTCGCGGATGACTCTATTTAGGAAATTTTCGAGAGACGCGGATTATTGGGCACGGTTCTTCAATGTTCGCGTGAGCCGAATGTTTAGATTTCTGCAGATACGGACGTGGAAGGGCCATAAATGATAAATGAGGGAGAGATTATATCAACTTGATTTCCTAATTTATGTGTACGAAGGGTATGCGTTTCTATTGTTAATTATATAACAGAGAGTTCCCACAGATTTCCCACTTTCAAATTTCCTGACTTGTCCAGAATTTCAACAACTTATGGTTAAAAATTACTTTAATTTTGAATATAAAATTTTCGACATAAAAATGGTTTGGAAATATAACTACTTTCACATGTAAGCGGTAAAAAACGGTCTGAAACGGTTTAAAACCAATTAGCCTGGTTCACACAACTCCTTCGAAACGTTTTGAATCGATTTGAACCGATAATTGTTTTTATTAGCTCTAAAAATCCCCTAATTTTTTATTAGTTCTAAAATTCCCTGATTTTTATTAGTTCTAAAATTCCCTGATTTTTTATTGGTTCTAAAATACCCTATTTTTTATTAGTTCTAAAAATTCTATATATTTTTAATAATTCTGAAATTTCCCGGATTTCTTTGAAAGTTCTTAAAACTCCCTAATTTATGTATTAGTTCTAAAAATTCCCTAATTTTTTTATTAGTTATAAATTTTTCTTGTTTTTTATTAGTTATAAAATTTTCTTGTTTTTTATTAGTTATAAAATTTTCTTGTTTTTTATTAGTTATAAAATTTTCTTGTTTTTTATTAGTTATAAAATTTTCTTGTTTTTTATTAGTTATAAAATTTTCTTGTTTTTTATTAGTTATAAAATTTTCTTGTTTTTTATTAGTTATAAAATTTTCTTGTTTTTTATTAGTTATAAAAATTCACTGTTTTTTCATTAGTTCAAAAGTTACCTTTTTATTTTATTAGTTCTTAAATTTCTATTCCCTATTTTTATTAGTTCTAAAAATACCATATTTTTTATTAACTCTGAAAATTCTCGGATTTCTTAAAAAGGTCTTGAAACTCCCTAGAATTTTCAATAGTTCTTAAAACTCCCTAATTTTTTTACAAGTTCTACAAAATTCTCTAATATTTTTATTAGTTCTAAAAATTCCCGTTATTTTTAATTAATTCTACAAATGTCCAGATTTCTTCGGTAATTCTTAAGACTCCCTATATCTTTCCCAGTATTTCAATTTACTACGGCAAACGCGTATAATTTATTTTCAACTTCTTAAGACTCCTAGTATCTGACAGGAAGCCATTTACGAATGAATACTAAAGCTTTCAAAAACGACCCAAAAGTGCCGTAACCGCACGCTAAATATCACAACTTCTATAAAACAAAATTTTCCGCCCACAAAACATCAAAACATAACTTTCCGAGAGTGAGAGAAGAACATAAAAACCAAACCGCGTATACAACCAACAAAAAAAACTACTTTTTAAACCCGTCTTACAAAACTGAGTAAAAATTTCATTCGCGCAGTATTTCTCAGATCCTTTTCCCAGATAACCAAAAAAAACATTTCCTCCTCCTTCGCATCATCTTTGGTACGCACAAAAGCCCAGAGAATGAAGGGGAGGGGGGTCCAAACGCTACTCGACAAGGCCCACCAGAGATCGGAGACATTTTCGAGAGGGACACCCGCCCGACGCACCCCGAGTTAGCCTAGGATGTTAAACATTAATCTAAAGCATTTCCAACAACATTACTGATAAGCGAGGCGTCCAACGCCAAAATAATGATAAAGAATCCCCACCCACACCGCTAGTGGAGCGGACGACGAAGTCTTTTGACTATCGCCGCAGACTGTACCGTACCCTTCTACCTCTTACCCTACCACCAACTAAGTCTCCTTTTTCTGACTTCCCTAGCTATATAACGTAAGGAGGTTGCGTTCTTTGAAACGTAATATTTTTATCAGCTTACGGAAATACAAAAAGAGACGGTTTATTTTTCTCTCCTTGGAGGCGGGCTTTCTATCTCGGCTCGATTTCTTCTCATTGCGCCGGGTTTCTATATATACGAAAAACTAACAAAAATATATGACTGTCTTCAAAAATCATAAAAGACAGAGAGCTTTGGGACGATATATGGCCGCGGCGTTGCCCACCTTTCTCTCCCCAGATGGAGGCGCGTACATTCGCGGCGAGAAAGAAAAAGCTGCCCTCCAGGCGTAGAAACGTTCGCGCCGAGAAAAATATCTTTATTTTTGCGACTCTTTTCCGCGCTGTCTCGCGCGGCCCCTGTCGGCTCGTCTTCCCACCCGACACCGCCGAGTGATTGTTGCAGACTCCCACCGGCAGAAATTTCTCTCCGCGCACCGTTTATAACCGATTTGATTTCCGTTTCTTCTCATATAGGCGTCATACCGGTTCTCCTCTCTCTCTCTCTCTCTCTCTCTTTGGACGTTTTTAGCTCAGTTTTTCTTATATTTATTCTTTGCCTCATTTCTCACGGTATTCGGATCCACAGACGGGTGCATGCTTTCGTCCCGTCCACGTTTCTACTTTTGTTCAATTATTGTATAAATTGTTTTTCGTTTTAAGAATCGTTTATTTATTGAATAAATTGATTTTAGTTTTAAGAATCGTTTATTTATTGAATAAATTGATTTTAGTTTTAAGAATCGTTTATTTATTGAATAAATTGATTTTCGATTTAAGTATGAAGAGTTATATTATTGAATAAATTGTTTTTCGTTTTAAGAATCGTTTATTTATTGAATAAATTAATTTTCGATTTAAGTATGAATAGTTATATTATTGAATAAATTGTTTTTCGTTTTAAGAATCGTTTATTTATTGAATAATTGGTTTTAGTTTTCAGAATCGTTTGTTTATTGAATAAATTGTTTTCGTTTTAAGAATCGTTTGTTTATTGAATAAATTGGTTTTAGTTTTCAGAATCGTTTGTTTATTGAATAAATTGTTTTCGTTTTAAGAATCGTTTGTTTATTGAATAAATTGGTTTTAGTTTTCAGAATTGTTTGTTTATTGAATAAATTGTTTTCGTTTTAAGAATCGTTTGTTTATTGAATAAATTGTTTTTCGTTTTAAAAATCGTTTATTTATTGAATAAATTGTTTTCGCTTCAAGTATGAATTGTTCAATTATTGAATATATAGTTTTTCGTTTTAAGAGTCGTTTATTTATTGAATAAATTAGTTTACATTTTAAGAACCGTTTATTTATTGAATAAATTGGTTTTCGTTTTAAGAATAGTTTATTTATTGAATAAATTGGTTTTCGTTTTAAGAATAGTTTATTTATTGAATAAATTGGTTTTCGTTTTAAGAATAGTTTATATATTGAATAAATTGGTTTTCGTTTCAATAAATTGTTTTTCGTTTCAAGTATGAATTGTTCAATTATTAAATAAATTGTTTTCCGTTTTAAGTATGAATAAATTTGTAAGTCAGATAAATATGATGTTAGTTGATAGCGAGGTAATGGGAATTTATACGGAGAGAGTAAGTTTAACCGTACCATTAAGTGACTGAACTCCGGGTAGTGGGCTTAATGCACGTACGTTGGAGCTAAACGTGTGAAACACTTATACAGGCGATAGTAAATCATAAATAGGCCAAATTCTAAAGTCTGTTTTAAAAAAAAATTAATATTATTAACTATTTGAAATTTTGATATTTTATTGTGATATTTTATAATTGAGATAATATATTAAAACAGGAAATGACATGTGTATACACTAGGAATGTCTAAGCAAGACTGTGGTGACCCTGATGATTCCCATAGAAAGTGGTCAAAATTTCCGTTCACGTCGTGTTACGTTAAAATCTGCACCGATTCGACACTAAGCATTGGCTCGAACAGAATTTCACTAACCGAATTATCTATTTTTTAACCATCTTAATTCGTAAATTTACGCCTAACTAAACCAATTTCGTGAGCAACATTACAAATTCTCATTTTTTTCATTTTTTGGGTCGGCGGCTTCTTAGTGACGGCAACCAGCCAATGATTTTCAAATACGTGTTAGGCTTACCCAGTCCCATTGAGTTGGGAATAAATAAAGGTACAACTAAATCTGGCTGGCGCGGGACCAATTTCGTTCAATAAGGAGACTTTATCAACTATATCGTTCTCCCGTGGCGGCATCTGTCTCTAGTGGTGGCAACTATATTGCAATTGAATTTTTTCGTGAATCTGATGCGAAATTGAAATGTATGATTACTCGTAACAAATAAACCTTTGAAGTTGTTTAAAAATAATTTTATTCTGTCAACACGTTCCTTTTTAACTCAAGTTACGGTGAGTTAGCTAATATTTATTTATTTTTAGCCATATAACTTTACAAAATATAGATGGCGCAACCGCCTAATTATAAAGATGAATTTTGTACAGTCTTATCAGAACAGGTCCCGCGTAACCATGGCAACCGAAAATGTAATTGTAATTCTAGCAGTATTATTCCCAATTCAATGGGCTTACCATTGCTAGTAAAGCACAGAGCCTAAGAATTCGACTGTTAACGAAAGAGAGAATGTGGTTAAACAGAGATAATACATTGTGAGAAACAGGTTTTCAAAATCAAGATATTCATTCTAAATTTACAATCTCATTTCATTTGCCAGATTCAATAACGTAAAAGCATATGTATCATAATTACTCATAAGTATGCCACTGTACCTTTATTCCATTCAAAAATCTTCACTAACGGTTTGTTTCACCACGAACCAGTAAAAAGGTGGACTACGTTAGAATTTAACCTTTTTATTCATCCTCGTAATTTAGGAAATCACACTATTGGCCTATAACATATTTATTTAAGCCAATGGTAAACCTTTAAAAAGGAATTTTAGTCAGTAGCTTTATTGAAATTTATAAACTCGCTCGGTTTGTATGGATGAGTTAAATAATGAGTAGTTTAGAAAAAGAAAAGGTTGGGGAAAATGACCAATACGGTTTGGTTCAGTGATCACTTTCCGAAAATGGAACAAGTCGTCGAAGTGGGATATTCCACCAGCGTTTTTAAAACCCATATCAAGCCTAGAAGAGTTAGGCCTAGGCTCAAAAGAATCTGCAAAGACTCCAGAAAAGCTCAACCTTAATTTCAACTATTTTTTCAATAAACCTGCTTCTTTTATTTGACAATGCAAATTTATTTTAGAACCTGAGTCTCCGAAATCTTAATTAATTGCATTAACAGCACTTGACAGTATATTGTAGTTCATTTTGGCTCATAAGCCTTCGTTGTTCAAACCGGTTTGTTTACTAAAATAATGGAAGTCGGTATACCAGAAGAAGAGCTAATTGTGCGACTGCATAATCGGCATTTGAGATTCGATGACGTCAAATATGACATCAAATATGACGTCAAATATTACGTAGCGTACGGATGACGCAATATCTGTGAAACAAACCGTTAGTAACGAAATAGAGCTAGTTGCATACTTATGAGTAGTTATGTTACATATGGTAAAAGTATTTTCAAATATAACAAGTACAGCCAACTTCAATAGTTTTGACACGCGCTTTTATTTTATCGCAATTGGTCTATATGGTACTATTGCGTGAGACTAATTTTAAGAACGCGCTGCCTTAAACAGTGCAAAATTTTTGTTAACCGATAGATGGCGGTAATGTTATTGGAACTAGCAAATTGTTACCTTCTGTCTAACAGCCAGTTTGCAGATATTAAGTATTAAGCCTCGCTGCTGTATAAGTTTAGGTAATGACCATTCAGCTAAAGCTTTTGAATAATTTGCTTTAAGCAAATACCCCTTTAGTATCCTTAGCGTGACTTGTAAGGCTACACTTCATTAAATAAGATTTCCAAATGTTCTAACATTCATCGGTCACGGGTATAATTAGGAATGAAGCCTTACAAATTCCAAGTTAATATATATACAGGGTGTTTCAAAAGGTTATGCAAAAAATTTAAGGAGTTGTAGGAGGTGAGTTGAGAAGGAAGCCTGTTTTTTTCCCATTTTCCTACGATGAGTTAAAAGAGCGCCAGAGAGCTTCAAAGTGTGGCCTACTAGCCCCTGGAAGTAGGCTGCAACAAGTCTAAAACCCAGAAGCAAGGAAACAAATTTTCCTACTTTGTTCTTCTATGTTTAATTAAACTCATTGCACATTTCTTATTTACTCATTTGTTTTTTTTTTTTGGGTTATTTATCTCAATTCCCACGCATTCGCCAATTCATCGTACCCCTGAAATCGCATTTCCCTGCTGCTTAGTTTTGCGCTTGTTGCAACCTACTTCCAGGGGATAGTATGTCACACTTTGAAGCTCTCTGGCACTCTTTTAACTCATCGTAGGCAAATGGGACAAAAACCGGCATACTTCTCAACTCACCCCCTACAGCTCCTTAACATTTTTGCATAACCTTTTGAAACACCCTGTATAATTTTTCGACCTAATTTATCCAAAAGATCAGCTTTAAAAATATTTCGAGTTTTATACAAAGGTGCTAGATTGGACGTCGAATTCCGACTTGTTAGCTCACCCATAGGTTGGGTAAAAAGAGTGGGGGAGGCGTCCATTTTTCTAACTGTGACAGCAAACTTCATATTTTCCTCAAATCGTCTTCACTGGAAGAGTGAAAAGATGAAAGGGGGGGGGGGGGGTCATTCTTTATTTCTCGGGGAAGGAGTAGGCACGCCCTCTTTCGGTGGTCGAAAGAAACACATTCCTCCCCCGTTTCTCTCTTTTCAAAGGTGTTTATGGACGACACCGCACCCGCGGAATAGAAGAATTCAATTTTCTTATCTGTATAGCTTCCTAAAAGAGCCCACCTACCCACGACATGACGGAAGAAATATAAAATATGGCCGTGTTTATAGAAATAAATGTTCATGTAGAATAATGGGCCAGCGACTTACGTATGACTTAAAAACTTAAAGAGTAAGTTGAAAATTATTCGTTACCAACTTAATTTTGTTATCAAACGAAGCGCGTACGTTTAAAATACCCAATTATAAAGTTTCGTTGCTTTGCGTTTCGTAGTTAATTAGAAATAATTAATAGAATGGCCAAACAATTTGAATTTTAGCGTGGTGATTGACGTCATTGACTACACGTTATTTCTCATTGGCCGCTATCCTGAGGCTATCCCCCCGCAAAGCTTTGTAGAGTTGGCAAATCGAGGTGGACTTGGCAAAATGAAAATAATGAAACATGTTTGTTAATTAAAAAACTACTAAATCGATTGTAAACGATGTTGTAACAAATCATTTAGAATTTCCCAGCAATTTACTTCCCTAAAGTCATTAACTATGTTTGAGATATCTATGTAATTGCTTCTCCTTATGTACAATTTACAAGACCCGATTTCTATGCTAGGCAGCTAGTGTGTCGGAACTTTAGTTCAGCCTTGTGGTAAAAGCTTTTTAAATAGTCATTTTTCCTACAGCACCTTATAACATTCAAAGGCAGATAGACGCGTGATAGAGTATATCGGTTGTTCGTTATTATTTCAGTGTTCATTTTCTACGTTAAATTTGGCAATCTGTATAAAATATATAAAAATTCCTAGTTTTAATTTCTATAGGAGATGTTACAGTTTTCTTTTACTTAGGGTAAATGAGGTAAGTCGTAAATATTATAGTGATATTCTTTAGGAAGTGAAAATTTTACAAGCCAATATTCCTAAAGTTGCGTTGGGTAAAGATAACGTGTGATACAGTGTCGGTTGTTCTTACGTTAATATTTCAGTAATAAGTGTTTGAATTGTTTATGTTATATTTGGGTATGAATAATTTCAGTTATTCAAAGCAGTTCAGTTAAACAATAACTACTATTCGTCAGGATGAAATGTATCTATGTTTTACTACAGCGGGATACACGACGAGAAAATAGTAAGCGGTTTTGATGGGATTATTAAATTGCTGTAGCATCGTTCAATCTCTTTTTTCTTCTTCGTGTATCTCGCTTTATATATATATAATGCTTCACTCACTATATAACTAGACGCCGAACCGTTTTCGTCATTGAATTGTGAATAGTACCGCTAGAATGACATAGGCGCGTTCGGTAGTCGTGGTTTCGCGAAACAAATTCTGAAATTTCGAGTCGGCGCACTCAGCCGTCAACTCTATCATTATACGGGTGGCGCCATCTATAACTTTCAAAGTACATTAGTACTATTAATTCAATTGTATAGTGCCATTCGGATCTGAGTACTCCTTTCTGACATTCATTGTGTATTTTACTCGGTCGTGTTTTATAGTTATATTGTGCATTTTCATTATTATTTTTTCTCGCTTTTTCACTGTTTTTTTTGTGTGTATATATATTTGTATATATTTACCCTTGGCGCGCTTGGTGTGAAGGCTCCACGCTATATGCACCAATTCCTCACACTATGTTATTCTGCCCCCCTCCCTATAGTTCCCGCCTTTAACATCGGATGGCGCCACCGATTATAATTTTAATAAAACATTTAAATTGAAATCTACCGTAACAATTCAAACTTAGACGACTTGACAAACTTTGTTTTTTACTTGGCGAATTTCCCTCACCTCCCCCCCCCCCCCCCCCCCCCCAACGTACTCTCTTCGGTTCGCCACTGGTTACATTTCGGGAAGCACATGATCAAATGAACAAGAAAAATATAAAGTAGTTAAGTTTCTATTCCGAAAATATATATGCAACTTACGTTCCATAAAAGAAAACAATAAAAATTAAAAGTTGTAAATGTTTTTCTCCGCGTCACGAGATTAAGCTTTTTAGTACTTTATTGGCACGCGCGTTTCACACGTGGACTTCCAAAATCTTGATCGATTCGAGCGCGTGCTCTGTATCTTCAATAACTATAGCTAGTGACGTAGAAAAACATTTACACGTGACCTCCCGTATTTTATAGAAACACCTATTAGAACCTTGGAGGAATAAAACAAGTATACAGGAGTTGCGGAGAGGTTTGAAATCGGTTTCGTCAGTGACCGTGAACTCGCGCGAAACGGAGCGGTTCAAACGCGACTAGCGCCAACTGCATACGGAATTTTGCAACTATTCTCATTTTATAGCATTGTTTTCGCGTCGTCTGGTTTGTTTTATTCCTCCAAACAAATACGAGTCATTTTGGAAAAAGGCGCAAGGAATTTAGAAATGTTTCAAAACAAACCAGACGACGCGAAAACAATGATATAAAATGAGAATAGTTGCAAAATTCCGTATGCAGTTGGCGCTAGTCGCGTTTGAACCCCTCCGTCTCGCGCGAGTTCACGGTCACTGACGAAACCGATTTCGCAGCTCTCCGCAACTCCTGTATACTTGCTTTATTCCTCCAAGTTAGAACAAACCTTCGAAAATCTTTGACAAGTTGTATTCAAACTATGACAATTGCATCGGTACCCGTCGGGGGAGCACGCTAATCAACGCACTATTAAAGGGGAACGGTCAAGCTTTAACCAGTTAGATAGCCCTATAGCCCATTAAAAACTAAAATTTATGGCGAAAACCGCATCAAAAAATATTAAGTGGTTAATTTTTAATAAAAAAAAGAAATTTCGGGAAATCGAAAAGCGCGCGTCCGCCGCGACATCAGGTGAGTAGTCGGTGAGACAGAAAAACAATGTAAAAGCGCGCGCTGCTGAAGACGCAAAAATTTGTTTCGCACGCGCGGCGCGTTCCAGTTATAAGAGAAGTAAGCCTAAATTGGGCGATATCAAAAGTTAGGATAGTTCGCAAATCGCTCATACGGGGTTAGGGGCGCTGGTGGCAGCCCCTAAGATGGCGGCGAAAATTCCAACCCAAACACCTGGCGTTATTTTTCGTTTCAACTTTTTGGGCCAAAAGCTATTTTTTCAAGACAAAAAAGGTACGTGTCAGTATATTGAACGTCTTGTTAATCTTTTGATACGGAAGTAAGGCCATATTTGGAAAAGCTTGTCCGTTCCCCTTTAAAGTGTGAAGTCCTCCCTCTAATAGGTATTAATTAGTTCACCCTTATGTCAATTGCACTGGTTTTAAAATTAACCAAAATTTTTGGGGGGAGGCTTCCTTATCCTCCTCAATAGGGGTGTCACTTCTTATAGATCGATTTAAATTTAATGGTGGATGTGATAACAGCTGATACGTAAAGATAATACACTTTGATCTTAGCCAAATCTGACGACGTGTATAACTTAAAAGGAATAAAACCTGCAAAACAATATTTATGGAAGACCCCTTCCATTTTCCAATTTCCCTGTACAGTGGCGCCAAACATTTTTAAAGCCAAAGGCAAGAGCGGCCAGAGCTGCAAACGTTGGTCTAATATGATCGGAGATAAACTAGTGGCCAGCATTGTCAAACTAACAAGGAGAGTACCCGAGGTGTTTATTTCCCATTTTGTTCAAAGTCGGGCGAAAGGTGTTTGACCACTTAAAACAAAAAATCTCCATTTAAAGGGAATATAACCTCTGGTATTTGGTGTGGAACACCAACGTTTGCAGCTCTGACCGCTCTTGCCTTTGGCTTTAAAAATGTTTGGCGCCACTGTACAGGGAAATTTGAAAAAAATGAAGGGATCTTCCGTAAAGATTGCTTTGCAGGTTATATTCCCTTTAAAAAAGCATGGGATTTTCTCGGTTTTACAAAATGGGTAATTTGGACCACATTTAGGTAAATTTCATCAAGTTTGGTTAATTGGAAAATTTTTGGGGTAAAATTCTAACAATTTTCGGGTAAAATAAGGAAAAAATCTAATTTTTGTTTTAAGTGGTCAAAAACATTTTCAACGTCTGCTTTTGGGAAATTTCATATCTCATATAGGTACGACTTTGAACAAAATCGGCAATAAACACCTCGGGTACTCTCCTTGTTAGTTTGACCTAGGAGCCACAAACACAGCACCCCACACAAGGAGAACGCAACCCGTCAAAAGTCGTGAATTTTTCTTGCGTACATTTTTCATTGGCTAGACGCTTAAGCGCTTGCTGCCATCGGAAAGGGAAAATTCAGAAATTGTCTCCCCCCCCCCCCCGCCCGTAAAACGTTCAGCTTAAAGGCTCGTCCAATGAAATATGTACACAACACTGCGTTAGCGTGTTTAAAGGCTAGCTGCGTTCTCCTTGTGTTTGTTGCTCCTAGGTTTGACAATGCTGGCCACTAGATTCTCTCGTATGATACGAATTGTCAAACTAAAATTCCAGAAATTAATTGAAAACATTAGCCGTGCACAGGCCTACGCGTAAAAACGCCAATAATATTTAAAACCCGAACGAAATTTATTAATAACAAGAAGATTGATACGAATAAAAAACGGCTCATCAAAGTACAATAATAAGCAGCCATTCTTATTTTTGAAAGCGGAATAACGTATGTGATAACTGCGGGGATGCGGACGGATCACGGATGGTACGATGCCGGAAGCATCGAGTTCCTGAGCGCGTATTATAAGACCTTTTGCGCCCAACCCTACTCCGGCTCGGTTTTCGTCTATTTCTGCCAATATAATAGTCAGAAACTAAAGAAAAGATAGAGAAAGATAGGCTTTCAGTGTTTTCTTTCGTCGCCGGTAGGGGGCGGGTCTCCTTTATACCCTTTTCGCCCTCTCATAAAAGCTCATAGTTTTGCGGGGTCGAGTTAGGGCCTTTGCCGGCCGCCACTCGAGCGTTGGCTACTTCCTTCCTCTCGGGTCTTCCAAAACCCGCGGGTCAAATAATACCCGACGCCGCCACCCGCGCTTTTTAAAAAGAAGGGTCGCCCCTACAAGCTGGCTGTCCCGGACGCTTCCGGTGGATACGCGCGTCCCCCCCTCCTAGTCCTCCGCGGACCATCAGCCATCGTCCTTATCCTCGACGCTACACTCTTGGCTGCCTTCGCCGTATACCGCACGACAAACACAAAGGAGATTTATAAGTAATGTGTAAAGTCCACAATGGAGAGCCCTCGCTCGCCCTCTGCCGGAGAGAAAGAGAAATATGCTTTTTGCCCATTCCTGTTCGCATTGGCTTACTACAATCGGATCGTACGGAACAGTGATGACATTGGTCGTATGCCCAAAGTTTCGAGATTGGTATCCCAGTGCTTTTCTTTTACGAACCTTGATCTAAACCATTAAAATTAAACATGTACGAGTTAATAGGCGAAACTATAAAGTCCAGGGGGCCTGAAAAGATGGTAGTCACGTGACTTTGTGAAGATGTGCAGCGCCATCTATCCTAAGAAATACGAACTATTATTCATTTTATTTTGCTAATGGTGGTTTAAATTTTAATCGTTTCAGCTAAATTATCTAATTATTACTATTATTTAAAACACTTTGTAAAAGAAAGTTAATTAGCTGTCTGCAGCATCTGGAAGGAATACATTTTTCTTTACCGTCGCACGGCCAACTATGAGCACAAGTTACCGAATCGAAGTTGGCTGTGAAATGGTAGTCACGTGATTTTGTTTTCCCATTTTAACAAGTTGGTTAAGACCATATTTTCTTTATAGTTTCGCCAATTTCCCGCCAAACCACGGGTGTGTACACCACCCGAGGGGTCGGAAATACGAAATACAGCCTAGAATTCTTCAAAATCTCGAAATCCAGAAAGAAATCAAGAAATCTGACGTGAAATCGAGAAATTGCCAAATCCTGAAAACAGTGGCGTAGCTGATGGTCCGCAGGGCCCACGGTGCGGGGGGGCTCGAGCTTCGGGGGGCCCCGCTAACCATTTAAAAAATTTTATAGGGGGGCCTCATAGAGATTTTTGCGGGGGGCCTCTGAGTTCTAAGCTACGCCACTGCCTGAAAACCCACGAGAAATCCAGAAATCCTACGGGATATCAAGAAATTGCTAAATCCAGAAATCCGACGGGAAATCGAGAAATTGCAAAATCCTGAAATCTGACGGGATATCGAGAAATTGCAAAATCCTGAAATCTGACGGGATATCGAGAAATTACAAAATAATGAAATCCGACGTGAATTCGAGAAATTTCAAAATTCTGAAAACCCACGAGAAATCTAGAAATCCGACGTGAAATCGAGAAATTTGCGAAATTCTGAAAACACTCGAGAAATCTAGAAATCTGACGGGATATCGAGAAATTGCAAAATCCTGAAATCTGACGGGATATCGAGAAATTGCAAAATCCTGAAATCTGACGGGATATCGAGAAATTGCAAAATCCTGAAATCTGACGGGATATCGAGAAATTGCAAAATCCTGAAATCTGACGGGATATCGAGAAAATGCAAAATCCTGAAATCTGACGGGATATCGAGAAATTACAAAATAATGAAATCCGACGTGAATTCGAGAAATTTCAAAATTCTGAAAACTGACGGGATATCAAGAAATTGCAAAATCCTGAAATCTGACGGGATATCGAGAAATTACAAAATAATGAAATCCGACGTGAATTCGAGAAATTTCAAAATTCTGAAAAAACACGAGAAATCTAGAATTCCGACGTGAAATCGAGAAATTTGCGAAATTCTGAAAACACTCGAGAAATCTAGAAATCTGACGGAATATCGAGAAATTGCAAAATCCTGAAATCTGACGGGATATCGAGAAATTGCAAAATAATGAAATCCGACGTGAATTCGAGAAATTTCAAAATTCTGAAAACCCACGAGAAATCTAGAAATCCGACGTGAAATCGAGAAATTTGCGAAATTCTGAAAACACTCGAGAAATCTAGAAATCTGACGGGATATCGAGAAATTGCAAAATCCTGAAATCTGACGGGATATCGAGAAATTGCAAAATCCTGAAATCTGACGGGATATCGAGAAATTGCAAAATCCTGAAATCTGACGGGATATCGAGAAATTGCAAAATCCTGAAATCTGACGGGATATCGAGAAATTGCAAAATCCTGAAATCTGACGGGATATCGAGAAATTACAAAATAATGAAATCCGACGTGAATTCGAGAAATTTCAAAATTCTGAAAACCCACGAGAAATCTAGAAATCCGACGTGAAATCGAGAAATTTGCGAAATTCTGAAAACACTCGAGAAATCTAGAAATCTGACGGGATATCGAGAAATTGCAAAATCCTGAAATCTGACGGGATATCGAGAAATTGCAAAATCCTGAAATCTGACGGGATATCGAGAAATTGCAAAATCCTGAAATCTGACGGGATATCGAGAAATTGCAAAATCCTGAAATCCGACGTGAATTCGAGAAATTACAAAATAATGAAATCCGACGTGAATTCGAGAAATTTCAAAATTCTGAAAACCCACGAGAAATCTAGAAATCCGACTTGAAATCGAGAAATTTGCGAAATTCTGAAAACACTCGGGAAATCTAGAAATCTGACGGGATATCGAGAAATTGCAAAATCCTGAAATCTGACGGGATATCGAGAAATTGCAAAATCCTGAAATCTGACGGGATATCGAGAAATTGCAAAATCCTGAAATCTGACGGGATATCGAGAAATTGCAAAATCCTGAAATCTGACGGGATATCGAGAAATTGCAAAATCCTGAAATCTGACGGGATATCGAGAAATTGCAAAATCCTGAAATCTGACGGGATATCGAGAAATTGCAAAATCCTGAAATCTGACGGGATATCGAGAAATTGCAAAATCCTGAAATCTGACGGGATATCGAGAAATTGCAAAATCCTGAAATCTGACGGGATATCGAGAAATTACAAAATAATGAAATCCGACGTGAATTCGAGAAATTTCAAAATTCTGAAAACCCACGAGAAATCTAGAAATCCGACGTGAAATCGAGAAATTTGCGAAATTCTGAAAACACTCGAGAAATCTAGAAATCTGACGGGATATCGAGAAATTGCAAAATCCTGAAATCTGACGGGATATCGAGAAATTGCAAAATCCTGAAATCTGACGGGATATCGAGAAATTGCAAAATCCTGAAATCTGACGGGATATCGAGAAATTGCAAAATCCTGAAATCTGACGGGATATCGAGAAATTGCAAAATCCTGAAATCTGACGGGATATCGAGAAATTGCAAAATCCTGGAATCTGACGGGATATCGAGAAATTGCAAAATCCTGAAATCTGACGGGATATCGAGAAATTGCAAAATCCTGAAATCTGACGGGATATCGAGAAATTGCAAAATCCTGAAATCCGACGTGAATTCGAGAAATTTCAAAATTCTGAAAACCCACGAGAAATCTAGAAATCCGACGTGAAATCGAGAAATTTGCGAAATTCTGAAAACACTCGAGAAATCTAGAAATCTGACGGGATATCGAGAAATTGCAAAATCCTGAAATCTGACGGGATATCGAGAAATTGCAAAATCCTGAAATCCGACGGGAAATCGAGAAATTACAAAATAATGAAATCCGACGTGAATTCGAGAAATTACAAAATAATGAAATCCGACGTGAATTCGAGAAATTTCAAAATTCTGAAAACCCACGAGAAATCTAGAAATCCGACGTGAAATCGAGAAATTTGCGAAATTCTGAAAACACTCGAGAAATCTAGAAATCTGACGGGATATCGAGAAATTGCAAAATCCTGAAATCTGACGGGATATCGAGAAATTGCAAAATCCTGAAATCCGACGGGAAATCGAGAAATTACAAAATAATGAAATCCGACATGAATTCGAGAAATTACAAAATAATGAAATCCGACGTGAATTCGAGAAATTTCAAAATTCTGAAAACCCACGAGAAATCTAGAAATCCGACGTGAAATCGAGAAATTTGCGAAATTCTGAAAACACTCGAGAAATCTAGAAATCTGACGGGATATCGAGAAATTGCAAAATCCTGAAATCTGACGAGATATCGAGAAAATGCAAAATCCTGAAATCCGACGAGAAATCCCAAAATCCAAATCCCGCCGATAAATGAACTTCTCGCGTGGGCCGCTGCGTGGCTCTATGTAAATTGAAAAAGCTAATTCAATTCCACTTATCTAAATACAAAAGTTTAATTAATACATCTCTTACGAGAGAAGTAGGCAGTTAGGTCATTACAGTTCAAATTTACCGAGTCTATTACTTATAAATTTAAGATGTAAAATACAGGGTGTTAACTAAAAAATGGACCAGGACGAATATCTCAAAATGTGTTTTAGCTACGATTTTGAAATTTTAGGTTGTTATAGAGCGCTCAGGGGATCAACCAACTATGAAAATTTGAATGACCTTGAACCATGTCTTCAAGGTAGTTCGAAAATTAACTTGAGAACCGTAAGAGTTACGAAGTTGGTTCCAATTAGAAAAGTGTTCCCCGTCTCATTTTATGGCTAACTAGCTTTGACTCGATCTGATTTGCGAAATAGGAAGTTGATAAGTGTTAGGCCATAAACAAGAAGGTCGTTAATTTAACCAGACCTCACCACTTACGTAAAGGTTTGCCTTGCAACACAGTCCACGCCAAATTTAACCAATGAATGAGTGAGTTGCTAGATTGAGTTGCTATGAAGTTTATTTAGTAGACTGAGTTGCTATGAAGTTTATTTAGTAGACTGAGTTGCTATGAAGTTGGTTTTGTAGACTGAGTTGCTATGAAGTTGATTTAGTAGACTGAGTTGCTATGAAGTTGATTTAGTAGACTGAGTTGCTATGAAGTTGATTTAGTAGACTGAGTTGCTATGAAGTTTATTTAGTAGACTGAGTTGCTATGAAGTTTATTTAGTAGTGAGTTGCTATGAAGTTGATTTAGTAGACTGAGTTGCTATGAAGTTGATTTAGTAGACTGAGTTGCTATGAAGTTTATTTAGTAGACTGAGTTGCTATGAAGTTTATTTAGTAGTGAGTTGCTATGAAGTTGATTTAGTAAACTGAGTTGCTAGAGTAACTTAATAATAATAATAATAATCAGCTATAAGTCAGTTGCAGGCTAAGAAAGACAAAATATATAGTACAATCGGCGGAAGGATACCTCAGGTCGTTTCCGGTCATTCCACCGCGCGAAATTTGAATTTGGCCATTTTACGGTCAAATTCGAATTTTGCTCTTTTTGTCGTCTTTTAGCGCCATCTAGAGACCAAAATTGGAATATTTATTTTTAAATTTCATAATTGTGGTGGCGAGCAAATTTAAAAGATAAGGCATTCCTATCATTCTTAAATTTAAAATAGTATGTATAAATATTTAATTTTGTAAATTTATTTCTACGTCTTACCAGTTAAATCGGCAGTTTCTTTTAAAATAGTTACCACGCTTTCTTGGGGGTAACGTTGTCTTAATGAGCTATAGACGTTTAAAATTATTTTTTTATCTTTACCTGTTAACAATTAACCTTTATCATGCTTTTTATAGTAACCTCTTGGGCTATTTAAAATATTTGGAGCTTCCATTATCGAACCTTCTTTAGCAAAATAATTCGGCTGTATTCAGTGATTAAACTCATGACAACATGAAATTAAAAAATAGATTCCAATTTCGGTTCCTAGATGGCGCGAAAATACGATGAAACTCACGAAATTTGAAATTGACCGTAAAGTGGCCAAATTCAAATTTCGCGCGGTCGACTGGCCGGAAATGGTCTGAGGTATCCTTGCGCCGACTGTACTATATATTTTGTCTTTCTTAGCCTGCAACTGACTATAGGCTAATACCCAAGGCACCATCTTAGGCTCAAGTCATCGAGTGACTTATAATGCCTTTAAACAGGTGGCCGGGTTACAAAGAGTAGGAGGGTGGTGGCAAGCCCTTCATGCCACGCGAGCCAACAGCTCCCTACACCCACTATTATCGTTATTGCTTGATTGTGTTGCTAAATGTGTTTGCTAGACCAGTAAGAGGGTTTTTTTAACAAATTGCGTGAAATTTTAAAATTAAAGTCCCTTCATTTTTAATATACCCTAAAAGTTCTAAATTCTAAATTTTAACGATTTAATATACCACGACAATTTTACATTCAGCCCTTTTATAAGTAACAGGAAGTATTGTTATTCAAATACTACAAACGAAAAAGGTTAAATGAAGATAAACAATTCCCCGTACATCTATCAACACAGCCACTTCCATACAATCCAAATATCGCACAGCGCCACAGACAGAGAGCTAGAATAGATCGTAAAAGACCACCTGCTACCGCCAATCAAACCGAATCAAAAACGAAAGTTTGATGATGATGCCGTTGGTTACAATACAAGAAGAAAGGCCGTTAAACGGAGGTGCTTGGTGGCTTTGTACTAGAAAGGTGTTTCGCGTCGTCCACAATAAATTATACTCAAAGAGGACACATAATCAAAAGACACCATACACGGGTCCCGCAAAATTTCTCCCATTGTCTCATTCTTTTGTAGCAACGGCCTTTTGGCAAACAGGTATGAATCCTCGATGGCAGCGGATCGGGTTCGTACTTTTAATTAATGAATGTGGAGCTTACTATCATTACGCGCGCCACCTAGCGGTTAGTCACGGAAGGAGCTAGTAGAAGAACCTTTTTTGTGTACGTGAAAATCATCCATTAATCTACTTTTAAGAACAGGTGACAGATATATTTATAAGCTCCCTTTAAGTATAGTGTGAAAAACCAATAGTCTTTCTGAACCTCAGCCAAAGTTAGAAACCTTACTAACAACGAAACAGTACAGCGCCTTTGTTTAAATCTTATATTCGGTGTAGAAAACAGGGTTATCAGATTCCAATTTTCATAAAAATAAAAATTAAGTTAACATTATCTGACCAAAACTTTAAATCATAAAAAATAGTTTTTGAATATTGGATTTAACACGATCTAATTTAGGATTTAGCCTTGGTTGATAATGATGCACGCGTGGTTATCTAAATTCACCTTATTCCCGATATACTCGGCAAGACTAAACTAGTTCATATAGATAGTAAATTTTCTTTGAAAACCTTGTTTCGTTATCAGGAAGTGCCCCAGATATTTAAGATTTGGGTACATTTGTTCGAATTTCATTCGTCCGAACGGTGGTACAAATGTCCGAATGATCATTTGTCCGAATGCCGGAAAACAGGATCGTATGTCCGAAAATGTATTTCATTTGTTCGAATTATCAAGGAGAGTCTAATAATATTAGACTCTCCTTGGAATTATCGTTTGTCCGTTAATATAAGAAAATAGTAACATTAACGTGAACCTAACCTTACCTAAAACCGCAATAAGAAATACTAATTTAGCGACAGAATTCGGACAAGTGATGCTACCGATTCGGACGAATGAAACAAACAAGTTGTCCAATTCGAACAATTGAAACATTTGTTATTTCGGCGGTTCGGACGAATGAAATTCGAACAAATGTACCTACACCATATTTAAAACTCGAAGCCTTGTCGCGTGTAAAATTATGTGCATTTTAAATTTACAACAATTGTCTACATATACGAAACACTATAATTAGGATTTATCTCTATTTGTTGGCAGAATGATTACCAGGTCACGTTGATGGCAATAAATACCAGTAAAAACGCGTTTTGATCTCAAATTTCAAAAAAAGTTCCGTCAGAAACAAAACGAATGTTTATAATTGTCAATTTCATGTTACGATTCAATAATTTGTCATTATATCGTCGAAATAAGTTTGAATTTTCATTGCAAAGCGTTTTATTTTCAATAGGCCTTGGTCACAATCAAAAATTTGCTTATTTTGAAAGAGATTTCACGCCTTGGTTACTTCGAAGTTACACCCAGCGCCACTTTAACTAGTGACATAAGTGTAAACTTCCTAATGAGATAAATTTTGAATAGCCAGCTAGGAGCAACAAACACAACACCCCGCACAAGGAGAACGCAACCCGTCAAAAGTCGTGGATTTTCTTGCGTACATTTTTCATTGGCTAGACGCTTTAGCGCCTGCTGCCGTCGGAAGGGGAAAATACCGAAATTGGCTTCCCCCCGCTCGTAAAACGTTCATCGTAAAGGCTCGTGGCGCTCGTCCAATGAAATGCGTACACAACCCTTCGTTAGCGTGTTTAAAGGCTAGCTGCGTTCTCCTTGTGTTTGTTGCTCCTAGGTGCCACTAACTATTGTAAGTCCTTGGCGGTTAAGCTATTTCCACCAATGTGAAAGCGGGTGAAAGGTTATTGACCTTTCCCCTTCTTTTCTATTGGGCAAAGAAAAAGCGTGACCTTTTGCTAACTCTCCCATTGGTGGAAGTAGCTTAACCACCTAGGACTTACTGGCGCCATCTTTTCAAAAATTACTTCATTAGGTCGATAAGATTTTTAGTTGTCATTGATGTTTATATTTCCTTTAAAGGCCCACCGAATCGTTTAAAATATTCGGGCCGAATTTCAGGTAGCTTCAATCACGTGACCAAAATATTTTCCCGCTTCCCAAAACAAGTGCTCCTGTCGAACCCGTCCTCAAAATTAAAACTATTCTGTAGCCCTTTTAATTAGGAATGAAAATTTCTGACTTAATTAGGAATGTATATTTCTGACGTAATTAGGAACGTAAATTTCTGACTTAATTAGGAACGTTAATTTCTGACTTAATTAGGAACGTAAATTTCTGACTTAATTAGGAACGTAAATTTCTGACTTAATTAGGAATGTAAATTTCTGACTTAATTAGGAATGTAAATTTCTGGCTTAATTAGGAATGTAAATTTCTGGCTTAATTAGAAATGTAAATTTCTGACTTAATTAGGAATGTAAATTTCTGACTTAATTAGGAATGTAAATTTCTGACTTAATTAGGAATGTAAATTTCTGACTTAATTAGGAATGTAAATTTCTGACTTAATTAGGAATGTAAATTTCTGACTTAATTAGGAATGTAAATTTCTGACTTAATTAGGAATGTAAATCTTTGGACAATTCGCGACCGAAACGAGTCTAGGTGGCGTAACAGTGCTATCTTATTCGAGGTAGCGCCTATAATCTAGCGTCTGCTACAGACCAATTAAAAAGTCATAAGAACGTTTTTTCTTAAATAAACTTATCGATGCCAAAATTATATTAAAATGCAAGTATCATTATTTATAAAATTAAATTTACGAATAACGACGAAGAAAAACTAGTAGCGTCTGCTTTAGCCGCTACCTATCTAGGTTTCAATGGCGAATCAAAGGTGGCGTAGTGGTAGTTTTCGGTCGCGAATACAGTAACTATCGCGTATCTAGAATCCCTGCAAGTGAAATGCCATTATTAGAAATTTATCAGAATCATAAGTTATCTAGACTGCACGTTACAATGAAAATTCACTATGCAGTCATATTTTAACATTATAGGGAGAAAATCAAAATAACATTATATGGGCTTTTCATGTTTTTTCACTTTAAAAATAAAGTTTGTGGGGCTAAAAGTAGGAGGAAGAGCTGAAGACTCATCATTAATCAGCCGCTGGATAGAGAGTACGCTAGCGCCATCTTCCGCCTAATCGAGAGATACTTCAATATAACCACAGAGAAAGGAGGGCCACTAGGTCGTTAAAATACGCATTAAATCTGGAGTATATTTATCAAAAAGATTCAACAAGGGATCATAAAAATACGTTATATAATCCACTCCCCAATTTCAATAGTGAAAGTTTGCTTTCAGAAGTAGCGGTTGCATTTTTCACTCCGAAAATTGGGAAATGCTTTTTGCGACAGCAGCGGCAGAAAAAGGAACTACAATCGAATCGAGAAGAAGTTAATGAATGGAACCCATCATTGGCCCTCTCCAAAAATAGTCAGGTCCGAATATATATATATATATATATATATATATATATATATATATATATATATATATATATATATATATATATATATATTAATATTTTTTTAAGTATGTTATTACATTTTTATTTGAATTTGAGTTCGTTGACTGATGAAAGAAAAAATATTTTCAACTTTTGACGTTGTATAATTTTAATTTTATTTTTATTACTCCTAGCATACGTAAAATAATCACTTTTAAGTATACCATAAAGGTATTTTCTTTAATCAAACCTTGTTCATCGGATATGACGTAAATTACGTCACTGCCAACACTTCCGGAAAAATCAGCCTTCATCGGTTGCTACGGGACCGATCATCCCGATATTTTGTCACGGTAGGCGTGGCCTTAATCGGAAGGCTTACTTTCTTCAAACTTAACTTATCGTATATACTATTCTCCACCACTCTCCCCCCTTTTCGGCTTTCCGTTGCTATATGCAACGCGTTTTGAAATTTTTAATGTTTAGGCTTAGTTTCTCCTTTAGATTTGACAGTCGCCAGCCAGATTTCCCGCACGGTACTGATGAGTTCCAAATAGAACGAAACCGGTCTACCGTTGGAATTTCTGGCTATATTTTTATTACTCGAAGATCTATTTGATCCGCGTTTCGCGTTTTTTGCTCGAAGATCTATTTGATCCGAGTTATTAGTAAGTTTTTTAATTTCTTCAAATTTGTTTAGGATTTAGCTGTATTATCCCTTTTAATTATGGACAAATCTACCTTTTCGCGTATTTTATCATCCTTCTCACAGTCCATAGGTGGTTTCTTCAAACTTAACTTACTGAGGTACGCCAGCCGCTTTGAAGCGCCTCAAGAATTCTGTTCAACTATCACTAGTTGTGGCTTAGGCGACAGTACGTGTGAGAATGTTAGGTTAGGCTTAGTTCATTAAATTTTTTAAGTTTAGAAATAAAATGGATTCCAGTGAATTTGATTAAAAACCTCAGCCGTACTCGGCTTAGCAGGTTATTTTTACTGAACACAATGGTTAATTACCATTACTTAAACTTTTAAAGAGCCGATTTCGAAAATAAAAGGTTTAAGACTTACTAAGCCTAATTATTTAACCGACAACAACGGCGCCATTTTGTCAAAATTGAACGTGAACGCTTCAGCTTGTCTACGAAACTACGTCGGAAATCGACTTCAGCAACGCCAAGTTTGTCGACATTGAACGACTAAAACTAACCATGATTTTCCTATTCCCAGTATTCACGCGTGCTTTTTAAAGCATGAACAGTGAGTTCCCTTAGATTCTTGGTTCATGGTTGCTGTAGGGTGCTATCAATAGTTGGTTACCATCAGTGGCGTAGCCAGAAATCGTTAAAGGGAATTGTTTAAACTATGTAAAGTACCTAAGGGGGATTGAGAAGGGGGTGAAATTTTAATTCAGCCAAATCTACACCGAAGGTGGGGTTTTGACACGGTAACCATCCCCTTGTCTACGCCACTGGTTACCATGGTAACTACCGAGTTATCATTGTTGTGATAATTTTCGATTTTTCATAATGCTAAATTTTGAAAAACAAACCAGCTTGTTCAAATAGGTTTTAAAAAAATTCGAACTTCTTGCTGGCCATTTAGAAAATACCAAAATAAATTATACTTTCAGAAATTAGTTGAAAATATACTCTTTGATTATTCTTCATTATTTTATTTCGGGATTTAAAGGGAAATCAATCAGAATAATATTCACGATCTGCGGGCGATTTGCAAAATTAAGGAAAAACAAGGAACACCAAATGTTATCTCAATCGCCGCGAATTTTGGGTAACGGTTAGCTAATAAACCGCGGAAGGAACTACGGGGGGTTCAAGGACCACCCGCGTAAAGCGGCAACACCCCTAGGGACACCCCTAACCGCGGGAAGTAAGAGGGAGGAAACGCAAAAATTCGGGAGATTGACAAATGGAATCAAATAGTTACGAAGAGAAACGGACCCAGCTCGTTTCACTTGACGCGTTCAGATGGCATCTCGGAGTTCTCGAGATACAGTCGCCATCTGTCGCGTGAATATCGAAACCATCAATCAAGACTCACTAGAGCCGAAACGTTACCTCACCCGGCTTCAAACTACACATTTAGTACGCGCAAACTGCACCCCTACCGTTTAGTTTCTACAAAAACATCGGGTTAACTACGACTTTAAACGATGGTACATCAAAATATAAATGGGCGATTATCCAACCTCCCGGTTTTTTTGTTTATTTTCGACGCCACACCGCGAATACACTACGCATGCGCGCGAGATTGTAGCGATTAAAAAAATGTAAGGGGGGGGGGACTAGCGGACTAGATTTCACAGCCCAAAGACAACTTACATTAATTAAATAGTTGTCAAGGAGTTGGTGCGCCGTATTAAAGGGGGTTTTTGTTTCCTATCCAAAGAAGAAGACACTTTGGTCCTCTGGCGTGCCGCTAGGGGGACGTTTTATCTCGTCGCCCGAGCAAAAAGATGAAGTCATTTGGGATACGTGACGAATGCCAGAAACAAAAACCCCTCTTTGTCAGCACGCGCGTTTCAAAGCGAAAGGAAGTGCTGCTTCTAGGTCTCCCTTTTTTGCTCTTTCCTCGGTTAATACTTTATCGCGAGAATTTAAGCGTAGCATAGCGACGCGTTTAAATGCTAGAAAGGGGTTTTTTACGGGTGTAAAAATAGACTTATTCAGAACCGCGAAAAAACTATATTTTTCTGTTTCCATTCATTCGGAGAATAAAAAATTAAATCGGATACATTTACCGTGTAGCCGCTCTTAGGAAACTTCTCCCTGAACACCAATATATTGCGGTTCACTATACCATAAGTAACATAACACTGATAAGTCTGACAAAGTGCTTTCAACGGCCAACTGATCAGGTTATTCAGTTCGTAATTTTCAGATATCGGATTTTAAGAAATCTGGTGTACAAACAGTGATAAATCGAAATAATTATTTCCGGAAATCTAGATATCCACAAGCAATATAGGAAATATTGGAAATCCAGGAGAAATATCGGAAATCTTGAGAAATAAAAAGGAAATATTTTCGATATATCTGGAAATCTAGAGAACTAAACGGAAACATTTTCGATATTTCTGGAAATCTAGAGAAATAAACGGAAACATTTTCGATATTTCTGGAAATCTAGAAATAAACGGAAATATTTTCGATATTTCTGGAAATCTAGAGAAATAAACGGAAACATTTTTGATATTTCTGGAGATCTAGAAATAAACGGAAATATTTTCGATATATCTGGAAATCTAGAGAAATAAACGGAAACATTTTCGATATTTCTGGAAATCTAGAGAAATAAACGGAAACATTTTCGATATTTCTGGAAATCTAGAGAAATAAACGGAAACATTTTCGATATTTCTGGAAATCTAGAGAAATAAACGGAAACATTTTCGATATTTCTGGAAATCTAGAAATAAACGGAAATATTTTCGATATTTTTGGAAATCTAGAAATCCAAAGAAATATAAGAAAATCTCGAGAATTCGAAAGAAATATTGGAAACCTAGATAAATAAATGGAATTTTTTTTTATATTTCTGGAAATATTTGGAAATATTTAAAAAAAATATCGAAAATATTTGGTGTGCAATTTTTTTCGAAGTGGTTACCCCCTAGGATCGATAATAAGTTATTCAGATTAGATTAATATTTTATACTCCTCTCTATTAACAATCTGATCTTAAATTTTAAATGATTTCTTATACCAAGTAACCAATCTGAACTGATTTGCTATAATTTATCTCACTAGATACAGTTAGCTGAACCAATATCTGATTTATACCAAAAGTAACATAATACCAATAAGTTTGTCAATTAGGAAAAATTATCACCGAACTGCTTTTCAGAGCTATTGCTCAATTAGGTTTAGGTCTCAGCACAGAGCCCCCTAATGCCTAAATATTCCTAAGGCGAAATATACTACTACTCAGTTCGAGTGCAAGTTCAAGTCGGACTTGGCGAAAATTTCAGTGTCGAAAAAAGGTTTGGCCCGGAAATTAATATTAAGACAATAGGAAGTGTCATACTTAGTGTTATTATGTTACTTCTGCTTATACCTTTAGAAAATATATAATCTTGTGGAAAGCAAATCAAAAATAAACTATCTGTTTTGACATATCAAGTGATCTAATAAAAGCTGAGCCTAAATATGCCCAAGGCGAAATATACTACTACCAAAAGTGACATAATTCACAAAAGTGTGACAATCCCTGTACTTTCGCATGCTAAAGGTTTAATGAATGCTCGACTCGAGATCGACCACATAAAAGACTATTTATTGCCACCTTTCTGTATCTTTTTTTAGTCTATGGTATTATATCGTAAGTAGATGGCAATAGCATCTCCACCGAACGACGAAAAATCAAAAAATACAGTAGCTTTGATCAGTTCTACTTAATTCTGCCGTTCCTCACTGCGACGCGTTATTTGTTTTAACTTCCTTCCCTCCCCAAGGCATACTTTCCCTTCTCCCCTCCCAACTTGTATTTCGCTCGTAACATTCATTCAGAAAGAGGGTCGATTGACACACTTTTGGTAATTTTGTTACTTTTGATAGTACCAATAATTTATTTATTTACATTTAGGGAGAACGACTATGTTGAGACGACCATAGGGCATGGTAAAAGTATGTAAATGCATCAAGCTAATAGGCTTCGAGCTTAGGAAATATAGCGCCATCTGCCTTAGTATCCGTCAACTAATTATGTGAAGAAGTAGCAGACAACTTTCGAATGTTTTTCGGTTGAACTTTCAGCTGTTGTGCAGAGATAATTTTAAACGAGCAGACCATGGACACTGTATCTAGAGACCGAGTTCATATATTCATTTTCAAACTCGGTCGGTAGGTGGCGATACTTATGACCAAAATTTAAACTAAGCACGAAGTCTATTCCCGCGGAGGAGAGGTCTTTTTCACACGTGGTGACGTAGTAGTACTTCTAGAGCCACAATTTACATCTGCTGTGGCTGGGGTCTTGAGGAACACTTTCTTCAAATCATGCACGAATCTAAACCATTATCATTAGTCGTTGGCGTCACCTATTTTTAGAAAAAAAATATATAATTTTTTTAAACGCTATCTGCTTATACTCGTAGATAGCGCCAATTGCTTAAATTATTATCACGGATGGTTTGCGGTAGATGACGACACCGACTAATGATAACTGTTTTCGTTCGTACATGATTTCAAGAAAGTGTCCCAGCCATCAAATACAAATTTTGGCTTTAGAACGCGTCTTGACGCACCTAAAAGGCTTACGCTGCATTATCCACCTGGCATCACGGAGACGCGTTAAATTATAAATAGCATAAGCACCAGAAGTGTGACAATACTTATTATCCACGATTTATTTTTTTATGACAGTCATGTTTGGCCAATGACCATTTAAATCCTTACTTGGCTCATAGATATATGAAATATTATAGATTCACAATTCTACGATTTGTTTTTTAATCCATGGGCTGATACGAAAGCGACAACTAGCAGACAACGTGCATTTTCTGGATGCGCTACGTTACAGCGCGATCTTTCTACCAAAAGCACGTTACTTTCGGGCTATCAACATTATTATGCCTAAGCTATAGCGTTCTTTTTTTAAAATACTAATTTTGGTCACCAATAGATGGCACTATTCCGTAGCGCATCCAAAAAATAAGGGTATTCTGCTAACTATCTCTTCCATGTTTTTCCCACGGGCCAGTGTGCAACATAAGGTATCTATGCTAATTCATAAATCTATGAGACTATGACGTTACTAAGGACTAAGAACTCGCCGCTAGCTGTTACTAATCTTTAGAAATGTCATGTCATGTTTCCCAAGTGATCGCCGCCAACAGCCTATTTTAAATATCGGCCAAGGCTTATAAATAATTTGAACGCTAACAACTATATAAATATCGTGTATTTGGGCAAAATAATGATACTTTATTGAATGGAAACCGAAAATGAATCATAATCATAAAATATTTATCGTCATCAAACTAATTTGTTATTAATTTTGCCAACGAAGAAATTAATAAAGCGTGACGAGTTTCATGTTCCGTAACAAACTATCACTAACCGAAATCGTTCAGTGTCATACTATTTTAATTATGTTACTTATTCTTAAATTGTTTTACTAAAGAACTAATTTACCTAAGAGCTTGCAATTTTTATCATTTATTTTTAAAAGACTCGTATGTCGCCATCTATTGGCCAAAATTGAAAGTATTAATAATGACAACTATCGCAAGTAACAAATTTAGAAATTTCTAACCACTTCTAAATATACGGTTGGAAAATTGTGTAACGATATATAAGTATTAAAACTGTAAGGCATTTATAAAAAAAACATTTATAATAATTATTTAAAATAACATTACTTATGAAAAATGTTTCGTGTTCCGTTCCAGAGATGGCGCTCTACACCTAAAATTGACACTATGAACCTGACCTTTTCTCTGTGATATTATGTAGCCCCGAGTTAAAAAAAAATAAATAAATGTTTCATTCGCAAATAAAAATTAACTATCAAGGAGACGACCCAAGGTGTTACACACCGATTTTCTTCAACATCGGGGGATTGGTAACTTGAAAAACCCTAAAGGGATTTTATTCAATGGGCAACGGTTTTGCCATGGCAACGAAAAATGTTTTTGACAACATAAAATGGAAATTTTCCCATTGAAAACAACATCATAGAACAACATGGGATTTTGACCGAAATATTAAAAAATTGAAAAAAATTTAAAATACCAAAATTATAAAAAAAAATTGATAAAAAATGACGAAAAAAAAATTATTTTCCAAATTTGGAAAGTATAAAATTAAAAAAAAAAGAAATTTATCTATATAAATAAATTTCCATCAATTCCTATCAATTTTGATCGTTTTGGATCGAAACTATTTTGATAATTTTATTCAGTGTTATCAGAAATACATGAACCGAAATTATCAGCGAACAAATTTTTCTCGGGCGGCAATTTCCCCGTGTGACAGGGGAGGGTTAAATAGGGTGGCCTTGTTAATTTTCCGCCTCCCGCGACTACAGAGAAAATTTCGAATGCACCACGGGTAACTAGACCGCCATCTAGTGAGGCTAAGATAAATTATTTCATCGAAGAAAATCGTGAGCAACGTGGTCTGCAAACCTAGGCTTAGCCGTGTTTTGTTTTTGATAGAGGTCAGTGGAACTGTGGAACGCGCCACGCGGTAGCTGCAGCTAAAAGAAAATAAATTTAAACCTTTTTAACTATTCTTAGCAGACCATTTATGTATGAAAGAACAGAGAAATACTTAAGTTTTATTAGAATTAGAAAATATACAAATTACTTAATGGAGCTACTTAAGATATATGAAACCCAGATAAAAATATTTAGGCCTGCAGTAGTAAAGAATATGGGAAGACCAAAGAAACAGAAGGCTACGGAAGAAGAAGAAACTGAAATAAACCACGAGAAAAGAGCTAGTAGAAATAATAAATAAAAATGATGATTTCGTTTACGAGTAAGGCTACCTTTACTTTGCTATTCAGTTTTATATTTCAAATAAAACAAGCACAATTATTTTAACAAAATAATACAAATATTTATTGTTTATAATTCTTAACGTAGTCAAGTTGGTCTAGTTTTTATTAGTCGTTAACTGGGCTTCATTAATTAATAACAACTGATTACTATGATATTTGTTTGAGCTATTCTTTCCTTGGACGTTGCTTCTAATGGTGACAGCCTTTCTTCCACTGACACATGAAGCACTTGTAATTTTTCCCCAGCAGCATATTTTATTTATTTGTTTTTCGAGAAAGTTTCGCTCGGCCGTCGCCAGGTAGCGTATTCAAACCTTCGCCGCGGAGGTGGGGAGGTTCTCTTTTCGAGGAGGGGAAGGTAGCACGCGGCCACTAAGGTGGAGGAAAACGGGGAACTTGCCTCCCGTGTTAGAGGAATAGGACGCTGATAATTTTGGTTCATGTATTTCTGGTGTTATTAACACTTTTTAATTTTGAAAAAAAAAAATTCTAACAATTTTGAGATAGTTGGTCGAATTTAGTTTATTTTTATATAATTTTGACAAGACTTTAAAATCGGTCTAATTTAGCTCTATTATTTTCCAATTTTGATCCAGTTTGATCAAATTGACCAAAATAAATACTTTGTTTTTCAAAAAATCGCAATTTATCTATCCATTAATCCAATTTTACACAACTTATAAATTTCCGTCAATTCCTATGAATTTTGATCGAAACTACTGTTTTTTATCAATATTTTTTCAATTTTATATATTTTTTCAATGTTTGTATTTTTTATATTTTTTTCTCACATTTTTTACAATTTTAGCCATATCGGCTCATTTGTAACCATTTGGTTCAAATTGATCAAAATGTGATCAATTTTGATTTTTTTCGTCAATTTTTATAATTTTTTTTATAATTTTGGCCTTTTAAATTTTTTTCAATTTTTTTAAATTTTCACAGGGGGGGACCCTCGGAATAGGTCAAAATCCCATGTTATTTTCAATGGGAAAATTTCCATTTTATGTTGTCAAAAACATTTTTCGTTGCCATGGCAAAACCGTTGCCCATTGAATAAATTCCTTTTAAGATTTTTCAAATTACATAAAGGTCTACCAATCCCCCGAGTTTGAATAAAATCGGTGTGTAACTACTCGGGTCAGTGGCATATGCCCGCTGTGCCCCCCCCCCCCCCCCCGAAACGTATGGTCGTACGTACAAATATTTTTATTTTTTACTTTTTTTCAATGGCGTGCCCCCCCCCCCCGAAACAAAATCCTGGCTACGCCACTGCCTCGGGTCGTCTCCTTGTAAGTATGAAAACATTTCCTTTAAAACTAAATCTAATGGAAACAAAACCCAGCTTCGTTGTTTGGACACATAATGGAAAAATATGATGCTTAACACCTGATTTAGCTATTATACATTTTTTCTGTCGTTTTTTTAATGAAAATTTAAAAACAGTGTCTAATAGTCCATTGTTCTACTTTATCCATTATGGGATAGGAGGTAACAAAAGAAGCTCCAAAGATAAGAAGTACCCGACGGAATACAAAAAAGTCACCAAAAGCAACACATCTTTAAAGACAGAAGATGATTATTATAATAGAACTTCTTTAAAAAAAAAAAGTGTATTAGGAGATAAGACCCCTTTTGTGGCGCCCTCCCGCGTGGAACAATGGAAACTTAAAAGTTGTTTTATTATAAAAGAAACCTTTGTATGATTTTCATTTATATAATAAAGTCAAAAACAGTACCAGCTTTATACTGATTTTAAAAAAATGGTTGTCATAGAAACCTATCTTTTAATATGGAAAAATGGGGAAAATGAGGCGGATATATTGTCTTTTCAATGGAAAATTTGGTTCTTACAGATTTCGTTAAAAATATAAATAGATGCTAAATTTATTTCGGAGGAATAGCTATAACCAGAAGTATATAATATATCTCTTACGAGAGAAGTACGCAGTGTAATTTTAACATTTCGCGCAGTAAACTTTGGGCAAAAATGCGGTGTACACATCCACGTTTTGACAGGAAATTCGCGCCCAATGGAATCTGCTAGAAGCTTGCGAAGGTACATGTTCCATTTTTATGAACTTAAAAACGTCTGCTATAACCAAAATTAACGTAACTAGCTATAAGAATGTCAGAGAAAGCTTAATTGCATATTTTTAGAACTAAAGGCTTCGTGCGTAGTTTAAATTTTGGTCACAAGTATTGACGCCTACCGACCTAATTTTAAATTGAATATATGAGACAGTGGCGTAGTGTGTATTTCTTTCACCCGGGGCAAACCCTAAATTGGCCGCCCCCCCCCCCCCTCTTTATTTTCGCAACTAAGCAAAAAATCGGTGAAAAATCTGTGATACTTTGTTGCTCTGTTGATTGCAAAAGGATTCAAGTAATTTAAAAATTAAAATTTTATTTTGCGTGTTTTTAGCAACGCGAACTCTTTAATGAAATGGTCAATAGTAATTGGTACCTTTTGCCAAGAAACTCAGATTTGTTAATCTCAACATGAACATTGTAGACCTTTAATAATTTTTATAATTTTTCTGATACACAATCTCGGCCGGCCGCGTTCGTTTCAATTTTCCAGGCCACAGGCCGCCCCCTACATCTAAGCCGCCCGGGGCCATGGACCCCTTTGCCCCTCCCACGCTACGACACTGATATGAGAGCTGCCTGCTCGTTCAATATTATCTGAATAAGTTGATGGATATTAAGGCAGGTGGCGCTATGTTTCTTAAGCTCGAAGCCTATAATTTACATAATTAAATAGCTAAAAACATTATTCAGAGCGATTTCTAGTAGGACCACACATTTTGAATGAACTGAAAACTATATACTTAGTCCTAATACGTTCTCTTTGCCTCGTCGTCATAGAGAGGGCGTGCAGTGACCCCTGCCGAGACTTAGGACCAGCGTGTGATAATGTTTTAAAGTTGCCTAGCTAAATCATGGAGAAAGAAAGTATTTCTGGAGAGGTAAATACGATACCTCTAGCACAGGCCGATTGTTCGAAGTACGGCACGAAAATACGCTAGAGGCGCCAGGCGTTACGCCTGACTCGTAGGCTCTTAGCGCCTCCTATTTTAGGACAGCCATTACGGAATTTTTATAAAGTTATAGTTATTCCGTTCATCGATAGGTGGAGACACTCTACTAGGCACAAAGGCCACTGTTCGCTAGCCTTCTTTTCCTCTCCAGGATAGTAGTTTCGTCCTCCATGGCTAAATGCGCTTATCTTTTAGATAGATGCGCTTATCTTTTTGGGTATGACGTGAGTTCTACGTCACTCCTTTAATTATTTCAACTGAAACCCTTATGGTTCGCGCTAAAAAACGTGTTGGCCCTAAGTTTCCTAAAACAGGCTTAACCTATTCAATGCAATTTCGATTCTTACAGAATGTCAATTTGTGCAGGAGAAAGGGAGAGCTAATAAGAGGGAAGTGTTAAATTCTTAAATAAATTAGAGATAATTTAAGTATTACTTATTGGAAGCAATGTTTAAAGAGGGATTTCCACTTCATAATGGAAAGAGGAGTTAAAAGATTTACGAAAGAAAAAAAAGCGTCTTGGCATTCAATTACTGGCTCTGAGAAAACGCTTTTTGTACTCCTTGTGAAAGGGGTGAGAAGGATTGCCATTTCTAAATGAATTCTAAGTCCCCGAAAGAACTGAAGAGGGCGCTCTTCTTTCTATCGCGCGAGGTGCGTCTCTTTTCTACCCAATTAAGTTTCTTTTTGTACAAGTGGATAAAAAGCTAGGCGAAAAAACAACTTGACTCGAAGAGAATGAAAGAGAATAGAAAAAAGGAGGCGAGAGAGAGTGAAAAACTTCAATTGTAAAAGCTTATTTCGGCCCAGAAAATCGGAATAAAAGGGAACTTCAAATTAATAATTTCTCCGCGACCCTCTCTCTCGCCCCTTCCTCTCAGTCTAACACAAAAGACTTCATTCTATCTCCAGCCCCTAAAAATACTCTGCCGCCCTCTCGCGAGAAGATTCTCAGACACAAACGGGAGGAAAGATTCCGAATGGAGAGCGACGGAGGCAAAAACACGAAACTTTTAATGCTTGGACAATTTAAGCGATTAAAATGGGACGGCCATAATATTCACTTTATCTCGCCAACCTTATTCCCCCGAAAGAATAGGCTTCCAAAGTCGGGGAAACGTAGTGGAGTAAACAATATATCACTCAATCCCTGTGGATGTTAGAGAATCTCTGTAGGGATAAGAAGAAAAGCAGTTGGGATGGGGACGGAAATAAAAGAAACGTTCTCTCCTTTCATATGATGATAAGGAAGAGGAGTCGATTGCCTAGAAAGTTACACAGAAAAAAAAGAGGCGAGATGATTCTAACAGTTCACCCTCTCTTACTACGGGTATTCTAAGGAACTACTACTCTCTAATGAAAGAGGGGCTCTTTCTGTTATGCCATTTTAAGAGAGAGATGAACACTGAACAGAGAAAGAAGCTCCTTAGAGATTCTACTCAATTATCTAAACTATATTATACGCTCTATTTTTCATTGTCTTTTTTCTAACCCTCATTTTCTTGGCAAAACTCTTCATTAGGGACAGGGAATCAGCCCATGACTCGCAGTGTATGTAAATTATATCTGAAGAAAAGTGAAAATGAGTGAATACAAATGCATTGCAGTGATACAGCAAATTTTCTTTTCCTAAAAGTTTAAAACCTTGGTTTTTGGAATATGTATCTCACACTCTTCACCAAATTCATGTAATATTCTGCCTGTCACAAAAACTGAAACATATTACAGGCAATAATTAATAGTCTAAATTTGCAATTACCTTGCTAATTTCATTTCACCTGATATGTATAATAAATCATTTATTTAAAAATAAATTTCATTTGAATTGATATAAAAACCACTAACATTCATACTGTAAATAAAGAATATGAAATAGACAGGCTAATTTAGTTTATAGCTTCATATAGTTATAAAAACTTCTTATTGACTTTGTTGCATTACTCAACGTCACTTTTAAGGTAATAATCCTCGAGTTCTTTCACTAGAGTCTGAGGAATTTCTAGTTCCTTTATATCACTGGAATTTCCCAATAATGATTTAAAAACTTGGAAACATCGTATTTTCAAGGAAAACACAGGAAGGGTAATATTGACGCATCTTCGAACAGGTGTACGTGGAAAATGTTTAGAAACGTAAACTACTTTTCTTTGTACCACCATATAGTCACCTGTATCTCGGTCTTTAAATATCCAAGGGTGCCCAACAAAGGTGTTCACATCGAGGAAATGATTAGGGCCAGGTCCAAGAGTATTGTAGAAGCGTTGTTTTCCTTGATAATCAAGCCAAATAACATCTACATTCCGTTCTGTACGATTGATAAAGCGTATGAAGCTTGGATGTATGGAATTTTCTGATTTGGGCCAGTTTTTCGGAACAAGATCGGCCTCGACATCATCTTGCACCAAAGAATTATCTCTCACCATGTCACTTACAACTATCGCGATACTAATAGATGTCAAAATATTTCACGAAGTAACCAAAACCCAATTCCAATTTTACAATCCTATACCAATGGAAAGAAAAGTCACTAAGGCTTAACTTTAAAACCGATGTCACCGGAGGGAAAATGAACAAAGAGGCAACTGAAGGTTAATAAACATGCTCAAAGTCTTCAAGGTAAGTAAAGAAAATTCAAATTTCAAATATTCGATGAATATTTCAATAAAATAAAACTTGTTTCAAGGACAAAAACGAATTAGGTGAGAAATGTCACACGCAAAAAATATTTTAGTTTCAGCCGAGGTTCCTAGATGGCGATACCGTACGGAGATTTTTCAAGACTGTCTGTCACTATGACAACGACCTTGTCAGTCAGATATTTGTAAACAAAACCGCGGGTAAATTTTTAAAAGGAACTAAAAGTACCTTGAAATTTTGTTGACATGAGATTTAAAACGTATTTACCAAAGGAGCCAAAGCATACAGTACGTGAAATATTTTTGAAATAAAATATGAATTATGAAGTTAAATTTATTCTGTCATAATAATAGGATTTAGTTAGTTGTGTTGGTTGGTATACCACTGAAATAGTTTATTCTGCTGGAGATGATCACCAAATATTGCAATGGAGTCTCAAAACAGGCGATGCTACCAAACTTTCAGATTTACCAGAGGACATATTTCCAACAGATATGCATTGGTTTCCAAGAGTTGCTGGTGTTGCAAAGAAACAAGCGGGAAGCGAACTTTTTGCTCTAACTTCAACTGATGGTAGTCGAGAAATATCATTATGGCTAGCGCGTTGTGTTTCACTTATAAAATTTCCTATATACTTGACAGGGAAGTTTCATTTAATTTCAAAAGCCGGACGCATTGAGAAAAGTGTCGAAGCACATAGAGGGGCTGTTTTAGCAGGGCGATGGAGTCATGATGGAACTGCTTTGGCCACTGGTAAGATAATTTAAATTATATTTTACTTGTTTACAACTTTTCAATTATGCTAATGTCCTTCAGCTGGTGAAGATGGGCAAATTAAAATCTGGTCAAGATCTGGGATGTTAAGATCTACACTCACATCAAATAGTTAAGGCGCATTAAATTACAAAATCAAAAGCCATCTAAATTCACTATGAAATATAAAATTTTATAATTTTACAGATGTTTCTATATATTCCATTGCGTGGGGTCCTAATTCAGACCAAATTTTATTCACATTGGGAAGCAATCTAGTCATAAAGTCTTTGCAGCCTAACTCCAAACCATTACAGGTTAAAAATAATTACCTAAATTACTATACCTATTCTCCAGTAGTGGAGGTTGGGGTGAATAAAAAAATGGATGGTAGTTCATACCAGTATTTTTATTTATTTTTAATTGTGTGCCCCCCCCCCTGGAAAAAAATCCTGACTACGCCACTGCCATTCTCCCAACAGTACTTTTTTAATGACAGTTTCTTTTCCAAATTACCATATCATTATGTTACTAACAATTGACAACTTTTTCCGTGAATTGTTACTAGTCTTTAGAACTGCCAGGTATAATGCAAAGAAAATCTCAAAAGTATTAAATAGTCTTGCTTTGGCAAAATAATGCATTGTTAAGTTTTAACATTTTCAATTATGAGGATTTAAATTTTAAAATTTAAGAAGTGAACACGTCATCATCCAAATAGCATAGCAACATTGTTTTTCGTCTTACTTATGCTATTTTGTTTCTAATGAAAATATGGTATGCACCTTATGCATAATTACTTAACTAACTTAAAATTTCTATCAAATTAGTGGAAAGCTCACGAAGCACTGATATTAAAAGTGGCTTGGAACCCGAATAATACTCACATTGTATCAGGAGGAGAGGATTGTAAATATAAAGCAAGTTTATAAGGTTTTTTTAATTAAATGTTTTTGCTTTTTTAATCTAATTATTAATATTTACTTGTAAAGGTCTGGGATATGTACGGAAGGTTGTTATACACTAGTGGTTCTATGGACTATCCTGTCACTTCTTTGGCTTGGTCACCTGATGGTGAAATTTTTAGCGTTGGATCATTCAACACATTAAGGCTCTGTGATAAAACTGGGGTGGGTTGTTTTGTAAAATTTTTAACATCATATCTTTATTGATAAACTATATATCTTTAAAATACAGTGGTCATTCTCATTAGACAAACCTCAAACGCAAAGTATTTATAGTGTGTGTTGGTCTAGTGATGGAACGCAAGTTACGGGAGCTTGTGGAAATGGGCATGTTGTCTTCGCCCATGTTATAGAAAAGTATTGTATAATTTCAACCAAAATAGCATTAGTAGGGATGCACTGATATATCGGCGGTAATATTGGTTGTTATTATCAGCTATTGGTGGTCGATATATCGGCTATTCGTAGGCCAATATTAACAAAGTTATCTATCATAACAGTAGTGTATATGATAAAATCATTGTAAAAGACAGTTCAGTGCACTGTCCTACCATTTTAGTCTAATTTTTCATTAAAAGAAGTTTGCCAGAGAGTATCCGAATGTTTTTTTTTTCATTTTAAGTGATAAATAGGCTGATATATCGGTGCATCCCTAAGCATTAGAATTAGCATTAGAGTGATGTATTTACAGGAGGCTAGAATGGAAAAATTTCGAAGCTACAGTGCGGGGAAGAAAAACCATAGTGGTTAGAAACGTATCGAATGACGTAATGGAAAGTCTAGATTTCACAGATAATATAATCAAAACTTCACTCGGCTTTAGCCATTTGTTGGTTGTAACCTCCAACCAATGCTTTATATACAGGTTATATGATTAATTAAGAATGCATAGGAGTATGGAACTGACTCTATAATATAATTTTCTGTTAACAGTACAAAAAATTGGAATACTCCACAAATTACGGACCTCAAAGAGGGCAATGCTAGTCTAATTATGCAGTCAGAAAAGTAATAGAATTAAAACTTATTATTGCGCAAATGATTAATTATAATTTTTAACATTAGGTACTTTCTGCTAATTGACGGAGGTGGTTTATATCTTCATTCCTACGATGGTAAACTCCTAAGTTCCCCAAAATGGCCAGGTATGAGACCAGATATTCTAAATAGTTACACTGTTAGTTTGAGTAACGATGCTATTGCTGTCCGGGATAAGTCAGACGAGAAAGGTACCATCCTATATTTTTCATACTGTATCAGTTTTTAAATAAAATAATATTTTACAGTAATATTTATATTTGACACACAAACTGGACGAATTCTCGGGGATGGAAAACCTTTTACCCATAAAGTAATTATAACCCCCAATTATCTAACCCAATAAGTTTGAATAATTTTTTTATAGGCAGAAGTGATAGATGTAGCCTTGGATCAATGTGGGCTGCCTAATGAACGAAAACTAGCCATAATTGATAAGAATAACGACTTGTATCTGACTATGGTTAGACCTCAGCCCAATTCAGCAGTCAAATCGTACAAATTAGGTAATGGTACAACCATGGTACAACTGAATGAACATAAAACACTGTTTAATCTTGCCTTATTTTAAGGTGCTATGATGCAATCCATGCAATGGAATGATAGCGCCAATTTATTAGCTACACTTCAAGAAGGAGGTAGATTAATTATTTGGTATTACCCAGGAGTTGTATTCGTAGATCCAGGACTTTTGCCAAGAACTATAACTGAGAGAAGAGCCGGGTAAAATTTATTTCCCAGTCTCAATTAAACTTAAACTTTTGGCAAATTAAAGTACAGCGGCCTTTTTTTTTCCTTATGCTTTTTTGGTGGATACGATAGCGTTTGACGTGGAGATTACGAGGGTATTTTTTTCGCCCCAAAGAAGATTTAATTTTTTAATTAAATTTAAACATTTTGACAATTTTTGGAAGTTTGTAGTTTTTTATTGCAATTCTTTTTGACAGTTTGTAGTGGTAGTAAGTATTGGTGCCTGACAGTGATGCAGGTTAACTACGCTCTCATGCCCAAGCCCCATACTTATGGACCATCTGGAATCGTACCTACTAACATCGTAACTAGTGCAATTGTAAACTGTACTTAAATATTTCAAAAGCATTTATTTATTCATAAAGAGGGTACATAATACGCCTAAGCCAATAGAAGCTTCAGTGACGCCCTCTAACAAAAAACAAAAATACATCAACTCAAAAACACATTGTGTGGGCTACCAAAACAGTGGTGTCAGCGAACACTCAACAAAAAACGTAAAAATTCCCAATAATTGGCAACTTTTAAATTAAATTAAAAAATTAAATCTTCATTTGCGGCCAAAAAAATAAATATCCACGCAGTCTATGTGACAAGGTCTACCAGACTCAAGCCAAAGAAATTATAAAGCTTCACCCAAAATCGGCAAAACCTAACCTAACCTAACCAATTAAATAAAAAAATCAAATATTTGTTTGCGGCAAAAAAAATACTCACGCTATCTACAAGGCGCAAGCCAAAAATAAATAAAAAGCAATAAGGCCGCTGTAGTTTACTTCACCCAAAATTTTTATTAATAGGGAATTTGGCAAGAATCCCCAGATTGTAAGTTTTGTGGGTAATCATGTCACTCTAAGAAGAGTTGATGGGTCTCAAGTTTCCGTATCTATTTCACCGTATGCCTCGGTTTTACATGGATATATTTCATCATCTCATTGGGAGGATGCTCTTAAACTTTGTCGTTTTGTTAATGTAAAGAGTTCACTTAATAAAAATTGAAATTGCAAATTTAATAAAGATTAACTTCAGGATGAAGCATTGTGGGGTTGTCTGGCTGCAATGGCAACAGCAGCGAGGGATCTAAACACAGCGGAAGTTGCTTATGCCGCTTTGGAAGAAGTGGATAAAGTCTATTACATCCAACACATTAAGAGCATGCCGCTTAAAGAGCTCAGAGATGCGGAAATGGCTTTAATGTGTAGAAACAACAGGGAAGCGGAAACTTACTTGCTGCATGCTGGACTTGCATTTAGAGCCATCTTAAATAATATACACAATTACCACTGGGATAGGTAATGGTAGTTTAATAACACGCTACCAATTTGGTTATTAAAATAAGAAATGTTCAGAAAATTTACAACCACAATTTGAGACCATATTTAATTAACCATTACTGATATATAACAGCCCTTAATATTAAAAATTTCAGGGCTCTTGATTTGGCTTTAAGAAATAAATGTCATGTAGATACAGTTATTGCATTCAGGCAAAAATACCTTCAACGGTTTGACATGGATGAAACAAATAAAAAGTTCTTGGAATATTCTAAAGAAGTAATTTGGTTAAAATAGCACAGAACATTTTATTTTAACTCATGAATTGAAAAATATTTTTAATTTTAGGTTAAAATTGATTGGGAGAAAATTAATGCAGAAATAGAGAAAGAGAATCAAAGAGAACAGAGTCGCCACTAAATAGCAAAATATTAAACTTATTTATACGCACTATCTGAAATAAAAGTTTACAAAATGGAAATAAATATTGTACAATTTATTTAAATCCCAAAACAATTATGTACAAGAAATTATTAACGCTTCCTTTTCCTCCTACGTTGTGATTTCTTCCCTTTAACCTGTACCTTTTTCTTTCTATCATCTTTCTTCATTCTTTTGTCAACAACTTTAAATTTGCCTTTGACTCCGGGGGGGCGCCGTACTTTTTTGCCAATGCCTTTCTTGGGGAAAACGTACGTAACATTCTTATCCTTCTTTTCGGCCAAAGCTTTTTTGTATATGGTTTTAATGTGCTGGGCTTTTTCTTGCGCCGTCATATCGAGACTTTCAGTAACCGCTTCAGCTTTTTTTCTTGCCCTCTCCATTTTCTTCAACTCTCTCTTCCGTTTCCTTCCTTTCGCTTCTGCAACCTTTTTAATGGGTCTCGCATTGATTTCCTTCAGTCTTGCTTTGTAATCTGCAACCATTTCAGCTGTTACTGGTATATTAGGCCGGTTGTGTTTGGTTTCATCTTCTACAAACCAATCTGGAAGATTTTCATCATTGAACGCGTAGCGGTTGTAAGCCGAATCAATTATATCCCTCTTTGCCTTTTTGGATTTTATCAAAAGAGTTCCTAGCGCCATTCCTTGTGGGTCTAGCTTTATTTTCTTCTTTTTACGACGTGGCGCTTGTACCTCTTCTTCATCTGATGAACTGTCATCATTATTAACATCATCAGCCGAGTCTGTTTCGGAATCAGCTTTATCTGGTACTAATTCTGGATCATCATTTTCAGCGGCTCTCTTCAGTTTAATTTCAGATTTTTTATCATTGGCTGCTGCCATTAAATCTAACTCTATATCCTCATCACTGTCAAGATTTCCGAACGCTTCTTTGTCAAACCACAATTTAGCCCTTTTAGACTCTGCATTATCTTCTTCTAGATCTACTATTAAAGGATTAATATCTTTCTTCTCCATTTGATTATCATCATCACTGTCCTCCTCTGAATGATCATCATCATCATCTGATTCTGATAAATGAATGCTTCCAGTTTCATCGGCACTCTCTTCATCAGAATCATCGGGATTTGTGTTGTATTCATTCCACTCCATTGATTTATCATCTCTATCATACGCCATCATTTTCTTCTTACGGGATGGTAAATCATCATCACTTTCATCATCACCTTCCAGCACAACTGACGCATCCTGATCTGATATTGCGATCAAATTATTTCTTTTCTTAATTTGTTCCAACTGGAACAACTCAGCATCCTCTTGGGCTATGGGTTCATCATCTTTTATTACCATTTTAAGTTCAGTTTTGGCTTGTAATTTCCGTTTGTCCTTTAAGATTTTCTTCTTCTTTTTCTTCAAATCTTGTTTAAGCCTTTTCTCTTCTTCATCGCTGCCATCATCTTCGATTTCAACTTCATTAGCTTCAACTTCTATGACATCATCTTTATGTTCTTTTAGCAATTTAAGCTCTCGTTTTGTCTTATCAAAGATTTGTTTTAATTTCTTCCTCCAGGCTAGAAGATCTTTCAGTTCAGATTTTCCCAAAACTTTAATATCTCGGCAACATTCTTGTATCTCTGTAGATGTTAATTTATGTTTGAGAATTTCTTCACTGTCAAAGGTAATTTCTGTACAATTGGCTAAAATTTCCAAGTGATTGTTGCTGTTAATAAACTCAGAGGCGGAGACTTTGTTAATGAGCGATTGATCACCATCAGCATATCCTTCTGCTTTGGCTTTTTTCTGTTTATCAGCTTTGAAAAGATTCAACTTCTTTTTGGTTTCTGGTTCTACATCTTTGAAGACATGGGCAGGGTCTAAGAATTTTGGGTCTATTTTGTCAGGAGCTAAATAGTGTTGACAGATGACAAATATTTCAGCAGATTCGTGACGTGAAGCTTGTGGCTTCGTGGCATGGACTTTCTTGAATAGTTTATTAAAAACCCAAAGTAATGCATTATAGTCTTTGGATCTAAACACTTTGGTGATGAACCAACCTCCCTTCAATAACATTTCTGTAGCTAGTTTCATAGCGTGCAAAGTAAGCTGAGTTTGAGCAAAAGCATCATGATCCCAGCTTTTCCCTACATTCGGAGCTCCATCATGGAGAACAACATCCGCTTTCCATGTTTTTAGATGCTTTTTCAAAGTTGATCTACATTTACTTGTGGTGATGTCTTCTTGTAGGGTAATTACGTTCGGAATAGGTTTTATTGGAACTAGATCTACACCGATAATTACGCTGGACACTGGCATATTTTGATGAGCAATTTGGAGCCATCCTCCTGGTGCTGCGCACAAATCTACTAAGACTCGAGCACGTTGCAAAAATTCGAACTTACGATTCAACTGTACCAGCTTAAAAGCCGCTCTTGATCTGTATCCAGCATCTTTAGCTAAGTGGTAAAACTTATCTTTACGCTGCTTTCCTACTTTACTTTTTTTCGGCATTATTAATGATATAAATACGTTATAGACAAACACAGATTTCGGACGCCACGTGCATCAATGTTTCGTACTTTCGTTCATGTCTGAAGCAGACGATTATTCCAGATCAAGAATCAAAATTCAAGAGCTGTCCACAGGAGCTACACAGCAATTCCAGCGCCATCTGCATTTCTCACTGGCATTAGACATTTTCAAGATAGTATGAATATGACGTAAGCGCGAGTTTTAGACCCGTATAAAATACAACTCTTTTGAAACAGCGGCTCACCACCATATGTGGGAGCACAGTCTAAAAACAAAAACTAAATGTTTAGTTGGAACTAAAATTCTACAATAACAGAATTAAAAAACTAAAGACAAAAAACAATTATATTAAAAAAGAAATGGCAGCCATAGCCAAAGTCTAGCCTTATGTTACTGATAGTATCATAAAAATTACAGCCTTTTTCCAGGTCTACGGAATATTTTTCAGTTCACTGTGCACATTTATATTTCATCACATTTCTCTGAAATTGCTGTAAACATTTTTAACAGTCGCATAGCTTATAGGGGTGGTCCGCCCGGGCACTACATATTCGGGAGCTATTTTGCCAAGAGAAACGTACTGATGGGGTGGGAAAAAGTGGGAAGACGTGGGGACCCCTAACTGGTTCATAATTATCTTTATCTAGAGCAATGTGCGTGGTAGCAGACTGATAATTTTCTTTAAGAATAAAATAAAAGAGCATAACTTTAAGCAGTCGTGGCCGAGTGGTTAAGGCGACAGACTAGAAATCTGTTGGGGTCTCCCCGCGCAGGTTCGAATCCTGCCGACTGCGAAGATGGTTATCCTTTTTTTTATTAAAGTCTTATTGATCTCCAAACTACATGAAACATAAATGAGAATAAGTATTATCTCGGAAACGTCATTGGCAGTCGTGGCCGAGTGGTTAAGGCGACAGACTTGAAATCTGTTGGGGTCTCCCCGCGCAGGTTCGAATCCTGCCGGCTGCGGTTTATTTTTATTTAAAAGTTTTAAATAAAAAAACTTGATAAGTGAAATTTTTCCAGACTGAAAATCATATTGTATAGAAAATAAAATAATTTTAGAAACTGAACTATTAAAATTATATTAATATAGCACAAACGTTTTCGAATAAAAAAGTATCATTGTTTTATGAAATGATGATCATAGATATATATATTATATTTATCGTTTACATTATACTGCATGAATAGAAATAATATAATTTCAATTTTTAACTAGTTGGTCGTCTTAGCCTCAGCACAGCAGGCAGTCGTGGCCGAGTGGTTAAGGCGACAGACTAGAAATCTGTTGGGGTCTCCCCGCGCAGGTTCGAATCCTGCCGACTGCGATGGTATCTTTTTGCTACAAGATTTTCCCCAGTTCAAACTTTTTAGAGAAAAACGGCTTTTAAATTTTAAAGCTCAAATAAACAAAGGCCGGTGTCCTAGGCACCTATTTTCTACAGAGTATGTGAAATCGATAGCCGCGTAGAGAGCTTCTCTCCATCTGGTGACTGGTTTTGATACTTATGAACCAACAACCGTCCAAAGGACGCGTAAAGCTTGTTTTCCACTGGCGCGCGCAACGACGCGTTTCTCAGCTTTGAAACGTTCAAACGTTTTTACGCGCGTAGAGTAAATAACATTATGACGCGCGCTAGTGGAAAACAAGCTATTAGCTGGTTTTCCACTGGCGCGCGTCATAATGTTATTTTCTTTACGCGCGTAAAAACGTTTGAACGTTTCAAAGCTGAGAAACGCGTCGTGGAAAACAAGCTTTACACTATACGTTTTCTTCGTTCCGTGAGGAAAAATCAAATACAAATTAATATTGTTTAATATCGCAACAAAAAGAGATTATTTAAAGCAAATTTATGGAAAATTAAATCAATTAAAAATATTTTATCCTTCTAAAATTGTAAGTTTAAAACAAAATGGTTCCCCATTGTTAACAAGGACCCCCAGGGGGCACCTGGCCAATGCTTAACTCGGTCAATGGCACGGCGAAAGTTTATTTTTAGATCCCTATTAAATATTATAGAGTAGTAGCAATCTAAGAAAACGGCGCCTGATTATTCCATTGTTATTATACTTACAAGGAGAGTACCCGAGGTGTTTATTGCCGATTTAGTTCAAAGTCGGCCGTAATGTAGACCTATATGAGATATGAAATTTTCCAAAAGGAGACGTTGCACTACCAATTCGATTTGCCATGGCAACCGAAAATGTTTTTGACCACTTACAACCAAAATAAGATTTTTTCCTTATTTTACCCAAAATTTGTTACAAATTTACCCTAAAAATGTTTCAATTTACCCAAACTTGATGAAATTTACCTAAATGTGGTCCAAACTACACATTTCGTGTTTTTCAATTTTTTTCAAAATTTTCGTGAAACCGAGAAAATCCCATGCTTTTTTAAATGGAGATTTTATTGTTTTAAGTGATCAAAAACATTTTCGGTTGCCATAGCAAATCGAATGGGTAGTGCAACGTTTCCTTTTGGGAAATTTCATATTTCATATAGGTCTACATTACGCCCGACTTTGAACAAAATCGGCAATAAACACCTCGGGTACTCTCCTTGTTAGTATTTATACTATCGGTAGTCTTGACAACAAGACTTGTTATTATAGTCGGTATTTACAGTATCAGAAGTATACGAAGCAAAGTTATCAGACCACTCGCAATATCTCGTACTAACTCGTACTAACTCGTAAATGCAATTTACATTTGGGATTTCCGAAATCGACGATTTCAAGTTTCACGCCTTCAAAGATCCACTATCGCCAACTAGCGACTAGTAAGTGATAACGTGTATATTGAATATGGATACCCACAATTCCTTAGTGCAATTTTTTTTCGAAAACTGAAGGGTGTGAGATTCAGATGGATGTTCATCTCCCCACGTTAAGGAAAACAAGGGCGTATCCAGGATTTTATTTCAGGGGGGTTTTGAGGGAAAATTTCAAGGGGGGGGTGCTGACGGAAGTTTCACTGATTTTTATTAGGCACCCCCCCCCAGTCATCAGCATTTCGGGGGGGGGGGGGGGGTTTGAACCCCCAAACTCCCCCCCTTAAATACGCCCTTGAAGGAAAATGCCTCTTAAAATTTTGGATATCTCCAAAAACTTTGGTTCCTATACTTCTGATAATATTGCTAGTCTTAACAACAATTATTTATTCCATTGGTAGTCTTAACAACAAGTGTTTATTTAATTTTCAACCTTGACAACAAGTGTTTATTTAATTTTCAACCTTGACAACAAGTGTTTATTTAATTTTCAACCTTGACAACAAGTGTTTATTTAATTTTCAACCTTGATAACAAGTGTTTATTTAATTTTCAAACTTGACAACAAGTATTTATTCCATTCGTAGTCTTGACAACAAGTATTTATTCTATTCGTAGTCTTGACAACAATTATTTATTCTATTGCTAGTCTTGACAACAAGTATTTATTCCATTTGTAGTCTTGACAACAAGTATTTATTCCATTGGTAGTCTTGACAAAATGACAACAAGTATTTATGGTTACATGTTGATTTTAAATAATATTTATTCGCACAGTATTTTAATATTGTTTCACTAGAATTTTGTAATGATATATACCATCCAGCAAAAATTTAATTAAAAATGAATTACAAGTATTTATTAATTATTTATTATTAACTTCTAGCTCGGTCACGCCACTAGCGGCGAAATTGTCTTAATAGATACCAATAAAGAAAGTACAAACTTCCATATTTATGATGGATCAATGAGTTTAACATTTCTGTTCCAAAGTTTAACGAAACGTAGGTGTGATAAGCGGCAGTCGTAGACGATTTTTCGATTTAGTTCCAAAAATCTTCCCCAGTAAACGTACATAAACTTTGAAACGTTTTCCCAAACCCGGAGGCTAAGATAAAATAAATATCGGAAATTAGAAAACCAGTGAAACGTTTTATACGATTTCGGGCAAATATATGTATATAATCGTAGAAATATTCTCTCTAATCTAATTCCAATAAATTATCCCACGAAATGGATACTTTTTCTAGACAGGAAGAGAGAGGTACAAATTGAAACTGCAGAACGGAATCGAATCCCTGAAAGGTGGGTAACTGATAAGAATCACCCATCTAGGAAGGAAGCTCCAAGAGTCGAAGCTTCCTGACTAAAAACGACTCAGACTTGAGTTAGAAACGCGTGGGTATCTGTTAAAACGGGTATTAGATACATTTGGGAACGGTTGACCCGAACTTTTACGTAAAAGTGACCGTTTGCACGGAGGCGGTCAGCTTTTCGAGTTTCGCACTTTTCATTTAAATGAGAGCCTCCTCCTATTTCCATTTTAATGGGTCAAACCCACAGAGTAGTCAGTTGTAGGCCGTGTCCGGTGGGCTGTAATTATAAGTTTGGGTAGTCGTCTTACGTTCAATTATATTTGTAATGCGAATAGTGAATCACGCGCAATCCATGGTCTAGATGGTTCGACGGATACTCTTTTTTTTAACTTCTAGTAATTGTAAAAAGTAAAATCTATTTATAGAGCCACCTTTTACCTAAATGTCCAACTTAAAAATTTAAATTGTTATCGTCTAAGTCGATAGCTACGCCGCAAAATTTTCGTTTTTAAAACGAAAACATTTGAGAAAGTTGGCCGTTTTCAGTCTATCGAAATCTGGCAGCCTTGCCTGCCTTCCGGCCTGTATCTCCATACCGAAAATGGCCGACGATTACGCCGCTGAAAATAATTTACTAAACTGATCGGCGGCGTTTTTGACCGTTATTTTGAATAATCGGTTAAGACTAGTGAGAACAATCTCTGAATCGAGTGTGTTTTTGCTACTTCCGCGAACAACAGTGATCTCACCAAGCGATAAAACTTCGATAAAAAATTGCGAAACTAGGAAATTAAAATATTGGAGTAAATATATATTGTTAATTTCCCCCAAAAATCAATCAGTCGAAACGAATTTGTTATTGCAGTAACAAGATTTTAAAGATACGCTTCCATTGAAATGCTACGTTTACAAATTGAATATAAAGTTGATAAATGATTAGATTATTTTGTTTACATTAAAAATGTCCCATTACTAGTGGATATGGGTATGCTTTGTTTTAAAATAGCAGACGATGATAATATTCATCAGTTTATAATCTTCTGGAATTTGCCGCTACGTGTCTCTACGTACACCGAAAAGGTGAATACATGTAAGGCCTACTATATATATATACCCTTTTATATTTTTTATTCAGTTAAATATATAAAAAATATACTTTAGTTGACTAAATTGAAACTAGATGGCGGTAGTGTATCGCAAGGCTTGAAAAAATTCGAACTTCCTCGATAACGCTTACAATCTACTCCAAGATATAATAAGCGAGTTTCAATTGGCTTTAAAAATAATTATTAGAATGGTACTTTTTCATAACAAAGATAAGACTGAACTGACGCCATAGGTCACCGAGGTCACACTGACGTATAACGTCAAAGTACCATATTCGTTTGCTTTTTCGTCTAACGGCGCATGTGTCAGATCGTTGCCTACGTTATTAACGTAGGCAAAGGTCAGATATTATTGAAGCTTATTACCATAAGTGTATAATATTGTTACATACGTTTGACACTTCCTATTCTTCACATGCAAAAAATTTACTGAGAGCTATTCACAAGACAGACTGCATTACGGGTTTCGTCACCGTTTTGTGTCCACTTGCTAACGCGTCACACATACCCTTCGATAGCTCCTCGCTAGGGGGGGGCGATTTTTTTCTTGCGATGACGTCACTCCGATACTAACTCTCAGTAAAATATTCACCAAAGTGACAAACTTATAGAAAATGTTATATACTTATGTTATTACATATTGAATCTAGTCGTTTGAACACCTGCAGTAGATTAAACTCACATCCCTTAATGTAAAAATGTAAAATAAAACCATAATGTAATTTTATTTAAACTGAATTTAATTAAAAAAACTTTTCGTGACGTGAATAGAGGAATATAACTTCGGCTATGACCGTCGTTTTAGACTCGATTTTCTTCTGTGTGAAAAATAATGGGTGACTTAGCGTGGTGTCGCACTGCCTTTTCTATAAGCCTTTTCAGTTAGCATAGAGACACCTAGTGGTTAAGGTGAGAAGGTCACTTATAGTCCAAGAGCCCATGACAAAATAAGCATGTGATAAGGTACACGATGGGTCAAGGTATTTTTTAATTAGGTTAGTGATTTGTAATAAAGAACTGTTTGTCTCGTCTGATTAGTAGACCAAATTTCCGGGGATAAATTAACTTCTCGCGTTGCCCGCTACGTGGCTCTCAAATCCGCTTACATTACCTAAATTCTGAAGTTTATGATATGTATCTAACGAGAGCAGTATCTAAAAATAATAATACCCAAGGCCCTTGTCATCTAGCAACTTTTACTGCCTTTAATTCCGGTGGCTGGAAATTGCGTAGGAGGGTGAGGTAAGCTTTTCATGCCACGCGAGATTACCGTTAACCTCTACACGTTTTTATACATCTGTCAATTAATTCACATAATGATGTAAAACGTTAAAATTGCGCCGCGTAGAAATATTTTCCATATTTTCCGTATGAAATAGTTTTAGAAAATCAAGATATGACCAATAAGGTAGAATAAATAGAGATCCAAATCCGCCTTCCATACCCTACCGTTTCGCGGGACAGTATTTGTTGAGTTGGAGAGTTAGGCCTAGTCAATGAACTTAATCGTGCTGACGCCATCTATCGTGTTATTGGAAAACTAAACCTTAATATATTTTGTAAAAGTGTCTGCTTATAGAAACAGATGGCGCCAACGCGATTGGATAAAGTTGAAACTTAAGCCTAATTTTCCTACTCAAATAAAACGTGTCGCGCGAATCCCAGATTTGTTTGGATCTCTAGTTCATAATTTCATATTCTACCTCATTGGATATGACCATTTGTCTCCTCCACGACCAACTTAGATTTACTGCGAGTAGCGGTGAATCTAAGTTGGCCGTGTCTCCTCGCACTATTTTTTCTTCCCAAAGACCCAACCCACGGCCAACTTTGATCACGCGCTGTTCGCGCTACTACGGCCAACACATTCGTAGAAATTCCGCGCGCAAGGATTTTAACCCTATAAACTGTACTATAATGTGTAGGAGTTCATAATAATCCGCTAGGGGCGCTGACGTCATACACATCTTTTGCTCATAGGTTAACACAGAAACGTCAACGAATGAGATGGCCGCTGTAGCGCGAGAGATGCGCGAGATATCAAAGTTGGCCGTGCCCAACCAAACGTTATTTGGAAAAATCAACGGGAGCCGGCGTAGGTATTTACGTGTGTAAGCGAATAACATTATCAAGAAAGGCAATAAATACTTCCTCCTGTAAGAGATATACTATACAATTCTTTTAAATATTATGTCTAGAAGGTTATACGTGAAAAATAACCATTTGACAGTTGTTATCGGCAAGATCGAGTTGTCAACTAACCTAAGCCTTGGTTCAATTTTTATTTCCAAAGTCTGACAAAAAAACCACAAAAATAATGAATTGGCAAAAGAGGAAAAGGCGTTTCTCGTTTAAAGAAGTCGTCTTATAATACCTTCAATTCATATTTTCTTTCTTTTCCGCGAAGGACGAAACAGAGGCCGTTTCTGAGGAATGTTTCTTCTCAGCTTTTTTCAAGATCAGCTCGGGAATCTCCACTCGCACTCGCAACAGGTATATTCCCCGAATAAACAATCGGAAAAGGGGGGGGGGGGTGGCAGGCAATTCTTTTACTCTTCTTTGATAAACTCCATTGTCGTCCGTTGCGTAACTCGGTTCTTACTTGGTCCCACTCCCCAAAACCTGAACAAATTACCAGTCGCTCGTGTCACGGAGAAAATGTCTGGAGTGTTGCTATCATGCTATGAAACCGTAAAACGCGTCAATGGAGGCCGAGGGGTCAGACATTCAAAGAAATACCGTACACTTTCTAAGAAATTTGAAATACAGCCTGGATTTCTTCTAAATCTCCAAATCCAGCAAGAAATCCCAAAATCCAACGAGAAATCAAGAAATTTCAAAATCCAGAAATATGGCAAGAAATCCCAAAATCCGACCAGAAATCAAGAAATGGCAAAATCCCGAAATCCGACGTTAAATCTTGAAATCCAGCGAGAAATCCCAAAATCCAACGAGAAATCAAGAAATTTCAAAATCCAGAAATATGGCAAGAAATCCCAAAATCCGACCAGAAATCAAGAAATGGCAAAATCCCGAAATCCGACGTTAAATCTTGAAATCCAGCGAGAAATCCCAAAATCCAACGAGAAATCAAGAAATTTCAAAATCCAGAAATATGGCAAGAAATCCCAAAATCCGACCAGAAATCAAGAAATGGCAAAATCCCGAAATCCGACGTTAAATCTTGAAATCCAGCGAGAAATCCCGAAATCCAACGAGAAATCAAGAAATTTCAAAATCCAGAAATATGGCAAGAAATCCCAAAATCCGACCAGAAATCAAGAAATGGCAAAATCCCGAAATCCGACGTTAAATCTTGAAATCCAGCGAGAAATCCCGAAATCCAACGAGAAATCAAGAAATTTCAAAATCCAGAAATATGGCAAGAAATCCCAAAATCCGACCAGAAATCAAGAAATGGCAAAATCCCGAAATCCGACGTTAAATCTTGAAATCCAGCGAGAAATCCCGAAATCCAACGAGAAATCAAGAAATTTCAAAATCCAGAAATATGGCAAGAAATCCCAAAATCCGACCAGAAATCAAGAAATGGCAAAATCCCGAAATCCGACGTTAAATCTTGAAATCCAGCGAGAAATCCCGAAATCCAACGAGAAATCAAGAAATTTCAAAATCCAGAAATATGGCAAGAAATCCCAAAATCCGACCAGAAATCAAGAAATGGCAAAATCCCGAAATCCGACGTTAAATCTTGAAATCCAGCGAGAAATCGCGAAATCCAACGAGAAATCAAGAAATTTCAAAATCCAGAAATATGGCAAGAAATCCCAAAATCCGACCAGAAATCAAGAAATGGCAAAATCCCGAAATCCGACGTTAAATCTTGAAATCCAGCGAGAAATCCCGAAATCCAACGATAAATCAAGAAATTTCAAAATCCAGAAATATGGCAAGAAATCCCAAAATCCGACCAGAAATCAAGAAATGGCAAAATCCCGAAATCCGACGTTAAATCTTGAAATCCAGCGAGAAATCCCGAAATCTAGCGAGAAATCCCGAAATCTAGCGAGAAATCCCGAAATCCGAAGAGAAATCGAGAAATCCTGAAATCCAACGAGAAATTGAGAAATCATGAAATCCGGGACAAAAGTTTAGAATTTCGAAATCCAACAATTTTGACGTCAAAAAGACCTGGTGCTCACCCCTTTTTTGTCAGCCCTCATTCTCCTTCAAGCATCAGATGAAATATTTAAATTGTTTTTACAGCACGACTCCTTATGTTTTCTCCACTCTCGTGATCATAGAACAGTATATCATTACCTTAGTTTTAAAAGGTCGTAACTCGGATATCTTTATAGTAATTCACTCTATCTTATCATGTAGAGGTATTATGAGATTAAAAAATATAGAAAATTGTTTTTAGAAAATATTTTGTTAGAAAAAGTAAACTAATTTCATAGTAACTTCAAGTTACGATTTTAGTTGAATGGATATTTCAAAGTCAGAATATCGTAACTCCAATTATAACTAGATTTTAACGTTTTTAAAATAATTATAAATTGTTAATTTAAAACTTCAAGGTTGATTTTCCCAAAACTTGAATTTTCAAATTACAACTTTTTTAAACTCGGATAAGAAACATGCCGACCACCGAGAATCGCGCGTGCCAGTCACGGCCCGTCTTCAATTGAGCTTTTTCATTTTTTCTTATTCTTATTATATACGCCTATAATAAAAGGTGGGTAAAAATGTCGACAAACCCGGCGAAATTTGAATTTTTATGAAAACGAATTTCCTGTCTTGCGTAGTTTCGTGTTTTCGGTACAAAATCGTCTGCGTTCCAGACTACTTGTAACGGAATTATAGCAGTTTCTGATTGGTCTTTCATATAAATTCACATTTTGGTAGGTGGGTCGCCATTATTACCCACCTTTCAACCTTTTTTTCCGTGGAACCCTTCGCTATCAGAATCAAAATGCGCGTAACCCCTGAAATTTTAGGGGTTAAATATTATCCCTGGGGTCGGTGGGCAAAGGCCAAAACTCCCCAGATTTCAAATATGATGATTTTTTAAATTATAAAGAAATAAATTATTATTTTTAATAATAATATTTATAATTATTTATAATAATAATATTTATAATTATTTATAATAATAATATTTATAATTATTTATAATAATAATATTTATAATTATTTATAATAATATTTATAATTATTTATAATAATAATATTTATAATTATTTATAATAACAATTTTTATAATTATTTATAATAATAATAATAATAATATTTATAATTATTGATACTATATAATAATATTTTTAATTAGTTGTAATAATAATAATATTTTTAATTAGTTGTAATAATAATAATATTTTTAATTAGTTGTATTAATAATAATATTTTTAATTAGTTGTAATAATAATAATATTTTTAATTAGTTGTAATAATAATAATATTTTTAATTAGTTGTAATAATAATAATATTTTTAATTAATTGTAATAATAATAATATTTTTAATTAGTTGTATTAATAATAATATTTTTAATTAGTTGTAATAATAATAATATTTTTAATTAGTTGTAATAATAATAATATTTTTAATTAATTGTAATAATAATAATATTTTTAATTAGTTGTATTAATAATAATATTTTTAATTAGTTGTAATAATAATAATATTTTTAATTAGTTGTAATAATAATAATATTTTTAATTAGTTGTAATAATAATAATATTTTTAATTAGTTGTAATAATAATAATATTTTTAATTAGTTGTAATAATAATAATATTTTTAATTAGTTGTAATAATAATATTTTTAATTAGTTGTAATAATAATAATATTTTTAATTAGTTGTAATAATAATAATATTTTTAATTAGTTGTAATAATAATAATATTTTTAATTAGTTGTAATAATAATAATATTTTTAATTAGTTGTATTAATAATAATATTTTTAATTAGTTGTAATAATAATAATATTTTTAATTAGTTGTAATAATAATAATATTTTTAATTAGTTGTAATAATAATAATATTTTTAATTAGTTGTAATAATAATAATATTTTTAATTAGTTGTAATAATAATATTTTTAATTAGTTGTAATAATAATAATATTTTTAATTAGTTGTAATAATAATAATATTTTTAATTAGTTGTAATAATAATAATATTTTTAATTAATTGTAATAATAATATTTTTAATTAGTTGTATTAATAATAATATTTTTAATTAGTTGTAATAATAATAATATTTTTAATTAGTTGTAATAATAATAATATTTTTAATTAGTTGTAATAATAATAATATTTTTAATTAGTTGTAATAATAATAATATTTTTAATTAGTTGTAATAATAATAATATTTTTAATTAGTTGTAATAATAATAATATTTTTAATTAGTTGTAATAATAATAATATTTTTAATTAGTTGTAATAATAATAATATTTTTAATTAGTTGTAATAATAATAATATTTTTAATTAGTTGTAATAATAATAATATTAATAATTATTTATAATTAAAGCTTCAGAATTATTAATTTATTAATCAAAACATCAGAAATATGAAGTAGCATAGACTAGATTAGAAATGGTTTTTTTTAGCAATAAAACAATAGAAAGTGTCATACTTATCTTTATTATGTTACTTATAGCGTTAAACTTGTTAAACCGACAAGTCTAGCTAGAGAGTCTTAAGTTAGCACAGATGAAATCGTAATGAGCGATCTTAACTTTCTTAAAAATATGACCTTTCACCTTTTATGCCAGCATTGACCATCGAGCGTTATTTTTAAAAGCGATTCCTTAATACTATTACGGTCTAAGTTAGCTTCAAAACTTTGAAAATATTTCCATAAAAATTTACCCAAAATGAATAAAAAAAATATGAAAGTCAAATCTTATAAATCTAGAGACAAAATTATCGACGGGTGGTCGAGATTTCCGGCGACGTGTTTTTAGAAATTAGGATTTTAACAAGGGGGCACGGATCGGGGTGAATTATTTGTAGAATTAATATCATATTCCACCAAGGATCCTTGATTCCACCGTAAAAACAGAGAAGGAGTTGACAAGTTAGAAACGAAAAAATATATATTTAAATAAAAAATAACTGTGGGTGTTTGCCGCCTTGTTAAAAAGTCAATTTTTTAACTGCCGACAAATAATTTTAATTTTTAATTTATTTATAATTCCATCCCATTTAAACTAAATAAATTATGGGAAAAATCATTCATATACACAATCATAAAATAGATCGATCCGTATTAATTAAAATTCGAAATAGTTGGGAAATTTAAAATGACGGTTACAGAAAATGTCGAAGTGTCTGCGAAATGAAAAGCACATTTTTCTGGAAACCTCAACTATTTTAATAAAATATTTTTCACTCAGCGACCAATACTGTTAGAGTCACCACGAGGGGTACGATCATACCCCCCAAAATTCGCCATACATCTAAATTATACCTTATGAAAGGTGCGGTTTTTATTAAATAGTTCGATACAAGGACATCACTGCTCAAAGGGCTTATGGCGACTACGCTTAATTTAGAGTTTAAAAAATATCACATCGTTTAGTATTACCAAGGATATATTCAGGATAACAGATAATATATTTGCCTAGTGATTCATTAGAAGCAAAACCACGCATCTACATATTCTTTCTTAACCTATTTACATTCTTGGTATTACCCAACTTGCCGGTCCAAACGGGTTTGGTAAGTTACTAGTTAAGCTTCTTGAAGGAAATGTTTTCTTTAAATTTTTGGCGTTCTATCTCGGTTCTATACTGGGTAATATTTTTAAATTCCATATTCATTTTTTTAAATAACTAGAATTAACGCTGCGTATATTAAGTGAATATTCATGAAGTGGCGCAATTTCTTTACGGAATAAAATCATTTGGTTCGACGATAAAATAGCCATTTTTGTCGAGAGTGTTTATAGCTAACGTTGCGAAACTTAATAATTTAATAAATACGCTTTGGCGCCTTTTTATTTAATCTTAACGATCGAAACCCGTTTAGCCGAGGGGCATAAGTGAAATTAACGAGATTTGGTGGATAAAAAAATAGTCGTTATGTCTAAAGTAAAGATCTATTGAAATGAAATCAGAAACACGACCAGTCGGAGAAGCGATAAAAACGATATGGCGATGCTTATTCAATTGTGTGGAAACAATCGAGTTGATGAAATTTATTCAATCGTATTTTTATCACTCTTTGTTTAGTCATTTTTATTTATTATCACGAGTATACGCTAAATATTTAGAAGTATCCCTTTAGGATGTAGAAATGAAGGTTCGAACCGATCAGAGACATTTGGGGTCCTGAGGCAAATTAATCATCGTGGGCCATTCTAACTGAAATGTGGTGCTGGTGAAGATCTAGTCGATGGGTCCCTTTGATACCGGCGTTCCTAAAAAGCACGTTTGTGGGCCCTTTGGATTTGGCCCCTCTGCAGGGCCCTGCATTGGGGGCAAAACATTACGATGCAGAATTTTACGTTAGGTCTCGAGGAGGTGCGGCCCAGGTGCCATGCACATTGCGTCAAGCGGCTCAAGCCTAGGGCCTCAAAGAAACCGCCCCTCAGTACTGGATTTACTGAAGGTGGGGCCCTAGGCAGATTTTGGTTTGGGCCTATGTAAGGAAAGCTTAAAAAGGCAAAACTCGCGTATCCCGAAGCTGAGCTAATGTCACGAGAATAATTATTTTTCAAAAAATAAAGTAACAGGCCTGATATGTTTTTTTCTTAAACCGAATCAGTAAAATTCCATTGATTTCATCAGTGGTGGGGGCCTGCTGTCGGTGGGGACCTACAGCCCTAGTCCTTAATTCGGCACTGGCACCCCTGCATGTATTCATCCGCCTGATGATGTAAAATGTAAAAAATTTCTCTTTACTTATTTATAAACCATATTTTTCCCTGCACTATGTTTACCTCCGAACCATCTTTTCGTTTTCAAGAGGGTGGCCCAACTCGTCTATTGATATACGTAAAACCATAAGTAACATAATAACATAAGTATGACACTGATATATTTCGGTTAATGATAGTCTGCCGTAAAGCGATTGTCTTATCGGAAGTTGCCTAACCGTTCAAGTCTCAAATTCGAAAATAAATAATATAATAGACAATTTGCTTTGCCAGTCTTTAGCCACATAATAATTTGGTTTGGTTTGGTTTGGTTTGGTTTGGTTTGGTTTATTTTGATTACATTTGATTACATATAGGTACATATAAATTCCCCACGTAAGCAAGCTTGTTTGTGGGGAATACACTTTTAAAAGAGAGAGTGAGAGGGATAGGTCACCTCACATATCAACTTTTATAATTCATATAAACAAAGAAAAAAAAAAGAAAAGAAAAGAAAATCGCGGTATAAATTAACAATTATCGCTTAACAATCCAGTCTCGAATAAGTTTTTTATATAATTTAAAATCAGTTTCATTTCTTATTTCCTTTGGAAGTAAATTATACAGATATACACTAGATGAGTAGACATGATTTCTCGCTATACAGCTTATAGAATGTGGCGGGACAATTTTATTATCAGAAATAAACCGAGTGCTATAAACATGGTCACTCTTAGTATATTTATCCACATTTCTATATATATAGATAAGACTTGTAAATTTAAATAATTCATCAACACTTAGAACATTAAACTCATTATACAATAAAAAGGTTGGGTAATCTACTGGTTTATTTAGACATATTCGAATAATTCGATTTTGAATTTTAGAAAGAGGTAGAAGGTGTGTTTTAAACGCACTTCCCCATGCAATAATACCATATTTTAAATTGGAATTAATTAAAGAAAAGTAGACACTTTTTAAAGTTGTATATGGTAAAATATTACGTAGAAAATATAAGTTATACATCATATACCGTAGTTTTTTAATGATAGAGTTTATATGTATGTCCCATTTTAACTTGTTATCAATATATACACCTAAATATTTTTGTGATGTAACAGAGCTTAATTTTTCACAACTACAATTACTCTGTATTAAACAATTTGCCGAGTGTATTCTAATCGTATTTTCCATAATAGTTTTATCAGCACGCGTAGCAAAAGCTATATAATTTGTCTTTGTAACATTTAGACTTAAAAGGTTATTATCCAACCAAGATTTTATATCGTTTATACATTTTTCCGCTTTAGAAAATACAATTTTCCAATCCGTATCAGATAACAATAATACAGTATCATCAGCAAAAGAATTAATCAGTCCAAGCCAGTTTTTTTCACATAAAGGGTTTATATATAATAAAAATAAAATTGGCCCTAAAATAGTACCCTGGGGTACACCATAGGTTATTATTTCGTCATCACTTAAGCTATTATTAATTCGTACTCGACATTTCCTCATGTGTAAATAACTACGAAACCATGACAACGCAATTCCCCTAAATCCTACTTTTTCCAGTTTCACTAACAATTTGTAGTGGCTTATTGAATCAAAAGCCTTGGCCAGATCCATAAAGATTGCAAGAACCTTATTTCCTTTATCAATAAGCTTTGATATATTTTTTGTAAATTCAGAGAGTGCGTCATCAGTACTTAAACACTGTTGGAAGCCATATTGATTTGTAGATATCACGTTATTTTTTTTAAGATAAGAAACAATCCTAACCTTGGCACATTTCTCGAAGATTTTTGACAAGTGAGATAATATTGAAATAGGTCTATAATTGCCCGGTATTGATTTTTTTCCACTCTTATAGATTGGTACAATAATGGCTATTTTACAGTAATCGGGAAATTTTCCCAAAGTAAAACTAAGATTTACAAGGTTTTGTATTGGAGGGCTAATAAAGTCAACAATGTCAACCAAAAGCGATGCACTTAATTCGTCATGTCCTACAGCAGCTTTTTTATTTAGAGATCCTATAATTGTCTTAATTTCTATGTCAGTAACTGGTTTATAAAAAAAGGAGTTGGGATAATCTTTAGTAGTATGATCGCTAGCACTAGCAACATCAGGTCATTGGCGAAACAGACTATAAGTGGGGTGGCGGAGTGGTTAGCACTTTCACCTCTCAGCAAGAGGAGCCGGGTTCGATCCCAGCATGTGGCACTGAGTGAAAACTCGGAACAATACCATCCGCGTAGAGTTTGTGTTCTCTTCCCAATGGCTTAAGGGGTTTCCCTCGAGCCCATCGGTTTCCCCTTCCATAAAAACTTGTTGAGGTTAACGGTAATAGTTAGTGTAGGGAGCTGTTGGCTCGCGTGGCATGCAGGGCTTGCCACCACCCTCCTACGCATTGTAACCCGGCCACCTGAATTAAAGGCTTCAAAAGTCGCTTGATGACTTAGGCCTAAGGTGGTGCCTTGGGTATTAGCCTAGCTGATTATTATTATTATTATTTATTATTATTAAAGGGCTTGCCACCGCCCTCCTACGCATTGTAACCCGGCCACCTGAATTAAAGGCTTTAAAAGTCGCTCGATGACTTGGGCTTAAGGTGGTGCCTTGGGTATTAGCCTAGCTGATTATTATTATTATTTTAAAAACTTAGCATTGTGAGAATATGAAGTGTCATACTTACTTATGTTTATTACGTTACTTATGGTAAAACTTACAACTGAGGCACGTGTAGTAAAAGATAGAGATTAATCCCCAGTTTAATACGGGCAGAGATTACGCCTAGATGGCGCTTATAAAGACTATATTTGGTTCTTAATTTGAAATTTCTTTCGCATAATCTAAATTAGATCACCTTAAAACCAATCGTTTAGTGAAATTCACCCATTCGGGCGTTTTCTCTTGTATATATTGGGAATGATTTGACAAAACACGAGACTCGAGAGGAGATGGGTGCAATCGAAAGTGGGCTGTAACGCGTCAACCAAACGAGGGGGTGCAAAGATAAACAATCCAGCCACACCGTAGTATTAATTTCACATCGAGTATTTGCAAAATTTAATTTAGTTATAGTGTCGCCATATCGTGACTTCAAATTATAACTATGATGGAACTTAGTAGAGGTATGTTTTATAACAGAATTGGAAAACCAAAGGTTGGTTTTTGGCTTAAACCTGGTTTCATTTCAAATACTTATTTAAATTAATTGTGGCTCTTGTAATTGCTGTTTTATTGTATATACCACAATACCAATATTAAAAAGAAAACAATCTTAATGGTTTTTATTAATAAAAATCACTATAATTTTTATTAATAAAAATAACTATAATTTTTATTAAAAAAAATCACTATAATTTTTATGAAAAAAAATCACTATAATTTTTATGAAAAAAAATCTGTCGTGAACAGCGAAATAAAAGACGCGAACTTTTCCGACATAAAAACCGGTAAACCTTTTTCCTCTTATTTCAAAACAGAACTGGCCGTTAATTTATTTTTACACCCGCAAAATAACACCTTTTTTAACAGCAACCAAAAACTCACTTTCACGCGCGCGTGCGCTATATAAACATTTGAAAACGAATATAGGTACATGTACTATACAAAATTACGATGTGTACAACCGAACATTCCGCCCGCCTTGAAATAACGAATTTCAAATGAGATAGTAAAAGTCCGAAAAGTTACATTTGCATACATAAATAACCCTTAGTAAACAGTTTGAATACAATTAAAATCAGTCTAGTGGTAACTGGCATAATTTAACTACGGGTCTTTTCAGTGATTTGTCAGAGGTTCTGACAGTTACGACGCGAACTTGATTGTCTTGTCCTGGATGAAGTTCAGTGATTCTTGCCATTCTCCACTTGGTTGGAGGTAAATTTTCATCTTTGAGCAAGACCAAGTCGCCGACTCGTAGATTCGGTTTTGGTGTAGTCCACTTTGGACGTTGTTGAAGGCGAGAGAGGAATTCATTTCGCCAACGGTTCCAAAAGTGCTGCAGTACTTGTTGGCCCAATTGCCAACGTGACAGGCGGTTGACGTTTTCAGAAGTGAGATCTGGTTCGGGTATTGCGGTGAGCGCATCTCCGATTAGGAAATGTCCAGGTGTCAACGCATTGAAGTCGTTTGGATCCGAGCTTAACGCCGTTAACGGACGTGAATTTAAGCAAGCTTCGATTTGGCAAAGAAGCGTTTGCATTTCTTCAAAGTTTAGAACCATGGTGCCAAGAACTCGTTTCAGATGATACTTGACGGACTTCACCCCGGCTTCCCAGAGGCCTCCAAAATGTGGCGCTGCAGGCGGGTTGAAGTGCCAATTAATTCCTTCGTCTGCGAGCCATCGTGACACTTGATCGTTGTTGTTTGTAGAGACTATGAATTTGATGAATGTTTTCATATCTCGATCGGCTCCTGTAAAGTTGGTTCCACAGTCGCTGTAAATGTCGGCGCATTTTCCTCGTCGAGCAACAAAGCGTTTCAATGCTGCCAGAAATGCTTCGGTGGTCATGTCACTGACAAGTTCAAGATGAATTGATCTTGTGGTAAAGCAAGCGAAGACGGCAATGTATCCCTTAAACCTGAAGTGACTTCGTCCCTTCATTAGTTTAAGGGTAAATGGTCCTGCGTAGTCGACTCCACACTTCAAAAATGGCCGAGCAGGATTTACTCTCGCTGGTGGTAAATCGCCCATAAGTTGCTTTACAGTGACTGCCTGCTGTCGTACACATGAAACACATCTTCTGATATGGAAACGTATGGCATCACGAAGACCGACGATCCAATAACGTTTCTGTAAGACAGAAGTTAGTAGTTGAGCACCTCCGTGAAAATGTTTCTCGTGCTCGTGTTGTATTAGAAGTTCTGTTAATTTGCTCTGTCTCGGTAACAGTGCCGGATGCCTTTGTTCGTATGGTAAGTTGGAGTGGCAAAGTCTGCCACCAACTCTAAGAATCCCATCTTGATCGATGTACGGACGCATCGAAAGGATTTTACTTTTCCGTGGTAATTCCTTGTTTTGTTTAAGGCAAGCTATCTCTTCGTTAAAACTGTTGCTTTGGACGACCCGAATCCAATGGGATAGCGCCTGTTCGTTCTCTTCCTTCGATAAAGGTCCAGTAATCCTCAATTCTGTCGCATTTCGCGAATTGAAGACAAAACGTAGAATGTAGGCGGTGATATGAATGAGTTTTTTACGCGCTGAAAATTTGGAAAGGAGCGTGAAATCCATTTGATGATGTGTTACTAACGAAATAATTCGTCTTTCCTCGGATAAACATTCATTTGGCTCTGAGAGTTCATGTAGTTCTTGCGTTGTTGCGGCGAAAATAAGGCACTGCGGTCCATGCCACCAGAGACCATGATTTCCCAGTTCGCTAGCGGATATTCCTCGAGAAGCGCAATCTGCAGGGTTGTTGTCTCCTGCAATGTGATGCCATTGCGCTCTCGGTAGTTTCTCGTGGATTTCTGACACTCGATTGGCTACGAACGTTTTCCAACGTTGCGGTGGAGCTTTCAACCAAGCTAGGACGATTGTTGAGTCCGACCAGCAATGAACATCAGCTATATCCAATCTCAATGACTCCCTGATCAGTTGAATCAGAGAAGCCAAAAGTAATGCACCAGATAATTCCAGTCTCGGAAGTGTGATTTGTTTGAGCGGAGCGACTCTTGTTTTCGCAGCGATCAGTTGTATTTTGATTTGTCCGTTGTTATTCACCGTCTTCAAGTATACGGCAGCTGCGTACGCTTTCTCCGATGCGTCACAAAATCCATGCAGGCTAATGTCTGTAGCATTAGCTTGCGAAATGTGCCGTTGAACCGTAATGTTTTCAATTTCTGGTAAATCGGTTCGAAACGACCTCCATTTAGCTTCAAGTGGTTGGGGAAGTTGCTCATCCCAATTCAATTTTAGCTGCCACATTTCCTGTAACATCAGTTTCGCTCGAACGGTTACTGGTGCCAACAGTCCCAGAGGATCGAATATCCTTGCTGTATCCGAAAGAATCGTACGTTTAGTGATTGAACTTCTTGACGCTGGAGAAGTAACCATAAACGAGAAATTATCAGCCGAAGGAGTCCAATATAGGCCGAGAGTCTTGACTGATTCGTCGTTCTCGATGCATAGTGGCTTTTGTAAATCCTTCATGTTGGCTGGTAGTGTATCCAATAATGCAGCTTCATTCGACGCCCATTTCCTTATTTCAAATCCTGCTTGAGATGTAGCTTGAATGATTTCTGACTGAAGTCTTAAAACGTTCTCAATCGTTTCGTCTCCTGTCATTAGATCGCCCATGTAGAAGTCATTTTGTAAAGCCGAAGATGCCAACGGAAGTGTCTCTTTCACGTCATGGCCGAGTTGCTTCAAGACTTTAGTTGCTAGGTATGGCGCTGATGCGGTTCCATATGTAACCGTTAGCAAACGGTATTCGAGCAAGGGTTCGTGTGAGTTGTTTCGCCAAACAATTCTTTGAAGATCGGAGTCGTCTGGATGTACTCTAATTTGACGAAACATTTTGGCAAGGTCTGCTTTCATTACAATGCGATGTTGACGAAAGCGAATAAGGAGGTTGACCAAATCATCTTGAAGTTTTGGCCCCACTAGCAGATGATCGTTTAGGGAAACTCCAGTTGTAGATTTGGCAGAGGCGTCGAACACCACACGAACTCTCGTGGTGGTACTGTCTTCTTTGAATACCGCATGATGAGGCACGTAGTAAGATGGATTGGTTTCGATTTTTATTTCATTCGAGGGAATGAGTTCCATATGTCCAAGGGCAATGTATTCCCCCATGAACTTGCGGTACTCCTCATAGAGATTCGGGTTAACACGTAGACGTCGTTCTAAGTGAGAGAATCGACGGATTGCCATTTGTTTAGAATCTCCAAGTTTTGGTGCATCGTTTATCTTTGGTAATCGTACAGTGAATCTTCCTGTAGAGTCACGTGTATGTGATTCTTCAAAGTTCTTTTCACATTGAATTTCTGTTGGAGATAGTATTCTTCGAGGCTGGATGTCTTCTAGCTCCCAAAGATGTTTCAAATCTGCTTCCAATGTACAATGGTGGACCTTTATTTTCGAACTTCTTCCGACCATCAGCAATGGACCGGAAACTGCCCATCCGAAAAGAGTATTAAAGGCACCTGGAAGACCTTCTTTCCCCTTGCAAATGCCATCTTGTAAGAGCTCTAGATACACGTCAGCACCTAGTAAAATATCCACTTGTCCAGGGCTATGAAAAGTTGGATCAGCCAGTGTTAAGCCTTTCAAGTGTAGGCAATTTCCAGGATCGAACGGACTGTTAGGTAAATAATCCGTGACCTTTTTCAGGACGATTGCCTCGACGATGACCTCCAACGTGTTAATGATATTTGACCGAATATTCACCATGACACTGCCTTGAGGGGTGTTCATTCCGGTTGCTCCAATTCCGTCAACTGAGACGTTGAAACGTGTTCGCTTCAATCTTAGTTTCCTCGTGAATTGTTCCGTGATGAAACTGGCTTGAGAACCCGAGTCCAGAAGCGCTCGGGCTGGATAAAGTTGCTCGTCAAATCCCTTGACTTGGACCATTGCGGTTGCCAAGATAACTTGGGTTGATCCAATTATTTCACGAGATGGGCATGAAACTACACCGGAGGTTGCCTTCGTCTTCGTTAATTCCTTCTCTTGATGTAGAAGTGTGTTATGTCGTGCGTTGCATTTCCTACAATGACCAGATTTGCAGTCATTGCTTTGATGACCGGTTCGTAAGCAATTGAAACACATGGCACTCCTCTTGACCATGTTCCAACGCTCGTCCGAAGATGCATTCAGAAAATTGGTACATTTGTATACAGAGTGTGTTTCGTTGCAAAAGTGACACGTCTCGCTCAGAGCACCATGTTGAGCCTTTGTACTCGGTCTCTGATGTAATGGAGGCTTCGACTTGATTGCAGTAGTTGTAGGCGGAGCTGCTGCTAAGGCTCTGGCCCGTTGTTCAAGAAATGTAACGAGATCCTCGAAAGTTGGTCTTTCGGTCCCCCTCAGGGAAAGTTCCCATTGTCGGCGAGATTCTGAATCCAGTTTTTCCTTTACAAGATGAAGTAGTATGGAGTCCCAATGTTGTACTGGTTCTTTGAGAACCTTGAGCGCCCTTATGCATTCGGCGGTGGTATCGATGAGCGTTCGTAAAGCGGATGAAGATTCTTGGATGACGTTAGTTTGACTGAAGAGACGTTTTACGTGTGCATCGATGATTTCCCGGGTATTGTTGAACCGATTGTTTAAGATATCCCAAGCCTCCAGATAGTTAGCGTCAGTTACCGGAATAGATTGAACGAGGAGCGCTGCTTCGTTTCGTAATGATGACTTCAAATACTGAAACTTCTGAGCTCCGGTGAGCGATTCGTTGTTGTGTACGGTGGCCGTGAAGAGATCATGAAATGGAAGCCAATCGACGTAACCACCGCTGAATGATGGAAGTTCCAGCTTCGGTAAACGTACATCACTAGCTGGTCTGACTTGTCTCACTGGAATGTTTGCTGCTCTTTCATTCAATTCAGTGACGAGTAGGATTGTCAGATCTTCGAGTCGAGCGATTAGGGGGTTGTATTCATCTTCGTGATCCGCGAAATCGTCGTCGTCGGGATCGATATTTGCAACTACGGCATCGTGAACCTCATCCAAGTCTTTCGATAGTTTTTCCACCTTGTCTACATACAGCTTCAAGGCGACGTCAGATAGATTCGTTGCTGTTTGACCCACCGCATTTTCAATCCTGGTGATCTGTCCCTTGATAGCTGCTCTTCTTCTCACCAGAACATCCATGATGACTTATGTTGATTCGTTTACGATCGGGATATGATCGATGGTTTAAACGGTTTCCAACGGAGAATCCACGCTAATTTTCACTGTCTCTCACGGAAAGATAGCCGATTCGATGATTAGTTGAGGAACATAATCAAGTTGACGAATGTATCCGGCTCGACGGACCAAAAAATGTCGTGAACAGCGAAATAAAAGACGCGAACTTTTCCGACATAAAAACCGGTAAACCTTTTTCCTCTTATTTCAAAACAGAACTGGCCGTTAATTTATTTTTACACGCGCAAAATAACACCTTTTTTAACAGCAACCAAAAACTCACTTTCACGCGCGCGTGCGCTATATAAACATTTGAAAACGAATATAGGTACATGTACTATACAAAATTACGATGTGTACAACCGAACAAAATCACTATGATTTTTATTAAAACAAATCACTGATTTTTATTTAAAAAAAAACAAATCACTGATTTTTATTAAAAAAAAACAAAATCACTGTTTTTTATTAAAAAAAAAACCAAAATCACTGTTTTTTATTATAAAAACCAAAAAATCACTATGGTTTTTTATTATAAAAACCAAAAAATCACAATGGTTTTTTATTTAAAAAAACCACTTGATAAACCATGGTTTAAAGCAGTCAAATATTTGGGAAGAGAAAAGGCATTATTAGGTGGTCTTGTTCGATAATTATCGTATGACGTCTACGGCCAACACTACAGTTCGGGCAAAACATTAGTTTCACTCAAGCACATTTCGACGTGAACTAATAAGGATCTTTAGGAGCAGTAATCTGCAAAGCGCGGGAAATCTTTCGTCATCAAACGCCTAAATTATATTTCGGTGATTAAGAGAGCTTTGATTTTATCTTAAGCGCCCACATGTAGAAACAATTACCGAGTGTCTCTAAAAGCCGTCAAAAAGCTAAAATTGCGATTAAATGTGTAATAGGGTTTTTCCGCAAACTCATAAATCTTTGATAACTTCTAATCAATGCGTTATTTTTATTCCACTCAAAATTATTGGAACATTTCTGGGCGGTAGCAATTATTTACTATAAATATGAATGGTTTAATTTTTTCATAATTAAATATATTTCAATTTAAAATTCAATTCAATTGTGGATCAAGTTGCCAGAATTTATTTAATGAATATAATTCACAAATTACTTACAAGGAAACCAATATTTAGAGCAACCTGTTATGAGTTAGATTTATTTTTAATGTTTTTATTTAGACTAGAATCTAGTCTAAATAAAAACATTAAAAATAAATCGAACTAATGACGCTAAATTTAAATTTTTGGCGTTAAAATATTATTTACTGATGTATTTAAAAATATCAAAGGCTGTTCCATGACATATCTTATTAAACGCCATTTTTTAATTTCGAAATTATTAAGATTTTAATTTTAATTTATATTATTTCTTATTGGATTGTAATTCGAACTTACGGTTATATCTCACCAAGGAAGGTTTTTTGGGGGGTTGTAACTGTGCAATTCGCATGTATACTAGAAATTACTACGAACTCGAAATTTTCAAAATTGGCGTTTACTAGGTTTTGCCTTCAGACAGCCGATATCTAATATAATTTAATTTGATGTAAAGAATATAAAATAAAGTCCAACTCGAGAAAAATTCGCCATGAAAGGTTTTTTGATAATTTCAAATTTTTACGTTTCAGACCGTTGGCGCCATCTAATGGCGTTACCCCTGTGAAAGGACCTTCTCCCTCGTAAAATGTGTTCATATCTAAGCGGTTTTGTAAGAATCTTAGAATGACAGATAAACGTTAATCCTAAACGCAATTTAAATTAAATATAAATGAGAAAAGTAATTTTGTTGTTTCGACTTTCCCTTTGAGTTTTTAAAATACATACGTGTCGCGTAGACGATCTTAAAAAAAACAACCTAAGAATGATAATTTAGGCGTTGCAGGAAACTGGTAGTTTCTCAAGTTTGGTAATTTTGTGTGTAACTACAAGATAGGTTTATACGTTACACCCCTGCGAAATAATTAGACTTTACAAACCGTAGTTAACACGTGCTGCGCTTAGAGAGAAGGATATACAGGGCAAATAGGCGAACGCGCTCGAAGAATTAAAGGTTATTCAACTTGAGGCGAAGTGTTAAAAAGTAACGTCGAAATGAGACCCCCTCCTACTTTTAACTTACACCACTTTTGTCTTCGTGAAAGCGTTTATTTCCACATATTTTCTTCGTTTTTTTCCTTGTGGAATAATTCCGCGAAAGTTTCAGAGAGTTTAAGCTCTACCATGAAACGTGTAAGGAGAACCCGAAGAGTATATTGTTTTCTTATTTCATAATTCGGCGAGTGTCTTGGAGAGATTAAGCTCAGCACTAAAACCTGTAAAGAGTACTCGAACATCTTGCCTTGAGTTGGTGGTTTTTTATGCAATAATTTCTTCACGAACTTTACCGAGATTAAGCTTAGCACTAAAACCTGTAAAGAGACCTCGAAGATCTTGCCTTGAGTTGGTGGTTTTCTTCAGTGGCGGCGCCAGGAATTTTCGCGAGGGTAGGCAAACCAAATAAATGGGCCCCCGACCCGGGACCCCACTTTTCTCAACGAAATGCTTCAATAAAATAAAGTAGTGATGTATATGACGAACAAAAAGTTCTAACAACAGTAAAACGAGTCCAAATATAACAGAACTGGTTTTATTTACTAGGAGATACCTCAAAAATTTCTAAATACATTATCGACAATTGTTTCATTGTTATTTATAAATAATTTTATCTCGTGGGACAATTTTGAGACCCTTTCTAGATCAATTTGGGGCCCCTTATAGGGTGATTTTGGGGCCCCTCAAAATTTTAAGGTAGGCAGTGGCCTACCTGGCCTACCCCCTAGCGCCGCCACTGGTTTTCTTATGGAATAATTTCTTCACGGGGTTCAGAGAGATTAAGCTCCTCGGTAAACCGTGTAAGGATAACCCGAAGATCTTGGCTTGAGTTTGTAGTTTTTTATGGAGTAATTTCTTCGCGAGTTTAAAGAAATTAAGCTCGTTAATAAAACGTGTAAAGATAACCTAAAGACCGTGTTAATAATTTATCGATATTACGTATTTACACGTGATATTTATATCCTTAATATGACCCTGATGAGTGTTAAACATAAAAATTTAAATAATTCGTGTAATCGCAAGTAACATAATGCAAATAAGTATGCCCTATGAATTCTTTCAATGATCATCTGACGTGAATTAATTATGTAATCGGAGGTTTTGTAATATGATATTCGTCACACCCTGAGGTCTTCGATGAAAAAATTAATTAATTTAAATTTTCACTAAGCCTTGGTGGATCCTTAAAAAAGGTAGAAACAATTGGGCTTTCATTACCTGAGAGTTCCAAAGACGAGAAACGACTAACAAAGAGTCTTCAGTAATTAGCTATGATATAATTTACGCGGTCATTGGCGAAACAGACAATCATTCAAAAATTGGCGTTGGGAGAATAGGTAGTGTCATACTTACATTAAATACGTTACTTTTGGTATAATGAAATATACCCGTACGCGATGTTGGGATCTCCCGTCGGCAACGAAAAAAATGCTCAGGAAACTGTTAATTTGTGAACGCCCCACTTGCAACAGTACTGTGTACACGAACTTAAACAATTATTATTCAATGTCAAACGTCAGACGCTAGTATTGCAAACATACGCCCATCAACAATTTTCTTTCGTTGGAAATGTGTATTATAATTGGATATGACTTAAATCTAAATCAAGGGCAAGGGTAACAAAAGATAGGTGGTATCATAAGTAACATAATAACCATAAATATGACATTTCCTAATGTTTTAATACTAAGTCAAGCAAGTTTAAAATTTAAGATAATCGAGTTTTTTATTTTTTAAATCTAAAATAATAACGCTGGCAATCTATTAATTTAAATTCACTAAAAATAAGGGTTAAAAGTATAAAAATATTAAGTCAGTTCTATGTATAAAAACTGTTTTTTATTATAATTGAATTCCTTTCAAAAATTACGTATCTCGATTTGTCTATCTTTCGCAAATTTTCAGACTGAACCTTTTTTCGACACTGACAAATTGTGAGTACTATAGTGTCGTCTTTGGTAGTAATATATTTCGTCTTGTTCACGTTTAAACACTAGAGGGCCTCTGTGCTGAACTAAACCTTGATTGCGTAATCAGTACGATGATCATATTTGCTAATTGTCATAATTATTGTTGTTACTCTACTTACGGTGATATTCCGTTGAAATGTAGACAAGATAGCGTCATTGCTTTTGAAATCGAGGGGCAGATCACTCCTCTTTCGGGCGTATACTTCATCGGATTAAATACGATTAAATCCCGTTAATCGCGATAAATTTTTTAATCCGATTTAATCACGATTTACTTTTTTAATCTTGATTTAATCAGAAGTTACTCTATTTAATCACGATTTCATTTTTTAATCACGATTTAATCAGAAGTTATTCTGTTTAATCACGATTTAATCAGAAGTTATTCTGTTTAACCACGATTTAATGTTTTAATCTCTATTTAATCAGAAGTTATTCTGTTTAATCACGATTTAATTTTTTAATCTCGATTTAATCAGAAGTTATTCTAGTTAATCACGATTTAATTTTTTAATCTCGATTTAATCAGAAGTTAATCTGTTTAATCACGATCTACATTTTTAATCTTGATTTAATCAGAAGTTAATCAGTTTAATCACGATCTAATCAGCTTAATCGTGATTTAGTCGACTTAATTACTAACTAGATTTAATCGTGACTTAATCCTGATTTAACCGGTTTAATCACTAACTCCATTTAATCGTGATTTAATCCTGATTTAATCAGATTAATCGTGATTTAATCATCTTAATCGTGATTTAACCAGCTTAATCACTTACTCGATTTAATCGTGATTTAACCAGCTTAATCACTTACTCGATTTAATCGTGATTTAATCTGTTTAATCATCTTAATAATGATTTAATCGGATGTAATCGATCAATGGTGCAAATTGAATCATCGAAGTGAATTGCCCCTAGGATAAAATCGAATGACAACGTCACGAGAACATTCACTGTATCAATACAATCAGAGCTCATTGTAATAAATTGTTCGAAATTGTCGAACAGCTTTGAAAATTGTGTACAAAAATGGAAGAGGCTCTATATCCAGTTTTAAGTATTACTATACTAATTATAATTAAAAAAATCATAACTTTACCACATTTAAAACTCGATCAATTTATCCATATTTTTTCAAATTGTTGTTAAGATACCGTGTATATTAGAGAAATACATTTTTCATACTAAACGCCGAAATTTGGGAGTCTATTTAACCTCCCAAATAGTAAAGTATTTCATTTAGGTTTTTTTTAACAATATAATAATTATTTTTTCTGCTTTAAAATAATTTCTCATTGGTGTCATTTATAATTTAGAGTAATTAGTCTGTTGGGCCAAAAATATGAAATTTTCAAAAATTTTTAAGGTGGAGTACAAGTCGAAATCTGGGAGTCTATTGGACCCCTCAACTAGTCAATTATTTCGTTTCGTAATTTTTTTAGCGAAATTTGACTCGCATATTCGGATTCAGCACTAAATGTATACTTAATTTGCATATTATCTTTGGTATATGTCTATTAGATACCAAAATATTCGAGAAAAACTCATTTTAAGGATATAAAATCGAAAATATCCCAAAATTAAAAAAATATATAACTTTGCAAATAATTGAATTACAAGTCTAAACCTTTGGGAAACTAGTTTTCTTAAGCTACTATACTCGTAGAAAACATATTATTAAAATTATAAATTAGGCAAATTTTCCGCTAGTCGAATTAACATGGAATGACCCACCCACTAAAAGGACATGTTTCTTTGGATACTTCTCTCCTAAGAAAGATATTATGTACTTCTGATACGAGACATTATTTTAACAATTGCGGGTCTTTAGCTAGAGTAAACACTAACTGTTCTAACGGAAATATCGTTTCAGAGTCATTTGCACATGAATCCCACAGTACTTCTTCACTCGGTGAGAACTTTTCAAAAGTTTCAGATCTGAAGATGGCTCATTATAGAAAAGGTGTTTCCACCACTTTCGCAAATTTTATAATTATAATAGATACTTATAAAAATAGTAATTAAACCCATCGATAAATATAAACATAGTTATACTAACAAGCTAAGTTTGTCATTAATTGTAAGAAAACCCTTAATTTTATCTGATGAATCGTATGATAATAGTATTTCACAAAGTCAAAATTTAGATAGTTGTATTTGGATTTGTATAATATTTCTGTTTTGTAAATGGTGTCACTATAAATAAACAAAATAGGAGATTGCGGGGGGGGGGGTCCTGATAATTAAGGGTATTCATTAAAGGACCGGTCTATTATTCGACCAGCCACCCATCATAAAAGGGACGCCGCTTAAGTTTTTATTTAAAAAAAATCTGGTCATTAAAATTTATCCTCATCCTTTTCAAAAACACACCCTCGGGGTTCCCAATTTAAACGTTTATTTGGCGACGGGTACGTTTTCGTTTCGCGTACCAAAAAGGAAAACAGTATAACTATTTATAGATTTTAAATAAAATTGTAATTTGATAGTTTTTACCTCTCCGAGGGGACTTTGTACCCTAGGAGGTTTTATACAACCACCGTGTCTGTCTGTCGGTCTGTGGGTGGGTGGGTCTGTCTGTCAGGCCTGCGAACGCGTTCGCATTTTCGGGGCAAAGGGTAATCACTGCGTACCCAGTTTCTTAGAATCAGGTAAAAGGTTTTTCCAAAAGCGCCCTCTTTTTGTCATTGGGTGTAGTATAATTTTTTAATCGGCCGGGATTCGAACCCGAGCCCTCTTGCACGACAGGTGAGCGTTCTACTTGTTTATAAGTAGCTTTCATGAGTCTTAATCATCCCCTATTATGATTTGCCTTTGAGAGTGGAGTAACGGTAAGGAGTCATAATGGAAAACAATTTTGTCGTAACATCGTGATACCAGTGGGAGAATCGATTAAAATATTTTTTATCATCCCCTCGAAGAATGATAGGAAAAACCACTAAATTAAGTAACAAATACCCAAAACCCCTTCAATTATAATAGCAGTGTAAACCTAATTATTAAATTTCTTTCAAACTAAAGGTTATAAATTTAATTTTTTAATTCTAGAAAACTAATAATGCTATTAAATACTATTAGAGGGACACACCGGGGTGAATTTGACCTGTTTCACGCACTTGTTTCCGGAATAGGATTGGTCGTATTACCTACCTCGTGCTAAATTCGGGCCGAATATTTCAAACGCCGGTGTGGCCCTTTAAATGAGAAAAATGAGTACAAAATTGCGACCGTAAGATAAAATAATTTATAATTTAGTAAAACTATGATTTCTTACATAACATTTGAGTTATACACACTTACGCGTTAAATAGGGTACCAAGGTATGTGATGACGTCATAGCCACTATTTACACAACTGGATTCTTCACGTGCCCATAAAAAATCCCAATTTTACCTACTTTTTGTCAACCCCCATGCTATCGCTGGTATAACGGTGACGCGTTTAAATAGTTACTCCATAGTTTTACAACTCCTTACCTTTACTCCATGGCTATACAACTCCTTACCTTTACTCCATGGTTTTCCAACTCCTTACCTTTCCTCCGTGGTTTTACAACTCCTTACCTTTCCTCCATGCTTTTACAACTCCTTACCTTTCCTCCATGCTTTTAGCCAAGCCGCGGTTTCAATCTCAGCTAACTTTAGCGTGAACCATCTATAATTTTTATACGTTTTCTAATATATACCTTTTGAAATAAGTTTATATATTTGACCCATACACCTTCAAATATGATAACAAAACACCGAATATTTTTCAAAGGAAGATTTGTGGGAATATGTATAGAGAGTTTCAAAGAATCTTCGTTAAAAATCTGTTTTGGATACAAAGCGTTGATTGTGATAATTTTATTTTAAGAAGGATGAAATTCGGCATTGTAAATGTTTCCAAATTTCTTCGTAGTTATGATGCCCTTGAAAACCTCGATGTTAGAGTTATGAACTGACCATGGCTTTCAATAGCGGGGATACTTGGGACAAGGAAAAAATAATTGAGCTCTTTTTCAACGATGGCTAAATGAACTTTCCTGTAACTAAACCTTCAAATAAGAAAATAAAAAAAAATATTTTATCTTATGAAGTAAATTGAAAAATCGTCTTAGACTTAATTAGCGCCAATCACGCCTAATTTCTGTAGAACCTGGTGTCATAAATGTGAAACTCGGTTATCCATCGTAAATATAAAAGTGCATAATCCCTTTAAGCACGAACAAACATTTTAACAAAACATTTTTGGTAAACGCGGGTCTCAAATCTATTCATTATCCACAAATTTTCGGATTTATTTAAAAAACGTTGGTAAAAAGAATATCATTTAAGCTTATTTAATTATGTTTTTTACGCAACCAAGCATTTATTTGAATAAAAGTGGTATTTATTTAATTAATTGTTAATTTTATTTAAATAATAGGCTTATTCACTTTCGATTTTTTAAACATTTTACAATTTTTATTCAACTATTAAATATTATTTAAATATCGCCGAGCTTATTTTATACATTGAATAGACTTAAGATTTGTAAAATATACATTGAATAGACTTAAGATTTGTAAAATATACATTGAATAGACTTAAGATTTGTAAAATATACATTGAATAGACTTAAGATTTGTAAAATATACATTGAATAGACTTAAGATTTGTAAAATATACATTGAATAGACTTAAGATTTGTAAAATATACATTGAATAGACTTAAGATTTGTAAAATATACATTGAATAGACTTAAGATTTGTAAAATATACATTGAATAGACTTAAGATTTGTAAAATATACATTGAATAGACTTAAGATTTGTAAAATATACATTGAATAGACTTAAGATTTGTAAAATATACATTGAATAGACTTAAGATTTGTAAAATATACATTGAATAGACTTAAGATTTGTAAAATATACATTGAATAGACTTAAGATTTGTAAAATATACATTGAATAGACTTAAGATTTGTAAAATATACATTGAATAGACTTAAGATTTGTAAAATATACATTGAATAGACTTAAGATTTGTAAAATATACATTGAATAGACTTAAGATTTGTAAAATATACATTGAATAGACTTAAGATTTGTAAAATATACATTGAATAGACTTAAGATTTGTAAAATATACATTGAATAGACTTAAGATTTGTAAAATATACATTGAATAGACTTAAGATTTGTAAAATATACGACTTAAGATTTGTAAAATATACGACTTAAGATTTGTAAAATATACGACTTAAGATTTGAAAAATATACGACTTAAGATTTGTAAAATATAAGACTTAAGATTTGTAAAATATAAGACTTAAGATTTGTAAAATATACATTGAATAGACTTAAGATTTGTAAAATATACATTGAATAGACTTAAGATTTGTAAAATATACATTGAATAGACTTAAGATTTGTAAAATATACATTGAATAGACTTAAGATTTGTAAAATATACATTGAATAGACTTAAGATTTGTAAAATATACATTGAATAGACTTAAGATTTGTAAAATATACATTGAATAGACTTAAGATTTGTAAAATATACATTGAATAGACTTAAGATTTGTAAAATATACATTGAATAGACTTAAGATTTGTAAAATATACATTGAATAGACTTAAGATTTGTAAAATATACATTGAATAGACTTAAGATTTGTAAAATATACATTGAATAGACTTAATATTTATTAAATATATTTTTTTTTACAGTAAGGATATCAAAAATCTTTAAAAATGTATATCATTTAGGCCTAGCGTCTCGAATATATTTTAAAAAACTCGCTTTACATTCCAAGGTCTGAACTGACCTTTCGTTAAAAATTGGTTCGGCTTATCACGGCCATATAGAAACCGCAGTATCACAATTTCCAATTCGTTTAAGACTAAAGTTGATATCTAATTTGTTCGTTATACATTTGAAATGAAAACGCGATTACAAACCAGAATGTCTCCGAGTAATCAATCGGAGCATCTGGCTTGCGAAGGAAACGCGCTTGTGAATCGGAAAATAACATCGAAGTGTGTAACGTCAAAACAGGATTTTTTTCGTTTCAATATATATTATTCATTCCATAATACCAGTTTTTCTATCTAATGTCAAGTACCACACACAGAGGGCGTGGCGGCCGAAAAACCTTCGTTCGGAAAACGAGACAGGAACGTGAGAGATATCCGGTAGGGATATCCACCGCCACGAGGGGGACAATTAAAACATTTTATAAACTCGATCCATTACTGCCGGAAACTTTACTAATCACTTGTCTCTCCTTAGTTTTTTCTTTAACTTTTCACTAAAGAAATAGCACCCATCCTTTCCGAGAACAGTCGCGTAGGTCCCCCCTTCCAGTGAAGTTCCCCTCGAGAAGTGGGTGCCTGGGGTATGGGTCAGGAAACTTCCCAAAAGTTTATTATTTTCGGCGATGATCTGATAGGGTTCGTGATCTGAATTTATAAATTATATATCGTCGATTTAAGTTTCGTAATTTAAAGAATATGTAGATTAGATTGAATTTATTTTGTAACAATGTTTCTCGAAAAAGAGACGTTTTAAATAAAAACAGTGGATGACATTCTTCTTAATTTTTTTATATAAAGTATAAAGTGTTTCGTTAAATCTGCACTATAGTAGAAGTATTCCCTGTACACAGATAGTTATTTAAAGTATCATAGGAGGTTTTCCGAAAGTGTACACAGTTATTTGTTTAAAGTATCATAGGATTTTCCCCCCAATTGTACACAGTGATTCGTTTTAAGTATCATAGAAGGATTTCCCAAAGTGTACACCGTGATTTGTTTAAAGTATCGTACGATTGTTCCCCAAGTGTACACAGTGATTTGTTTAAAGTATCATAGGATTCTCCCCCCAAGTGTACAAAGTGATTTGTTTAAAGTATCATAGGAGGTTTTCCGAAAGTGTACACAGTGATTTGTTTAAAGTATCATAGGATTTTCCCCCCAAATGTACACAGTGATTCGTTTAAAGTATCGTACGATTGTTCCCCAAGTGTACACAGTGATTTGTTTAAAGTATCATAGGAGGTTTTCCCCAAATGTACACAGAGAGTTGTTTAACGTATCAAATTAGTTTTCAACCAAGCGTACACAGCGAGTTGTTCAAAGTATCATAAAAGTTTTTCCCCAAGTGTACAAAGTGATTTGTTTAAAGTATCATAGAAGGTTTTCCCCAAGTGTACACAGAGAGTTGTTTAAAGTATCATAGGAGTTTCCCCCAAGTGTCCACAGGGATTTGTTTGAAGCATCATAGGAGGATTTCCTTAAGTGTACACAGTGATTTGTTTAAAGTATCATAGGATTTTCCCCCCAAGTGTACAAAGTGATTTGTATCATTGATTTTTACATATGGTGGTAGAAGAAAAACTTCTATGGACTTTCCACTCCAAAGGTAAATCGTCAGCACTCCTAGCGTCAAAAACATGAATTTCCTTGATCCATCTCTGCAGAAAGTCCTTTACATACTCCCTTTTAAAGACGTTTGACGTTTCAACAGGTATACTTGCTTATTGATTTTTAGATCTAGGCAAATATATTTGCGTGGGACGTACAAACTGTCTAACGAGACATTTCGGGAGGAGCCAAGTGAAGCCACGCGCATGATGTCACCGGAAATTTCAATCACAGAGATAGCGAACGCGAAACCGTAAAGATTTGACAAGTTCGATTTCCCGCTTATCGGCATTGCACCGGAAGACCGCGAAAGACCCCTCTTCAAAACGCGCATTTCGCAAATATGCAAATGAGTTCGACTAATAATTCGTATACTCGGCAATATTGAAGACATTGCATAGTCTTTATAGCGAAAGGGTTACGCGTTTATAAGTAACGGTCGTATTTCAAAATACAAATTGGCCTTTAAGGCTGGTTTTCACTAGGACGCGTAAAAATTGTATTAGGCCTAACGGAGATTTTTTGCGTCAACGTTCACCGCTGTGGAATTTTTTCCAAGTGCAAACCAGCCTTTAAACGGATGGATATCGTTAGCAATCTAATTATCCAGTTCTTTTTCTAAGATCTTCAATACTTACGAAAGCGGCGAAGGAGATGACTGGCTCGTATAAGAGCCGCTGCTTTTCTAATCTTTCACGAGTATTGTAATTTATTCATCGGCAGTCCTACGTGACCAAACCAATGTCGAGCGTTTTAACTTTGACAACCTCTCAACCTTACCAAACAATTAAACACCGGAAACCTTCGAGCCACTAGACACAAAATCAAATCGATTTAACCTCAAAAACCAATAAACAACGAACGCCTGACAACAGTATCTAGGTTTTACCAGAAGTTCATCATGGTAGGAGTATTCAACTAACGTTTCGTTATAGTCGAAACCATGCACGCAGATTGCAGCGTTCGAAGGGAAATCTCTTGCAATTTAGGTGAAGTTTTTTCGTGGACCAATAAACTACTAGACTCGAATCACAATCAAAATCTATTTTTCTCCAAATTGTATCGCCGCCAGCGCTCCTACCGAGAGAATCGCGACACTTTTACACCCAAATACAAAGAACGTGTGAAAAATTAAATGTCGAGATTGAAATTTTAATTTAATCATTGGGTGGAAATCTTTACGATGTCGGACACCATGGCGCTACAAGCGCACTATCTAAATTCCAGTCCAGTAGTTTAATAAAACAAATTACGCTCTAAGCTTCGTACCAGTGACCTTTAAATTTTTTCCACAAACCAACGGCACAAAAATCGAAACAGGTCGGTCGTAGCCCCAAGTTTAACTCAATTTTAATTAAAAAACCAAAATAGATTTTCTTGACATAATAGTAATTTTTGTTGATTTAATACTAATTTTTGTTGATTTAATACTAATTTTTGTTGATTTAATACTAATTTTTGTTGATTTAATACTAATTTTTGTTGATTTAATACTAATTTTTGTTGATTTAATACTATTTTTTGTGGATTTAATACAAATTTTTGTTTGATTGAATACTAATTTTTGTTGATTTAAAACTAATTTTTGTTGATTTAATACTAATTTTTGTTGATTTAATACTATACTTTAAAGAAATAAATAAAAACCACTATTGCACAGTAAAAACTTTGTTTATTAAAAACGCTACGACCGTTTCGGCGCACTAACCGGCGTCGTCGTCAGGCGGATACAAAATGAGAAATATCGCGCAGAAATATATTTTATCGCGACAAAACAAAGGTTGTTATTTTTTAAGAATTTCAATATAGGGGAAAATGGACGCTTCAATAAAAGATACTCGGTTTCTACTCCCCTCTCCAAATTCTTCTGGGAAGGAGCTATTTCCGGTCGGTCGGTTAAACGGTTAGATTGGCTAGCCACAAAGTCATATTTAAGCCAATTTGAGACGCGTTTTTGCCCTCATGAGAATTTTGCGTCAGATAAGAAACGCGTCGGCTCACGTGTATAAGGAACATACTAATGTTTATTTTCGATAATATATTTTAAGGTAACATATATAAGGTTTTTAAAACTAAGTATAAGAAGATAATATTATTATTATTATCATCCTCTTATGGTATAAATAATTAAAATTATATGTAATATTTTTATAATACCAGGCAATTTTAAAGCTTCTCATGGAGTCAGAGTTAATTCATTTCGTATAAAATTATCTTTTGGAAAAAGATGAAAACTCATTCCTTTAGAACTAAACATATTACATTTGCAGTACGGTATGCAACAAGTGTTTCCTTTTAACCAGGTAATTTTTTTGGCATGTTAAGGCTTAGCAAAAAACTGATGTTATGTTCGAGAAAGTTTCCAGCTTTCTAATATTTCACCAAGCACTATATAAATAATAACTTATGAGTCCTGGCTGTCGGAAATATTACTTCTTGGTAATTTCTGGGAAGATGTTTTATTTAAGCGCCTATTCGAAAGACAAAAAGCGATTGTAGAGCACGTGAGTAGAGGGCGCGCGCAGTCTATTGACATTAGTGAAGACAAATTATTAAAAAATGAAAAACACCCTTTTTAACTAAATTTAAGAGAATCAATAGAAATTATAAAATTAAAAAATCAAAACCTTTTAATTAATAACCAAGATGGCCCCTCGCATGATCGAATTTTCCCCTATATCGAAATTTTTAATAAACAAGGTTTTTACTGTGAAATAGTGGTTTTTATTTATTTCTTTAAAGTTTTAAATGTACAGGACAGTTCCACAATATTTGTTGATTTAATACTAATTGTTGCTGATTTTAATTTATTTTTAGATTAAACGGATTTTTAAACATTTAATGACATTTTTTTCTTGATAAATAGACGTTAGTATGAACTCTATTTACGTCTTATTCAACTTGTTAAAAAGTTCCACGCGCGTCTTGATATTTTAGCGTAAATGGGCTCGAGCGATTTCGAGCGTGCTCCCTGAAATAAAAAAAATGCACGAGCCTTTAACGCTAAAATATTAAGGAGCGCGTGGAACATTTTAATAAGTTGAGTAAGACATGAAGAGTTTATGCTAGCGCCTATTGATTAATAATTTGCGTGCAGGGGTAGAAAAAACTAAAATTTAAATTAATCTTAATTTAATTTAATTACTTCTTGTAATTTACTTTGTTTTAAAATGGGATTGTTTGAGACCCTACTTTTGTTCATTTTCATAAATATATTTAATATATTATAGGCTATTTCACTCAAAGATTTGATTTTTTTTAAAAACACTTGATTTAAATTGCTTTTGCTTTACCGCCCCCTTATTTCCACATTTAAAATTTTCAACTATATTCGCCACCCAAAGTTGAATAATCTTATATGGATAAACTTCTGGTTTTACTACATTGGAATGGCTTTTTTCCCAGTACCAAAATAAAGTAATTAAAATTTACGATGTTAATTTGAATTAAGTAAAATTAATACTATTTTGAGATTTTATTATAAAATTTTTAATTGCCGTAAAATTTAGCTTTATTCACGAATCTATTGTAAAGGCGTATTTCAAGACTTAATTAGTCATGCCTTTTAAAGATAATTTTCCTGAAAAGAAATGAGAAGTATTTATTTTTACCTTTCAGAACGCGTCAAATTTTAAGAGGAAATGTCAAATTAACTTATTGAAAGAAATGTATATAATTAACGACAGTGGCCGGAGAATCCGCTCAGTCATGTCCAAGTTTAAATAAATTTAAAAATGTGGCGGTTTTTTCCCGAATAATGTAAATGACATCTCATGCGTGCAAACCTTTATTAGATGAAGGCATCCAAGTACATACTTTAGAAATCTTTTATTCAGTTAAATACCGTAAAATATTCACGCTATTAAAATAAGTAACTGTTTTACAAAATTCCTTATACGCGTTTGAACATAATAATATCAGAAGTTTATAGTAATTATGTTAGGAGATAAATAACCATAATAAAAATGAAAGTTGTGTCTTTGCGGGTTCAACGCAGTTTCCAATGGTTACACTGCATCACAGGCTCACAGCTGAACGTTTTCCCTCTGTATTACTCCGCTTAAGAATGTAAAATTTAAAAATTACTTTATTTTATAAATTTACTTTTATAAAAACGATGTAATAATTTTAAAATTTGGTTTATTGATATATTTAGCATGCACATGTTTTTATTGAAATTTATGTAGGGACTTAAAAAATATTTATTTTTAAAGATAAAAATCAATTAAAATAGTTAATTTGTGTATTATTGGGCTCAAATATAGTGTTAAATAAACGATTGTAAAGGTCACAGAATTTGTAGCCTACCTGTAAAATATTTCTAGTGTCGCTCCTGTTTCAAGTCCTTCTTTTAAGAATCATTATAATAATTATCTTGATAATAAATTAAATTAAATAGGAAAATATCTTGTCTTGTTATCTCAGTTCAACTCTTCGGAACGCCCCTGACAACAGCAAATAGGTTTAAGCAAAATCAACCCAAATCAACTTCTACCTTACCAATACACCTTACAAATACCAAACCCCTCAAACCCCGAATTTCGGTTAGATACGCGGCGGCTTATATAGTACCAAAAGTACTCAATACGAAAACAACAAGCAAACGGATAGTTATACATTGGAAAAGGAAGAAGCTCCTTTCACAGGGGTAATGCCAACATTTAGCAACTTTAATATTTTAAAATTATCTGAAATTATTTAAAAAAATAATTTTTATGACGAATTTTTCCAGTGTTGAAATTTGGTTTATAGATTTTACATAGTGCAAAATAGCGCCATCTAGAATAAATAGAAACATTAAAATTAAACCACTAAGGGATTCTCTCTACATAGGGCAAATAGCGCCATCTAGAATAAATTAAAACATTAAAATTAAACCTCTCAAGGGATTTTCTCCACATAGCGCAAAATAGCGCCATCTTGAATAAATTAAAACATTAAAATTAAACCTATAAGGGCTTCCCTCTACATCGCGCAAAATAGCGCCATCTAGAATTACTAAAAACATTAAAATTAAACCTCTAAGGGCTTCCCTCTACATCGCGCAAAATAGCGCCATCTAGAATTACTAAAAACATTAAAATGAAACCTCTAAGGACTTCCCTCTACATAGCGCGAAATAGCGCCATCTAGAATTACTAAAAACATTAAAATTAAACCACTAAGGGCTTCTCTCTACATAGCGCGAAATAGTGCCATCTAGAATTACTAAAAACAATAAAATTAAACCTCTAAGGGCTTCCCTCTACATCGCGCAAAATAGCGCCATCTAGAATTACTAAAAACAATAAAATTAAACCACTAAGGGCTTCTCTCTAAATATGTTTGTTTCTCTGTAAGTAGTTTATGAATGGTTCGTCGGAAAACCAGAATATTCTAAATTCCCAAACCAGTTACATTTTTACAGGAAACATATGGTAAATTTTAAAAGGACATGATATATCTATAGGCCACACAACGCAAGTTCAACACGTCGGGGTCAAATATTTGCAAAAGGGGCCCTTTTTCCTCACTGGGCGAATTATAATAAAATACCATCAACTGGTGAAAAGGAACTGGAGAGTTTTATTTAAAGAGCGAGAGTTCGAAGTTTAAAAGAATACGTTCGATTCTCTTCGCTAATAACACGCATTAACACAGTACCAAGAATGTTTTGAGTTAACAGAGAATATGTAGACTCGACTGTAGTCTCGGTTTTCATGATCCCCGGAAGAAATTCTCCGCCTACATGGAGAAAGAGCCCGCAATCGTACCGGAGTATCTTCCCCCCTTACCAACAGAAAGGGGAAAGGTTACGCCACGAATAGCGGAGGGGCGTTGTTTTTCTTAAGGGGAGCACGAAATATACTCTCACTCGACTTCTGTTTGTAGAAGCATGGTCTTCTTCGCGGGTACCCCCGTTCCGAGACGAAGAATTTACAAGTTTAATGGGCTCCCATTCGCCCTGTTTACATTCCATCATTGTGTGCCTGTGAAGATCGTAATTTTAAATTGATTTAAGCGTTATGTTTACCATTACTCGCGTGGAAAGTTCCGCGCGTTCAGTTTTCCGAGAGTGGAAAGTTCCGATGTTATCGACCTTTATTCACGACCTCATTGTTTATAGTTTAATATTTATTAATAATCGCTTATTAATAATCATTTTTCCTACAGCAGCCGTTTTAGTCAGACGTCTGGGATAATTATTATTTATTAGACACGTTTTTTTTTAAATATCAGTCACGGAATTTGTCGTCTTTCCCAAGTGGAAAAAATTTATTTTTAGATTCTACAAAAATGCGTTTAAAATAATTTTAATAGATCTAAAAATTTTATTGCTTTCTATATTTTTTAAACTTGTAAAATTTATTCTTTATAAGGTTTTTCAAAATCGACGAAATTTTTGTCTTTTTATTTTATTTTATAAAATGAAGATATTTATTATTTATTAGTTTTATAAAATCCCTGATTTTTTTACACCTTAATAGTTTATAAAATCCCGAAATTTCACGCCGTATTAGTTTTATAAAATCCTTAATTTTTTTCCATCCTAGAAATTTATGGCTTATTAAAATTTATAAAATAGTGAAATTGTTTTTAAAAAACGGATACTCCTTTCTAAATTTTATTAAATCGCGAAATTTGTATCTCTTTAGAGCCTAAAAATATTATTCCTTTCTAAATTTTATAAAACGAAAAAAATTATGATTTAATAGATTTTAAAATATTCCGAAATTGTGTCTAAAGAAATTTTATTCCACCAAAATTTTATAAAATACCAAAATTTTATAAAATACCAAAATTTTATAAAATACCAAAATTTTATAAAATACCAAAATTTTATATAATACACATTTTTTAAAATACCTATTATTTATAAAATACCATAAAAGACCTATTATTTATAAAATACCATAAAATACCTATATTTTATAAAATACCATAAAATACCTATATTTTAAAAAATACCATGAAAAACCTATATTTTATAAAATACCATAAAATACCTATATTTTAAAAAATACCATGAAAAACCTATATTTTATAAAATACCATAAAATACCTATATTTTATGCCTTTCAAAATTTTATAAAATACCAAAATTTTATAAAATACCATAAAATACCTATATTTTATAAAATACCATAAAATACCTATATTTTATAAAATACCATAAAATACCTATATTTTATAAAATACCATAAAATACCCTTTTATATTTATCAAAACTCTCTAATTTAAATTTATGCATTCTTAGATATCCAATTTGGAGGTTAACAACAAAGTAATATAAAACTACAAAATCTGGAAGCGGATTCCGATAGAAATCATTAATTTCGAGTAGTTCCGCGTCCACGTTTATCTCTTAACAGGTACTCAGGAGATCTGTCACTTTGAAGAGGATCTTTGGCCGTCCTCACCAGCTAACAACGGCCGTTAGCATTCCGTAAAAACCAAAGATGCAGATCCGCGCAGTTACTCTTGAAAGAGAGATCTTGACTTTCAAAATATTACGCAACAAAGATTACAGGGTCGTCCCCACGCGCTCTCTACGTGTCTATTAAAAGCGTAAGTAAATAAGTAGAGGTCTGACAATTAGCCAAAATTATCTTCTAATAATTTTCTACGGAGCTATCTGCAGGCCCGACAAGAGAGTGGAAAGCCTGTTCAAATTACAGGGGCCCTTACAGCCTAGGGGCCCGTCATTGAACAAACGAGGTATACTTCTCCGGGGTTTCCGCAAACTTACAGCTATCTCCAGGCTCTCTTGGGGCCCGGAAATTATTTTTTATCGGGGCCCGGGCCCACCCCAGCGGCTCTAGCTATCTGTTTTAGTTTTATGTCCTAAATAATGGATATATTTTGTGTTCAAATTTATTAATATAAACATAAGTAACATAATAGTCATAAGTACGACAACTATCACCAACTGATTTTCAGACCTATTGCGAAATTTAAGTTTAGTTCAGCGTAGATCCTCCTAGTGTCTAAATATGGCCAAGCCAAAATATAGTACTACCAGAAGTATATAACATTTCTTAGTAGATAAGTATTCAGCACAGAGCCCCCTAGTGTCTCAATCCAGGATATTATTTCAGGTCAGGTTTAAATTGGGTACCAACCTCTTGACCTCTGCACTCCCTGACCCATTTCGAGGGGTTTGAATCTCTTCGCCCCCTTTAAATAAGCCCTTGCTCGAAATATGCCACAGACGAAACCTACTACTACCAAGGAAGATAATATACTACTCAATTCGGTTGCAAGTCCAAGTCGAAGCTTAGCAGGAGTGTCAGTGTCGAAAAAAGGTTCGGTTAGAAAATTAGCATTAAAACAATACTCTACCCTGAGAGTGAAAGTGAAGCAAGTGATTTTAGAAAGATATTCGAAATTATAATCCAAAACAGTTTCTACATTGGACTGCCTTAATATTCAAATTTTTATACTTTTAACCGTTTTTTCTTAGTTAATTTAAATTAACAGATTACCAACGTTATTAATCGGGATTTTATAAAAAAAATCTCGATTTTCTGAAATTGAGATTTTTAGACTTGCCTAACTTTTACTCTACAGTATCGTGTCATACTTATCGTTATTACGTTACTTATGTTGACAGTAATATTCATCAAAATATAGAAAGAAAAAGGATTGAAAGAAACGGATGTAACGTGCGAAAAGAGAATGATTTAAAACCTGGTTATGTGTGGTTACGCAAGCGCGTTTGAGATCGCTTTCCTTGAAAGTCTGGAAGTCAGGTACCGTGCTAAGGATTTTCCTTTAATTTTTATTACTCTCATACCGTATATTCAATTTACCGAAACAAATTACGTACGAGCTTTTTAACAACAGGATTTCTGGGACTCTATCTAATGGGATCATCAACCATTTTTGCAAGGAAAAATACTAACGAAAATAGGATACAATTACATATTTTTCTTAATTTAAAATCCGTTTGACGTATACGATTTGATTTACTAGGATAAACGGTATTGTTAAGGGGAAATGTTGATGTTTAATAACTTTTTCTGCCATCAGATGGAGTTAAAGACTCAGTAACGCGTTGTAACGACTAGAGTAACGCTCAACAAACTTGGGCCTAGGGTGGTGCATTGGGTATTAGCCCAGCTAATTATTATTATTATTATCATGAATCTATTTAACCCATGAATATTCAACTCTATCATTAGCCACGGTATACTCCACTACGAGAGAAAGGCGGGCGGAGCCTAGTTTCTCGCCACACGAGTGATTTATTTTTTTAAGCCAATAAAAACGAATACGGAAATGATGTCATTTTAGCCCAAGATAGTTCACGAGAGCAGAATGGTTCGCGTTATTTTGTTAAAAATAAGGTCTAAATTTATAAATATTTCTAGCATAAAAATACAAAATGAAGGAATGTAACTTCGATCTTTTGAAAGCGATTTTATCCAGTGCCTGTGAGGTTTTTCACAATTTAAACAAACAAACAATCTCTGAAAAGTTAAGCTAAAATTTTATTATAATAATATTATTAAAAAATACATGAATCTATTTAACTAAATAGATTCATGATAAATACTGCAAAAAGGAAACCTAACCATAACGCGCCATTTTAGGAACTAACACTTCGACTGCTTATAAATAACATAGGAGTTCTATTTAGACTACGACACTATAAATAGTTCTTTTTATAAACTAACGTGGCCTTCTTGTTTAAATGTTGCTCTTACGTCACAGTCTCTTACTTTCACAAGCCTACTAGCGCGCGCTATACAGTCGCGAGGGATATAGGTTTTTTAGCGCGCGTGCAAATCGCTCGTGCGCGAAATATACCAATAAAGCTGTGTCTTGTGACGTAAGAGCAACATTTTAACAAGTTGGGCAAGACCACTTATTATTTTATAAAATCAACTATTGGCTCCGCCCCACGCGTCACCGAAAGTGACCTAGGATATTCCAGTTGAATATTCATAGATTAAATAGATTTATGTTATTATTTAGTCTAAAATCAGAGGCGAGTAAGACACTGCACGATTATTAACATCGTTTTTAAAATAATTAATATCTTGGACGCAAAATAAACAAATTAAAAATAAGAGTGGTGACGTGTTTAGAAGTGTTGAAACTGTAAGAAAAAGTATAAAAATGGAATTTTAAAAGGTGCAATAAGTAACGAGAGCGATGGTTAAATTGTGACTGAAAACTCATATTTTAAATCAATTTTATAAAGTAATTAGGGATCTGTATTGGAAATAGGATTTGAAAATATTTTAATGAATTATCTATATATTTAAAAATAAAACAAACCCTATTCAGTTATTATACACCATTCTCATACAAAATTGATTTAAAACAAAATGTATGGCTTTGAGTTGGTTTCAGATTTATTAAGAGGATTACTTAAACATTATTCTGAACAAATTGGAGAATGCATAATAGTTTTATCTCCAAAAAAGACAATTCTACCTGTGTTTTTTGGTCTAAGATTCTACGACAACCCAAATGGCCTGGAAACTGATAAAAAAATGCACGGGGTTCCCCTTAAATGAAACCTTTTGACATATATGACTTTTATTACCGCTGGAAACGGCATTGTTAAATATTTCATTTAAACGTGTTTAATCTACGTTGTACAAGCATGGGGGCTCAATAATGTACAACATTTTCCATTAAATAAGGTACCCTATTAGGGAAGAATGGAAAATATACACCCTAAAGATATGAAATAATTACGGGAAAATGACAATGGGGGTTCAAGAATGATGATTTAGCATAAACCGCTCAAATACTCTAATATACCTTTAAGATATTTCTAAAAAACCGCAACCTCATTAGAACTCTTATTTCGTGTATTACGAGTCGGAAGCTTACAACTTGTCTTCAAAAAGAATTAAGCAAACTGTAGCGCGGGGTGATGAAGATAATGAACAATTAGTGTTTTAAAATATTTCGGAAGGGACAATTTTTTGTAGGTTAATTGTTTTTCCAATTAGGAGGACCGTATGGAATTACGGTCGCCTGGAATGCTGGAATGTAGCATCATTTGCTCAGCGAGATTTCTTCTAAAGAATAGCTCATTTTATTTTTCAAACATCTTTCAATATTTCAATTCTGAGCATATAGGATGAGAGCCTGGGATTGAAAAATGGCCCATGGATTTTATATTCAATCTGGAAAATGACCGTGTTAAAATAATTTATGGAATCGTGAATAATTTTTTCTTCGACTAAAGAAAAGAATGTAAAGAAAAAAAAACAGGTCTTTCACCCCGATTTCGATTTTGAGAATATAATAATAATATCCATATTTGAAATTTCCAGATTTACGACTGAAGAAAATATTTCGAGAGTATAACAAGATGTCACGGACATTTGAGTACGCACAATCCACCAATGTACTGATAATATATTGTATATAAACGTTCAATTTTGAACAATATTTCAATCTTCCTGTACATTAACGTAATCATGGCACTATAATACACTTATCTTTATTCTTAATAAAAGTACCCTTTATCAATCACCCTGTCCATTCCTAAACATACGTTTCGTTAATCACCCGGTTCATTTATATGAGATGAAAAAATTAGCGAATAAGTAGATTAGTCCATTATGAAAAGGGATAATAAAGCTAAACCCTAAACAAATTTTAAGAAATTTAAAAACTTACTAATAGCTCGTACCGATAGGTCTTAGAGTAAACAAAAAGACGCAAAACTCGGACCAAATAGATCTTCGAGTGAAAAATGAAATTAAATAAAATAGCCAGAAATTCCAACGGTGGAAGTTTTTAAATTTCTTCAAATTTGTTTAGAGTTTAGCTTTATTATCCCTTTTCATAATGGACTAATCTACTTAATCGCAAATTTTATCATCTTTTACAATGTAGTCCATAGGTGGTTCATTTATATATGCACGCTTTGTCAATCATCTTGTTCATTCATAGACGTATGATTTGTCAATAACCCTGTCCATTCAAAAACGTACGCTTTATCGATCACCCTGTACGTTCATAAAAGCACATTCGGAATAGACTAAAATATTTTTCTAATTCTTTACAGTTAACGATAAAAAATATAATTGTGGATAAATAAATAATTTCATTATAATTTATAATAATAATTTCATTACTTTCCAATATAAACTTTGTTGTCCCTAACTATTATACAAGGCACCCCCAATTGTTCAAAATTTCTAAAAGTCTTTTAAACCCCATTAACCGAATTTTAAGAACTGCAAACAAATATACTGAAGTAGTCGATTTATTTAGCTGTAAATTATCTGAACTTAAAACTTTACCGGCTCTTAATACGTAGGAGCCATGAAAACGGTTGCCAATTAAAATTATATTATGCTTTTAACCTTTCGGTCATTTTTAAACACTTTGTACATATAATTTTTTATGCAATGTGTGTCAACTAGCTGACGCTGTAATAGTGTTGTTTTGATACACAATAAACAAGTTTCCATTTCCATTTCCATTTCCATTATAATTTATAATAATAATTTCATTATAATTTATAATAATAATTTCATTATAATTTATAATAATAATTTCATTATAATTTATAATAATAATTTCATTATAATTTATAATAATAATTTCATTATAATTTATAATTTATAATAATAATTTCATTATAATTTATAATTTATAATAATAATTTCATTATTATTTATAATTTATAATAATAATTTCATTATAATTTATAATTTATAATAATAATTTCATTATTATTTATAATTTATAATAATTTCATTGTTATTTATAATTTATAATAATAATTTCATTATTATTTATTATTTATAATAATAATTTCATTATTATTTATAATTTATAATCATAATTTCATTATTATTTATAATTTATAATAATAATTTCATTATTATTTATTATTTATAATAATAATTTCATTATTATTTATAATTTATAATAATAATTTCATTATTATTTATAATTTATAATAATAATTTCATTATTATTTATAATTTATAATCATAATTTCATTATTATTTATAATTTATAATCATAATTTCATTATTATTTATAATTTATAATAATAATTTCATTATTATTTATAATTTATAATCATAATTTCATTATTATTTATAATTTATAATCATAATTTCATTATTATTTATAATTTATAATCATAATTTCATTATTATTTATAATTTATAATAATAATTTCATTATTACTTACACTAAAAATGTTGTTAAGAATTGAAATTAATTCATGCTTTTTTTAACAGAATTTAAATTGTAGATCCAAATTTAAATTTAAGAAATTGGTATTGATTTCTAGACAAATATAGATAGAGTAAATTCCAATGGAATGATGTATCATTTACCAGTTGAAGAGTTATGTACAGTACGGCGGCAACGACAACGGCGGACTACGTGTTACGTGAAACTAATATCAATACACAAATCAACAATTAGAACTGCGTAAAAATAGGACGTATGGGCATTATATTTGGGCAATAAAATTGTAAACAAAAAATATCTAGGTTAGAGTAAAGAAGTTCTTTGGCAAGTAATCACCGCTTATACTATTTTTAAAATATCGAAAACTCATTCCAAAACTAGTGAAGCGAAATATTAGTGTTGTTTCGTTTACCAATTTAAGTTTACCACATACAGCGCCTCGAGATAACGGCGGTAAGAAATGAAAATAATTGAAATTGTTCACTATAATTTCATTTTGATTTAAAGAAATAAAATTACAGTGCCGTTAACAATTTCAAGATTCTAGGATAGTTTAAAATGTCTAGATTCTTGTTAGGATCGCCGAAAATCTATAGATTCTTGTCAGGATCGTCCAAAAGGTCTATATTCTTGTCAGGATCGTCCAAAAGGTCTATATTCTTGTCAGGATAGTCGAAAATGTCTAGATTCTTGTCAGGATCATCCAAAAGGTCTATATTCTTGTCAGGATCCTCCAATATGTCTAGATTCTTGTCAGGATCGTCTAAAATGTCTAAAATGTTTTAGAGGATCGTCCAAAACGTCTAGATTCTTGTCAGGATCGTCCAAAATGTCTAGATTCTTGTCAGGATCGTCCAAAAGGTCTATATTCTTCTCAGGATCCTCCAAAAGGTCTAGATTATAGTCACTATCCTCCAAAAGGTCTAGATTCTTGTCAGGATCGTCCAAAATGTCTAGATTCCTGTCAGGATCGTCCAAAATGTCTAGATTATTGTCATGATCATCCAAAATGTCTAGATTATTGTCATGATCGTCCAAAATGTCTAGATTATTGTCATGATCGTCCAAAATGTCTAGATTATTGTCATGATCGTCCAAAATGTCTAGATTCTTTTCAGGAGTTTATAATCAAATTTGTCAAATTAGTGTTTTAATTTCCTTAATCTCACAGATAACGCGCGATTTGCTTACAAAGTTTACGATGCTCCTAATAATTTAAAAATATAAAAGTGCCACCAAAACAAACCGTAAAATGTAACAAACGCTTCAAGCTGCCCCAAATGATAGTTCCAAATCTGTCCGCGGTATCACGACAGAGCGCCGCTATCGAAAAAAGCTAAAAGAGATAATCAACACAAAAACACGCATTCACAGAAGTTGTCCCGTTAATGATTCAACATTCCCATCCTGGCTGAGATATAGGAATTTTATTACCGTTATTTCCTGTTCTTCGCAATTTTTTTGTGAATAAATAAATATATAAAAAATATAAAAACAAGAATGAAAAAAAAAAAGATTATGTGTGTGTGTGTATATATATATATATATATATATGGAGGAAATTGAAATATTTATCCGTCGAAAACTAGGAAGCGAAAAGCGTCGCCTACAATCGGTTGTTGTGTTCGGGAAAGAACGACTTGGAAATCAGACACACGAGTCCATAATGGGCAAACGCACGCTGCTTTTTATCAGTGAAGCATTACAAAGAAAATAGGCAGACGCCTCGGGTAAAGTAAATAACCTTTCGCGCCACAGTTACACCATTATACAATCCGCCAGGCCAGCTCGAGTACTTCTTACGTTTGCCGACACAAACTGACTATTTATAAGGTACTCACTCGCAAACATAGATGAGGAAAAATAGAAAGGATGTTTTCACTATTTCGTGGCACGAAGATTCAAGAAGAACTCGCAATCTTCCATTATGTGTAGCTGAAGATGCGATTTAGCCGAGTTTAGTTTAATCTAGGAGCTCAACAAACACAAGGAGAACGCAGCTATAGCCTTTAAACACGCTAACGCAGTGTTGTGTACAAATTTCATTGGACGAGAATTTACGCTGAACGTTTTACGGAAAGGGGGATCGGCCATTACCTGGAACCACCGGTGGGGGGTCTAGGCTCGGGTCTTTGGTCCCAAGATATGGATAATGGGGGTTAAGGGGGGGTAAACTCAACATGAACACACCCAGCAAATTTCCCAAAAAAAGAGTGTATAGCTGAATATGCGATTTAGCCGAGTTCAGTTTAATCTAGGAGCTCAACAAACACAAGGAGAACGCAGCTATAGCCATTAAACACGCTAACGCAGTGTTGTGTACAAATTTCATTGGACGAGAATTTACGCTGAACGTTTTACGGAAAGGGGGATCGGCCATTACCTGGAACCACCGGTGGGGGGTCTAGGCTCGGGTCTTTGGTCCCAAGATATGGATAATGGGGGTTAAGGGGGGTAAACTCAACATGAACACACCCAGCAAATTTCCCAAAAAAAGAGTGTATAGCTGAAGATGCGATTTAGCCGAGTTCAGTTTAATCTAGGAGCTCAACAAACACAAGGAGAACGCAGCTATAGCCTTTAAACACGCTAACGCAGTGTTGTGTACAAATTTCATTGGACGAGCCTTTACGCTGAACGTTTTACGGAAAGGGGGAAGACAATTTCCGAATTTTACCCTTCCGACGGCAGCAGGCGCTAAAGCGTCTAACCAATGAAAAATGTTCACAAGAAAATGCAGGACTTTTGACGGGTTGCGTTCTCCTTGTGTGGGGTGCGGTGTTTGTTGCTCCTAGGTTTAATCGAAAGGATATCCACTTCCTTAAATTCAGTTCACCGATTACAGCGAGTACAGCCTTTGGTAGTGTCAGTAATCGATTACGTAATCACTTTAGTACAGTCAAAGCTACAGGCTTGTACACCGATTACGGATAGTGATCAGCCCCTCGAGTTCAATATTTGATTGGACAGATGGCCTGTACACCGATTACGCGTACTCAGCACTGTTAAAGGAACATAATTTAAAGAGTACGCGTACTTTCATTACATTCAAAGGTACGGGCTTGTACACCGATTACGTGTCTAGAGTTACCAGCCCCTCGAACGAGTATATCAATGAAATTTTTAGGGTGGTTTACGTTTAAAGGGAATATAACCTCCAACACGATTCTTTAGTTAAAGGTCTAGCAATTTTAGGGACTACCCCGCGCCGTATTAACCCCTGGCAGGGCCCCAAGTCTTTGGGGCCCTAGAAATCCTCTTCCTCCTTGTGATACATGGGCCCTTGCTCTTGGTGGGCTCCTAGGCGGCACTGGAATTACCATGAATTACCTAAGCAGCGCGCAAAAAGTTAAAAGCCATAGGAGGCAGTGGTCAATATTGGAATCATTTAAATCAAATACTAAGATTATATTAGCTTTAATAGCGGTTGCGAAAAATACTATATTTTGATGTTAGCCAAACGGCCAAGGAACCACACAGGTCTACATGTAAGTCAACTACAGTGACGAGTGAAGCCAATTACCGGTGCTTCACTTTGATCTTAGACAAACGATAATGAAGCTTATTAATAAATACATAAAAATTGTTTATCATTTTATCTACTTTATATTTTAAATGTTTAATAAAGATTTTTATTTATGTTTTTCAAAAAGTGTAATACAGAATAGCCCTTTCTATAAAAGATTGAGTTCGGGGGTGGGGAAAGGAAAACTGTTTTTGCAAGAATGATTTACATCGACCTTAGTATGTATTCTCCTTGTGTTTTACTCTTATATATCGATGATTGCAGGGTAATTTAACAAAGAGTAAATATTCAATATTTAACTTCGAGATTTGATGACAACTATAAAAATACGCTCTGTTATTCATCGGTTAATTAAACGTAAAATTGTTAAAATTACCAAATATAAGATAATAAAAACTATTTTTAAATGACGTTTAGTTTAAAAAATCTTTATAAAATCACTAAGCCTAATTATAGCTCGGAAGACATTTGGCTGAGAAATATAAAAGTACCGGTAACTTCTTAATATTGTTTTGTGAAATTGGCCGTGTGTGACGTCGAAAAAACAGTTTAGACGCGTACGAATCTTTTATAGAAAGGTCTATTACACCAAAGTCTATGTAGCAACTAAACGTACATCAATTGAGGTATTGTTAAATTTTCAAACTTTTTGGAGACAAATAGTGTTAGTTATCGTGTCCGCGTCAAAACACACAAGGAACTAAAACCTTAAAAAAATAAAAAACAAGAACTACAAGTAGTTCTCGTTCACCTGGCCAATAAAGGTTTAAAATGGTTTTGTCGTTTTATCAAACTAACTTAAAATACTTAATGCACACTCATTATATTAAATTTAGTAGAATATTTAAAATATTTAATACTACATTTAAGCAAATATATGTACCCTTAATTTTTATATTCCGGTTGATTTAGTAGGTAAAAAGATCTCGCAATAAATTCAAGTGTTATTTCTTAAACATTTCCCACTCTACTCAGTTGCAGGTTAAGAAAGGAAAAATATCTAGTACATTTGGCGGAAAGATACTAACACAAATTTCCGGTAAATCGTCGGTGGGAATTGAGAATTTCACCTATTTTTTGTTGAATTTCTAAGTTCCTTAGCGTGTTATCTTAATCCATTTTAGAAATCTCTATGGCGTAAATTTCAAAGTGATCAATAAATATTTAATGTAGATTAATATTTTAAAGTTTCATTATAGCATATTTTTAGTATTATGCTCATAATGCTATATTATTATGCTATAAGTCACATGCTGACTTGGCCCTCTTACTGCAAAAAATATGTAAGAAATTGAAATAAAAATGATTTGATTTGAAACAATCATCAAATCGCACGTTAATGTAAGTCAACGTGGTAATCTCGTCATTACCCGTTCTATACTTACCCTGGACTTGCCAAACAGACTTTTTTAGGTATGCCTCATTTGTAGAACTAAAAATAAATTATTACAACTGTTTCTAAGTCTTATCTATGGTAATTAATTGATTAATTATCACTTTGAAATATAACGCAATAGACGGAATTTTTCCAAATTATATAACACGCGCAGGTATACTTAGAAATTCCACCGTAAATAGGCCAAATTCGAAATTCCCGCCGGAAAATCGCTAGTATCTTTCCGCCAAATGTACTAGATATTTTGCCTTTCACAACCTGCAACTGAGTATATAATAATGCTGACATCACGTGAAATTTAGTATTATTAAATTTCCAAAAGTCAAAAGACAGACAATGATACTACTCTAATAAGCCGCTTTGAAAGTTTCGCCAAATTGTTCAGATGCAAAAGATAGAAACACTAAACAACTTGAAACACGAGGAGGTTTCAAACATATAACGCATTCTCTCCGGCGGCCTGTGATTATGTTTTGGTGGAAAATAAACCCACATTTCTGTGTTATTTTGTGGGAAATATATTTAGGTCGCTTCAATAAAACGCACAGGGAAAACGTGAAGAGACGGTTTTTGGCTTAACCAGGTCATGATAAGTGTTAAACAATAAATAAATAAATAAATAAATAAATAAATAAAATTAAAATCATCGGCATAGTTCGATTTACCAGATTAGAAATAAACATTCTTACATCGTCTTGTATTCTATTCCTATTTGGTATTATACAGATAAAATATTTGGAAAAAAGTAAATAAACAACTTCAAAGTAATCCACTCAGATTGGTATAGCACAAGTAACATAATAACGAGAAGTATGACCATTAGCAGAAATTATCACCGAACTGATTTTCAGAGCTATTGCGAATAGTTCAGCGTAGTGTATAAATATTGCCAAGCCAAAATATACTACTACCAGAAGTATATAACATATATCTTACGATAAAAGTATTCCTCTACACCTATCTTGCTAATATTATTCCCTTGAAACATGTATCTACGCCGGCTCCCGTTGATTTTTCAAAATATAGTGCGGGACGAAGACCGTCATATATATCAAACTGATTTCTGAGTTGTATGATGTCCCGGCCACCGCCTTCTTTACCATTCGCTGGACGGGCTGGAAAGCTCCTACGATATGTAAGGAGCGTAATGCTTGTACCTCGCGCCGTGTTTTCTTCACACAGCGAGGAGTAAACTCATGGAACGCCCTCCCTTCCCTAATTAAGATTAAATCCTCTAGTTTTACGGGTCTTTTTGTTTGCTCGAAGACCTATTGGTACGAGTTATTAGTAAGTTTTTTAATTTCTTCAAATTTGTTTAGGCTTTAGCTATATATTATCCCTTTTAATTATGGACTAATCTACTTTTTCGCGTATTTTATCAAGTTTTACGGGTGGTAAATATCTTTCATGTATATAGTTGTATAAAACGAAAAAAAAATTATATCTTACTTTTCCTAACTGTACCTTTTGCCATATCCATCGCCATTCCTTTGTCATTGCTGTTAATTCATTCTTATTTTTGTGTAACTTTTATGGTATTTAATATTATCTCCATTCCCTACTAAAGCAGGGCGCAATAAGTGTAAACTTTCTTTTCCTGTCCAATAAACGTTATTATTATTATAAAATAATATTTTCTCGGGAAAAAATGGTTTATCAATAGGTAAATATCCCTACGCCGGGTAATTTTTATATTTAACACCTTTAACCGAAGCAGGGGCGTAGGAACCGGGGGGGGGGCAGGGTGATCAATGCCCCTCCCTAGAATTTTGCAGGGAGGGGCAACTAATGTTATTGCCCCCTCCAACTTTTTGGTCAGTTGCAATCTTCAAAAGGCTCAAATTCTCATTTTAAAAGCATAGAAAGCTTATAGAACCTCAACTGTGTTTAAATTTCAGTCTTATCCCGCCCATTTACATAGAAGTAAAAAGTACACGTGCATTCGGAGAAGCTACACTCCATTAAAAATTCAAAACCATTCTCCAGACCCCTTTTCGTTTCTCTTTGCCCCCTCCAACTTCTAGAACGTTGCTACGCCCCTGAAGCGAAGTAATATACACTGGGTAAATTTTGTGTATACATCCGCGATTTGACGGGGAATCCACGCCCAACGGAATCTACGCCGAACCTGCGAAGTTACATGTTTCAACCCAATGGCGTAGATGGATACTTCTGCCGTAGGAGTTATATTATAAACTTCTGCTTCTACCAAGGCGAGTCCAAATCGAAGCGGAACGAAATTGTGATTTTCGAAAAAAAGGTTAGAAAATAAAATAATCAGTTTTACAATAGAGAGGTTAAGCTAGCGGCCGAAAACGTGTAGAGCCAGTGGCGTAGCCAGAAATCCTAGAGGTCGGTGATGGTTAACTTTTATTCAATAAATAAAGCTCTCAAAATTATTCGTAAAACGTTTTGATCAAGTAATTTATATTTCTGTATTATCCGATTAATTTTTTGATAAATTTGTAAAATTAATCGGAAAAACGACGTTTTTTTCGATAAAAACCTCAAATTTTACGAATAATACATGTTTTTTAATCATTTTCCGAAATATTAACCGGTAAATTTCTTTGTTTACATTTTTTTCCCGAAAAAATCCATTTAAACATGGATAATTTTTAACCGTTACCGACCTCTAAGAAATCCTTCAAGAGAGGGGTTTAAACTATGTAAAATACCTAAGGAGGTTCGAGAAGGGGGTGACATTTTAGTACAGCCAAAGTTACATCCAAGGGGAGTTTTGACACGGAAACCCTCCCCTTAGATGGTTTCTTTTCGCCAGTTCTCGGACTAAAAGTGTACTCTTTTTACCCTAAAATGTTTTATTCGCCTGTTTCGTGGATGAAAATTACTCTGTCCCATAAACTATTCGCTTGTTCAGGAGAATTAGGGCTACTCTTTTTACTCCTTCTGAAAAGGAGGTGTAAAGAGAGTAAACCGGATTTAGTCGTCTGCTAGCCGGAAATTATCTGCTAAAAAGACCACCGGCAGCCATCTTCGAAAAACGTTTTTACTCCGACTCGAACCAGGAACTATTCGCCAACACAGAATCGGAGTAAAATGACGTCCTAGCGTTACTCTCCTTACCCTACTCCGAAATCTCGGAACAAGCGAAACGAAACCACTTCTTCTCTACGCCACTGTGTAGGGCGACCTTAGAGAATTGTAGTGTATCTGCCTGCACCTATTCTTCACATGCAAACATTTTAATGAGAGCTATTTCACACAAGACAGACTGCATTACGAGCTTCGTCGCCATTTTGCTCCCGCGTCACACGTAGCCTTTGACAGCGCCTCGCTAGGGGCAGATTGTCTTCTTGTGATGACGTCACTCCGTTACTAGCTCTCAGTAAAATATTCCCGAAAGTAACAAATTTATGGAACAATATTATAGACTTATTGTTGTTCTGTTACTTATGCAGATAGTAGTTGAGGAAATTCGTTAAGATAATTAATAATGGCGTTAATATAAAAGATTTGATATATCATAGTATTTTCAATTAAACTGATGGTACCTTTGAGAACAGACCAAAAAGTTGTAGACCAATGAAAGAACATAACACGAATTTTAGATTTGCATAAACTACAAGGAAACATATTCTTTAAAGACACTGATCGAAGTACGCAATTCCCCGAAATGCTTTAAATTTAAAATTAGCACAACCAAATGCAATACTGTAATCCCGCAAAAGTTTCCTCGTAAAATAAAGCTCAATGTGTTTTCTTCATAGATTCGAAGATAATATTTTAAGTTAATAGAAAAATAAACTGATCGAAGCGAATAAAAACCACAAACATGCAAATTACATAAAACGGATGATCAACCGTAATGTTAAAATAAAAGGAAAAAGTTGCAGGGTGTTAAATACAGAGGCCTCCACTAGATGCGTTATAATTATCTACAAAACTCAAGGTTAATGTCAAAGATTATCGTTTTGTCCTTGGAATATGGCGGGGAAAATAGATATTTTTCTCCAACGTGATACGTTATAAGGCAATATATTGCCAGCGATAAAACGATCTTACGGAATGAAGACACTACCTAAAGCCCTCCCAAGAATTTGCACCCCTATCCGTACTGTCATAAGTAACGTAATATTCGGAAGTACTACACGAAACGATATGAGTTAATGGAGTATTACGTAATTGGAAGTTTAAGAACAGTTGGAAAAATTACTAGTACGTTAACAGGGGATAGTTGGGTAGGCCACAGTCCACCTTCAAATTTTAAAGGGACCCAAACTCTTCCCAAGACGAAAAAATAAATAGTTCATTTTTAAATTCCTTCATATTCTACTAGTGCTCCGAATTGTTTATTCATTATCCACAAATTTTCCGATTTACTTAAAAAACGTTGGTAAAAAGAATATCATTTTAACTTATTTAATTATGTTTTTTTTACTCAACCAAGCATTTATTTGAATTAAAGAGGTATTTATTTAAATAATTGTTTGTTTTATTTAAATAATAGGCTTATTCACTTTCGATTATTTAAACATTTTACAATTTTTATTCAACTATTGGTTATTTAAATAAATATTATTAAAATATCGCCGAGCTTATTTTATTCATGGATAAAAATTAATCGAATGCCGAGCACTATATTCTACGGACAATTGTGAGTTTTTTTTTTAAATAAATTGAATAGCCATATTTTGATAGCTATAGGAAATAGAATTGCTCTAAAATCCTTTTATTAAAAAAAAAATTATTGGCCCACAGCCTGTTAGCTTGATCATGGAGCGCGTGTTTCAAATCATGGAGTTAGAATCTAAGGGGACTCACTGTAGTGTTCAGGCTTTAAAAGCACGCGTTAGTACTGGGAATAGGAAAATCACGGGGATAATTTTAGTTCAATGTGGACAAACTTGGCGTCGCCGAAGTCGATTTCCGGCGTAGTTTCGTAGAGAAGCTGAAGTGTTCACGTTCAATTTTGACAAAATGGCGCCGTTGTTGTCGGTTAAATGATTAGGCTTAGTAAGTTTTAGACCTTTTATTTTTGAAATTGGTAGAAATGTCAAATTCGTTGATTCACCATAAATACTTCTTTTAAATTTAGTAGTTTTAAGAGGGCTTATACATGTAGCAAGTGTCGGCTCAACGTGAAGTAATTCTTTTTACAACGGATGTCGCCAGCGTCGAAATAAAAAAAAAGCTTAAGCTACATTTTGACCCTAAAGGCGGGACATAAAAATACCCCTCTCGTTGATTGGCTCGTTTGTAATTTTGACTATAGAGTGCTAGCAGTTGATGCGTTTTTAAAAGTTAGTGACGTCACAGCCGTAGCTTCCGTAGTGGTTGTCATGAAAACTCGCGTTTCTTCTCAATAGATGTTTAACATTGGTGACGTCGCAGGGTTTCAAGCTGCTGGCACTCTATAACTTAAATTATAGTAATTTTTAATAATATATTTTAAGTGGGATATTTAATTTAAGTTAAAGTCCACTAAGTAGGGTATAAATTGTCTAATTTTAATAATTATAAATGGTTCTCTGACGACGTTACAGTTTCGCTATTTTGAATTTTAGCTTCTATTAACATTAATAGATGGCAGCACGCTCTCCAATAAAGTCGTTTTTTCGAAGAATTAGACAGATTCATGGCCATCTCTAATAACAACGGCCTTATCATATTACAGGTGGCAATGATAGAGCCGACCTGTTGACTTAGGCAAAGTGAGTCTTTGCAAAATGGTGAAGGATATTTTCCTCCACTGACTTTCGGGGTCGATCTATGAACATTGTATGACTATTACGTTACTTATGACACTATTCTAGAAACTAAAATCTGTAAAATTCTTCCTCCTTTTAAATGATTATTGCGGTCCAGGAATGTCACTTCGAAACGATAATATTTATGAGAGGAATTACATTTAGTATATATAGTAGATACCGCTTCGGGCAATTTCTACAAAAAAAATGAATTACGTTTAAGTTCTATTCGGAGGTTATAAAAATTGGAGTTTAACTTTAAACGTAGTAAAAAAGAGGGGTTGTTAAAATCACGCTTTCGATTTTAAATATAAAATGGATGCTTTCGGATTTAGTCGAAAAACAATATAGAATCTAACAGTGGGAGTTTTCGATGAAGATTATTTTCGTAGATAAAAATAAACCGTGATTTTTCGACGTGGAAATGTCTGTTTAATACACAGTAACGCTCAGAAATCAAAGATTTAATCGCGCTACGATATTCAGTGTCAAAAAATTCAAGGGTTTCTACGGAAAAATCGGAGTTTACCATCGAAGATTTTATTTTTTCCTAGGGGCCGCATTTCGTTAAAGGTTAATAGAGTTTTGAGGCCCATTTTTCCCGCTATTAAACTATAAATTACGTTTCGCGCCAAATTTGGGCACTGACATTTTCAACAAACTATGACCGGCAACCCTGCTATGATGGTTATTTATTAGTAGGCAGTATGTTTTCTTTGTCCATAGTTACAGCTAGAAAAGCACTATTTCCTTCTTTAACTTGGTAATTTCTAAATCGCCTGTCAGAAAGTCGATTTTTTTTATATAACTATGGTTACCCTCATGATTAGAGTACTTTTCGAAATATAGCAAAGTCAGGGAATTTTAAAACCAAAAATGAAATATCGTTATTTCACTGTTTACAATGATTTGTTTAAAAATTATACCGCAAATTTAGTATAAATATCTAATTTTTTTTAAATATTCATATTCAAATGGAGGCAAGCACAAAATCATCACCTACAATCATCGCTAGTTGATACCAAGGACAGTAGATACAGGGACGAGAAAGCAGGAAAAAAAAATTCGATTTTAAACGTCTTCATATTCACGGGGAGTTATATGTAATCAAACCGCGGCCATTGTTAAGACGTGGTTCACCATGGACAGTATTATTGTAGTTAGTTTTTACCATTTTGATGTTAAGTTAAAAATAAAACTACGGGCGTAAATAAAAAAATGCCCATTTGTTTTGAACACTTAAGCCTCGTCAAGACCCGCTAAAATTAGGTGACCGCCATTTTTTTTGTTTACAACTAACTCTCCTCGCGTTTAGGTCGTTTTAGGTGATATATTCCAACAGAGGCCGCCAATACACTTTCTCGTTCCTGTATCTACTGTCCTTGTTGATACAGAATGGCCGATATACTGAACGAAAATAGTTCGAATGGCGACCTCTATGTTTTGACACGAAACAAAGTATATACTTTCAATCTTTCAAGACGAATGGCAAAGAAAGTAGCCATATAAGCAATATTGTGGTTTCCTAGGATACCATCTTGGAAGAAGAAGAGAACCGTTAACGTTCCAAATTGAAGCCGGGGGTAATAGGGTGTGGCAGCGTCCCTTTAACAGTCCCTGCTAAAATGAAACAAGGGCTTAAGAGACCGTAATGATAGATCATCTCCGGGAATCGGAGAGCCCAATTTAACTTCGCGGCGGGTAGGGCGCTGGTCATCTGGATAGCACGATGCCAGTAGTCCACGACCATCCAACGTGCTATTAATCTAACAAGCTTAAACGGGCCTTATCTGGCGCTACCAAATTATCCTGTCACGATTGGAGAAATCCAAATTTCGGGCCCTATATAAAGCGTCCGACCAGCGAAAGTAGATCCTGAATGGGAGTGTTAAGTATCCCGAAATGTCCACTCGAAGAAGACAGCGAAACGGAGGTATAATCATCCTATTTACTTACTATCAGATTGAAATGATAAAGTCGTTTGGTTTCGGAGGGTGAATCAGGGAGAGAGTTTAGCGTTGGGGGACGGGGTCGTCCTCTTATAAATTAAAGGTTGTATAAGTCTGGAGAGGCCGTTTTCAAAATGAGATGAGCCAGCGACCGCCGGTTCCGGCTTGTCACTTTTTCAGGGCAAAACTTTTAGCCGCGCAAGTACCAGAACAGACAGTCTTGGGCTTGGAGTCCCTCGAGAGATAATTAATATGGTGTCTTTCCCTCTCACGTAGACCTATATGTTCTCCGAAAGTGGATTTTTTAAAGAAAAAAATAATGTTTTATTCCACGCCTCCAACTTCGAAAATTACTCCGAAGGAAGACTGAATCCGGATTCGCGGGAAAATGAGAGGATTAATGGACGTAGACGCATTAATTTTAAGCACCGTATTCCAGCTAGGAGCAACAAACACAAGGAGAACGCAACCCGTCAAAAGTCGTGGATTTTCTCGCGTACATTTTTCATTGGTTAGACGCTTTAGCGCCTGCTGCCGTCGGAAGGAGAAAATTCAGAAATTGTCTTCACCCTTTCCGTAAAACGTTCAGTGTAAAGGCTCGTCCAATGAAATTTGTACGCAACACTGCCTTAGCGTGTTTAAAGGCTGGCTGCTTTCTCCTGGTGTTTGTTGCTCCTAGATGCCAGTAACTTTGTACTTTTAATCCGACATTTTAATATAGAAATAGCTTTTGATCAAACCAAAAATGTGCTAACATTAATAATAAGCTAGGATAATATCCAAGGCACCAGCTTATGCCCGAGTCATCGAGCGACTTTTAATGCCATTAATTCAGGTGGTGTAAAATGGTGGTAATTTAAAATGTTTTTGGAAAATAGTTATCAACTAAAAAAGATAAAAACGTAATTTCAAAGATTAATATAATTGAACAAGATTATTTTTAATTAGCTTCGGTCGCTATTTTGGAAAATTGTGAAAATTTCGAGTTGTAATTGAAAAAATATATTTTGTTATACCGTAATCCCTTAAAACTTTACTTTTATATTTGAACAACTATAATATTTTGAGTATCTTAAACAACTATGTCTGAAATTATAATTTATAATTATCTTCGGTCGCCATTTTGGAAATTTAGCCGAATGTCCGTCAAAGTGTAGGTATTCCACGAGGCTTTTCTCCGCAAATTGAGCTCACGTGGAAAATAAATTAAAAATTAATATAAATGGAATTTTGAACTTTTGTAAATACTGCCAACCGTTTTATAATTTAATTTTATAATCTCCGTATGACGTACGAGCTCTTTAGCGTATGACTGACCTACGCACGTATTTAACCACGGTTTAAAAACTATCAAAAGAATAATCAAATGAAAAGAAAATGTGGGGTTTTAATAGCGCGGGCACGTGCCAAAGGGAAATGAAAAAAGCTTAAAAGTATTCCAAAGAATGAAAATTTGTGAAATGATCCGTGTCGACTGGAGCGCCTCTCCTCGGCTCTGAAGCGAAATTAAATTTACGGAGGGGCTAAATAGGTTTAGCTTTCGCCGGATGTAAGGGGGCAGAAAATGTTACCCTTTCAACAGAGGGTCCAATTCATCATGGAACAAATGAAATTTCCCATTTCCGCGCTAAATTTCGTACAGAGAGTGTCTGCTCACGTACGAACTGGTTCCTAACTAAATGGACGATTTTTTAAAAAGCTTTCACATTAATTTACACAATCTCTCGTAACCTAGGGTTACCGGTTTAATACGATGGTAATTTTCTGTTGATTACACCCCGTGTCTAGAACGACTGATTTTAAGCGTTCAGAAATGTGAAATATTTCAGGTGATAACCCTCTTTATTTTGAAATTACGCAAACTCAATTTTTACGCCCATAAATTATGCAAATTTAGACAAACTTGCGGAGGAAACAGAAGCGTGAGAATCTTCTTGGTTCAGTATCAGGAAGTTGCCGTTTCCAAATTCAAAGAGTTAAGTGAATTTTTCGGCATTTCATTTCAATATTTTACGGATAATATTCCAATATAATGACGGTCTTTGGAACAAGATTAGGTATAAACAAAAGAAAACATTGTAATCAAGGCGTAGGTACAGTTCAAAGAAATTCGAAATACAGAACAACCTGACGATGGTTTAAACCATTGTTTCCAGGTCGTGAATTGTCTACTTTCACGCTATTTCAAGCTGAACTCTTTTAATTTTGTATTTTAACTTATAAAATTAATATTTAAGCGTATAACAGCCTCTTTTTTAGTGACTAAAATAATTCTGACAATTTTAAATTTAAAAGTAATTAAGTTATTACGTTTTAATTCGGATCCCCGGAGCTAAACATGTTGGGCAAGCGCTCCAACTACCCTTTAGTTAGGACCTTATATCTCGTTAACTATTAATATTAGAATTATCAAAATTATTTTAAGCACTAGAGGAAGCTTCAGCCTAATAAGACAAATATAATTCAATTATGTAATTGTTAAAACCGATACGTTCAGCTTGAACGAAAAAGAGGCTTTTACTGTATTCCTTCCCCTTAAGGCGTAAAATTATCATTTCAGAAAATAATATTGTATTATAATATATAATATATAAGATATAGTATATAATATATAATATATAAGATATAGTATATACTATATAATATATAATATATAATATATAATATATAATATATAATATATAATATATAATATATAATATATAATATATAATATATAATATATAATATATAATATATAATATATAATATATAATATATAATATATAATATATAATATATAATATATAATATATAATATATAATATATAAGTAATAGTATATAATATATAATTTCACTGGCGGTAAATTTGAATTCTGCTTTAAACTTACAAGGAGAGTACCCGAGGTGTTTATTGCCGATTTAGTTCAAAGTCGGCCGTAATGTTGACCTATATGAGATATGAAATTTCCCAAAAGGAGACGTTGCACTACCTATTTGATTTGCCATGGCAACCGAAAATGTTTTTGACCACTTACAACCAAAATAAGATTTTTCCCTTATTTTACCCAAAATTTGTTACAAATTTACCCTAAAAATGTTTCAATTTACCCAAACTTGATGAAATTTACCTAAATGTGGTCCAAATTACACATTTCGTGATTTTCAAAATTTTTCAAAATTTTCGTAGCTAGGACTCTGTGAAACCGAGAAAATCCCATGCTTTTAAAATGAAGATTTTTAGTTTTAAGTGATCAAAAACATTTTCGGTTGCCATGGCAAATCGAATGGGTAGTGCAACGTCTCTTTTTGGGAAATTTCATATCTCATATAGGTCTACATTACGGCCGACTTTGAAGAAAATCGGCAATAAACACCTCGGGTACTCTCCTTTGTTAGTCGAAATGATATCAAGAATGCTTATGTTTCTATTTAGGCAGAACGACTGTGTTGATGCGATTTTAGTACTGTTGCCAATCCCACTCATGGTCGAAGAGTAAGCTCCTTCCTCCTGATAAAATTAAATAAGCTGGGTATCTTATTCGTTCCCTAAACATTACGTTTTCTGACGCGTTTTTACTAACCGCCCCAAATATTGCGTCGATATTATCTACGTGTACGATGATTATCGTAAGACCGAAAAATTGCCTCGATATTATCGACGCGTTCGATAACTATTGTACGTCCCAAAAATTGCCTCGATATTATCGGCGTGCACCATAATTATCGAACGTCCCATATATTGCGTCGATATTATCTACGTGTACGATAATTATCGTACTTACCAAAACTTTCCTCGATATTATCGACGTGTACGATAATTATCGTACGTCCCAAAAATGGCCTCGATATTATCGTAGTGTTCGATAATTATCGTACGTCCCAAATATTGCGTCGATTTTATCTACGTGTACGATGATTATCGTAAGACCGAAAAATTGCCTCGATATTATCGGCGTGCACCATAATTAGCGAACGTCCCATATATTGCGTCGATATTATCGACGTAATCGATAATTATCGTACGTCCCAAAAATTGCCTCGATTTTATCGACGTGTTCGATAATTATCGTACATCCCAAAATTTGCCTCGATATTATCGAAGTGTTTGATAATTATCGTACGTCCCAAAAATTACATCGATATTATCGACGTGTTCGATAATTATCGTACGTCCCAAAAATTGTCTATAAACTATCGACGTGCACGATAATAATCGTACGTCGGGCAACCCTAAACGAAATAATCATATTAATTTAACCCCGCTATAGGCCTATAGGCTTTTGTACTCTCTTAATCTATCATTTAATAAATTCCCCGTAAAAACTGAAAATCGGGAAGATGAAAAGAGTTTTTGTTCATTTCACCGATAAAGAGCGGGTTCATCCTTCCGCTTTTCGTATGTAAATTCCCAGGTACTTAATAAAAAAACATAACAAAAGGAATTTTATAGAGTCACGCGAGCGAAAAAAAAGTCCTTGAAATTATCAATTTCCGCGGGAGGTGAGCTCCGGTATGCTTCAATTTGAAATCGAAGGAACAACTTTGTTATAATTCTAAATTGCGATTGTAGGGGCCACGTTATCAACATCTTCGTATGTTTCCTTTCAGCGTGATGTCGTGACACGTGTGACCTTCATTTATAAGAGCTATTTTATTCAAATTTCCTCAAAGTAATTTCGAGATTGGACCGTCAGGTATTTCTGACTCGTTTAGTTCTGGTTTGAGCGGTTTATTTATTAATTAATAAATACAACTAGAAAGTGTAAATAAACACGTTTTTTACGTAACATGTTGCGTCGTGCCGTAAACAATACTAACATACCAAACGCTTAAACCAGTTCACATTCAAATTTAATTATTATATTTTTTTGTTTGAAGGACCACACCGGCATTTGATTTTTTTTGTGAACACGCGAATAGGCGCTGAAATAAAACATCTTCAAGGAAATCACCAAGAAGTAATATTTCCCGGAGCCATGCAGGACCTGCAAATTACTGTTTATATAGCGCTTGTTGAAATAATAGCAATTTTTCACCTGTAAACAGAACTTCGTGTTTTTGTTAAGCCTTAATATGTCAAAAAAAGATGCCTGGTTAAAAGGAAACACTTGTTGCATATAAGTCGTACAACAAGAACTATATAAACGGTAACTTGCAGGTCCTGGTTCTGGGAAATATTACTTCTTGGCGATTTACTGGAAGATGTTTTATTTAAGGGCCTATTAGCTCCTCCCCTTCCGACCAATTACATTCTGTCATATTTCTAGCGCTATTTCCGGAGATCACGTGAAAAACTAGTGTGGCTCTTTAACAAACATTTTGAACCTCTTTTGGTCTCGAAATTTGGAAAAATCGATTAAATGTTCCTTAAATTGAAGCCACTTTCTACAAAGGTCTCCAGCAAAATTTTTAAAAAATGTGGAATTTACAGAAACAAAACAGTTCGTGTTATTTGACAAAGAAAACCGCTTTTTAGTTTAGTTTTAGAGTAGTTGTAATAATTGTAATGCAGATTTTAAATCATTTTCTCGGTAATACGTAGCACAGACTTTAAAATTGGACCGAAAACGAACGATTATCCTAGGTAATTAAGCAGTAACTATGTAAGTAGTAAGTAATTAAACAGTAACTATGTAAGTAGTAAGTAATTAAACAGTAACTATGTAAGTAGTAAGTAATTAAACAGTAACTATGTAAGTAGTAAGTAATTAAACCGTAATTATGTAAGTAGTAAGTAATTAAACAGTAATTATGTAAGTAGTAAGTAATTAAGCAGTAACTATGTAAGTAGTAAGTAATTAAACAGTAATTATGTAAGTAATTAAGCAGTAACTATGTAAGTAGTAAGTAATTAAGCAGTAACTATGTAAGTAGTAAGTAATTAAGCAGTAACTATGTAAGTAGTAAGTAATTAAGCAGTAACTATGTAAGTAGTAATTAATTAAGCAGTAACTATGTAAGTAGTAAGTAATTAAGCAGTAACTATGTAAGTAGTAAGTAATTAAGCAATAACTATGTAAGTAGTAAGTAATTAAGCAGTAAATATGTAAGTAGTAAGTAATTAAGCAGTAAATATGTAAGTAGTAAGTAATTAAGTAGTAAATATATTAGTAATTTTACGATTTAGTCAACCTGCCGGGTCATTCCCATAAGTATGTGTTTACTTGCTATACAAATAAACTAACAATCCTATATTACTATGCCAGAAGTCGCCAAGACAAATACTAGTAAGGCAAAAACATGTAAAATTAGAATGTAAAATATTTATTTTAAAGCAAATTAAATGTAAACGCCGATCATCAAACATAAACATTACGAAAAAAGGCAAGCACCAAATTTAAAATAACGTATTGTCCCACTTCAAATGGCGCCAATTAATTGATTTGGATGAAACTCCATGAGATTAAAGCGCGCGTTGAATTGCAAGATAACAACGCCAGTTAGACAGTGAGGTGCCAGCGAAAATACAAACCTTTTCTCATTAAGTTTAACCCCAACAAAAAAGTCAATATCATGGATAAATCGTACTAAGACACTTAACAGATAAAAAAGATGATAAAACGAAGCAAAATTAAGCTATGACGCTAACCCAACGAGTTATTGGAGCCGAGTCGATAAAGGCAGAATACGTCAATGTACAGACTTTGAACGATAATCTCGTTCGATTCAACGGAGGTCAACGCGACGCCGCCAATACCAAATAGTTGACTTTCGTTTTAAGTGGGTCAAAACGCGAGGTACCCCCCAAGCGTTCTCGAATCAACTGACACTTCACTCGAACGCTGCTTAATGGGAAATTTTAATTGGACGATAGTGTCAGTTCGTGATGATATGACAATTTACGCGCACTTGAAATAAGTATACCCCGAAACTTTTATCGTCAATGGCTTTGAAAGGTAAGGGGCCGATGGTTGAGTAGCACGCGCGCTTTTATTATGGAAAACACAAAAGATACGTTGGGGGAGGGTTAGGGGGAGGTGGCCTAGTGCCGTGGCCAGTCTCGTAAATAAACCCGAGATTGAACGAGCTAGAATGAAAAGGGAGTCAGAAAAATGCAGCCAAAGTTTCACGGCCTCAATCTGGGTCAGTCAAGGTTGAAAAAGAACAGTCTTGGAGTTTGGAAAATAATCTCGCCTCGAACTGGCTTGATGGGTGCGGAGAGAATTAATGACGAACTTGCCGAGTGGACGGACTCTACGAACTGTTTTCTTCTTACGTAATCGCCCACGGCGTGCGAGGTTGGCGGTCTTACGTATGGTTTTCCGTGTCTGTCTGTCTGTCTGTCTGTCGTTCCACCAAGAACGTATTTATTTAGTGAAATTTGTTCTATTACGGCAGTTGCTTCTGAACAGAGACAATTTCACCTTAATATATAACTTGGAAAACTGATAATATTCGGTGAATTTTAATTTAATAACGTTCAGAATCGTACAATTAGTTAAATATCACGGTTAAATGTTCTCTTTTTCTAGACACGTATTTACTATTTAGGTGAAAATTGGTGGTTTTTAATAAAAAATATTTTCTATTAACTACGCACTAACAGTTTTTGTTTTAAATATTTAAAAAATATTTAAAATTAAAATTTTATATTTGAATATTTTTGGTTGTTAAAGGGGAATTGTCACTTAAACCAAACTTTACGATGTTTTTTTTACAAAATTATAGAAAATATATTAATGATTATGTACCTGAAATTTTATAGTTATTGGAAAGGTATTTAAAAAGTTACTCTACTTTTTCCGCAATCTACAACAAACGGCTCCAAAAATTTCAGAAATCGCGATTGAATTACCTACGTGCAGCGCCAAAAGAATGAAGCGGCAAAAATTTGAGAAAGGGTGGCGTGTAAGGCATTTTAAAAACACGATAAACTACAATCTAGTAGATTGAATCTACGGATATAACTCGGTTAAAAAGCCAAGGAGAATGTCGTAGCAGACGACAGTTCCGACCAAAAAACGATAAAACCGGGGAAAATAATATTTCGTTCACCCGATGGCGCTGCGGGTAGGTTCAACCAAGCGCTTCTGAGATTCTCGAGTCGTGGGGATAAAACACGAAATTTGGTTGCTAATAATAAATCAAATACTGGAAATATTAACATGAAATTTTTGTATAACCATATTCGGACGTCCGCTATCCATTTAAATGGTTTTCAACCAATTTTAAGGTGGTGATAATTCCCCTTTAATATCCAAAATAGGTGCTTCCATAAAATCCTCATCGAACCCAAATACAGAGTTCGTTCTATACCTCAAATAGACTATCAAACGGTTTTTCGTTATATTGCCAAAGCTGTCATCAAAGTTTGGCAGCATTGTTCGATACGGGGAGGAGTAGTCGGGGATGATTTAATAAAAATTAGTATTGAAAAAACCTTTTTACTGTCACGAAAGCACTGCAAAGCAGACAAACTCTCGCAACTTAGTATATATATGCGAGAGTGGGATTTAGACTCTCTGCTAGTACCAATATTATTCTACATAATTTCGGTGCTTGTTCTTAGCGAGGTAGGCATACGTTCTTTGCTAAGCAAAATAGTTTTTCAAATTGTTTTTACTCTGCTACCACCATCGCAGCTCTTAGAGAAAGTTCGTCTGCTATTTACTCCCAAGTAATCATAGATGGCGATATTCACTTACTTAGAAGCAGGCGAACATTCGTACGGTGCCACCACTATATTTACCACGCGCCGGGAGTAGTGGCGTACTCCTGTAATCCCAAGCGAGGGGTAAGACACTCTGAGAACTCGGTGTACACTGCCGTACCTTTGAAAGTGCTAAATGGAACTCGCGAACTCTTCAAAATATGTACCTTTAACAGTGCTAAATGCTCGAACTCGGTGTACAGATTATCTGAGACTGTCTTACCCCTCGATCCCAAGCGTCTGGGAGGCAGAGTTTTTTTATGGCCGTGTGAGGACGACCACCAATCCCCCAACGGGTGGTCGGAATACTTCCGCCACGGGTGTCCCCACCCCTGTCCCCTCGTATCCCCCCGTTGGCGTGGCCGTTACACATATCTCGCCCTGGTTAATCAAATGGACGAGAGGACTAAATTGTCCCACACGTCACATTCGACTAAAAAAATTAATTATTAATAGTTACAAACTAACTGTGCATTTGTAAAAACATTTTGCATTTTGGAAAACCATTTTCAAAATTCATTTTGAGTTATGGAGAAAGTATTATGCATTTTGAAAAATAAAGTATTTTGAACAACCATGATTATTTTTCAAACAAAACTACGTAGCTTTTTCCAAATAGAATTTTCGCTTTCTCAGAAACGTGCTTTGTTTGATCACTCTCACCCGAACAGTGCGGGTTTCATTGTTTGGCTTCTCGCCGGCCAATTGGGGGAGTTCTCAATCACGGCTAAAAAAAAGGGAAATTTATTCAGGTTAAGTAAAGTAGACTAGACAAGAGCGGCCTAGATACCGAGAAATTGCCTATTACAAAGAGAGATAGAGAGAAGACTAAAAATAAAATACAGCTGTGGAAAGATAAACTTTGGACCACCGCGAAAGAAAATAAAGAAAAGACGTATAAAAATCCAGAATTTTCAGTCGTAAAAACATATAAAGTTGTTTCCAGCGAAGACACCTTAAGAAGGGTAGACTCTACTTTCATTCGCCTATTGGAAAATCAAAGGGACGATTTATTCCCTTCCGCAACCTCAACTGTGCCAAATAAATAAAACTCAAAGGATAAAATGAAATCTTATCGAGAACTACTCAACACTTTCACAACAGCGCAATGAAAATATTTCAAAATAATTTTACGATATGACCAAAAATAGATATATTTAGAAGGCTTAGCCCGTTTTCTTTTTTCTATCTATGACTTAAAACCAGAAACGGGTGATTGCGTTTTATCTGAAAAATGGCTTAAGAAATTGTTATCTTCCCGTTGCTGATTACGTAGCGTTAACTGATAGCCCGCCTTATCGAGATTGAACGCGGTATTTCCACGAATTGCGATTTCCAGTAAAACAGACCTTTGATTTCTTTCAAAATCGAGAATTCGAAACCAAGTAATAAAGATTAGAGTAACCATAAATCAATGTTTTAGAGTTACAAGTGTTACTCGCGCTTTAAAAGAGCGTTACACCTCGATACAATATTACAAAATATAATGTACGATGAAAACTGTACATGTCCCTCCGTTTGTAAATAGAAAAGCGCTATCTAGTGTTCATAAGTTGAACAAGTTGTTCTTCCGATTCGGCAATCGGGTGTCAATTTTTTTTGGGGCAAAGGAGTCATTTAAAACCAATAGGGTTCTCACAAATCCCCCAATGGTCAATTAAATTCCAAGGGGTTTTTCGTCTCGCAAAAGAGTATCTCAAATACTAAAGGGTTCATTCAAATTACAAAGGGGTTCCTCAAATAAAAAGGGGTTGTTCAAATCGCAAGGGGTCTTTCATATCGCAAAGAGTTCTCTGAAATCCTAAAGGGTTCATTCAAATTACAAAGGGGTTAATCAAATACCAAGGATTCTTTCATATCCCAAAAGAGTATCTCAAATCGGAAAGGGGTCATTTAAATTACAAACAGGTTCCTCAAATAAAAAAGGGGTTGTTCAAATCGCAAGGGGTCTTTCATATCGCAAAGGGGTCGTTCAAATTACAAAAGGGTCAATCAAATACCAAGGGTCTTTCATATCGCCAAATAACCCCTCAAATCGCAATGGGGTCATTTAAATCGCAAACGGGTCTCCCAAATAACTTTTATATCGAAACAGGGTATTTCATATCTCAAAAGGGTCTCTCAAATCGAAAAGTGGTTTTTCAATTCTCAAAGGTTCCTTTGAAATAAAAAGTGACCATTTTACACCACAAAATGTCTTACAAATCTCAAAGGAGCCTTTCCACGAACAAAGCCCCTCCGAGGGAAGTGTATCACGTAATTCGTTGGCTTTGTCAGAGGTAATTGCAACGAGAAAAACCAATTGAAGGATTCGAAACGCTACTAATCGAACGGTCTCGCAAAAAGCATTCATTCTATTTTTATATAGAGCCAAGAAGCAGGAGCTATTCCTGGAGTTGCAGATGCATCAAAACACAAAAATCTATTTCGGGATTCTGGCTCGACCCAATAACGGCGAAGGCGGGGCCGAGGTACTTTTCCATTCATATCCTGTTTACGATATTATGCCCACCCCCAACCACCCCCAACCACCCCCCACCAATAATGTATGATTTTACGGCAACACATCCGTGATACGAGGAGAAGAATACCTTCCCGAGGGGGGCGGTATAACTGTTATTGCTGAGGTTATTGCTTTTCTGCAACTAAGCGTGGCTTTACGACACTCCATAACCGAAAGGAAACTAAAATACTGATAAGAAGGGCTTTCTTTCGATTCACTGTCGTTATCACGTTGCCAGATTCAAACACGACAGCAGGGTGGCGGAGTATAGTGGGGTGGCTGACTGCTTAGTACTTTCTCCTCGTAGCCAGAGGAGCCGGGTGCAGTGCCGTAGACAAGGGGGGGGGGGTTTCAGTGTCCAAACCCCCCTTCCCTTTCCCTAAAGCATTGTAGAGGTGAACGGAAAGGGGGGGGGGGTTTCAGTGTCCAAACCCCCCTTCCCTTTCCCTAAAGCATTGTAGAGGTGAACGGAAATAGTGAGTGTATGGAGCTGTTGGCTCGCGTGGCATGAAGGGCTTGCCACCACCCTCTTACGCAATTTCACCCAGCCACCAGAATTATAGTCAGTAAAAGTCGCTAGATGACTTGGGCCTAAAGTGGTGCTTTGGGTATCAGTATAGGTAATTATTATTATTAATAAAAAATTCCAATTTGAAAGATTATGTTATATTTGAGTACAACATTTTTGGATATTTGTAATTAAACATTTTTAAGGTTGTGTATTATCAGAAGTGTATAAAATGTCCTTACCAAATAAGTATACATCTTCAAATCATATTAATATCAATTATTTGAATTGAATTATTGATTTGAATTTCCAGAATAAGTTCTAACACTATTAACACTGGTAAGTATGGATTTTATTATAAGTAATTATCTCTACGAAGTGTAAATCTTACATATTAAATTCTCAGGCGTAGTAATACCAGCGTAAATTAATAAATTTTGGACCGTGATTTTTCGTGAAATTAACTCCCATGGTTCCTTTAGCTTACAAATTAGATTACTAATTTTGCGATTCTAAAGAACGTCTTTTGAATGTCGAAAATATCCTTTTCAAGGTTGAGATGGCCTTTTTGAACGTGGAAATAAACACTGTCAAGGTTGAGATGACCATGTTTATTTTAATGGTTTATTATTATTATATTTTATTATACAGGGTGTTTCGAAAGGTGATGCAAACTTTTTAAGGAGTTGTAGGGGGTGAGTTGAGAAGTATGCCTGTTTTTTCCCCATTTTCCTACGATGAGTTCAAAAAGCGCCAGAGAGCTTCAAATGTGGTATACTAGCCCCTGGAAGTAGGCTGCAACAAGTACAAAACTAAATTTCTTAAATGCAAAAATTAGAAACCTTTTATCAAAATTGACGAATTGATAAATTTTTTCTTGGTTTTTTGCATTTTAAAATTTTTTAATTTTTTGGAAAATTTTCAAAATCCCATGTTATTTTCGATAAGGAATTTTCCTTTTGTGTGTTCAAAAACATTTTCGATTGCCATGGCAAAACTAATGCCCGTTGAAACTTTTCCTTTGGGGAATTTTCTTGATTCATTAAGGCCTACTTTACCCCCGAGTTTGAACAAAATCGGTGGGTAACACCTCGGGTAGTCTCCTTGTTAGTTAGAACGGGGAAAAATATCGCGAGGCAGCCCTGCGCACCCGCCTTTGTTAGGAACAAAATATTATTGTTCCGGTAGAGCTGCATTCTATTAAAACCTATACATGTATAGAGAAGCACGTTTCCTTGACACACGTTATTGCCCGTCAACTTGACTTCGAGAGAATGTAATGTCAATATTAAATAGATTGAAAATATAGCGAAGGTTATTCGTAATCTTTTCAAAGTCAACCGATTTCCGAGCGAAAGGTGGTTAAACTACTACAAGTGCTACGAAGATTAAGAGAACAACGCTATCGCTGGGAGAACTTCGGATACTTGATGGGTTATCATCGCGAAACGCAGAGAGCTCGATTTTGTGCGGCGTCACTCAAATAGCAAATCCAGCGTGGCGCCTTTAACTCCGCATTATCTGTCACGTTGTGAAAATAAGCTAATTCTCTACCATCTCTTCAAATCGATTGTTTGGTAAAACGAAATAAATTAAAAACAAAATCCAGGTTCGTCATTTACGGGGAAAAAAACTGCCAATTAAGAACTTGTGGCGTAGGCAGATATTTGTCGAGGATGCCCATACCAAACGTTTCTATAGATTTTCTATAAAATCGTGTGCACAAACATAGAAATGTCAATACTTTTTAACATCTATAGAATATGTACTATTTAATATATCCTAAATAAAATATTCCAAATAATATATCCTAAATAAAATATTCCAAATAATATATCCTAAATAAAATATTCCAAATAAAATATTCCAAATAATATATCCTAAATAAAATATTCCAAATAATATATCCTAAATAAAATATTCCAAATAATATATCCTAAATAAAATATTCCAAATAATATATCTTATAAAATAAATCCTATATAATGTATACCATAGAAAATATCCTAAATAAAATATCCCAAATAATATATTCTATCAAATATATCGTATATAATATATCCTACAGAAAATATCCTTTTTTCATATATCCCATATAAAATATCCTATATAATATATCCCATATAAAATATCCTATATAATATATCCCATAGAAAATATCCTATATAATATATCCCATATAAATATTTCTATAGAAAATGTATCACATAAATATTATTATAGAAAATATATATAAATATTCCTATAGAAAATATATATAAATATCCCTATAGAAAATAAATCATATAAATATTCCTATAGAAAATATATCATATAAATATTCCTATAGAAAATATATCATATAAATATTCCTATAGAAAATATATCATATAAATATTTCTTTAGTAAATATATCATATAATTTTTTCTATATCAAATATATCATACAAATATTTCTACAGAAAATATATCATGTTAATATTTCTTTAGAATATACATCATACAAACGTTTCTATAGAAAATATATCATATAAGTTCTATAGAATTCCGAATAGATTTCCCTAGATTTCTATAGAATTCCGAAGAGATTTCTATAGGATTCCAAATAGATTTCTATAGAATTCCGAATAGAATGTCTATAGAATTCCGAATAAAATGTCTATAGAATGTATCAAATTAATATGTTTATGGAAAATACCTCTAAATTTTAGGTTTTATCATTGCGAAAATATTTACATAGAGTGTAGTAATAGTTTCTATAGAATTTTTGTCGCTCTTCGATAGGACTCCGAATAGATTTCTGTATAATTTCTGAAGAATATCTTTGTAAGGGATATGACAGTCAGACTATGTACAGTTGCAACTTTGGACGGGGGTTGAGAATGGAACATTTAATACAGTCAAAGCTATCCACAAAACCAGCTTGACACGGAAACCGCCCCTAACAATAGTTGGGCAAATTTAAAAGCGTGTAATTTAGATCGTACAACGAGTATTGCAAGAGCCGCGTAAAGTTTTTGGCAAACGTGCAAATTTTAATATCCTTTTCCCGGTGACCACGAAAAGAATGCACGTGAAAACTTAATTAACTAGTACCGATACATCAAACAGTCGAGCTATGGAATGTTTACAATAATATACATTAACAAAAATAAATTATTTTGAATTGGCAATTTGTACGGATGGGTAGGCTCGCAAACCCGAATTAAATTTGTTTTCAAAATTGTTCGGGATATTTTTCGGGCACGCGAATGGGTAATTTAATGTCAATTTAAAATTGTAAAATTCTAAATTAAATTATATTATATTAAAAGAGCGTTTTCGGGTCCACTTGGTAAAGAAATGAAGACGAACATTTCGCATTACAGAAAGTCACGTTGTTTTTCACGTTGGAATAGAAAAAACAATTGAATAATCATCCCGTAAACATTTCCGCTTCGTAACTTGATTAATGAATATGTTTACTTTGAAATTTACAAACGCTTCTCCGTTAATTTTAGATATTTTTTAAAAAATTATTTTTTTCTTTTCTGATTCGTCATATAATGGAAGAATTTATTCCGGCTCATTAAAAATTTTCAGGTTGATGAAGAAAAGGAAAGGGAGGGGGATACAGACCTATTGTTATTTTCCTCGAATAATATTCGCAGACGACGCGGCCTTCAATTGTATTGTTTAAAAATGACCGTCGAATTTATTCGAAAAAGTCACCATTTCAAGGTTTAAAAAAATACGAAGATTATACGTATTATTTATATTTTTGTTTTTATTTTCCTTTTATTAAGTAAAAATCGGTTTTTGGTTTTGGAAATTAACCAAAGGTTTTTAGAATGGAGATAAAGCACGATGCTTTTTCCTAGAGAAAACATCGTTAAACTATTGTTATAAATTAAATTAGTTTAAGGTATCAGGGCCGTCGAGAACGGGCCCGGGCCCCAATAACATCTTAATTTCGGGCCACTTACATTTTCAGGTAGCGCTTAAAAATATCTAGTTTTCTAAAACCAGGGCCCCAGAACGCACAGGTCTCCCTCTCATCTGGCTGATAATTAGTGGCGGATTAACTACCTCCAGGGGCCCTAGGTTTGAGCTTATTTAGGGCCCCATGACCTTCCCTATATAATTCTGTACCAAATATATATTTTTATCATTTTCAAGGTATTTTTATTTCCAATAGGAAAATTACACAAATATATCTCCTAAAAAATTTCACCCCACCTTAAAGGCCTAGGTTTTTTTCTGCCTGTCCCCCTTTAAATTAACTTACAAGTTAGTGGAGCACATATACCCTGGTGGTAGGGTGACATGCCAATAGGCCTTTCTATAAAATAAGCTACGCTTGCTGAACTTGTTTTTATGTAGCTCATTCGTCAGGAAATACGTAGAAGTTCAGTTCAGTTTATGCTTAAAAACAGGGTGCCTCTTCGAATTTACTCTTATGTCCATGGTTTTTTCGTAGTGAAACGTCATCAATACGTCACCCGTGACGCAGCAGCAGCAACATCAAAACAAGAAGGCCAAAGTTACTTTATAGAAAATCCTATTATCGGCAAATATGGGAAAATGGTCACAATATAAGAAGATATTTAACTTGCAATGGTTAAATTAGAGCTCTTGGAGAGCATAATGTACATAAAATTTCGTTTAAGTAGATTGAATATATCTTCTTCACAATTCATATCCCCCAAAGAATTATTGAAGTCTTTTAATTCAACATCTACGATGATAAATAAATGTTCTTACTATATTTGGCAAATAGATGTAAATTAGATAACAGAAATGTATATGATTTCTATGCTTGTACAAGACAGTTAATAAATACGTGTAAGCTTTAGAAGTATACTGCTTAGGTCCGTGTATAGTGACGTCAAAAACCGATATTTTTGGGCGGGATCGACAATGAAGTTTTTTTTGTGATAGTTTGGGCTGCTTTTTTACGGAGATTGTGCGAGATCCTTAAAAATAATCTGGCAACTCTGATAGTCAGTTCACGTCGTGTGGTGCTATCTAGTGGCGATAATTGCGTCTTTTACTTGTGGTGTTTCATGTTTAAAAATTTTCCATATTTGTTTAATAAATTTTTGAATTGGTTTTAAAAACTTTCTTAATTTTACTTATTTTCAAAGGAGCTTATGGGGTGAAGGCATCGATGACATAACATAATATCAATAACAAGATATCTTTGTAATTTTGAAAAACCACCAATAAAACTAATTTAAAAAATCAAACTATTTGACTACGATAATATAATGTAAAAATTAATATTTTTGGGATTAAAATAATTTTTAGATAATTAAAATTACAAAAAAATTATATTAAACAGTGGGTTATTAAAGTTGATGTCAAAATTGATTATAACATTAATTTTGCTTACTTCAAAATGACCGAGGCAAAAAAGTCAAGTCAATCCGTGATCCGATAGCACTACTCAATGCCACCTGCCCAGGTTTGTAGAATTCTTGGTTATAGGATATATATTTATAATAACTCTAATTACCAGCCGTCTACAGGACATTCATTCAGCCTCCGAGATCCGACCAGCAATCTTAACCTAACATGTGATCTATGTTATTAATCAGGCGGACAATATGGCGACATTTTCGCACCATCAACTTGTTAAGAAACACCACAGACTTCCTCGACTTCAGCCTTCCAGTCGCGGAATTACAGGAGTACGCCACCACTCCCAGCTACACATTAGGATATCAAAGTTGATGTGAAAAATTTCCTTACTCTAATGATTATTAGGACACCCTCGTGTGATTAAATCATGATTAGATTAGATTAGATTAAAATTAAATCTGTAGCTTTGGCTGTACAAATATTATAAATGATTAAATCATGATAAAAAATTTAATCATGAATATTAGGACCCCCTGTAACCAAGTGATCTGCCCCTCGGTTTTGGCCAATAGTATATCAATCTTTATAGTATAAATTATTTAACTCTTTAGAGCAAAAACCGCTCATTCCGCGGCTTATTGTGGGCTTTGTCGCGTTTAAATTTTATTTTTATTAAAGGAGAACGCGGTAGAACGGCCAAGCTTTTCCAAATATCGCCTTATTTGCATGTCAAAAGATCAACAAAACGTTCAATATACTTCCACGTACCTTATTTTGTCTTGAAAAAATTGTTTTTTGCCTAAAAGTTTAAAGGCAAAATGACGCCAAGTATTTGGGTTTGAATTTTCGCCGCCATCTTAAGGTGTATCGCCAGCGCCAGCATCCCCTTAGGGAGTGATTTGCGAACTATCCTAACTTTTAAAATCGCGCAATTTAGGCTTAGGTCTCGTATAACCTAGGAATATGAAGATATATATATATATATATATATATATCCTCCTAGCATAAGTAACATAATACCCCTAAGTATGACACTCGTAGCCTTGCTCATGCATTTTTATTACTACATCCTTTCTTCACCAACGATAAATCAGAAAAACGACTAGCAACTCTGTAACCCAGAAGTTTTTTTGGGGGAATGATTTTTTTTTTATTGGTCATCGAAAAGGAGTCAGAGTTCAAATTTAGCCAATCATATAGCGCTACAAATTATTAAGAGGTACGAAATGTAAGAAATAAAATGGCCGTTATGGCCTAACTCTATCGGAAAATTATACTAAATATTATTAGGGTCATTTTCAAAGTTTGAACGAAAAAAAAAATATTTTTATTGCGTATTTAGCAATTGTAAAAGTTATTCCAGAAGTTTGAAAAAGGTTAATTCATACATTTTAATTCATCAATTCATTTTTATTTTGATCACAGCGGACAAAACCAGGCATTCATCCAGGTACAAAATACATGTATATTCAAATATAATCATAAAAATCTGGAAGAAATTGTAATAAAATATTCGTAAACTAAATGAGAAACATTAAAAAAGTAACAAGCTGAAGGTTTTTTAACGTCTACAGTATACTTCACTAGTGATCCACAAATTTCGAGTTGTTGGTGAATTTCTAATATAATACCATTTGCCCGATATAAAGATTTAATATTGTTAGGGAAAATACATACAATTTCTTTAATTTCTTCCGTTGTTAAAGTTTCCGTGGCGAAAACGAACAGCGTTGCCAGGTCGTTTTTGAAAAAGTCGCCCAAACGTTATTTCAAAGTAGCCCAATTTGTCGCCCAAAATAAATTCAGTCTTTCTTAAGTAGCCCAATTTGTCGCCCAAAGTAAAACATTAATAACCAAATGGTACAAGCTCACTTAAACTAAATTTTTAAATCAAACCAATCATTTTATTAAAAAATGTAGAAGTTACATTATACTAATTGGTTACCGGAAATTGGAAAACCCCGTACAACAACTTTTTTAAATTAAAGGAGCTGGAAAGTGGGGTTTTGAAAAACGTCATCCGTGACGTCATTAACGAAATTTGGCGCGTAGAACTATTGTCTATGGTAGAACTACTTTTACTCAAGTTCGCGAAGACGTAAACAGGCACCGCTGTGTTGGGATTTTTGTATGACTAAATCCAGCGTGGTCTTGGTTAGGGTTAGCTGAGCTCATAGGAAGTTTTAATTATTCGTTAATCTTTAATGAGATTTAGTTTAGTGAACAACAAATGTTTAACGAAAAATTCATTTGAGCGATAAGGTCTTTTGGTAGTAATGTGTTCGTAATTTTTTTAATTATTATTTGCGAGTTTCATCGAATTTTGTAAAAAAACGCTAGATGAATAGAAGCCAATTTCTAAGGGCCTTGGTTTCACTGGAGCATTTTGACAAACCTTAGAACTCAACCACAGTTCTTTTGCCTTTTCCCATTTATCTAATTCACCAACAAGAGATATTTTCGTATCATCACGTTTCCGTTTTTTATTTGAATTAAACTCGTTCATTGTAAAGTCTGGGAGGAAAAGGGTTCGTTAGCTTTCCCAGTGGTTTCCTTCAAAAATGAGGAGCTGTTTCCCCTATACAATGATTGAGCCAATCAGGAACGACTCTGTTACGTTTGGCCTATGTCTCATGACGTCACGGTCAGAGCCTCAGAGGAAATAGTTCAGATGGGCGATGCTAGCTAACCTAGCGGTAAAACCAAGAAGCATATTCTCCTTGGTAAATCTCCCGAAGACGTTGTCTCGTTGGTTAATTTATTCCTTTTTCAAAAATTTTGCCTCTGTTAAGTTCAAGAGTCACTGTGGCTCAAGCTCGTAAGAAATATACACCAGAAGAGTTAGCTTTAAAGCCGAAAAGTAAATTTAGTCAGTGTAATTTATTTATAAAAGATTTGTATTCAATTGGTACTATACAAACCAGTGAAGATTTAAACCAAGGCTTAACTAAAATTCCAGTAGATAGGGATGTAGACAAATTTTAGTATAGTAACCGAGGGGCTAACCACTCTTAGAAAGTCTGTACACCGGATTACACTTAGATTAGCACTGCCAAAGGCAGGGACTTCAAAGATTACGCGTAGTCCCATTAGTACAGTCAAAGGTACGGCTCTGTACACCGATTACGCGGAGTGATCAGCCCCTCGATAGTAACATGGATTAAATAACCTTATAAGGTTATTTAATCAATGATAGTAATAACCAAGGTAATAATGCAGAATCGCAAACTGAGATTGGAGAGTTCATTTGCATATATTGGGTCACAAATTATAACTGGGTCAATTCCTTCTTCATTAAGTACTAAATTGTATACCCAATTGTTCCATGCGTACAGAAAGCCACTATCCTCCTCTTTCTTCAGAGTAATGCGAATGTAACAACTCGTGTTGAGAGCACATATCTTCTAGTAATTCTTTTTAAGTTTGATTGTTTTTAAATTCGTTAAACACTTTAAGCCGCACACCCTATTCAAATAAAACAAAAACGTTTTTATCAATTATCTACCTAAGCCTTGCCAAACATGTGAATTTTCACAAAGAGCAGACGCACCAAATCCAGCCCAAAGACTATATAATCAGGTGGCTAAGGAACTGAAGAAGAACTATAATATATCAGCCGATTTACGCAGGTACATGCGAGTAAAGCGCCATTTGTAATGCTCCGCCAAAGGGGGTAGGCACAAACTAGGGGCATGCTTGGGGGATCCTCATTTTTGATGGAACAGGGCTACCGGGTCCTCCCAGACTTTGTTGTAATTAAATAAATATGAAAATACTAGAACCAAAACCACGTCCACGAAGGCCCAAATATCTTAGTTCGCGTATGAATACCTCTCACTAGTCTCTCTCTCGCGGGTCGCTCCTCACTATTTTCAAAACATCTCCGTCAGAGCCAAATTCCTCAAGCGGGGAATAAAGAAAATAAAGCAGGGTCCCGATTTTTTTGGAGATACTACGTCACTGGACGATTTCAAAACCCCACTTTCCAGCCCCTTTAAAATCCTTAGGAGTCTAACTTCCTAAGCAATATACGGACAGATGGTACATTCATGATTTAAAAAATGTATATTGTATTGTTATTTTACTATTTATTACTATAATTAGGCTAGTAGGTTAGTATACTAGTCTTTTATATCCCACTAGTCACTATTATGTTACTTAAGTTCTGGAAACTATGGTTCTTTTAAATTAGAAGAATATTTTTGAGCATTGAAAGCTAGTTTATACTAATTTTAAATTTAATTTCCTAATTACTCGAATAAGGCCAGCTGCTAATCAAGTATACTCGATAACCCTACTCATTAAAAATATTACTCGAGGTTTTTTCTTAATTTCTTGACTAGAATTTCGCCTTAATCAATTACTCGATTACTCGAGTCGACTTCAATACTCGATGAAAAAAAACCACGTACTCGTTGCCCGACTCGATTGGCTAAAACCAAACTCGCAAAGTCCCAGTGTACAAAGTACAAACATGCCACAGCCGCCGTTTTCCTTTAAATCCAAAGACTGGCACAAGCAGAATCACTTAAAAAAAATTTAAACGCCTCGAATTAATTAAGTGGTCCAGAGGACCACTAACCCCCCTCCGATTTAATTAATAAATTGGTCCGGACAATTTTTAAACTGGTCATTTGCCCACTGCCACCGCCTTATTAGTCCAAGAGCCCATGACAAAATAAGCATGTGATAAGGTATACACGATGGGTCAAGGTATTTTTTAATTAGGATAGGGATTTGAAACAAAGAACTGTTTGTCTTAAGGGTCAAAGTGGGGGCTTTCCGGAAATACGAGCCACGTGACGTCACTTCCGGTGACATTGAAAATTGATATGACCAGTTATTGGTATCATCATAAGTATGCCACTATACCTTTATTCCATTCAAAAATCTTCACTAACAGTTTGTTTCACCACGAACCAGTAAAAAGGTGGACTACGTTAGATTTTAACCATTTTATTCATCCTAGTAATTTTGGAAGTCACAGTATTGGCTACTAACATATTTATTTCAGCCAATGGAAAACTTCGAAATAGAGAAGGAATTTTTGGCGTCGGAATTTTAGTCAGCCCAATGTAGCTTTATTGAAATTTATAAACTCGCTCGGTTTGTGCGGATGAAGTTAAATTATAAAAATTAAAGGTTGGGGAAAATGACCAATACGGTTCAGTGATCGCTTTACAAAATGGAACAAGTCGTCAAGGGCGTATTTAAGGGGGGGTTTGGGGGGTTCAAACACCCCCCCCCCCGGAAAAGCTGATGAGTGGGGGGGTTGCCTAATAAAAATCAGTGAAATCTTCCGCCAAAACCCCCCCTGAAATAAAATCCTGGATACGCCCTTGCAAGTCGTTGAAGTAGGATATTCCACCAGCGTTTTTAAAACCCATACCGAGCCTAGGACGGTTAGGCCTAGGCTCAAAAGAATCTGCAAAGAAAGACCCCAACCTTGTGGCCCCAGAAAAGCTCAACCTGAATTTCAACTATTTTTTTCCAATAAACCTGCTTCTTTTATTTGACAATGCAAATTTATTTTAGAGTGTGAGTCTCCAAAAACTTCATTAATTTGCAAATTCATTGCATTAACAGCACCGGACACTATATTGTATCTCATTTTAACTCCTAAGCCTTGGTTGTTCAAACACGTTTGTTTACTAAAATAATGGCCGTCGATTTATCAGACGTAGAGCTAATTGTGCGATGACATAATCGGCATTTGAGATTCGATGACGTCAAATATTACGTAGAGTACGGATGACGCAATATCTGTGAAACAAACCGTTAATGAAGAAATAGAGCTAGTGGCATACTTATGAGCAAATTATGAGTAATTATGTTACATATGGTATCATTCGATTGGTCTCAACCTGCTCTTACCAAATATCGCTAATTTAACGATCAAATAAGAACCCAGAGGCGTATAAGATTAAAAAACAAATTTTGAGCCCCTCCCAAATTTACATGTATAAGACATAATTATTTTTTTAGTCTTATACGCCGTTTGGCTCAGATTTGAAGGTTAATTTGAAGTGTTGACACACGCCGCTAACCGCTAAGCACCTATCAAAAGTTTCAAAATAGGGACTTGGCAGCATGACGTATATAATACGTCACCCATGTTTTTCCAATTGAAAACAAATTACCATGCATCATGCTGCCAAATTACTATTAGAGCAGAAATTAAAATGGTTTTTACTAATAAAGTGGTAATTTAATTTTAGTATTTAATTATACTAGTAAGCGAAATTTATTTTGGCTTACTCCAGGCTAGCTCCAAGACTTGACACTTGCACCACCGTTGACGTTTCTAATATAAAGGTCTTTTGGGCATAATTCAAAATATCTCAAAATTTGGGGCCCCCTATGAACTATCGACGTTAATTGTATAATTTTTTTTTAAATAACATAGTTGATGATGACAAAATATCCGACAGCAATAGCTAATTCCAAAACATTTGGGTAATTTAGGCCCCTTTGTGATAAAGACCGCAAATAGCTTTATATACCGGGCAGATGGCGCCATTGGTTCGGCCAAAAGCCTAAACCCTTTTAAATAAAGGTTATAAATTCCATTTTACTTTGGGACCCACAAGTCGATTGTAAAGGGCCGTAGAACTCGCTCCTCGAGCTAACCCGCAGAGCTCCAAGCAGGGGCATTTATTGTGTTAAATTTAATTAAAAATATTGTGGTTTCAAAATACCGTGTTTACCCGACCTGGGCACGCCTATGATGAAAAAATTGCTCCGATAGCAATAGCTAATTTTAAAATATTCGGGTAAATTAGGCCCCTTGTGATAAAAAGTTTTATATCCCGGGCAGATGGCGCCATTGGTTCGGCCTAAAGCTCTTAAAATACAAATAGATGTTTTAAATTATACTTTGTAGCTGGGAGTGGTGGCGTACTCTTGTAATTCCGCGTCTGGAAGGCGGAAGTTGAGGAAGTCTGTGTTGTTGGCGAACAATTTGAGAGTTCGAAATCGCTGCCATGCTGTCCGCCTGATTAATCACATAAACCACCTTTGTTGGCCAGTTCGTCAGACTGGGTCCCAGGATTCATAAAAGCGTAGGGGAAATATCCTCTTTGATTGGAGTGGCTTCTGGGTCGCTGTCGTTCGACGAAATCCAATTTCAAAACAAACAAAATAAAAACAGTCTGACGAAAACATTACAGCTGGCTTTGAGAGTAGAACTTTCAGATCACGGACTGACTTAACTTTTTAGCCTGTGTCATTCAGAGTAAGGGAAATATTTGCATCAACTTTAATATCCCAACGTTAAATATCAAAATTTTTGGTTATTTTAATTATCACAGTTCACACCATAAGCTACTTAGAAAATAAATAAAATAAAGTTTTTAAAACAAACTCAAAACTTTATAAAAAAAATATTAAAAGTTTTTAAACCTTCAGATGTTATCGAAAACTACAAGTAAACGCCATAATTATTATTGTCCAAGCTAATATATCGCCACTAGATGGGACCACCCGACGTGAACAGTCGTCTTAACTGGCAGTATTAACGTAGTGGCGCAGCTTCAGTATTTATTTCAGTGCGATTAAGGAAGATGGAAGAACTTCGTTTTCGCCATCTACGGCGTTTATTTAAAATCAGATGCTATTTAAGAGTCCAAGAGACCCGGGAAAAGAAAAACCTTTTTAGTGCATGAAACCAAACTGTCAAAAGGCCATGCCCATGACGCCAGTCGGGTAAGCTTGCCTGACTAGCAAAGAGCTAGATACTTGGTTAATTCACGGGTGAAATTGGTGTGATTCGGGATTCGGATGGCATTTCAGATGTAATCAGCTAGGCTAATACCCAAGGCCCCGCGACAGGCCCAAATCATCAATCGACTTTTTTGCCTTTAATTCAGATAGCCGGATTACAATGCGTAGGACGGTGGTGGCAAGCCATGACCGGATCAAAAGGTGTGGAGGCCTTGGGACAACAAAGGAGTGGATGCCCCTAATAATCTTTCAAACAAGTTAAAAAAAAAATTTCGAATGTTTAAACAAATCAAGTTATGGCCAGTGGCGGCACCAGGATTTTACTATGGGTAGGCTACTTAATTCTTTAATTTGGGGGGGGGGGCTTTACATACACTAACTATACAAAACTGTGACAAAACCGGTTTATTTTTAATAATTTACAAAAGAAATGTACATGACTGTTTAAATGTACTCGGAAATTATTTTTTTTAGTCGATGAGCATACCAATGCACATATGGGTAACATCCTCCAACAGCATTCTCCATTTTCACTTACAATTGTTGCAAAAACTACAACTAAATCTGGCTGGCGCGGGACCAATTTCTTTCAATAAGGAAACTCTATCAACCTTATCGTTCTTCCGTGGCGGCATCTGTCTCTGGTGATGGCCACTATATGGCAATCGAATTTTTGCGCTAATCTGACTCGAAATTGAAATGTATGATTTCTCGTAACAAACAAACCTTTGAAGTTGTTTAAAAAAAATTTATTCTGTCAACACGATCCTTTTTAACACAAGTTACGGTGAGTTAGCTAATAATTATTTATTTTTAGCCATATAACTTTATAAAATATAGATGGCGCTACCGCCTAATTATAAAGATTCCCATGTTATACATACTGTGTTGTCAAAAACATTTTCGGTTGCCATGGCAAAACTAATGCCCATTGCAAATTTTCCCTTGGTGAAATTTTATGTTACCATAAGGTCTACATACCCACCTAGTTTCAACGAAATCGGTGATTATCACCTCGGGTAGTCTAGTCGTTAGTGATTAAGAAATGCGAATCTCGAACGTACAGCATCGTAAGCGTGAAATCTTTCAGTATTATAAGAGAAACACATAACTGATTAACATCTGGGATAAAACCTGACACTTTGAATTTTCCTTTTGGTGATAGGTCTTGCGCGTTCATATAATCGAGCGGATTCAACATTTCTTGTTTTCGTGCGTGATTGTACGTACTGGTCAGTATGAGGGGTCGGACATTTCTACAAAATCCCGTACACTTCGCAAGAAATCTCCGACGAAATCGCAAAATCTCTGACCAAATTTCAAAATCTCTGACGAAATCGCAAAATCTTATGAAATCCCGAAATCTTTGACGAAATCGCGAAATTTCTGATGAAATCGCGAAATCTTTGACGAAATCGCGAAATCTCCGACGAAATCGCGAAATCTTTGACGAAATCACGAAATCTTTGACGAAATCGCGAAATCTTTGACGAAATCGCGAAATCTTTGACGAAATCACGAAATCACGAAGTCTTTGACGAAATCACGAAATCACGAAATCTTTGACGAAATCGCGAAATCTTTGACGAAATCACGAAATCACGAAGTCTTTGACGAAATCACGAAATCACGAAATCTTTGACGAAATCGCGAAATCACAGAGATTTCGAAATCCCGTACGCTTTTTTTGGGAATGCCCGACCCCTCGGGTCAGTCAGTGGCGTAGCAGATGGTCCGCAGGGCCCGCGGTGTGGGGGGGCCTCGAGCTTCGGGGAGGGCCTCGAGCTTCGGAGGGGGGCCCAGCTAACCATAAAAAATAAAAAGGGGGGCCTCATAGAGATTTTGGCGGGGGGGGGCCTCTGAGTTCTCAGCTACGCCCCTGTGGTCAGTACTTGATATTCCTTTAGCTGCTTCTTCGTATTTATCGAACTCGTCTATTTTTGGATTCATCAAATAATTTTTATGATTCCAATGCACGCATTGGAGATTCAAGAATCAGTTCGGGTCCTGTAACATCTTGTTTGTAGCATTAAATCTTTCCAAAAGGTTGTTCCAAAAGAGCAAATAGAGCGGTTTCCTGTTTTGCTCCTTATCAGAAGGTATGCATTTAAGAGCTTCTTTGACTTCAGAGTAACCGTCGACAACGGCTTCCGGAGCTTCGGCTAAACTTTTTCAACACGTAGAATGGTCCGTTTTTTTTTTCAGATAATTTTTCAGTTAGAATTCGGTATCGTTCTGTACTTGCTGTGAAAAACGATTTTTTCCCCAAAATCAGAGCTTACATCCATTTGTATTTGCCACTCATATTTGCTGCATTATCGTACGATTGGCCGCGGTAATAGAGAATGTCAATTTGATGGTCACCTAAAAATTTTAGAAAAGCATTGGCTGTGGCTTCACCAGTATGACCGCAGTTTGGTAAAAAACTCAGAAATCTTTCCTTCGGCGTCGATTCTTCAATATATCGAACAACTAAAGTCAGTTAATCGATATGAGATTCGTCGAGCGTGGCGTCCACTGACCCAGAATATTACTTGGATTTTTTAATTCTTGATATTATTTAATTGAGGACTTTATCACCTATCGAGCTGATCAGCTCTTCACAAATCGTAGACGAAATGTAATTGACATGACCACTCTCTTTGTTCTCATGCTCTTTCAAATGGGTTGCGAGAGGTGGTTCATACTCGGCTAGCAATTCCAGAATATCGAGAAAATTTCGGGTATAGACAGGCAAAAACTGGCCAAATCTTTTTTTTAAACATTAGGTGGTTTTTTTTTCGCCTGTTCTGGGTTTTTTGAGCAGGTTCAAAAGTGTAGCCCTATGACGTCATTTTACTCCAATTCTATCTTGACGAAAAAAACGAGTTGGAGTAAGAAGGGAGTAGTTAGAGGTTAAAGGTTATATATTTGTTTTGTTTTTAAGATGGCGACCGGTGGTGAGATCATCAATATAGGACTCATTTTTCTTATTTATTTAATAATAATAATAATCAGCTAGGCTAATACCCAAGACACCACCTTAGGTCTAAGTCATCAAGCAACTTTTAAAGTTATTAAATAGCATTTAACAATTGGATATTCGTTATTAAAAGCTTGCCACATGTGAAGATGTTCAAAACCCGTTATGATTTCGTGAAACGAAATTTAAGCAGACTAATTTTCTATATAAGCTAGATTACTCCCTTTACACCTCCTTTCGAGGAGGAGTAAAAAGTGGAACGTTTGAGCTCTGGAACAAGCGAACAAAATTCGGGACAGGGTAAATCTTACCCCGAGAACAGGCGAATAAAACGTTTTAGGGTAAAAAGTTTACACTTTTTGTCCTCGGACAGGCGAAAAAAAACCACCTAGTTTGTATTCGCGTCGGTCTCGCGTTATATACCTTCCCCCTTTCATCATAAAGTCTCCCGTTATAGAAGCTCCCTGCTGAAAGTGTGAGACCTGCTCTTTCGTGGTCAGAATTTAGATTTTTGTTGTATAATTTTGCATATCATTCGTTATTCGATAGAAAAAGATACCAAGAAATTTCTATTGTGGGGGCCCCTCTCTTGTGGAGGCCCCGGGCTTTAGCAACAGTTGCCCCCCGGCCCTGTGGCAAGCTCTTCATGCCACCATAGAAACTACAAGAGGAATAGAAAGAGTCGATGAAAAGTGTTACGGGCTCGGTACGGGCAAAAGTTTCTCCGTTCATTTCCGCTTGAATCTAATTGGCCGTCATTTCCAAAGCTTTTTTTTTGATTGGACCAGAGATAACCGGAAATGAAGGGAGAACCTTTTGCCCGTGTCATCTTAGCAAAGCACGTACAAAGGCAGGGCCTTCTATTCCTGTGGTAGTTTATATGATACCACGTGAGGCAACAGCTCCCCACAATTACAATAACCTCTAATAGATTTGGAAGAGGAAAAAATCTTTAACCAAAGAGGGGAAAGCGGAAGTCGCGAAGAGAGGATGGACAATAAAGTTCTTCCGGAGCTGGGTCCACTTAAAGGCTCGGATAAAAATATAAGTTAATGTGATAGGGTTGAAGAGTACTGAAGCCGCAATGTTTTGAATTTTAATTACAAAACGTACCATATTTCGTTAACTAACGCCAGAGAGACATCCATGATGCTCACGGAATTGCTAAGAATTCTTGGCATTGAATTGGTTCGGATTGGTCTCAACTTTGAGATTGGCGTTACTATGCGCGCTATTGGAAACAATAGCATCACCACTTGAAATGTAAAAATTACACTGCCTGGAGACATTTACTTATTTTAAAATTGTATTTCGTCGTCTGAAAGCCAAATCCACGTATCTCTTTAGGCGACAATTTCCCCTCTGTAGTAGTTTTAGAAACTCACTGTCACGTGTGCATAGGAGTGGTCAAATTACCCTTTTGGAAGCTGGTCTCTTTATATGGGGGGGGGCGTGACCAACGTCAAAATAACGAAGCTCCTCCCATCCTAGCGACAGAAGGTAAACTACCAAATGCAGTTCTAAATTCATGATTGAAATCAATACATTCACGGCATATTTTTATAGATAACAAAGTGAATAAAATTAGCGAATAGAGAGGTTACATCTGGTAGTACTAAATATCATACTAACATTGATGGTAATAAATGTGAAAATGCCGCTGTGATAAAATACTGAGCGTGCGTGGTAAATATGAAGTAAATTTTTGTTCTATGAGCAGTAAAATTATGACGTAATAGACATGTTAAGCCACGCTTGAAGCCAAACTTGACTAAAAAGGTTTTCCATCTCTGTGCCACACGTAATTATAAACGGTCTCACTAGACCTTAAAACTGATTTCAAGCCCCAGTGTAACCGTGGCTTAACTTCTGTTTTACGGACTCCGTTGTAGGTAGGAGCAACAAACACAACACCCCACACAAGGAGAACGCAACCCGTCGTGGATTTTCTTATGTACATTTTTCATTGGTTTGACGCTTTAGTGCCTGCTGCCGTCGGAAGGGTAAAATTCGGAAATTGTCTCCCCCCCCCCCCCACCGTAAAACATTCAGCGTAAAGGCTCGTGACGCTCGTCCAATGAAATTCGTACACAACCCTTCGTTAGCGTGTTTAAAGGCTAGCCAAAGAATATAAAGCCCCAGGAATGGACGTATTGATATTATTGGCCGCGTGTTTTGATTGCGTTAGAAACTTCCGGCAAAGCAAATCAGAGTAACCGGAAACGGTTAACGCGACCCGGTCTCTCTTTAAAAACGAGAGGCGCAAAAGTTCCACTAGACGGAGCTACACCTTCCATTCCTGGGGCTTTATATTCTTGGGGCTAGCTGCGTTCTCCTTGTGTTTGTTGCTCCTAGGTTGCAGTGACTGGCGCGCCATGTACTATCAGAAAAGATAAATACTTAGTATTTAATTTTATTTTATCGGGTTTCTACGACTCTGAAATAGCATCTGATTTTGAATAAACGTCATAGATGGCGTTAAAATAAATACCGAAGTTCCGCAGCTACGATAACACTGCCAGCGAAGCCTCTTATGGTCACAGACAGTTCACGTCGTGTGGCGCCATCTAGTGGCGATATATTAGCTTGGATAATAATAATTGCGGCTTTTACTTGTGGTTTTCGATAACATTTTCATGTTAAAAAAAAATTTCATATTTTTTTTAATACATTTTTTAATTTGTTTTAAAAACTTTCTTAATTTTATTAATTTATAAAGAAGGTTATGTTGTGAAGGCATCGATGACATATAATAATATCAATATCAAGAAATCTTTGTAATTTAGAAAAACCACCAATAAAACTAATTAAAAAAATCAAACTATTTGAATACGATAATATAATGTAAAAATTAATATTTTTGTGATTAAAATAATTTTTAGATAATTAAAATAACAAATTTTTTTGGTATTAAACAGTGGGTTATTAAAGTTGATGTCAAAATTGATTATTACATTAGTTTTGCTTACTTCAAAATGACCGAGGCAAAAAATGTCAAGTCAATCCGTGATCTGATAGTACTACTTAATGCCACCTGTCCAGGTTTGTAGAATCCTTGGCTATAGTGTATATATTTATAATAACTCTATTTACCAGCCGTCTAGAGGACATTCATTTAGCCTCCTAATTCCGACCAGCAATCATAACCTAGCATGTGATCTATGTTATTAATCAGGCGGACAATATGGCGACATTTTCGCACCATCAACTTGTTAGGAAACACCACAGACTTCCTCGACTTCAGCCTTCCAGTCGCGGAATTACAGGAGTACGCCACTACTCCCAGCTACTTACTGGAACTTAAAACATTTATTTATAAGTGTTTAAAGAGCTTTGGGCCGAACCAATGGCGCCATCTGCCCGGTATATATCACAAGGGGCCTTAAGTACCTAAGTGTTTTGGAAATAGCTGTTACTGTCAGAGTATTTGTCACCATAGTCGTACCCAGGTCGGGCAAACACGGTATTTTGAAACCACAATACTTTTAATTAAATTTAACAGAAAGTAAATGGCCCTGCTTTGGGCTCTCTACGGGTTAACTTAAGGATACGATTCTCAGATTCTGGGGCCCCCGATGGGGTAATAACTTGAGTAATCTGGTGTACACTCAGCGCCGTAACCCGCCTTAAAATGTAAGTAGGGCACTGTTTTTAGTGGCGTAGTATAAGCGAGCGAAGTGCTCCGCGATGTATATTTATAAATAGGCGATACTATAAAGTAAATTTGGTCTTAACCAACTTGTTAAAATGGGAAAACAAAATCACGTGACTACCTTTTCACAGCCAACTTCGATTCGGTAACTCGTGTAAATAGTTGGCAGTTCGACGTTAAAGAAAAAATAGATTCCTTCCAGATACTGCAGACAGCTAATTAACTTACACTTTTCTATTACAAAAATGTTTTAAATAATAAAAAAAATATATAATTTAGACGAATCGATCAAAATTTAAACCACCATTAGCAAAATAAAATGAATAATAGTTCGTATTTCTTAGGATAGATGGCGCTGCAGTTCTCCACAAAGTCACGTGATTACCATCTTTTCAGACCCCCTGGACTTTATAGTTTCGCCTATTGATGCTCACTGGGCATTCGATCAGAGTCTGTAACGAGTTACGGGCGGCCCGTTTGTGTTAGATTTACTCAGGGCAGGAAATAAGAAATTAAAGATATTTAAAAATTTTTATCGGACATTGTCCAATAATTGTTAATATTTTTATTTTGTAGAAAAAAACATTCCCAGTTTATTGAAAAAGTTATCGGACATATGCAAAATTTATCGGACAATGTCCAGGGTCCTGTGCTTCCATAAAAACTTGTTGAAGTTAACGGTAATAGTTAGTGTAGGGAGCTGTTGGCTCGATCGCGTGGCACGCGGCGCTTGCCACAACCCTCCTACGCGTTGTAACCCGGCCACCTGAATTAATGGCTTCAAAAGTCGCTTGACGACTTTGGCCTAAGGTGGTGCCTTGGGTATTAGCCAAGCCTAGCTGATTTTTAATGCCCTGGATTTACTGCAAGTTTGCACGCGGAACGAGCGCGTGGAGGCGGCCACGATCAGGTCTCACGACGAAGAGAGATTTATAGACTATGGTTGCGATGTTCGACAAATATTTAACATTTATATTTATTCACATTTTTATAAATTTATTTGTTTATATTACTAATTGCTAATTTTTTTTTAAAGAAAAATTTAATTTTATTTAATTAAAATAAAAATGCGTTCAATTGAAAAACTTTAATGATAAGTGCCCCCCCTGGTTACGGCCCTGTTTAGATAATCCCAGGTAATTTGTGTAATCTCAAGTAATATGCGTAATTCCAAAATAATCTCAAGTAATATCCGTAATTCCAAAATAATCTCGAGTAATATTCGTAATTGCGAAATAATCTCAAGTAATATCCGTAATTCCAAAATAATCTCGAGTAATATTCGTAATTGCGAAATAATCTCGAGTAATATCCGTAATTCCAAAATAATCTCGAGTAATATTCGTAATTGCGAAATAATCTCAAGTAATATCCGTAATTCCAAAATAATCTCGAGTAATATTCGTAATTGCGAAATAATCTCAAGTAATATCCGTAATTCCAAAATAATCTCGAGTAATATTCGTAATTGCGAAATAATCTCAAGTAATATTCGTAATTGCGAAATAATCTCAAGTAATATCCGTAATTCCGCTGCCATTTGGTGGAACTATAAGCCTATCATAAGGTCCCCATAAGCAAGAATCCTATATGTTAGGATCCTTGCCATAAGCAAAGGTCTAGGCCAAATTTTTGACGATCGCATCATGGATTAAATAGATTAGTGTTTAATCCATGATCGCATACCCGTTATTAAGAGGTAGGTATTCAAAATCTGCACCTCCTAGTGGTTATGTTCTCAACTAGGCATTTCCCCAATTGAATTTCGCGCGTTGCACGATGAATGCGCAGAAGGCGTGCGCGAACGTTTCTAAACTTAGAACCACGCGGCAGAAATCTCCACCGCCAGCCAGCTTGGATTAATAATATGTTATTAATCCAAGCAGCCAGCCCCTAGCACCGTAGCCAAGGCTTATTCAACATTTTATCACTTTCAAACTTAAAATTAACACTTATCGTTGCAAAACGATTCATCAGAACCTAAAACTGGCTTTTAGAAATAAGATAACTTGTTTCTGCACGTATTTATTTTTCAATTTTGAGATTTAGACGCGTTTTGTGTGGAATTTATCAACCCGAACGTGGATGCTCTATAAAAGTAAGATAATATTTTAGATGTAGAAATTTCGAAAAAGAAGATGGCGCTACTGCCCTATCGTCGTAAGTTAATTTTCTTCTCTCCAGGACAACGCCGTCACCATGGGCCCCTATGGTAGACCTTTACTTATGGGGACCTAATGATAGGCGTATGGTGGAACCAATTCTGTCTTGAACAATCAAAATCCAGTAATCTCAAGTAATCTTCAGTATTCTCGCGTAATCTCATAATAATCTCTAAAAATATTATTTGGATAACTCGAAATAAGTAATTTATCGTAATTTTTGGTAATCTGTATTTATTTAAAGTAATCTCTTGAAATATGTAATCTGGTGTACACATTTTCAGCGAATTTTTCCCCCCTCGGGGGCCCCTTAAGACGATTTGTGGCTAATAAAGTAAAATTAAAGGTAGGCTATAGTCTGCGTAGCCTCCACCAGGCGCCGCCACCAAGATGGCCCAGAAATTGGAGAAAATCGGCACTTTTTTTCAGATTTTGCTTTAAATTCCACCTAAAAAATAGTTAATTAATGAATTAAGTGGGTGAACGCTATTGACTACGTGCAAGGCAGTAATCGAATCTAGGGTACGTGAAAACTCCAACTCGAAATACGCGACCAGAAAAGCTAGCAGAAGAAAAGCCGATTAAAAATGTAAAGTTTCAACGATAGATGGCGATACTATGTTATGTCCATGAAATTTTGACTGTCACGGCTTAAACGGGAGACTACCCCTCCAGGTAAGCTTCAATCCTCCTAGGCGATACCAAAGACACGTCAGTTTCCTTGGATTGGGTCGTAAAAGCGGCTTCAGACGAAATATACAGTGATTTCAGTATCACGTGACACGACGTCACCTATGCTTTTTTCCATAGAGAAAAAATCCCGTACAAAATGGCGGCCATAGCCAAAGCTACGAACTGAAACTCGTCTATATAAAATTTACAAAGTATCTGCAACCTGTCCTCCCCCATCACAATAACTGAAATCGATTAAATTGATTTGTTCAAACATTTAATCTTTCGTGTTTCCTCCTTTACCCAAATTCTGGAAAATTCTAATGTATTGGGTAAATTATACATGTAGATCAAAATGAGATTTATAAAAGGTTATCGTGGTCGATTTAGATTATATTTAGCTCATGTGGCAAGGGTAGATGTAATAAATAATAATTAATAATATGTAAAAATGAAAAAAAAGGACATCAATAAATTAAATTTCAAATTCAAATTCAAATTAATTACTAGAATTCAAGGCTTCGAACAATAGGCATTTCAATAAATTCAAACTATTCGCTTGTTCCGGAGTATTAGGGCTACTCTTTTTACTCCTTCTGAAAAGGAGGTGTAAAGGAGTAAATCGGATTTTGTCGTCTGGTCTGCTAGCCAGAATTTATCCGCTAAAAAGGCCACAAGCAACCATTTTGGAAAAAAGTTTTTACTCCGACCCAAACTATTCGCCACCACAGAATCAGAGTAAGATGACGTCATAGCGTTACTCTTCTTACCCTACTCCGAAATCCCTGAACAAGCTAAAATAAACCTCCTAGTATTGAAATATTAAGCAGCGCGTGCTTTAAAATATAACGCTTTTACTAGAATGTCCTGGTTCTCTGTACTACTATACTTCTAGTCAAATCGCTGAACAGGTTTTATTTAAGCATCCATTTCCCCAAAATCTCGAAACCAAAATATCGTAACCAGGCCCTCATACCACAGTAACAGTGCAATATACCGCTGTAGTCCCCTATTCCGCCGCCACTTGTTGAAATGTAGAAGTGGTTCGGATTATTGTAAAAGTTTAACTCGATGTAGTACCAGGCTTTACGTGAAAATACACTTACATTGGAACTTGATTAAGCCAACAAGAATGACATGCTCTCTTCAATTTAAAATTTCGACGTGGGATGATATTTGCGCTGTATAGCGTAGTGATGCAACATTGCGTGTTTGATTATGGTAGACGCAGCCGTCAGGATAATTGGTAAAAACCACCATGGATTAAATAACCTTACAGGGATAGTTCTCTGGGGTACAATATTTGCTCCAGACGTACCCTGGTGGCCAGAATTTTCAACGACCGGAAGTCTCGATTTTACCGATACACGGGGAAAAAATTACAAAGGGGGTGTAATCGCGATTGATGAAATTATTATTTTTGTATAGGCCAAGGCCTATCTATTGAAAACTTGTTTACAGTTTGAAAGCCTATAAACAATTTAACGAAAAATTAGGTAATATTCATAAATGGCTAAAATACAATATGAAAAAGGTCGTTTACAGTACTTATTATTTCCCACATTAAAGCAGGAAACTCCAGAGCCACTAAGGTACTGACCACGATTGAATATTTCAATTTCAAATGTAATAAAACAAACCGTTGGTAAAATATTCAATTCGCCAAAAGCCGCCGCGAGATGGCGACGTGTCAAGAAATCTTATTCCGTATTTGTATCGGTAAAGGGGGTAAAATTGAGGGGATGGCAAAAATATCTGGCAGCCTCGTTTGAAACAAACATCTTCAACTCGTAGTATAATAAAATGTGTTAGAAAGAACTATCCCTGTCAGGTTATTTAATCCATGAAACCACCTAGGAGCAAAAAACAGACCCCTCACACATTTTTGTGTGTACATTTATCATAGACTAGGCGCTTTAGTTTTGGCCACCGCCGGAAGGGGGCGTACAATGAAGAAAGGGCTAGGCGTGTAAAGGCTAGCTGCGTTCTCCTTGTCTGTTTGTTGCTACTAGTATCTGCCACGAAAACGAATATGGCGAACATGCGTTTGTATTTTGCACAATTTTAAATTCAAAGTACATTTTTAGTAAAACCTCGGGTATGAAGGTACGAGAGGATCTGATACTGTTACAATGGAGCAAAAACAAAGGGTATAATTTTTAGCTTCTTTTCAACCTAGAATATTTAAAGGCCCCCCAAATCCTACGAAAGACGGCCTGTTCCTACCTAGAATATTTAAAGAACCCCCAAATCCTACGAATAAGGGCCTGTTCCTACCTAGAATATTTAAAGAACCTCTAAATCCTACGAAGGATGGCCTGTTCCTACCTAGAATATTTAAAGAACCTCTAAATCCTACGAATGAGGGCCTGTTCCTACCTAGAATATTTAAAGAACCTCTAAATCCTACGAAGGACGACCTGTTCCTACCTAGAATATTTAAAGAGCCTCTAAATCCTACGAATGAGGGCCTGTTCCTACCTAGAATATTTAAAGAACCTCTAAATCCTACGAATGAGGGCCTGTTCCTACCTAGAATATTTAAAGAACCTCTAAATCCTACGAAGGATGGCCTGTTCCTACCTAGAATATTTAAAGAACCCCCAAATCCTACGAATAAGGGCCTGTTCCTACCTAGAATATTTAAAGAACCTCTAAATCCTACGAAGGATGGCCTGTTCCTACCTAGAATATTTAAAGAACCTCTAAATCCTACGAATGAGGGCCTGTTCCTACCTAGAATATTTAAAGAACCTCTAAATCCTACGAAGGACGACCTGTTCCTACCTAGAATATTTAAAGAGCCTCTAAATCCTACGAATGAGGGCCTGTTCCTACCTAGAATATTTAAAGAACCTCTAAATCCTACGAATGAGGGCCTGTTCCTACCTAGAATATTTAAAGAACCTCTAAATCCTACGAAGGATGGCCTGTTCCTACCTAGAATATTTAAAGAACCCCTAAAACCTACGAATGAGGGTCTGTTTCTACCTAGAATATTTAAAGAACCTCTAAATCCTACGAATGAGGGCCTGTTCCTACCTAGAATATTTAAAGAACCTCTAAATCCTACGAAGGATGGCCTGTTCCTACCTAAAATATTTAAAGAACCCCTAAAACCTACGAATGAGGGTCTGTTCCTACCTAGAATATTTAAAGAACCTCTAAATCCTACGAAGGACGGCCTGTTCATACCTAGAATACTTAAAGAACCTCTAAATCCTACGAAGGATGGCCTGTTCCTACCTAGAATATTTAAAGAACCCCTAAAACCTACGAATGAGGGTCTGTTCCTACCTAGAATATTTAAAGAACCCCTAAAACCTACGAATGAGGGTCTGTTCCTACCTAGAATATTTAAATAACCTCTAAATCCTACGAAGGACGGCCTGTTCCTACCTAGAATATTTAAAGAACCTCTAAATCCTACGAATGAGGGCCTGTTCCTACCTAGAATATTTAAAGAGGCCCCCAAATACTACAAATGAGGGCCTGTGCATACCTAGACAATTTAAAGAATGATTCTTTAAATTGTCACTGGATATGGGGGATTCTTTAAGAATCCCCCATATCCAGTGAATGAGGGCCTGTGCCTTCCTAAAGTTTTTAAAGGACCCCCAAAGACTACGAATGAGAGCCCTAAAATTTTAAAACGTTGGGAGGGATACATTTTCAATTCCGTAAATTACCTAACTGACCAAATATTATTTCACAAATATAAATTACGCGAATCCACAAATTTTAACTAAAGGTAATATTTAATATCTCGGATTGTGAGGGGGAATCTATTTGACTATTGGGATCTAGATAGTTCACGCCCTAGTAGCAATATATTTTAACTTGGACCACGTAAATAAAACAACACTCTGTACAAATTATATGCAAAACATAACGCTGTTGTCAGTGGCGTAGACAAGGGGGGGTTTCCGGGTCCAAACCCCCCTGGACCTACCTTTGACTGTACTAAATTTCCACCCCCTTCTCGATCCCCCTCTTAACATTCACATACTTCGACGCCCCCTTGACGAATTTATCGCTGCGCCACTGGCTGTTGTGGTGCACTTATTGCACCCCAGCGACTTGTCCAAGTAGATAATCAAAAGATTGACCACCTTGAATGATACACTAACATTAATTATTTTTTTAGAAGACAAAATTTAAAAATGAAGTATTTTAATATCAAAACAAGTGCCACTCCAGAAAATTAGTTGATATTTAATATTCAAAGTAAATCAATAATATTTAAAAAACAGAGGATAGAAAATAATTAATTATTGTAGTTGAACAGTGGCGTAGCCTAAGATTAGTCAAGGGGCTCAGACTGTTAAAAGTTCAGAGAAGGTCGGGAAAGGGGTTAAAATTTTAGTAAAGTCTATGCTACAACCAAGTGGAGTGTTTCGACACAGAAAACCACCTTTGTCTACAATACTGTTAAATATAATACCAATAATTATTTATGTATATTTAGAGATACTATGTTGAGAAGTCTATTTTTTACCAAGCACGTGAGGGGGTTAAGCCACTACTTTATAACGTGAACGGGGGAACGTGTAGAGGTGTCGTTTGTACACAATAAAGCTACATCTTCTACACGTTTTGTAGCGTCAGATTAACCTGTTTAATATAGCTTTGAGATAAATAAAATAATGAAAGCTATTAAACGCTTGAGGTGGGGATCAAAATTGATTATAGCAATTGTTTTATTAATTTTCCTTATTCGAACTGAAAAATATAAAAACCATATCACGTTTCTTATTCCCGAAACACCGTCAAACACGTGGTTAATATTTTCCTCCGAAATCATAACTGTCGTTAGCAATGGTAACTTATAAATGGGAACACGCCTCCAGTCAGATTCGTCGAAAGATAAGCGAAATCATTGTCGCTATATTTAGGGGTCATCGAGAAAACCATTACCAAAAACGAACTTGACGAAAACAAAATAATCGCCGGCAGAATTACAACTCTTACAGCCCTTAATTTAACGAAGATGGTCATATAATTTGGCGGCTATTATACAATGAAAAGTTATTTTTGGAGGAAAACCGAGAGTTATTACGGTTCTGCAGACGCTCAAGGGCAACTGAATATTCTTAGTTTAAATCATGACGGAAATTTTAACATTTAATAATATAAAAGTATACTTTTTATCCTTTAAATAAACTTTAATATTTGTAAACAAAATAATTATGATTATAGAGTAGTTTCAGTTCGTAGCTTTGGCTATGGCCGCCATTTTGTGCGGGATTTTTTCTCTATGGGAAAAAGCATAGGTGACGTCGTGTCACGTGATACTGAAATCACTGTATAAATAGTGAGAGACTAAGTGCTGTACAATACAGGGTGTTTCAAAAGGTTACGCAAAAATTTTAAGGAGTTGTAGGGGGTGAGTTGAGAAGTATGCCTGTTTTTTCCCCATTTTCCTACGATGAGTTAAAAGAGCGCCAGAGAGCTTCAAAGTGTGGCCTACTAGCCCATGGAAGTAGGCTGCAACAAGCGCAAAACCAAGCAGCAAGGACTTTAAATAGTGTTTAGGTTTACTTTTTTACGCTGTTTACCTCGATTTGTTTACAAAGTCCCTTTTCACCAATCACACGAACCCAAACCTTAATGTTCGCATTTCCCTGCTGCTTGGTTTGGCGCTTGTTGCAGCCTACTTCCAGGGGCTAGTAGGCCTGTCTTTAAAGCTCTCTGGCGCATACTTCTCAACTCACCCCCTACAACTCTTTAAAATTGTTGCATAATCTTTTGAAACACCCTGTATATTTTAAGTGTATAAAATATATCATACAGAGAAGAATACTGCTAATGTTTTCGCTCCCACTGCACATTTGAAATTATATAAAAGCCGAATTTCAAAATTAAACTGCGAAATTACCCAAAATTTAAATAATAATATCTACAAATAAATTAATTACGGGATATATTATATACTTGTTCTTTATAACGATAAGTATGACAATTCCTATTCTTGCAACCATACTGTGTAGTATATTATCGTCGTTGGTAATAATATATTTTCCGTTGCGTATATTTAAACACTAGAGGGCCTCTGTGTTGAACTAAGCCTTGATTGCGCAATAACTCCTAAAATCAGTTCGGGGATAAAATAGGCGAAACTATAAAGTAAATTTGGTCTTAACCAACTTGTTAAAATGGGAAAACAAAATCACGTGACTACCTTATCACAGCCAACTTCGATTCGGTAACTCGTGTTCATAGTTGGCCGTGTGACGGTAAAGAAAAAATTATTCCTTCCGGATACTACAGACAGCTAATTAACTTCCACTTTTCGATTACAAGATGTTTTAAATAATAATAATAATTAGATAATTTATATGAATCGATCAACATTTAAACCACCATAAGCAAAATAAAATGAATAATAGTTCGTATTTCTTAGGATAGATGGCGCTGCAGTTCTCCACAAAGTCACGTGACTACCATCTTTTCAGCCACCTGGACTTTATAGTTTCGCCTAATCTAAAATGTATATTTTATAGTTAGAGTCAATGACTACGTTCAGACAATCCTGCGGGCACCATCGTCTAATTCTCAACCGGCACGAGCCAGGGGAGGGAACACGTCATCAACGTGTGTCTCAATCACGTGGAAGACGTCAGTTTTAGGGAACCAATGAGATATTGTTCTAATTTTATCTTTTTTAGGGGGAGGAGTTTACTCTTTGAGCATGATGAGGGATTGGAAGCGAGTCAAAAATTATCTCCACATAATAATTATTCCCAAGTAGAAATAAATAAGTTATAACACTTTTCATATTTATATTTTAATAATTTTTACTATGTATTTATAATTCAGATCTATCTTTGTTTCAGATACATTTCGAGTATTTCGTAATCGTACTTTCAAATAGTAGATTGTAAGTTCCCCTGATAGTACGGTTTCTCCTCCTTGCTTACATTAATACCGTGAGCGCCTAAGACATGATCCGCATGGTTAATCGTAAATACGTTTAAAGGGGATATTACGAGATCTAGATGAAATCGTACGAATTGAAGCGCGTTACGACTTAGATCCCCCTGGTTGTAATACCCCGAACTAAAAGTTTCGTTTCGGTTGAAGGTCTACCTGCTACTAGCTTCAACAATTTAAGTAAATACGCCGAGCCTTTCGCCAAACTATCAGCTAATTATAAATGTTAAACAAAGGTACAGAAGCCAAATGCAGCTGTGACTTCCTTTCCCATCCAGCGAATCCCAATCAAAAACGTTCTTTCGGGTTCGAGAGACAAGGTGTTCCGTCAGTAGTGGTAATCGCTGTTCGGCAGTGGGACGGCTATACCCCGATTGGGTCAAGCGAGAACGGTGGTGGGGGCCCCTCGATCAATTTTCCCCGGTTTTCGGGCTTCAACGTTATTATTAAGTTCGCGGCATCTGACAGCTTTTAGACGAGCTATTACCCACGCTGCTGACTGAAGCCTTACAAAAACACGGGCCCATTCACACTACTAGATAAGAGTTTAAAAAAACATAGCTGACCTTGCAGCTGCATCTCGACAAGTAAGTGCATTGATGTCGAGGTTCTGAAGCACAACCCTTGTTTGCCTTTTATTTATTTATTATACATTTATAATTTATATATTAATATATATTGAAATTAGTGCTCGGATTTCGATTAATTTTTATCCATGAATAAAATAAGCTCGGCGATATTTAAATAATATTTATTTAAATAACCAATAGTTAAATAAAAATTTAAAATATTTAAATAATCGAAAGTGAATAAGCCTATTATTTAAATAAAACAAACAATTATTTAAATAAATGCCACTTTTATTCAAATAAATGCTTGGTTGCGTAAAAAAACATAATTAAATAAGTTAAAATGATATTCTTTTTACCAACGTTTTTTAAATAAATCGGAAAATTTGTGGATAATGAATAAACAATTGCGAGCACTAATTGAAATGATAGGTTTTGGAAATTTATTTCATGAATATTAAAACATAATAAATAATTTTTAATGCTAGTTAAAGGGTGACATTAGCTTTTAAATTTTAGAAGTTTCCCACAGGTGCTCCGAAAATAGGGCCTGTATGATTCGCTCATTTCGCTGCATCTGCTATCACTAGGCACGAAAGAGGAATGGCTACTTAATTTTCACCCACATTTTCGAAATGCCAGTATGTCCCTTTAAATTCAAATCAGATTATATTTCCGTAGAAATGTTTTATTTTATCACTTGCTATATACTCAAGATGTTTTGATTTTTACAGTGAAAGTCACCTTTCTCCCATGACACCCCGAGTTTGGACAATGTTCGCCATCTTGTCCATTTTAACTGTGCTTTTTAATTAGCGTGAAGAGCTAAGGTTTTTTACACATTAAAGGGCGTATATTACAAATAGAGAAATCGTCTACTAACACTCGATACGACTTGCTTCTAGCGACACTAGCACCAATAACCCTTATCATCCGTTAAACCAAAGAATATAAAGCCCCAGGAATGGAAGGTGTAGCTCCGTCTAGTTGAACTTTTGCGCCTCTCGTTTTTAAAGAGATACCGGGTTGCGTTAACCGTTTCCGGTTACTCTGATTTGCTTTGCCGGAAGTTTCTAGCTCGGCCAAAACACGCGGCCAATAATATCAATCCTTCCATTCCTGGGGCTTTATATTCTTTGGTTAAACCTGGTAGCAGAAATATGAAATTCGTTGATCCTCCATAAGTTCATAATCCCTTTAATGTGAACTTATAAGTCGATTTTTTACGCATTTTCAAATACTCCGCAGGTGGGCTCTGAGTTTCACCTGTGGAGAGCACGCGGTTTCACGACTGAAAACAAGGCCCTCTTTCATTCTGACGCGGCTACCGTGAGAGCTCGAAAAATGCTTCTTCGTCCATTGTGGCCCCATCGGCTGACTGCTTATTAGGAGATCTTCTCATCGCCTTGTTCCGCGTCAAATTTACCCTACACAGAAAAAAATAGTTCCCAGTTTGGAGATAACGCCGCCCCTTGCATCCGTATTTAACGCAAACTGTACCTTGTCCCCGCCTTTGAAGCAACTGTTAACTGAAATCTACAATATGGTATCGATAACTTAATAAAGATTTATCTGGGAACTGTCAATTTCTAAGCATTTTTTTGCGTCAAAACGTGGAGGGCGCCATTGCCGCTAACTATGTCCGCCGTTCCAGCTCACTTCCGAGGGAGACTACCCGAGGTGATAATCACCGATTTTGTTGAAACTAGGTGGGCATGTAGACCTTATGGTAACCTGAAATTTCACCAAGGGAAAAGTTGCAATGGGCATTAGTTTCGCCATGGCAACCGAAAATGTTTTTGACAACACAGTACGTATATTTTCCCATTGAAAATGACATGGGAATCTGAGCGCTTCTAAAATTTCAAAACCAAAAAAATAGATCAAAATTGACAAATAAAATTAATTTTATGATATTTTGATTAATTTTGGTCAATTTGATCAAATTTGATCAGAATCGGTAAAAATGGAGAAAAGCTAAATATAAAAATAAAAAGTTGTATTTACCAACTAATCGCCAAATCGACGGTAATAAATGAATTTTATCAAAATTAATAGAATAGAATTTAGTTGTTTGAATTTGATCAAAATTAATAATTTTAATTAGAATTATTATTATTATTTTTTAGAAGTGCTCAGATTCCCATGTTATTTTCAATGGTAAAATATACATACTGTGTTGTCAAAAACATTTTCGGTTGCCATGGCAAAAATAATGCCCATTGAAACGTTTCCCTTGGTGAATTTTTTTGTTACCATAAGGTCTACGTACCCACCTAGTTTCAACAAAATCGGTGATTATCACCTCGGGTAGTCTCCGCGTAAGTATAGCAGGGATTTTAAGTTTTGATTTTTTAAAATATCGTCCTATTTCCTACGGACTTCTGTTTGAATATGAAGGGGTACAGGTTTCACAAACTTTTTACCTATGCGAAACCAGAGTTGGACATAAGGATATTTGTTTGAGTAGTCAGCCTGAGTAGTGAGCTTCCTATCTTAATTTATTTTAGTAGTCACTGACTAGTTTGGGTATAAAAACAACAAGGACAGCCAACATTCGCTTTACCCGTCAGAATTAAAATAGGAATTTATTATCACTTGAGTTACGTGACTTTGGGCAATCACATTTTTTTAAATAAAATGGGGTGGATGAATGTTGAATTTATGATACGCCATATTCGCCATTATTTATGAATATTTAAGTAAATTTTTCACTAGTCAAATTGACTAGTGAGCCCCCATATTTTGATTAATTTTAGTTGTCAAATGCCGTGAATAGTGCCTTATGTCCAACCCTGTGCGAAACCTTTCTCATTTATCTGTAAAATTCTTAAAATAAACTTTTATATACAAAGAATATAAAGGAATCTCAATGACGTGTTAATATTAAATTCTAGTAGTGTTATATTTTGAAAAAGTACGAAAATTTTACTTCCTCATCAAAAAATTCCAAATTAAATGCTTCTCTACTTGCTGTTACTAGATGTACAGAATATAAATTAAATCGCAGTACTTCAGCATTCGAAGCGGTTACAAAATTAGTGGTCAAAGTCACACTTTAGCCATAGTTATCGATACTCATAGCGACTAGTACGAAATGTTTTGTATTATTTATTACAGTTTCAACACTGCTAAACACGTTACAATTCTCATTTTTAAATTTGCTTACCTGATATGAATTAATTAAAAGATTATGTTTTATAGCGTGCAGGTTCAATTCAATTTATTTGAGCGTTACTATAGCAATATAGCGTGATTCTGAGTAAATTCCTACTCCATCTGGTGGCAGAAAATGTTACTAAATATTAACATAATTTCCCCTTAAGGGGGAAGAATACAGTAAAAGCCTCTTTTTCGTTCAAGCTGAACGTTTCTGTTTTAACCATTACATAATGTAATTATATTTTTCTTAATAGGCTGAACCTTCCTCTAGTGTTTAAAATAATTTTGATAATTCTAATATTAATAGTTAACGAGATATAAGGTCCTAACTAAAGGGTAGTTTGGGCGCTTGCCCAACTTGTTTAGCTCCGGGGATCCGAATTAAAACGTAATAACTTAATTACTTTTAAATTAAAAATTGTCAAAATTATTTTAGTCACTAAACCAGAGGCTGTTCTACACTTAAATATTAATTTTATAAGTTAAAATACAAAATTAAAAGAGTTCAGCTTGAAATAGCGCGAAAGTAGACAATGGCCACTGTAGTCTTCCCCCTTAACACAATCTATACTTTATGATAACACGATAGAGGCTGCTAAAGACTTGTCACTCTAAAAGTCAATCAATACTCAAGAGTGCTCTTAGCGGAAAAAACACGTGAAATTCGTTGAACCACAATCGAACGTCTATCTTAATACTTCCTTCAGTCACTCGATTTCTAGGCATATATCAAAGTCTGATAAACTCATTATCTCAATCGTTGAAGCAAATTAACCAAAACAACTCGGAATATTCCCGGACGAATTCGAAGGAATTAAATCAGATCCGTCAATAAAACTACACGCACCAGGGAGCGCTAAATACGGAAAGATCCGACGCCAGACTTTTTGCCGCCATAGACGAAACATTTTCCCTTGTTTCCATTCCATTAGTCATCGTGGGGGCCATTGTGATGATCACGCTCAACGCTTTGTGAGTGGGTTGCTTAAATCTGGGGCGAAATTGAGTGAACCACAAAATTCAATTTAAGAGATTACGGCTCCTTTCGTTTCTCCAATGAGCACGAAAAGAGAGGAGCCACCTCTTGCTTCTTCAACTAGTGCGATAAGAAAGTAGCGTCGCTTTCGTTTATCCAATTAGTGCGAAAAGAGAGGAGCGCCCGTTTCGTTTTTCCAATTAGTAAAAATAGAGAGGAGCGCCGATTTCTTGTTTCAAATTAGTGCAAAAAGAGAGGCTACCCTTTGTTTCTCTAATGAAAGCGAAAAGAGAGGAGAGTCCCTTTATTTCTCTAATGAAAGCGAAAAGAGAGGAGAATCCCTTTATTTCTCTAATGAAAGCGAAAAGATATGAGCGTCCCTTTGTTTCTCTAATGAAAGCGAAAGGAGAGGAGAGTCCCTTTATTTCTCTAATGAAAGCGAAAAGAGAGGAGAATCCCTTTATTTCTCTAATGAAAGCGAAAAGATATGAGCGTCCCTTTGTTTCTCTAATGAAAGCGAAAAGAGAGGAGCATCCCTTTATTTCTCTAATGAAAGCGAAAAGAGAGGAGCGTCTCTTTGCTTCTCTAATGAAAGCGAAAAGAGAGGAGCGTCCCTTTATTTCTCTAATGAAAGCGAAAAGAGAGGAGCGTCTCTTTGCTTCTCTAATGAAAGCGAAAAGAGAGAAGCGTCCCTTTATTTCTCTAATGAAAGCGAAAAGATATGAGCGTCCCTTTGTTTCTCTAATGAAAGTGAAAAGAGAGGAGCGTCTCTTTGCTTCTCTAATGAAAGCGAAAAGAGAGAAGCGTCCCTTTGCTTCTCTAATGAAAGCGAAAAGAGGGGAGAGTCCCTTTATTTCTCTAATGAATGTGAAAAGATATGAGCGTCCCTTTGTTTCTCTAATGAAAGCGAAAAGAGAGGACAGTCCCTTTATTTCTCTAATTAAAGCGAAAAGAGAGGAGAGTCCCTTTATTTCTCTAATGAAAGCGAAAAGATATGAGCGTCCCTTTGTTTCTCTAATGAAATCGAAAAGAGAGGAGCGTCCCTTAATTTCTCTAATGAAAGCGAAAAGAGAGGAGCGTCTCTTTGCTTCTCTAATGAAAGCGAAAAGATATGAGAGTCCCTTTATTTCTCTAATGAAAGCGAAAAGATATGAGCGTCCCTTTGTTTCTCTAATGAAAGCGAAAAGAGAGGAGAGTCCCTTTATTTCTCTTATGAAAGCGAAAAGATATGAGCGTCCCTTTGTTTCTCTAATGAAAGCGAAAAGAGAGGAGCGTTCCTTTATTTCTCTAATGAAAGCGAAAAGAGAGGAGAGTCCCTTTATTTCTCTAATGAAAGCGAAAAGATATGAGCGTCCCTTTGTTTCTCTAATGAAAGCGAAAAGAGAGAAGCGTCCCTTTATTTCTCTAATGAAAGCGAAAAGATATGAGCGTCCCTTTGTTTCTCTAATGAAAGTGAAAAGAGAGGAGCGTCTCTTTGCTTCTCTAATGAAAGCGAAAAGAGAGAAGCGTCCCTTTGCTTCTCTAATGAAAGCGAAAAGAGGGGAGAGTCCCTTTATTTCTCTAATGAATGTGAAAAGATATGAGCGTCCCTTTGTTTCTCTAATGAAAGCGAAAAGAGAGGACAGTCCCTTTATTTCTCTAATGAAAGCGAAAAGAGAGGAGAGTCCCTTTATTTCTCTAATGAAAGCGAAAAGATATGAGCGTCCCTTTGTTTCTCTAATGAAAGCGAAAAGAGAGGAGCGTCTCTTTGCTTCTCTAATGAAAGCGAAAAGATATGAGAGTCCCTTTATTTCTCTAATGAAAGCGAAAAGATATGAGCGTCCCTTTGTTTCTCTAATGAAAGCGAAAAGAGAGGAGAGTCCCTTTATTTCTCTAATTAAAGCGAAAAGAGAGGAGAGTCCCTTTATTTCTCTAATGAAAGCGAAAAGAGAGGAGCGTCTCTTTGCTTCTCTAATGAAAGCGAAAAGAGAGAAGCGTCCCTTTATTTCTCTAATGAAAGCGAAAAGATATGAGCGTCCCTTTGTTTCTCTAATGAAAGCGAAAAGAGAGGAGAGTCCCTTTATTTCTCTAATTAAAGCGAAAAGAGAGGAGCGTCCCTTTATTTCTCTAATGAAAGCGAAAAGAGAGGAGCGTCTCTTTGCTTCTCTAATGAAAGCGAAAAGAGAGAAGCGTCCCTTTATTTCTCTAATGAAAGCGAAAAGATATGAGCGTCCCTTTGTTTCTCTAATGAAAGTGAAAAGAGAGGAGCGTCTCTTTGCTTCTCTAATGAAAGCGAAAAGAGAGAAGCGTCCCTTTGCTTCTCTAATGAAAGCGAAAAGAGGGGAGAGTCCCTTTATTTCTCTAATGAATGTGAAAAGATATGAGCGTCCCTTTGTTTCTCTAATGAAAGCGAAAAGAGAGGACAGTCCCTTTATTTCTCTAATTAAAGCGAAAAGAGAGGAGAGTCCCTTTATTTCTCTAATGAAAGCGAAAAGATATGAGCGTCCCTTTGTTTCTCTAATGAAAGCGAAAAGAGAGGAGAGTCCCTTTATTTCTCTTATGAAAGCGAAAAGATATGAGCGTCCCTTTGTTTCTCTAATGAAAGCGAAAAGAGAGGAGCGTTCCTTTATTTCTCTAATGAAAGTGAAAAGAGAGGAGCGTCTCTTTGCTTCTCTAATGAAAGCGAAAAGAGAGGAGAGTCCCTTTATTTCTCTAATGAAAGCGAAAAGATATGAGCGTCCCTTTGTTTCTCTAATGAAAGCGAAAAGAGAGGAGAGTCCCTTTATTTCTCTAATGAAAGCGAAAAGATATGAGCGTCCCTTTGTTTCTCTAATGAAAGCGAAAAGAGAGAAGCGTCCCTTTATTTCTCTAATGAAAGCGAAAAGATATGAGCGTCCCTTTGTTTCTCTAATGAAAGTGAAAAGAGAGGAGCGTCTCTTTGCTTCTCTAATGAAAGCGAAAAGAGAGAAGCGTCCCTTTGCTTCTCTAATGAAAGCGAAAAGAGAGGAGAGTCCCTTTATTTCTCTTATGAAAGCGAAAAGATATGAGCGTCCCTTTGTTTCTCTAATGAAAGCGAAAAGAGAGGAGCGTTCCTTTATTTCTCTAATGAAAGTGAAAAGAGAGGAGCGTCTCTTTGCTTCTCTAATGAAAGCGAAAAGAGAGGAGAGTCCCTTTATTTCTCTTATGAAAGCGAAAAGATATGAGCGTCCCTTTGTTTCTCTAATGAAAGCGAAAAGAGAGGAGAGTCCCTTTATTTCTCTAATGAAAGCGAAAAGAGAGGAGAGTCCCTTTATTTCTCTAATGAAAGCGAAAAGATATGAGCGTCCCTTTGTTTCTCTAATGAAATCGAAAAGAGAGGAGCGTCCCTTAATTTCTCTAATGAAAGCGAAAAGAGAGGAGCGTCTCTTTGCTTCTCTAATGAAAGCGAAAAGATATGAGCGTCCCTTTGTTTCTCTAATGAAATCGAAAAGAGAGGAGCGTCCCTTAATTTCTCTAATGAAAGCGAAAAGAGAGGAGCGTCTCTTTGCTTCTCTAATGAAAGCGAAAAGATATGAGAGTCCCTTTATTTCTCTTATGAAAGCGAAAAGATATGAGCGTCCCTTTGTTTCTCTAATGAAAGTGAAAAGAGAGGAGCGTCTCTTTGCTTCTCTAATGAAAGCGAAAAGAGAGAAGCGTCCCTTTGCTTCTCTAATGAAAGCGAAAAGAGGGGAGAGTCCCTTTATTTCTCTAATGAATGTGAAAAGATATGAGCGTCCCTTTGTTTCTCTAATGAAAGCGAAAAGAGAGGACAGTCCCTTTATTTCTCTAATTAAAGCGAAAAGAGAGGAGAGTCCCTTTATTTCTCTAATGAAAGCGAAAAGATATGAGCGTCCCTTTGTTTCTCTAATGAAATCGAAAAGAGAGGAGCGTCCCTTAATTTCTCTAATGAAAGCGAAAAGAGAGGAGCGTCTCTTTGCTTCTCTAATGAAAGCGAAAAGATATGAGCGTCCCTTTGTTTCTCTAATGAAATCGAAAAGAGAGGAGCGTCCCTTAATTTCTCTAATGAAAGCGAAAAGAGAGGAGCGTCTCTTTGCTTCTCTAATGAAAGCGAAAAGATATGAGAGTCCCTTTATTTCTCTTATGAAAGCGAAAAGATATGAGCGTCCCTTTGTTTCTCTAATGAAAGTGAAAAGAGAGGAGCGTCTCTTTGCTTCTCTAATGAAAGCGAAAAGAGAGAAGCGTCCCTTTGCTTCTCTAATGAAAGCGAAAAGAGGGGAGAGTCCCTTTATTTCTCTAATGAATGTGAAAAGATATGAGCGTCCCTTTGTTTCTCTAATGAAAGCGAAAAGAGAGGACAGTCCCTTTATTTCTCTAATGAAAGCGAAAAGAGAGGAGAGTCCCTTTATTTCTCTAATGAAAGCGAAAAGATATGAGCGTCCCTTTGCTTCTCTAATGAAAGCGAAAAGAGAGAAGCGTCCCTTTGCTTCTCTAATGAAAGCGAAAAGAGGGGAGAGTCCCTTTATTTCTCTAATGAATGTGAAAAGATATGAGCGTCCCTTTGTTTCTCTAATGAAAGCGAAAAGAGAGGACAGTCCCTTTATTTCTCTAATGAAAGCGAAAAGAGAGGAGAGTCCCTTTATTTCTCTAATGAAAGCGAAAAGATATGAGAGTCCCTTTATTTCTCTAATGAAAGCGAAAAGAGAGGAGAGTCCCTTTATTTCTCTAATGAAAGCGAAAAGATATGAGCGTCCCTTTGTTTCTCTAATGAAAGCGAAAAGAGAGGAGAGTCCCTTTATTTCTCTTATGAAAGCGAAAATATATGAGCGTCCCTTTGTTTCTCTAATGAAAGCGAAAAGAGAGGAGAGTCCCTTTATTTCTCTAATGAAAGCGAAAAGATATGAGCGTCCCTTTGTTTCTCTAATGAAAGCGAAAAGAGAGGAGAGTCCCTTTATTTCTCTAATGAAAGCGAAAAGAGAGGAGCGTTCCTTTATTTCTCTAATGAAAGCGAAAAGATATGAGCGTCCCTTTATTTCTCTAATGAAAGCGAAAAGAGAGGAGCGTTCCTTTATTTCTCTAATGAAAGCGAAAAGATATGAGCGTCCCTTTATTTCTCTAATGAAAGCGAAAAGATATGAGCGTCCCTTTGTTTCTCTAATGAAAGCGAAAAGAGAGGAGCATCCCTTTATTTCTCTAATGAAAGCGAAAAGAGAGGAGCGTCTCTTTGCTTCTCTAATGAAAGCGAAAAGAGAGGAGAGTCCCTTTATTTCTCTAATGAAAGCGAAAAGATATGAGCGTCTCTTTGTTTCTCTAATGAAAGCGAAAAGAGAGGAGAGTCCCTTTATTTCTCTAATGAAAGCGAAAAGAGAGGAGAGTCCCTTTATTTCTCTAATGAAAGCGAAAAGATATGAGCGTCCCTTTGTTTCTCTAATGAAAGCGAAAAGAGAGGAGAGTCCCTTTATTTCTCTAATGAAAGCGAAAAGAGAGGAGCATCCCTTTATTTCTCTAATGAAAGCGAAAAGAGAGGAGCGTCTCTTTGCTTCTCTAATGAAAGCGAAAAGAGAGGAGCGTCCCTTTATTTCTCTAATGAAAGCGAAAAGAGAGGAGCGTCTCTTTGCTTCTCTAATGAAAGCGAAAAGAGAGAAGCGTCCCTTTATTTCTCTAATGAAAGCGAAAAGATATGAGCGTCCCTTTGTTTCTCTAATGAAAGCGAAAAGATATGAGCGTCCCTTTGTTTCTCTAATGAAAGCGAAAAGAGAGGAGAGTCCCTTTATTTCTCTAATGAAAGCGAAAAGAGAGGAGAGTCCCTTTATTTCTCTAATGAAAGCGAAAAGAGAGGAGAGTCCCTTTATTTCTCTAATGAAAGCGAAAAGATATGAGAGTCCCTTTATTTCTCTAATGAAAGCGAAAAGATATGAGCGTCCCTTTGTTTCTCTAATGAAAGCGAAAAGATATGAGCGTCCCTTTGTTTCTCTAATGAAAGCGAAAAGAGAGGAGAGTCCCTTTATTTCTCTTATGAAAGCGAAAAGATATGAGCGTCCCTTTGTTTCTCTAATGAAAGCGAAAAGAGAGGAGCGTTCCTTTATTTCTCTAATGAAAGCGAAAAGAGAGGAGAATCCCTTTATTTCTCTAATGAAAGCGAAAAGATATGAGCGTCCCTTTGTTTCTCTAATGAAAGCGAAAAGAGAGAAGCGTCCCTTTATTTCTCTAATGAAAGCGAAAAGATATGAGCGTCCCTTTGTTTCTCTAATGAAAGTGAAAAGAGAGGAGCGTCTCTTTGCTTCTCTAATGAAAGCGAAAAGAGAGAAGCGTCCCTTTGCTTCTCTAATGAAAGCGAAAAGAGGGGAGAGTCCCTTTATTTCTCTAATGAATGTGAAAAGATATGAGCGTCCCTTTGTTTCTCTAATGAAAGCGAAAAGATAGGACAGTCCCTTTATTTCTCTAATGAAAGCGAAAAGAGAGGAGAGTCCCTTTATTTCTCTAATGAAAGCGAAAAGATTTGAGCGTCCCTTTGTTTCTCTAATGAAAGCGAAAAGAGAGGAGCGTCTCTTTGCTTCTCTAATGAAAGCGAAAAGATATGAGAGTCCCTTTATTTCTCTAATGAAAGCGAAAAGATATGAGCGTCCCTTTGTTTCTCTAATGAAAGCGAAAAGAGAGGAGAGTCCCTTTATTTCTCTTATGAAAGCGAAAAGATATGAGCGTCCCTTTGTTTCTCTAATGAAAGTGAAAAGAGAGGAGCGTCTCTTTGCTTCTCTAATGAAAGCGAAAAGAGAGAAGCGTCCCTTTGCTTCTCTAATGAAAGCGAAAAGAGGGGAGAGTCCCTTTATTTCTCTAATGAATGTGAAAAGATATGAGCGTCCCTTTGTTTCTCTAATGAAAGCGAAAAGAGAGGACAGTCCCTTTATTTCTCTAATGAAAGCGAAAAGAGAGGAGAGTCCCTTTATTTCTCTAATGAAAGCGAAAAGATATGAGCGTCCCTTTGCTTCTCTAATGAAAGCGAAAAGAGAGAAGCGTCCCTTTGCTTCTCTAATGAAAGCGAAAAGAGGGGAGAGTCCCTTTATTTCTCTAATGAATGTGAAAAGATATGAGCGTCCCTTTGTTTCTCTAATGAAAGCGAAAAGAGAGGACAGTCCCTTTATTTCTCTAATGAAAGCGAAAAGAGAGGAGAGTCCCTTTATTTCTCTAATGAAAGCGAAAAGATATGAGAGTCCCTTTATTTCTCTAATGAAAGCGAAAAGAGAGGAGAGTCCCTTTATTTCTCTAATGAAAGCGAAAAGATATGAGCGTCCCTTTGTTTCTCTAATGAAAGCGAAAAGAGAGGAGAGTCCCTTTATTTCTCTTATGAAAGCGAAAATATATGAGCGTCCCTTTGTTTCTCTAATGAAAGCGAAAAGATATGAGCGTCCCTTTATTTCTCTAATGAAAGCGAAAAGATATGAGCGTCCCTTTGTTTCTCTAATGAAAGCGAAAATAGAGGAGCGTTCCTTTATTTCTCTAATGAAAGCGAAAAGAGAGGAGCGTTCCTTTATTTCTCTAATGAAAGCGAAAAGATATGAGCGTCCCTTTATTTCTCTAATGAAAGCGAAAAGATATGAGCGTCCCTTTGTTTCTCTAATGAAAGCGAAAAGAGAGGAGAGTCCCTTTATTTCTCTTATGAAAGCGAAAATATATGAGCGTCCCTTTGTTTCTCTAATGAAAGCGAAAAGAGAGGAGCGTCCCTTTGTTTCTCTAATGAAAGCGAAAAGATATGAGCGTCCCTTTGTTTCTCTAATGAAAGCGAAAAGAGAGGAGAGTCCCTTTATTTCTCTAATGAAAGCGAAAAGAGAGGAGAGTCCCTTTATTTCTCTAATGAAAGCGAAAAGATATGAGCGTCCCTTTGTTTCTCTAATGAAAGCGAAAAGAGAGGAGAGTCCCTTTATTTCTCTAATGAAAGCGAAAAGAGAGGAGAGTCCCTTTATTTCTCTAATGAAAGCGAAAAGATATGAGCGTCCCTTTGTTTCTCTAATGAAAGCGAAAAGAGAGAAGCGTCCCTTTGCTTCTCTAATGAAAGCGAAAAGAGGGGAGAGTCCCTTTATTTCTCTAATGAATGTGAAAAGATATGAGCGTCCCTTTGTTTCTCTAATGAAAGCGAAAAGAGAGGACAGTCCCTTTATTTCTCTAATGAAAGCGAAAAGAGAGGAGAGTCCCTTTATTTCTCTAATGAAAGCGAAAAGATATGAGCGTCCCTTTGCTTCTCTAATGAAAGCGAAAAGAGAGAAGCGTCCCTTTGCTTCTCTAATGAAAGCGAAAAGAGGGGAGAGTCCCTTTATTTCTCTAATGAATGTGAAAAGATATGAGCGTCCCTTTGTTTCTCTAATGAAAGCGAAAAGAGAGGACAGTCCCTTTATTTCTCTAATGAAAGCGAAAAGAGAGGAGAGTCCCTTTATTTCTCTAATGAAAGCGAAAAGATATGAGAGTCCCTTTATTTCTCTAATGAAAGCGAAAAGAGAGGAGAGTCCCTTTATTTCTCTAATGAAAGCGAAAAGATATGAGCGTCCCTTTGTTTCTCTAATGAAAGCGAAAAGAGAGGAGAGTCCCTTTATTTCTCTTATGAAAGCGAAAATATATGAGCGTCCCTTTGTTTCTCTAATGAAAGCGAAAAGATATGAGCGTCCCTTTATTTCTCTAATGAAAGCGAAAAGATATGAGCGTCCCTTTGTTTCTCTAATGAAAGCGAAAATAGAGGAGCGTTCCTTTATTTCTCTAATGAAAGCGAAAAGAGAGGAGCGTTCCTTTATTTCTCTAATGAAAGCGAAAAGATATGAGCGTCCCTTTATTTCTCTAATGAAAGCGAAAAGATATGAGCGTCCCTTTGTTTCTCTAATGAAAGCGAAAAGAGAGGAGAGTCCCTTTATTTCTCTTATGAAAGCGAAAATATATGAGCGTCCCTTTGTTTCTCTAATGAAAGCGAAAAGAGAGGAGCGTCCCTTTGTTTCTCTAATGAAAGCGAAAAGATATGAGCGTCCCTTTGTTTCTCTAATGAAAGCGAAAAGAGAGGAGAGTCCCTTTATTTCTCTAATGAAAGCGAAAAGAGAGGAGAGTCCCTTTATTTCTCTAATGAAAGCGAAAAGAGAGGAGAGTCCCTTTATTTCTCTTATGAAAGCGAAAATATATGAGCGTCCCTTTATTTATCTAATGAAAGCGAAAAGATATGAGCGTCCCTTTGTTTCTCTAATGAAAGCGAAAAGATATGAGCGTCCCTTTGTTTCTCTAATGAAAGCGAAAAGAGAGGAGAGTCCCTTTATTTCTCTAATGAAAGCGAAAAGAGAGGAGAGTCCCTTTATTTCTCTAATGAAAGCGAAAAGATATGAGCGTCCCTTTGTTTCTCTAATGAAAGCGAAAAGAGAGGAGCGTTCCTTTATTTCTCTAATGAAAGCGAAAAGAGAGGAGAGTCCCTTTATTTCTCTAATGAAAGCGAAAAGAGAGGAGCGTTCCTTTATTTCTCTAATGAAAGCGAAAAGATATGAGCGTCCCTTTATTTCTCTAATGAAAGCGAAAAGATATGAGCGTCCCTTTGTTTCTCTAATGAAAGCGAAAAGAGAGGAGCATCCCTTTATTTCTCTAATGAAAGCGAAAAGAGAGGAGCGTCTCTTTGCTTCTCTAATGAAAGCGAAAAGAGAGGAGAGTCCCTTTATTTCTCTAATGAAAGCGAAAAGATATGAGCGTCCCTTTGTTTCTCTAATGAAAGCGAAAAGAGAGGAGAGTCCCTTTATTTCTCTAATGAAAGCGAAAAGATATGAGCGTCCCTTTGTTTCTCTAATGAAAGCGAAAAGAGAGGAGAGTCCCTTTATTTCTCTTATGAAAGCGAAAAGATATGAGCGTCCCTTTGTTTCTCTAATGAAAGCGAAAAGAGAGGAGAGTCCCTTTATTTCTCTAATGAAAGCGAAAAGATATGAGCGTCCCTTTGTTTCTCTAATGAAAGCGAAAAGAGAGGAGCATCCCTTTATTTCTCTAATGAAAGCGAAAAGAGAGGAGAGTCCCTTTATTTCTCTAATGAAAGCGAAAAGATATGAGCGTCCCTTTGTTTCTCTAATGAAAGCGAAAAGAGAGGAGCGTTCCTTTATTTCTCTAATGAAAGCGAAAAGAGAGGAGCGTTCCTTTATTTCTCTAATGAAAGCGAAAAGATATGAGCGTCCCTTTATTTCTCTAATGAAAGCGAAAAGATATGAGCGTCCCTTTGTTTCTCTAATGAAAGCGAAAAGAGAGGAGCATCCCTTTATTTCTCTAATGAAAGCGAAAAGAGAGGAGCGTCTCTTTGCTTCTCTAATGAAAGCGAAAAGAGAGGAGCGTCCCTTTATTTCTCTAATGAAAGCGAAAAGAGAGGAGCGTCTCTTTGCTTCTCTAATGAAAGCGAAAAGAGAGAAGCGTCCCTTTATTTCTCTAATGAAAGCGAAAAGATATGAGCGTCCCTTTGTTTCTCTAATGAAAGCGAAAAGAGAGGAGAGTCCCTTTATTTCTCTAATGAAAGCGAAAAGAGAGGAGAGTCCCTTTATTTCTCTAATGAAAGCGAAAAGATATGAGCGTCCCTTTGTTTCTCTAATGAAAGCGAAAAGAGAGGAGAGTCCCTTTATTTCTCTTATGAAAGCGAAAATATATGAGCGTCCCTTTGTTTCTCTAATGAAAGCGAAAAGAGAGGAGAGTCCCTTTATTTATCTATTGAAAGCGAAAAGATATGAGCGTCCCTTTGTTTCTCTAATGAAAGTGAAAAGAGAGGAGCGTCTCTTTGCTTCTCTAATGAAAGCGAAAAGAGAGAAGCGTCCCTTTGCTTCTCTAATGAAAGCGAAAAGAGGGGAGAGTCCCTTTATTTCTCTAATGAATGTGAAAAGATATGAGCGTCCCTTTGTTTCTCTAATGAAAGCGAAAAGAGAGGAGAGTCCCTTTATTTCTCTAATGAAAGCGAAAAGAGAGGAGAGTCCCTTTATTTCTCTAATGAAAGCGAAAAGATATGAGCGTCCCTTTGTTTCTCTAATGAAAGCGAAAAGAGAGGAGAGTCCCTTTATTTCTCTTATGAAAGCGAAAATATATGAGCGTCCCTTTGTTTCTCTAATGAAAGCGAAAAGAGAGGAGAGTCCCTTTATTTATCTAATGAAAGCGAAAAGATATGAGCGTCCCTTTGTTTCTCTAATGAAAGTGAAAAGAGAGGAGCGTCTCTTTGCTTCTCTAATGAAAGCGAAAAGAGAGAAGCGTCCCTTTGCTTCTCTAATGAAAGCGAAAAGAGGGGAGAGTCCCTTTATTTCTCTAATGAATGTGAAAAGATATGAGCGTCCCTTTGTTTCTCTAATGAAAGCGAAAAGAGAGGACAGTCCCTTTATTTCTCTAATGAAAGCGAAAAGAGAGGAGAGTCCCTTTATTTCTCTAATGAAAGCGAAAAGATATGAGCGTCCCTTTGTTTCTCTAATGAAAGCGAAAAGAGAGGAGCGTCTCTTTGCTTCTCTAATGAAAGCGAAAAGATATGAGAGTCCCTTTATTTCTCTAATGAAAGCGAAAAGATATGAGCGTCCCTTTGTTTCTCTAATGAAAGCGAAAAGAGAGGAGAGTCCCTTTATTTCTCTTATGAAAGCGAAAAGATATGAGCGTCCCTTTGTTTCTCTAATGAAAGTGAAAAGAGAGGAGCGTCTCTTTGCTTCTCTAATGAAAGCGAAAAGAGAGAAGCGTCCCTTTGCTTCTCTAATGAAAGCGAAAAGAGGGGAGAGTCCCTTTATTTCTCTAATGAATGTGAAAAGATATGAGCGTCCCTTTGTTTCTCTAATGAAAGCGAAAAGAGAGGACAGTCCCTTTATTTCTCTAATGAAAGCGAAAAGAGAGGAGAGTCCCTTTATTTCTCTAATGAAAGCGAAAAGATATGAGCGTCCCTTTGCTTCTCTAATGAAAGCGAAAAGAGAGAAGCGTCCCTTTGCTTCTCTAATGAAAGCGAAAAGAGGGGAGAGTCCCTTTATTTCTCTAATGAATGTGAAAAGATATGAGCGTCCCTTTGTTTCTCTAATGAAAGCGAAAAGAGAGGACAGTCCCTTTATTTCTCTAATGAAAGCGAAAAGAGAGGAGAGTCCCTTTATTTCTCTAATGAAAGCGAAAAGATATGAGAGTCCCTTTATTTCTCTAATGAAAGCGAAAAGAGAGGAGAGTCCCTTTATTTCTCTAATGAAAGCGAAAAGATATGAGCGTCCCTTTGTTTCTCTAATGAAAGCGAAAAGAGAGGAGAGTCCCTTTATTTCTCTTATGAAAGCGAAAATATATGAGCGTCCCTTTGTTTCTCTAATGAAAGCGAAAAGATATGAGCGTCCCTTTATTTCTCTAATGAAAGCGAAAAGATATGAGCGTCCCTTTGTTTCTCTAATGAAAGCGAAAAGAGAGGAGCGTTCCTTTATTTCTCTAATGAAAGCGAAAAGAGAGGAGCGTTCCTTTATTTCTCTAATGAAAGCGAAAAGATATGAGCGTCCCTTTATTTCTCTAATGAAAGCGAAAAGATATGAGCGTCCCTTTGTTTCTCTAATGAAAGCGAAAAGAGAGGAGCATCCCTTTATTTCTCTAATGAAAGCGAAAAGAGAGGAGCGTCTCTTTGCTTCTCTAATGAAAGCGAAAAGAGAGGAGCGTCCCTTTATTTCTCTAATGAAAGCTAAAAGAGAGGAGCGTCTCTTTGCTTCTCTAATGAAAGCGAAAAGAGAGAAGCGTCCCTTTATTTCTCTAATGAAAGCGAAAAGATATGAGCGTCCCTTTGTTTCTCTAATGAAAGCGAAAAGATATGAGCGTCCCTTTGTTTCTCTAATGAAAGCGAAAAGAGAGGAGAGTCCCTTTATTTCTCTAATGAAAGCGAAAAGAGAGGAGAGTCCCTTTATTTCTCTAATGAAAGCGAAAAGATATGAGCGTCCCTTTGTTTCTCTAATGAAAGCGAAAAGAGAGGAGAGTCCCTTTATTTCTCTTATGAAAGCGAAAATATATGAGCGTCCCTTTGTTTCTCTAATGAAAGCGAAAAGAGAGGAGAGTCCCTTTATTTATCTAATGAAAGCGAAAAGATATGAGCGTCCCTTTGTTTCTCTAATGAAAGCGAAAAGATATGAGCGTCCCTTTGTTTCGCTAATGAAAGCGAAAAGAGAGGAGAGTCCCTTTATTTCTCTAATGAAAGCGAAAAGAGAGGAGAGTCCCTTTATTTCTCTAATGAAAGCGAAAAGATATGAGCGTCCCTTTGTTTCTCTAATGAAAGCGAAAAGAGAGGAGCGTTCCTTTATTTCTCTAATGAAAGCGAAAAGAGAGGAGAGTCCCTTTATTTCTCTAATGAAAGCGAAAAGAGAGGAGCGTTCCTTTATTTCTCTAATGAAAGCGAAAAGATATGAGCGTCCCTTTATTTCTCTAATGAAAGCGAAAAGATATGAGCGTCCCTTTGTTTCTCTAATGAAAGCGAAAAGAGAGGAGCATCCCTTTATTTCTCTAATGAAAGCGAAAAGAGAGGAGCGTCTCTTTGCTTCTCTAATGAAAGCGAAAAGAGAGGAGCGTCCCTTTATTTCTCTAATGAAAGCGAAAAGATATGAGCGTCCCTTTATTTCTCTAATGAAAGCGAAAAGAGAGGAGAGTCCCTTTATTTCTCTAATGAAAGCGAAAAGATATGAGCGTCCCTTTGTTTCTCTAATGAAAGCGAAAAGAGAGGAGAGTCCCTTTATTTCTCTAATGAAAGCGAAAAGAGAGGAGCGTTCCTTTATTTCTCTAATGAAAGCGAAAAGATATGAGCGTCCCTTTATTTCTCTAATGAAAGCGAAAAGATATGAGCGTCCCTTTATTTCTCTAATGAAAGCGAAAAGAGAGGAGAGTCCCTTTATTTCTCTAATGAAAGCGAAAAGATATGAGCGTCCCTTTGTTTCTCTAATGAAAGCGAAAAGAGAGGAGAGTCCCTTTATTTCTCTAATGAAAGCGAAAAGAGAGGAGCGTTCCTTTATTTCTCTAATGAAAGCGAAAAGATATGAGCGTCCCTTTATTTCTCTAATGAAAGCGAAAAGATATGAGCGTCCCTTTGTTTCTCTAATGAAAGCGAAAAGAGAGGAGCATCCCTTTATTTCTCTAATGAAAGCGAAAAGAGAGGAGCGTCTCTTTGCTTCTCTAATGAAAGCGAAAAGAGAGGAGCGTCCCTTTATTTCTCTAATGAAAGCGAAAAGATATGAGCGTCCCTTTATTTCTCTAATGAAAGCGAAAAGAGAGGAGAGTCCCTTTATTTCTCTAATGAAAGCGAAAAGATATGAGCGTCCCTTTGTTTCTCTAATGAAAGCGAAAAGAGAGGAGAGTCCCTTTATTTCTCTAATGAAAGCGAAAAGATATGAGCGTCCCTTTGTTTCTCTAATGAAAGCGAAAAGAGAGGAGAGTCCCTTTATTTCTCTTATGAAAGCGAAAAGATATGAGCGTCCCTTTGTTTCTCTAATGAAAGCGAAAAGAGAGGAGAGTCCCTTTATTTCTCTAATGAAAGCGAAAAGATATGAGCGTCCCTTTGTTTCTCTAATGAAAGCGAAAAGAGAGGAGCATCCCTTTATTTCTCTAATGAAAGCGAAAAGAGAGGAGAGTCCCTTTATTTCTCTAATGAAAGCGAAAAGATATGAGCGTCCCTTTGTTTCTCTAATGAAAGCGAAAAGAGAGGAGCGTTCCTTTATTTCTCTAATGAAAGCGAAAAGAGAGGAGCGTTCCTTTATTTCTCTAATGAAAGCGAAAAGATATGAGCGTCCCTTTATTTCTCTAATGAAAGCGAAAAGATATGAGCGTCCCTTTGTTTCTCTAATGAAAGCGAAAAGAGAGGAGCATCCCTTTATTTCTCTAATGAAAGCGAAAAGAGAGGAGCGTCTCTTTGCTTCTCTAATGAAAGCGAAAAGAGAGGAGCGTCCCTTTATTTCTCTAATGAAAGCGAAAAGAGAGGAGCGTCCCTTTATTTCTCTAATGAAAGCGAAAAGATATGAGCGTCCCTTTGTTTCTCTAATGAAAGCGAAAAGATATGAGCGTCCCTTTGTTTCTCTAATGAAAGCGAAAAGAGAGGAGAGTCCCTTTATTTCTCTAATGAAAGCGAAAAGAGAGGAGAGTCCCTTTATTTCTCTAATGAAAGCGAAAAGAGAGGAGAGTCCCTTTATTTCTCTAATGAAAGCGAAAAGAGAGAAGCGTCCCTTTATTTCTCTAATGAAAGCGAAAAGATATGAGCGTCCCTTTGTTTCTCTAATGAAAGCGAAAAGATATGAGCGTCCCTTTGTTTCTCTAATGAAAGCGAAAAGAGAGGAGAGTCCCTTTATTTCTCTAATGAAAGCGAAAAGAGAGGAGAGTCCCTTTATTTCTCTAATGAAAGCGAAAAGATATGAGCGTCCCTTTGTTTCTCTAATGAAAGCGAAAAGAGAGGAGAGTCCCTTTATTTCTCTTATGAAAGCGAAAATATATGAGCGTCCCTTTGTTTCTCTAATGAAAGCGAAAAGAGAGGAGAGTCCCTTTATTTATCTAATGAAAGCGAAAAGATATGAGCGTCCCTTTGTTTCTCTAATGAAAGCGAAAAGATATGAGCGTCCCTTTGTTTCTCTAATGAAAGCGAAAAGAGAGGAGAGTCCCTTTATTTCTCTAATGAAAGCGAAAAGAGAGGAGAGTCCCTTTATTTCTCTAATGAATGTGAAAAGATATGAGCGTCCCTTTGTTTCTCTAATGAAAGCGAAAAGAGAGGACAGTCCCTTTATTTCTCTAATGAAAGCGAAAAGAGAGGAGAGTCCCTTTATTTCTCTAATGAAAGCGAAAAGATATGAGCGTCCCTTTGTTTCTCTAATGAAAGCGAAAAGAGAGGAGCGTCTCTTTGCTTCTCTAATGAAAGCGAAAAGAGAGAAGCGTCCCTTTGCTTCTCTAATGAAAGCGAAAAGAGGGGAGAGTCCCTTTATTTCTCTAATGAATGTGAAAAGATATGAGCGTCCCTTTGTTTCTCTAATGAAAGCGAAAAGAGAGGACAGTCCCTTTATTTCTCTAATGAAAGCGAAAAGAGAGGAGAGTCCCTTTATTTCTCTAATGAAAGCGAAAAGATATGAGCGTCCCTTTGTTTCTCTAATGAAAGCGAAAAGAGAGGAGCGTCTCTTTGCTTCTCTAATGAAAGCGAAAAGATATGAGAGTCCCTTTATTTCTCTAATGAAAGCGAAAAGATATGAGCGTCCCTTTGTTTCTCTAATGAAAGCGAAAAGAGAGGAGAGTCCCTTTATTTCTCTTATGAAAGCGAAAAGATATGAGCGTCCCTTTGTTTCTCTAATGAAAGTGAAAAGAGAGGAGCGTCTCTTTGCTTCTCTAATGAAAGCGAAAAGAGAGAAGCGTCCCTTTGCTTCTCTAATGAAAGCGAAAAGAGGGGAGAGTCCCTTTATTTCTCTAATGAATGTGAAAAGATATGAGCGTCCCTTTGTTTCTCTAATGAAAGCGAAAAGAGAGGACAGTCCCTTTATTTCTCTAATGAAAGCGAAAAGAGAGGAGAGTCCCTTTATTTCTCTAATGAAAGCGAAAAGATATGAGCGTCCCTTTGCTTCTCTAATGAAAGCGAAAAGAGAGAAGCGTCCCTTTGCTTCTCTAATGAAAGCGAAAAGAGGGGAGAGTCCCTTTATTTCTCTAATGAATGTGAAAAGATATGAGCGTCCCTTTGTTTCTCTAATGAAAGCGAAAAGAGAGGACAGTCCCTTTATTTCTCTAATGAAAGCGAAAAGAGAGGAGAGTCCCTTTATTTCTCTAATGAAAGCGAAAAGATATGAGAGTCCCTTTATTTCTCTAATGAAAGCGAAAAGAGAGGAGAGTCCCTTTATTTCTCTAATGAAAGCGAAAAGATATGAGCGTCCCTTTGTTTCTCTAATGAAAGCGAAAAGAGAGGAGAGTCCCTTTATTTCTCTTATGAAAGCGAAAATATATGAGCGTCCCTTTGTTTCTCTAATGAAAGCGAAAAGATATGAGCGTCCCTTTATTTCTCTAATGAAAGCGAAAAGATATGAGCGTCCCTTTGTTTCTCTAATGAAAGCGAAAAGAGAGGAGCGTTCCTTTATTTCTCTAATGAAAGCGAAAAGAGAGGAGCGTTCCTTTATTTCTCTAATGAAAGCGAAAAGATATGAGCGTCCCTTTATTTCTCTAATGAAAGCGAAAAGATATGAGCGTCCCTTTGTTTCTCTAATGAAAGCGAAAAGAGAGGAGCATCCCTTTATTTCTCTAATGAAAGCGAAAAGAGAGGAGCGTCTCTTTGCTTCTCTAATGAAAGCGAAAAGAGAGGAGCGTCCCTTTATTTCTCTAATGAAAGCTAAAAGAGAGGAGCGTCTCTTTGCTTCTCTAATGAAAGCGAAAAGAGAGAAGCGTCCCTTTATTTCTCTAATGAAAGCGAAAAGATATGAGCGTCCCTTTGTTTCTCTAATGAAAGCGAAAAGATATGAGCGTCCCTTTGTTTCTCTAATGAAAGCGAAAAGAGAGGAGAGTCCCTTTATTTCTCTAATGAAAGCGAAAAGAGAGGAGAGTCCCTTTATTTCTCTAATGAAAGCGAAAAGATATGAGCGTCCCTTTGTTTCTCTAATGAAAGCGAAAAGAGAGGAGAGTCCCTTTATTTCTCTTATGAAAGCGAAAATATATGAGCGTCCCTTTGTTTCTCTAATGAAAGCGAAAAGAGAGGAGAGTCCCTTTATTTATCTAATGAAAGCGAAAAGATATGAGCGTCCCTTTGTTTCTCTAATGAAAGCGAAAAGATATGAGCGTCCCTTTGTTTCGCTAATGAAAGCGAAAAGAGAGGAGAGTCCCTTTATTTCTCTAATGAAAGCGAAAAGAGAGGAGAGTCCCTTTATTTCTCTAATGAAAGCGAAAAGATATGAGCGTCCCTTTGTTTCTCTAATGAAAGCGAAAAGAGAGGAGCGTTCCTTTATTTCTCTAATGAAAGCGAAAAGAGAGGAGAGTCCCTTTATTTCTCTAATGAAAGCGAAAAGAGAGGAGCGTTCCTTTATTTCTCTAATGAAAGCGAAAAGATATGAGCGTCCCTTTATTTCTCTAATGAAAGCGAAAAGATATGAGCGTCCCTTTGTTTCTCTAATGAAAGCGAAAAGAGAGGAGCATCCCTTTATTTCTCTAATGAAAGCGAAAAGAGAGGAGCGTCTCTTTGCTTCTCTAATGAAAGCGAAAAGAGAGGAGAGTCCCTTTATTTCTCTAATGAAAGCGAAAAGATATGAGCGTCCCTTTGTTTCTCTAATGAAAGCGAAAAGAGAGGAGAGTCCCTTTATTTCTCTAATGAAAGCGAAAAGATATGAGCGTCCCTTTGTTTCTCTAATGAAAGCGAAAAGAGAGGAGAGTCCCTTTATTTCTCTTATGAAAGCGAAAAGATATGAGCGTCCCTTTGTTTCTCTAATGAAAGCGAAAAGAGAGGAGAGTCCCTTTATTTCTCTAATGAAAGCGAAAAGATATGAGCGTCCCTTTGTTTCTCTAATGAAAGCGAAAAGAGAGGAGCATCCCTTTATTTCTCTAATGAAAGCGAAAAGAGAGGAGAGTCCCTTTATTTCTCTAATGAAAGCGAAAAGATATGAGCGTCCCTTTGTTTCTCTAATGAAAGCGAAAAGAGAGGAGCGTTCCTTTATTTCTCTAATGAAAGCGAAAAGAGAGGAGCGTTCCTTTATTTCTCTAATGAAAGCGAAAAGATATGAGCGTCCCTTTATTTCTCTAATGAAAGCGAAAAGATATGAGCGTCCCTTTGTTTCTCTAATGAAAGCGAAAAGAGAGGAGCATCCCTTTATTTCTCTAATGAAAGCGAAAAGAGAGGAGCGTCTCTTTGCTTCTCTAATGAAAGCGAAAAGAGAGGAGCGTCCCTTTATTTCTCTAATGAAAGCGAAAAGAGAGGAGCGTCTCTTTGCTTCTCTAATGAAAGCGAAAAGAGAGAAGCGTCCCTTTATTTCTCTAATGAAAGCGAAAAGATATGAGCGTCCCTTTGTTTCTCTAATGAAAGCGAAAAGATATGAGCGTCCCTTTGTTTCTCTAATGAAAGCGAAAAGAGAGGAGAGTCCCTTTATTTCTCTAATGAAAGCGAAAAGAGAGGAGAGTCCCTTTATTTCTCTAATGAAAGCGAAAAGATATGAGCGTCCCTTTGTTTCTCTAATGAAAGCGAAAAGAGAGGAGAGTCCCTTTATTTCTCTTATGAAAGCGAAAATATATGAGCGTCCCTTTGTTTCTCTAATGAAAGCGAAAAGAGAGGAGAGTCCCTTTATTTATCTAATGAAAGCGAAAAGATATGAGCGTCCCTTTGTTTCTCTAATGAAAGCGAAAAGATATGAGCGTCCCTTTGTTTCGCTAATGAAAGCGAAAAGAGAGGAGAGTCCCTTTATTTCTCTAATGAAAGCGAAAAGAGAGGAGAGTCCCTTTATTTCTCTAATGAAAGCGAAAAGATATGAGCGTCCCTTTGTTTCTCTAATGAAAGCGAAAAGAGAGGAGCGTTCCTTTATTTCTCTAATGAAAGCGAAAAGAGAGGAGAGTCCCTTTATTTCTCTAATGAAAGCGAAAAGAGAGGAGCGTTCCTTTATTTCTCTAATGAAAGCGAAAAGATATGAGCGTCCCTTTATTTCTCTAATGAAAGCGAAAAGATATGAGCGTCCCTTTGTTTCTCTAATGAAAGCGAAAAGAGAGGAGCATCCCTTTATTTCTCTAATGAAAGCGAAAAGAGAGGAGCGTCTCTTTGCTTCTCTAATGAAAGCGAAAAGAGAGGAGAGTCCCTTTATTTCTCTAATGAAAGCGAAAAGATATGAGCGTCCCTTTGTTTCTCTAATGAAAGCGAAAAGAGAGGAGAGTCCCTTTATTTCTCTAATGAAAGCGAAAAGATATGAGCGTCCCTTTGTTTCTCTAATGAAAGCGAAAAGAGAGGAGAGTCCCTTTATTTCTCTTATGAAAGCGAAAAGATATGAGCGTCCCTTTGTTTCTCTAATGAAAGCGAAAAGAGAGGAGAGTCCCTTTATTTCTCTAATGAAAGCGAAAAGATATGAGCGTCCCTTTGTTTCTCTAATGAAAGCGAAAAGATATGAGCGTCCCTTTGTTTCTCTAATGAAAGCGAAAAGAGAGGAGCATCCCTTTATTTCTCTAATGAAAGCGAAAAGAGAGGAGCGTCTCTTTGCTTCTCTAATGAAAGCGAAAAGAGAGGAGAGTCCCTTTATTTCTCTAATGAAAGCGAAAAGATATGAGCGTCCCTTTGTTTCTCTAATGAAAGCGAAAAGAGAGGAGAGTCCCTTTATTTCTCTAATGAAAGCGAAAAGATATGAGCGTCCCTTTGTTTCTCTAATGAAAGCGAAAAGAGAGGAGCGTCCCTTTGTTTCTCTAATGAAAGCGAAAAGAGAGGAGCATCCCTTTATTTCTCTAATGAAAGCGAAAAGAGAGGAGAGTCCCTTTATTTCTCTTATGAAAGCGAAAAGATATGAGCGTCCCTTTATTTCTCTAATGAAAGCGAAAAGAGAGGAGAGTCCCTTTATTTCTCTAATGAAAGCGAAAAGAGAGGAGCGTTCCTTTATTTCTCTAATGAAAGCGAAAAGATATGAGCGTCCCTTTATTTCTCTAATGAAAGCGAAAAGATATGAGCGTCCCTTTGTTTCTCTAATGAAAGCGAAAAGAGAGGAGCATCCCTTTATTTCTCTAATGAAAGCGAAAAGAGAGGAGCGTCTCTTTGCTTCTCTAATGAAAGCGAAAAGAGAGGAGAGTCCCTTTATTTCTCTAATGAAAGCGAAAAGATATGAGCGTCCCTTTGTTTCTCTAATGAAAGCGAAAAGAGAGGAGAGTCCCTTTATTTCTCTAATGAAAGCGAAAAGATATGAGCGTCCCTTTGTTTCTCTAATGAAAGCGAAAAGAGAGGAGAGTCCCTTTATTTCTCTTATGAAAGCGAAAAGATATGAGCGTCCCTTTGTTTCTCTAATGAAAGCGAAAAGAGAGGAGAGTCCCTTTATTTCTCTAATGAAAGCGAAAAGATATGAGCGTCCCTTTGTTTCTCTAATGAAAGCGAAAAGAGAGGAGCATCCCTTTATTTCTCTAATGAAAGCGAAAAGAGAGGAGCATCCCTTTATTTCTCTAATGAAAGCGAAAAGAGAGGAGAGTCCCTTTATTTCTCTTATGAAAGCGAAAAGATATGAGCGTCCCTTTGTTTCTCTAATGAAAGCGAAAAGAGAGGAGCGTTCCTTTATTTCTCTAATGAAAGCGAAAAGAGAGGAGCGTTCCTTTATTTCTCTAATGAAAGCGAAAAGATATGAGCGTCCCTTTATTTCTCTAATGAAAGCGAAAAGATATGAGCGTCCCTTTGTTTCTCTAATGAAAGCGAAAAGAGAGGAGCATCCCTTTATTTCTCTAATGAAAGCGAAAAGAGAGGAGCGTCTCTTTGCTTCTCTAATGAAAGCGAAAAGAGAGGAGCGTCCCTTTATTTCTCTAATGAAAGCGAAAAGAGAGGAGCGTCTCTTTGCTTCTCTAATGAAAGCGAAAAGAGAGAAGCGTCCCTTTATTTCTCTAATGAAAGCGAAAAGATATGAGCGTCCCTTTGTTTCTCTAATGAAAGCGAAAAGATATGAGCGTCCCTTTGTTTCTCTAATGAAAGCGAAAAGAGAGGAGAGTCCCTTTATTTCTCTAATGAAAGCGAAAAGAGAGGAGAGTCCCTTTATTTCTCTAATGAAAGCGAAAAGATATGAGCGTCCCTTTGTTTCTCTAATGAAAGCGAAAAGAGAGGAGAGTCCCTTTATTTCTCTTATGAAAGCGAAAATATATGAGCGTCCCTTTGTTTCTCTAATGAAAGCGAAAAGAGAGGAGAGTCCCTTTATTTATCTAATGAAAGCGAAAAGATATGAGCGTCCCTTTGTTTCTCTAATGAAAGCGAAAAGATATGAGCGTCCCTTTGTTTCTCTAATGAAAGCGAAAAGAGAGGAGAGTCCCTTTATTTCTCTAATGAAAGCGAAAAGAGAGGAGAGTCCCTTTATTTCTCTAATGAAAGCGAAAAGATATGAGCGTCCCTTTGTTTCTCTAATGAAAGCGAAAAGAGAGGAGCATCCCTTTATTTCTCTAATGAAAGCGAAAAGAGAGGAGCATCCCTTTATTTCTCTAATGAAAGCGAAAAGAGAGGAGAGTCCCTTTATTTCTCTTATGAAAGCGAAAAGATATGAGCGTCCCTTTGTTTCTCTAATGAAAGCGAAAAGAGAGGAGAGTCCCTTTATTTCTCTAATGAAAGCGAAAAGATATGAGCGTCCCTTTGTTTCTCTAATGAAAGCGAAAAGAGAGGAGCATCCCTTTATTTCTCTAATGAAAGCGAAAAGAGAGGAGAGTCCCTTTATTTCTCTAATGAAAGCGAAAAGATATGAGCGTCCCTTTGTTTCTCTAATGAAAGCGAAAAGAGAGGAGCGTTCCTTTATTTCTCTAATGAAAGCGAAAAGAGAGGAGCGTTCCTTTATTTCTCTAATGAAAGCGAAAAGATATGAGCGTCCCTTTATTTCTCTAATGAAAGCGAAAAGATATGAGCGTCCCTTTGTTTCTCTAATGAAAGCGAAAAGAGAGGAGCATCCCTTTATTTCTCTAATGAAAGCGAAAAGAGAGGAGCGTCTCTTTGCTTCTCTAATGAAAGCGAAAAGAGAGGAGCGTCCCTTTATTTCTCTAATGAAAGCGAAAAGAGAGGAGCGTCTCTTTGCTTCTCTAATGAAAGCGAAAAGAGAGAAGCGTCCCTTTATTTCTCTAATGAAAGCGAAAAGATATGAGCGTCCCTTTGTTTCTCTAATGAAAGCGAAAAGATATGAGCGTCCCTTTGTTTCTCTAATGAAAGCGAAAAGAGAGGAGAGTCCCTTTATTTCTCTAATGAAAGCGAAAAGAGAGGAGAGTCCCTTTATTTCTCTAATGAAAGCGAAAAGATATGAGCGTCCCTTTGTTTCTCTAATGAAAGCGAAAAGAGAGGAGAGTCCCTTTATTTCTCTTATGAAAGCGAAAATATATGAGCGTCCCTTTGTTTCTCTAATGAAAGCGAAAAGAGAGGAGAGTCCCTTTATTTATCTAATGAAAGCGAAAAGATATGAGCGTCCCTTTGTTTCTCTAATGAAAGCGAAAAGATATGAGCGTCCCTTTGTTTCGCTAATGAAAGCGAAAAGAGAGGAGAGTCCCTTTATTTCTCTAATGAAAGCGAAAAGAGAGGAGAGTCCCTTTATTTCTCTAATGAAAGCGAAAAGATATGAGCGTCCCTTTGTTTCTCTAATGAAAGCGAAAAGAGAGGAGCGTTCCTTTATTTCTCTAATGAAAGCGAAAAGAGAGGAGAGTCCCTTTATTTCTCTAATGAAAGCGAAAAGAGAGGAGCGTTCCTTTATTTCTCTAATGAAAGCGAAAAGATATGAGCGTCCCTTTATTTCTCTAATGAAAGCGAAAAGATATGAGCGTCCCTTTGTTTCTCTAATGAAAGCGAAAAGAGAGGAGCATCCCTTTATTTCTCTAATGAAAGCGAAAAGAGAGGAGCGTCTCTTTGCTTCTCTAATGAAAGCGAAAAGAGAGGAGAGTCCCTTTATTTCTCTAATGAAAGCGAAAAGATATGAGCGTCCCTTTGTTTCTCTAATGAAAGCGAAAAGAGAGGAGAGTCCCTTTATTTCTCTAATGAAAGCGAAAAGATATGAGCGTCCCTTTGTTTCTCTAATGAAAGCGAAAAGAGAGGAGAGTCCCTTTATTTCTCTTATGAAAGCGAAAAGATATGAGCGTCCCTTTGTTTCTCTAATGAAAGCGAAAAGAGAGGAGAGTCCCTTTATTTCTCTAATGAAAGCGAAAAGATATGAGCGTCCCTTTGTTTCTCTAATGAAAGCGAAAAGATATGAGCGTCCCTTTGTTTCTCTAATGAAAGCGAAAAGAGAGGAGCATCCCTTTATTTCTCTAATGAAAGCGAAAAGAGAGGAGCGTCTCTTTGCTTCTCTAATGAAAGCGAAAAGAGAGGAGAGTCCCTTTATTTCTCTAATGAAAGCGAAAAGATATGAGCGTCCCTTTGTTTCTCTAATGAAAGCGAAAAGAGAGGAGAGTCCCTTTATTTCTCTAATGAAAGCGAAAAGATATGAGCGTCCCTTTGTTTCTCTAATGAAAGCGAAAAGAGAGGAGCGTCCCTTTGTTTCTCTAATGAAAGCGAAAAGAGAGGAGCATCCCTTTATTTCTCTAATGAAAGCGAAAAGAGAGGAGAGTCCCTTTATTTCTCTTATGAAAGCGAAAAGATATGAGCGTCCCTTTATTTCTCTAATGAAAGCGAAAAGAGAGGAGAGTCCCTTTATTTCTCTAATGAAAGCGAAAAGAGAGGAGCGTTCCTTTATTTCTCTAATGAAAGCGAAAAGATATGAGCGTCCCTTTATTTCTCTAATGAAAGCGAAAAGATATGAGCGTCCCTTTGTTTCTCTAATGAAAGCGAAAAGAGAGGAGCATCCCTTTATTTCTCTAATGAAAGCGAAAAGAGAGGAGCGTCTCTTTGCTTCTCTAATGAAAGCGAAAAGAGAGGAGAGTCCCTTTATTTCTCTAATGAAAGCGAAAAGATATGAGCGTCCCTTTGTTTCTCTAATGAAAGCGAAAAGAGAGGAGAGTCCCTTTATTTCTCTAATGAAAGCGAAAAGATATGAGCGTCCCTTTGTTTCTCTAATGAAAGCGAAAAGAGAGGAGAGTCCCTTTATTTCTCTTATGAAAGCGAAAAGATATGAGCGTCCCTTTGTTTCTCTAATGAAAGCGAAAAGAGAGGAGAGTCCCTTTATTTCTCTAATGAAAGCGAAAAGATATGAGCGTCCCTTTGTTTCTCTAATGAAAGCGAAAAGAGAGGAGCATCCCTTTATTTCTCTAATGAAAGCGAAAAGAGAGGAGCATCCCTTTATTTCTCTAATGAAAGCGAAAAGAGAGGAGAGTCCCTTTATTTCTCTTATGAAAGCGAAAAGATATGAGCGTCCCTTTGTTTCTCTAATGAAAGCGAAAAGAGAGGAGCGTTCCTTTATTTCTCTAATGAAAGCGAAAAGAGAGGAGCGTTCCTTTATTTCTCTAATGAAAGCGAAAAGATATGAGCGTCCCTTTATTTCTCTAATGAAAGCGAAAAGATATGAGCGTCCCTTTGTTTCTCTAATGAAAGCGAAAAGAGAGGAGCATCCCTTTATTTCTCTAATGAAAGCGAAAAGAGAGGAGCGTCTCTTTGCTTCTCTAATGAAAGCGAAAAGAGAGGAGCGTCCCTTTATTTCTCTAATGAAAGCGAAAAGAGAGGAGCGTCTCTTTGCTTCTCTAATGAAAGCGAAAAGAGAGAAGCGTCCCTTTATTTCTCTAATGAAAGCGAAAAGATATGAGCGTCCCTTTGTTTCTCTAATGAAAGCGAAAAGATATGAGCGTCCCTTTGTTTCTCTAATGAAAGCGAAAAGAGAGGAGAGTCCCTTTATTTCTCTAATGAAAGCGAAAAGAGAGGAGAGTCCCTTTATTTCTCTAATGAAAGCGAAAAGATATGAGCGTCCCTTTGTTTCTCTAATGAAAGCGAAAAGAGAGGAGAGTCCCTTTATTTCTCTTATGAAAGCGAAAATATATGAGCGTCCCTTTGTTTCTCTAATGAAAGCGAAAAGAGAGGAGAGTCCCTTTATTTATCTAATGAAAGCGAAAAGATATGAGCGTCCCTTTGTTTCTCTAATGAAAGCGAAAAGATATGAGCGTCCCTTTGTTTCTCTAATGAAAGCGAAAAGAGAGGAGAGTCCCTTTATTTCTCTAATGAAAGCGAAAAGAGAGGAGAGTCCCTTTATTTCTCTAATGAAAGCGAAAAGATATGAGCGTCCCTTTGTTTCTCTAATGAAAGCGAAAAGAGAGGAGCGTTCCTTTATTTCTCTAATGAAAGCGAAAAGAGAGGAGAGTCCCTTTATTTCTCTAATGAAAGCGAAAAGATATGAGCGTCCCTTTGTTTCTCTAATGAAAGCGAAAAGAGAGGAGCGTTCCTTTATTTCTCTAATGAAAGCGAAAAGAGAGGAGAGTCCCTTTATTTCTCTAATGAAAGCGAAAAGATATGAGCGTCCCTTTGTTTCTCTAATGAAAGCGAAAAGAGAGGAGAGTCCCTTTATTTCTCTAATGAAAGCGAAAAGATATGAGCGTCCCTTTGTTTCTCTAATGAAAGCGAAAAGAGAGGAGCATCCCTTTATTTCTCTAATGAAAGCGAAAAGAGAGGAGAGTCCCTTTATTTCTCTAATGAAAGCGAAAAGATATGAGCGTCCCTTTGTTTCTCTAATGAAAGCGAAAAGAGAGGAGCGTTCCTTTATTTCTCTAATGAAAGCGAAAAGAGAGGAGCGTTCCTTTATTTCTCTAATGAAAGCGAAAAGATATGAGCGTCCCTTTATTTCTCTAATGAAAGCGAAAAGATATGAGCGTCCCTTTGTTTCTCTAATGAAAGCGAAAAGAGAGGAGCATCCCTTTATTTCTCTAATGAAAGCGAAAAGAGAGGAGCGTCTCTTTGCTTCTCTAATGAAAGCGAAAAGAGAGGAGCGTCCCTTTATTTCTCTAATGAAAGCGAAAAGAGAGGAGCGTCTCTTTGCTTCTCTAATGAAAGCGAAAAGAGAGAAGCGTCCCTTTATTTCTCTAATGAAAGCGAAAAGAGAGAAGCGTCCCTTTGCTTCTCTAATGAAAGCGAAAAGAGAGAAGCGTCCCTTTATTTCTCTAATGAAAGCGAAAAGAGAGGAGCGTCTCTTTGCTTCTCTAATGAAAGTGAAAAGAGAGGAGCGTCTCTTTGCTTCTCTAATGAAAGTGAAAAGAGAGAAGCGTCCCTTTGCTTCTCTAATGAAAGCGAAAAGAGAGGAGCGTCTCTTTGCTTCTCTAATAAAAGCGAAAAGATATGAGCGTCCCTTTTAATAAGAATTCGCTTCCTGTTATCTTTATTTCCATTGTACTCTCAATTAAAATTAAATTATTTAAATTATAAAATATTAAATAAAAAATTACTTTTCCCATCCCTTTAAATTCGTCGCTACAGTCGCCTGGGCGTAACGACGTCCCTGAATACGGATTGTTTATATCGGAAATTGGGAGATTTGCAAATAAGTACGGAGCTTTTTAAAGCGAATATTATTATCGCTTGATTGCCTTGGACAATCGCGGAACCGTCCCCCGCGGATGTTGTCTGTTACTTTGAATAAATACGTCCGCCTCGTCGTAAACAGTGGAAGTGGATACGCCAAACGAGCTAATCGTGCGCGTTTAATCTGGACGTACGTGTCTCTGGGGGACCAGGATTCGCATGGACAATCGTCGCCATTGGTCCGGAGAGAAGCCGGTACAATTTTAATCTCGCTTTCTTCAAACGCGATCTGCGGTACCGCCTAACTTAGCCACGGAATTAACGCTCAATTTACATTCAAAGAACGACGTGCTTTGCTCGACTGAAACGGATCAAAATAGTCCTAATGTTTGGTTACATTTCATTTAGTCCAGATCTGTTATTCTATCATACTATTAGTGAAATTGCAGGGGTGTTTTTTTTATTAATTTCCCCAAAATAAATCTCTAGCTTCCAGTGATTTCTCTCAATGTTGTAATAACTCCAGCTATTTCTCAATCATTTCAGTGATTGGCAGTTATTTATCACAATTTTTCAGTTATTTATCACAATTTTTCAGTTATTTTCAGTTATTTATCAGTATTTTTCGTTGATTTGCAGTTATTTCTCACATTTTTTCAGTGGTTTGCAGTTATTTTTGACAATTTTTCAGTGGTTTGCAGTTATTCTCACATTTTTTCAGTGGTTTGCAGTTATTCTCACATTTTTTCAGTGATTTTCAGTTATTTATCAGTAATTTTCGGTTATTTGCATTATTTATCACCATTTTTCGGTGATTTGCATTTATTTATCACCATTTTTCAGTGATTTGCAGTTATTTATCACCATTTTCCATTGATTTGCAGTTATTTCTCACCGTTTTCCATTGATTTGTATAGTTATTTCTCACCGTTTACCATTGATTTGTAGTTATTTATCACAATTTTTCAGTGATTTGCAGTTATTTCTCACAATTTTTCAGTGATTTGCAGTTATTTCTCACATTTTTTCAGTGGTTTGCAGTTATTTCTGACAATTTTTCAGTGGTTTGCAGTTATTCTCACATTTTTTCAGTGGTTTGCAGTTATTTCTCACAATTTTTCAGTGGTTTGCCATTATTTTTCCAAACAAATTCTGTGATTCACTGTTTTTTATCCAAATTTTCATTGAGTTCCAGTGATTTCCTGGCTACGGCACTACTACCCCTATCGGGAAAGTAATACAGTCTGTGAACTTTTACTTAGAACATCACCGGACTTCGAATGTTTATCTTAAGTCAACCTCGGAATTTATCAATCGTATCTAGACTTACTAAGCGTTCAGTTGATCTATTTTACTTTCTTATCACTGGAAATTGAAGTCTACCATTTAATCGGGCAACTTTGACTCCTATGAAAGTAATGAAATAATAATTAGCCCTAAAGTTTTATCACCTTTTAATAGAAGAAGCGGCGAAAGTTGATCCTTGCCGCCGTAATCACGCGTTTGCGTGTCTGGAATATTAGCGCAGCTGGGCCACAAACGGAGAGATGCCGACCTTCAAATCAAAATATGACTATCCAGAAAAACCTTCGAAAATTGTCAAAACCCCCAACAGGTTGTCGCTGAGGACGAAAACAATGAGACAGTGGAGACAAAAGGGGGGGGGGAAAGCAAAATGATGAACCCCAGTTTTTTGTTAAATTTCACTTTCAATAATAGAAAGGCCAACCATCTAATCTTTTCCCATTTTTGTCATCTACTTAACGAACAGTTCGTTGGAAGATGGTACTATGGTAAAGTTTATATCTTATAATTATAATTATATTATGAAGTTAGGGGTTCAGTTATGCAAACCGATACAACAATACGTATTTAACCCCCTTGTAATGGTTTGAAATATTCAGAGACTCCGTAACACGAATTAATGAGACTATTACATTGTATAATGGATATCAACGGCCAAAACAATACTTTCAGATTATAGCGTGGTTTAAGGAAATTGAACTTTTAGACGACATTTCCATTGTTCAAAAGTCCATTTAGGATGACGTCAAGAGACGTAATATCAGCGCGAACTGACGTTGACTTGCGGCAACAGTACCGACGTACCGTAATTATTATCATTATTATTATTATCGAGAACCTACTTAGGTTAGTGAGAACTATATACAATTAAAACAGTTGAATATGAGTAGATGACTTGGGTATTAGCCTAGCTACTTATTATTATTATTAATTTTATTATAATTATAATTATTATTATAATAAGAATAATTATATAATGAATTGAATTGAATTGAATTGAATAATTATTATTATTATTATTTATATTTATATTATAATTATTATTTAGATTTTTATTGTAATTATTATTATTATTATTTATATATATATTTTTTTTTCAGGTTAGGACGTCTTTTATTTCAATTGGATGCTTTACATTGATAGAGAGTTTGAGGTGCATATTTTTAAGTTAACAGAAATACAATTTTACAATCACGCAAATCAGACTTTACAGCTTTACATAGTTTTTGTTTGAATCTTAACACATCTTAAGTTTACATGTTTACACATTTTAAGTTTAAAGTCTTAGATTATTTAAGTGTACAATTTAACACATTTTAACTTTTAAGTTTTACACTTTTGAACTTTACCTTGGTACATATGATAAGTTAGAAGTTTTAGATTTCTGAAATTCAAATTTCTACACATCTAAAGTTTACATTTTTGTGTATTGGGTTAAAGGTTTTACAATTTTAAGTTTTCCATATTATGTCAATTTACATTTTTATTGTAATTATTATTATTATTATTATTATTATTTATATTTTTATTGTAATTATTATTATTATTATTTATATTTTTATTGTAATTATTATTATTATTATTTATATTTTTATTGTAATTATTATTATTATTTATATTTTTATTCAAAAACTAAACCTGTCTCACCATTATTGCGTATGCAGCTTACTTGCAACGCCTTCAACCCCCAACTTGATATCTTTTCATGTAAATATTCTTCTATTTTGAAAATTGTATAAAATTATAAAATTGTATAATACCATTAGTATTTTAATATCGAATTATTATAGTACTACTTTAAACATTGTATAAAAATTGTATAATACATTTCACATTCTAAAATGTCAATGTTATACTAATTTCACTATCTTTTTCAATTTTTCAATTCAATTCTTTTGCTGTGTATTACCTTGTTGGTGCTATATGTACTGTTGTAGTGCACAATAAACAACCGATTCATTCATTTATTGTAATTATTATTATTATTATTTATATTTTTATTGTAATTACTATTATAAACTTCCAAAAAAATTGCTATTAATAATGAATTAAAAATAAATCGTGAAATTCAGCTTTAATTAAAGTTACACTAACTAAATTGAACATTTAAATTTAAATTTTCCGTGTTTAATTGAAAAAAGCATTCTTACAATCGACACTAGATGGCGTTATCCTACTTTGGAAATGGGATAATTATTGTTTGTGTAGTAGTTTATGGAATACGACCTGGAACATAGATTCATTCGTTCTCAGTAACTTAAATGAGTTCTCGATGTCATACAAATCTTTTGTAATAAAATGAAGGTTGAAAATAACAATGGTTCATCCTTCCCCCCCATCAATTATATATTAAAAAGTATCAAAATATTCCAAATAGAAACGATTAATCTTGAAATGGTATCAGGGGGCAGACACTAAGGCCTAGTTTTCACGACGATTAGCTTACATCTATCTGAGCGTAACCGAAATTTCTAACCAGGTGGGCGGGAAAGAAAATTTAACAGACTGTTTCTAATACGCTAATGAAGATGGGAATATTGAAGATGAACCCGTTATCGAAATCGATTGGAGCAACTTCCTCAATCGTTTCAGCGTCATTTTAAGGAAGAATTTGGTAAACGCAAGCGGATCCCACTTTGCAGATTTCCTTTCTCAATCAAATCAGAAGTAAATAATATATGTCGGAGAGAAGTCAGTCAGTTGGAAGTTTTACGTATATCAATAGACAAGCTATGTAATCCTCTTGAAAACGTGTAAGGGAAACTTGTAAGGGATTAGATTGTTGTCAATAAAACTACGTCTACACTTAGCTACAAGTTTTCCCTACACTTAGAAGTTTCTTTTAACACGTTTAATTATAATAATAATTTTAATTTGGAAAAAAGTTTACAGAGAGAGAGAGAGAGAGACAGGGCTAAGTCTAAACAGACTTTTTAAAATAAAAAAATCAAAGTTGAAACATTAATTAATAAGATGAAACATTAGACAAAATTATAAACAAGGGAATTAAAAATATTTATACCTTTATGGGATTTGGGTACATTTGTTCGAATTTCATTCGTCCGAACGGTGGTACAAATGTCCGAATGATCATTTGTCCGAATGCCGGAAAACAGGATCGTATGTCCGAAAACGTATTTCATTAGCCCGAAAAATTTATCACAACTTTTATTGGTGATTTAGTCGTTCAATTTATGTTAACTTTACTGGCGAATTTCATTTGTTCGAATAATCGTTTGTCCGTTTTTCGAACATTATAGGAATTGTTTTTTTAAATATTGTTAATATAAGAAAATAGTAACATTAACGTGAACCTAACCTAACTTAACCTAACCTAACCTAACCTAAAATATCCACAACATTCAACGCAATTCCCACAAAAAACAGCAATAAGAAATACTAATTTAGCGACAGAATTCGGACAAGTTGTCCAATTCGAACAATTGAAACATTTGTTATTTCGGCGGTTCGGACGAATGAAATTCGAACATTTGTTCCACCGTTCGGACGATTGAAATTCGAACATTTGTTCCACCGTTCGGACGATTGAAATTCGAACTTTTGTTCCACCGTTCGGACGATTGAAATTTGAACAAATGTACCTACCCCCTTTATGGAATACAGCGTTTAGATTACGGCTAGTTCTTGATTTCGTTACAACGATAACATTTTTAAGGGATAAATTATCCCATCTAATTTAGCTATCAATCGGAAATTCTAAAACCTAAATTTCTATAGACGTACTAAGAACACGTAATCATAGCTTTAGCCCGTCGTGGAGCCTCCTAATCTATATTTTCAAAATAAGCCCCGCCTTTTTATATTTTCCACCTGTAGTAACTTAAGTAACCAAAAAAATAAGCGGTCTAAGAACTACTTAAACTAACTAAAATCCTACTTAAAAACCACTTAAAACCAACTCTAATTTCGCTTAATGGAGGACACTTAAAGCCAACTTAAAGCCAACTTAGAGCCAACTTGAAACTTAATAACGACAACTTAAAGCCAACTATAAACCAACTTAAAAATAATATGTAAGGGTTCGCGCCTTCTTCTTAGAAGTAACAATAGTGGAAGAAGACTCAATAGCTCCGCCTCTTTAAAAAAAAATCGATTAGGAGGCGATCCAGCAAAATTTCCTTTCCTCTGTTCTTGGTACGTCTATGGGTTCCTGGTGAAACGCATCAAACATTGACTTTCTAAAACTATTACATCGAAAAAACTATAAGTAAATAAACCGCTTAAGCCCGCACCAGAAGAAGGTCAAAAAACGTGTACGGGAAACTAGTAGGAGGTGCAGTTTATTTCACACAAATGTACGACCACTGACCACACCGAGCATCTACACTCCTACAAGTTCCCCCTACACGTTTTCGGGTGCTTTCTTAACCTCTCTGATATCCCTATGTAGTGTAAGTGTGTAACTTGTACGTTTAATATCGTTACAAGGAGTAACGCACGCTGAAACTTTTAAGTCATGATGCCGTTGTTGCAGAAAATTCGGTAACCTGCCACAGGTGGGTTGGGGTTGTTTTCTATGTGGAGATTTTAAATACTCTGAAAAGGTGCCTTTAAAAAGTCTGAAAATCACCTGAAAATATCCCAAAAAATGTCTAAAAATATTTCAAAAATTATCTTAAAATATATTAATATATATTAATATATTAAAAATGCCTACCAAATTTCATAACAATTTCTTTCAAAATATCCTATAAAGTGGTAAAATATATTCCAAGAATTATCTTAAAATATATTAAAAATGTCTAAAAAATATCCTCAAAATATCCCAAAAATTACCTCAAAATGTATTAAAAATACCTACAAAATATCCTAATAATTACCTCAAGATATATTAAAAATGCCTACCAAATTTCATAACAATTTCTTTTAAAATATCCTAAAATTGGCTAAAATATATTATAAAATTAACTTCAAGATATATTAAACATACATTAAAAATATTCTAAAAATGGCCTCTATTTGCTAAATGAGTAATGTTTGTTATTATAATAAAAAAATAAAATATAAATAAAGTAAATAAAAATATCTTTGTAACTGTCACGGGGGTCCTGTACCAAGAGTCTGGGATGGTGAACATTTGATTTTTATATCTTACAAATGGTTAGATGGTTCGGATACTTCTTTAGTAAGAGATAAATGATATACTTCTGTCTAATGAAGGAAGAAAGGCGTAAAATCACGGAGCGAATCGAGGCTGAATCGTGTTTATTTTCGGTGTCGTCGGTGGAAACAGACCGGCGGATTAAGGCGAGCTCGGAAACGGAGGGTTTCGAAGTGCAGACCATCCCAGTTCGCAAATGAAGCGTCTAATTGCGGTAGCGTTAATGGCGTTCTAACAGTCGAAGCTTAAGAAAGACGTGATTACCGATTGTGTGACGAGGTGATGCGCCGGGGAGTGTGACTCTTTTTCGACTTCAATAATCGTCACCATCCTCCCGAATGATATTTTTAAAACACTTGTTCGCGCTGATGCGTCGCGCGTGTCTTTGGCAGCGTTTCGTGTTTAAGCCGACGAAAATTCGGGTCAATGGGTTTTATGTCTGTGCTATTTGCTTGTTTCGGTTCAGCCTCATTAAATGGACATCCTAATATTTTCGACAATTCGTATTGTTTTGTTAAAATAGTGTTTTGTGTTTGCTATTTACAAATGGTGTTTTTTATCCCCTTTATATTAAAAAAAAATTATTTTGTTAAAATAGTGTTTTGTTAAAAATGGTATTTTGTTTCAATACTGTTTTGTTAAAAATGGTATTTTGTTTCAATACTGTTTTGTTAAAAATTGTATTTTGTTTCAATAGTGGTTTATTGAAAAAGATATTTTGTTTAGTTTTTTGTTAAAATGTTTTTTGTTTTAACACGGTTTTGTTAAAAATTGCATTTTGATAAATTAGTGTGTTGCTAAAAAAAACTGTATTTTGATAAATTAGTGTGTTGTTAAAAAAAACTGTATTTTGTTTAAATAGTGGTTTATTGAAAATATATATTTTTAAAATAGTGTTTTGTTAAAAATTGTATTTTGCTTAAATCTAGTTTCGTTGAAAATCTAATCGTGTAAAAATCGCATTTTGCTAAGAAATCATTTTTATTAAAAATTGTATATTGCTTAAAAATGGTAATTTACTATTTTGTTTAAAAATTGTATTTTGCATAAAAAATGATATTTTGCATAAAAAATTGTATTTTGCTTAAAAATGGTATTTTTCATAAAAATTGTATTTTTCATAAAAATTGTATTTTGCATAAAAAATGGTATTTTGCATAAAAAATTGTATTTTGCATAAAAAATTGAATTTTGCATAAAAACTGTATTCACGTAGTATCCCTATCGCATGACACAACGTGGCCCTTCCTTTTGTCTTCTCAGTCTCAGCAATATTTACAACCATGGCCAAAGCTAAGGACTAAAACTACTCTACAAAATATGGAAATTTGTTGCATTCATAACCACGCTTAGAACTTTGATTATCTAAGACTATAAAACAAAACGTTTCGACCTTTTCTTTCCCGTCTGTATTTATTGCTACTTAGAAAGAATGATGAATAACTATGTTGAGACAATTAGTGGTCTTCATGGTCGAAGGTTCCGCTGGCACCAGTGGGAAGGTATATGGAAAACGTCAATCGCTTGGGAACCAATGGGGTACGGGGCTGGTTTGATTTTGTTTATAGGGGCGGAGCTTACTGGTAGAGAGTGAGGGAGATTGGAAACAACGCTGAAAATAGTATCCACATAGTCATTCTCCCCAAGTGCTAATAAATGATAGTTGGTGCGGCCTGTCATTTAAGACTCTTACGAAATCAGACCTTTTGTGACGGCGATTCATCCTAATACATTATACTATCAAGTCAAGTCAGACGACGCTTAGAATTAATGAGGCACTATAAAAGAGACTAATAAATACTCATGAGCGACCCCCCCCCCCCTTTGTTGGAATACATCTGTTCCTTCCAAAGGGATACAGTTTCATATGACTCACGGCTTAAGCTGTTTATACTTGGAAATCTTAAAATGGAGAAACCCTTTATCATTAGAGATACCAAACATTGGAGCTTCCATTTCCGCTGATCCAGCAGTCTTTGTGAGAATAAATTATATTATTCATTTAAATTACAGGGACCTAATTTACCAAATCATTCGCTGGGAGGTGTTGGAGGTATACATTTGGCAGAATTACGTACTAAAAACAACGGTGGTTTTAACAGGCTCAGAGAGATATTGGCAGTGTTGCCTGACGATTTCCCGGTCGATTTGAGAGATCGGCGGAACAAATAAATTAACCGGTAAAATTTAGATTAATCATAAAAATTTTGGTTAACTGTTTATTTACGAACATTTTATACGAATAAACAACGATTTAACATGCAAAAATAATCGGTTGGATAATTGTCGGTTATGAATAAAAATAAATAATTGGATAATATCTTATTCAAACGTCGATCTCTAGGCTAGATCTTCTTCTGTAAGTTAAAATACACCTTCAATATCAACTGAAAGCTATAGAAATTTAATCGGGTGACCTTACATTTTCTTCAAGGTCTAATTCCAATATTTTACTGTCAAAAATAATTTTAATAATTATTAAATTGACAATATATTTTTAAAATATCACGTGCTTCTTTTTTATAATATATATATATTATATTAAATTCCAATATAAATAAATAAAATAAAAAATTGTCGGAAAAAAATCAGAAAAAATCCTAGAAAATCAAAAATTAATCAGAAAAATCACAGAAATATAAAAAATGATCAGAAAAATCATAGAAAAAGAAAGATAATATGAAAATATGATAGAAAATAAAATAAATCAGAAAAATCACAGAATATAAAAATAATGAAAAAATCATAGGAAATAAATATAATCAGAAAAATCATAGAAAATTAACAATAATGAGAAAAAATCAAAGAAAATCAAAAATAAATGAATAAAGTCATCGAAAATTAAAAAATTATCAGAAAAAATCCATAAAAATCGAAAAATCATAAATTCATTTAGAATAAAAAAAAATATTTATAAGTCGGGAAAACATTTAGAAATCAGTTCATACTCTCTTTTAGTTATTTATTTATTTTCTAATTTATTGTTCCTTCTATGGATGAATTGTTTAAACGAATATATTTATGACGGCAAATTAATTATAAGTCTATGAACTGATCCAAATGTCTAGTTTGCCCAATAAAACCGCCTAATATAGAGAGATACTCTCTCATCTGGCAAACTCTCCGTTATTATATAGATCAAAAGTTACAATGACCTTTCAAAGGGTACCGCCCAGTGCGGGGGGCAGAGAATATAAGGAGGGGTGTCACTTCAAATACAACAAAATGATCAATCAGCCCGGCTATTTAAATGAGGTCTAGGACTACGGTTTCCCCTCTGGCCGCTGTTCCAACCTTCCCGCTCCATAATATAACAATAACATTGCTTTCCAATATACCAGTAAAACGTCTTTTCAAAGGGCCTGGGGAACCGCGACTTTCATAAAGAAAGGTACGACTTGAAAACAAAACTCCGGGGGGTATTTGTGATGGATTTTTACGTAATCCATCGAGAGCTTACGTAATGACAGCTCGCTATGATTTTAATTCAAACCTTTCCCCGACAAAAACTAAATCGTTTATTATACGTTTTTTGCCTTTCAACAAGGTCAACAGTCTTATACGCAAATTTAGACGCGAAATTGGGGTTATAATGAAAAATGGAAGAGAAAAACGTCAAGAAATCCTTGTAAATGTTTGGGAAATATACATACACGGGGTGTTATGATTCAATAATTTTGAATTTGTACTGATTTGTGAGGTCACGTCTTCATATTTAAATTGTGGTTTTTACCAAATTTAGAAAGAATGGTTGAAAGCTGCCATATTCTCTTAAACATTTCAAAAACATTTAATAATCATGAATTTGTTCTGATTTGTTATTTAAAAAAGTCCGTAATTGGTTTAAATTATGATCTTTACCAATTTTAAAGTGAATAGAATTAATAGTTGAATGCTCTCGACGTATACTTAAACATTTCAAAACGTTGAATCATCTTGAATTTGTATTGATTTGTGATTTAATAGAGGTTACGTAGTAATATGTAAATTATGAATTTTACCAAATTTTGAATGAAAGCTCTCATATACTTAAATTTAAATTTTGCTGTTTACCAAAATGTAGAATGAATACTAGAATGAATAGTTCATACACCAGAACATTTAAAAAAATATATAATCTTGAATTTATGCTGATACGTGATTTAATAGAGGTTACGTCTTAATATTTAAATTATGGTTTTTAACAAATTCAGAATGAATAAAATAAATAGTTCATATACTTAAACATTTAAAAAAATATATTAATAATCATGAATTGGTATTGATTTATGTTTTAATGGGGGACATTTAAATTATGATTTTTACCAAATTTAAAATGAATAGAGGAAAGCTCTCTTACACTTAAAGGCCTAGGATGTCTTCTGCCAGTTCTCCTTCAAGTTTTCTTCCCGCCGCGCAAATATCCTGGTGGTAGGCCAACCGCAGAACACGTTGGCCTACCACCAGGATATTTGCGCGGTGGGAAGAAAACTTTAAGGAAAACTGGCAGAAGACATCCTAGGCCTTTAATTAAGCATATAATAACTTTGAATTTGTACTGATTTGTGTTTTAATAGAGGTATAAGTCATAATATTGAATTTAGGGTATTTACCAAATTTCGAAAGAACAGTTGAAAGATATCGTATTTAAACATTTCGATCCAATTCGGCCTCCGAACAAATTAATGTTGACAAGAAGCATTCTCGAGATGACTGACAACAATGTCAAATTTGAGAAACACACTACGGTGAAAAAAAACCCACGCATTCTTAACTAGAATTTCCCCAATATCAAACCATGACCCCTTTTAATTTAAAGCATTTCCAACCATCCGTATCCAAGGTAAATCGTTTAAAGCAACCCCAAAATAAACTGAACATAAGGTAACAAACGTAAGAAACAACACTCCGGTACCAAACACGTCGTCCTCTCTTCCCGAAAAAATAATAATTTCCATAAAAATCGAATTTGCCGCGAGTGTTACCCGACAACGAGTAAAAGTACAAAAGCTCAGACATGAGATTAGAGGCGTTAAAAGGGTCCCTTCGAATTAAAGCCAAGGCCCGCGTTAATCTAATAAGCACAGGCTTAAAAAAACAAGCTATTCTTCCCAAGGTAGCGTACGTTTTACCGCTATAATTATGTCAGCTTATTTTCCCTCAATGACTGCGTACATTTTGCAAACTTTTCCACAGCTTTCGTCTTAAATTTAAATAATTGTAAAACCCTAACCAAAATTCAGAGTTAAATAAAACGACACAGAAGAGCATTTGGATTTTTATAAATTATCAGAAGCTGCAACGGAATTGACATTGCGTCAATTTTTCAAAAGTTTCCACAGTTTTTGTCTTACATTTAATGATTTAAATAATTGCAATTTCCTAGCCAGGATTCAGAGTTAATTCAGGTTAAATAGAAGAGCATTAAATCGATATAAAAGCACATAAATTGTAACGGAATCTACAATATTTTAATGCGTAAATTTTACAAATCGTTCCACAGTTTTCATCTTAAATTTAAATAATTACAAATTCCAAACCAACAAGCAAACATAGTACAATAAGGTTACATAGAAGACCATTAAATCGATATAAAAGACCATAGGTTTGCATGGAATTCACATTATTTAAATGCGTAAAGTTTGCAAATGTTTCCACAGTTTTCGTCTTAAATTTAAAAATTTCAAATTCTTAAGCAACAAGGAAACATAGTTTAATAACACTAAATAGAAAATCAGAAGCTGCAACGGAATTGACATTGCGTCAATTTTTCAAAAGTTTCCACAGTTTTTGTCTTACATTTAATGATTTAAATAATTGCAATTTCCTAGCCAGGATTCAGAGTTAATTCAGGTTAAATAGAAGAGCATTAAATCGATATAAAAGCACATAAATTGTAACGGAATCTACATTATTTTAATGCGTAAATTTTACAAATCGTTCCACAGTTTTCATCTTAAATTTAAATAATTACAAATTCCAAACCAACAAGCAAACATAGAACCATACAGTTACATAGAAGACCATTAAATCGATATAAAAGACCATAATTAATAAGCACAGGCTTAAAAAAACAAGCTATTCTTCCCAAGGTAGCGTACGTTTTACCGCTATAATTATGTCAGCTTATTTTCCCTCAATGACTGCGTACATTTTGCAAACTTTTCCACAGCTTTCGTCTTAAATTTAAATAATTGTAAAACCCTAACCAAAATTCAGAGTTAAATAAAACGACACAGAAGAGCATTTGGATTTTTATAAATTATCAGAAGCTGCAACGGAATTGACATTGCGTCAATTTTTCAAAAGTTTCCACAGTTTTTGTCTTACATTTAATGATTTAAATAATTGCAATTTCCTAGCCAGGATTCAGAGTTAATTCAGGTTAAATAGAAGAGCATTAAATCGATATAAAAGCACATAAATTGTAACGGAATCTACAATATTTTAATGCGTAAATTTTACAAATCGTTCCACAGTTTTCATCTTAAATTTAAATAATTACAAATTCCAAACCAACAAGCAAACATAGTACAATAAGGTTACATAGAAGACCATTAAATCGATATAAAAGACCATAGGTTTGCATGGAATTCACATTATTTAAATGCGTAAAGTTTGCAAATGTTTCCACAGTTTTCGTCTTAAATTTAAAAATTTCAAATTCTTAAGCAACAAGGAAACATAGTTTAATAACACTAAATAGAAAATCAGAAGCTGCAACGGAATTGACATTGCGTCAATTTTTCAAAAGTTTCCACAGTTTTTGTCTTACATTTAATGATTTAAATAATTGCAATTTCCTAGCCAGGATTCAGAGTTAATTCAGGTTAAATAGAAGAGCATTAAATCGATATAAAAGCACATAAATTGTAACGGAATCTACATTATTTTAATGCGTAAATTTTACAAATCGTTCCACAGTTTTCATCTTAAATTTAAATAATTACAAATTCCAAACCAACAAGCAAACATAGTAACATAAGGTTACATAGAAGACCATTAAATCGATATAAAAGACCATAGGTTTCCATGGAATTCACATTATTTAAATGCGTAAAGTTTGCAAATTTTTCCACAGTTTTCGTCTTAAATTTAAAAAATTTCAAATTCTTAAGCAACAAGGAAACATAGTTTAATAACACTAAATAGAAGATCATATATGTTGTAATGGAATCGACATTATTGAAATGTATAAATTTAGCAAATCGTTCTACAGTTTTCGTCCTAATTTTAAATAATTTTAATTTCCTAACCAATATGCAAACATAGTTAAATAACCCTAAGTAAGGTTAAATAGAACAGTAATAAATAGATATAATAACACATAAGGAATCAACATTATTTAAATAACCATTTAGGAGAATAATTGAGGGGGGGAGAACGAGTAAGGTCGATATGATTTTGTTTACTTCGACAAAAATGTCGGTACGCGTTTCGTGGGTTGTTTCAACGCGTGACTCTCGTAGGAATTTTGTTCCTACATTCGCGAAAATACGATAAGGTAGAGGGTTCTTTAACCCCCCTTTTTACACAAACACACCCACGATATGACGAAATAGAATTATACGGCTGCTTATTTGCGCTGAAGCACTCTTTAGCGAAAACTTTGAAATCTTTTGAACTCGCTGAAGTCATTCTTAGCACGATGTACGCCCGAGATAAATATGGCGACCTAAACGACGATTAAGACTCGAAGGAAAAACATTTAAAAATAAACCAGCTACTTATTATCGATATCATAAGTCAAATAACAACATTAAGTATGACAATTAGCAAAAACGTTTGTCGTGTTTAGAGGTCTGAATAATTCTTGGTTATGGATAAATATAAACAATCGTATAATTTCTTATTCAAACGCCGACCTCCAGTCGTGTTTATTATCGGGTATGACGCTGTATAAATTCTGAATCTAAAGTGATTAATATAATTTATATAAATTACTATCGACTTCATGTTAAGAGCTATAACGCAGTGCAGAGCCCCCTAGTGTCTAAAATATACCCAAGGACGATAATATACTACTTAATTCAGTTACAAGTCCACGTCGGAGTTGGAAGAGAGTGTCAGTGTCAAAAAATTTATGGTCACAAAATAGCATTAAATAGGAAGTCTCATACCTATAGTTCTATGTTCCTTATGCTTAGACAAATATTGGTTGTTATACATAGTTTGCATCCCTACGTCATCAATGACGCAGTTCCAAATATAGATATATGAATTACGAAAAAAAAATTAAATTGAGCAAGAATAAACCATAAAATGCCGCCATTTTGCTGGTGTTGATTTCTAAAACGTGAAAGTAAATGTAAAGGGATCACCACAAAGGCCTAGTTTGATAAACTTTCCCAACTTATTTTCATAGATATTCTGGTCGTCATTTGCTATTTTATTTAAATAACCTGGTTTTAAAATCTTATCTAGTTTTTTAAGGCCCATAACGACATTAATTTAAAAACTTCAAAGCATAAATCTAATTTTCGTACGTTTTGTCGCTTTGATGAGATTACCAACAAAATGGCTACCTATTTAGTAGCTACGCGCGAATTGGTTTGAAATTTTAATGTCCCTTCCCGGTTTCCATGGAGACCATAGGCCTCTCCCTTAGGTGCAAACTATGTATTATGTAGCTCATTCGACACAAAATGCGTAGAAGTTCAGTTCAGTTTTTGCTTAAAAACAGGATGCCTCTTCGAAATTTACCCTTATGTGACAGAGTTGCCAGTTGGGCTATTTTCTCGCCCGATTGGGCTCCTTTTTAGAGCACTACGCGGGAAAAAATGTCTTGGGCGGGAGGCGGATATTTGGGCTTGTTTTCATGGTTTCGACCGTTTCCATGAAATAGCGGCAGCACAGCGGTCCAGGGAGTAATTATATCAAAGAATGGTTAACACGAGAGGAAAGTTGAATGACTAAAACCTCAACTCCTTCAAAAACGGAGTAAGAGTATAATTATAAAAGGGAGACTAGGGCATGAAGTTGAGAACGGAAAATTTCACGGAAAGCCCAGGAATGCCTTTATCATCGAGCTATCATTTCCGCTGTCTCTTTAGTGCCATAAACCATTGACCACTTAAGGGGAAAACCGTTTCTTGAAAAAATATGGAGTTTTGAGTCAAAATATTATAAGTCTACAATATTATAAACTTATGAAAATACTTGTTCTGGTGTTGTTATTTTTTATATACGGTAATTATTTAAACAAACTTTGAGCTACTAGATAAAATTTGTCTATAAATTATGGGCGAGAAGTTGGGCTCTATTTTGAAAAACATTTTCAACGGTGGGCGGTTTTTGGGCTTGTTTTATTTCTTTTGGGCTGCAGGATATAAATTTTATCTGGCAACTCTGCTTATGTCCAGGGCTTTTCGTAGTAAAACGTCATCGATACGTCACCCGTGACGCAGCAGCAAAATCAAAACCAGAATTCCAATTTTACTTTATAGAAAGGCCCATTTTCGATTGAAATTAACAAGAGGGCGGGATAGAGAATCGTTTTAAGTTTATCGTAAATTTGGTCATTGTACTCGTCAAGGATTATAATTATGATTATTATGGTTCTTATGTCGATACCCGTTGTGGTAATTACGCTCATAACCCCACAACTATTTGTTATTTGTTAAATATGGTATTTCCGTTTAAGGGGAACGCCAAACGCATTGTAATACAACGGGGTATACTAGTTTACTAAGTACATTTATTCGAATTTCAATCGTCCGAACGGTGGTACAAATGTCCGAATGATCATTTGTCCGAATGCCGGAAAACAGGATCGTATGTCCGAAAACGTATTTCATTTGCCCGAAAAATTTATCACAACATTTGTTGGTGATTTAGTCGTTCAATTTCTGTTAACTTTACTGGCGAATTTCATTTGTTCGAATAATCGTTTGTCCGTTTTTTCGAACATTAGGAATTGTTTTTTTTTTAAATATTGCTAATATAAGAAAATAGTAAAATTAACCGAAATAACAAATGTTTCAATGGTTCAAATTGGACAACTTGTTTGTTTCATTCGTCCGAATCGGTAGCATCACTTGTCCGAATTCTGTTGCTAAATTAGTATTTCTTATTGCTGTTTTTTTTTTGGTCCGGATTTTTTAGTGCAAGAATAAAATGTAAAATATTTAAATAATAAACGGATATAAGCATTATAATGTCTAATAATTTTATCCCATTATGTCCATTTTCCTTTGCCGATATAGTAAGTGGGAATTGCGTTGAATGTTGTGGATATTTAAGGTTAGGTTAGGTTAGGTTAGGTTCACGTTAATGTTACTATTTTCTTATATTAACAATATTTAAAAAAAAACAACCAATTCATAATGTTTGAAAAAACGGACAAACGATAATTCGAACAAATGAAATTCGCCAGTAAAGTTAATAATAATAAATTGAATCACCAACAAAAGTTGTGATACATTTTCGGGCAAATGAAAAACGTTTTCGCGGACATACGATCCTGTTTTCCGGCATTCGGACAAATGATCATTCGGACATTTGTACCACCGTTCGGACGAATGAAATTCGAACAAATGTACCCAAATCAATACAACGATGAAATTTCCGAAAAAAAGGGAAAAAAATAACAGTTGTGAAACTGTGCTACGAGTTGATGTGAGGATAACTTTACGCGTTCGTCACCCGCGTGTGTGTACTACAAGTTGACAGGAAAAAGTAAACAACTCGTGCATTCAATATAATACATATTGCAAATTCATATCCACAATACTGCTCGATACTACGACGCAAAATATTTATTACTTACCTGAGTCACCTCCACATTTGTCGGGAAAACGAAAACAAAATAATATTAATATGGCAACAATGCTTTTGACCTGCTGAAATCCCTTTGCTTGGCAGCGCTAGAGCTGGGTGGAACATATAAATTAACTATTATATATTATTCATAAAAATTTCGGTTAACAGTTTATTTTTTGATATTATTCGCGGTTATAAAAATAATTAATATGCAAAAAATACGTTTTTATTCATATAGTTTTTGGTTATATGGATAATAACAAATGAAAGGGATATTTATATCCAAACCCCGAACTCTAGGCAGCGCTTTTTATTCACAACGACAATGGCGTTGATTTTTCGATCATTAATTTAAATTATCGACTATTAATAGGGTGGTATTCAGTGGAAAGGCACATACACTAAAAGATTTGTATACCCCCGTACCGTTAACATGGGGTACGTGATATTTTGTATGCATATTTTTTATTAATTTTTTAATAAATAAGTGGTATTCAGTTATTCACGAGAAGATGGCGGCCATTGCTCTAAGGTGGATAGTTATGGGGGAAAGAGGGATGACACTAGCCTTCCACTACAGCGATGATGACGTAACGAGAATACACCCTATTGTGCCACCCTCACCAAAATCCTGGCTACACCTCAGTCTATTATTTTAATTAAAGACAGAACAATATTCAAATTTAATTTATGTATAATTAAAAAGATGTTTCGGTGTAAGTTTTTTAAATTTAAAAGTTTCATAAAATTAGTGAAAAACCTTTAGCAATACCTTTTCAACCGCGCAGCCAATTTGATTTCCATATGAATATAGTTTTTTAAGATATATTACAATTAGCATGAAAATGCTTTTTTGCTAATTTTCAATAAAGCCCCATACTTTTATTTAAATAATTTGTAAGCATTTTATAGTTTGCTCAAAGCTATAGTCTTCATTGGTGGTGTCGAATTTATTACTTTCATTTCAACAGGAAATATTTCTTACACCTTTAAAAAGTGTAGCTAGCTAGATAGAGGAGTTTTTAGCACTCGGTTTTTAGATAACATATTATATTTTGTAAGTTGAACATAGCTTTAAGGCAGCAAAATTCCGTCACACTTAAGCGGTAGAAAACGGTTTTAATCGAATTAAAACGTTCTGAATCGATACACTGAATCATCCAGCCCCGAAACGTCCCATACACTGAATCATCCAGCCCCGAAACGTCCCATACACTGAATCATCCAGCCCCGAAACACCCAAGACAAAGAATTATCCGGCACCGAAACGCCCACGTCCCCAACACCGAAACGTTCTAGACACCGAATCATCCGACACCGAAACGTCCTAAATACAAAATCGTTCTGGACATGATCAAATCGTCCTTAAAAATGGTAACCATGGAACGCCCTATTAGGGCGGCCCTAAAACCATAAGTAAAAATAAAATTTTGTATCCTGATAGAATTTTTTTTAATTGATCTACAAATAAATTGATTCCCTTTAATACGTAAATATTTCCAAAATGTTGAAGTTTCAAGGGCAATATATGAAAAATAAAAAGAGACAACGTTTCTACTGCCACTATTCTGATAACATTTTTTGTTTTAATTGAAACATTAGCTCGATCCCCGTCATTCGATACATTCATTAATTTTATAAATACAAATTCAAGGTCATTTAAAATGGAAAACTTTTCCATTACCGAAACACAAACTAAATGGTTCGAATTTTTGGTAAACATCGTGTTATTCACTACCCAAAATAAAATTATAAACCAATAAACTAATCGAAGAATGTTTGGCGTATTCGCGTGACGTCATCATAGCTATAGTGGAGGGCTAGTGTCGACAACTTTCTCCCTCTCATACCCTGCCTTAGAGCCATGGCTGCCATTTTGTCTACATTCCTCGAGAATAGCACACATAGGAATCCCCGATCCTTCGATCGAAACCTTGAAAATTTAACGAAATGAAGGTAAAATAAAAAATCAAGGTAAGACGCGAAACCCAAACAACGAAGAACTTCTTTATTGGCGTTTGCCTGCTAAGCATTTTAATCGTTAAACGAAGCAGACTAGACCTTCCTCTTTAACTCAAACCGTCAACAACAAAAGAATATATCCACTGAAAGATTTAGAAATTGAATACGGTGACCTTACAGATTTCGACGACAGTTTTTCAAGGCTCGTTTCCAACAATTTATAAAACATTTCCTAACTTGTCTATACGCCAGACTCGCCAGGTAACTTCGCGGAAATATGTTCTAATTATTATTAAATAAACGATGGATTTATTAAGAAATCACCTTGTGCAAAGGACTCGATCCAGTCGCGTGTAATTAAAAACAACCCGACCTAGAAAAACGGTATATAAATTAGATTTTATAGGTCGACCTCCACTCTCTTACAATTACCAGTTTCGATTTGCAAATATTGAAATTCAAACATTTATAATTGAAAAAAATATTTTAATTTGCACTATATTAAATTAAAATGGAGAGTTACCGATTTCATTTTTAACGGAAAATGACCACCAGGATAAGGTAAATGTTAATTAGTTTGGTCCACAAGTTTGTCCCACTGATTGATAATTAAATAAACAGTGTGAACTTCAAAATTGGGGAATCTGCGCAACGTTTTTAGAGTAGGTGACTAATTTCTGGGTGTATATTTTTTATATATCCAACTATTTGAAATTCAACCAATGAAATTGAGTTATTTGAGTGACGTCACTTTAACCCGTCGTCTGCTTAGTATATGATATTGTTGTTATCGAAATAGCAGCTAATTCTTTCTGTGTTTTGTTTAAATGGCAAAAATAATTTTTGACAGGTTTAATTCAGAAAATAGTATAGAAGAGAGAATAGCAGACTATAATAAAATGTAAATAATCCAATAGTTGATTTTATAAAATGTCTATACGCTTGCCCAACTTGTTGAAATGTTGCCCTGGAATAGTTCAGCCAATGCCTAAGAATGAGTTCATAAACTCTTTAGTGGGAGAGAAAACGGATCCACAGCTGAAGCGGGGAGGCAACAATTCAACAAGATGGCCAAGGTTATTTTATAAAAAGAACTATTGGAGGAGCCCAAAACGTTAGCCCTCACGTGGGCAACAAAGCCAACAATTACGACGAACCAAAATTGATTTGTTTTGGTGGAAAGGTGTGACCATCATAGAGTGACCAGTCAGTCGGTACATTGGACATGATCAAATCAGTGGCGTAGCCACGGGAGCACAGGGGGCACATACCCCCCCCCCGAAACGTATGGTCGTACGTACAAATAGTTTTATTTTTTTACTTTTTTTCAAGGGTGTTGCCCCCCCCCCCCCCCGAAACAAAATCCTGGCTACGCTACTGGATCAAATCGATTTCTCCAATAAAATATTAAAATCTTAACTATATTTAACTTAAGTAAATGCGATTACGTCGCAATTTGTAAGCGTTATGGGTGGGCAGCCTTAAAAAACAAGACATAACCTCTAAATAAACCCTTCAAAATAAACTTTTCGAAATTATTTCATTAAAACCGGTTCTACTAAAACCATCCTAACTTTAACAAGCACTGTCTCCCACCCTTAGCTATTCCTGGACGTAAAAGTGACGTTCAGTGACGTGGCTACCTTTACAAAATATCAACCAAAATTGAAAACACGCTTACAACTATACCCACGTAAAGGTATTATAACCAAGGATGTATACGTGTTAACGGAGAATACGAAGAGGCAACTATTGTCTTTATTTTCAATGATGCCCTGCAGATATTCTCCGCCTACAAGTAGAAAGCGAGGAGTGCTTCCCCCCTTACCGACAAAAATGGGGAAAGATTACGCTAGGAAAAGCTGTGGGTGTGGTTTTTCTTACGGGCATCAGGAGTGGAACAGAGTGCTGCCAACGTATTCTCTACTAGTGAAAACATTCTTGCTATAAGTATATCATTTTTGGAGGTTTCTGAGCGCCTACCACACAAAAAAGACGAATAACAAGTCCGCCTACTATTTAAACTTCAGGTAGCCAAAATCGTGATGACCAGATGGTTCTTACGGCTTTTTAATACACAAAAGAATGAAGAAAAAAACTAAAATCTTCTACAACACTCTCCACGAAGATAAAATAATGTATATAAAAATCAAGGTAAAGAAAGGTAATTTTCTTTTTATTTATGGCAAAGATTGTGAACCGTCAGTGTTTCTTTTTTTAAACTAAACACGATTTTGATGTATAAGGCCAATCACAGCGAGGTAAATTATGCAAAAACGAGATCATCCGTCTGCCGCGAACGGGGAAAAATAACAAAGAGGTTAAGCGGTTGACGTTTCAACAATGAACGTCTGGACTTATATCGTTTTTCACACGACGTTTCTACTATAACATAAAATAACATAACTACCCATTAGTATACTGATGATTGCATAAGTATATAACCATTGTTCATATAAGTGTGACAGTTCACTATCTTACTGGGTGTTACATTATTACTGAGACCATAGCATACTATCAAAAGTGGATTATTGGATATGACTACATACAAAAAGTATCGCTCTCGCCGTCGGCCAAGAAACGTGTTATTTCTATCTCATAGGCGGATGAATACCATTTTCCCTTCAGAGTTGAAGCCGACTATCGCAGGTACAAACGACCTTATAGGGGTTCTGCCGTGATTAAAAAGAGTTCAATGAATTTCTAGAGGTCGGGGTAGATCTCAAAATTATTCGTAAAACGTTTTGATCAAGTAATTTATATTTCTGTATTATCCGATTAATTTTTTGATAAATTTGTAAAATTAATCGGAAAAACGACGTTTTTTTCGATAAAAAGCTCAAATTTTACGAATAACACATGTTTTTTAATCATTTTCCGAAAAATTAACCGGTAAATTTCTTTGTTTACATTTTTTCCCGAAAAAAATCCATTTAATCATGGATAATGATTAACCGTTACCGACCTCAGAATTTCAGTCGTAAAATTCGAGATATCTTTAAAATTTGCTTTCTAAAACTAATTGTTATTTCAATAATTCAATTTTATTTATTATGTAAATAATTATTAGTTCAATTTGTATTTAAGAATAACAATTTGATCCCGTAATGCAATATTGGGGCAAGGCTTGACTGAACTGACTTTTCAGTTGCGCGTTTTACCCTGTGTCGATTGTGGTTTTAATACAACTGCTAACTGGGCTGCAGTTTTCTTTCGCGGAATTTTAAATTTTCAAATTCGTATCTAAATTAACTAGAGATACGAATTGGTAATTTACCCTGGTAATTTACGCGGTAAATTACCCTGGTAACAGTAATTGGTGGGGTGGCGGAGTGGTTAGCACTTTCGCCTCGCAGCAAGAGGAACCGGGTTCGATCCCAACTTGTGGCACTGGGTGAAAACTCGGAACAACTCCTTCTGCGTTGAGTTTGCAAGTTCTCTCCCCACTGGTTTAAGGGGTTTTCCCCCGAGATCTTCGGTTTCCCCTTCCATAAAAACTTGTTGAGGTTAACGGTAATAGTTAGTGTAGGGAGCTGTTGGCTCGCGTGGCTTGCAGGGCTTGCTACCACCCTCCTACGCATTGTAACCTGGCCACCTGAATTAAAGGCTTTAAAAGTCGCTCGATGACTTAGGCCTAGGGTGGTGCCTTGGGTATTAGCCTAGCTGATTATTATTAATTTACAATTTTCTCAGGAAAATTACGAAAATGGTAATTACCAGGGTAATTTACTGTGGTAAATTACCATTTCATCGTATTCGTGTTTCACTGTTACTCAATTTTCTTTGATCTTTCGGGCTAAAATGTACCAAAAATACGTCGCACAAGATTACAAAACTCAAAACCTAACGTTATTCGCGTTGTAGTGTATTTTTGCATCGTTTAATAATGTAATTTCACTCCAGCAAACACTAGATCATAGGCATAAACCGCGTAACGCACTAACTCGAAGAGCTAGGCACCGCTGCGCCACCTAGATTCGGTTTGGTTGCGAATTTCCAAGGAGTCGAAGGCCGTGTTAGAATAGTTTGATACGTTTAATAGGAAGAATACTTATGTCTAGTCCTGTTTATACCGGTTCAATTAACTATCGATGAATCCGACGATGTTGAAAACGATAGTGAGTACCCTGAGGAATATGATGATACTGATCATTAATCTCAAAATGAAGATAATTGAACATTTTTGGGCATTTATAACCTATTGTGGTAATTTATAAAATGTATAATACCCAACAAAAGCGTTTCTTCTTTGTATTCCTTGTTTTAATCGTAAAAAAAAACTTTTTTCTAAAAAAAATAAAATTACGGTAATTTACCACAACACGGTAAATTACGCGGTAAATTACCGCGTAATTTACTGATTTCCTAAATTACGTTAATTTAAGAACTCTAAAATTAACTAAAACTTAATTTAACTCACGCCAAACAGCTACAACCTCCCAATTTTCGCTACGATAATGAATAACACCCGGACCGGGTTGACCTTCTGACTGTACTACTTTTCTTTAAGAATCACGTGGTTTAGCGGTTCGAGTTCTTATTGGATAATCAAAATTACGCGTTGTCTGCTATTATTTATGCTTCAGAAATATCATGACCAGTATAGCCAAAGGTACGAAATCAAGTGGGAGCGACACTTATTGTATGAAGTCATATCCACTTTTGATACTACATTCAATTTTTTTCAAAAGTGACATAATTACAAATCTTATACTAATTTTGGAAAGTTCTAACCAACTGAGAGCATTTTCTATAGAATGACCGCACATTTTTAGTGGACTAAATCATGAGGTCTAATAATTACTATATGCCTCGTTTTCATAGTAACCCTTGTAGGTTGCGTATTTTTCTCACTAGGGGCGTTTATCTTTTTGTGGTATGACGTTAATTCTACACATCAATAATTATTTCTACTAACTGATACAATTATGGAAGATAATTATATACTAATGTTAAAACTAATTTGGCTGCTCTGTCGACGTTATATCTACGTCACTCCACACAGCTATCAATAACAGGGGCGTAGGAACGTTCTAGAAGTTGGAGGGGGCAAAGATAAACGAAAAGTGGTCTGGAGAATGGTTTTGAATTCCTAATGGTGTGTAGCTTCTCCAAATGCATGTGTACTGTTTACTACTATGTAAATTGGCGGGAAAGACTGAAATTTAAACACAGTTGAGGTTCTATTATCTGTATATGCTTTTAAAATGATAATTTGAGCCTTTTGAAAATTTCAACTGACCAAAATGTTGGAGGGGGCAATAACATTAGTTGCCCCTAACAACAAAATTCTAGGTAGGGGCATTGCCCCCCTGCCCCTACGCCCCTGATCAATAATTATTTCTACTAACTGATACACTTATGGAAGATAATTATATACTTATGTTAAAGCTAATTTTGGCTACTCTGATAAAACGGTCTGGAGTTCCCGTTAAATCTTCTTCAAGACTTGGTTTAATTTCTATAAAATACGTAAAGTGTTTATATGAATTTGTGTTTATTCTATTTTGGGAATTAACTCTTGTTCCCACTGCTACGAGTGTTCCCTGACAGCGAAGGTCAACGGTTAAATTTAGACTTCCTACGAATGAGAAAAAATGTAAACGATTTTAAAGGAAATTTCTATTGAGTGTTTACGGTTGTACTCTCCCAGACAACTGCTGGAAAAATCGTTATGATTTTTACGCGATTCCATTTGACATTTGTAGCGACTATTTATAACGCCGTTGTTATGGAAACGTGCGTGTATCAAAATGATCTTCCCATTGAATAAGGTTTACATTATATTGTTTACGTAACATTTTATAGATGGTTAACTTTTCGTCGCGGTTGACGTCACTGAGCTGTAGTAAATTTGTTGTTTACTTTAAAGCTCACAAACTCAGCTCTAAAACTACGTAACTCGGATTTAATTACATCTGCAATTTTAGTACGCTTGAGTATGTGTATGGTGTATAGTATAGGGAAATAACAATCTGCAGCTTCGGCTGTGGCCGCCATGTTGGGTAGAATTTTTTATAATAGGAAAAAGCATGGGTGACGTCGTGTGACGTAGAACTGTTAGCTCCCTATATAGATCGAGTATGAACTAAATAAAAAAAACTCTTCTACTAAAACGCGCTACGTCTAAGACCCCCAACAACCGAAATTGCTTAAGAAATACTAACCCCCTTAGGCTTCCAAATTACAATATCACTATAAACAAAATTTCTTTCAAAATTAAGCCACTTTTTTTACCTCTAAATAACTAACCAATACTATTATAAATAAGAAAACACTTATTAAATTGGTAGTGTATCTTAAAAGAGAAAAAATCCCATTTGCGCGTGCTCCCCTCTCACGTTGTTGTTTGTTAAGTTAACAAAGTGACGTCAAAAAACCGTCAGCCACATCGAGACGAAAATCTGCCGCGATAAGCATTCCAAGTATAGAGTTATGGATTCCGGTTTTTTTTATAATAATCAGCTAGGCTAATACCCTCGGCACCACCTTAGGCCTAAGTCATCCAGCCAGTGGTGTAGTCCTAAAAAAAAAGAAACGGGGCGCTACCTGGGTACGGCCAACTTCGATTTCGCACGTAATCGAAGTTGGCGCTACAGGAGAGTCGGTAGCAGCTAAGACGTTGAATACGCATATTTTTGATTGCCTTAGTAGTGATGTTGTTGAAGCAGTAATGAATGTACACAATGTATGCATAATGGGTGACTTCAATGGTCACATATCAGAGTATGGGACAGAGAATTTAATTGGTCGTCAACTGAAGCAGTTTGCTGAAGAGTTTGGGTTGACAATTGGTAATCTATCTCCTACCTGTAAGGAAAGATATACTTGGCAAAATTCGAGAGTTCAAACTACAGTGGTTTATATTTTATATAATGAGGCCTTGGAGGATTTTGTTACAAAATTAGAGATTGATAAAGCTGGCTCAAAAAGCGTGACAAGTGATCATAACAGCATACTACTAGAGGCAGATTTTCACATCGACAGTCCCTAGCCAAAGAGGATAGAAGTGAGGTTATTCTAGGTCACTGGACATCCTATAAAGCCGCTAAGGAAAATGCAAAAGCTGTGATAGCAAGGGAAATTAAAATAGTCAACTTCAAAATGGAAAATGAAATTGAGAGAGCTGCCAAAGACAAAGGGCGAAAGTTCTGGGAACTTATGGATATACATGAAATCTTTGAAAAAACAGGGGCGGGCAGTGGAAAAGACTTTCAAGGGGATTAGGGCCAAGAATGGATCACTATTGTGGGACAAAAAAACTATCTCTATACGAATCATGGAGTACATTGCAGAGCTAGAGGTTGAGTTACTGTCAGGATCAGTACCAATGCCTGATAATGCCCTAACGAGTTGTAATCTGACTACAGAATCCCCAAGTAACACCAACTAAGTATCAACCCCCGAGGATGATTTCTCCATCCAGGAATTAAATATGGTTCTGTTCACTTTGAAGACAGGGAAGGTGGCGGGAATGGATGGCGTATATGCGGAGTGTCTAAAGGCACTGGGACCCGGTGCAAGATCGACACTATGCTTCCTCTTAAATACCATTAAGGGAGGTAAAACCATACCCCAGTCTTGGCTCACTGCACGGGTATCGCTTATCTATAAAGGTAAAGGTAAAAATTCAATGAACTTAGGCTCATATCGGCCCATTGCTGTGCCCTCGGTAATCTACAAAGTGTATGCTATGCTGTTAAAGGGTCGCCTCACTGCTTTTTTGGAGAACAATCGTGTGCTCTGCGACGCTCAGGGCGGCTTTCGTCAGGACACACAGATTGGAGACCATTTATTCGTCATCACACAGCGAATTGATCTAACTAAAAAAATGTCTACCCAGCTGGAAATTGCATTTCTGGATCTAAGGAAAGCTTATGACAGCGTTGACCGTCACAAATTGTGGGAATGTCAGAATTCCAAGGCAGTTCCGGATACACTGAAATCAGAAATTGAGGCGCTGTACACGGAGTGCAGGTATACTTACCACCTAAATGGAACGGAAACTGAAGAAATTGAGAGCCGCGTTGGCCTACGGCAAGAATGTCCGCTGTCCGCCACGCTGTTCAGTGTATTTCGATGATTTGGATCACGTGCTTATGGACGCTGGCTGCGGTGCTACGCTTCGGGGGTCCATGGACCACCGGTCTGATTTGGTTGTGTCATGCCTGTTTTATGCAGATGATATTTTACTGCTCTCAAACAAGCACTCCGATCTACGGCCACTGCTTGACGTATGCTCTGATTTTGCCAGGAATAGAAATTTGGTCTTCAGCATGGAGAAATCAAATACAATGAGCCTTTACGCGGATAAAAATGACCCCCAGCCCTATGTCCTCAACGGAAAATGTATGCCACAGGTGACTCGTTATACATACCTTGGGATAACTATTAGTAGCAATGACCATTACCTAACAACCATGGAGGAGACAGTGGCTAGTAAAAGCAATAAGAGGCGTTGGGCGGTCCGTAATCTCTCAGAACATTCCTACAAGAAATACTCCGTAGGCCGCACACTCTGGAAGAGTGTAGCGGTTCCAACCATAACATATGGCAATGAAGTAGTATGCTACTAGGCAAAGACTAGAAACATACTAGAGCGATCTCAAAGATTGGTAGGCAAAACAGCACTGAATGCAGGCCCATTTGCAGCTAATACTGCTGTGGACGGAGAAATCGGATGAAATACAATGGCTACAAGAGAGGCTCTTAGCGAGATTAAGTACCTGGGAAGGCTCGAATTTATGCACCTAAGTCGTTTAGCTTGTAAAATGTATACGTATATCCGTGCAGGTGGACTGAGTACGGAGTGGACGCGTGCCATTGAACGTATTGACCGTCAATTTTGTGGGGGATCAAAGAGAGACCGGGCGAGTTCCTATAAGGAATGGGTGGAAAAGGAGGTAAAGAAACGGGCGCTAGTACTCTGGAAAACACAAGTTGGTGGAAAGAAAAGCTTGTGCCATTATAAAGTCAAAAAGCAGCTACAATGGTTCATGGGGAAGTGGCCTCGTCTTCCAAGCCCGTACTGGGGCTCTCCTTACCAGCAAACGTCAGGTAGAGCTGTTAGGTCCGAATTTTTGCACTGCACTTTGCAAGCTATGTGGATTAGTCGACGAAGACCTGTACCATGTACTGTTGGAAGGTCCTGAGACAGAAGTGGACCAGTCTATTTGGGATTGGCGGGCAGATAATTTTGGGAACCCGCTTAGCGTAAATCTTGGACTTAAGGGTGCAAAGTGGGATTTCGCTGTGGTGCAGAAAATCCTGGAAATCTGGCAATGTAAAAGGAACAAACTTCGGTCGCTCTCCTAATCACCAATGTAAATATTGTAAATAACATAAATTTTAAAGCTCAAAGTTTGTAAAAAAAGAAAAAAAAGAGCTATTTTACCTTGTAAATATTATTTTATTTTGTAATTTTAATGCTGCGCTCCCACTGGAGCCGCCCTGTTTCAAAAGGGTATATTGAATTATACGGCAACAATAAAACCTAAAACCTATAAATGTACATTCAACTTCGATTTTTAGCGTGATCGAAGCTGGCCGTACCTAGGTAACTATTTGAAATTGTTATGGTATTTATAATAAACTCACACAACCTTTATTCGAGAAAAATGATTTACGAAATAGTAGCAAGGCGCGCCCTGGAAAGTTGAAAAAAAGAGGCAGGGCGCGCCCTGGAAAAATGGAAAAACCAAGGCGGGGCGGCGCCCTGCCTTTGAAAAAAGCACCGGGGCGACGCCCTGGCCCGCCCTGGCCCGACTACACCACTGCATCCAGCGACTTTTGAAGCCATTACTTAAGGTGGCCAGGTTACAATGCGTAGGAGGGTGGTGGCAAGCCCTGCGTGCCACGCGTTCGAGACAACAGCTCCCTACACTAACTATTACCGGTAACCTGTTGATATAAATTGGTATTGTACATTACTGGATTTCCCATTAGGCACATTTCTAGGCCTGGGGTGGAAAATTTACTTCTTCAAATAATTTTTTTTTTAATTTTTAGGGCGCAATTTTTATTAGTGCCTAGGTCGGAAAATTTGTAAATCCGAACACTGGTAGTGTATCTTAAAATAATTGATAGCTTAAGGTCCCGTATATAATTAACAGACCGACAATAGAGGGGGGAAGCTGTGGCCATTTTCAGATTATTTGGTTTTTCCACCAAATATGGAGGTAAGAAATTCATATTTGAAAAACATACTATCGAATTAAATTTACAAAAAAAAGTATTATACGAACTCATCTATGCCAAAAGATACTACACTTTAATGTTAGTCAAATGATGAAGAAGGTTATCATGAAATATAAAAAAAAAATTGATTTATACGCCTATATTAAAAGGTGGGTAAAATGTCCCACCTGCGAAATTGGAATTTATGTGGGGACGAATTTCCTGTCTTGCGTAGTTTCGTGTTTTCGGTTTAAAATCGTCTGCGTTTCAGATACTATAACGCTCGAAACAAAAGAAACTATAACGCTCGAAACAAAAGAAACTATTTACATTAATATTAATTGATACAATGATAGTGCCCGAAAAACGAAAATAAAAAAACAGAATTTAAAAAAAAAAATACATATGAAGCGACAGTAATAAAATTTTAAAAAAAGACTAATTGCAAATAATGCTGAAATGAACAACAGTTCAGCCCCAGTTTTTGATCCTTGATATTAACTTTTATTTTTTTAACACTCGCCAAATTCTCGAAACAAGCCTATATAATGCTAGTGAAATAATTTTGAGTAGAATAGTTGATTTTATAAAATGTCTTTACGCTGGCCCAACTTGTTGAAATGTTGCCCAGGAATAGTTCAGCCAATGCCTAAGAATGAGTTCATAAGCTCTTTAGTGGGAGAGAAAACGGATCCACAGCTGAAGCGGGGAGGCAACATTTCAACAAGATGGTCAAGGTTATTTTATAAAAAGAACTATTCAATAATTTGTGAGTTCGTATACCATCATTTCCATTTTTACATTTGGCAACGCTGAATTACACCTCTGCTAAGCCCACTATCAGGGGCGGATTAACCTTTTCGGCGCCTTTAGGCACAGAAAAATTTGGCGCCCCTTGGCATTGGTCAGCTAAGGAGGGGCGTATCGGTTTTTAAAAAATAAATAAATATATTTTAGTTTCCCTAAATCTTTACGGCGTTATTTTGATTAGGGGCAAGCCAAGTACATGGGCCGTGGGGCTTTATCAGAGTTTTGGTGCCCCTAGAAAAATGGCGCCCTAGGCACGTGCCTACTTTGCCTAATGGTTAATACGCGCCTGCCCACTATTGGTTATTTACAAAACACAAATAGTCTACTTAGCAGTCGAAGATCCAACAATTACAACCTTTTTTTTGGAGAAATGTAGTGTTAAGTATCGCGTCAAGACCAAAATCCAGCAAATACCCAAAAAAATTCGTCCCATAAATATAGGTTCCTTTCGCAACAAATTGTAACAAATACCAGCAAACTACTTCCTACATTGTAAACACGCGATAGGCAGGCCCTTCCCTCTTTTCATCGGCAAACTTCAAGTTAAATTCTTTAACTTCCCCCCTTTTAATCCGAGCGTCACACCAGGAAACAATACACGTCTCTCTTATATCGGTGGCGCGCGCTCAAGTCCGCGGTGTCGACCGTACAAAACCCAAATGACCACATAAGGGCGATATCTCTTTTGATATCTTTAAAAAAACGTACAAAGATATCCGTTATGTTCGCGAGATAAAAACTGGGCGCATTATGCCACCTGGTGGAGGAAAAAACGATTTAATAGTTTTTGGATATGGTACCGCGAATCCAGTACGAAATTAGGTGAAATGGATGGAGTCATCGTAGCGGAGACTGTACCCAGTAAAGAGACTTTGGTTAGCTGTGGCAGATGATGTGGGTCAGTACGATGGATGGTTGTATACAAAAATCGGTCAGGCGTGGTCATTTTGGAAGTTGCTCTTTTTTATTACCTCGTTGCCAAACTCGCTATCGTGATGACCGCGTAGGAACCCGCGTTGCTAGATGCAAAAAATGTAAATTATGGTATATGAACTCAAAAATTATTTAATTCTTCGCCATATTATTTAACTAGCATTATGTAGGCTTGTTTCGAGAATTTGGCCAGTGATAAAAAATGAAAGTTAATATTTAAGATCAAACTTCCAAAAATGGCCGTTTTTTTTATTTTAAACAGAGGCGACTAATAACCTTTTTGGGCTGAACATGAGAACCAAATGTTAGTGGGTTCGAAAATTATTGAAAATAAGCTGTGAGCTATCAGAATCATTGATATGGTATGGTCTGTTAAAATTATTGCAAAAAGGTGTACCATATGGCTAGAATTATTGAATTGTAAAATAATTATTATGGTACGTCTGGCAGAATAAAAGTGTTTTCTTTTCGTTGATGACTAAAACGGTGGTCAGTTTTTAACAATTTCGATAATGGTTGTTTTCTACGGAAGCCAGGTGTTCAGCAGCTGAAGTGGTTTTTGGGGTTCCATGACCCCCTCCGCGTCCCGTTACCTCTTTAGTCTAATCCAAAGGCAGATGTCAAAAAGACAGCTGTTGCCGGACCCCCAAAACATGTCAAGAAGAACGGCGTACAATACCCCAAAACATCTATCCCCATTTCTAAGAAAATACGTCAGAATCGTGGAATTTTTGGTAATCGACGAAACGAAAGAAAATTTCCATTGGCACGTGTGGTCTGTACAGAGTGCCCGATGCATTGAAAGGCAGTTTTTTGGAGCTTGTTTAGAATGGTTTAAAGATTATAATAATTGATAACCATGCTATTTTCTTTTTATTGCTGTTTTAAAAAATAATTATAGTTATTTTTATTATTAAAAAAATATTTGTTATTGTTAATAATAATAAATAAAATTATTTGAACATATTATAAGTTTCTCCTCCATTTCTTTAATATTAGCATATTATGATTTTCTACTCCATTTCTTTAAGGGGGAAAACTACAGTGGCCATTGTCTACTTTCGCGCTATTTCAAGCTGAACGCTTTTAATTTTGTATTTTAACTTATAAAATTAATATTTAAGTGTATAACAGCCTCTTGTTTAGTGACTAAAATAATTTTGACAATTTTAAATTTATAAGTAATTTAGTTATTACGTTTTAATTCGGACCCCGGAGCTAAACAAGTTGGGCAAGCGCCCAAACTACCCTTTAGTTAGGACCTTATATCTTGTTAACTATTAATATTAGAATTATCAAAATTATTTTAAGCACTAGAGGAAGGTTCAGCCTAATAAGAAAAATATAATTCAATGATGTTATTGTTAAAACAGAAACGTTCAGCTTGAACGAAAAAGAGGCTTTTACTGTATTCTTACCCTGTTTTAAAAAATAATTCTAGTTATTTTTATTATTAAAAAAATATTTGTTATTGTTAATAATAATAAATAAAATTATTTGAACGATAATTTGGACCTATTTAAAAGTTTCTACTCCATTTCTTTAATATTAGCATATTATAAGTACTTTCTTTAATGAAACCTTTTTCACGGGAAATGAAGTAAATTACTAAATTTCGGGACTCTTTATGGATTTTGAAAACGCGATTCTGTTTTATAGGAATTTGGCTTTATGACGTCATAGGACGTCACCCATGTTTTTTTCAATTGTCAAGGGAGGGAGGAGTTTGTGAAGGGCAAGGCGATTAGCCCCTGAAAAACATTGTTGTGGGTCCATTTCCGTCGCGGCCCTGGCCATGACCAAAGCTATAAAGTGCCCGCTATCTATTATTTGATTTTCAAAGCCTGATAACACTGCTTTTCAAGTGTGCTGAGCACATTGCCACATTACTTGTGTTTTGCCTACGTACTATTTTGTATACATAAATCCGTTTATAGACAATTTGTCTTTCCCTTTATTACTCATTATAACGCCACTGCCCATTGCGGTAATCTGTTTAATTATAATATGGGTTGGGATAGAACTTAAACGGTGTGCTTCTTTCATTGTAACCATTGCTTTAAATGTATTTCTTTGTCGCTGATGCTGGCCCAATAAGCGTCCACGCTTGTATCTATTCCAGTTCAATAAATTCTATTCTATTCTATTCTATCATACGAAACGGTGCTTTTAGTGCATTGTTAAAAATAAAAGTTTGAAATGTTATAAATGATATTTTGATGTGTTGAAAATAAAAGTTTTAAATGTTAAAAACCAAAAAATTAAATATGTTAAAAACAAAATTTTTAAATGACATTTTGAAGTATGTTCAAAAATGAAATTTTTAAATATGTTCAAAATTGAAATTTTTAAATATGTTCAAACATAAGGTTTTGAAATATGTTCAAAAATGACTTTTTTAATATTTAAAAAATAACATTTCTATATTATATATACTTTAAAAATAAAATTTTGAAAATAAACGTTTTAACATCTATTGTATACATTTTACAATAGAAATTTAAATATCTTAAAAATAAAGTTTTAAATATTAAAAAAATAAAATATTGATATATGTTAAAAAATAGATATTGATATATGTTAAAAAATAGATATTGATATATGTTAAAAAATAGATATTGATATATGTTAAAAAATAGATATTGATCTATGTTAAAAAATAGATATTGATATATGTTAAAAAATAGATATTGATATATGTTAAAAAATAGATATTGATATATGTTAAAAAAGAGATATTGATATATGTTAAAAAATATTGATATATGTCGAAAAATAAAATCCTGATATATGTTAAAAATAAAATATTGATATATGTTAGAAAATAAAATATTGATATATGTTAAAAAATAATTTATATTGATATATGTTGAAAAATAATTCATATTGATATATGTTAAAAAATAATTTATATTGAAATATGTTAAAAAATTAAATTTTTAAATATTTCAAAAATTAAACGCCAACTCGCAACTATCCGGTTACCCAGAGAGCAAAGAACCTCATTAAATAAAAATGAAATAGAAGCCCGAACACGCGTCTGAGGCTGAGATAATGTTTATGTTATGAATTGCCATTTTATACTAGAACAATGTAATTTAATAATTGAAAAATCGTGGAGGCCGCCTTAAGAAATAAAAATAGGGATTGTTCTCCGAGTAAACTCAAATTTTTCTTCGCATTCAAGGGGTTTCCCATTATTCTCCATCGAGACCGGATGTTACACTTTCACCCCTATACTGTCTGTCTGGAGTAGTAGATGGGTCAGCCACTAACAAACGGTACCCCATTCACCGCCTTGAAGCTTATATGCCAGGTGACCCTTGAAATTATTTTGTTACTAGACTTTCTTTACTTGAAAATCAACCTTACCTATAACGACTATCTGATGCTAGAAAACCCCCGTATTTTACGGCTCTTAGTATCAGGTTACTTATTATCCGATATAGATTTGACGAAGGAGAAGATACTAACGCAGGGGTAACTCTATTGTAAACCATTTTATAAATACGTAAAAAAATATAATTTAATCACTTAAAGAATATGAATATTTTATCTTTTTATGATGAATTTTACAAATTACGAAGCTTTAATTATCTAAAACCACTTAAAAAATATGAATATTTTATCTGTATATGGTGAATTTTACAGTAAGCCAGAGGCGTTTTTGTAGAAGAGTTACTAAATGTTACAGGGGGAGGGGTCCCATTAGAAATTATAAAAACTTGTTCTAAACTATAATTTAAAGCAATTTTTTTATTTAGGCTCCGCCAAGAATGTATTTATTTATACTCAGGGAGAATGAATATGTCGAGATTATTTGTAGCGTTTCTCCAATTCCATCCCTTGGGCCCCCCCGGTATGCTCCTCCGCTTTAATAAAATCAAATAACACTGCAATCTCATTGGTTCTTAAAAATTACGTTTTTTGACGCGATTAACGCTGCTGTGAGGACGCAAAAAATAAGACCGCCTCCTTCCCCCCCCCCTTAGCGTGACGGGGTTAGGGGCTCAACGTGTCCGTCGATAGTCTCGACATATTCATTCTCCCTGAGTATAAATAAATACATACTTGGCGGAGCCTAAATAAAAAAATTGCTTTAAATTATAGTTTAGAACAAGTTTTTATAATTTCTAATGGTATGATTAGTTTTCTACGGATACAACAATCAATAAATGTATTTTATTTGAAAGAAGTTTAATCATTTTAAGGGTTAACGTACTATTATAATTAATTTGTTATTTGTGGGGGTGAATTTTTTTTTTTTGCTGCGTTACGTCTTTTGCGAACCGCCTCTAAGCTATTTGGGAATAGTGGTACATTCGTATGAATCCCGTACACTCTAGAGAAAAATCATCTTAAAAATCTTGAAATAAATTCTAAAATACTGAAATCAGTTCCAAAATCTTGAAATACACCTAAAATAAACAGAAATAAACACAAAATTGTGCTCTAAAATCTCAAAATCAGTTTCTGATTTTTGAAATCACGTACGTAAAGTTTGCAAATGTCGGACCCCTTGATCATCCACAAGTTTGTTTTTAGAGTCCCACGATATGGTGTCGGCTAGCGCCTTAGACACCAACACAACAAATCATCCACAAGTAGACTGTCATTAAAATATACCTTAATAACATTAAAAATGCAATTAAACTCTGAGCACATTGACTTCAACGTGACAATACACTCTAAAAAACGGTTACTTATCTCCCCGATACTTGGTGTTATAAGCCTGCACACATTCGCAAAAATAAGCTACCGTATAACTTAATATCTTAATTCTACCCACTTAATATCGTAGAAAAAATGTTATCAATTTTATCATAATGTAATTCCCCGCTATAGACGACAGGCTGCGGATTTCGCCGTATTAAATAGATTACATATATGTCCCGGCTAAAGTTCAAGGGCAAATTTATATAAAGTAATATGAATAGATTAACCTTAATCAATAATACAAGTATATTTGATACGGCAGGGAATGGAACACTCTACGCAAAACAATCTAGGATACACATTTCAAGCACGACCGTATCTCACAAGTCAGTGGATTAAAAATATATTTCATTAGAAATACTCGACATAATCAAATCGCCAAAATATCTAATCTTGAACGTTATCTCGGGTTGTCAAACGAACCATTATTTCATAATGTAAAACAGTATAGACTGTTTTCACAGATACAATTATTCCAAACAAAACTCTATCCATATGACATTCTTTTACGGCGTTTACTGAAAAAAGTTCTTCTTTATGTCACAAACAAAAGACTCAAAAGTCGCCCAATTTTCAACATTTTATAAAATCCAAACAAACAATCGAGTTAATTCTGGGTCAAATTTTTAACGTAAAATTTATTGATAAAAAATTTCACTGACAGTCAACGTATATAATTTTCTCGAAACAAAAAATTCGGATTAATTTTCGAGATAAATTTTAAACTGGAACGGCAATTTCGAAAATTATCATTTCACTTTCATGAATGTGTTTCACCTACATCCGACAGCCTTTTCTTCGTATTATCATAAGTGATAAGAGTCATAAGTATGTCACTGAATGATTTCGGTTAATGATACTCTGTCGCGAAGGAAATTTGTCACACCCTACACTCTTCGTTGAAAATTACTGCCAGGCTAGTGTTATGACGATAGTTACGAGCGGAAACAAATTCCCAAATAACTATCTGCAGTAACGAATATCATGTAAATAGTCAATTTATGTAGTGAGTCCATATATCATTGTTATTTGGCCAAAGTAAACGGTTTTTTTATTGTTGAAAGCGTTTCAAATTTCACTAATCCTTGGTTAATCCTTAAAATAGGCTGTCGGTGGAGATTTCTGGGGCACCATTAACTGACACTTCTAGAAACTAGTAACAACTCGCGGAGAGTCAAAGACTATATATACGCTTCGCTAAATAGAATGGCGTGTTCAATGGCTCAACAAATAATTGTTTGAATTTCGGGAATTTCCCGCGCTGGTCTCCAGAATTTGAAATATCATTTCAATTTTTTTTTCAATAGATTTCGACAAGTGTCCTATCCCATTAAAATCAAATTTTCGTAACGATAAATATGCGGAATCACAAATCAATCAATTTTTTTACGGTATTCTGAAACCTTTCAAAATCAATTTTTCTTTGTATAGAATTTTTTGTCTTAAAAATCATATCAAAATTGATAGAATTTTAAAGAAAATTTCTTAAATCGATCAAAAAAAGTATCAGATTCAAAAAAGATATGATAGTGCCCATCTTTGCTTATGGTAATATTTAAAAAAAAATCAAATGATGAAATGTCCCTTTAATCAAGTAATGTGGTCATTAGCGAAACAGACTAACGGAATATCCTTACCAAAACAGATTTGGGAGACTATGAAGTGTCATACTTATATGCGACACGTTACTTATGTTATTATTTGGAAATAAAAAGTAATTTTTCGTAGAGAAAAGAAACAAAAAAACAGCTCGACGAACAGAGGCACGCGATGAAATTTTGGTGCAGTGTCGAGAGACAATAGGGCTATAAACTGCCTTGAAAGAAAGTGGGTCTTTGTCATTACCAGCGCCAGAAGAAAAAGAAGCAAAGGTTCTAAAAAGGCGAACCAAATCCCACATTCGAGGAAGAAGTTGAACCGAAGAGCAGGTATTCGCCCATTGGCCAAATTGACAAATCGGGGTTCCATTTCTGCGGAAAAACGTTTATATCCGAAAGCTATATTGATCGAAGATTGAAGATTCCACGGAATTTTTAGTTCGCGTACAAGGACAAGGCTTTTTATTTAAGCAGGAGAAAACCGGTAGGTCTGCTACAAAAGTACCCAAGGCACGACTGCCTTTTTTCTAGCATACATTTACCAGTTAACTACCTTCAATTTAACATTTATTACAGTTGAAAGAAGTAATTAAATTGAGTTAATTTAAATTGAAAAGAAATGATAAACACATAAATATATTGAAAGTCTTGGAAATTAAAAAAATTTAAGTGGTATATAGAAATACAAGTTTTTTTCTGTTTAAATACGTCATTTGTAACCAATCAGATGTGAACTGTATGATACATATAAACATAAGTAACATAATAAACATAAGTATGATACTTCCTATTCACCCATGCAACATTTTTAATGATAGTCTGTTTGGCGTCTGTTTCGCCAATGACAACGTAAACCATTACGTACCGACGGACTGACAACTCTCCACGAACTGCTCCAAGTATTTGGAGGATGCCCGAAAATCGCCGATGGTCCGACTACAGCCTTTTCGACGGACCAGCCAAGGCCTATTGAAAATTTAAATGCTTTCCAAAGTGTAAATAACGCTTATTTTTGGATAATAATGATGAATTATTGAATCGGAAGATAAAAATAGCTATTACAAACATTGACTCCATTTCCGAAGTTAGTTATCTTCTAATTTCAAACCTAAAGGCGTGTACGCTCGTATTTCTCGCCATCAAACTAACCAACTATTTTGCCAACGGAAAGAGTAGGAAGGGACGAGTCGTCGCCGTTAAAACAAAACCACGTAACTTGAGATACGTGGTTGGGTCAAAATTGACATATTTAGATTCTACACCCCAATTTACGTATATAACATTAAAAACATTAATAGGTTGCAATTGAATTTGTTTTTTTCGCGCAAAAGCACGTATCTTGCTTATTTTCAGCTCCTATCTCACTTCATGACGCAAAACCCCGTATCTCTAAATATTCCCCTTTAGCAAAATATTTTTAAATTAAAATCGTCATAAATTCAATATTGAAACGAAATTATTTAACTATAAAATGAACTCACATGTAAAAACCTAACACGCGATTTCATAAGTCCCTGCAAAATTAAAAAATCCTTTTTTCTCAAAAAGGCCACCGAAAAGATACGTGGTTTTGTTTTAACGGCGACGGAGTGCCCTCGGAAACTTCTTATTTCATAATCACCACACGGCAGACTATCATTAACCGAATTCGTTCTGTGGCATACTTATCTTTATTATGCTACTTATGATATAAGCTTAAACTGGCAATCTTTGCCCGATAAGAAATTTTTAACATTAATATTCCATAACGTTTCTGGAAAAATAACTACTGTTACTAAAATATATGTATAATCCAATCAATAATCTATTTATATCTATCTATTTAGGGATAATGACTAGGTTGATAAGATTTTAAAGGCCGAGAACAGAGATTCCATTTTCTCATGCGCGAATTTAGACCCCCGAAAATTTGAGTGACAGCGTCGACAGCTTGACCGACGGCTCTGACTGTTTTTGAATAGAATATATACAATGAGCATCAAAAAAAGAGGTAAGCTACAATACATGGAATTGTCCAGGTGGTCACTCAAGCTGTCAGAGCTGTCACTTAAGTTGTCAGAGATGTCAATCAGTTGTCACTCGTCAAAAAATTAAGTACAGGATAAGAGGGGTGGAAATTCGCTCTGGTCTCGGTCTTGATGCCCTAACAGTAGACCCTTTCCCCTAAAAAAATTTAATCAGCCCGATATCTAAGTGGTTCCCTAAAACTGAGGTCTTCCAAAGCGATTGAAGCTCACGTTGGTGACGTTTTTCCATCCCCCTCTCCATGATGCCCCGCGGGTTGTTTCAACATAGTCATTTTCCCTAAGTATAATTAAATAAAATCTTGATCCAATTAAATACAGAAACATGGAGAACTTCATTAGAAAGCTTATCAAAACCAGCTGCTGTTGCTAAACATTAAATTTCACACCGCTGCATTTTCAGAGTAATTGGTTTGTCCAACTAAATTGACAACCATTGCTTGTTCGCAAACGCGTATAACAATGACTTAAATTCGTTTGAAAAATAACCCGCGGTTATGTAACGATGCCTGATCAAACAGGTAACCGGTATAGTTCGCCAATTATAGTGAACTTGTGTCTCCTAACAACACAATCGAATGAACAGCTATATTATTCAACCAAGTATGTATTCGGGTTGACAGACAATATGTAGCTACGACTAAAGTTCATATTTTCATGATACCCGGAAGATATTCTCCGCCCACAAGGAGAGAAAGCTTGCGATCGTACTGGTGTGTCTTCCCCCCTTACCGGGACGAAAGGGGTAAAATTACGGCCGGTAAGGTGAAGGGGCGTGGTTTTCTTCCGGGGAATCACGAGACGAACCCTATGCTAACTACACATTCTCTGTTAACATAAATACATTCTTGCTCCAGCCTTTTATCACAATGGTTTAATAAAATTCCAAGTTATCACGAAACGTATTTTTTCCCCATTCTCTGTTAACATAAATACATTCTTACTCCAGCCTTTTATCACAATGGTTTGATAAAATTCCAAGTTATCACGAAACGTATTATTTCCCCATTCTCTGTTAACATAAATACATTCTTGCTCCTGCCTTTTATCATAATGGTTTGATAAAATTCCAAGTTATCACGAAACGTATTTTTTTCCCAAATTATATTTGGTCATTTCCCTTTTTTTATGTATGTTGATGACATCAGAGGAATAAACTTTGAATAGATTCTTCTATTAAAAACTCGATTTTCATTTTTGACTAAAATGTGATTTGCATTTCAAAAAAGCCTCTTTTTAAAATCACTAACTTTTTGCGAGGTCTCGCTAGTACGGTTTTTTATTTCTTTTGGAAAAAACACGTACACTTTTGATTGCGCGAAAAAACCCGTAACCTACTATTATAAAGTTAAACCGAAAATTACTGGCTGCGGCATAGGGTCAAATTGGAATACCTCGGGCGATAATGGCACCCACCTTTATTATCACCATATCAAGGGTGCAACCAACATTTTGGCAGACAAAGGAAAAATTTAATTCGATTAAATTTTGAGAACTATAAATTTTTAATTTATCCACTGAATAAATATTTCAATTTTTAACTGGGTACACGTTGGGTTGAAACCCCTTATTTTCCATCGTTTTAATTTTACCTTATTTGAAGTAATACAGATATTTTCTACAGGGCCACTGAGAGCGGGCCCGGGCCCTAGCTCCGGTAAAATATAGATTACGGAGATAAGATATTCCTCGTAACCCTCGTTTGTTCAAACCGGGCCCCTAGGCTTCACGAGCCCCGGTAATCAGGCAATCGCCGATCAGATTGGGGGCCATAGAGGAAATATTTTGTATTAATGGGAAATGGGGCCTACACGATTGCATAGCCGGTGGGGCCAACTACTAGTCAGTCCGGCCCTGCCGGTAATTTCTACCGGCTTCCCCATATCTTGTCGGGCCAGAATTTCATTGTATATTTTAATTAATTTTAATTTAATATTTTGTAATTTCACATGTTCAAAGCATAGGAAAAGTCGATTTACAGGGGCGGGTCCAATAATGGGGTTGTATAATCAAACCTATACTTTTACAATAGACATAAAATCATAAGTAGGTACTAAGAACAATACCACAAATTAAACGACATTAACTCTAAGTACCTTAAGAAACAATAAGAAAAAAATCGGTTGCTACGCTGTACTAGAAATGTTATCGTCACTTTAAAACGTCCCGTTCGAGAATTGATTTCAAGAAAACAATGCAGTCGATGAGTAGTTAATAACCTAGCCAAAAAAAATATTCTCTATGACCCCGTGACTAAACGGGAGAAACGGGAGAAGATTAGAGGTAATCTCCACGGAACCCCACCTCCTTGTAATCGGAAAAATATTATTTCATAGTTAAAAAGGAAAAAAAACCGACCAACATTACGCTACCTGACAACAAAAGTCAAGTAAGTCGAGATACGTGACTATTGATAGAAATTCAAAATAGAAATCCCTGTGAAACATTTTACAAAATTGAAAAAATAAAATAAAATGCCAAAATAATAAAAATTGACGAAAAAAATTAAATTGATCACATTTTTGATCAATTTTTTAAATTTTTTCACAGGGAAATCGGTCAAAATCCCATGCTATTTTCAATGGGAAAATTTCAATTTTATGTTGTCAAAAACATTTTTCGTTGCCATGGCAAACCTGTTGCCCATTGAATAAAGTCCCTTTAGTATTTTTCAAGTTACATGAAGGTCTACTAATCCCCTGAGTTTGAACGAAATCGGTGTGTAACACCTTGGGTAGTCTCCTTGTCAGTACAAAATTTTCAATACATATTTTCACTCTATTTTTATCAATTTTCATTATAAGGTTATCATTGTTATTATGCTAGATTTCAAACTTAAATCTGGTTTTTCTCAAATAGGATGTTTCAGACTTGATTGACTCTAACTCTAAGGTAGCGATTAGCCCACCTATGTCGATATAATCGCGATTAATCAACCCCCTTCTGCCCCCCAACACGCAGCAACGACGGAAGTGGGGATTTTTTAAGAATACTTATAACAAAAAGAAATTTCATTCTACAAGAAGCAGCGGTGCGTAAAAATGAATCCAGTAGTATTAAAAAGACGCTTCTGTGGACGCCCCGAGTTTAAAGCCCGCCGGAAACATCGCGTACCTGTTTCAGAACAATAAGAATTTTTTGCCCGCGATTATAAATTATTTACATTAATTAAATCATATTAATTGACGTCGGTGAAAAATTATTATTCCACGTCGATTACATATTTTTGTTTTTGACTAAATATTTTGCATGTATTAAATAATATTTTTTTACAAAAATTTTGTTACGTCGATTAGAAATTAGAATTTTTATAGATTAGAAATTATTTACATCGATTAAAGAGTATTACTCTATGTCGATTAAGATAGACTATTCACATCGATTAAAGAGTATTACTCTATGTCGATTAAGATAGACTATTCACATCGATTAAAGAGTATTACTCTATGTCGATTAAGATAGACGATTCACATCGATTAAAGAGTATTACTCTATGTCGATTAAGATAGACTATTCACATCGATTAAAGAGTATTACTCTATGTCGATTAAGATAGACTATTCACATCGATTAAAGAGTATTACTCTATGTCGATTAAGATAGACTAAAATTTATTTTACATCTATTAAAGAATATTTTTACTGACTAAACTTATTATTTTACGTCGGTCAAAACTATTAAATAGTTTTAATTTACGTAAAATAATAGTTTTTAATCATTGTAGAATTATAACTTTTAATCAATCGATGTTAAGTATTCTTTTCTAATCGATGTTAAATAACAATTTTTAATCAAACTAAAGTAGTTTTTAATACACGTTAATTACTACTTTTTAATCTACATAAAATAATATTTTTAATCGACATATATTAAAATTTTTCATCGACGTAAAATAAAATTTTTAATAGACGTAAAATAATATTTTTCATCGACGTAAAATAATATTTTTCATCGACGTAAAATAAAATTTTTCATCGACGTAAAATAAAATTTTTCATCGACGTAAAATAATATTTTTAATAGACGTAAAATAATATTTTTCATCGACGTAAAATAATATTTTTCATCGACGTAAAATAAAATTTTTCATCGATATAAAATATTTTTCATCGATATAAAATATTTTTCATCGATATAAAATATTTTTCATCGACGTAAAATATTTTTAATCGACACAAAATAATATTTTTAATCACGGTAAAATATTTTTAATCCACGTAAAATAATATTTTTCATCGACGTTAAATAATATTTTTCATCAACGTAAAATAATATTTTTCATCGATATAAAATATTTTTCATCGATATAAAATATTTTTAATCGACGTAAAATAATATTTTTAATCGACGTAAAATAGTAATTTTTAATCGACGTAAAATAATTACTACTTTTTAATCTACATAAAATAATATTTTTAATCGACATATATTAAAATTTTTCATCGACGTAAAATAATATTTTAATAAACGTAAAATAATATTTTTCATCGACGTAAAATATTTTTAATCCACGTAAAATAATATTTTTCATCGACGTAAAATAATATTTTTCATCGACGTAAAATAATATTTTTCATCGACGTTAAATAATATTTTTCATCGACGCAAAATAATATTTTTAATCACGGTAAAATATTTTTAATCCACGTAAAATAATATTTTTCATCGACGTTAAATAATATTTTTTATCAACGTAAAATAATATTTTTTATCGACGTTAACTAATATTTTTCATCGACGTTAAATAATATTTTTCATCGACGTAAAATAATAATTAAAATAGTATTTTATGTCGATTAAAAATTGTTATTTTACATTTCATTATCGTTATTTTAGAACGATTATAAATAAACGAACGTTCTAAGCGCGAGGAGTTTCTTTAAACGGTCTTCTCTTCTCATTTTTTCTAGACGTACGCGTTGGGCGTTCGTCGAATAAAGTTGCCCAGAAGCCAAAATCCTTTTGTTTCCGCTCTGCTGGAGCTTTCCCTCTCCGTTCAAACTCCTTCCCGAAGGACTACCCACTTTTTTTTTATTAATTTCTCCAACGAACTGGCTGTTTCTACAAGGAGGCCCTTTCATTGCCCTCTCTTCGGGTAAACCAAATTTTCAATACTTTTGGATTCACCTTTTGTCGTATTTAAAGCAAGTATTTTTGTATTTGTGATCATTTTGTTTTGGGGGAAAATTGATGAATGTTTCAAGTAAGGAAAAATAAAAATGAACGAAAAATAAGTTTTTTCCCCCCATATTTTTAAACATATTAGCAGAGGTTCATACAGGATTGCCACAAGACTTTCAAATTCTCTGAGCATTTTAAAATATTTTCCCGGACTTTTTAAGGCCAAAATTTTCATTTTATATTTTACTTTTATCAGAAGTTAACAAATCTAATTAACTTATATTTCAGTAAAATGGTTATTGCAATGTTGAAAAAATTAGCCAAACTTTCAAGGAAATAAATGATAATCATATAATTTGTCATAGATTTAGAGTAAAATTTCCTTCAAAAGGTGTCATGATAAAATTGAATTCCCTGACTTTTCCCCGAATTTCTACAAATTCTTAAAATTTCCTGACCTTTCCCTGACTTTGTAGGCCCATTTTTAAATTCCCTGACTTTTACCTGTTTTCCCCGACGTGTGGCAACCCTGTTATAATATATATTTTACGAGAGAAGTTTACCATCTATACCCCTAGAAATGAAAGGTGTAAAATTTCGCAGACTCGAGAAACGTTTCACTGGGGTCAAATTTCCCGTCAAAACTGCGCCTTACATTTACCAAAATCCCGTACACTTTGTCTAAAATCACAAAATCTTTTAACTCTCTCTATGGTAAATTAACATTGAAATCCCAAAATCACTTCAAAAATAATGATAAAATCACCAAAATCTCTACGAAATCCTGAAATCCCGTACAAAATAATGGCAAGTGTCCGACCCATCGGCGCCTTCCGATGTCAAATGCAAAAATTACACTCAGTAACCTTTTTTCATCTTTAAGATTTTTATAAAAAAAAAACCGTAGCAGCTTGATTGAAGAGAATAGCATTAGCAGCATATTTATATAGATACTTATCTCGTAAGAGAGATCTTATATACTTCTGGTATCAACTATAGTATTGTTGCCAAAAGCAAATTGCTTTCCTTCTTTCTGTCTGGTAAGAAAGTAACGATTTTCGGTGGTACAGAAGGCAGACAACAACGATGACGTAATGGTAGTTAAAAATATGTTTAAATAATAAATATAATAATTAAACGAATTTAAATTGTTATTTTCTCTGTATGAGATCCCATGAGTATGACCAACGAAATATATCATTAAAGGGAGTAGGAACTAAATCGAATTTTTTTTTCCTGCTAACACGACGTTTTAAAGGGACTATAACCACAGTGGCGGATACATATTGGGAGCTCAGGGGGAACCCCCCCTCTTGACGCTTAAGCTTTGAATCGGACTTGATGATAATAATCAGCTAGGCTAATACCCAAGGCACCACCTTAAGCCTAAGTCATCAAGCGACTTTTGAAGCCATTAATTCAGGTGGCCGGGTTACAATGCGTAGGAGGGTGGTGGCAAGCCCTGCATGCCACGCGATCGAGCCAACGGCTCCCTACACTAACTATTACCGTTAAAGGGAATATAACCTCAGGTATTTGGTGTAGAACACCAACGTTTGCAACTCTGGCCGCTCTTGCCTTTGGCTTTAAAAATGTTTGGCGCCACTGTACAGGGAAATATTAAAGGGAATATAACCTCAGGTATTTGGTGTGGAACACCAACGTTTGAAGCTCTGGCCGCTCTTGCCTTTGGCTTTAAAAATGTTTGGCGCCACTGTACACAGGACATTTGAAAAATTGAAGGGGTCTTCCATAAAGATTGCTTTGCAGGTTATATTCCCTTTAACCTCAACAAATTTTTATGGAAGGGGAAACCGAAGGGCTCGGGGGAAAACCCCTTATTTGTTATTACACCCATAGCTCAAGATGTCTTTCAGCGCACCCCCCCCCTTTAAAAATGTTTGGTGCCACTGTACGGGGAAATTTGAAAAATTGAAGGGGTCTTCCATAAAGATTGCTTTGCAGTTTATATTCCCTTTAACGTAGCTAGCGCCAATCACCCCTAGCTTCTATTAAACCTGGTGGCAGAATGTAAAATTCGTTGATACACTATAAATAAAAATATAGTACTTGTTAGAGCGCTTCCAATAAGATTTTATATAATTTAGTTCTGACGGCATGCAAACCTCAACGCGAAACCCACACTAGGTAGAAGACTAATGAAATGAAAGGGGCAGAGGGCAGCGTTGCCAGATCAAAAATCTGAAATTATCGTATCTAGGCCAAAAAATTATCGTACATTTCTTTTTGGCGCTAAATTTTAATTCATACATAAATGCGTTGAATTTAGATTATTTTTTTAAAGCACTACAGGAGTTTTATTTCAGGGAAATAAACAAAATGTCTATTATCATTATTAACTGAACTTAATATGTTTAAAAATGTATTAAAAAATGCGGTAATAGCTAGGAGTAATAAACTCACACTCAGGACTACGCGTACAGAAAATGTATATCATTCATTTTTAAGTAGAAAAGTTATATAAATTAAAGGGAATATAACCTGCAAAGCAATCTTTACGGAAGACCCCTTCAATTTTTCAAATGTCCCTGTACAGTGGCGCCAAACATTTTTAAAGCCGAAGGCAAGAGCGGCCAGAGCTGCAAGCGTTGGTGTTCCACACCAAATACCTGAGGTTATATTCCCTTTAATAATAAAATATAAATCTTTCGTAGGTTTTTAAAAAAATCTAAAGATTATCGTACATTATAGTACGTTGAGGCAGAATTATCGAAATAATGGTACGATATCGTACGCCATGAAAATTATAGTACGCCCTAAAAACTTTGATTAAATTATCGCACTGTGCGATAATTATCGTACGTCTGGCAACGCTGGCAGAGGGGCTCCGAGAACCCCCCAAAAATAAGCGGCTTGCCCGGGAAAACAGCCCACAAGACGAAAGATCCTGTCTGCAGCCATCCGCCATCGGGCGCCAATTAAATTAAGGGAAGAGGTGGGCGCATTCGAGGCGTCGAAAGTCGAGGCGCAAGGTGCCCCGCTTTGGCACCTTGCCCTCCAAAAGTCGCGCTTCAGGAAATCAGACCGAAATGGGGAAGTTCAAGAAACGCAATTTCCTCGCCTAGGCACTTCCTAAAAAAATCTAGGAACGTCACTTTTACACGGGGAGGGGAGCATTGGTATTTTTCCATCGAGAAAATGACATCAAAAATCAGGTACACGGGCACTAAACTAAGAAAACATACAACTACAGCAACCATAAATTATTTAACAATTTACGTAATGTACGAATGGGGAGAATGGCAGGGTGACCACAGTTCCTATATTTTCTCCTATAATTGTATTAAATTTAATACCCTATATTTTAACTCAAAAGTCTTAATAAATTAAAATATTTGTTTTTTACCCTTAGAAGTCTTTAAAACGTCCTAAATTTTAAAGATGCTTAGTTCCAACACTGTTCGCCGATAGTTTTTCCACTATTTCTATCGGTTTTCAATTTTTTTTTAATGTTATACCCCTTTAAACAATTTTGACAACCGTTTTCTCGTATGGTATAATTAATTTTCTAATATCCCCCCCCCCCCAAATGTTCTTCCTATATTTCACTGATAAATTTCCTATAATTCCTTTAAAGGATTTTAAAATATTCTGTGGTCACCCTGGAACCATAGTGCCCCCCGCGGATGGTCTTAACATCATATTTTTTCCTGATTATAAATAAAATAATTCTGGGTTGTGGTAATTTATATAATTATATTTTTGTAACATTATATTTAATTAATAATTAAGACAAGTTCTAAAATTGATATTTTTAAGACTATCCCAAGTGTGAAATTGATTACATAAAAGATACATTATTCGTCGATAGAATAGGGAACTAGTGTAGATATATCGCGCACAAACTAACATACTACGCGTTCTTAATCTCTTTAATATCAAAGACTCCTTGAAAGAATATTTCGACTCTAAAATAAATAACCTCAGCTTAAAAAAACCGTTTAGTTTAAAATTTCAAGTGTACGCAAGAATGTAAAAATTGGCAGGTCACGAACTCGATTTGTCTTAAGTGTTAGATGGAAACAATGGTGGAAAACCCCACGATTATCTTCGGAGCTACCGACCCTTTCAGAAAATCGAAAAGCAGGTGTAAGGAACAAGTGATAATTTTGAAATTTCATACCGTTTTGATTTATAGTGTTGAATTTAAATTAACTAGCCAAATGCTCGTCCTAGTTTAAGTGGTTAACCAAATTTTAAATTCCTCACCATATAACAATCTCGACATTTTTAAACTTTGCGACCCCGGTTTTAATCGATTATTACTATTAAGTAATGGATCATTTTAAAAGTAATAAATATTGAGTTTATATTTCGAGATTTTCCCATTCCGGGCCGCCTTTATACATTTACACGTAGGCAGTAGGTCCCCTGGGCTAACAGTGACGAGGAGATTTTTTGGGTACCCCTCAGCGTTGCCAGGCGTACGATAATTATCATACAAGTCGATAATTTCGAGATAATTTTGGGACGTACGATATTTTCAATGGCGTACTATATAGTACGCATTTTTTGATAATTCAGCTCAAGCGTACGATAATGTACGATAAGTTTTTTAAACCTGCTAATTTTAAACATAAGTTTTCAATCGCTTGAACTTTAAGTGTTATTAAAAAAATTTATTTCACAAGTTTAACGTCACTATTTGACACACAATTCAAATCTACCGCCAGTTATCAGGCATACGATAATTTTTTAGCTCTGGTACGATAGTTTGAGTTTCAGGAACTGGCAACGTTGGTAACCCTTCAATATTTAAGAAGCTCTTTTCATTTCAGAAACTATAAATATTTCTAGCCTTACCAATACCATTATTACTGAATAATCTAAAGCCTATTAAGATTCCAAAAGCCTCACTTCTATTAAAAACAGCAGAGCAGTAGACGGAATGCGGATCATCTGACATCGTGTTTTGTATTTGGATAGAAATATTTCGCGATTCTCTCGGTAGGAGCGCTGACGGGTGATGAAAATTGTGGAACCGCGGATTTTGCTTAGGTTTCGAGTCCAGTAATTATTCGTTAAAGATCTTAGCAGAGTAGTAACCATTTACGGAATTAAAATAAAACACTGATAACTCTCTCGTAAAAACATATTATTTACTTCTAATATTAAGCGTTATAAGAAAAATAGCCTATTTAACGCCTATCTAGTTTATTTTAACCTATTTAAACATCTATAACTCCTACAGGTGTCGGCTACGTGCGAGCGACTACGTGTATTTTATGACTTTGGCCTACATACCGAAGAGTAGGAATAGGTACCGGTATAAGCTTTAAGCAAAATAATTCAGTTCATATAGTTAAAAAAAAATCGTATATTTTCTCAAAACCACGAAATATACACAATCTTTTAAATATAATTTTTTTACACACAACAACAACACTTGAGGGGGGGTGGCATAATTTCTATAGTTACAGAATTGACAAAATATACATTAAGGATAGGCACGCGAAAAACCTTTTACTTATTATAATACATACATTTCTTTATACAGGATATTTTGAGCAATTGGTTTTCAAATACACGTAAAGGTTACATCTAATAACCTTGGTATCACCTTTTTTTCAATTTCTATGTACACTTTCTAATAAAAACATCTTTTACCAAGGATTTCGATGCATTCAATTCGAAGTTAATCCGAAATTGGCCAGGAGCTAAGAAACAGGAGTTGTAAAGTTTCATTTTATAATTAAAACGAAGTTTTAATGTATTCGATTTGCGATAATAAAAAGCCCATATCCCAATTAGGTAGAAAAAAAGATTCACAGAAACTGGGTCTAGGTTATTTCTAAAAAGAAATGAACAGAAAAGTCTGGCCTTGAAGGGATGACAGGAGAGTTTTCTAACTTTTTAAAGATATTTTAAATGAGGGTTGATTTTTAGTTTAGATAAACGCTTTTAGCATATTATAAAAAAAAGGAAATAAAATATATCTAGTACCCTGATCCGAAATAAATTTTCACAGAGAGAAAATTGGAGAGGATAGTTTCAAAGAGTATAAATTTATTTAAATTTAAGAAATAAATTTTAGTACAGGTTCATCGTCTATTATAAATTTTATTTTGAACAATAAGGAAAACTTTAAACCCTCGTTTAAAAACTAACGCGTGAACCTTTCAAATATATCCATTACATAAATATATTACAATATTTCTGAACGTAATGGATTGGTAATACGACAGCCGATAAGTTTCTAACAGCCAACACAAAACGCCTAGTCCTCATATTTTTCATATGGCAAGGTCTTGGCTCATTTCCATATTCTGCGGGGGCTGTTGTCCAAAGGGTGAATGCGCATTAAGTTAAGTTACAAACTAAATTAAATAACAGGTGCACTCAGCTTTTTATATCCCAATTTAGATTAAAAAACCAATCTAATCTTTAAAATAAAAAGAGTCAAATTTCAAGAATATTAATCTAAGAATTTTTAGGCCGATGGTGCGATTCAATAAAAATAATTGTATCTAATCGCTACTTAAAAAGATATATCATAGATTAAATAAAAAAATGGAAGCTAAACTAAGCCTAGGCTTAAATAGAGAGCTTAAGAAACTAGGAGAGGAGCCAAATGGGAAAAAAAAGTCGTGGAATGCCTATTTCTTGTTTTTCTACCTTAAGGCAAGTTATTAATCGGGCTATGACATTATAAAAAGTGCCTAGACCAAGTTTCTCGTTCGTATTTTTAACTCCCAGTTAGTTGACACTAAGGCCGATTCTAAAACGGGGGGATTTTCGTACGATCCTAGCCGTCGATAGAAGTGCCAAATGAGGGGGATTAGTTTTGGCGGTGTACCCGCCATCGAGATAACCATTACGCCAAGGTATTTCGGCCCTTCCAGTCAAATAATTTGCAATATGGATGGAAAAATATTAAGATATTCCCAAAACCGGTGTTGGGAGCTGCAAATTGTAAAAGCTAATCTCTCGCGTCATAAAGGAAGGAAAAAAAAGCAGAATATAATAAAAAGGTAAAATGTTTTTATATCCATCTATTTAATTTGATTTCATCTTTGGTTTATTGGTTATTATTTATAATAAGTTTATTTCCCGTAAATTATTTAAAAAAAAACTGTATGGATGTTCTATATACTTTTAAAAGTAACTAAGTAATTTTAACGATTACGTTTTAAAATAATTAAAGTTATTTATTATCGGTCAAATAAGTATAGTTAACTGTAATACCTGACTTTTGATAACTATTTATGGGACTTTTTTCAATAATATAACGTATAAAATCACAGTTACGATCAAAAAGGGAATTCAGGTAACAAGTTATACTTTCAAAACTAGGTTTTGAATATTTTTTTTCGACAATGATATGGGGGCGTATTCTCGGCTACGACAAGGGCAAATACTTTTTAAAGTATTTGGGACTATTATTACATATTTACACAAAATATAAAGGGCTGAAGTAGGGGTAGGAAGAACCTTAAAAAGTTAACTTCACGCGCTTAAAATTTTAAAAAGTTATTACATTCTGGAGGAGAATTCTTTGTCTTCCGAGTATCCGGACTCGTCGGAAACACTGTCCTCTTCGTCGATGGATTCGTCGATGGAGTTGAGATGCCGCATCCGTCTGGGATTGGGCATGTCCTCCACCGAATCGGAGTCTAAAAAGTCACTTTCAGCGCCAGCGATGTAGTGGTCGGACAAGGAGTCCACGTCGTCCGGCGTCAAGTCGGAATTGGAAGATTCTTGTTCGGAAGCCACGGAGCCGGCCATCAAGTCCTCGTAGTCGTAGTAGTCCTCGTCGAACACGTCTTCTTCCGCCGCTTCTTCGATTTCCTCGATGGACGTCAACTTAGGGGCGCTCTTGGAGCGTTCCAGGGGTGGCCTGAAGTTGACGGTACCCGTACTCAGGAGCAACTTGCGACGAGGGAGACTGGGGTGTTCGTAGCAGGAGTTGGCCAAAGATAGTCGGGCTTTCTGGCGACTCAATTTTTCCCGTCGGAACTCTTGCAGGGCGGCCGTTAGTTTTTGGTTGAGGAGGGCGGCCATGGTCCTGGCTTTCTCTTCTTTGGCACAGAGTACGGCGTGGCATCTCAGCTCCTGTTTCATCTTGCGCCCCTCGTGCCGGTATATCCAACAGAAGAGACGCGGGTACTGAGGGTGGGCCATGCAAAAGGTGACTCGATTGGCCCAGTATTCCGTCAGACCGTGCTCTTTGGTGACCGCTTTCAACCCGGAGTTGGAGATGGTGACTTTCATGACCATTTCGTGTTTCACGTTCGAGCAATAGTTTCGCCACAAAGTGGCCAACGGTTTGTCGCAACAACCCTCGCCTTTGGCCCAGGGTGTTAGGACATTCCCTAAATATATCACTTTGTAGGTCGGGTCGTATTCCGTAATGGTCACCGAACGTTTATTCCAGAACTTGTTCAGTTTGACGCGAATAGTGTTGTTGTTGAAGGTAAATGGCACTGACATTTTGACTCGATTTAGTTGATTTACTCGAAAATACGGCGCTAAAATAGCGCGAATCTGTTCGACTGACGAAATCAACCAAAAAAAAAAGTCGCCCGGTTCGGGTAATTTTTTTTAACCTTTTGACAAAGCGAATTTATTTAGGCACCAGGTGCGTCGAAAATCCGAGAAATCTGGCTCATTTTTCTAGTAGAAAAGTTGAACTTCACTAGTTTAATCGTATAATTTTATCAACTCTTTAAGTTAAGAAACAGTATCGTTAACCGCGCGTAATGTGAAACAAAACACGCGTCGAAATATTATTAAGTTTCAAAAGTTTTAAGTTGAGGATAAATTTTCTCACCGTCTTATTCGTATCGCAACCAAACTCAAAATTACCTGTTGTACTACTCTCGTAGTCTACCTGACGTTTAGCTTTCGAAGTTGGGGTAGGGGGGCAAGCGAGTAACGAGAGGGAGGGCGGCAAAGACGCGAGACGATTGGATAGATGGGGATTTCGCGGCGACGACGGCTCCACCTGGCGGCGAAAAAGCGGGACACACGCTCGTGTTAAGACGACGACTTAGCCGATACTTTGCCGAAGGGTAGGGGACGGTGGTAAAGGTTGCTAGTGCGAAGCCACGCCGGTAAATTTTGCCGCTTTCCACTGACGTAGCCTATGTATTTTTCATACGCTTTCGTTTTGCTGTAGTGAGACGCAGAAGGGGAGGGCAGGAAATAAGCCCCGCGGCATTTACAACCTTTCCCGGTAGAGCAGATGCCATTAGTTTTAGGTCAGTCCAACAAAATGAACGAACACTCAAATGTTCGAATGAAAACCAAACACGGCTTAGAAATTGAGCGGTACTTACGAGTGTTATCTTTCCATAACTATAAATATAGGCAAGAATGTATTGAAGTTACTAAGAATATTGGACCACAGGATTCTGATTCCTATCCTCGCAGCCTTTGTAGCTTAAATTCGTCTGCTTTCCCATTCAAGTTTGCTATATGATATGACCTTGAATGCGCCTTAAATGCAGACGAACTTTCTCCACAAAAGCTGCGAGGATGGTACCAGGGGTTAATGCTATGCTGAAATATTCTTAGTAACTTCAATACATTCTTGATATAGGCAGAGGCTGGGAGCTTGTGTTACCATAACTCTATAACATTGTGATAATATTTTACTGAAAACCAGCGTTGCCAGTTCCTGAAACTCAAACTATCGTGCCAGAGCTAAAACATTATCGATCTGAGAAATAATTATCGTATGCCTGAAAACCGGGGGGTAAGACACTCTGCGAACTCGGTGTACACTGCCGTACCTTTGACAGTGCTAAATGGAACTCGCGAACTCTTGAAAATATGTACCTTTAACAGTGCTAAATGCACGAACTCGGTGTACAGATTATCTGAGACTGTCTTACCCCTCGCTGAAAACTGGCGATAGACTTAAATTGCGTGCGAAATAGTGACGTTAAACTTGTGAAATCAAATCAATACTTAAAGTTTGGCCGATTGAAAACTTATATTTAAAAAATTATCGTACATTATCGTACGCGTGAGCTGAATTATCGAAAAATGCGTACTATATAGTACGCGATTGAAAACATCGCACGTCCCAAAAATTACCTCTAAATTATCGACGTGTACGATAATTATCGTACGTATGGCAACGCTGCTGGAAACTATTAATAAAGGGACGTCAACAGAGAAAGACACTCACATCAGAAACGTGTCTTGGTAAACCATACTGAGTATCATAAGGCTATAATTATATTCCATAAGTGTGTATGTTAGTCGAAATAATTACTGATGTGTGGGGTGACGTAGAATTTAGACCGCAATCGATAAGCGCCTCTAGCGAGGAAAATGCTCAACTTTAATCAAATTATCATCTACTCAGTGGTTTCACTGTGATGACGCATGGATCATGGACAATATAACCTTATTTAATCCATGCATGTATTAATTAACACAGGTACTCTTTACAGGTGGAATTTGTTTGGTCGGAACGCTACCTAGCGGACAAACTAGAAAAATTTGTTCAAATAAAGAGGGAAATTGACCTCAAAGGTTGGTCGTCTTCTTACAGGTTAACTAGTGCTAGAGGTGAACGGTAGATGGCGTATCCAACTTAAGGATTTAATTGATTAAAATAAAAAAACAATATTGTACAATAAAAAAGTTTTTATTACAAAACTTAGCTACGGCCGTTTCGGCGCCAATACTAGCGCCGTCGTCAGGCTAATTTACGACTGTCCTTGCAACTAGTTTAGTTAAGGATTTAAATCACAAGAAGGGGGAAAATTAGTTTTAACCGAAGAAATCTGGCGGCCTTGTTAAGAACAAATGCTATCCCAAAAAATATAGGGTATCTGTTCGTAAAAGACACATCCCTGCGTTAATTAATGGGTGATGAGACAAAGATAGCGACAAAAGTTAAACACCACAGCGAATTTCGGGTAGCTCAACTCCTAATTCTCTTCCTGTCAATTCTCGCTTCCCTAAACATGTGATTGGTTGATCTTAAAATTCATTTTACACCTGAAAATACGCCGCCATATTAGGGTATAAAAGCAGGTAAATAAGCCTGCTATACCTCACAATGTAACGGTACTGACACGTGCAAAAACTTAATTTGAAATCGGTCAATTATGAAGCCCCCCCTCAAAATTCAAACGGTACTGTTGCCCTTTAAAAATTGGTGTCCGAAAATTTTGTGAAATGCAACAATATACCTTTAATAACAATTTAAATATATTAGAATAATTCTTTGGGATTTAGATTCCCGAACTATGCTACGTACAATCTTTGATTTTAAATCTTTCGAGTCCCATGCAACGATTGAATGGTTCTTTCACAATTTTTATGAGCAGCCTAGCGTCATCTACAATTCACATTTTTTTATAATTTCTTTATTCGTTCGAAATTGCATCTACTTTTGGTGGGGTGACAAAGGGTTTGCAATTTATACACGTCACAAATAAATATTGAATTAAATAATCCCGTAAGGAACGACAATATATAGTATGATAGTATAGTAACAGTTAACTTACCAAACTCATTTCACGGAGAGGCTGGCGCCATCTGAAGAAGGTTTTCCGCACAACGTTCCTTCTAATTTAGGAAAAACTTTAAAGGATGTCACAAACGCCAAGTTTACATATTTTAAAATAATTTACTCTAAGAAAATTGTTTTAATTTATGTAATAATAGTTGTATCAGAAATACAACAAGGTTATTTTATAAAAAGAACTATTGGTCTGTAACGTTGGTTTATTCTTACACCCTTTTGGAACAGAGCGGCTCCTAGTGGAGCTCAGCACTACTAAAACATTTTTTTTCAATGAAAGCGAAAATAGTAGCGATAGCTGTTGTCGGTACTACAAAATGTAAGAAAACTAATCTTTGACTACAGACGTGAATTGTATTTATTTATTTAACTAGGAACTTGGCCTACCAAGCCGAGTCCAGCTTTTGCGCAGGAAGGGAAATAATCTTTCGCATAGAAACGAATTTACCAAGTACAAAACCCCCAAATAAAAATGTAGTAATTGAAACTGAAGCAGCCGATGCTATTGGATAACTATGTCATGTGTTCGCGAATCGCGAGCGGGCTAAATAAGATAGCAAGCATTGGGGAAGGTAAAATCTGAAGTCACTAACAAGGAGACTACCCGAGGTGTAACACACCGATTTTGTTCAAACTCAATAAATCATGAAAATTCCCAAAGGAAAAGTTTCAACGGGCATTAGTTTTGCCATGGCAACCGAAAATGTTTCTGACAACGCAAAATGGAAAATTCCTTACCGAAAATAACATGGGATTAAAAATTTTAATATGCAAAAACTAGAAAAAATTTATCAAAATTGACGGGAAAAAAATAAAATTGATCAAAATTTAATAAATTTTTACAATTTGATGAAAATGGGTAAAACTGCAATCAATATTTCATTAATTTTATCAAAATTATCACTATTTCAAAATTTGTTCAAATTTATCTGATTCTATCATTTGATAAACACAATTGATTTTTATCACATTTAAGATTTTTTTTATCAATAAAATCCATTTTTATAAAGACTTTTGTCGATATGGTTTTAATTTGGCTAAAACCATTTAAGTTAAAAGGAGCCACCTATGGACTGCATTGTAAAGGATTATATAATTAGCGAATAAGTAGAAAAGTCCATTATGAAAAGGGATAATAAAGCTAAACCCTACAAATTTGAAGAAATTTAAAAACTTACTAATAGCTCGTACCGATAGCTCGTTTTGAGATTTCCCGCACGGTACTGACGAGTCCCTTGGACGAAACCGGTCTACCGTTGGAATTTCTGGCTATTTTATTTAATTTAATTTAGTTTTTCACTCGAAGATCTATTTGGTCCGAGTTTCGCGTCTTTTTGTTCGCTCGAACAAACCTTTTCTAGTAATATCAGAGAGCGTCGCGTTAAAATACAAAATAGTAAAATGCTCGTCGAATAGTCGAGTACCCGAACATGATGGGAAATTGACGAATTCATCAAGGCGGCTTATTCGAGTACCGGAGTATGTAGATTTTCGATAATCGACGAGTATTGCATTTTTCTTAATCGAGTTACGAGTTCGGGTACCCGAACTAAATAAATTTCGGGTACTCGATGTGGCCAAAGGGGCGACCAAAGTATTACATGTAAAATGGATTTGTTGAATTATATATTAAACTCATTTTTCTTGAAACTTGAAAAGTAAATTTTTTTTAATAAAACAAAATAATGTGGTTTTCCAGAGGCAACGGGGATGGGGGGGGGGCGCTAATTTCGGTGGTTTGCCCTTGGCGCCAAATATCCTCGCTACGCCACTGCAAAATGGTATCAAAATGTAAAAATTATTATATATTTCCGGACTAATGTTTATTTTAAAATTTACAAATTCCGCGTGCTATTCTAACATGGTGTAATGATAACCAATCAGAAGTCAGCTATATTAAATATTCAAGATTATTTTATAAAGAAAAATTATAACATAAATTAATATAATTAATATAATTAAATTGTCTTACCAATCATCAAAAATTATTTTATAATTATGATTTCACGGACCTTTTTCGAACGCGCAATGACACTACTTCTTATGATCTTAGGAAATTCGACTTCGCGAACAGCAGGCGTAGCACCTTGATATTTGCCTACACCAAAAATTTTGTGGGCATCGGAAATTTCAAGTAGGAGCCCGGGCTTTTTGTATATAATATATTATTTATTTTATTAAAATGTTTTTACTTTCGGTTTCCAATTGAAAAAAAAAAGATTACCAGCATGGCGGCCATAGCCACAGGTACGGCGTGACGTCATGCTGCCAAGTCGCTATTATAAATACACCGTTTCTTTTATATCGGTGCCATGTCACCCTTGTAGAAAGAGCTCTATTTGAAGTAGAAACAATTCCATATACATAAATAATATTTTTGGTCCTAAATATTTCACGAAGAACGTTCTCAGGGCATAGTAAGGGCTCCCTTTAGAATCCAAAAAAACAATGTTAGGTTTTGAGTATGGTTTTGAACCTCAAAACCTCTTATTGTGTATTGTGCTAAATAATGAGCAAATTTCAACTAAAAGCGCTGTTAAATAAGCGAGAAGTGTGAAACGCCACTTTTGCTTCTCTAATGATCGCGAAAACAGAATAGTGCTGTACTAATGTTTACAATGAGCGCAATGATCGTGGAAAGAGTCGAGTTGCGGCGCTTTTCTGTCCATAGATGTTTAAAGGCGAGCACACTATTTTTCCTGTCTCTAATGAGCTTCCCTTTTCATAATGATTGCTAAGAGTATAATAGGATTTGAAGTTAAATCGTTTAATAATTACATACTACTGAGTTGATATATTTCCCTACGCCCTTTGCATGAACACCATGGCGTAGACAAGGAGAATCCGTAGTGAAACTCCCGTTGGGTCAAGGTTGATAGGGAACAATTATTCTATTGGGTCATCTTTTCTAGCTTTGACTGTACATAACAATAATAATAATAATAATCAGCTAGGCTAATACCTAAGGCACCACCTTAGGCCAAAGTCATCAAGCGACTTCTAAAGCAATTAATTCAGGTGGCCGGGTTACAATGCGTAGGAGGGTGGTGGCAAGTCCTTCATGCCACGCGAGCCAATTGCTCCCTACACTTACTATAATTACCGTTAACCTCAACAAGTTTTTTTTAATATTTGTTGAACCCCAAATCCATTCCAAAACAAATTTTAACGCCACTAACGAAATAAATTCAGTTCTTTAAGGTTATTCAATAGGGCTTGCACTTCGCACAGAGAAAATGATCCTAAGGAAGCGTTGCAAGATAAGTAGAATTTACAGTGGCCCTTTGCATTGTTATAAGGAAACCAAAATAAGACAAATTAAAAGTTATCAGAAACATTCATGGGAGGTATATCTTAAAGTCGAGTTAACTTTAATGATATTTGAAGGAAATACTTTTTTTCCTCCAAGGTTTTACCTTTTGTAAGTATCACGTGTTGTCCCATCACCATCAATTGAGCGCCCCCTTTCAAAGCAGTTTGGTTAGGGGGTACTTATTTGTACCAGTGTACCCTCCCATTCTTAGGTCATTGTGTATTTTTATACATATAGAATTCTTGAGTAGTGTCAAGTTCGGTCACAAGAAGTATACTCGAGTATACTTCTCCCGAGCTTTGGTCAGTATGTGTGAACTGGGAACCAGATTTAAATTTCAAGATAACAAAAACACCTTTAAATAAGCCAACTCTACTGTTTCGATTTAGATTCCCTTTGGACGCAAAACCGCTAGCGGAAATTCTGGTCGTAAATTGTAAAACGACCCTTTATAATTGGTGGAACTTGGTTTTGGGAGCTGGATTCACCTAGCCTTGCCAGAATAAAAACCCACTTGAGGTCTCAATCGAATCCAGAAACATTTTTCTAATAGTTCAATTCATTCATTATTTATTTATTTATTATCACATGTTGTGCCCACAAAGCCGTAATAGGCTTATATGCAGGCTTCCAATCTTTTACAGTTGAATTGGCAGTTGGCACAAAACACAATGTAATACAATACAAAATGGGGCAAGGACAGTAACAAATACAAAATCAGCTTTCGGGTTCGAGACTCCTCCTCAAAATACCGCTTGACGAGGGGTCTCGAACCCGAAAGCTCCGGTAAACATGTAAATAAAATTTAACTGTTTTTAATAAAAATACCATGAAGTATCAGTAATGTTTTAACCAGTTATTAAACTTACTCATATATTTAAATAAATATTTTTCAAAGATGCCCGCTAAAATGATATGTTGCTACCGCCTTCATGCGATTTGATTTTCAGGTCTGAGTCATAGAAATCTGATAGGTACCTATGAGATTTCTATGGTCTGAGTAGGGCGCTGCAGCATCCGTGGAATGTGCAATATACTTAAATTGGAACGGTCAAGCTTTAACCATTAGATAGCCCTATAGCCTATTAAAAACTAAAATTTATGGCGAAAACCGCATCAAAAAATATTGAGTGGTTAATTTTTAATAAAATAAAGAAATTTCGGGAAATCGAAAAGCGCCCGTCTGCCGCGAAACCTGGTGACAAGTCGGTGAGACAGAAAAACAACGTAAAAGCGCGTGCTGCCTAAGACGCAAAAAATTTGTTTTGCACGCGCGGCGCGTTATAAGAGACCTAAGCCTAAATTGCGCGATTTTAAAAGTTAGGATAGTTGGCAAATCGCTCATACGGGGTTAGGGGCGCTGGCGGCGGCCCCTAAGATGGCGGCGAAAATTCAAACCCAAACACCAGGCGTTTTTTTTTCGTTTCAACTTTTTGGGCCAAAAGCTATTTTTTCAAGACAAAAAAAGGTACGTGTTAGTATATTGAACGTCTTGTTAATCTTTTGATACGGAAATAAGGCCATATTTGTAAAAGCTTGGCCGTTCCCCTTTAATGTTGGTACGACCATAGATACAGGGCCGGCGTTGGGGGGGGGGGGAGGGTAAGCGGGGCAAAAGTACCCCGGGCCCGGGCCTCCGAAAGGGGCCGCCGGAACGGGTGCCTAACTAAAACTATCTATTTCCAAAAAAAACACAAATTTTGGAGTAAAAATTACCTGGGGCCCGAAAATCCTAGAGCCAGCCCTGCATAGATAGAACCATAGAGATAGTAAAGAAATAGAGGGAAGATTACCACGTTAAGGCACCCCTGTTTTTGACCGGGAAAATCTATCCTTCCTTATGCAATTCTTAACAAAATTTTTTCCTTTTATGTGATTTTATCTACAGTTCATTGTTAGCGGTTTTCAATGTGTAGTCATTCTTAGTATTATGTAGTTCATGCTCGGTTCTATTATTATTATTTTTTGTATAGAAATATTTGAAATTCCCTCCCATATTTTTTGGTTGTTGCTATTCAGTTCCTTAGTCGGTTAGTATTGTATATCGACAACTATATAATTTGTAAACACCATGTTAGAATTGTAAGTATCTACAATATTCGTTGTAAATAAGTTAGGTTACTATAATCGTACCTAAAGTTGTAAATAAGTTAGGCTACTGTACCAGTCCTGGTCTAAAATATGCAAATGTTAACAAAAGTTATTCCAATTATATGACTTTATCTTCAATAGTTTTCAGTCCTATTTGCAGTCATTCAAAAAAGTTTGTAGTTCATGCTTGGTTTTATTATTTTTTTGTACAATATCATTTGAAATTCCTTCTTCTATATTTTTTCTCATCGACTGTGCTCCCATCTGGTGAGCCGCCTCGTGCCCTACTCTCTTTAATATAATGCTGGCAGACGCTTCAAAGGGATGTCCAGTGGGCGTACAACACGGTGAACACGCTGATGATCTGGCTATCTGGGCCTCCGGGCCCCATGCCGAGACCCTACAAGAACACATCCAAGTGGCTCTGAACAATATGGAAGTTTATAGTACAGACTGGGGCCTAACATTTCAACCCACCAAATGCAAATATATGGTGATACACAACAAGCGGAATACTGACTTTTATGATGATATTTTCTTCAGTGTGGGTCAGACACATTTGGATAGGGTAGAGACATACGTCTACCTTGGTGTCACTATTGACTCAAAATTAACTTGGCGAAATCACATTGATAGCCTGCACAGGTCCTCTATGAAGAGATTAAATTTACTGAGAGCTGTTTCATCTACATACTGGGGTGCCTCTAGACGAGCTCTGAGGGTTTTATACACTCACCTCATTCGTTCACGCTTGGATTACTCTTGTTTGGTATATAGTACGGCGGCGAAAACTCACTTAGATAAACTAGACAGAGTGCAAAATGCAGCGCTTAGGGCGATTCTTGGAGTTCCCAAATCTACTCGCATTGCTTTGATGGAGGCAGAAGCAGCCATCATGCCACTTTCTCACAGACGAGACTTGTTGGGAGTTCAATATCTAGCAATAGCGGCGGCATCAGATACTCCAGAATATTACAGGAGGCACGTTCAATCGAGTATTGCCGAATTGCGACCCTACGAAAATAAATGGCAATCACATAAAACTCCTCCCATGCTTAAGTATTGGAAGAAGCTGGAGTCACTTAACCTTGCTTGGTACCACGATCAGGAACAAAGGAACGAGACCATTCCTCCCCCACCCCCTTGGGGGGCTGTTAATGCGGTGGTGAATTGTGACTGGCTACGGCTTTCTAAGGGTAATACATCTGATGTAGAACTATATCAGCTATTTTTCTCAGAACTGGACCGCATGCACCATAATCAGACCATTATTTATACTGATGGATCTGTAAGGGATGATATTGGCTGTGCAGGTGCCAGTTTTTGCATTCCAGACATGAGGGTAGACAACCAAACTTTGGTGGACCCGGGCCATTCCATTAGTACCGTGGAACTGTTTGCGATCAACCAAGCATTGCGGTATGCTCAGAGGAATTCCATTGGAGATATAATCATATGTTCCGATTCTAAATCAGCTCTCATCATGCTCTCTGGTTTTAATTCAGATCCCCAAGTTTTAACTTTTCGGGCCTTGAGTGCTACATACAAGGGCAAAATCTCATTGTTATGGTGTCCTTCACATATAGGAGTGCCGGGTAATGTTGCTGCGGACCGCTGTGCCGACATTTCTAACATCTCTTGTCCCCCTCTAATTTCAGTGTTTCTCCCAAATTCTAAATCTTGTCTGAAATTGCGTTGTACTAAATTGTTTAATGACATATGGACTTCTGAATGGAAAAAATTTGTGCAAAGTCGTGCTCAGGGTTTTTATAAATCTGATCCCACCAGTGACGTCATTTCTGCTTTGAGACTTCCACGTTGGAAGGACTCCCTCATTGCCAGGTTCATATGCGATCGTTTACCTACAAATGAAAGACTATATAATATAAATTTGCGATCTTCCAACATATGCTCAAGCTGTTCTTATGATAAGGTGCAGTCTGTGGATCATCTTCTTTTCACTTGTGAGAGTGGTAAAAAAATTCGACCTAGGCTTCTGGGTTCTCTAGTCACCGGCAAATATGATACAAATAGAAATGGTGTAAAAAAATCAGTTCAGCATGGAGACCTGGCGATTATTAACGATCTTTGTGACATTTTTAAAGTGGCGAAAATCAATTAATGTTAAGTTCCTACCTTTGTTTTGCCTAGTTTTTTAATTGGCTGTCATTAGATTTCGTCTGTTGTCAGTTTTTTCTGTTTTTGTTTTTTAATTTTTCCTCTTCTTTGCTCTGGTGCTAAGTCCTTTTATGTAATTTTGGAGTGTGTGGTGCGAAGACCCCGCTGTCATAGGCACCAAATAAATATCTTTCTTATTTTGAAAAAAAAAAAAGCTGTATTTTTATATACAAGTCTTCAATAAAATCTTGAATCTTGTTTACATCAAATGACAGTTGATTTTCCAAAAGGCATAATGTATTTCATTTCACCGCGCGTCGATGGCGCCACGTAATCTGCCTATCTCATGGCTTCCTACATTGGCGAAAAGGTGGTCGGCACTCGCTGTCAACTTCGCCAGATACAATAGTGCCTCTATTTATTTTCTATCTCTATGGATAGAACAGCGCCGTAACGCGTTATTGAGTTGGTGGTGAACCTGGACAAAGTGAACATTCGAGATTTTGAGGAGAAAATGGCGAAGCGGCCGCTTAAGAAAACTACCTTAGGTCCGCCGGACGTTTATCCGCAAGATCCAAAACAGAGAGAGGTAAATTTATTTACAATTGTTTTTGAATATAAAATAAGTAATTTATATTTGTATAACGAAAGTAAATACCGCATTAAATGTTCGTATTAAGCCTTGGCCTTTGTACATGTCTAATTTTTAATGCTTAGGATGAATTAACTGCGGTTAACGTCAAACAAGGATTCATAAACACACATCCCATTCCTCCCCAAGATGAGGTAATTTGTTTAAGAATATTTTAGGAAGTTTTAAAAGTAGTCAATAACTTCAAAATTATTTTAATTTCAGTACGGATCAGCTCGTAATGCAAACATAACAGCAGCCAAATTTGGAGCCTTTTTCAGTGCAATATTAACAAAGAAACAGGAAATTAATACATTCTCGGATACTGGTAAAAGACGACCGCAAATCAACACCAAAGATAACTTTTGGCCGGTCAGTTTTAGGCTAACCTAATTGTTTTTTTAATTAAGCAAGTCTTACCCTGAAATATCGCAATTTTAGGTTACACCAAGATCTAAAATCCCAATCGAAGCTTGGTTCAAAGATTTGGCTGGATCTAAACCTCTGAATGTTCTTGCTAAAAAGGTATATCTGTTAATATAAATATTGCATAAATAAACTCAAATTTAATCTCTTGATCTTATTTCAGACACCAATATTTAATAAGAAAGAGGAAATATTTATGACTCTATACGAATATTCTGTGCCTATGGTTCGAGCAACGTGGTTTGTTAAAATGTCATCAGCCTACACTGTTGCAATCTCTGAAGCTAAAATTAAAAAAAGACAATTGCCGGATCAATCGCAAGAGTGGACCCAAGCTCTGTGCAAATTTCTTAGGGAACAAGTTCAAAAACTAGCTGAGCATTACCACAGTAATATATCACTCGGAGGAAGTAGTTCCAGTAGTAGTAATCTAGGCAGTAGTAATTCGAGTAGTGGTGGAAGTTCCTTATCTAATACAAGCTCAAGTCTTTCTGGATCGAGTATACCTGGTTCAAATATAGGATCTGGAATCTCTGCAGAAGTGGCCTATAAACAATGGCAGTATTGTACGCAGTTGTCGTGGCATCTATATGGGGTAAGTATATCTAGAAGTTTGAATTTTATTTCGTCAATTTTAACTAATCATTATATTTGACATAGGAGGGGCTGTTAGATAGGCAAGATTTTTTGTCTTGGGTTTTAGAGCTGATTGAAAAAACCAAATCTCCAGATGATCCCATTTTGAAACTAATTATGACTCTGGCTCTTCAATATGTGGATGAATTTGTCCACTCTGAGATACTTTCCCGTAGATTGGCTCATCATTGTGCCAAAAAACTCAATCAGTTAATAGCCGATGTCGGAAATCCAAATTCCCCGAGACCACAGAGTCCTAGCCATAACTCCAACAACAATAATCAAACTGGGTACGTTAATTTACCTTGGCTACCTAAAACCATAAGCCTATCATAAGGTCCACCTAAGTAAAGGTCTAGCATTGTCCAAAAATTAACGTACAAAGATGTACGACGATAGGGCAGTAGCGCCATCTTCTTTTTCCAACTTTCTACATCTAACATATTATCTTGCTTGGTAGAGCAGCCACACTTGCGCTGATAAATGCCACGCAAAATGCGTCTAAATCTTAAATTTGAAAAACAAATACCTTCAGAAACACAACTCATATTTCTAATAGCTATGTTTACGTTCCGATGAATCATTTTGTCAAGATAAGTGTTAATTTTAACTTTGAAAGCGATAAAATGTTGAAAATACCTTGGTTACAATGCTAAGGTCTGGTGGTGAGGACTGTGCAGTTTGATCTGTGCACTCTGCAAAGGCTGGCTTGTGTCGGCACTACAGGAGCCATTAGAACAGCCCCAAGCGCTTCTCTGGAAATACTCCTGAATATGCTTCCTCTCCACCTTTTTATTGAGGAAGCTGCCCTTTTAGGTGCCTATAGGCTGGTGGAAGGCTAATAATTGGGAGCATAGCCACACCAAGCTCTTCCGAGATATGTCCAATCAGATGCCGATTTTAACTATGGGCTCTAATCTGATGGTTACTAAACTCCACTTTAGTAAACCTTTTGAGGTCAACTTCCCTAGCCGTGCGGAGTGGAGTCACTTGACCCTCGGTACCAGAGGAGAGGTGGTCTGGTTCACTGATCGGTCTAAGACCCACTATGGCACTGGTGCGGGGATGTATTGCCTTACTAATAATTTTGGCTTTTATGAAAGCCTAGGGATACACACTAGTGTATTCCAGGCTGAAATTTTTGCCATTTGCTCCTGTGCTGCTCACGGTTTACATCAGGGGTATCATGGGAAGGTTATCCAGATTTATTCAGATAGCCAGGCTGCTCTTAGAGCTCTCAGCCAGTATAGTATTCTTTCTAAACTGGTTTTTAGCTGCTTAGATCTCCTCTGCACTCTTGGGTTGCACAATAAAGTTCAACTTTGTTGGGTACCTGGGCATAAGGGGCATCTTGGGAACGAAAGGGCCGACGCCTTGGCCAAGGAAGGTGCGAGGGCTGGGTTCATTGGTCCAGAACCTGCTCTCCCCATCTCCCGAGGACTGGTACGCGGCTTAATCTCCAAGTTTATGTCGGATCGTCAACTCAGACAATGGTCTGAAATTGAGGGTCAAAGGCAGACCAAAGAGTTCACTCTTGGCCCTTCTAGGGAGAGAGCTAGAGAATTACTCTCGCTATCTAGGTCCAGTATTAGGATTGTTACTGGCCTACTTACAGGCCACTGCCATCTTAACAGACATTTAACGCTTATTGGGGTCAGTGATGACCCGATTTGCAGATCTTGTCTAGCTGAGGAGGAAACTGCCTCACATGTACTCTGTAGCTGCGATTACTATGCAGCCCAGAGGTTTGAGCATTTGGGTATGCATCGGTTGGAGACGTATGACGTCTCTAATATCACGGCCGGGCAGATTTTAAGCTTTATGTCGGCAATAGGACTTATTTAAGTCACCCAGTTTGGGGATGCACAATGGACCTTAGGTCGAAGTGTTTGGCTTGCCACCCCACTCAATAATAATAAGGTCTGGTGGTGGAGATTTCTCCCACGTGGTTCTACATTTAAAACGATCGCGCACGCCTTCTGAGCATTCAACATGCAACTCGCGAAATTCATTTGGGGAAATGCCTAGTTGAGAACATAATTACAAGGAGGTGCAGATTTTGAATACCTTCCTCTTAATAACGGGTATGTGATCGTCAATAATTTGGCCTAGACCTTTGCTTATGGGGACATTATGATAGGCTAATGATAAAACTGATAATTTTCTTAATATTTGCTTGTTTCCAGTCCTGGAACACCTACGAACCAGTCTAATCAACAACCAATCCAAAATCAGCAGCAACAACTACAGAAACCACAACCTACCAACCCAATTATATCAAGTTTCAACGAATTTCTAAATTGTTCCTATCACCGTAGTGTTGTACTTCAGTTATCAGCCATTCTTCAAGTCATAACTTTGGAGTGTCCAACAGCTCTTGTTTGGAATAACATTGGTGAAACTAAGGCCACTTCCATTTTGAATGGCTCACCTTTGGATCTTCTACCATGTGCCCCTTCCAGTTTGCCAATGCCCCCACGACCAACCAACCCTCACATACGGCAAATGCTTCGTCAAGCTGAGAAACTTATCAGGCAACGGGGGCAAGCGGCGGAAGTGTGGTGGTCTTGTGAAAAGTGGCAACAAACAGCTACCAGTATGTTTCAATATTATCTAATGTTTATCATTTTAATGTTTTAATTCAATTCTATTTTTATAAAAAGGCGCAACTATACAACGGGTTTTGAATGCTCTGGATGCCCTGGACCGTTATGCTTTTGACAAAGTTGACTCGAGCAATTGTTTGGATGTGCTCTATGGCAAGATATTTCCCAATAACACTGCTAATAATTCCAAAGAAAAGGGGATCACAAATCCAACTGCTAACCTCTCTACGGAGGTTCTATTAGCCCAAGATGAACCCATTGTCCAGTTGCTGTGCGAATGGGCGGTCACCACTAAAAGATCGGGGGAACATCGCGCTTTATTAGTTGCCAGATTGCTTGAAAAACGTCAAAATGATTTAGTAGCTGAGGTAAAATTCAATTTATCTCTAATATGAGTACAAATTTATTTTGTGATTATTTACAGAGGTACTCGGAATCAGATATAGCTGATGATAAAGATAGCCAGGATTCCGCAATTTTGTCAATTGGATTACCTATCTACCAAACGCTACTTAGTAATTTTCTGGATACCCAAGCTCCAGTCTTAGGTAATTTTTATGAAATAAAGTGCCTCAGAAGACTTGCCCATCAAATCTTTTATATTTGCAGATGAGAAACCAAGTATGGAAAACAAATCCGCTTTCTCCAACCTAGTCCTATTATTTGCGGAGCTAATTCGCTTGGATGTGTTTTCCCATGACTCATACATGTGTTCCCTCATCTCCAGAGGAATTTTAGCCAATTCTCTAACACCACCAGCCGTGTCATCCAGCAATCCTGGACAATCATTACCTAGTAATAACAACCAAGGTATAAATCCCTCGACTAACCCAAATGTCATGATGGTGAACCCCAACGTACCCAATAATCAAATGGGAAAAGGAATACCCGCTTTAGAGCCCCTTCTGACTGGTTTTATGAGTGACCCTTCTCATGGAATGTCTCCAGGAATGGTTGGACCCAATATCCCTGTCATGGGAAATCCTGGTTTAGGCGGTCCTGGTATGCCTTGTTCCGGCCTAGGGGGATCCAATTTATGTCCTTCTGGAATGGGAGGACCAAATATGAGTGGACCAACTAGTTTAGGCATGTTAGGTCTAGGAGACCCCAACAGACCACCGGAATCTCTGCCCATGTTTGATCCTGTGGATAATAGACCTGGATCAGTTAAAACTGAGGTAAATTTTTGATGTTATTAAAAAATTTCCTCGTTACTTTGGCTACTTTAAAGATTTTCCCATCCCAGAATCCTTGGGATACCATGCATATGGATATGGATGATGCTCGAATTGACGCTGATTTGGATAAATTGCTTCAGCATATCAAAGAAGGACAGCAAAACAACTGTGATCAACCCGGTATGTTTTAGTTCTTTCCTTAAGATATTATTGTTTTTTATTTGTGAATGTATTGTATTTCCGTTTTAAAAACTAACTTTTAAAATGATTGTCTCTTCGTCACAATTTTTTGGGTGAGGTGTCCTATCTACTAACACGTTTCAATCTATGCAAATTTTTGTGTATGTGTTTTAATTTTTGAGACTGGTAAAATCTAATTTCAAATTATTATTATTATTATTATAAGAGCCAAATTTTATTTCAGCCTTTCCTTTTTTTTTTGGAATTATTTCTATTTTAAGGCTGAAAGACAATTTGGTTATTAGAAAAAAATTGTTTCCCTCAATTTCTTGTGCGCAGTAATTTAGCATATTTGCAAACATATTTGCTCTATTTTCTGCCTGGAAAGTTGAGTTAATATATTTTACAGTTGCCCTGAATGAGGATGATAGGCGATAAGGTTTTTGTTTAAATAGTGGATTTTGATCAGTTTTTATCGCTAAACATGAAATTGTTTTACCATTAATCGCATTGACAAATATAAGTTTTTGAGTTTCAGCCCTTTGGAAGCAAAAGTACAAAAACCAATGCATGAGTACGCATGATCGTAAAGGTGGAAGAAGCATGGTTCTCTCGAGAATGAAGCGTGAATCTTTTACCCCTGGGTTGCGAGCGAGCTGCCAACACCTGCATGCTCAAAAGGGTTTGCTCTACTCTTAGCACAACACTTTTCTTTCCCACCCTTTCCTCTCTTCGTAATAGGTTTACTATTTAAATCCTTCAAAAGTAGTGGTTTGGGAATCTCATTTAGGTTTTAATGGCTAGGTTTTTATTAAATTTCAAAATCTCATCCAAATGCTTAAGGCTTTAACGAAGAAGCGGGGATTTTTGACCTTTTCCCCTCCCAATTTTTTTTCTTTTTGGACTCTGTAGACATTCTACTTCCAGAGTCTGTAGGCTCTGATAAAGGAGACGGACCATCCTTGATGGACACAGTACCATTGTCACATCCACCATACGGATCAAATTCTAATGGTGCTGCTAGTAATTCTAACAGTGGAACTGTATCTACGAGTCAAAATACGCAACCAACTAGCACAATGCGCCATTTACTTTACACCACTCATTTTCCACTGCCTCAAGATGAGACAGCCTTCCACGATTGCAATCAGAGGCACATTTTGCTCTTTGGCGTTGGCAGAGTCCGAGATGAAGCTAGACATACAGTCAAGAAAGTTACCAAAGAAATAATGAAATTGTTTAGCAAGAAAACCTGTATGGATATGGCTGATGGAGGAAAAGTGAAGAAAAACGTCAAAGAAGGATTCAATTTTGAGTCAGCCGTTACTAGGTTTCAATCTCTGTCATATTTTGATCAGCACGTTGTGACTCAGTCACTTGCCTCCTCAGTTGTGGAAATGCTGAACGTATTTGCTACAGGGAACTCAAATTACCTTCCACTTGTAGAGTACATATCTTTTTTGTTTGATTTGATGGAACTTGCCCTAAACATACATGGACTCATTGAATTTACTATTCAGGTCTGTTTGATTTAATAATTGTGTTGAAATTGTACATTTTCATTTTAATAATACTTTTTATCCAATTAAGCTTTTAAAAGAATTGGCTGAAGTTGAAACCCAGCTTTCTCAGAAAACCGCAGCTTTAGCTGGTACTTACGCCACTTCCGTTGGACTCTACATTGTGGGAGTATTATTCAGATATCATTGCTGCTTGTTGGTTTCTCAGCAACAAACATTGTCAATTTTTGAAGGGTAAGGTGTTTAAAAGAATTTAAAGTCAAGCAAATCTAAAAAACTGTTAAATTGGTGTTTTTGAAAAACAATTTTTATGTTTTAAATCTATAATAATGACCACTATGAACTAATAGTGGCAATACAGAAAAAAATATGGGTTAAAAACTTAAAACTTTAAAGTGAAATACTGAGTCAGTCTAATATAAAAATAGGAAGATTCTGGTTTCAGTTTTATTTAAAAAACTTGTCTCAACTTTGCTTGATTTTTCTCTCAGCCAATGTTTCTAGACAGTAGAATTTACTTAAAAAAATTTTCATTGCAGGTTATGTAAAATAACGGCTCACATATCCAACCCAACTGATTGTAGCTCAGCAGAACGATGCATTTTGTGCTATTTATATGATCTGACCTCAGCTTGCAGCTTCTTAAAAGTACTCTTTAATAATTCATAACCTTGGCAAACCCATAATTTTGGTTAAGGGGCCCACACAATTAGCTAAAAAATAAATGGTTCAGAAAATTAAACATTTTTTGGGGGAACATGCTCTCCATTGCTATGCCCCAGCTTTACAATGTAAGCACTTTTTTAATTTTTCTTTTGTCTTCACAGTCAAAACATACAGAATTATTTGGTGCAATGTACTCCAAGGTGAAGCAAACCTTATATTCTTCACAAACGCCCTCTGCTCTTAATTTACTGTGGACTCCAACTTGTATGATAGAATATATTAACAACCCCAGGTAGTTTTTGTTCTTCAAAACCCTTTTGGTTACATTTTTTGCCTTTAAAGTGTGTTATTTTCTTCCAGTCGTTTTCATTGCAGAGTGAAGATTGATCCCAAGGAACTGTTGCTTCTCAATGAAAATGCTTCGTATAGATACAGCTTTGTTTGCAATGCCATTCAGGGCATTTCCAGTGCTAGAGACGCAGATCGATTAAATGAGATTTCAATGTTTTGTGCTGAATTAACTGCAAGTTGCAGCGCTCTTTCCGGAGAATGGTTGGGTGTTCTGAAAGCTTTGTGTTGTTCGTCAAATCATGGCTGTGGATTTATCGATGTTCTGACCCAAGTGGATGTATGATTGAAGAATTTTCTTTTGATGATTGGTCTCTTTTTCAAGCATTGTTTTTCCTCTTTAGGTTGGGGACTTGTCGATTCACGATAATTTAGCTGTTTTCACTGCTATAATGGTAGCTAGAAGATGTTTTCTCTTACAAGATTTTGTGGTTCAAGTGGCTTTACCATCCTTACTGTCACCCGCTGGTGGGGGTGATCAGGTATTATTTATTTTTATTAATAATAATAATAATAATAATATAAGTTTTTCACTTACTAAGTATGGTAATTTTTAGGATGCCGAATCTGGTGCTCGACTTACATGCCATTTGCTGCTTCGGCTGTTTAAAACAGAGTCATCTGGTAGTGCAAGCCCATCTTCTGTTGGTCTGGCTTATCATTCTTTAACTGTTTCTGGAAATGTACCAGTCCCACCCCCACCCACTCATCGACCACTTTACGTTATCAAGTCCCCCTGTGATAGACACTTGCTAGCAGCTGCTAGAAATGGAATCAGAGTTGAAGCTGTTTTAACAGTGTTGAAGGCCATTTTGGTATTGGGTGATTCGACTGAAGAAGGACAAGAATCCAGGTCTAAAATAGACACCCCTCAAATGAAGGGGGAAATCAGCATCAGTGAAATTTTGGGGCCATTTGATGATTCTGACTTTGATTTAGGCTTGTCGTAAGTAATTCTGTCTCTTCCTTGTATTTTGTCAGCTTGGTGTAACTTCTCCTCACCATTAGGGCCAATCTCAGTAAAACGCCTCAAGGCATGCTTGGAAGTGGTGGTGGTAACTCTAGTGGAAGTAACAGTGGACCAGGCAGTGTACCTAATGCTGGAGGAGGACCAGTGAGTTCTGGCAATGGGAATGACAAAAGTGTGCCAAATTCCTCGGTTGGAGCTGTTGTGGCGACTTGCGCAACTCCTACCGCTACTGATTCTACAACTGTAGTACCAGTAGGAATGGGTACAACTTCTGGAGGTGGAATGGAAAGCGCTGGTCTAAGTGATTTTGCTAAGTATGCATTGAAGCAAATATGTGGTCAGGACTGGGCCCATGAGCGTTGCCTCAGAGATCCTGAGATGCTGTGTAGCTCCGATTTGTTGTTAGATGAAATGTTAACCAATAAACAAGCCCAGCACTTATTGCAAATGATATGTCATCCGGGAGTTTCCAGAACGAAAAGTGAAGATGGGTCTGACCAGAAACAAGCCATTATCGTCATTTTACAGAATTTGGATCAGTGGACTTTGAGGGTAGCTTGGCTCGAACTTCAACTAATGTATAAGCAGTGCCTTCCAGGATCTAGTGAAGTTAATACTTGGTTGGACAATATAGCTAGAGCCACAATAGAAGTCTTCCAACTAACCAGTGAAGAATGCCACAAATTGCCACCAGTTAAAATCTTAAATTCATCCGGTGGCTCGTCGAACGTTCCGTCAGAGCACATGTTTATTAGTAAATCAGCTTTAGGAATTGGCGGGCTTCGGTGGGTGTAGCCAATCATTTTAAAATTTTTTAGTTGGTTTTGAATTTTTATTAGAGTTATTTGGTTTTTTTAGAAATGACGAAGAGAAACATGGTAGAGTATGGCTTATAGCTCCACTGATAGCCAAACTGCCTTCAGCAGTTCAAGGAAAAATTTTGAAAGTTGCCGGGCAAGTTTTGGAAAGTGGAAATTGGGCTACTCCTAATTCAAGCACCACAGTTTCTTCAGCCAATAATTCAGCCAATTCCTCAAATAACACCTCATCGGGTAAAAACAGCAAAGAGAAAGAAAAACCAAGCAAATCGTAAATTAAATATCCTTTATTTAGAATTAAATTATTGAAATAACACCTTCATTATGGATTATAGAACATCATTGTTGAGTCATCAACCTTTTCTTTCCCTGGTCCTAATGTGTCTTAAAGGTCAAGATGAACAAAGGGAAGGCCTTCTCAATTCTCTGAATTCCCAGATTTTCCAATGTCTTCACTTGATAAAAGATGTAATTGATTTTGTATCTTCCTGCTTTTCAATTAACTAAAATTTTCCTTAAAATTTTAGGAGAAATTGAATGCCGATGATATACGATCGCAGGAATCTATGCAAGAAGCTTTGCAATTGCGACTTAGTTTAGTTGGAGGCATGTTTGACATGATTCAAGCCAGTATGACTCTTACAACCGATTGGGCACTACTTCTAGTTCAGCTAATCAGCTACGATGTTGTTGATCCTGATGCAAATTAGTAATGCCTTTAAGATGAAAAAAAAAAGTTTTTATTCATTTCTGTCTCTTTAGTGAGCTTTTTACAACTGTGTTGGACATGCTCGCAGTTTTGACACACTCCACTCAAGTTTCTGATTCATCTGGTAGTGATAGAGGCGAAGAAACTCGCAAATCTTACCCAAATTTTGTCAAGAAACTCAAAGTATTATCAATGCTTAGATGGAAACAGAATGAATTTTACTCTTAAATTATTTTTTTCACCTATAGAAAGAAATGGCTGATAAAAATAGTATCGGTACCAAAATGGTGAGGCAGCTACTACCTCTGTCCAAACAACTCTGTGAAGTCATTACATGTGAAGCAATGGGAAGTCTTATCGATACTAAAGGCAACAAAATTGCTGGTTTCGATTCCATTGATAAGAAACAGGTACTCATTCCTATAGCTTCATACTTTTATTGGTATTGAATTTTACCAATGAATTAGGGGTTGCAAGTATCTGAGAAACAGAAAGTGAGCCCTTGGGATCTGATGGAAGGTCACAAGAACCCAGCTCCGCTTCCGAGAGCCTGGTTTGGAGCTGTTCGTATGGAGAGAAAGATACCTCGTTTGGAAGAAATGCATCGCATTCTGTTGTGGCACACCCATTCTTTAAAGAAGCCCAGCAGCTACTACCTCGATCCATTGGTCTTGCCTCCTGAGGATCTCGAGCCCCCGCAAGAGATTAAACCTCAACCTTTTCTTACCATGCAATTGGAAGAGCCAAAGCGGGGCAAAGAGATCCCCATGGAGATTATCCCTCCTCCACGACTGGTGGCTAAAAAGCCCAAACAACCTCGCAGACGGAGAACTGCTAAAATGACCAATGGTCAGGTAAAGACCAAAAATGTAATTATTCATTCTTTCATTTTCATCCTTATCATTATGACCAGTGTTTCTAAAACTCTGGCTTCATTTTTTATGCACAATTGGTTTTTGAGGTTCATCCGTGGTTAAACAATTTAAACCACAATTTTTTTTATTGAAGTGAGACTCTACTTGTGTCTCTCGAGGTGTGAGACGTTTAAAAGTAGAGGCTTCCTTTGGGTAAAACTGGTTACAAATTGTTTATCATCGAATAACGAGATTTATTTAATATGCATCTGATTAATGGATGTGCCTGTTATACAAGTCTTGTTGTTCGAAGTTGCTTTTCTTTTGTTTGAAACACTTTATAATTAATCAGTCATCAATGAGAGGAATGCCTTATCCCCCTGAACAACAGCCAATGTACAACCCTCCACCACCTCAAACCTGGTATGGACAGCAGCAACAGCAGCAGCCAATTCCACAACAACCTCAACAACAGACTCCGCCACAGCCGCAACAACCTTATTATCCTCAACAACCACTACCTCCTGGTACAGTTTCTCCACTCTTCAAAGTATTTGGGCATTATTTTAAAAATTTGTCACACAGTTGGAGGTCCCAGATTGTCACATTCAAAAGCAGCATTGAGCAATCTGATCAGAAACCGTCAACCTGCATCAAATTTTCTTCCAACTCCAAATCCAGCAACTCAACACCAAGCTGCTTCAAATCCAGTCAGTCAACCCCCTCAGACCCACAACCAAGGCGCACAAATGCAAGGACATGCAGTTGGGGGTGGACCTCTTCCATATCAAAATATGGAATTAATACAAAAGCAACGTCAACAGATGATGATGAGGCAACAGCACATGAGACCTCAAGGAATGGCTGCTGTAAGTAATGTGTTTGTTGTTTTAAGACGTTTTAAATAAACAGTGATTGTTATTTTCTAGTCTGGACCTGGAAATATGTATCCCAATCAAATGCAACAAGGCACTGGTCAGACACCTCCTTTGCATCATTTACCACCTCAAGGTATAATTCGTTTTCTGACGGAATTATTTGTCAGGTATTTATTTTCATTATTTGTGGATCTCTAGGTTCTGGAATTAATCAAGGATATGGAAACAACTATTCTGCTATGCAGCAGAATCAAACAATGATGGAACCACGAGTACCCAACATGATGCAAGGGCCCTCAAATTACAATCAGTCATACATGGGTCCTCAAGGGACTCCCAATACTATGATGAACCCTGGAGGAAATATTAGAGCTCAATCGAATCAATACATGGCTCAATCTGCTAGGTAAGATGCTTTATTTTTTTCCCAATGAGTGTATTTAAGTTATTATACTTGTCACATCTGGCATATAAAAAATTATTGTTATTGTGTGTGATGATGGGAACAAATTTGCATTTAATCAGGGCTCAATATAACATGGGGCAAAGCACTATGCCTGCTCCAAATGTTTCAGTTAGCCAAATGGGAGGCTCTATGAATGCTAATGCAAATCCACACATGATGGGATCCGGAATGGGTGTTCCAGCTGGCAGTGGGCCTAACTATGGAGGTGCAGGAGCAAATCCCAATACCATGGCAGGAGGCATGCAGAATGTGCCAGCCTTGCGGCACCAACAACAAATGCTAGCTATGCAAAACCAGCAACAACAGCAGCAACAACAACAGCATCAGCAACAGCAACAAACTGCAGCATTAGTTGCCCAGTTACGTCAGCAACCCTATCAAGGTTATTAGTTATTGTTTAGAATTTTTGTAAAAAATGTATATTGTACATATTAACTCAATTTTTATTTGTTTACTGTAAATAATTTATTTTAAATTCAATAAAAACATTTAAATTATTATGCTTGATATGCTTAATTGGGTGGGTTGGGAAAAAAATAACTTACGTACAGCCCTGCTTCTTTTTTGAAGCTCGTTATGAGCTATTATGGCGGGTTGGACGATTCAGTTCGCTCGTCTTGGTGTCTAAGGCCTCGGGTCGACACCGATGTTTGTGTATCTCAAAAAAAAAAGTTCACTCGTCCATCTGTTTAATCAGGTGTGAGATATGTGTTACGACCACGCCAACGTTACGGGGAGATAGGGACGGGACACCCGTGGGGGAAATATGACAACCACCCTTTGGAGATTAGTGGTCGTCCTCACAGGGCCATCCACAAACTCTGCCTCCCAGACGCTTGGGATTACAGGAGTACGCCACTACTTCCGGCGTACAGCCCTGCTTGAGGTTTCCGGCTTGGATATATAAATTAATCGGCTGCTATTTCTTCTGGTATTTGAGTTAGGTTTAGGTTTGATTTATCAAGAGCCTAGTCTAGGGTATATATTTGCTTATGAAGATTTCTATGGTTTGATTATAAAAATATTTATGATGGGTTTTCACGTGAAATGTAGAAACGCAGTTTATCCTTACTCACTTAAAACTATTCAACGTCTTTTTGTTCCGGATGATAAAGTTAGTTGGGCAAACGTTTGGACTGGATATGATCCACCGTCTTTCTCCCTTGTAACAAATAAAGAATGGGAGGACCCTGATTTAAAGTAAACCAATTAATTTCAATTAACTGAACCTGATACAAATTTAATTTTTATTTATTCAGTGACCTCAGTTTTAAACCAAAATGGAATGACATAGATAACTCCATTGATAGAAGAAGTTTCAACGGCCAGTATACCATTGTGAATGGATCTCCATTGAATATTGTTGGTAGAACGGGTTTAAAGGGAAGAGGAAGGTTAGGCAGATGGGGACCAAATCACGCAGCAGACCCAGTTGTAACAAGGTGGAAAAGAAATTCAGATGGATTCAAAATGGCACACTCACAAACTCACAAACCTATACTACAATTTGTGGCTATTGAAAGGACTGATAGCGGAGAGTGGGCTATTCCTGGGGTAAGTAGAGAAAATTTGGTTTTCAAGGCGGGCCCAACAATTAATTGTCTGGAACTCTAGGGAATGGTTGATCCAAATGAAAATGTCACAGAAACACTCAAAAGGGAATTTTGTGAAGAAGCTGTGAATAGCTTATCACTTTCAGACTATGACAAGGAAGTTTTGAATAAAAGTTTGGGTGGTTTCTTTGATTCAGGAGTAGAGGTATTGTTTACTTTAAATTTAAATTTTGCGTGATTTGTATGCAGAACGTTAACTTCTGATGTAGGTATTTAAAGGCTACGTCGATGACCCAAGAAATACTGACAATTCTTGGATGGAAACCACTGTCAGAAATTTCCATGATGAAACTGGAGAAAATGTTGGCAAATTTCCACTATGTGCGGGTGATGATGCTCACCGTGTCCAATGGATGGACATCAACAGCGAGCTAAAACTTTATGCAAGCCACACTGAATTTCTTAAAGAAATTGCTCAAAGATTAGGCTCACACTGGTGAAAAAATTTTCGCAAATATTTACCAATAATTCTCACACTCCTTTGAATCTTAACTTCTATTTTTAAACTTTTATTTTTATGTTTAAAAATTTTTAAGTTAATTTGCATAATATGTATATATTTGAAAGCACTTATGTAGGGCTTAAAACTAAGCAGCTTTAATCAATTTTCATCACCCTTTCATCATAAATGACACTTTGTTTAATTAATAATGGACATTTGTATATTTAGTTATACAAAACAAATAAATTTCGTAAATATAATTCAGTAGGTATGTACAAATTCATCTCTATTTATCTGACCAAGGAATGTTGAGATTGTTTAACGCCTTCCAACTTTTCAAAATGTTTTCGAGCATTGCGAATATTAATTAAAGTAGCTGCTGATGCTAAAATATTCAGTGAATTAGCGAAGTGTTAAAAATTTCATTTTTGTATAACTTACGAATTGTTGGGTCAGAAATAACCACCATTACATAAGTATTAGGCGTAAAAACGTCAATATAAGCGGCAAAGTTTGCATTTCGAACTTCCATGCTTTGAAATTGGGCTGCTAATTTGCTACAACTGAGTTTAAACTGTTTGATAATATTTGACACCTTCTCAAAGCGATGAACGTCATTGTGGGGTTGCCTCTGACTGTGAGAAATAACCTTAAAATGAAAGTATTAATATTAAATACCCTGCCTGTGAATTTAAATGCCAAATTTTTACCAAAAACGTTGCTTTTTCAAAAAGCAAAACTTCATCCGCGTCAATAATATTGGCAAATTGTTGCAAGTTCGCTTCTAACTGTTGAACATTAGGAACTAAAGTATAGACTATGGAAGACCAAGCCTGAGAAAGGATTAAAACGAATTATTACTTAAATTATTTGTTTTATAAATTTACGTACTTTGTAAAGAGTTTCGTCCCAAATTGAGGTTCTGAAACAGGTACAATTTAAGGGACGGGAAAGACGTTTAAGCTCTTCTTCGCGGTCAGAAAATATCTATAAAACAGATCTTTGAAGATTCAAATAATAAGCAAACATTTAATTTATTTACCACTTCACGCTGATCTTCCTGTACCAAGTCCATCTTGTGAATTAAGCAAAATATTTTGGCCTCTGGAGAATTTTGTAGAATAGCTTCTAAACATGATTGGTAATAATGCATGTCCTTCTCAAGTTCACGAGATTCAACATCAAAGACGTAAATTAAAACCTTTTAATAGAAATGCCATGATTTGTGCGAGCTTCGATAAAAAACTCTTAACATGGAATCGTAATGACCTCCACATTACGGAAGATGTTATCTCTCTGACTTGCAAAGTAGCTTTCCATGAAGGCTTCTTGACCTCCGCAGTCCCATAAATTAAGGACCAAATTACCCAAAAAACGAACATGCGAATGTTCAACGTCAACTGAAAAAGAAGTGTTTACGTTAAATTTTTCATGATAATTTTAATTTTTTTATTTTAAAGTGCACAAACTTGTAGCTCCTAATCTTCTTGTGTCCCTAGCAATGTAGTTTGCAAAAATTATAGACCTCATACTGGTCTTTCCGGACCCACTTTTCCCCATGAGAAGAACCTTAATTAAATTATAAAATTACGTAAATCGTTGTGTATATTTGTTTCAAAACAATTAAAATTTTGTAAGTACCTTTTTCTTCATTTTTAACCAATTTTATTTAATTAATCTTTACGGTCAAATAGAAAAGGACACGGTAATGCTAAAGCTTGGAAAAATCAAAACACTTCTGTACGCTAAGGCCTAAGTTAAGAAACGCCTCAAAAATCACGTGAAATTAGTTTTTGAGCAAATATTGCCATCTACAAATTTTGTAGAAATCATACATTAATTTTTTTAAATATCTCCTGTAGATGGCGATAGCTTTATCCTAAAAATGAAAAATTATCCTCCCCGGAATATTTTCTGCACTATATAAAGGGGAGTAGGCGTTTACCAAATTAACCAATAACGATTCGCGATAAGAGGCCAAAAGGATTGCTTGGGAATTTTTGGAAAATCCGCAGAAGAGAGAGAACTGTCACTCCCGTAAAATGGCTTCTTCAACAGATTCTCCCCGTAAGATATTATTTTTGTTATTTTTAGTAAAAAATGCATGATTTTACGTGAAGTTTTGTGTTAATTATTAAACAATAAACGTGAAATATGTGTATGCATAATGGTTTGAGCTTGTTAATTTGAAACTTTATGGAATATGATGGTCGGCGTCAAACAAAGCTCCGTAGACACCTAGGCCTCTTTTTTGACGCCGTTAGGCTTAGAAAGCAGGTGTGGCTTGTCTGTCACCCATTCGGCGGATCGAAAATAGACCTACGCTTAAATGCGGTTTACCGGCAAAGCCTTGAATGTTTGAAAATGGGAAAATGCGCTTACTTAAAGTTTCCGTATGCTCAAAGTTGCATTTTCATTTTCATTTTTATAGAAAAATTAAATGCTTGATACCTATCTACACAAATAAATCCATGTACATACAAATGGATCTTGATATTGATTTTTCTAAAAATGTAGTGGTCCTAGTCACTGGAGCCTCTGGCTTTATAGCTATGCATGTAGTTAAAATACTTCAAGAAGAAGGTTATAAAGTTAGAGGAACAGTACGAAGCCTAGAAGATGAAAAGAAAGTTAGGCCTCTTAAAGAATTAGTGCCTGATGCCACATATCCTATCGAGCTTGTCGAAGCTGATCTCACTAAAGATGAAGGCTGGAATGAGTCAGTATTAATTAAACAAAATAAATTTTCTTATGAGATTTTAATCTAAACTGATGGATTTGCTATCATAGGGCTGTTAAAGATTGTACTTACGTCATGCACATGGCCTCGCCCTTTCCTAACGCACCTCCGTCTCACGAAGATGACTTAATTAAGCCAGCTGTAGATGGAACCAAGCGTGTGTTAGAAGCTTGTAACCAAGCTGGTACTGTTAAAAGAGTTGTCCTCACAAGTTCTATAGCCGCTGTTCATGGAGACCCAACATACGAGGAAGGAAAACTCTATACGGAAGAAGATTGGACCAATCTCGATGCTCTTAGTAACGATGCCTATTCCAAAAGCAAAACTTTGGCAGAGAAATTTGCCTGGGACTACGTTAAAGAGTTACCTGGTGAGTTAGTACCTCTTCTTCCATAGTTCAGAATCCTTCGTTACACTCATCCTCTTTCAGATGACAAGAAATTTGAGCTCTCTGTTATCAACCCTGGCCTGGTTTTGGGACCAGTTTTAAGTAGCGCATGCGGCACTAGCTCCGAAATAGTCAAACGCCTTCTCGAACGTTCAATTCCAATGGTGGCCAAAGTCAACTTCAGCGTTTGCGACGTTAGAGATGTAGCGCAGGCTCATTTTAAAGCTATGACATTACCAGAAGCGGCTGGCAAACGACACTTAATCACAACGCAAACTGTTTGGATGAAGGATATAGCCCTTGTTCTCTCTAAGGAATTCAAATCTCAAGGATATTGCGTTCCAACCATGGCTGCTCCGTATTTCGCAGTATGGTTGAACAGTATCATTGACAAAAGTTCCAGGCTGGTGCTCTCCAGGATCGGAAGAGAATTCAAGTTCGATAACCAAAGGGTAGCAAAATTGGTCGTTAATACGCTGATTTGACTGCTTAAAACTAATTATTTTCCTCTTGTTCATTCTCCAGATGAAGGAAGTCTTGGGCATTTCTCCGAACGAACTCAACCAGTCTATAATTGATACTGGTTATAGCTTAATCGATAATGGTTTTGTCAAAAAGAGCAAAAAATACAAACAAGGCAAAAAGGACGGAGAACAAACTAGTAAGCGTTTAAAGATTCTTTCGCGTAGTTACGAAGATAACCTTATTTTTAATCTTTTCCAGCTGAAGAGAAACCAGCGAATGGAGATGTCGAAGGCAGTAAAGAAGCCGAAGCGGAACCTAAAGAGAAGGAAGAAGTTGGAGAAAAAAAGATGGAAGAATTGGAACCTGAAGACAAAGATAAAGCAGCAGCTGTTATTAAGGAACAGGGGGATCAAAAACAGGAAATTGAAGCCAATTGAAAAAGTATCTCGTCATATCAAATGGTATACAAACATTTCTTGAGAGAGTAGTTTGTTTTAATTAGGGTTAGATTGTAAAATTGTTTCTGAGTTTCTCCATTCTCGTAAAAAGATGTCCCCTTTATACTTAACTTTTTTTATCCGTTAATGATTAGTCAATTTTAAAAATACTGTCACGAAAAGGTCAATTTGTTGCCCGTTAACTGTTCCGTTTTTTTTTTTTAATACTTCGTAAAAATAAGCTTTTAAAGTTTCGTTTGGAAAGGTTTGTGAATGTGAAAACAGAAGGCCTATTTTTTTAAACGCATTAGTTTAGGAACATTTACTATAAATGGAACAAATTTTCTACATAAAGAAGCTCAAATTTAACACGAATCATTTTTCTATAAACTCCTTTTTTTCTCATTCAATTTACTCCATAAATTTGAACGGGGTTTTTGCGTATATAATTCGTTTCTCATTACCATTTTTTTTTTAAGTTGTTGGTTTTAGGCCTAGAATGATGATCAGTTGGAGCTTAGGGACGTTTATTTCGATTTGTGGGTTTAGCCGGCTAAAATAAGAAAAATTTTGCCGAATGATTGCTTCCAAAATTTTTGCTATAAACCAAAAGATATTTTTACAATTTTATGGTAAATGTCACTCTGAATAAATTAACATTTGAAGAAACTAAAGTTTTTGGAGTGAAATTGGGAGTTTTTTATTCGATTATACTGTCTTTAAAAAACAAACTGCCTTTTTACTTTTTTGTGGTGTAGCTCTAGATATTGTATACCGTTTCTCATGTACATGTAATTTGCTACTTAGCTTATACACTTCATAAACGTCTTTAAAAGACTCTCAGTGTTTTGTACTATTCGTACAAATATATTTTGACCCAACAACAAAAATTACTTAATACTCATTTCATTCTCAAATTAAAATTTGTGGTCAATGTTTCGTAAGTTTATAAGAATCTTTAAAAATACGTGTCACTGTCAAAAAGTATTGCTATTGCTCAATTTATTTTTTGTAATGTATATTTTACACAATTTTTGCATGCCATGTTTATACACTTTACTGAATTGTAACATTTATTGTAACACCATTAAGAAATAAATGTCTGTGATAGAAAATATCTTTTTTCTTGAACATTTCTAATTCTAATGGTAAACTAGTTCTTACAAAAAAACATATCAGATGGTATCTACGTAATTTAAAATAATTATAATATGAATTAAAATTCTTTTAAAAAACTATGAATATTTATTAACGTCGGAAATAAATGAACCAAAGTTATCGAAATAGCGCTCAGAATCGGATGGCGTTTTCCTTATGAAAATTATGAGAAAATCGAGTCAAATAAAAGCTTATTTCCATCCCCGTCTTTTGACGCGATAAATTGCACTTGGGAATTGTGGGTATAGCTATTTCTATGTTTAAAAAATAGTTTCATAAAAACCAAAACTTTTTTTTTTGGCCTAGAAGCGCGCAAAATTTCAAATTCGAGGTCAAAATGTAACTTCATAGGGAAAACGCCTCCCACATGGCCCCATGAGGAGTGTAGCAGTCTGATAACTTGGGTTCATTTACTTCTGGTAACGTTTTCTGTCACTAGATGCTGTAAGGACAAATTAGCATCGCATTGTATTGACTAGAGTAAGACTCAAATATGCTATCTATAAACAGAGGAGAGTAAGAAACTGCATGCATCTTAACATAGGCTTAATTAATTCATATCTCAGCTAAAAAAAACAGTTGTTACTATTTTAGTTTTGAAACTAATAATACAAAAACCATCTATTAGTTGCTGTAAGTATGGAGAATAATGGTTAAATTGTAGCTTAAAAGGCCTAATTTAAATAAAATTCTATTATCACAAACAGGATTAAAATAATTGCACAAAATGTAAAGTTTTGGGTTGGTTCATGAAGTTTAAGATTTATTAAACAAAAACTAGAGGCAGTGGCGCACCCAGGTGTGCCGGTCCGCTATGGAATTACTTATTACTTTTCATCCATGCCTTCCACAAGCCTAACTTAATTTGGAAAAATATCTAATAATCATCACATTACATTATAATTTATGATATACTTTTTTTTATAGTTTTTACACTATTAGGTAACTATTGCTATTATAAATAATAAATTATAAAGCTTATTTTTAATTACATTTCTGAAGCTCCAACAGCCACGATATTTTACAGTATTGTTACGGATATGACGAAATTTTAATTAAGGCAAAAAAAACCATTAACTATAAACAATTTTTGTCAACGTAATCATAATTTATGTCAAGAAAAAAGACCCTTTTTAACGATAACACATAAACCTATATAAGCTACTCCAATATTTTATACAATTCATAATAAGATTGTTTAAAATGATTTATTTAATTAGGAGCAAAATTAGATTTTGATACATTTGTGTGTTAAAGGGAATATAACCTCTGGTATTTCTGTCGCCCTCCGTGGGTTCCAATATTGTCCGCTGCTTCCCATGGCTTTTCACACCTGCGGCGCTGATAATCGTGGATTGTGAAGGGAATGAAGGAAATTGAAGGGGACTTCCATAAAGAACGCGTTGGAGGTTATATTCCCTTTAAGAAAAGAAAACCAATTTAAATAGTCCGCCTTGAATTTCAAATTTCCCGCCGTCTGTCGCCAATGGGAAAAGATGTCACGGATATTTTTTTAAGTACCCACAATTCCACCGATGTATTAAATATGTTTTGAATATTTAATTGAAAATTTAACAAATTTTCAATCTTCTTGTACGTTATCTTCATGAACGTTATATTCCCTTTAAGGGAATATAACCTGCAAAGCAATCTTTATGGAAGACCCCTTCAATTTTTAAAATATCCCTGTACTGTGGCACCAAACATTTTTAAAGCCAAAGGCAAAAGCGGCCAGAGCTTCAAACGTTGGTGTTCCACACCAAATACCTGAGGTTATATTCCTTTTAACTAAAACTATCGTTACGCCCCCTTTGGTTCGCCATTGAAACCTAGATAGGTAGCAGCTAAAGCAGACGCTATTAGTCTTTCCTCATCGTTATTCGTCAATTTGACATTATAAATAATGCTACTTGTATTTTAATATAATTTTGGCATCGTTGCTTATATTTTGATAAGTTTATTTAAGAAAAAACATTCTTATGACTTTTTAATTTGTCTGTAGCAGACGCTAGATCATAGGCGCAACCTCGGAGAAGCTAGCGCCGTTACGCCACCTAGACTCGTTTCGGTCGCGAATAGCGTCTACTTTAGCCGCGACCTATCTAGGTTTCAAATTTTCACCTTTATGGCAGCAACAAGCGTTCCCTTTTAACCAGGTAGCTTTTTAAGGCTTGGCCAAAACAAGACGTTCGGTTTACAAATGAAAACATTAAATTATTTCAACAAGCATTTAATGAAAACCTTGCGGGTCCTGGCTCTCGGAAATATTACTCCATAGCGATTTCCTTGGAGGATGATTTATTTAAGCGCCTATTGGTCTACCGAGGGTTTGATAAAGGCAATCAATAGGCCTTTCCATAAATTCGCTACGACTGCCCAACCTGTTCTTAAAATTGTGCAGTCAAACCTATGCTATGGACGAATTCACTAACTATTAGTGTGAATGCCGGGGAAGCATTTTAGAAGCTAGAAGCAACAAACACAGCACCCCACACAAAGAGAACGCAACCCGTCAAAAGTCGTGGATTTTCTTGTGTACGTTTTTCATTGGCTAGACGCTTTAGCGCACGCTGCCGTCGGAAGGGGAAAATTCGGAAATTGTCTTCCCCCTTTCCGTAAAACGCTCAGCGTAATGGTTCGTCCAATGAAATTTGTACACAACACTGCCTTAGCTTGTTCAAAGGCTAGCTGCGTTCTCCTTGTGTTTGTTGCTCCTAGGTAGAAGTGAGAAAAACAGTAAACAAGAATGCCACGGTATTTTATAGAAAGGCCTATTGACGTATCATTTACCATTTTACAACAAACCTGTCGAGAGCTATGCCATGTGAAAATAGTACACACTAATCCTTTAGGGATTGTGTGTAAAAAGAGTGACGAAAGAGTGGTTAACGCCTTAACGGTAATAGTTAGTGTAGGGGGCTGTTGGCTCGCGTGGCTTGAAGGGCTGGCCACCACCCTCCTACGCATTGTAACCCGGCCACCTGAATTAATGGCTTCAAAAGTAGCTTGATGACTTAGGCCTAAGGTGGTGCCTTGGGTATTAGCCTAGCTGATTATGTTATGTTATGTTAAAGTTTACTCTCACGAGTCACGATTTTTCTGGCCGTGAAGGGTCCTGCTGGATATTATCAATGACCATCACATTTCCATTTGCACTGAACCACTGGCCGCGAAGGATCCTGCTGTATTTCATCAATGACCATCACATTTCCATTTGCACTGAACCACTGGCCGCGAAGGGTCCTGCTGTATTTCATCAATGACCATCACATTTCCATTTGCACTGAACCACTGGCCGGGAAGGGTCCTGCATTTAAGGCGGTAATTCTGACATTTCCTGTGCCGTATTATCCATAAGAGTGACTAGGCTGAAGCCTAGGGCCCCACCAAGAGTAGGGGCCCATGCATCACAAGGTGGAGGAGGATGTTGAGGGCCTGAGGGGCCCAAAGAAAGAAGCTCGAAACCTAGGGACTCGATATGTTATAATAGGAATATTAATTAAATTAATTATATTGGATTATTATTGCACGTCGTAAGACATCGATGGTAGCTTAACTATTTAACCCTTGATACTTGCCGTCGATGTGAAACTAATATTCTGGCTGGGCTGACTTGTTACCTTCGCTCCCGTTGCAGCTCTTGGATCTGAACCTGGCCCCTCCCCTTAAAATTCAATCAATTCCAGGCGGCGCATTATTGACTCCCTAAATATGACGTCCTCTTGACGCTATTGACATTCGCGTGAGTGACGCGTTAAATAAGAACGCCTCCTTTTCCATTTCCTCCCCCCTTTAGTTGATTCCCCCGGTTCATGATGCGTCGAGACCGGAATATAAACATTATCTCTATATATAAATAGATCAATTCTTGGTAATACCTAAAACTAAATATAGAGTGCCACTAAATTGTTTTTGTATTTTGTTTTTCATTTCAGCTTTGTGAATTACCTAATTCTGACAAGTGCTGCCAAATTCTAAATGGGTATAAAATGAACAAAATATATCTTATACCCTGCTTATACTTAGCAAACCCAGTACTTAGGGTCGTATTAAGAGGGACAGATTCACCCGAGCAGTAAAATGGGGGCGCCCACTAAATTCTGAAGTGTTTTGAAAGTAAATTGTTTAGTATTGAAGTAGCGCCTACTCCGCCTAGTACCCTAAAATTATAAGCAGTAACGTAATAGCCCCTAAAAATGTCTTAGGATTTTTTGGCACCCTCCAATGTTTTAGGTGCTCGGTAAAAAATGAATTAAGTATCTAACAAGATGTCACGCCGAGTGGTCGGACATTCACCAAAATCCCGTACACTTTGTCGAAAATCGCAAAATCTTTTAACTCTCTCTATGGTAATTTAACATTGAAATCCCAAAATAACTTCAAAAAGTAACGATAAAATCGCCAAAACCTCTTCAAAAAGTAATGATAAAATCGCCAAAATCTCTTCAAAAAGTAATGATAAAATCGCCAAAATCTCTTCAAAAAGTAATGATAAAATCGCCAAATTCTCTTCAAAAGGTAATGATAAAATCATCGAAATCACTTCAAAAAGTAACGATAAAATCGCCAAAATCTCTTCAAAAAGTAATGATAAAATCGCCAAAATCTCTTCAAAAAGTAATGATAAAATCGCCAAAATCTCTTCAAAAAGTAACGATAAAATCGCCAAAATCTCTTCAAAAAGTAATGATAAAATCGCCAAAATCTCTTCAAAAAGTAATGATAAAATCGCCAAAATCTCTTCAAAAGGTAATGATAAAATCGCCAAAATCTCTTCAAAAAGTAACGATAAAATCGCCAAAATCTCTTCAAAAAGTAATGATAAAATCGGCAAAATCTCTTCAAAAGGTAATGATAAAATCATCGAAATCACTTCAAAAAGTAATGATAAAATCGGCAAAATCTCTTCAAAAGGTAATGATAAAATCATCGAAATCACTTCAAAAAGTAATGATAAAATCGCCAAAATCTCTACGAAATCCCTAAATCCCGTACAAAATAATGGCAAGTGTCCGACCCCTCGTGTCATGCACATTTAAGTACACAAAATCCTCCCGATGTATTAAATATATTTAAAATATTTAATTTAAATCACTATAAACCCAAGAGGATATTGATCGGAAATGAATTGTATGACTTACCTGTTTTACAAATAAGGTAGCAAAACGCGAACACGCTAAATGCCGACTACAAAGATCCTTCACTTGAAGTTGGCTGCTTGCATAGCACATGGGTTTTGCAGAGAGCCAAATTTTAGATAATGACCAAGTAAACCGAATAACTATGTAGTCGGCCTTTAATTTGAATTAATTTTTTGACATCTTGTACCTTAACTTAATAAACGGGTTAGAGGCTCAAATTTGCAATGAATTGAGGGACCTCAATAATTAAATTAACACTTCGTATCTTAAACCTGCCGGCATGCGTGGAATCGCTCAGAGAAATGTGGTGGAAGAGTGGCGCTTGTATCAGGAGCACTTTCCTCAAAGACAGCTTCCAAATCGACAAACATTCACGGCCAGTGGCGTAGCCAGAAATTCGTCAAGGGGGGGGAGTATGTGAATGTTAAGAGGGGGTCGAGAAAGGGGTGGATATTTAGTACACAGTCAAAGGTAGGCCCAAGGGGGGTCTAGACCCGGAAACATCTTGGAAAATTGGTACACAAGACTGAAGTCCGCAAACATGGACGACCTACGACAACGCATTATATTGATAGCTGTGAAACTATTCGCGACCGAAACGGGTTTATAGTGTCTGCTTAAGTTTCTAATTTGCTAGCTTCCACAGTGGATTAAATTTGACGTTCCGCCCGCTGCCGTTAGGGAGCGCAACCATTGTTTTCGGTCGCGAATTCGTAACACGCCTCGAATCTTCGAAAGGGTTCAAGAATGATAAGCGAAATTCAATAAGTAACTTTATTTTAATTGACGTGGTCACTATCAAACACCTTGTTATTGTTAAATTCTACACGTGGAATACGAACTTTTGATACTACTGATCTTTTTCGATAAAAACCAAATGCTTAGTAAAAGGAAACAATTGGGTTCATGGAATAATAGAAATTGCACTATTGAGAGTTTTTCGACTTTTTGAAGGGTTCAATTTAGGAAAACGTTTCTTAGGACCTTTTTCACTCCTTGTCAATTTGTGCCAGACCTATCTTAAGCCCCCTGTAAGTTTTTTTTGCTCAGACAATAAAAGTAAAGGATTTAAAAAATAATAATTTGTGATAATGAAACAGGTACGGGGTACATCAAATGCAGGATTTGGATTTAGTTAAACTAGTTTGTTATGACAAAATTCGGCGGGTATACGGTTTTCTAAAGTTCAGATTGTGATTTAGTCATTTCCAAAATTAAAATATAATTTTACAAAAGTGGTTAATCCGCCCCTGCCCAATACTCACAAATTCTGCCCAATACTCACAAATTCCCTAGGGATTTTGTGTGAAAAGGAGACCCTATTTAATTGAAAATAAACCATAACAAATGCACTATTTAAGGTAAGTAAAAGCATAAGTAACATAATACCCCTAAGTATGACACTTGTAGCCTTGCTCATGCATTTTTTATTACTACATCCTTTCTTCACCAACGATAAATCAGAAACACGACTAGCAACTCTGTAACCCGGAAGTTTAATACTCTTTGGGATTTGATTTTTTTTATTGGTCATCGAAAAGGAGTCAGAGTTCAAATTTAGCCAATCATATAGCGCTACAAAATATTATGAGGTACGAAATGTAAGAAATAAAATGGCCGTTATGGTAGTCGGCTTATTAGGCCTAACTCTATCGGAAAATTATACCTAAATACTAAATATTATTATTTCTTAGGGTCATTTTCAAAGTTTGAACTGAAAAAAAATATTTTTATTGCGTAATTAGCAATTGTAAAAGTTATTCCAGAAGTTTGAAAAAGGTTAATTCATACATTTTGATTCATCAATTCATTTTTATTTTGATCACAGCGGACAAAACCAGGCATTCATAAAGGTACAAAATACAAGTGTATTCAAATTATAATAGTAAAAATCTAGCAGAAATTGTAATAAAATATTCGTAAACTAAATGAGAAACCTTTTTACATTAAAAACATAACAGTATACTTCACTAGTGATCCACAAATTTCGAGTTGTTGGTGAATTTCTAATATAATACCATTTGCCCGATATAAAGATTTAATATTGTTGGGGAAAATACATACAATTTCTTTAATTTCTTACGTTGTTAAAGTTTCCGTGGCGAAAACGAACAGCGTTGCCAGGTCGTTTTTGAAAAAGTCGCCCAAACGTTATTTCAAAGTAGCCCAATTTGTCGCCCAAAATAAATTCAGTCTTTCTTAAGTAGCCCAATTTGTCGCCCAAAGTAAAACATTAATAACCAAATGGTACAAGCTCACTTAAACTAAATTTTTAAATCAAACCAATCATTTTATTAAAAAATGTAGAAGTTACATTATACTAATTGGTTACCGTTATACATTGATTGGTTGAATGCGTTTAAAAGTTCAGTTGGAGGCACAAATTCCGCACATTTTATGTTTATTCGCGCTAGTCCGAATTTAACATATAATATACTAGACAATAAATCGAGATCCATTCGGTTTCTAAGATCAGTTTTCGTCAAGTTCACTTGGGAGAAAACTCGTTCTACTTGTGCGTTAGAAATTGGTAAACTTAAAAGCCTAATTGCACATTCAGCTAATTCCCTCATTATGTGCTCTCCAGAGGCATCTTGAAAACGGTATACGTCTATCCAAAATTAACTTGTATTTGTTTTATTTTCCCAGACTAGAGAATAGTTGATTTTATAAAATGTCTTTACGCTTGCCCAACTTGTTGAAATGTTGCCCTGGAATAGTTCAGCCAATGCCTAAGAATGAGTTCATAAACTCTTTAGTGGGAGAGAAAACGGATCCACAGCTGAAGCGGGGAGGCAACATTTCAACAAGATGACCAAGGTTATTTTATAAAAAGAACTATTGAGCAATCGAAGTTGACTTTCCAACTCCCATTTCGTGCAGTTAAAAAAATCTAATGGCAAATCGTTCATAACTCGGGGGCCATTTATTAGTACATGTTCTGGAGAAATTTTATCTAACTTCCTAACAACATTTAAATGGCTTGGTAGCCGTAATTGGAAATTTAAACATTACACATTTACACTTTTGACTTTGTCACTTTCTTATCTTTGTTATCTTATATCAAAAAAACCAGAAAAACAAACATGTGCTCGACCAATTTTGAAAATAGCACGGGCGAGCCTAAAAAATAGATCTACTGAAAGGAGCCCAAAAATCGCCCAAATCGCCCAAGCATTTTTTTGTCTCCAATCGGTTTGAAAATAGCCCAAATTGGGCGACTTTTCGCCCAACTGGCAACCCTGAAAACGAAATTAGTGTGGCTATACGTCTTAAGCCTAAAAATGACTGTTTTCAAAACCGCGGGAATCACGTTCCCGGAAGTTGGGTTAGATTAGTTCATGCCGACGCTACCGAGTGGCGCTATTTCGAAAAACCTTTGACGTCACTGTGAAGGAAGGATGTAGTAGAACATTTTCTTAATGTCATACTTAGCGATTTTATGTTACTTATGTAAAAGCAATGAGTAATTAAAAAAAATCCATGCACGAAATTAAAAAGTGACATTTCTCGAGTTTTGGGCCCGAATCGCAAAAATTTATATAATTTCCAGGAAGGTGGATGAATTTTCTATCATCATTTTCTTTTATAACTCGATCGGGTCACGGCCGTGATCATAGAAATCTCATAGGTAACTAGAATGCTGCCGTGTAACTGGCAAATGGCCCAAACGCCTATGAGATTTCTATGGCCGTGATCGGGTAAAGAGTTCAGTCACGGCCAACTTTGATCACGCGCTGTTCGCGCTACAGCGGCCAACGCATTCGTCGAATCTTATCATGCACTAATTCGAAACTTCATTTTGTCTGCTTTATTTTTAATATTCAATTTATACGGCATATATGACACGTGTCGCCTAAAAAGTTATTTTTTGTCGTAATCACAAAAAAAATCGTGAACCGCTGCAGCGTGTGAACAATTACTGAACATTGAACAAAATCACGAATCGCTGCCAAGGCCCGAAGTTGACTATTATGGTTAGAGATTTCGACACAGAAAAAGGCGGGATTTCCGAACTACCTACGATGAAATTTGTGATCATAGAGAATTATAACAGGCCTATAATTTATTTTGGTAAGGAAATTATAATTCTTTTTGTGACAGTATTTGTGAGATGAGTAGAATCACGAGAGTAATATTATAACATCATTAGATCCCTTGTCATTCTCTGAATATCTTTATTATTGGTATTTATGTTATGATATGTATTATTAATTTAGAAACTGCTAAGCAAAATAGATTCCAATTTTTCCTAACTGGTTGATATTTTGATTAGTTATCGTGAAAGCAACAAAACTTGAACCGTTTTACTGATAAAGTACCATAATACCATTAACAATTCTTATTGTAGTGGTCTGCTTGAGTGGTATCACAAATTTTACTTGAAGGGAAAAATACCCCTCCCCCTTGAAATATTAATAGTTATAGGGAAATATTAAAACCCATTAATAAAAAAGCATCTGCCAATTGTTTAAAATAATGAAGGGTATCATAACAATGAAATACACTGTATACATAATTTTTTTTAAATACAATTAAAAATTTGGTTTAAAAATTTTATTACACAAAGAATTCATTGAAATATACATTGATGATTTCACAGATAAATATATTTTATTTCTTGACATTTGTAATACATTTAGAGATAGAAGTCATAGTTTCAAGTTAAATTATTTTGGTTCAAAGTTAGAATTGTATATAGCTGTCTAATTTTTCAACAAAATGTTTTGGCACAGTGAAGCGGGTCGTTAGAGATTAATTATACGTACTTGCGCTTTAATGTGGTCATAGTTTATCTATAAGCCCTATTACAGGTCAATAATATAAATATATAATGCTGGTGAAAGCTTAAGAAATAATTATACATTAAGGTGTAACTGATGACTAGTTGATAATTTTGTGTGACTGTACAAATACTATATATGAGATTTAAATAGTTTTGCACAGTATACACAGTGATGTGAAAATTATTTTTAACATTTATAATAAGAAAATCTTTGAAGTTTAATTAAAGTTGGATAAAAATTCGAGATTCAAGTAAGAAATATTTTTGATTCTTCTGAAAAGAAAGGCTAAAAGCTTTTATTACCATATGAAATGAAAGTTTTTTTGGTTGAAAACAATGTGGGGTGAAATCTTGTCACTCTAAAAATGTAATTTCTTGACTTCTCAACTAGACTAAATGAGCCTTGCAATAGCAATATTTTCTCAGGTTGGGGAACTTTTCTTGTACACAGTCTGGTTGGTTCCCGTACAGGTTTACCCTACTTATTTCTGTTTCTTTAACATGAAAAGTAGAGGAAAGTTTTTTATGTTTAACTGACGCTTCATAAAGGCCCTGGCTAGGATAAACACTGAACTGAATTTCAAAAAGTATTTCCGATGATTCCATTTTATCACTGAGATCGGCAACAAAACCATCTTGGTCCTTATTATGTAGGTATTGAAGTAAGGCAGGATTAGGAACGTGCTTATCGGCCTTTGTAACCTTGTCCAGGGTTAATTCGGCGCATAGCGAGCTATATTTTTTATTATACTCATTGATATAGTCTATAACAGCTTGTGCGGCTTGCTTTGTCGTTGCATCCTCCGTGGGTACTGGAACCCACGATAGACACGTGCACCAATGGGGTTCAATGTTGGCATCGCCGCAAGTTCTCTGAAAATAGTTATAGTTAAATATTGGAATTGACTTATTTAATGTTGTAAAGGACATAAAACACCATTAGTGCAGAAATTAGGCCTAACAGAGAGTGTTAGTGTCACCCATAGATGAGAAAATATAAGAGGTTCCTCTCCATTATCAAACACTCCACGCCTAAGCTCCATTGAGTTAGGTCAATCAATTAATCTCTGTGGTTTTACTATTTAAATATAAATGTAGCTAGTCAATAAATGTTACAAATAAAGCTTAAGTTTTGTTATGATTACGTCCGCATTATTCTATCACTGCAATCAATGCTACTCCAAATATCAATGTAAATGAGACTAATGATGATAATAAAATTTTAGTAATGGGATTATACAGGGAAAGATTTTAGTCTGGAGCGTGTAGATAAAAAATGTCTGAGAACAGGGTTTATTAAATGCATAGTCATAATTAAAAATAGCAGATTTTGAATGAAAGACTGAAAAATAATTTCTTGAAATTCTAATTAGCCTCATTGATGTAAATGCAATAATTATTTTGGGAATTTTGGTTGTGTTGGCTACATAATTTAACAGGTTGAGCTTTGCTTTTTCTTTTTTTTACTACGTTCTTAAGAAGTTCCAATTTAATTTGGAAGGAAAAAAGATCTAACTTTTGGAAAAACACGGATCTCAAATTTTACGGGTCGGGTTCACTGTTCCCATATAATCCTTAGTAGCTAATTTTGCTTTAAAAGTAATGCTAGACTTGTCCATTAAACAGTGTTGCCACAGTTTTTTCACAATCAGTTTCCTATTTGCCACCGAAATTAAATTCCCTGAATTTTAGACTAATTTTTAAATTTCACTGAATTTTATACCCTGTAGAATGTTTTTCAGGGTTCGTACACGACCTGGAAAAGTCAGGGAATTTAATTCCGGAAATTTTGTATGAACCCTGTTTTTCTTAAAAATAGAATAAGAAAAAAGTTTCTAGTGTTATATCTTAAAAACCAGAATTGGGAAAAACGTTGTTACTGAAATGTATTACTTCGTTTAAGAGTAAAACTTTGATTATAACTTGAAATGACACACCTCACTTGGTATTTCCGAAAATAAACTAATGCTGCGTTGTCGGATGTCACCCCTCATTGGTATATTAGGGTTAAGAATGGTTAGCAAGGTTGAATAGATATCAAATGGCGTTGCCAGACGTTTAGAGTTGGTTTGTAAATTCTCAAAATATTTTGGATATTTATCTCTAAATGATTGAGGAGGTATCACAGAGAAAAAAGGTAGCCTTTCTTCTTGTTTGCCCTGTTGAGTTGACCTAATACTGGCAAACCTAATTAAAAAATTTATTAGAATTTAAATTGGAGCGCAAGACATTTAAAAATTAAAGTAATACATACCTGTGACCATGGTCACTCATTAAGATCAGAATTGTATTATCAAGGTAACCATTATTTTTCAAAGATGAAAGTAGTTCTGTAAAATCATCGTCCGCATACTGCACAATGTTGTAATCATCGTGACTAAGTTCTCCATGAAATAAAAAAGCAAATTTTGGTATATCTTTGTAGACCTCAAATAGTTGTTTAGCCCAGTTGAACATGACCTGAGAAAAGAATTTAGTTGAGAGTATTTCATTACTGTTTCATTTGGATTTAAATAACTATTATACTTTGTGTCTGGGGAGACTTCCGAGACAAAATGGTTTATGTTGACCCATGATTTTGGATGCCTCAATGTGAAAAGGTCTCATATAATGATCAGTCGGTTCTTCATTAAAACCAGTGAGACGATACGTAAAAATCCCTGTGTTAGGAGTATCTTCCGCAAATGCTGTTACGTAACCCTTTGCACTAAAGTTCTTCCACGCAAATGGATAGATATTAACGAAATTCGCATTTTCAATCCTTTTCCTAGTTTCTGGCAATTCTGGTTCAGTGAAACCAGTTAATATTGGAATTAAAGCTTGCGGTGTACCTAATAAATTAATATTATCAGCGTTGGTTTAGTAAATTTTGTATATTCATAAATCTAACTAACCATCACCAACAATATTGTAACCTTCCAATACTATTCCTTTCAAATCTTTGGTGATATAGTTGTAAGTTCTGTTCATTTTCCGAATGTAATGAGCTCTTGACATTGAATCCAGCCCCATTATAAGAACATTCATGCCCAGTCCCTTTTTGTCATCCTCTTCCAGTATCTTTTTACATCTCTCAACAACATGATCTTGGCGGTGAATTCCGGCCAAAATGCTGCGCCAAGATTGGCCTTTTTTGCTTTTGCATTCCGCACTGAAAAAGTCTGCTTCTAATTTTTGTTTATCATCTGTGGACTCTATCACAACAGTTTTTGATGTCTTTGAGTTATAGTCTGAAGTTCTTTCATAGTAGGATAAAGAGCAGGTGTACGCCCCATAAATCTTTTTGGCATCTGAGCAAACGTGGACGTAGCCATCACTCACGTACAGCCAATCAGTATCGGCACATTTTAATTTTCCCAAATTCTTAATGTGTCTAAAAATTGATTATATTAATCTAGTTAATCTGAACAATACTGATAACCAAAACTCTAATATAGCAATTTATTTTAATTGTAATTGCAAAGTTAGATATAATTTGCAAAATAAATTTTCTAAAATAAATTGAAGATAATTTATATAAAATTACGTACAAAATTTTTTGGGAAAGAAAATATTTTTTTCAGTACCAGAATTGTATAGAGTAGCTTACTTGGTCATTAACGGGTTATAGATCTCAAGATCTGGATGTTGACATGCTTTTTCTGATTGAGCTGTGGTTACGTGTTGCGGTACAGTGTTAGAATATGAATTGCCATTATTTAAAAATTGAGTTTTAGTAAAGAAAGTCCAAAGCAAAGCAGCGCCTAAAAGCGTAGATAGCAATAGGCAACGTGGTCTTATAAAACGTAATTTACTTAAACACTGCAACATTTTTCTGAAATGAAAAACATTTAAAAAACAGATATAGACACCACTTTTTAATGCTAGCCTAATTAAAATAGTTATAGGCCTACATTAAGCTATTAAAAATCGTACTTTAATTTTTTAAATAAAATATTTTTGAACACTTAAATAGTGAAGTTTTTTTCCCATAGACCCTTACACAAAAAAAAGGAGGTTGTAGAATTTGTTTGAAAGCACAGTTGTTGTGGTTTTTATTGTAGCATTTACATAAGCAATTATCTTCCACGATTTCCAACAGAGCAGGTGTTTTTCCTAATTAATAATATACTGGCTCAAATTCGACTCCTGGACTTAAATCCTGCTTTCAAAACTCTTACACTTTAGATAAAATTTGGAAATTCAATATCCTGGAATTTAAGATAAAATTCTAGAAAATGCAAGAAGCAATATGGTTACTTTCTTTGCAGTAGTTTAAAATGGAAACTACAGATAAAGTACATTTTGAATTATGACTATCCTCAAATAAAGTAGAAACCAAATGGATATATCATTGTATTAGCCCACAGCAAATCCAGCTGTCTAAACAAAAGAGGGATCAGGAAAAATTTCTTTTCTTCATGATTAGTACTTCTACATTTAAGTTATTTATGTGTAATGGTTTCCTGTTCCTGTATTTTAGACAATTATCTTGATGCTAACTTTTGGTTTCATTAAAAATCTCAACAAAAGTATCAAAATATATCAAATTGCAAACAGTTTACATGGAATTAAACTGAGAAAATAGAACATTTAGCAAAACATGGTTTTTAAATACTGGAAAAATTTCAAGGATTTTTTTAACCCTAATTATAAGGTTAACTTGATAGAATAAACAAAGAAATATGAGCAGGAAACACCTTGACATTTGTCTATTATAAATATAGTAGGAAATTTACCTCTTGTTTTAAAAAAAGTAGTGGTAAAAGGTTACGCCTTGTAAGTCACAGAAATAGTTATCACACACAGTTTCGTAGTTTTAAAAGGTTCTGCCTTGTAACTCACAAAAATAATATCGTAGTCTTTGAATAGGTTGGAGAGATGGCGAACAATTGTGAAAGTTTATCACCATAACACTAAATGTTAATTTTTTTCTTGAGGCATTGCCACCTAGTATAGTGGAAGCACCTACCCTGAGTCATCTTTATAATAAATTACATGCACTAACTTTGGATTCTAACGTCTTAACTTACCTAATTGGTAGTTACGTTATTCATTCCAAGAAAAGGTTTTTTCTTACTACGGCATTCTTGTTTAAGCCTTCGCTTTTAGAATCTTTTAGGCGTTTAAAACCTAAGATGACCCTGAAAGAAAAACTAATGGTGTTTCTTCAAGGTGGTTTGATGTCTACCATTTGTCAAAAATCGTTTTAACAAAATCCTGTTTTATCCCATCTCCGCGAGTCTATTATCACCGCGGAGCCATCTTTAAAGGTTGTTTACAACTTTCTTTCGCCAGTTCAGAGTTAGAGAGAGAGAGAGCGACGAGTGACTTGCTTCACCTCCGATTCCGAATCGCGTCTCCGCCGAAAAATAAATTTCCTTGTTTCGCCAAAGCGATCGATTGAATCTCCCGCCGGACGTTTCTAATTTCCCGACGTGTCCTGAATTTTTACGGACGCGAAAATGCGCGAAGATATACGCGATATGTCGCACTCGGATTAATTTTCTATTTCTTTTTAACTAAAACGACTTTATCGTACAAACACGGTTCTTTTTCGTAGTGGTATGATTGGTATCGCTATCCATCCTCGATGTCACGGGTTTCCGTTTAAACTGTTAAACAATGTAGTAACGGTTCGTTAACGTTGCGGGAATCGTTGGCAAATTAGATGCTTTGGGAGCCAATGGTATCGTATTACCGCCCAAAAGCTAATTTATAGCGACTTGTCAGCATGACGTAGATAACACGTCACTCATGCTTTTTCAAAGAATAGTAAGAAAGTACGGCGTGACGTTATGCTGACAAGTTCAAATAGAAGCGTTTTTGGCCAACCGTGTATTTTAGCGCGAAACTGGATAAATGTGGACAGAAGGCTGTACAATAACCCTCGTCTTGGCGGCTGGGGGAAGAGAACTCTGCTGGACGCAGCGTTGCCATACGTACTATAATTATGGTACAAATACCATAATTTTTCATAATATTATAAATGGTACTATTATTTTGAGAGCGTACTATATAGTACCAAAATGTACCATATTTCCAACCTATTGTACTATAACGGTACTATTTTTTATATTTACATCATTTCCACTACGTAAATAATAAGAATTTCATTTTAACTATACATAAAATCGTCGCCTGAAAGCAAAAACCACGTAACTTTATATTAATTAAATATTAAGCCCACGTTCAAGTGTTGCCAGATCAATTGATAGTCGATACCATAGAAATCGAAATTTCTAATCGGCGCACGCGGCAAATTTTCAAAAAATCGTTATAGTTAGTTATTCCGATTTCTGCGGTCGATATTGACTACATCCACTCCCCATAAAGAAACGACACACGATAGTAGTTATCTGCATGTTTTGCAAGAAACACTTTAAATTGAAAGTAATTAATACTATTTTATATTGGTACCATAATTTCTATTGTGGTAGTATAACCATATGTAACATAATTACTCATAAGTATGCCACTAGCTCTATTTCTTCACTAACGGTTTGTTTCACAGATATTGCGTCATCCGTACCCTACGTAATATTTGACGTCATATTTGATGTCATATTTGACGTCAACGAATCTCAAATGCCGATTATGCAGTCGTATAATTAGCTCTACGTCTGATAAACCGACGGCCATTATTTTAGTAAACAAACCGGTTTGAGCAACCAAGGCTTAGGAGCTAAAATGAACTACAATATAGTGTCAAGTGCTGTTAATGCTATTAATATGCAAATTAATAAAGTTTTCGGAGACTCACGTTCTATAATAAATTTGCATTTTCAAATAAAAAGGTAGGTTTATTGAAAAAAATAGTTGAAATTCAGGTTGAGCTTTTCTGGCGCATCTACAAGGTTGGAGTCTTTCAGTCTTTGCAGATTCTTTTGAGCCTAGGCCTAACTCTTCTAGGCTTGATTTGGGTTTTAATAACGCTGGTAGAATATCCCACTTCAACGACTTGTTCCATTCTTGGAAAGCGATCACTTATTGGTCATTTTCCCCAACCTTTTATTTTTCTAAATTACTCATAATTTAACTTCATCCGCACAAACCGAGAGAGTTTATACATTTCAATAAAGCTACATTGGGCAGACTAAAATTCCGACGCAAAAGATTCCTTCTCAATAGTGTGACTCCCAAAATTACTAGGATGAATAAAAAGGTTAAAATCTAACGTAGTCCACTTTTTACTGGTTCGTGGTGAAACAAACCGTTAGTGAAGATTTTTGAATGGAATAAAGGTACAGTGGCATACTTATGAGTAATTATGTTACATATGGTATAACCTTTTACCCTTTGTACAATAATTCAGTCAGAAAAATCTGGCAACGCTGGCTGGAAGCAGTGGCGTACCTAGACCCTTTGACGCCCGGGGCGGGTCACGAATTTGCTACCCCTCCCAATTTCCAAAAGAGCCAAAACGCAATGTAAAGTTACTATTATATTACTGTAAATAAGCGTACAATATTGTGCAAGCCTAACATTATGGTACGACCAAAATTTTAACCTAAGATTATTGTTTTGTACAATAATTTTTGTACGTCTGGCAACCCTGATTTCAAGGCAGTCTAACAATGTAAGTTAAAGTGAAGTAGAGTAGAACTCGTAATTCGTTAAGATGTGATAAACGTATTTAAACCGAACAAAATTGTTTGCACTCGTTTCGATTTTCGTGCTATAAAGGTTTTAAAATTATATTTCCCCATCATAGCGTACTATACGGTATAATTAGTATTTAGTAAGAATTAAAACAGATTATATATAACGGTATTTTAGTATTACCTAAAAAATATATGTGTCATCTTGTGTGGTTGTGCACACTACTACATCATAACAATATGGAACGTTTGAAGGAAACGATAAAGTTTTGGTTTCACCAAGAATGTATTTATTTATACTCAGGGAGAATGTATATGACGAGACTATCGACGGACACGTTGAGGCCCTAACCCCGTCACGCCAAGGGGGGGGGGGGGGGCGGGGCGGAGGTAAAAAGGAGGCGGTCTTATTTTTTGCGTCCTCGCAGTAGCGTTAATCGCGTCAAAAAACGTAATTTTTAAGAACCAATGAGATTGCAGTATTATTTGATTTTATTAAAGCGGAAGAGCATACCGGGGGCCCCAACGGGTGGAATTGGAGAAACGCTCAAAATAATCTCGACATATTCATTATCCCCGAGTATAAATAAATATATTCTTGGTTTCACTTTAGAATTATTGATAAAATTGTTAGATTTTAGATTTTAAACCAAGGGTTAATTCAAGATTAATAAACTTGGTTAACAATTTACTATATGTATTATCAATGTAAAAACAAATACAGAAAAAAAAGAACTTACAAACTTAAAAGTCGGTGTCAATGTCAAATGAGTAATCTACAGTTCTACACTACACAGCACAGATATATTTCAACTATCCGTATAATCCGTTTCCGTTAATCTAAAAACTGAAAACGATCGGCTAAAACTTCGACGGATATTTATCTACGGTTATTACTATGATAGTAGCCGCCGGACTCAGGAAAGTAAAATTCGTATTTAAAAACTTGTATAATTCTAATACTTTCTTCATTTATAATTATCCCCGATTTATCGAAAAATCTTTTCCTAAGGACTGAAAACCTTGTGCCGTGATAGAATAAAATAAAATCAAGGTCATAAAATGAACTAAAGAGGGGCCCTCTGGAACTCCCCAGGGCCGTAGCTAAGTCTCAACAAATTTTTGGATTTTTTCAATCCTTTATAATTGTTTTTTTAATTTTTGTGGGGGCCCCTAGGCACGTGCCTAGGATGCCTACCCTTAAATCTGGGCCTGCTCACTACGAGAAAAGACTAAACGTTAACCATTACTAAAAAGACGAATTTTTTTCTTGAGTGAAAAATTCCACCCCTAGAAAGTGCCACCCGGGGCGGACCGCCCCTCCCGCCCCCCCCCCTAGGTACGCCACTGGCCGGAAGTCGTTTGTAATCACCTCTGACAGGAGCGGACTCAATATAGCGAGATGCTGATAAAGGGCACGTCATACACGAGAAGCCCTCTATATAGAGTGTCTCTTGTGGCTAGTTATCAGTAAACGTTTTGCATATAAAGAATAAGACGTGTCATACTTATGTAACAATATTATTAACTAATGGTATTATTATCTATTTTTACTACATTTATTTACAATATTTATTTATTCTGTGTTACTATTTACCAAGTTGCGACTAATCGGGCCGATTAGATATTATTGAACCTTGGAATCTATAGCCGATATATTCAGACATTAGAATAATATTAGTTAATTCAAAAGCATTGAATTGGCGGCTTGGCCCGATTCATAAAATCCTATTTGGATATGCAAATCTTTTTTCCCACTTTGGGCTTTTTTTTCCAACACTGCCCATTCCAGACAGCAAGAGCGCCACTTACTCGTTACTGCACCTGACCAAAATATTAAAATAGGGGGACAGTCGATGGAGGTTTTTTTCTATTTAGCATCGAACCCATTTTCTTCATTCTCGCAGTTTTCAATTTCAACAATAGCGTGTACTTCTTAACGTCATATGACGGGGGGTCAACGCCAGAATTCCGAACTGACGCCAATGAGTCTCCCCTCCCTTGGGTCTTAGCCGTTTAAGATAGCCAATGCTAGGGCAATTTCGAAGTTTCCTATACTTATACCTCGCTTCGTAATCCTTTCTACAATAATAGTATAAATAGTAGGTTCCTTTCTCATTTCGTTACAGTTTCTTGTCGACTTTTCTCAAGTCTGCGTCTTTCGATTCGTATTTCGGTCCTTCCTTAGTTTAATTTTTTCGTGTTATTTGCTTTAGCTGTTCATAATTTTTCTCGCCTTCGAAGTTTAATTTTTTCGAGTCCATAGTTTTGGAGTTATAGTACTTCGACTTGAGTTTTTTTATTCAGTTTCAGGCTTTAAGTTCGCTTCGTCTCACGGACATCATTCAACAGCTTCAATATAAAAGGTAATTATTTAATTAAGGAGTGATACCTCGAGCCAAAGGTGATGATAGTTGAAAAAAATCGATTTGAATACGAGTAATTCAATTAATGTCATTGGCTAATTTCTGATGGGGATTTTTAGTTATTTTTCACTTAAATAAGCCCCGTTCGAAATTAAGTTTATGTTTCGATTAATTTTCTTCTTTATGAATTATATAGACCATGTCGAGTATAACTACTTCGCCTAGTAGTAGTGGCAGTGAAGATATCACCCCGAGACCATCTCAAACCTTTTTAATAGATGAGATATATAAAACAGCTTTTTACAACGGATCAATTGGCAACAAAAATATCCAAGACCATTTTGTCTACGTTGGAAGTTGCCCGTCGGGCCATCTCGGTACTACGGTTAAAGCCGTGTGCAATTTCTGCAGCAAGGAGTTGAAAGCCCAAAGTAGCAGTCCTTATAATTGGGAACGCCACGTTATGGTATGATACTTAAAAATAGCAAACCCCGATTTGGCTGTGCCTTCCCGACGGACGTTGGTGAGAGGTTTGGAGAAAACCGTCCAAAACACTCTGCTACCCAAAATGAAATATTATAGGTAGTAATAAAATCTATTATTAGACCTTGCTAAGTAGCTTGAAACCAAAAGAGGTTCACCTCACCTTGGACCTTTGGAGTAGCAGAATGCGCCAATCCGTCATGGGCATTAGAGTACAATTTATTGACGCTGCTTGGTCCCTTAAAAACCTTCTCCTCGCTTTCGTTCATTTTCCCGGTAGTCATACCGCCGAAAATATCAAGAAGAAGATTTTGGAAATTTTAAATCAGGTTGGCCTCCAACCTTCCTTGGTTAGTACACGTTTTGTACTTATTTCATTTTGATTTAATACTCATTTTAATTTACACTTATTTTAAGATATCCTGCGTATGTGCCGACAATGCGCAGAATATCACTAAAGCGTTGAATATGACGGACGTGGTCAATGGAAATTGGACCGTCACGGGGCTTCTTGAGAAGCCGTCAGCCGAGGCTGGAAAAAAGGCCCAATTCGCCGATGACCTAATAAGCAGCAGCGACGACGATAGCGACAGTCAGCCGAATGCTACCAATTACGCTCCTATTTTAGATGATGGTAGCTTTCATTTCATTTTTTTTTTCAGTTACATTTTTCATAAATTTAATTAGATATTTTATATACTCCTATAGGCTGGAACTCGCTAAACCAAATTTTCAACCCCGAACAATATTTGGTAGACTCGTTGCCCGAAACAGAGCAATCGGTTGAATTGGGGGAACTTTTCGACGACACCATCGATGAAGAAGAACTGGTCGAAGATATTTTAGATTCTTTAGCCTCGTGGATCAGGAAGTGATGTTTAGCTCATTCGCTTCAATTAGTCGTAAACAACGCGATGAAACGCTGCGACGTAGTCCAAGGAATGGTGGATCGCGTTAGCGGTTGGATCGCTTTCTTACACCGCTCTCCAAAATGGACGGAAGCATTCAAGAGCCGTTCCCCCAAAAACATGGATGTTAAAAGCATCGGTGGCGTTCGGTGGAACGCGGTTTATTTAGCGATGGAGCGTTTGGCTGAGGTAAATAAAATCATTTTTTAAAAATGGCTTTTTCTTTACCGAAACCTCAAATCATTCCATTAAGCCCATTGGAAACCATTAAAGTTACCTAAGTTAAAAACGGCGGTAACCGCTTTATGTGAGAGTTACCATATTTTTGTTTCATATTCTAGGACGGAATGCTTAAAGCTTTACGGGAGACTATTTTGGACGCTCGAGAGGCGAAACAATGCCCCAAGGGTCTCGAAATACCATCGTTGGCTCACGCCAAAGTTATGAGAGACATTTTGGTTCTTTTAAAACCAGTAAAAGTGGCCACTGAAATGTTTCAAACTAGCGGGCCAAGTTCGCATTTAGTTATAGGACAACTAATCACTATCTTCCTTCAAATACAAGCGATCGAGGAGCCTTCCCTGAAGGAATTTCAAATGAAATTACTCCAGGAATTGGCTTCTCGATTTAAAAAAGAAATTAGTGACGAGGAGTATATCGCCGCCGCAATTTTGGACTCTTGGCAAAAAACCACCGTGTTTCAAGGTATATTTATGATTAGAATTTTTCTCGTTCAAATTTTTAAACCATTATGTAAAACGTTTTTGTTGGTATACAGAAATCTACAGCAATCCTTCGGATGATTCGGCAGAATTGCCCGATTTAGAAACTGAATTGGTTTGTTTCAAAACGCCAGATGTAAAGAGAGCCACCGACACTGTTTTGGAGTTTTTAAAATCAATTTCGGCGGAAGACACCATCGTGGACGAAAGCCTCCAAATCGAAACGGCCAAGAAAAAATCCGTTCGCTTTCCGCTGCTGATGGCGCCGGCTAATAGCTACGAAAAGCGAGGAAACTCATCTAAATATGAGAAGGAATTAGTCGCGTATTTAGATGAGAAAATATGCGATCAGGAAGATGTCAGCGTGTTGGACTTCTGGCGACTTAACCAGAAGCGTTTCCCCACCTGTAACAACAACGAGTGTCAAGGGAAGAGTGACCTTTATTTTAAAAACATAAACCTCGTTAGGTACAGGTGGCGCTGTACATGCGCCGTCTATCGTGACATCTTTCACTTTTTATTTTTTTTACAATGAATTACTTAAGTATTTTAACGAAACAACTTTAAAAACGCAAAGTTCAAACGCGCGAAAATAAGTTAAAACAAAACAGGTAACAGAACTAACAAAAACCGAATCGAGTTGGTGGCTTCACGACTCTTCCAAAACGCGTGACAGTAGCGTTGGGCAAGACGTCTGGAACCTCAGGAACACTGGACACAGGAACTGACGGTGATGATGGCACCGGTGGAGATGTCGGTTTTGAGATCTGACTTCCGGCGCTTGAAGACTCGGTGACTGGAAGGCGTGACCTGGATACTGGCGATGACTCCAAAGTTGGCGTGATACGTTCCCTCCAGCTATCGGAACGGGCTTCATTAGCAACGGTTCACTCGCTGGCGCCCTCTGATTCGCCTCGCAAGTTGCACAGGTCTCTACCAGGCGCTTGATATCGTTGGTCATGCCAGGCCAGTAGAGAACGTCTCTTGCTCGCCTTATGCAACTTTGAATACCGAGATGGTCTTCATGGATGTGCTTCAAGACCGTAGGCCGCATGGCGGTAGGTATAACGATGCGTTCACCCTTGAGGACCACGCCGTCGTGAACAGAAATTTCATCCCTGAAGGACCAGTATGTCGTAACTTGGTCTCTAATCTTTGCACCATCAGCCGGCCAACCCTGAGAATGATATTTTATGACCTTCGACAACACGGGCTCATTGGCTGTCTCTTCTTGAAGTTCTTTAAATTTCGAGTTGGACATCGGTACAACCAAACAGACAGTCATATCTTCCTGAGATACCGTCGTAAAACTCTCCGCCGTCTCAACATCTCGGCTTAGTTCTGAACCCTTGCGATAAACGACTTTCGGCGAATACTGTTGTATGTCGAATAGGATACGTTGTAGTCTGGGTGGCGCTGCTGAAAGTGGTTTTAGACTAAGTGTTTCTAACGGTTTGTGATCAGTTTCGATCACCAATTCTTTACCACATATATACGGGTGGAACTTATCACATGCAAACCGAGCTGCTAGTGCTTCTTTAGCAATTTGCGGATAATTTTGTTGAGACGCCGTTAGTGCGGCGGACGCAAACACAACCGGCTTATCATTCTGCATAAGAGCAGCACCGAGTGACTTTGAGCTGGCGTCTACTGATAACTTTACTGGCAAATTAACATCATAGTACTGAAGTACTGGTGCAGTGGTCAATGCTGTTTTTATTTCTTGTATGGCTTTACGCTGGAGCTCACCCCCTTAACGGTTCAACCTTCTTCGAAAATTGAGGTACGAATTTCCCCAAGTAAGTAGTTATGCCTATCCAACGTCTGAGTTCCTCTTTATTAGACGGTTCCTTGAGTTTCTCTATTGACGAAACTTTCTCCGGATCTACTTGTAAGCCTTCTCGCGTTACAATATGTCCCAAGAATTTTACAGTTGGTACGGAAAAAAAGCATTTACTCTTGTTTAAAGTTAGGCCTGCTTCTTCTATAATTTTCATAACCTTCGCTGTTAACGCTTCAAGGCCCTCTACAGTTTCGTGATACAACAAGATATCATCCATGGAGGACTCTGCTCCTGGTAAGCCACTAACCAACTCTTGAAAAACCTCTGGTGCTGAGGAAATCCCAAATGGCATACTTTTAAACTGGTAACGCCCCCAATGGGTTGCAAATGTCAGGTAACTACTTGTACGTTCGGACACCTTTATTTGCCAAAATCCTCTTGAGCAATCTAACAACGTAAAATACCTAGCACCTTTCAGCTTGGCTGCTATTTCGTCTAAGGTTTTAAGCGGGTGGTGTCGTCTTAGAATATTTTTATTCAGCTCTACTGGGTCCATACAAAGTCTTAATTTACCTTTCTGTCGAACAACCACTAGTTGGCTTACGCAAGGTGTAGGCTCGTTGGCTCTTTTTATGACGTCCATGCTTTCCATTTTGTCGAGTTCCTTCTTCACCTCGTCTCGTAACCCGTAGGGAATTCTTCTAGGAGCTTTAACAGAAAGTGTAGGATTTGGTTTCAGATCTATTTCATATTCGTAATATTTTAAACATCCAAGTCCTTCGAATATCTTTATATTTTCGTTTTCTCTCTGCTTCTCAGCCGACAACACTCTCTTAACTAAGCCAATGCCGGTACAAGCTGACCTTCCTAAAATAGGCGTTACGTTACCGCGTATGACCAAAAACGTTATATGGGTTTTTTTATTTTCGATTTGACAAGGTACATCTATTTCTCCGACTACATTTGCCGTGTCCCTTGTGAATGAAATTATTCTCTTTGTACTAGATTTGTTAATAGGCCTATTAATTTTTCGAGCTATTTTCAGCGGCAAAACATTGCATTCTGCTCCAGTATCTAACTTTAGGTTGACACGCACCTCATCTAATTGTGCTAGCACGTGCCAATCGTCTTTAGTTAAGGCCGATACTTCATTGATTCTAATTTCCGAGATGTATAATTCTTTGTTATTTTCTTCGGCGTTTTCGCTCGTATCAATAGACCTTACATTTCTTTGTCGGCCTTGATCTTGACTTTTACATTGCTTAGCAAAATGACCTAATTTTTGACAAATTGAGCATTTTTTTTTGTAGGCCGGACATTTTCCCCATTCATGCTTATATCCGCATTTACTACATTCATTATTCTGTTCTTTAATTTTATTCCCGAACTGCTGATTTCTTCGGCTATATTTATTATCTTGTGGCGTACTACCTCCTTCCGCCCCTTTTGGTCTACCAGGTTTAGCTATCTGATCTACAGCCTTTGCTTCACCTCCGACCGTCTTTAGTTGTGTAACGGCTTGCTCACTGGCTTTACACACATCTATAACTTTTTGCAACGTAATTCCGGGGTCGCTTAAAAAAGTTTCCCTTATCTTGTCGTTGTTTATGCCTATTATTAATTTATCTCTTAATAATTCGTCTTCCAATCCTTGATACTCGCATTTCATACATTGAATGCGGGCCTCGGTAAGAAATTCCGAAAAAGCCTCCCCAGGTTTTTGAAACATGCCATTAAATTTATATCTTTCAAAAGCTAAATTGGCCTTGGGCGTAAAATACTCTTCAAATTTATTCAAAATATACTCAAGATTTTTGCTTTGGGCTTCGCTTAATCCAAACGAGTTGTAAATTGAAATGACGTCTTCCCCAATCGTTGTCATCAGTGTCGCGACTTGTATCTCTGGTGATTTCCTGGACAAATTCTGCGCTGTAGCGTACCATGAAAATCGCTGTTTCCACACTTTCCATGTAGTGGACATGTTATTACTTGAAGAAATATCGAGGGGTTTCGGCGGTCGTAGGCCCGAAATTCCCGAAGTATCTTCACCCGCAACATTTACGTTATTAGGCATAGCTCTGTTTATTTTAACTCGGTCTTTCTCTTATTATATTGTTTTATCTAGTTGACCGATGACCCCGCACAACTTCTGACACCATGTAACAACAACGAGTGTCAAGGGAAGAGTGACCTTTATTTTAAAAACATAAACCTCGTTAGGTACAGGTGGCGCTGTACATGCGCCGTCTATCGTGACACCACCCTGGCGAAGTTGGCGAAGCGCGTGCTTTCCATTCCAGCTTCTTCCGCCGATGTCGAAAGAATGTTTTCTATCGCGGGAGCCATTCTTCGATATCGGCGGGGCAATGGAACATGTTGCCCAGCTACTAACGTACAGGGAGTATAGGTTGTTGGAGAGCCAAATATGTAAATACTCCGAAAACATTTTGCGTATATTATATATTTTTCACTATTTTACGCAGGTGGACAATTTACCATTGGAGCACGCTAGAGTCGGCAAAAAAAAGGCCTTTTAAAGGCCATTAGACTGTGTGATTCTAAAATGCTGAACTATTGAAACTAAAATATATTCGCTGTTTTAATTGTTCCGTATTTTACAAGATGAACACTTTCTAATGACATACGAAGTTCCACGGTGGATCCTTTTTTTTCAAAATGTTCCATTGTGGGGCACAGTGATGTTCCGGCGCGATTTAGGAATGTACTTTCCACCTAGGTCAAAATGTACTTTTTGAGGATAAAATGTACTTTTCGTTTAAAAGCTGAGCGGCGCGCGCCATCTATAAGTTTTGTTAATGTAAAGCGCGGGAAATTTGAAAACGTTATTCCTAAAAACAGCGGGAAGTTTCAAAACGTTTCCACAATACAAAAAGGAATTAAAATTATTAGATTTCAGAAATTTTTTTCTTAATTAAATTATCACTTGGTTGCCATCTAAAACAACACTTGTCTGACCCTTTACCTACCAACTCTTTCGTTAAGAGAAGGGAATTGCATGTTTTTGTGCATAGTAAATTACGGTGGTCTGTTTTAATTAAATTTAAATTTGAAAATATTCTCTCCACGTTTGCGCTCGAATGAGGTAAGCATATTATTGCTTTCACAACACCAAATTGTGGGAAACATTTCATTTCCCAACGAGTTTTTGGTTTTCCCCACTTCAGACCAAAACTCCTCTAAAGAGGCATTAGAATTTCCCAGGTTTTTTAAAATGTCAAAATCCGGCAGCATTCGCCATTCTTCATTCAGAGTTTCGAGCTCATTAGAGTTAATTACGTTAGGAAATCGTCTGGCTAATAAAGCTATACTCGTAATTTCTCCTGATACCGCTACTTTTGGTTCGAAGCAAGATATTTTTGTTAAAATTTCGTCTTCAAATGGAAATCTTTCCTTAATTTGGACACATAATTCCTCATAAAAATCAAATACTCGAGTGAAAAACATATTTAAGTCATTTTCGCCTATTTTACTATCGTAAATCATTTTTTCTGCTCCTGAACCAACGTAAACGTTTTTTGGAGCTAGCCTCTTTGATTGATTTTTTGGATTAATGTTTTCTACAGGAGTTTCGTCAATGTATTTTTTTTGTAGAAAGTTTCTTAACATTGTTAAGTAATGCGCTCTTAATTCGGTGTGAAGTCTCGTAATTCGTGGTGATTCACTTTGAAAAAGGATGTTAATTTTGTTAATCCGTCCTAACACATAGTTCAAAAATTCATAATAAAGCCGATAAATCGGATTTCTCAAGGCATTTAAAATGGTTGCAGCAGAGGCAATGTTATCCTCAAGGGCAGCAGACTGAAAGTAGAGAATTAGGGCTGGCCATTGTTAAAACATTCTCGATACAACAGCCCCTAAAGATAGCCATCGTGTTTGGCATGGTCTTAATAATTTGTGCGGTTTAACACTAACAAATTCTTGAAACTGTTTGAATTCCGTTATGCGTTTAGCACTGTGGCTAAAATAAGAATACACGTCTCTAGAAAGATCTTCCATGACTCGCGGCAATTTCAAACACGCGTACGACGAACAAGTGTTGAACGAGTGGCTAATACAACCCATTACAAATAAATCGGGGCATTGCTTTTTTAAGAGGGCTTTTACTCCTCCTACGTTGCCCATCATTACGGGGGCATTATCCGCGGCATAACCAATCATATTTACTAGCGGTATTTCCAATTTCGCCAATAATTCGAACAGTTTCGCGACCAGAGTTTCAGCGTTTGCGTTTGGAACCTCAACCATTCCTACAAAACTGTCTTGAGCTTTTTCTACTTCCTCATCAAAATATCTGGCAACAACGGCCATACATTTCATTGAACTTACGTCGGTAGTCTCGTCAAGAATTAAAGAATATTTGATCTTTTGAAGTTTCAATCTTAACACTTCCAGAGCTTCATCCCCTATCATACCGACAAGAGTTGTTGATTTTTTTCTTCCGCATTTTACACCTTGCGCAATTTGAGAGTCGGGGAACGCACTTTTTAACAGTTGTGGCAAATGCTCCATAACGTTAAATGAAACATTATGTTCCGCTAGAAAAGCCGACAATTTGTTACAGGGCACACAAAACGAACCATTGTTTTTTTGTCGAAGCCATTCTTCGTTGCCTTTCATCCAGCTTTCTTTGAATTTCGGAGTCTTTCTCTTAGTTTTTTTCGTAGGTGGTTCTTCGACGTCTCCATCACTCAGTTTATCGGAGTCAGATGAATCTTTATCGTTCGGACCTGGTAGTATTTCTTCTTGAAAAACATCGTTCCTGGATGCTGGAACTTCGGTTATTTTCTTTTTGATTAAATACCGATGCATATTTACCTAACAGCTAACCTTACTGCGCTGTATGATATAAAAATCAGCACTAATTAACCAGATAACTTAGACTAGGCTTCAAGAGACGGACAAGTTGCTTTATAATCTAGTATTACTGTTCCCCTTCGTTGCCTGATTTGAACAGGTCTCAATCAGTTTCAATTGCCTAACCTCTAATTAGGACTGGTCTTAAAAATAAGTCTTGAAACGACCGAAAAATAGCTTAAATGTCTTCAAATAGAATGAAAAATAGCTAATGTTCAAAAAGACTATTGCCTAGAAAAAGACTGTTTAATAGCGGAATAGTCTTGAAAAAGACTAATAGCGGAATAGTCTTGAAAAAGATTAATAGCGGAATAGTCTTGAAAAAGACTAATATCGGAATAGTCTTGAAAAAGATTAATAGCGGAATAGCCTTGAAAGAGACTAATAGCGGAATAGTCTTGAAAAAGACTAATAGCGGAATAGTCTTGAAAAAGACTAATAGCGGAATAGTCTTGAAAAAGACTAATAGCGGAATAGTCTTGAAAAAGACTAATAGCGGAATAGTCTTGAAAAAGACTAATAGCGGAAGTCTTGAAAAAGTTTTTTAGAGGAATAGTCTTGAAAAAGACTAATAGCGGAATAGTCTTGAAAAAGACTAATAGCGGAATAGTCTTGAAAAAGACTAATAGCGGAATAGTCTTGAAAGAGACTAATAGCGGAATAGTCTTGAAAGAGACTAATAGCGGAATAGTCTTGAAAGAGACTAATAGCGGAATAGTCTTGAAAAAGACTAATAGCGGAATAGTCTTGAAAAAGACTAATAGCGGAATAGTCTTGAAAAAGACTAATAGCGGAATAGTCTTGAAAAAGACTAATAGCGGAAGTCTTGAAAAAGTTTTTTAGAGGAATAGTCTTGAAAAAGACTAATAGCGGAATAGTCTTGAAAAAGACTAATAGCGGAATAGTCTTGAAAGAGACTAATAGCGGAATAGTCTTGAAAGAGACTAATAGCAGAAGTCTTGAAAAAGACTGTTTGTAGTCTTGAAAAAGACTGTTTGTAGTCTTGAAAAAGACTTTTTGAAAAGGACTGTTAAAAATCAGAGACTGACTAACAAATAACTGGCTCGTTTCAGAGGAAGACTCGAAGTGAACTGTCAGTGCTGTCACACTGTCTGTGAATATGATTATGATAAGCTGTTTCGGAGATAAGACTGTGGACGAATTCCAAGAAATGCGAAGGCCAGCTGCAACCGCAGCAGTGACCTTTCGCCTTTCTTGGAACTTGGCCCACGTCATGATCCCCGATTCCCCCCGTTCTTTCTTGCGGCGTTCTTTATGGAGGGGGGACTAAGGGTGGGTGAGGTCCGAAATTTTAACTGCCTTCAAAACGCAGCTGGCTTTAAGTCGGACTTGGAGCTATGAGCGGAATTTCGATATCTATACAGGTGGGGGTTACAATGGGATTTTGGAGATAAGAAGAAAATTTGTGATGGTGAAATTTTAAACAATCCCCCAAATTAAGAAATGTACTAAATGTATGTCAAAAATATTAAAATGTATTTTCGTTTCATATATTTTCACAATGTACTAACTACGTATCTAAAATTTTACTTCTGTATCATAAATTTACAAAATGTACTAACTACGTATCTAAAATTTTACTTCTGTATCATAAATTTACAAAATGTACTAAATACGTATTAAAAATTTGAAAATGTATTTTTGTACTTCAAAATCGAAAAGGTACTAAAAAAGTACAAATGTACCGCCTGGAACATCACTGGTGGGGCATTAGCGGTGTTCATTGCCTCCTCGTTTGGCGTATGTCGGTAACTAATTTTGGTTTCGTTTCATTGTTAAGAAACATGTGCAAACCAAATTAGGCGAAAATGACACGCTCCACACAATATTTTTTGAGAATCTTTGTAGGTATCAAGATTTAAATAATTATGGAAATATTTCCAATATTGTATATAAAGTGTAACATCGTAAGCAATAAAAACAGAAAAATGTAAAGAAAATATTTGTGTGTAAGTTATTACAAGTTCAAATAGAAATCCCCCCCCCCCCCAGAAATAAAATAACGCCCTTTTGAAGTTCGGAAGAATGATGTAATTTTTATCGTAATCGTCAGTCGTTACATTTGGATCGCTTTCGCGCGACACAGATGTTTACAGCATAGTGATTATAGCCTACTGTCTATAGTAACTTTAAATAGGTTACCTTTGTAATGCCACCCCCCTCCCTCCTTGTTCATACTCACCGGCAGCCAGCGGGTCCCCACTCCCCACATGCTGAGCTTGACGGTGATCGTTGACAGCTTCTTCACTGTTGATTTTTGTTACCCGCACAAACTAGACATTAGAATTATTCAAACATTTTTATTATTACTAAAATTCGGTGTGAAATAAAAACGAAAAGAACGCTATTAGTTTCAAAACCAGGTATCTAAAAAATATTATTTAAATTTGAAAAAAAATTATAACGTAATGCTTTTTAAAAATGGAAAATAATCGATAACTTTGTAACTATACATTGGCCGCTATTTGTAATATTTATATTTTTAGTGTAAAAGAAGTTTGAAAAACGGCAAAAAAGAAAATTCGCGTAAATCGAGTTACCTCAATTTGGAACTAAAACAGTTTTAATATTTCCACAGGCTGGCCATTATATTAATTCCAACCCCTCCCTTTTTTTCTGAAAAAAATTATTATTTAAAAACCGTGAATCTTCGCAATTAGCTTGATCATTTGATGATATGGTTATTTTTGTCGATGTCATAAACATTGGACAAAATCGAAGATATTGTATTATATTTTACATATACATTAAAAATAATCTTATTATTAACTTGTTCATACCGTCAAATGTGAAGTTTAATTTTTAAAATGTTTGCTCTTCGCGATTTACCGTAAACGAACTCTGTCGTCGTTCACTGTGATTAAAATCCCGGTGTAGGTAGTCAGGAGCGGCGTTAGAGGTAGGCAACACGAGCTATAGCCTACTTTTGTGTTCAAATAGGGGCCCACAAATCGATCTGACGGGGCCACATCAAGTCGATTTTTAAATTCAAATAAAATGTGTGATGATAGTTAATACTGTAAAATTTTAAAAACCGCACTAATATCAAATAATAAATAAATTACCTGAATTTGCAAAATTGAATTTTAAGTCAATATATAGAGGGGCCCAATATTGAGGAACAGGGGAACCACAAATGATAAACATTATTAGCCTACACCTAAGAATCTTCTGGCACCGCCCCTGTAGGTAGTTGCTAAAACTGTCTATTAAATTCTGGAGATTTACAAATGAGTTGGATTAGGGGTTAGTAAATGTCCACTTGTTTTTATGGTACCGATCATTAATTTAAGTTGAGAGCGCGCTAATATTTTCCTTTAAAGTAGCGCGAGCCACAATCCCCTAAAAATGAAGAAACGCGTACCGCGTAGCCCATTTTACCTGCCAAGTTTGTCAAGACCAAAAGAATGTATACTAGCGCCTATTGTTATAATTTGTGGCTTTTAATATTTAATAAAGCTCTTTTAACACTAAACGGCATATTTGCAGTGTAGTTTAAGAACCTTTGAATTTTATTCAATCGGAGATATCATTAACTCCCGACGTTTAGAGTACCCTTCATTTTATTAATAAAAAAAGTAAATAATAAACCCATAGCCGAGTAATAGTTTAATGTTTGATTTTTGAAATTTTTACTCGCCGCGCTGTGAGCGATTTGCGTAAACGAACTTTACCGTCGCTCACCGTGATCAAAATCCCTCAACGTCAGCGCTTTCTACTGAGGGTACTAACGCTTCGCTTAAAAGTGAGGGGGCTATTCCGACGATGGGGGAATCTCCCTCAGCGCGCCGTCAGCCATCAACTAGGACTGAGCTGTAACGTCACGCAAAAGTTCTGGATAGTTCAGAACTTTTGTACGAATAGTTGTGATTTGTACGATTTGACGTACGCAGCCCGATGTGCGGACGAATTTTAGAGATTTCAACCTTGAGTTCCGACCAGTACTTGCTCTTGAGCAGGTACCATTTAGAACGGTTCCGAACGGTTCAACAAGAGGTTCTTGTCTGCGAATAGTTTGCATTTGGGTAGTTCTAGAATTTTTTTTGCCGAATAGTGCGCATGGGGACTGGTTGAACGGTTCAGAACTCACGAATAGTTTTCAGCTATAGAGTTCATAGGCTCTTTAGTGGGACAGAAAACCAATCCACAGCTGAAGCGGGGAGTCAACATTTCAATAAGATGGCCAAGGTTATTTTATAAAAAGAACTATTAAACACAGGGATATCCCACAGAAGCAAAAACGCGGAAACGATTGCTATGAAACCTCTATTGGTGAAATCGGCGACCAAACGGAAATGACTAAAGCGCACGCGCGATAAGTGGATCAATTGGAGAGAGAGCGAGGTAAACGTAGGCATGACGATTCTCCATCACAGCCAGAGGTTGGCGCGCTCTGATCTCTAAAGAGTGCGAGAGTTATTTTTGAGCGCGAGCTCCACTCTTGAGCAAAAAAAGAGAAGAGCGCGAGCACCGCCATCTAGCTCAATATTAAAGAGCGCGAGCTCGGAAAATTCGGTTTTTGCCCATCCCTGATCATAGCAATTGAAATGTTTAGCGGTCATTCATTTGAGTTGCTAGGTATTACACCAACAGAACCAAGCAATATAAGGCCTAACAATCTGTTCTGCTACATAATGGAGTTTTAAGCTGGAGTGGTATATCCCTGTGTTTAATTAATCCAAGGTCTTCTGGAGGCAACGCCGAGGCTCCGCGTAGTAAGGGCAACTAAACAAAATATGAGCGCGATTTCGACAGGAAGTGCGTGTTTGCGATTCCAAAAGGAGGGCGTTTTTATCCTTTGCCGTCTTATTAAAGGGACTCCAAAGTTGGACGTGGGAGGGCGTGGACGAAAATTTTTCAAATTGAACCGCCAAACCAGTCACGTGGTATAAAAAGGGGTAAAACAGGTGACGGTCGGGAAGAACTTATTTTCGGCCTTCCAAAAATATAAATATATATTTAATATATTTTTAAAACAGATAAAAAACTTATAAAGTTAATATAACTTTCTATTATTTTGACATTAATAAACACATTGCTACAACACGTGGAGTTATTTGTAATTCGATTTAGCACAGTGGACCTCCGTTTTCGAATAGGGGCTTAAATAAAACACCTTCGAGGAAATCGCCCAGAGAGCAAGGACCTGCAAGTTACTGCTTGTTGAAAAATTGGAAACTTTTCACCTGTAAACAGAACGTTATGTTTTTGCTAAGGATTAAAAATTCATAAAAAGCTACCTGGTTAAATGGAAACACTTTTTGCATATTGTTTCCCCTTTCCATAAAAAATTGTAGAAGTTAACGGTAATAGTTAGTCTGTGGTGCTGTTGGCCCGCAGGCATGAAGGGCTTACCACCACCCACCTACGCATTGTAACCCGGCCACCTGTTTAGAGGCATTAATCACGGACCTTAACTTTAGAGATATACGGTCCGTGCATTAATAGTCGCTTGATGACTTGTGCCTGGGCCTAAGGTGGTGCCTTGGGCATTAGCCTAGCTGATTATTATTATTATTTCAACAAGCACTATGTTCGGTTGTACACATCGTAATTTTGTATAGTACAGGTACCTATATTCGTTTTCAAATGTTTATATAGCGCACGCGCGCGTGAAAGTGAGTTTTTGGTTGCTGTTAAAAAAGGTGTTATTTTTTGCGCGTGTAAAAATAAATTAACGGCCAGTTCTGTTTTGAAATAAGAGGAAAACGGTTTACCGGTTTTTATGTCGGAAAAGTTCGCGTCTTTTATTTCGCTGTTCACGACATTTTTTGGTCCGTCGAGCCGGATACATTCGTCAACTTGATTATGTTCCTCAACTAATCATCGAATCGGCTATCTTTCCGTGAGAGACAGTGAAAATTAGCGTGGATTCTCCGTGGAAACCGTTTAAACCATCGATCATATCCCGATCGTAAACGAATCAACATAAGTCATCATGGATGTTCTGGTGAGAAGAAGAGCAGCTATCAAGGGACAGATCACCAGGATTGAAAATGCGGTGGGTCAAACAGCAACGAATCTATCTGACGTCGCCTTGAAGCTGTATGTAGACAAGGTGGAAAAACTATCGAAAGACTTGGATGAGGTTCACGATGCCGTAGTTGCAAATATCGATCCCGACGACGACGACTTCGCGGATCACGAAGATGAATACAACCCTCTAGTCGCTCGACTCGAAGATCTGACAATCCTACTCGTCACTGAATCAAATGAAAGAGCAGCAAACATTCCAGTGAGACAAGTCAGACCAGCTAGTGATGTACGTTTACCTAAGCTGGAACTTCCATCATTCAGCGGTGGTTACGTCGATTGGCTTCCATTTCATGATCTCTTCACGGCCACCGTACACAACAACGAATCGCTCACCGGAGCTCAGAAGTTTCAGTATTTGAAGTCATCATTACGAAACGAAGCAGCGCTCCTCGTTCAATCTATTCCGGTAACTGACGCTAACTATCTGGAAGCTTGGGATATCTTAAACAATCGGTTCAACAATACCCGGGAAATCATCGATGCACACGTAAAACGTCTCTTCAGTCAAACTAACGTCATCCAAGAATCTTCATCCGCTTTACGAACGCTCATCGATACCACCGCCGAATGCATAAGGGCGCTCAAGGTTCTCAAAGAACCAGTACAACATTGGGACTCCATACTACTTCATCTTGTAAAGGAAAAACTGGATTCAGAATCCCGCCGACAATGGGAACTTTCCCTGAGGGGGACCGAAAGACCAACTTTCGAGGATCTCGTTACATTTCTTGAACAACGGGCCAGAGCCTTAGCAGCAGCTCCGCCTACAACTACTGCAATCAAGTCGAAGCCTCCATTACATCAGAGACCGAGTACAAAGGCACATCATGGTGCTCTGAGCGAGACGTGTCACTTTTGCAACGAAACACACTCTGTATACAAATGTACCAATTTTCTGAATGCATCTTCGGACGAGCGTTGGAACATGGTCAAGAGGAGTGCCATGTGTTTCAATTGCTTACGAACCGGTCATCAAAGCAATGACTGCAAATCTGGTCATTGTAGGAAATGCAACGCACGACATAACACACTTCTACATCAAGAGAAGGAATTAACGAAGACGAAGGCAACCTCCGGTGTAGTTTCATGCCCATCTCGTGAAATAATTGGATCAACCCAAGTTATCTTGGCAACCGCAATGGTCCAAGTCAAGGGACTTGACGAGCAACTTTATCCAGCCCGAGCGCTTCTGGACTCGGGTTCTCAAGCCAGTTTCATCACGGAACAATTCACGAGGAAACTAAGATTGAAGCGAACACGTTTCAACGTCTCAGTTGACGGAATTGGAGCAACCGGAATGAACACCTTTCAAGGCAGTGTCATGGTGAATATTCAGTCAAATATCATTAACACGTCGGAGGTCATCGTCGAGGCAATCGTCCTGAAAAAGGTCACGGATTATTTACCTAACAATCCGTTCGATCCTGGAAATTGTCTACACTTGAAAGGCTTAACACTTGCTGATCCAACTTTTCATAGCCCTGGACAAGTGGATATTTTACTAGGTGCTGACGTGTATCTAGAGCTCTTACAAGATGGCATTTGCAAGGGGAAAGAAGGTCTTCCAGGTGCCTTTAATACTCTTTTCGGATGGGCAGTTTCCGGTCCATTGCTGATGGCCGGAAGAAGTTCGAAAATAAAGGTCCACCATTGTACATTGGAAGCAGATTTGAAACATCTTTGGGAGCTAGAAGACATCCAGCCTCGAAGAATACTATCTCCAACAGAAATTCAATGTGAAAAGAACTTTGAAGAATCACATACACGTGACTCTACAGGAAGATTCACTGTACGATTACCAAAGATAAACGATGCACCAAAACTTGGAGATTCTAAACAAATGGCAATCCGTCGATTCTCCCACTTAGAACGACGTCTACGTGTTAACCCGAATCTCTATGAGGAGTACCGCAAGTTCATGGGGGAATACATTGCCCTTGGACATATGGAACTCATTCCCTCGAATGAAATAAAAATCGAAACCAATCCATCTTACTACGTGCCTCATCATGCGGTATTCAAAGAAGACAGTACCACCACGAGAGTTCGTGTGGTGTTCGACGCCTCTGCCAAATCTACAACTGGAGTTTCCCTAAACGATCATCTGCTAGTGGGGCCAAAACTTCAAGATGATTTGGTCAACCTCCTTATTCGCTTTCGTCAACATCGCATTGTAATGAAAGCAGACCTTGCCAAAATGTTTCGTCAAATTAGAGTACATCCAGACGACTCCGATCTTCAAAGAATTGTTTGGCGAAACAACTCACACGAACCCTTGCTCGAATACCGTTTGCTAACGGTTACATATGGAACCGCATCAGCGCCATACCTAGCAACTAAAGTTTTGAAGCAACTCGGCCATGACGTGAAAGAGACACTTCCGTTGGCATCTTCGACTTTACAAAATGACTTCTACATGGACGATCTAATGACAGGCGACGAAACGATTGAGAACGTTTTAAGACTTCAGTCAGAAATCATTCAAGCTACATCTCAAGCAGGATTTGAAATAAGGAAATGGGCGTCGAATGAAGCTGCATTATTGGATACACTACCAGCCAACATGAAGGATTTACAAAAGCCACTATGCATCGAGAACGACGAATCAGTCAAGACTCTCGGCCTATATTGGACTCCTTCGGCTGATAATTTCTCGTTTATGGTTACTTCTCCAGCGTCAAGAAGTTCAATCACTAAACGTACGATTCTTTCGGATACAGCAAGGATATTCGATCCTCTGGGACTGTTGGCACCAGTAACCGTTCGAGCGAAACTGATGTTACAGGAAATGTGGCAGCTAAAATTGAATTGGGATGAGCAACTTCCCCAACCACTTCAAGCTAAATGGAGGTCGTTTCGAACCGATTTACCAGAAATTGAAAACATTACGGTTCAACGGCACATTTCGCAAGCTAATGCTACAGACATTAGCCTGCATGGATTTTGTGACGCATCGGAGAAAGCGTACGCAGCTGCCGTATACCTGAAGACGGTGAATAACAACGGACAAATCAAAATACAACTGATCGCTGCGAAAACAAGAGTCGCTCCGCTCAAACAAATCACACTTCCGAGACTGGAATTATCTGGTGCATTACTTTTGGCTTCTCTGATTCAACTGATCAGGGAGTCATTGAGATTGGATATAGCTGATGTTCATTGCTGGTCGGACTCAACAATCGTCCTAGCTTGGTTGAAAGCTCCACCGCAACGTTGTAAAACGTTCGTAGCCAATCGAGTGTCAGAAATCCACGAGAAACTACCGAGAGCGCAATGGCATCACATTTCAGGAGACAGCAACCCTGCAGATTGCGCTTCTCGAGGAATATCCGCTAGCGAACTGGGAAATCATGGTCTCTGGTGGCATGGACCGCAGTGCCTTATTTTCGCCGCAACAACGCAAGAACTACATGAACTCTCAGAGCCAAATGAATGTTTATCCGAGGAAAGACGAATTATTTCGTTAGTAACACATCATCAAATGGATTTCACGCTCCTTTCCAAATTTTCAGCGCTTAAAAAACTCATTCATATCACCGCCTACATTCTACGTTTTGTCTTCAATTCCTGAAATGCGACAGAATTGAGGATTACTGGACCTTTATCGAAGGAAGAGAACGAAAAGGCGCTATCCCATTGGATTCGGGTCGTCCAAAGCAACAGTTTTAACGAAGATATAGCTTGCCTTAAACAAAACAAGGAATTACCACGGAAAAGTAAAATCCTTTCGATGCGTCCGTACATCGATCAAGATGGGATTCTTAGAGTTGGTGGCAGACTTTGCCACTCCATTTTACCATACGAACAAAGGCATCCGGCACTGTTACCGAGACAGAGCAAATTAACAGAACTTCTAATACAACACGAGCACGAAAAACATTTTCACGGAGGTGCTCAACTACTAACTTCTGTCTTACAGAAACGTTATTGGATCGTCGGTCTTCGTGATGCCATACGTTTCCATATCAGAAGATGTGTTTCATGTGTACGACAGCAGGCAGTCACTGTAAAGCAACTTATGGGCGATTTACCACCAGCGAGAGTAAATCCTGCTCGGCCATTTTTGAAGTGTGGAGTCGACTACGCAGGACCATTTACCCTTAAACTAATGAAGGGACGAAGTCACCTCAGGTTTAAGGGATACATTGCCGTCTTCGCTTGCTTTACCACAAGATCAATTCATCTTGAACTTGTCAGTGACATGACCACCGAAGCATTTCTGGCAGCATTGAAACGCTTTGTTGCTCGACGAGGAAAATGCGCCGACATTTACAGCGACTGTGGAACCAACTTTACAGGAGCCGATCGAGAGATGAAAACATTCATCAAATTCATAGTCTCTACAAACAACAACGATCAAGTATCACGATGGCTCGCAGACGAAGGAATTAATTGGCACTTCAACCCGCCTGCAGCGCCACATTTTGGAGGCCTCTGGGAAGCCGGGGTGAAGTCCGTCAAGTATCATCTGAAACGAGTTCTTGGCACCATGGTTCTAAACTTTGAAGAAATGCAAACGCTTCTTTGCCAAATCGAAGCTTGCTTAAATTCACGTCCTTTAACGGCGTTAAGCTCGGATCCAAACGACTTCAATGCGTTGACACCTGGACATTTCCTAATCGGAGATGCGCTCACCGCAATACCCGAACCCGATCTCACTTCTGAAAACGGCAACCGCCTGTCACGTTGGCAATTGGGCCAACAAGTACTGCAGCACTTTTGGAACCGTTGGCGAAATGAATTCCTCTCTCGCCTTCAACAACGTCCAAAGTGGACTACACCAAAACCGAATCTACGAGTCGGCGACTTGGTCTTGCTCAAGGATGAAGATTTACCTCCAACCAAGTGGAGAATGGCAAGAATCACTGAACTTCATCCAGGACAAGACAATCAAGTTCGCGTCGTAACTGTCAGACCCTCTGGCAAATCACTGAAAAGACCCGTAGTTAAATTATGCCAGTTACCACTAGACTGATTTTAATTGTATTCAAACTGTTTACTAAGGGTTATTTATGTATGCAAATGTAACTTTTCGGACTTTTACTATCTCATTTGAAATTCGTTATTTCAAGGCGGGCGGAATGTTCGGTTGTACACATCGTAATTTTGTATAGTACAGGTACCTATATTCGTTTTCAAATGTTTATATAGCGCACGCGCGCGTGAAAGTGAGTTTTTGGTTGCTGTTAAAAAAGGTGTTATTTTTTGCGCGTGTAAAAATAAATTAACGGCCAGTTCTGTTTTGAAATAAGAGGAAAAAGGTTTACCGGTTTTTATGTCGGAAAAGTTCGCGTCTTTTATTTCGCTGTTCACGACACACTATATAAACCGTAACTTTCAGGTCGTGGTTCTCGGAAATATTACTTCTTGGTGATTTCCTTGAAGATGTTTTATTGAAGCGTCTATTCTTATCCCTCTCCTCAACAGGACTCGCAGAAGTAAATTTTTAACACTTCCGTTAGCGAGGAAGGGGAGGCTCCGACGGCGCGTTTTAAATTATATTGTGAGAAGCTCGCGCTTACAGGTATGAGTAGCCTAAAATTTTTCTCAAATCACTTAAACATTTTTTTTCGCCTAATTGGCAACCCTGACGGGCTATGGCGCCCTCTTAGTGCCGTTGCAAAAAGGCGAACCCGAGGACTTTGATCAGCACCCCCCTCCCCTCTTGAAATTTCGGGCGCTAAGAAAGAAAAGTGATTAGGCCATACCGCAGTCCATACTTACTACTTCTTTGTCGTTTATTATGCTTTATCAAAACAAAAAAATACAAGGGTGCCATCTTGACCAAATACTCTGTTTTCTAAGACTAAGTCTCGGTTAAATTACTTTAAGTACAGTAGTATTAAAAAAGTTTCCAATAGCTAGATTTAAACTCATTATTGAACCAATTTAAACCACAGTCACACTAGATGTCGGTTTAAATATCAATTTCGACAGTGGCTGCTTTACGTAAATCATAATTCACTAATTTCATAAAAGCCGACATTGTGCGACATAGTTAAATAAAATAATTGGCACTTACCGTTCACAATATAAACTTGTAATGAACGCACTGTTTCTGTTTGGCACAGTTAGTTCACTAAAACAATTCCTCAAAATTGAACGAAGCAATTTAAGGAAAAAGTCGTAATATAAAAATAACACTCCTACGCTGATACACGCGCGCTTGTAGAGTAAAGACAAACGCGTGACGAATTAAAATTAAAGCTGATCTTCCAGTCTAATAACTTTCAGCGAAGCTATTCTAGAGGCTGGTGACCTCTAGCTATTGGATTAAATCTAAACTTCTTGTAATCTTTAAAAAATATTAAAAGCAGCTTAAAATTAGTCGAAAAAAGGTCGTCAGCCTCTAGATTAGCTTCCCTCGAAGTTCCACGGCTGGAATTAATTGGATTGGCTTTAAAAATCAAAGGCCATAGCTTCAATCATTTCAGTCAGTGGCGTAGCCAGGGGGGGGCACATGCCCCCCCGAAACGTATGGTTGTACGTACAAATATTTTTTTTTTGAGCAAACCTTGGCCCATAGAAATTCTATACGCCTAGACCAGCTAACATGAAATGAAGTAAAAACGGACCTCTGAGAAGTGTAGACAAATACAGAGCACATGGAACATTTTTATCGGAAATCTGTACAGCTCGACGCGAAATTTAAAATTTAAATTCCTATATCTAACCATAAATTAATATTTAATGGTGAACTTAAAGAGCGTCTGCTAACCCCGCCAAAGCCTATTAACGGCGGCGAAAGGTAACAGTACAGCCGCGCTCTGAGCCAAGTTTCAGCCTGGAGTATGCCTTGGCGACTACTACGAGCTTGGAGAATAAAATTTATCTGGACGAGGGGGAAAGTAGGATACCTCTAGCGCGGGAGGTATGTACCCAACCTCGGGACAGGTGGAAAGCAGAGGGGATGGATATTTCATTGAACTTACGTTTTAAGTATCACCTAGTGGCGGAAAAAAATATGAAAGTGAAGTGGTCGACATCTGCTATTTTCTCCAGCTAGGCTTAGGAAGTTACAGGTGTTTAACGGTTTTCAACTTTTTAAACGTTCATGATTAATTAGGGGGAAATATTTCCGCTATGAAAAATGTAAAAATTATTCTAGATATCACAAAAATTTAACCTTTTATACTGTACCGAAGCCGGGGAAAAATACTAATTTAGATTATCAACCGAGATGCAATAACTGTCACATATCTGCAGCTTGGTCGTTCACTTTTTTAATGTTCAAAGACATCAAGGAGTTCAAATAGTTCTTCCGAAAACCATACTTTCCCCGAATTTGCAATTATTTGATTAATGCTAGCCTAAAAATGGAAAGAAGTTTTAAATCTTTAGCTTTGGTTATTTAATAGTTGTAACTTACTTATATATTTTCTAGTGTTGTAAGTCGGAAAATTTTCCGTATTTTTCCGAAAAAAATAAAATAAGTTTTCATTCCATGATTTATTTTTTGCAAATTTAAATATTTTAGCGGCATTTCCGCCTCATTTTTTCTCATCTAAAGTCAAACCAAACCTCTAGACTATTTTAAACTGGTTAACAATGCAACACTATTAATGTTTTGTAGTATGTTTACTGATATTAGACATTTTACATCGATAAAAAGTTAAAAACATTAAAAACCCTTAAAAAGTCATTTACGTTTCAATTTTTTATTTTTCTGATTTACGGAAAATTTTCAGGAAATTTTTCCGCATTTTATTTTTCGTGAAAATTAACAACACTAGTTTAAAGGCGGTGCTACGTCACACGACGTCACTCATTCTTTTTAATATTCATAAAAAATCCGCGGACAAAGCTACGGAGGACTACTACCATGAATATATCTAGCTAGATATATTCATGCTACTACTCTATATTTCCCATATGTTCCAAAGCACTTTTAATTAGAAAGTCAGAATGTTACCTAAAAAGGCAATTTTCCTGTTTGCTCTTTTTAGGATTGTTCTTTAGTTGCACTATAACATTAAAAATTGGTAGGTTAAGATTTATATCTAGACTTGGGCTCAAACGTTTTTATAAATTTACGGAAATTACTAATTACCTGGGCATTTTCTCTTGGAAACACAGGGATAAATCGCCTTTAAAGGATTTTTTTTTAAATAATACGTTTATTTTTTTTAAATCCTAGGGCATATGAGAAATACAATCTCTAAAAGCACTGGTTTTTCTTTCTCGGTCAAAGTCAAGGGTTAGGGGAACGAAAAAAATATTTACAGTTCAAAATTCCGCTTAAAGGTGGCAGCACTAAAACTGACGTTCGACCTTAACAGGGTACCGAAACTTTCCCCACCAGATAAGTTCTATTCTCCTAAGTTTTTTATCCTCGCCGTTTCATAATGAGTGGTTAGCATACAGCGAACTGTCTTTAGCCCTTTACAAACACTACGATGTAACCCTATTCTTAACACCTAGAGCTGTGCGAGTACTCGAACATCATCGATTACTCGGCATTTTTGGAGGTCAAGTATTAGAACTCTATCTCGAATAAGTAATTGGGAAAATTCTCGTCGATTATCGAGTACCAAAAATTGAATAGTTGGGTACCCGATTAATCGAATAAGCTACTCTAAGTTTCTAATATTGTAAGTTCAAAGAGATGTTTTTGCAACTTTTTGTGGTGGCAATTAGAAACGGTATCTACAAGACGTACAAACAACAAATAGTTTGAATGACCTTAGGAATTAATCACGGTTTATAATACGTAGTGCCAATGCGCGGTTTTTCTTCAAACAATATTATTAAGTTTTGGTTTGGAATGTCACTTCGCTAGTTCGGATGTCGGCCGGCGTTAGAAGCAATATACCGACAGATAATAATAATAAATAACTAGGGCGTCACAAAACCCCAACGGGTATTTTTGACAAAAACCTGAGCGGAGCGAGCTAGCGACAATATAAATAATTCAAATATTGAACACACATTTAAAGAAATTAAGGTAATAACTTTTATTTTTATGACATACATATCATAGTAGTTTCAGCCTCTCCAGTTCTTTTTTTGGAAGCTAGTCCGGTCTTACTATTGACTTTCAAAAGTCGTTCTAAATTTGGAGGGTGAAAGGTAATTACACAATATATTTTAATATTTTCATTATAAAATTTCCGTTTGCCATAATAAAATTTCCATTATAAAATTACGTTTGTCATTGTAAAATTACGTCAGCCTTCCTTTTGTAATATATTCTTAGACGTTCCCTTTGCAATTCTGGTGCGCGACTGCCTACAACCACCAAATTAATCCGCTTTCCTACTCACGACGTCAGTCGACGGCTTGCAAAACACCCGCCAAAAAGGCAGCCGTTGATTTCAATACTTCTCCGGCCCACAAAACGCCCGTTAAAAAGGCAGCCGCCCCTCCAGCAGATTAACTATTTTTCCCGTGAATGAATTTCTAAAATATGGAATTTTTTTGTTAAATAACGTTATTCTGTGATGAAATTAGGGAGAAGAGTAGTTGAGGTGGAGGAAACTGGCAGTGGTGGTATACCCATTGAAGTTTTATAAGTTGAAATAAGAGTGTAAATAAATGTGTAATCCAATCGTAGAATAAAAATCTAAAAGTTCGAAATGGTTTTATGTAGTCTTTACCTATCTACCCCTTTTCTCTAGCATCCCCTCGGAGCGCGAACGGAGAAAATTTATATAGCTCTCGCCAAAGACTATGAAACCTTTCATAGTCTTTGCTCTCGCTCTGTCTCTCTTCTGCTAACGCCTCTGACACCCCCTCTAGCGCCCCTACCACCCCCCTCCACTTCTCTACAGAACGTTTCCGTACAACTCGCTCCTATCCCCGTCTAGCGCCCCCTACCCTCTCGCTCTCTCTCTCTCGCAACCCGTGGCTCATACCAAAGACTATGAAACCTTTCATAGTCTTTGCTCATACCAAAGAATATAAAGCTTTATATTCTTTGCTCATACCTGTTATATCTTATGTACGTATTCAAAAGAAGCAAAATGGAAACATGTTAACAAGCTGGTGATCTTTAATCAACTGCCTTAATAATCACATAAAATAAAATTAGGAAACGTTCCTATAAGATAAGAACATTAGGTGTTTTGTTTTAGTACACATTAAAACGTTTTTAAACCAAATAAAAATAGTGAATCATAACACGCCCTTTTTTAAGTTTAACAATATTAGAATTTCTTTAATTAGGTTTTTGAAACGAATGTAGTCTTTCATCCAAACGGGTGATGCACGGACTCTTTGACTGACACGTGACTCAGGAGCTAGAGTAGATTCCGAAACTGGTTCTGGAACTGTTGGTTCCGTTATTGGATCCGGAATAACCTCAGGAAACTGGGTGAACTCTGGTATGGTATCTGTAACAGTGGTCTGATCATCTGAGTGATAGTCTTCTACAGTCGAGTGATCTGGACGAATGTAAAAACGATTCCGAGTGTAGACTGCTCCCTCTAATGATTTTTTTTTATTATTATTATTATTATTATTATTATTATTACTTTCCCATAGAACTCGCTGCTAAGAGAGCTACGCTCGCTCCGCTCAATAATTAGGCTAGTAGGCTAGTATGCTAGACTTTTATATCCACTAGTAACTTTAATGTTACTAAAGTTGTGGAAACTATTGTCCATTTAAATTAAAGGAATATTTTCAGCATTGAAAGTTAGTTTATACTCATTTTTAATTTAATTTCCTAATTACTAGAATAAAACCGGCTCCTAATGAAGTTTACTCGATAACCCGACTCGTTTAAAATATTCCTCGAGGTTTTTTTTTGAATTACTTGACTCGAATAAGAGAAAATTTCCCTTATTCAAGTACTCGATTATTCGACTCGAATACTCGATGAAAAAATTTCGTACTAGTTACCTGACTCGACTGCCTAAAACCACTACTCGCACAGCCCTATTAACACCCCTTTTGAACCCTAATATAATTTCGTTTCCCCCCCTTGGGGCAACGAAATAAAAATAGTCAAGTCTATTTTCGCTCGCTGGGGTGAACCTTTCCTTCTAATGCTAATAACAATACTACCGTATTTCGGTAACTGAAAACTAGTTGTTAGCGGTTTCTTTTAGTCCGCAATCTAAATATGACAACGACTATCGTCAAAATTAGGTGAATCTCAAGAGTAATTTGACATAATGCGTTTTGTACTTTTATATTTGGCAAAACACGTGGTATAATAATACTGAGTAACGGCCATTGTGACTGTTACCCTGGGTATGCTGAAGAAATTAGAGCAGACGAAATTATACGAAATGAAGACTCTTATTGGTTAATAACGACATAATGCGTTTCTGCAAATTTCCGACGGTCGTTAATGCATTTCTGCGGAGTATTTTCGAAACTTTTCGATTTTAATGCGTTTTTACATTTTTACATCTCGGAAACTACACCAGATAGCAAAAAAAAAACGGAATTCAAATTTAGAATCAGCGCCTTAAAATTAGTATGAGGATCATTCAAACTAAAAAAGTCAAAAATGGTGGATAAGGCGTTTCTGAAACGTAAGGCAGTGCTGTCGTTGGGTCATAGATCTGATTCAGACACGTGTAGTACGCCGGCAATCGTCGATTCCTTTATTTTAGTAATCAGGGGTGTAGAGCTGCAGGGTGCCAAATATAGCATTCCGTTTCCGCTCCGTTATTTTTCCTGATGTGGTATTCCGTTCCGTTTCATTTGTAATTAACCTTTCCCTCTGACTCTGTTCTGTTACTACGATTTTTCGGGATTTTTGTTCCAATTCCGTTCCGTTACTACGATTTTTCGGGATTTTAGTTCCAATTCCGTTCCGTTACTACGATTTTTCGGGATTTTTGTTCTAATTCCGTTCCGTTACTACGATTTTTCGGGATTTTTGTTCCAATTCCGTTCCGTTACTACGATTTTTCGGGATTTTTGTTCCAATTCCGTTCCGTTACTACGATTTTTCGGGATTTTTGTTCCAATTCCGTTCCGTTACTACGATTTTTCGGGATTTTTGTTCCAATTCCGTTCCGTTACTACGATTTTTCGGGATTTTTGTTCCAATCCCGTTCCGTTACTACGATTTTTCGGGATTTTAGTTCCAATTCCGTTCCGTTACTACGATTTTTCAGGATTTTTGTTTCAATTCCGTTCCGTTACTACGATTTTTCGGGAGTTGTGGAGATTCATGCCGGGGAGTTTGGCTCTTTCGGGAACCTTCGAATATTTAATTTTTTCACGGGACTTAATTTAGGCTGTACTTTTATACTAGGCCGTGAACGTTTACTACTTTTATACTAGGCCGTGAACGTTTACTACTTTTATACTATGCCGTGAACGTTTACTACTTTTATAAGAATCGAATTTTCAATTAAACCCACAAACTATCAAGTATCCCAGAAATCAAAGTTTAGTTTCTCGACATCGATACTATGCTGAAGCCATTTCAGTCAACAATAAAATTTTAAAATTCCAGTCTTGATATTTTGTTATTATTCATCAAATTTAAAATAGTATATGATAATTTTAAATACGTCAGCGTGAGAGGATATGAGGTAATGTATTCGAAAGTGAGATGAGCTAATGTATTCGAAATTGAGATGAGCTAATGTATTCGAAAGTGAGATGAGCTAATGTATTCGAAAGTGAGATGAGCTAATGTATTCGAAAGTGAGATGAGCTAATGTATTCGAAAATGAGATGAGCTAATGTATTCAAAAATTAGATGAATGAATGTATTTAAAAATGAGATAAGATGAGCTAAATATAAGCATAAGTGTATAATATTTTACATAAGTGTGACACTTAATATTTTTCACATGCAAAAGTTTTACTGAGAGCTATTCACAAGACACACTGCATTACGGGCTTCGTCACCGTTTTGCGTCACACGTAGCCTTTGACAGGGGGAGATTTTCTTCTTATGATGACGTCACTCCGTTACTAGCTCTCAGTAAAATATTCCCCAAAGTGACAAACTTATGGAACTTTATTACAGACGTATGATATAAGTAATGAGAAGAATGAGCAAATGTTTTTGAAATTTTAATGAGTGGGAGATGAGCTGCATGTACATATATTTTAAAATTAGCAAGAGTTAGAGTTTAAATCTCCAGCCTTAAATATTACAGTGAGCACTTGACCTTCTTAGTAGCCAATTTGTGAGGTAGGGAGTAAGGATCCTCCCTTGAAACCTTTGTGCAGAAGTCCTGCCAGGACTTAAGCTTTGAGTCAGCTATAAGTGCTTTATAGAGCAATTTCAGACCCGCTTTAGACGACGTAACTAATGCTTTTTCCTATAGAAAAAACCCGCACAAAATGGCGGACATGTATGGCCAAAGCTACTATAGATTTTCGACTCCTGACAGTACTCGCAATCTAGCGCCTCCCGGGCAGGCTGGTCCGTGGTTCTCTGGAACTTCCTCCTGAGCGATCGTAACTCCTTCCTCTTCTCACTGAGTTCGCTCGTCCACCGGGGAGTGGACTTATGACCCTTATTTCCACGCAGCTTTGAGCATTCTCAATAATGAGGTTATTAATCTCGACTGCACACGCCTCAACCTTGACCTCATTATCGAGAGAAGACTCCTCCAATCTCTCCAAGTCCTGATATTGTCTTGCAACCTCTCAAGATCAATGTCTTTGATACGAATTGCATTCGAATCATTCGCCAGGACAAGATCATCAATGTATTTGTGATCACTGAAGCTCTCCTCGTTGCTCTACTCGCAATTGCCACACTGGAGACTCACCATTAACGGTACAGGACGTCGGGCCACTACCCGGATCGTTCTCGACGTTCAAATCAAACGGGTCGAACAAATCGACTAGCAACGTGCCCCTCTCGTTAAAGTCGCCACACAAGATAATCTTTTTTCCATTCTGTACTCTTAATTGGTTGGCAATCTTATCGATACGGAATTCAATGTCATCGCCCGGTGGTATGTAAATGGAGAACAGGCATAAGCTTAGATCCCCCAAATGAGTCTTCATAGAGAACGATCACTTGTGCCTGAAGGTTGAAGACAGCTACAGCTGCCTTTGGATTGTTTAGGGAACAGACCATACTTGTTGTCATGGGTAGACCAATTACCAAACCGTTAGTTGCATATGGTTCCTGTAGTAAGGCAATGTCTATAGAGTCTTCTTGGCAGCACTGTCTAAGCGAAGAGGTTGCAGTTTTGCCCTGGCCTAAGTTGACCTCCACGCAACTTAGGTTCCTACTCAACTCCTCCATAGCTGGTCCTACTCTTTAAGAACTCCAACTCCTTCTTGTACGAGTGCGCAGTGTTGTATTTGGTATTTAGGTCCCTATTACTCAGGGCACAGTCTCTGCAAGTCTTGATATCACTCTTACAATCCTTGTAGCTGTGATCCTCTGAGCACAGAGAACAATACCTTCTATGGGTCCAATATTCATGCACTTAAAGCAACTTGGAAGACACACATATTCTCTTACACCAACCACTGAATAACCCAAATTCAGCTTTTTCTTCGCCTTAAACGAGTTAAGCAGGGCTGGAGACCCCTTCAGAACCCAGTTACCACCACCCCTTCTGTTCTTAAGGGCAAATTTCGGAACAATTTCCGTCTCCTTGCAGGAGAGCTTATTTATTTCTTTACGATGTCCTCGTCGACACCGTAAAGGATAACCCTTGGGTTATTGAGCTTTGGAGCTCTCACAGTCGCTGATACCCTTCTACAGCTTCTCCATATCTTCTGCGGTTTCAACCTGTACAACCAAACCCTCGTTCCTACAGGGCCGGACACTTCGAACACCTATTTGCAATTTGGAAGGACCTACCTCCTTCTCTAGTCTCTTCTTGGGATAAATAGAGGTCTCACCTTGTTCTGTCGGATAGAACATTATTACCCCTAGGTAGGACTCTTGGTCCCCCTTTTTGGACGGTAGACGTTTTACGGACCTTGGAAATTTCACGAACAGACAGACTGTGATGGTAAGTCGAGGGAAATTTCCCAGATCTAGGGAAATTTTTACCCCTAAAAATCCAAAAAGGGAAAAGGGAAATCAGACTAAAAATTTGCGAAATCTAGGCAAATTCGACGTAGGGTGATTTTAAAGTGAAGCTACTAATCTAAATAATCACAATATTTAAAATAAATGAATTAAGTTTATGAAAATATTAAAAGAGACTAATTTTAGCCAGAAAGCTTAATGTTTTCTATTAACCTGGCACCCCTGCAATTTTGCTTTCCACTTTTTCGTTTTATTATCGAGGACTCGTCTGCTGCTCGGAATCATAACCAATTATAATCAATCTAATAATTTCTAGTTTCTAGTCATCTAACTCTGTTGTTTAAACTAATGGGGGAAAAGTAAAAAAAATCGTTATTTTGTGTAATAACGTACTGTTTTTCAGCTAATTATTCTATTACATATATAGCAATGAAATGTATTAAGATAAATTTGGGGTGTATAGTTTAATATTGGTTACCTAGAAGGCGCTATGTATTAAATATCACTTTCTGAAGGCTAATAAAGAAACTAGGGAAAATTTTGGTCAAAAACGGAAATTTTCAGTCCCTGTGGGGGAAATTTCAATTTGGCGACTTGACATCACTGGGAACAGTTGAGTTTGCGCTCTTGACTGCAGCAGCAGCGAAACTCTTTTTCTGCTTTTTGAAATCTCTAGCTGTCTCATTTAGTTGCACGAAAGCACCCTGCAATCTAGCAAGTTCGAGGTGATTGACATACACCATAGTTTCCACCGCTTTGAAGATCGTCCTAATTTTTTGTGCGACCGCCATCTGCACTTTGTTATCCTTGTTGCAAAAGATTCTATCTAGGTCAATAAATTGCCTAGTGAGTGTAGCTTCGACACTCTCCTTCTCCACCTCCTCTACATCTGGAACATCGTTTCGAGGGCGCTTGACACTCTGGAAGACTGCGTCTTCCGAGTCGGAAAGTTCTTTAAACTGGAGGAATCCAGATTCAAGATAGTTGTTTTCGGTAGCCATGAGAAAAACCAAAAATGTCAATAACCCCACTCACCGCCCACCACGGAGCCCAACAAGGGTATCTTGCAAGCAAGATAAGTGATATGGGATAAGATATACCCAGGCACGGATCACGATGCTCAGTCCTCCCTACAGAAAACAAAAGCCCCAATATAGGAGCCAATAGATATACCTCGGACCACACTCAAGGAGCAAAGAGGTGTGTTGCCTGGAGACTAACGGCAGTATGTCACCCGTCTCAACCTTCAGACTATTTTACAGGTCGCCATCCACGGCAAACGGATGGGTTGGAAACTTTAATGCTTTTATCACAAAGTGAAGCATTCTGGAGATGTCCACCCTACTATAACTCAGGTGAGACGCGGACGCTTCTCTATACTATACACTCTCTGCTAAAAGCAATAAAAACTTCTCAATCTCTAAATCTAGCACGTAAGCCTTTGACACTGTTGTGATGGCGGCTATAACTTTAAATCGCATAATCCTTATAGAATAACACTTCAATAACACAATTCTTAAGGCATTAAAAGTCGCTAGATGACTTGTGCCTAGGATGGTGCCTTGGGGATTAGCCTAGCTGATTATTATTATTATTATTATTATTATAGTGTAACACTTCGATAACGCCATCCTTACAGTGTAACACTTCAATAATGCAATCCTTATAGTGTAACACTTCAATAATGCAATCCTTATAGTGTAACACTTCAATAATTCAATCCTTATAGTGTAACACTTCAATAATGCAATCCTTATAGTGTAACACTTCAATAATTCAATCCTTATAGTGTAACACTTCAATAATGCAATCCTTATAGTGTAACACTTCAATAATGCAATCCTTATAGTGTAACACTTCAATAATGCAATCCTTATAGTGTAACACTTCAATAATGCAATCCATATAGTGTAACACTTCAATAATGCAATCCTTATAGTGTAACACTTCAATAAAGCGATCCTTATAGTGTAACACTTCAATAATGCGATCCTTATAGTGTAACACTTCAATAATGCGATCCTTATAGTGTAACACTTCAATAATGCGATCCTTATAGTGTAACACTTCACTAATGCGATCCTTATAGTGTAACACTTCAATAATGCGATCCTTATAGTGTAACACTTCAATAATGCGATCCTTATAGTGTAACACTTCAATAATGCGATCCTTATAGTGTAACACTTCAATAATGCAATCCTAATAGTGTAACACTTCAATAATGCAATCCATATAGTGTAACACTTCAATAATGCAATCCTTATAGTGTAACACTTCCGCTATTCTTATATTGTAACACAATTGTAATCAAAATTATAAAACTGAACCACCTGAAGCACAGAATATGGCAACGATAACCGAATTGAGCTCACCTCGGGTCGATCGGCGCTAGGAGGGGAGGAACCAGGCTGAGAAATAAGGAATTTTTTTAAACTGGAACTGTGGCCAGTAGAGCCTAGGTAGTTTAATTAAAAAACTGGCCAGTGGCCACTTACCATTTTTAACCTTCAAAATTAGGCTTTCATAATTTATGGTCAAATTATCTACTCTTGACAATATGTGCTAGGGCATAGGCTTAGTAGGTTAGTTATTATGGGTAAATTTCAAAATTTTGGAGTGTTAAATAAAGAACTATAACTCTTGAAGGGAAAAAACTTTGAATTAATTAAGTGGTCACCAGGGCCACTAACACCCCAGGCATTTAATTTTTAAACTGGCCCAGCTAATTTTTAAACTGGCGATCGGCCTGTGATAGTGCATTTTTTCTCACACTGGGAAGAACTGCAACGAAATTTTTTAGCTTAAATTTAAATTTTCTGTTGTATTTTATAGAGAGGGGAAGGCTACTGTGTACCCTCTTATGTGGGGGCCCATTTCTGGGAATCCGCTCGGATGGTAAAGTTAAAAATCATCTTAGTTGGTCGTTGCGTTAAGGTCCCCTTACCTCCGCAAAATGGCGGGCCGGATGCTCCCCAACTCTTCCTTTACTATTCTTAAGTAACTAGGACGTTGCAAAACCGGAAACGGTATTTTCAACAAAGACTTGAGCGGAGCGAGCTGCAAATGTAAATTAGCGGCATACGCAATCAGAGGAGTGAAAGTGATTAAAGAATGCATGGCTTGTTTATTAGGTAACAAAACAAAGAATACAATAGACACGGAAATTATTTTTGTATCGCGTTTGTTGTACATCGGTTAACACGAAACTTGGTTTATGTTGTAGCTAGAAGCAACAAACACAAGGAGAACGCAGCTAGCCTTAAAACACGCTAAGACAGTATTGTGTACAAATTTCATTGGACGAACCTTTACGCTGAACGTTTTACGGGCGGGGGGGAGACAATTTCGAAATTTTCCCCTTCCAACGGCAGCAGGCGCTAAAGTATCTAACCAATCAAATATGTATACAATAAAATGCACGACTTTCGACGGATTGAGTTCTCCTTGTGTGACGTCCTGTGTTTGTTGCTCCTAGGTTGTAGTGACCCAAAGGAGTTAAGTCTCAAGTTCTTGTTTATTTGGTAGCCTACCCGCTTTTATTTTTGATTTTTAAAAAGGCGCGCGACATTAAAACCCGGGTCAAATATAATCCCATCCAAAGTTGTAACGCGCGAAACGGCAACGTACGTCATTCCCAAGGGGGAATTAAGAAGTTGTTTGAAACAAGTTGGCAAGCCAAAATATACCTCTCCTCGGAAGAATTGTCCCTAGTGGTATTAATTTTTCGAGATAACCCTTAAAGATATATCTCCGCAATTTAGAGTTATTTGTTAAAAATGTTATCCCAGTTCTATCCCGCCCGGTATAAAATTTTAATTATAATTAAAATAATTGAGACGAAACGACCAATTTTAATTTATTCAGAATATCATAAGTTAAGTAGTTACAACAGTGAGTTAGACGTACTATAACAATGCACAATTGAATTAAACCCTTTTTACAGTACAAGTTTATCAGTTGAATATAATCCGAAGCAAATTTTAATGAAAGAAATATCTACAGAGGGTATTATAACGACCGTTCGCTTTTTGGTTTATAATTTTAACGGAATCGGGCCGATTTTAATTAAACGATAGTTTATCGAAATTTTGTTAAAAGAATATTCCCTAAGGCCGCGCGGTAAATTTACGAGAATAATTTCCCGTCGCCGTTATATCGAAAATTTATTTGATTCGGGATTGCCAGAACTGTAATGTTGTGGGCGAGTGATTAGAAAATAAAATGGCAACCAGAATTATGCCAAATTATAAATGTTTATTTTTATTCAGAACAGTCTATGGAATGTTCTAGATTTAACTTTCATCAATAACCCAACAATATATATCCCTTCTACGTAATTGTACAGAACTGGTACTCAAGTGTCTAAGACTAGATTTGTCTTAGTTCATCGTGATTGAAAAATAAACCAAAACACACTTACACTTAAGTAAATATCATAAATTATACTGAGTAATTTTAACTAAATTCAAACTACCTAACTATAAACTGTCTTAATTAACAGCTGAGAGCTGTTCGCTACTAATTACTTCCAATCTACTTAATTAGCCTCACAGGTTGAGTTGATAATTCCAAGGGTATAATAAGGTTATTCCAATTCAAAAAATAATAACAATCAATTTTATCTCACAGCTGACTTGAGTTAGTTCACAATTACTTTAACACTTTCAGTCTTAAACACGCACTGTTCATACACTTAAGTCCATTAACTCACGTTCCAAACGCGAACATACTAATTAAAACCGCAAAGTTACCTCATAACTTTTGACCGACACCAGGACCCCGTAGTTCGTCTGACAGCCAAGAACTAAGAAAGACTATATCTTCTATATTGACGGCAACGGCCTTATATGCTTTTATTTTGTGTTTTGACCCGTCGAGATTCGACTAAAGTTCGAAAAATTGAAGAGATTATATTTTTTACCCGGCTTGATTGATAGTTCTCCACACGGTGGCGCTATATTATTACTTTGATATAGTTTCCGCGGGAGTTTTGGATAATTATCCTTTTTCTAAGCGTTATTAAAAGGTAACAATGAACAACTTTTTGTTTGTGTTTAAACGAAATTTTGTTAAGAATTTAACAAAAATTTAAAACAAAACAAAAAACCGTACCAAAGAATAAACAAACAAGTTCAATAAACAATATATACAGATATTGTATTAATCCGTTTAGTAAAAAAACCCGCCTTATCATAATGGTTCCTTTACTTTAGTATTTTCCCTAAGGAAGTCAATGGCTCGGCGGTGAACTATCCGCATTGTTACAATGCGACCCGAGTTCAATTCCTGATCACGATCAAATTTTACATTAAAATACTAAAATATTTAATTAAATATAAGATTAATATAATCTATAAATATTTAATTAAATATAAGATTAATATAATTTATAAATATTTAATTAAATATAAGATTAATATAATTTATAAATATTTAATTAAATATAAGATTAATATAATTTATAAATATTTAATTAAATATAAGATTAATATAATTTACAAATATTTAAAATGATGTAGAATAAATTATAGTACCTAACGTTATAACTTTGTAAAAGACATTCGCCAAAGCTGTTTTTTAGAAAAACACCGTAACTTAACAAGCGTTGGTGGTAAATCTCTTGCACGAGGCAGACCCGGGTTCGATTCCCGGCCGGCGCCAATAAATCGCAAATTGATACTAAGACGAATACCGTGTACAATTGGTGGAAACCCTGCCATTGGACGTTGAGAGGTTGCATAAAACTCAGCACTCAGTCCGTCCCAAAGTCATCAAGAAGAAGTTGGAGAGGAAACGCCCGTACAAACACAACAGACTCAATATCCACAACCATCATCACACAAACTCAACATCCACAACCATCATAAGACCAACACAACACCCACAACCGTCACAACACGAACTCAACATTCACAACCTACACATAAACATTACAATAACGAAATATCCAATCAAACTGAATTAAAACTGTCTCGACGGTGAACGTAGACGAAAAAAAGACAATCCAAACCAAACCCAATCTGTTAACGCTCACCGTCACACGGTGGTTTTGCCAACCCTTCGAGAAACTGCGAACGCAGAAATTTCGAGAAACTGCGTACGCAATGATTACCCTTTGCCCCGAAAATGCGAACGCGTTCGCAGGCCTGACCGACAGACAGACCCACCCACAGACAGACACGGTGGTTGTATAACCCCTCCTAGGGTACAAAGTCCCCTCGGAGAGGTAAAAATATCTGTACGAGTTAAAATTGTTGACGTCACCCAGATGAGCCTCCGTTGATTTTCAATACGTTCTCATCTGGGTGACGTCACGATTTTACATAGCAACGAGAAACCCGTAATATTTTGATAAAAAACCATGCGATCGAGGCAACCTTATAGTTCCCTTTTTTACGAACCTTGCGTCATTCCGAGGGCAAATTCGTTAGGCCTTGTTTACGAGACTTAAAAGTTTACGGGAGGTAGCAATTAGTAATCGGTGAGTCCAAGGACAGTAGATACAGGGACGAGAAAGCAGGGGGAAAAATTGATTTTAAACGTATTCATATTCACGGGGAGTTAGATGTAAACAAACCGCGGCCATTGTTAAGACGTGGTTCACCATGGACAGTATAATGGTAGTTAGTGTTTACCATTTTGATGTTAAATTAAAAATAAAACTACGAGCGTAAATAAAAAAATGCCCATTTGTTTTGAACACTTAAGCCTCGTCAAGAACCGCTAAAATTAGGTGACCGCCAATTTTTTTTGTTTACAACTAACTCTCCTTGCGTTTAGGTCGTTTTAGGTGATATATTTCAATAGAGGCCGCCAATACACTTTCTCGTCCCTGTATCTACTGTCCTTGGTGAGTCCGATGAGCGCTGCTGAACGTACCCCTTGTTTGAATGTAGCTACTACGTCACCACTTTAACTTTGGTAATATTACGAGCGCGCGCTTAGGGCGCGAGATACCTCGGATTTTCACGTGCGCGTGCAAAACGCGCGTGTCAAAACTATTCTAATAAAAGTATGTCATCGTGACGTAAGAGCAACATAAAAACAAGTTCGACAAGCGTAGCTGAATTTATAAAAATAACTATTAAGGTAATAAACGCTAAAAGAAATTATTCACTTGATAATAAAAACCGTCAAAAGGAAGAGTTTTTAAATTTATAATGCGTGAATCTCAATAGATCTTAAAAGAAATTGATTTGAAAAAATTCAACGGTTATATTGTGTAAATTGGCGCGTGCTTGCTCGGAAGGGATAATCTTATTGGCTAAGACAAATGCGGATAAATATTGCTAAGCCCACGTGATTCTATTTTATTATCAGAATAAATAATTACACGTGCGACGAAAAAATGGGCGATATCATCGAGATTCACGCGTTTTTAATTCAAAAACTCTTTCTTTTGACGGTTTTTATTTTGGAGCGAATAATTTCTTTTAGCGTCTATTATTATACCACCCATTTTTTCGTTGCGCGTGTATTACCGTGTCATTATTTATTCTGATAAAAATTAAAAAAGTTTTCTCGTCGCAACGAGCTCATGTTTTTTTTTATCAAGCGTGATTCGCACGCGCACTTCTTAACAAAGCCAAAGCCCCTCGCGACTCCAGAACGTGCTCTCCGATATTAGGCTTAAATTTTTATCAAAAAGTAGTCATCCAAAACGGTAAGTCGCGAGTACAAGTCACAGATTGAAGAGAGTATCAGTGCCGAAAAAAGGTTCGGTTAGAAAATTAGCATTAAATCAATAGGAAGTGTCATACTTATGGTTATTATGTTACTTATGGAAATATGTATCTGCATTTGTCTTAGCCAAATTAAGCCAATATCCCTTCGGAACCAGCACGCGCCTATTTATACAATGTAACCGTTGAAGTTTCTCAGCGTTAGACGGACATAAAAAAATATAATTCAGTATCATACTGTGACTAATATGGCAGGTGGGTGAACTTTTTGCTACGTGTACTCTTGGACTAATTAATTATTGAGTATTATTGTACTCACGGACCATTGTGAAATGCACGTGTGCCTAAACTTGCTAATATCTACATTATAAAACTATAAGCCCCTTTCGTCGCATTTTTTTCTGACTCTCATTCGCGACTCTAACGTGGCATCTTGGATTAAAAACGTGTTACTGGATATTGCACTCTACCTTCGGCAATGCATTCTCGGGCGCCTTACGAATGGCCCCAAAAAAAACGGGGCGGGGTGGGGTTGTCATGGAAATGGTGATACAAGTAAATCTGGGCGCATGCGCGTAACGTACGGTGATTTGAAAAAGTTACTGGTTTTTTCGCCATTAAGATCCTTCTTGTTATGATTATTTTGTGGTAAATAGAGATTTATAATATTTGCGCTAACTTCTAATTAAGCAAATACTATTGAAATTGAATATTATGGGAAGAACTAAGCACTGTGCTTATCCCAAATGTAACAGCGACTTCAGGTATGATAGGAAACCACATATGTTAGAGGTATCCTTTTTCGCTTTCCCATTGAAACTCATACCTAAAATTATTAAGACTATATAAAATCTTACAGTGCGTTATAAATACAAAAGAATAGAAGTTTGATTACGTTTTAACGTACCTGAAAACTGATATAACGTTTTTGATCCAAGCTGTGTATAATTCCCGAGGGGCAGCTAACTCCAATGATTATTAGGACACCCCTCGTATGATTAAATCATGATTAGATTAGATTAAAATTAAATCTGTAGCTTTGGCTGTACAAAGATTAAAAATGATTAAATCATGACTAACTTTTTAATCATGATTATTAGGACACCTTGTAACAAAGTGATCTGCCCCTCGGTAATTCCTTAAACCTGAAACGCCGTCTTGTTTGTATCACCAAAACGCGAAAATTCAATAGATGGCGCGAGCGGCATCTCAGACTTTTGAAAATCACTAAATTCCCGGAGTGCAATATCCAGTAACACGTTTTTAATCCAAGGTGGCATCGCCGCAGGTACACGGAGGTACACACCGAAGGTATGCCTAGCGCTTCGCCTTAATACTAGGTCATTGAGCATATTTCAGAAATCGGGTCTAACGTGACATCGCCGAAGGTAATTTCTCTGTGTAAAACCCGCGGTCGTTGCGCTTCGCCTTAATACTCAGTCAAGTATACATTTGGGCATTAAGTTTGTTTTTGGAATTTCGGGAAAAGAGTACCTTGGAAACTCTCGCATGGGAAAAGGGGAGGGTAGTACCACGGTAGTTATCACACGGTAAAAGGGGGAGGGAGTACCAATTATCGCATGCGAAAAGGGGAGAGGGGTACAACGGTAGTTATCACATGGGAAAAGGGGGAGGGAGTACCAATTATCGCATGCGAAAAGGGGAGAGGGGTACAACGGTAGTTATCACACGGGAAAAGGGGGAGGGAGTACCAATTATCGCATGCGAAAAGGGGAGAGGGGTACCACGGTAGTTATCACACGGGAAAAGGGGGAGGGAGTACCAATTATCGCATGCGAAAAGGGGAGAGGGGTACCACGGTAGTTATCACACGGGAAAAGGGGGAGGGAGTACCAATTATCGCATGCGAAAAGGGGAGAGGGGTACCACGGTAGTTATCACACGAGAAAAGGTGGAGAGAGTACCAATTATCGCATGCGAAAAGGGGAGAGGGGTACCACGGTAGTTATCACATGGGAAAAGGGGGGAGGGGTACCACGGTAATTATCAAATTTGAAAAGGGGGGGTACTAGGGAAAAGGGGGAGGAGGCCTTATTGGGGGGGGAGTCGACTATGGGGTAAAGGGTACCACGGCAATTATCGCGTGAAAAAAGGGGGAGGTGGCCTTACTGCGGTGGTTCGAATATGGGGAAAAGGGTGCCTCGAAATACACCACTAGCTGAGGGCCCGCAGTAAGGCGGGCTTCTCAGCTAGTCTATATAATAAAACTCTAAGCCCCTTTCGTCGCGTTTTTTTCTGACTGTTAATCGCAACTCTAACGTGGCATCGCCGCGGGTCTCCGGAGGTACACGCCGAAGGTATCCCTAAAGCTTCACCTTAATACTAGGTCATTGAGTATATTTCAGAAATCGGGTCTAACGTGACATCGCCGAAGGTAATTTCTCTGTGTTTCACCCGGGGTCGTTGCGCTTCGCCTTAATACTAGGTCAAATCTATTTTGGTCATTAAGTTTGTTTTTGGAATTTCGGATCGGATTTCGCACTGGCTCGAATTTAGCACTCTAAATCGGGACTCAAGGACGAGTGTATTTTTATTTGTTCGTCATGAGAGTAAATCAGCCATTAGATACAGGTGGTTTAAAGGAGTACAGAGGGGTTTGGGACGGCGGCGAGTTTTTGAGTTATTTTTCAGGGAAAAAGGGTACCACGGAAATTATCGCATCTGAAAAGGGGAGGGGAGTACCACGGTAACTATCACATGGGAAAAGGGGGTAGGGGGTTCCGCGGTTATTATCACATGGGAAAAGGGGGAAGGGGTACCACGGTAGTTATCACATGGGAAAAGGGGGGAGGGAGTACCAAGGTAATTATCACATGGGAAAAGAGGGGAGCGGGTACCACGGTAGTTATCACATGGGAAAAGGGGAGGGGAGTACCATGGTAACTATCACATGGGTAAAGGGGGGAGGGGGTACCACGGTAATTATCGCATGGGACAAATGGGGAGGGTACCGCGGTTATTATCACATGGGAAAAGGATGGAGGGGGTACCACGGTAATTATAACATGGGGAAAAGGGTGGAGGGGGTACCAAGGTAATTATCACATGGGAAAAGGGGAGGGGAGTACCATGGTAACTATCACATGGGAAAAGGATGGAGGGGTTACCACGGTAATTATAACATGGGGAAAAGGGTGGAGGGGGTACCAAGGTAATTATCACATTGGAATAGAGGGGAGTGGGTACCACGGTAGTTATCACATGGGAAAAGGGGGGAAGGGGTACTACGGAAATTATCACATTTGAAAAGGGGGGAGGGGGTACTACGGAAATTATCACATTTGAAAAGGGGGGAGGGGGTACCACGGTAATTATCACATGGGGAAAAAGGGGAGTAAGGGCCTTACTGGGGTGGTTCTACTATGGGGAAAAGAGTAAAATGGAAATTATCCCCTGGGAAGAAGGGAGAGGTGAGTACCACGGTAATTATCACATGGGGAAAAGGGGAGGAAGGGCCTTACTGGGGTGGTTCTCAGCTAGTCTATATTATAAGGAGCGCTTGGTACGTTGGTCGTCGTCGGTCGTACGTCCGAGCTTATTTTCTCAAAATCTGTCGCCCCTGAGAGTTGGGCCGTGTTTGTCGCAACACGCAATACATCAGAAATTATCTCTGTTTCCGCCGCGAATTTCGGAGGAAGAGAGGGGATCGTATGGGGTAGTTTCGGAAACGGGGAGGTGGGAGGGGGGGTTTCGGGGTCGTTCCGATTTGAAAGTCCGGTGACGCTCTCGGCGTACCGCGTACGTTAGTCCCGTGGCCTTGATGCATCAGCCATTGGATACAGGGGGTTTAAAGGGGTACAGGGTTGAGTTATTTTTGCTAGGAAAAGGGTACCACGGAAATTCTCACGTGGGAAAGGGTGAGGGGAGTACTACGGAAATTCTCGCATGCAGAAAAGGGGGAGGGGTACCACGGTAATTATCACATGGGGAAAAGGGGGAGGAAGGGCCTTACTGGGGGTACCCCAGTAATTATCACATGGAAAAAAGGGTGGGCGCCTTACTGCGGTGATTCGGCTATGGGGAAAAGGGTGCCACGGAAATTCTCGCATGGGTAAAAGGGGGAGGATGCCTTACTGCGGTGGTTCGACTATGAGAAAAGGGTGGCACGGAAATTATCGCATGAGTAAAATGGGGAGGGTGCCTTACTGCGGTGGTTCGACTGTGAGAAAAGGGTGGCACGAAAATTATCGCATGGGTAAAAGGGGGAGGGTGCCTTACTGCGGTGGTTCGACTATGGGGAAAAGGGTGCCACGGAAATTATCCCATGGGAAAAAGGGGTTGGGGGGGGCGTACTGGGGTGGAGTGTCTCGAAACACACAACTAGCTGAGGGCCCGCCTGTAAGGCGGGCTTCTCGGCTAGTATATATATAACTAACAAAAACTCCGTTAAATAAAAATTCCCTTCTTTAACCTTCAAGCTGCCATCTACACATATTTTTTTCTTTATTTCTCTTTAGTTTGGAGATCGAAGTGTAGAAAACTTACCAAATTCGAATATTTTTTGAAAATGTGTTTAATTACCAAAATATAATAATTTTTTAATATTTTTGTTTTGCATTTTATTAAATAGGGTTAAATTTACGAAACGTATGAATCTAAAAGATTTTAGTCGAACTAAAGTATATTAAAAATGATGTCGAGATATGTTAAATATTGTTAATTTTGAAACCACAAAAAAAATGATCCGCCGATTAAAATTCGCCTCGCACAAATTTAAAATAGAAACTTCCAGATCAGTCTAAAACCTTTCACAAAGCCTTAGGGTGAACGGTTTTCTAGAATAACAGGCGCATAGTTGATATGTATCACCATTATTATTCAAGTTTAATGCTAATTATTTAGAGGTGTATGTAAGATAACTGATTAATTATTTATACATTTGTGAGAAAACATGTTTCTCAAAATTTACCATAAATTTGAGAGTGCTATCGACTTTCAAAGTATTTAAATAGTTTACCCAAATACTTATCATTTTAGGTACTTTTTAAAGGTCAATTAAAAATTAACTAAACGATGGAATCCAATTGCCTTCGAACAATTTATAGTGTTAACTGTGCTGACAAAAAAAACCGCGTCAAGTACATTTTAGCCATTTGCTAGATACACGGTGTTTTGTGTGAGCTTGTATGGACATTTCATCGATATTTAAGTACAATTATCTTAATAACTATTAGCGATATCAAAATTCGGTTCGCAGGAATTTTAGAACAAGACCTCATGAATACCAAACCGAAGTGTGTTTAACAATTTGAGCTACAGAACTCTAGCTAAACACGCGCAAATGCTCCCCCTTAAGATGGCTATAAAATCAAATACTTACGGCATTTCAATGCCACATGGTTACATCGCAAATAAAATCTGAATAACTACGATTGTTTAGAAAGATATACAGGGTGTTAACTAAAAAATGGACCAGGGCGAATATCTCAAAATGTGTTTTAGCTACGATTTTGAAATTTTAGGTTGTTATAGAGTGCTCAGGGGGTCAACCAACTATGAAAATGTCAATGACCTTGAACCATGTCTTCAAGGTCATTCGAAAACTAACTCGGGAACCGTAAGAGCTACGAAGTTAGTTCCAATTCGAAAGTTGTTCCCCGTCACAGTTTATGGTTAACTAGCTTTGACTCGATCTGATTTGAGAAATAGGAAGTTGAGCAATGTTAGGCCAAACTCAAGAAGGCCGTTAAGTTGATAACGTGTTAAAGACGATGTTCAACTGATACCTTTAAAAGTACTCTTGTTAGAGTACTGGAATTTTTTAGACAACCTCATCGTGGTTGAGGGTCTTTAATTTGAAAATTTCAGCTCCCAAAACTCGTCTTCTAAACGTTATCAACTTAACGACCATCTTGTTTTTGCCCTAACATATCTCGACTTCCTATTTCGCAAATCAGATCGAGTCAAAGCTAGTTAACCATAAAATGTGACGGGGAACAACTTTCTAATTGGAACCAACTTCGTAGCTCTTACGGTTCTCAAGTTAATTTTCGAATGACTTTGAAGACATGGTTCAAGGTCATTGAAATTTTCATAGTTGGGTGAATTACGCACGTGTCATAACTTTTACCGGGCGCGAAGTGTAAATGACCCTGATTCCAAGGGCGGGGCTTCGTCGGATCTAAACCCACATGTTGTCAGAATTTATAGCCCGGTGTACCGGTAAGAAAAGAACCACACCACCGGAGGCCTATCATCAGAATGCCCTACGCCAGCGTCCACAAGCCCAGACAGGTGACAAAAACCAGCATGGGTAGCAGAACCCCACTACTGATGGTCGCAGGTGAAACCGAAATCGCCAACCTATCGCTACTCCCGCACTTTTTTCTCCGGGTTAATTTTAATAAGAACAAACCTGGGGGCCTGCCACTCAAGATATCGGGTGTACATTTAGAAAAAAAAATCAATAACATTTTTGGAAAGATTTCAAAATCTTAAAGGCCTAGGTTTTTTTCTGCCTGTCCCCCTTCAAATTAACTTAGTGGAGCACAAATACCCTGGTGGTCGGCCAACCGCTGAACATGTTGGCCTAATTTAAAGGGGGACAGGTAGAAGAAAACCTAGGCCTTTAAGAAATCCGATAAATTAAAAAATAATCGAAAATAATCTTTAAAAATCAAAAGTTATATTCAGAAATCAAAAATAATCTTTAAAAATCAAAAGTTATATTCAGAAATCAAAAATAATCTTTAAAAATCAAAAGTTATATTCAGAAATCAAAAATAATCTTTAAAAATCAAAAGTTATATTCAGAAATCAAAAATAATTTTTAAAAATCAAACATTTTATTCAGAAATCAAAAATCATCTTTAAAAATCAAAAAATATATTCAGAAGTCAAAAATAATCTTTAAAAACAAAAATTTATATTCATAAATCCAAAATAATCTTTAAAAATCAAAAATTATATTCATAAATCAAAAATAACCTGCAAAAATCAAATAAAATCAAAAATATTTCTACGAAATCGTAAATGATTTCGCAAAATCCATTGATTATTGAGAAATTGGGGAAATCGAGGAAATAAGGAAATCTTTTAGGGAATCGCCCAAGGGTGCTCTCTTGTAAACTCCGATCCGATGAAGGGAAATACCATTTCTTTATCACGCGCCTTCACGTCTGTAGTCTTGTAGCCCTATAAGAAGGAATGAAGCCACAACAATACTACGCTTTTACAAACTACTTCGTCGTCAATGGTGTTATTTTAAAGATATTAAATCAAATAATTAAATGAGTGACATTTGTGTGGTAATATTTAACTGACAACATTACACAACGAATCGTAAAATTATAGGCGTCTTGCTAGTCTCGTATTTCGTCGCCTGCAAGCAAAAGTCACGTAACTTGAATTACGTAGTTCTGTTTGAATTTTAATTAACGACGACCCGCAGCGACGATTACTTGAAGTAATAAAGATTTAAAACCTTATTTTTATTACATCACGGCAGAAGTAAATGAACCGAAGTTATCGAAATAGCGCTCAGAATCGGCGGGCGTTTTCCTTATGAAAATCCGAGTCAAATAAAAGCTAATTTCCATCACCATCTTTGGAAGCGAAAAATTGCACATGGGATTTGTGGGTATAGTTATTTCTATGTTTCATAAAAACCAAAACTTTTTTGTTTTCGGCCTAGGAGCGCGCAAACTTTCAAATTCGAGGTAAAAATGTAACTTCATAAGGAAAACGCTAGCCTTTAAACACGCTCACGCAGCTAGGTGTACAAATGTCATTGGACGAGCCTTTACGCTGAACGTTTTACAGAAAGTGGGAAGACAATTTCCGAATTTTCCCATCTTAAGGCATGGGCTAAGTGAGCTAAAGCCCAGGGCCCCTAGCCAGTTTTGGGGCCCCGGAAAAGCCAGCCATACCACCGAAGGGCTGATCACTCCGCGTAATCGGTGTACAGAGCCGTACCTTTGACTGTACTAATGGGATTACGCGTAATCTTTGAAGTCCCTGCCTTTGGCAGTGCTAATCTAAGCGTAATCCGGTGTACAGACTTTCTAAGAGTGATTAGCCCCTCGCATACCACCTCTATTCTAGGGATAAGGATTTAGTTGGTTAAATATTATTTATGCTCATTTAATATTACGTATCTTTAAGTAAGTCTAAAGTAATTGGACTCATCGCCACATCGCGTATCATACGGTACCAACAATTTCTAAAACCTAACAGCGAGTCACTGTCAGTAAAAATCTTATTTTCAGTAGCCTTATGTTATACTTTTGAAATGAAAAGTTTTGGTTTGATGGTTGTGTAGTTGAATTTAGACAACGGACATACCTGACCGTTGGGGATCGCAAAGGTCTTAAGAAATAATTTAGCCCAGGGCCCCAAAAAGTCTTAAGACGGGCCTGTCTTTTATAACTTTTTTCTTAAAAATCCACGACTTTTGACGGGTTGCGTTCTCCTTGTGTGGGGTGCTGCGTTGCGTTTGTTGCTCCTAGCTTATATTACCTCTACATTTATCTTGGCATTATAGTATATGGATATATTTATCCTGTACATACTACATACATTGATAAGCGCAAAATAACAAGCTAAGAGGAATTTTCACTTTTTTCTTGAAGAACAATATCGCATTCAACGTGTAATGCTTGTTTTCCACTGGCGCGCGCAACGACGCGTTTCTCAGAATTGAAACGTTCAAACGTTTTTACGCGCGTAAAGAAAATAACATTATGACGCGCGCTAGTGGAAAACCCCGTGAACAATCCGTTTCAACGCTTTCTCAATATTCAAGCGTATAAAATACCACTACGCTATTAAAACTAGCAGCTGACTCAGGGGCGTAGGAACGTTCTAGAAGTTGGAGGGGGCAAAGAGAAACGAAAAGGGGTCTAAAGAAAGGTTTTGAATTTTTAATGGAGTGTAGCTTCTCCGAATGCATGTGTACTTTTTACTACTATGTAAATTGGCGGGAAAAGACTGAAATTTAAACGCAGTTGTGGTTCTATAAGCTTTATATGTGTTTAAAATGAGCATTTGAGCCTTTTGAAGATTTCAACAGACCAAAACGTTGGAGGGGGCAATAACATTAGTTGCCCCTCCCAGCAAAATTCTAGATTAATATAAGATTAATATAATTTATAAATATTTAATTAAATATAAGATTAATATAATTTATAAATATTTAATTAAATATAAGATTAATATAATTTATAAATATTTAATTAAATATAAGATTAATATAATTTATAAATATTTAATTAAATATAAGATTAATATAATTTACAAATATTTAAAATGATGTAGAATAAATTATAGTACCTAACGTTATAACTTTGTAAAAGACATTCGCCAAAGCTGTTTTTTAGAAAAACACCATAACTTAACAAGCGTTGGTGGTAAATCTCTTGCACGAGGCAGACCCGGGTTCGATTCCCGGCTGGCGCCAATAAATCGCAAATTGATACTAAGACGAATACCGTGTACAATTGGTGGAAGCCCTGCCATAGGACGTTGAGAGTCAGTGTTGGGCATTAATCAATTAAATTTTCAATCTATTAATTATTTGACTAAAACATTATTGCAATTAAATTAATTGTAGCTAAGCTATTATTTGCACATTGCAATTAATTTAATTGCAACTAAAATATTTACAATTAAACCATTAATTGCACGTTGCAATTAAAATAATCGAAATTTAACCATTAATTGCCCAATGCAATTAATTTGATTGAAATTAAACCATTAATCGTCCATGGAAATTAAATTAATTGTAATTAAATTTAATTGGAATTTAATCATTAATTCCACATTGCAATTAAATTAATAGCAATTAAATTTAGTTGCAATTAAACCATTAATTCCACATTTATTTGGATTAATACCTGTTAATTTACGTTTTGATTGTTTAAAGTATCAATTAAAACTAACAATTAAGTACCCTATGTAACTTTACGGATATCAGATGAACACTATTTATATATATTTATGCATATGAAATTGCACTACTCCTTGGTAGGAAACATTACTTTCATAATATCAAAAGTGACATATTTACGAAAAGTGTGACAATACCTGTATTTTAATATGCTAAAGGTTTAATGAATGCTCGACTCGAGATCGACCACATAAAAGACTATTTATTGTCGCCTTTCTGGATCTTTTTTTAGTCTATGGTATTATATCGTACGTAGATGGCCCATCTGGCAACTCTGTTTCACTCCCACTTACTACGCTACGCATGTTCCATCGCACTACACATTGGTTCGGACGCCACTCTCCAGTCCGCGCCCTTTACAATCATCTGTTTTCATTGTTAGTGTTTAATCAAATGTATTAAAAGATTGAAAATTGATTAGTTGTTACTTGTGAAAAGTCACGATTAATAATTGGTTGGTTTTTAATTGTGACTACAGTATATAACAATTAATTAATTGTTAATCGTGAGTTTTCACAATCACAATTAATTAATTGTTAATTTTTATAGTCGTGATTAACAATTTATTAAATGTTAATTGTTAATTGTGAAATTGGCACGTGTATCCGCCACTGCGGCGATGCCAATCGTAACGCTCATAGAGTAAGTCAAATGTTTAGTAATCGCTATCCTGACAGAAGACCAAGCCACAACACAGTTCTCGGGGCTGTTCGAGACTTCGACAACTACGGAAACGTCAATCCTAGGTTCCGTGGACAAGCAACGATCTTAGGTTATCAAGGAACCACGTTTGTAGAACTCTTCACCATCACCACTTTCATCCGTATCGAGTGTTCCTTTGGGAGAGATGGGCCTTTCGACCGCCAAAACTACCACATGTGGAGAGATGAAAATCCTCACTGAGGTTTCCCTTACCATCATCAACAACAATAGTTGATTTTACAAAATAAAAAGTACTCTTGCTCAACTTGTGAAAATGTTGCTCTTACGTCACAAGACGCAGCTTTATTAGTGTATTCTTTGCACGAGTGATTTGCACGCGCGCTAGAAAGCTATTCTCCTAGTGACTGTAGCTCGCGCTCGTAGGCTTGTGAAAGTAAGAGACTGTGACGTAAGAGCCACATTAAAACCAGAAAGCTAAGTTACTTTATGAAAAGATCTATTGCCATTGTTTGGGTGGGTTCCGGGGTTTGTTCGTTATATAGAGTTATCGGCCCATTTTTCCTTACCAGTCATCTTAATCGACAAAATTACTTGGAACTCTTGCAGAATGAAGTTGCAGACGCGTTAGACGACAATCCGCTGGAAACAAACCGACAACTATGGTACCAACATGACGGTGCACCACCCCATCAACCTCGATGTGTTGTGGAGAATTTTAACAACGAGATCCCTCAGAAACGGTCCCGTTCGATGGCTTCCGAGGTCTCCAGATCTAACGCCGGTGGACTTTCACTAATGAGATTTCATCAAAGAAAGAGTTAACGAGGCACCCGTTGCGAGCATAGATGATTTACGACAACGAATTATGGCAGCCTTCGCACTTCTCACTCCTGATTTGATCGCCGCCTCGTTTCGAGAGATGCTCCCTCGTGCCGAAGCATGCATCGTGGCCAACGGAGATTTCATTGAACCTTACATGTAAATATTTTGATATTATTGTACGAATCGAGGGGTCGGACACTTGCCATTATTTGGTACGGGATTTCGGGATTTCGTAGAGATTTTGGTGATTTTATCATTACTTTTTGAAGTGATTTTGGGATATCAATGTTAATTTACCATAGAGAGAGTTAAAAGATTTTGCGATTTTAGGCAAAGTGTACGGGATTTTGGTAAATGTCCTACCCCTCGGTACGAATACTTTAAAATCCTATTATTTTTGGACATTTTTTAAATTAGCGCACAAAACTGGATATTGCCGCATATGGACAACTTGATTTTTCATCACCTCCTATCTTCGTGAAATGTTGGTCTTTTTCAATGGATTTTTTTTTCTTTGTACATTAACGACAATGCTCTTCAACTTTGGCATTGAAATTTTTTGTCTAGCACCTCCCCACCAAAATAAAATTTTCGTAACTCTAACTCTTGTAGTTTTTGAGAAAAATGCTCAGTCAGAGCAAAAAAAGACTTTTGGGTTTTTTTTTGCTATATGAAAGTAATTGGTAAATTTACCGGTAAAACCACTCGGTAAATTTACCGTAATTTTACCATTACCGGTAAATTTACCAGCTCACATCTCTATGAATAATGCCCTCATACTTCGCTGTGGGTATCTCCTAACATATGACCAGAAAATTTTGATTTTAGGCGCTCCCATACTAGACATAATAGCCTAAAAATATCTAAAACTCTAACTCTTGTAGTTTTTGAGACGAATGCAAGAGGAGATCCTTCTCTCATTTTAGCGTTAGCTCCTTTAAAATCATGTACAGTGTGTACATCCGCCCTCATTTAGACTACTGTTCGAGCATTTGGTCCCCCCACTTGGTCAAAGACATTGAGAAGCTGGAAAGGGTACAAAGAAAAGCCACGAAGTTTGTTTGAGAGATCAGGACATAACCTTTTTAACCGTTCATCGTATGGTAAAATCTCATCTCCCTTGTCTTCGTGCTGACATTGTCGAAGCCTTTAAAATCATCTATGACCTGTACGACGTGACTTCAGCAGACTTTGACATCAAGTGGGAGGGGCGAAATGCTCCAACAACCCGAAAAAAATGGTGCAATGGTGTAGCCAATACTGTTTTCTTTCCTCAGAGAGTGGTGAAATCTCCGCTTCGGCCTTCAAGTGTCGATCAGATAAATTTCGTAACTGGCGTTGAGCTATTTTTATATCATTTTAATTATTTTTTCCTGTATTATTCTTAAGTATTCTTTTCTCTTTTTAATCATAGGTCGTATTAAATACCGTACTTACTATTTCAGTTTTATTTTCTGCATTTGGACAATGTAGCAATGCATAGTATTTCCTTTGTGTTTAATATTCTATTATCGCGTTTTATTTCCATAATTTATATGATACATATTAATTTATCATACAAACAATCGCTTATATAATTAGCGAATAAGTAGATTAGTCCATTATGAATCATTTACAATGCAGTCCATAGGTGGTTCCTTTTAACTTAACATTGCGTATAAACAATCGCTTATCTCACTTCGAATATTGTACCTGAAACGCGTTAATATTCTTAACTACTTCTGTTTTCTATGGTTTGCGTTTTGAAGTAGAATAGACATAAAACTGAGATTGCGCAAAAGCGATCTTATCAGAAATCTACATAATTCCAGAAGTTCATAATAAACCCCTTCGGGGGAAGTATTCCATTTCTCATTGAAACCATGTTATTTTTTGGATAGATCATTCTGCGACAGTTTAAAAACCGGGGGCGCTTTTCATTGGTTCTTAGTATTATGACGTATTTTGAGTAAAAAAAATGTAGTACCTCAGGTAGTCACCGGGTGGCTTTAGGCTTTACAGGTTTACAGGTTCTTATTACCGTAGTTGAACTACACTCTTTCTGAACAGAGTGGCTTCTAGCGGAGCTCAGCGAAATTAAAATACAGGAACAATAAAATCACATTTGAATAAATTAACTTTGAAAAAAATCACAGATATATCAAGGTACTGGAGTAGGGGGTTTACTGACAAGGAGACTACCCGAGGTGTTTATCTCCAATTTTGTTCAAACTCGGGTGGTAAGTAGACCTTCATGTAACTTGAAAATCCCTAAAAGGGTGGACAAGAATGGGCTTTCGTTTTGCCATGGCAACCAAAAATGTTTTTCACAACTTAAAAACTGATTACTCGTATATACCCAATATATGTATATTTACTCATATTTACCAAAATTGACGTATATTGGTCCAAATGTACCAGATTTAGCCATGATCTGAATTATGTATCTAATTGATGAACCTTTTTTAATTTTTCGAAAAATATTGTTAGGGGGGACCCTTAAAATCTTCGATTTTCCCATGTTAATTTTCATAGAGAAAATCAGTTTTTAAGTTGTGAAAAAAATTTTTCGTTGCCATGGCAAAACGAAAGCCCATTCTTGTCCACCGTTTTAGGGATTCTCAAGTTACATGAAGGTCTACTTACCACCCGAGTTTGAACAAAATCGGAGATAACCACCTCGGGTAGTCTCCTTGTGAGTAGCATTTCAAGTTTGTCTTTCGCCAAGTTTGTTCCAGGAGCACAGTATAAGACTACACCATGGTCCTTAGGGTCCTCCTTTAAACCAAGTAGGTATTCCAGGGGTTTTCCTTTATTAGTGGCCCTCCAGATACGAATATCCTCATCTACTTCTATCTGGGGACATTCTACTACCACGTGCCATATATTTTCCCTGTCTGCCCCACACAGTTTGCATTCCGGACTATATGGGCCAAGTTCAGACTGCCTTTCTCCAGTCAGCAGCGACCCTGTCCTAGCTTGGAAAAGGAGCCCACGGCTATAGCTGTTGTTATAGCAGTTCTCTACAAGGGGTTTGCTTTTAGTCATACACGTTTTTAAACTGGATTTAGTTTTGACCTGGCCCCTCCAAAATACCCCCGCTGCTTTTTCATTTCAGTCTCAGTCATATGTCAACGCCAAGAGCTGGGCACCGAATTCGTATATGAGTTTACGGTTGGTCTCGGGCTCACCAATGATTGGCCGGGTCTCGGGCACGAGCTCGCAATCTAAATTTCCCCGCCGATGTGCAGTCTCGTAGATTTAAAACCTACGAACCGTTTCGGGCTCGGACTCACTGTAGTTATAAATATACGGGCAGTCTCGGGCTCGCGCTCACTATATTTACAAATTGACGGGTGGTCTCGGGCTAGGGCTCGCAACAATTACAATTCGACTTTTGATATCGGGCTCAGGCTCACTATAGTTACTTGCAAATAAAATGGTGGCGTCGAGCTCGGTCTCACTATGTTTTAAAACTACTACAGGCTCAAGCTCGAGCACAATTTCTATATCAAATAGTGTTTTCGAGCTCCATTCCATCATCACTGGCCCACCTGGAAGACAGTCGGAGACGGTCAGGCAGCCCTGAGCCCGGAATCCAGACGGTGCTAGGCCGCACTTGATTTTTTTTTGCCAAAATAAATTTGGAAATCCTCCATCAAAGAACTGCCTAGAAGGTGCTATACTCTAGGAAGGGACATGTAACGGTCTGTAGTCTTTGGTTTTTATTGATTTTTCGGGAAACATGCTTGCCAGCTTGTTGACGTCCATTCATGCGAGTCGCGCCGACGATTTTAGAACTGGAACGTTCTGAAATGAACTCCCATCAGAGACTGAGGGGGCAATTTTTGTCGGGGGGGGGAAACAACATAGCCAGGTTTTATGAAAACACCTATTTAATGGAGATCGAGCTCATCCTCAGATACGAAAACAGTATTCAAATCGGTCTCGGACTCGGGCTCACCTCAGATATGAAAACTACTAAAATCAGTCTCGAGCTCGGGCTCAAGTATTATGTCGAGTATTTTATCGGCAATGTTAAACGTCATCCAAGACGCGTTATTTGAAAGATCTTTACGTATGCCAGGGGCGTAGGAGCGTTCTAGAAGTTGGTGGGGGCAAAGAGAACGAAAATGGGTCTAAAGAATGGTTTTGAATTTTTAATGGAGTGTAGCTTCTCCGAATGCATGTGTACTTTTTACTACTATGTAAATTGGCGGGGAAAGACTGAAATTTAAACACAGATTAGGTTCTATAAACTTTATACGCGTTCAAAATGAGCATTTGAGCCTTTTGAAGATTTCAACAGACCAAAAAGTTGGAGAGGGCAATAAAATTAGTTGCCCCTACCAGCAAAATTCCAGGCGGAGGGGCATTGCCCCCCCTGCCCCCTGGTTCCTACGCCCCTGACGTATGCCGAGTTGCCGACCGCAGACGACGGGCGGCGAACACGCTTAGATGGTGTTGACTTATCACCATCCGCGAGTAGGACGCGTTTGTATTCCACCGCGTTTAAAAAGAGCCCGTGAGTGCCGCGGAATGATCTATCATGAATTAACCGAAGTGGAATACTTCCCCCGAAGGGGTTTATTATGAACTTCTGATAGTACCTTGTTGAAGATAAGTTTTTGGTCTCTTTTGTGTAAGGAAGATATTAGGATATGACCATTTATAGCACCTTTTCCCCACCATAAAACATTGTCCGTACATTTGGACATTTGCCACATTGTACCATATGTGCCTCTGTTTAACATCTCTGTATTAAAAATTTAAATGAGACCTTGTTTCACAGCCACCAAAGAAACTACGGACTAACGTCGCGTAAAAATGGTTTTAACTTCCTTCCCTCCCCGCCAGAACTAGTTTTGATGACGATAAAACCGTTATCGACTTGAAAGTGACGTCAATTACGTCATATCCTTGCAACAAGGTCTCATTGAGAAAAAGTTCTTTCTGGCACGCTTTTGAGTAATTATGTTACATATGATTGTACTAAGGATAATCACAGAGAAAATAAAGAAAACCAAGGTACCGCTTTTATTTCCCATGTAGCAGTGGGATTAAAGGCAAGGGCCATAGAGTAAAACACTCGTATATAGTGGAAGGCCCTATGGAAGGGCATGAAACATTCATCCTAACGGGCCAACTTGTTTTCGAGGCGTGAATAAATATAAACCGAAGAGCGATGGTGTTGTTTTCAATTTTTTTAGAGTATAAACGTACTTTTTTATCCAGATATTGTACATTAACTTTTGGCCAACTTGTTAATTTAACGCCTCGAAAACCAGACGTTGCGTACGAAAAGTGATAACAAATTTCAGTGTTAGCCTTCCACTCTAGGTGAGTGGGTTACTCTATGGTAAGGGCTAAAGAAAAACATGTAATTGTAGAAAGAATAGCGCAACATTTTAGAGTATAATTAATGACGCTACTAGCTATGCGTTTACTCTGTTTACACCAGTACACTCCCATCGTCTCTTCAAAGGTAGGCTACACGTGGGTCCTCACCAAGCCTACTGTCTACAACAACAACTAAAGGAGCGTTGTCCCCAGTATCCAGCTCCATCTCTTCATGGTCACGTCCAGGGTTGGACATAAGGATATTTTTAGTAGTCAGCCTGACTAGTAAGACTCCTATCTTAATTTATTTGATTAGTTACTGACTAGAGGGGGTAAAAAGGGGGTACGAAAACAAGAAGGACAGCCAACATTTAGCCGTCAGAATTAAAATAGCAGTTTATTATCACTTGAGTTACATGACTTTGGCCGATCACAATTTTAATTTGGATAGTTTTGAATATTTCCATTGATAATATCATCAAATGACACATTAATTTGAGATCGAGATTCTGAATCAGAACTTAATTGTATGAGGTGCAGTGCACTCTCTGGACTCTTGATTTTCTAAAAGCTCTACAAGCATGTTGTGATTTTTTGAAAATAAAATGGGGTTGATGGATGATGAATTTATGATACGCCATTACTTTTATGAATATTTAGGTAAATTTTTCACTGATCAAACTAAATAGTGACCCCCAGATTTTTATTAATTTAGTAATCAGAGCATTTATTTAAGTAGTCAAATGCCGTGACTAGTGCCTTATGTCCAACCCTGGTCACGTGACTCACGTCCCCCCGGGGCTCAAAACGCTCCACTTGCTGCATCCTCCCATTCATAAAACAATCGGTTCGGAAGCACTCCTTTGCAGTGGCGGCTTAGGAAGGCTGGGTCCCCGGGGCAGTAATGTTTTCTGACACCCCCCAGGACCGTGCATACGTTTTCACGGGTCCTTCGTTTCGCACCCCCCCCCCCCCCCTCGAGCCCAAAAACATTCTTCAAGTTTAATCGTTCTGATCTGCACCCCCCCCCCCCCTCGAGCTTCTCCGATGGCACCCCTGGCTACCCTGGTACCCACTGCTCCTTTGTACCCTCTTCGGTTTTGGAATAGAACTCTCTTCCGGATTACCTTAAATGCCTCGCTAACCGTTCTAAGTTCACCCGTGAAATTAACACGCATCTCGGGCTAATCTAATCAAGGATCCTATATGTTAGAAGGATAGGTAGCCCTCCGGCCAGCCCGTGTTTTCAAAACGCCGGCAGCGCCGTCGTTATTAAGAGAGCCTCTAAACATGGGACGTTTTGTTTCTATTCCCTCAAGAACAAATTTTGGTGGTGCTTTCTCCATGTTTTGTCCTTGACGGGATCTAAAGACGGATTCTCTATCGCGCATGACCCACCGACGGCGCTGCCATTTTTCGTCCCTCGCATCATATCCTTCTAACAGTTTGAGTCTATTTGATCGATTCCCAAATGATCGAATTGCATTTGATCGAATAACATTTGATCGATCGAAATTTGATCGAAAGCTACTGTAGGGTAAAACTACTAGTTTTAGGGAGTAAATCGAAAAGGCAACGGTGCATACGCGCCTACGGCGCGCGTACATCAATCTAACCTAACCTGACCCTATTTATATATATCAAAAACAACGGGCCGTTATCGTCGATGTCATAAAAAATTCCATCATATAGTGTATAAAGTAAAAATCTCTTCATCTTTGTGGCTTAATACAGTTAAAGCAATGAATTATTCATCATTATTCCTTCTGCACTTAATCAATTAATTATTCATCATTATTCCTTCTGCACTTAAGCAATGAATTATTCCATCGTTATTCCTTCTGTACTTCATATTGGCATTCTGTAAAATAAAAACATACCAACTGGTACTATAAATACTTTTGAATTCGATCAAATAGTATTCGATAATTTGAAGGTTCGATCTTATGAAACAAATGACAAATGAGATTCGATCAAATGGAATTTCGATCAATTGCAACGTATAATGATCGACTGTCGATCACATATTTTTCGATCAAATGGACCAACACCTTCTAACATATAGGATCCTTGATCTAATTCAGCCTTCTATACACTGTCGTGATGGGCAATACTTTTTGCAGTGGCGTCACCAGGATTTAAAAACTGGTGGCGCTTAAGCCATAAGCACTGGTCAGAGGCGTCCTAGTGAGTGATATGGGGGAGGGGGGAGCTCCCAAAAAGGTTTGTAAAGTTGAAACATTGGGGCCGACTAGGAAAAATTAAATTTTTGTTGCCCATTTTTAAGTTCGAAGAAACTTTTCGACAAGTGAATTGGGAATTTTAGGAGGCGCTTTTCGGAAATTTTAGGTGGCGCTTCAGATATTTTACAGGTGGCTCAAGCGCCGCCTAAAACACCCTAGCGACGCCACTGACTTTTTGCCGGGTTTGGAAAACTTAGAACTGGATATGTGGCTCGCCTCACCAAGTTCTTGGAATAAATAACAGAAAACACGCAAAAATGCAGCCATTTGCAATTTTTGAGTAATTTTTTGATTAATAATACTGGGCTTATGAATTGCATAAAGCAATCCACCATGCTTAATCTATAAATCGGCATATATCGAGGAATATATTCTGCTGATCTATTTTTTTGCAAAATACATCTACATTCGACCACTAGGTGCAGCTTTAAAAAACTCTCCAACAAAATTGATTTCTCTTTATATCGAGTATTGGCTTTTTTACGCTACGAAAGGTTTTTTAATAACCATTGTTATTTCGGAATTTAAAACACGAAGTTAGTTTTATAACATGTCTTATTTTCCCCCAGCTTAATTAGCGAGGGAAAGATTTTATAAAACTTAATAAATTACTCGATTTATCTTTGTATTTATTTTCCGTACAAAGTCTTGGAAACTAGTAGTTTTTAATATTAATTACCTTTTCAATAAATTCAATTAAAACTATTTTTAACCACTTTGAAAATTTTCCATTCTATTTAAATTAAAATAAAAAATTTGTTTTCCCTTTATTGACGATATTTTAAATATTTAAATTTTTTCTGTAAAAAATAATTTGAAAATAACAAAAACAAAAAATGTTGAGTTTATTTTACTCATAATACTCGCACTAAATTAAATTCGTAATAATACTGGAAACCTATTCAGGGTTCGTACAAAATTTCAGGAATTAAATTCCCTGACATTTCCAGGTTTTCCCAGACCAAATGGCCTAATTTGCCCTGACCATTTTTGTAGAATAAATGCAAGGTTTGAGGTAAAAATCTTGAAAAATATTTATTATGTACATCTTTCAAAAATTTATTTGCCCGATTTTGTTATATTTCCAATTAATAAATGAATGTGGTACTATTTACATTTTACCAATGTGCTCTGGAACATATATGCCCGTATGAAAGGAATCAAACTAACCCAAGCTCGAGTCGAAAGTGTAACCCGAGCTCGAGTCGAAAGTCATCCAGTCGTTGGTTAATTTCAACCCAAAAAAAGGTTATGTATATTTAACCAAAGGAGTGGTTGAATTTTTGAGTTGGGTAAATACGGACCCATATTTGGGTTGCTAAATAACTAGTCTGAGCTAAATTCATCTAATCAGTCTGTAGTTCATTTCAACTCAAAAAGTGGTTTATAAAATTTAACACAAGATGTGGTTTATAAAATTTAACCCAAGATGTGGTTTATAAAATTTAACCAAAGATGTGATTATATATATTTAACTAAAAGAGGGCTTGAAAAAACAACCCATCTCTGGGTTAACTGATACTAACTTATTTTTTGAGTTGTTTTATTATTTGGGTTGTTAAATAACCAGTTTTGGGCTGAAAACAACCCAACCTTTTTAAGAGTGCATTGATAGTGCGTAGCCGACCCTTGATAGCTCAATATTAATTTCGAAACTTTGACGGTACTGTAATTAACCTCATCAACTGATAGGGTTAGAACGATGGGGTAGTCACTTAAGTAATCAGGTGTACAAATTGTAAGTAATCACGGGAAATCGCTCAAGAAAATCACCGGAAATCACTGAAAAATTGTGATAAATCGGTGGAAATCAATGATAAATTATTGGAAATCACAGAATGTTTTTCAAAAATCAGTAATCAGTGTACAAAGATTTTATGAGTGACTACCCCTTCGGGTTAGAAGGGTAAGTGATACATCAATCGATCGAAAGATGTCCCCACCATTGCTGTACTTAGATAATTGTTTTCCAATCTGGACCCCAAAATGTGATAAGTCCCATTTTTGTTTTTCAGCCATGGGTTTTTGATTTTCCATCGATGCCCATAGCTTTCCAGCCCATAAGGTTAGGAAGGTTAATGATTCACCAATCATTAGGGAATTAGGTGGCCTCGATATACTGTTTATTTAATTTTGGCGATCAAGAGCTTAGAAGCATTATTTTTCCAACTGATAGGGTTTGAAGAGTGAATAATACATAAATTGGTAGGAAAAGGCAAATCCTGGTCAACGTGACTCGGGAATTTTATATCTCTAACGCGATTTGCGCTTGTTACAGCCTACTTCCAGGGGCTAGTAGGCCACACTTTGAAGCTCTCTGGCGCTCTTTTAACTCATCGTAGGAAAATGGGGAAAAAACAGGCATACTTCTCAACTAACCCCCTACAACTCCTTAAAGGTTTTGCATAACCTTTCGAAACACCCTGTATATAGTGTTTGTCACTTTGGGGAATCGTTTACTGAGAGCTAGTAACGGAGTGACGTCATCACAACACCCTGTATACATTTACGCTCTCGAATCGAATCAGTTTAAATTTATTCCGAGCGATGTATAAAGATTAAAGGGAATATGACTTCTAATATTTCAGTCCCTTGTAGGTACAGTAGTGTCGTCCCCAAGGCGTGGGACTGCATTTAAATGAAGAATTAACTGATTAAATTATTTTAAAAAGGGAGGAACCCTTTTTAGAATGGTTCAATGGAAACGTAAGTAATTGGCTCTATTTTGGGAATATGCGTAGGACACTGGACCCAAGAAAGTGTTCATTTATAAGTCACTTACAATTAGTGATTAGAAAAATAATTACAATTTTTTTAAACTCCCAAAAACGTTTAACTATTCATAAATGTTTAAAACCATAATTTCCACGGTAGTGAGTATAATTAGAAAAAAATATTAATACTTCGTGGTTAAAATTATTTTATTTATAATAAAATCGCGCTAGCTTTCGAGCCATGGCTCCTTCTCAAGCCGTTTGATAAAATCTAATTTTTTTCTATACATTCTCAATTTCTGTTCCTTATCACTTTTCTAATTTACGTTACTGGGTTCAATATTTAATCTGCCATATTTTTTGACAAATAAATCTAGCTTTATCCCTAATTATTTTGTGATTGGGATTCTCTTATAAGTAAACTATTGCTATCATATTACATATTTATTCAACAAAATAAATTATAGCACTATACAAAATTCTTAAAAATCAACGTAAAAGGTTAGATTTTATAAAAGAGAAAAAACCCAGTTTTTGGGGAATTTATTATTCGCTAGTCTCATCTTATCAACAGTTTTATATTAAAATCCTTTACTCACATTATCAGTTAGGTGCTCATTTCTAAGGTCTCTTCACGGATATCTGGTATTTTGTGGCGGAACATTATGGGTTCGGCCAAAAACGCTTAAATGAAGTAAAATTCGGTGACGTGAAAGTTCTCGCGTTTGATTCGTTATTAAAAATATATAGGTTTTTGTTAGTCGTCTGCTAGTTTTTATCTTCGGGGAAAAATGGCAGAACTATCGGCATAGTTGATTTACATGTTTTTCCGCTATTAGAATCCGCGATAGATGAGTCATTAGAAGTAATTCATGATTTAGAAAAAACAGTAGTTTATAATAGTAGTTTATATAAGCTTCAAAGAAAAGGGAGATAATAATGGTCCGTAAAGATGAAGTCTATTTTCCTCCAAATCCTGAACAAAGGCCCAACAGCTCAGATTTAGAAGCGTGGAGTGAAGCAAATTGTTATCAAAATCCTGTGAGAGTTATCATAACATCTAACAAATAAAAGGCAATGATATCATGATAGGATTTCAAAGATGTATTCCATAGTGCTTGGCACAAAGTGTTAAAACCATTGTGTCTTTTCCCCGCATGAACTCCGTACAGTCTTTAAACCGGCGCGGAGGGAATATTAAAAATGCCGTTCTCTAAAAATATGTTGATTTCTGAAACAACTACTTTCAACCGTTTTTTAAGTTCTTTTATAACTTTTTCCTTATTCATATTTTAATATTTTTGGCCTCCGCTACTTTTGGTCAACCTGATAAGTTGACTAAACATACGACCCATTTGTGTGTTGTTTTTTATTTATCGTCATTTTTTCGGACCCAGCCTATTTAACAAAGTTGCGCTTATAATATGGTTTTTACCCCCGCTCTCGTTAAAATGTTGGAACGCCTCTGGGCATAGTCATTTTTCTCTGCGGACTTTGCCCCCAAACCACTATTCAACAGGGTTACCACAGTAACCCAGAATTTCTAGAAAAGTCAGGGAATTTGAAAATGGCCCCAAAAATAACGTTAAATAAATTTAAAAATTCATATTATGTATATTGCTCGATTTTACCTCAAAAATTGTCAGGGAAATTCAAATTTTTTTTTAAATTGGTCAGGGAAAACTAAGACAAGTCAGGTTAATTGAATGATCGGATTAAATAGCGCAGGAGGGTGGTGGCAAGCAAGCCAACAGCTCCCTACACTTACTAGAATAACAATTGAAAAATAAAAAGTCAGATCACTCCAATGATTATTAGGACACCCTCGTATGATTAAATCATGATTAGATTAAAATGAAATCTGTAGCTTTGGCTGTACAAGGATTAAAAATGATTAAATCATGATTAAATTTTTAATCACAATTATTAGGACACCCTGTAACAAAGTGATCTGCTCCTCGGGAAAACCCGGAAAAGTCGGGGAATTCGTATCTGAAAATATTGTGGCCACCCGGTTCAAACCACCTCCCTTCTTTGCAAGATTCGTAAAAAAAACTCAACCGGACTCCAATACTAAATTTGGAGCCGACACCGTGAGAATCCCCCCACCTTCTCACCTGTACCTGACAGCCCAAACAGTAGCGTGACCATCCACCGTCCATGGTCGACACACCTATAGCCTGGTCTATTGAGGCCACAGGAAATTGATCATTAGATCCGGCTTAGGAGAGACACGTAAATGAGACATCAAAAGCTAGGAAATGAGAAACACGGAATGGCGGTCACGGTAGCAATAGACATTTCCATGAAATAGCCTTCTTTTCACTGTTTTCCCCCACTTTTACAATGCTTTCCCAGCTCTCACACTTAAAGGGGCTCCGAAGTTCGGTGGCAAAATGTTTGTAAAGTCAGTAAAGTGCGAAATTTACGTTTGACTCTGCCCGCCTCTGCCAAGGCCGAGTGAGCGGTTGGGGGGAAGGAAAAGCATGCTCAATTTTCTTTTTTTTTTGCTAATGAGTTCGTCCATAGGCTTGACTGCACTATCTCAAGGTTAAATTCATAATTAAACAACCAAATATTTTCCCAACTTGAAATTTAAAAATAGTTAGTTAAATTTATGAGAAACATTCCTGATACTTATGAAAATGCGTTTTATTTGGCCAAGGGTTGTTTGATTTAAATCAAGCGATTTGTGAAAAGTAGTTCATGTAGTAACTAAGAGCAAACTAAATTACATGTACTAATTATTTTTTGGGATTTTTTTACATTTTAGTTTACATTTCCGCTGCTTGCAAATTATTACTCAAGGGAAATAAGTAATTTATAAATAAAATAAAAAATATCATTTTATTAATTTAAACGATGTTCTTTAAATTGTCCATGAAAATATGCGGGCAGCAATTCAAAAATTCTTAGTAATAGTGAGCTCAAAATTTCTCAAAGCGATAGTAAATAAAATAATTATTAATGGTTTAATGAACGCAAAAATAATAAAGGTTATGTGAATTGTAAAAAAGATAAAGGTAATGTGAATTGTAAAAAAGATAAAGGTAATGTGAATTGTAAAAAAGATAAAGGTAATGTGAATTGTAAAAAAGATAAAGGTAATGTGAATTCTAAAAATCTTAAAGGTATTGTGAATTGTAAAAAAGATAAAGGTAATGTGAATTCTAAAAATCTTAAAGGTATTGTGAATTCGAAAAATATTAAAGGTATTGTGAATTCGAAAAATATTAAAGGTATTTTGAATTTGAAAAATATTAAAGGTATTGTGAATTCGAAAAATATTAAAGGTATTGTGAATTCGAAAAATATTAAAGGTATTGTGAATTCGAAAAATATTAAAGGTATTGTGAATTCAAGAAAAATATGTAAACTCGACCTATTGAAACAAAATCGCGAAACTTAAGTCTCGGAGATACAACTTTCAATTATTTTTATTTTATAACTATTTTAAGCGTCGAGATCCAAACTTTGAACATCATTTGGCAAACGTTTTAAATAATCAAAGAGAACGAACAATATTGGAACCCTATATTCTTTATTTCTTTTTCATCTTTAGACATCGCTCTCGTAATGTAAAATAAATTGGAAATTGGAATCAATTTAAACTGTTTCTAGGTCGTAAATGGAGTCTTAAGTGTAGGAAATAATAAAATAATTTTTAGATCAATTTCATTTCGATGGCTTTTTTATAGCCTCGTCTCTTCTAGACATAAGAGGGAAAAGAAGCTATTATTTTCTATTCTGAAGTTGGCGGTGGTGTTGGTGGCTAACTTCGAAAACACATCCGCGAAACGTCGATTTCTGCTCAACTGCACTCGATAAAAATTTTATTGATGCGTCATTCAGTTGGGCCCTTAAGGGGTTGGAGTGTGCAATAACTGGTGGCTTTACCGGGGAGTCGGGGTCCGGCTCTTTTAACCCATAAGGGTGGGGGCGCACTGGGAGAGGTAAGCCCTGATCAAATGTTCCTATCTCCACCTCCGACTTCGGTCAGGTATGGGCTGGAAACTGAGTTTCGGCTCAAGCTAACGGAGAGGGTCCAAGCAAACTGGCCGCCTCGGAGGACTGCGTTGCCTGCAGCGTTGTTAGATTTTTCTGACCAAATTATTGTACAAAGGATAAAAAACTATAGTACAACAACGGAAATTATGGTACCAATATGAAATAGTATTAATTAGTTTTAATTTAAAGCGTTTGTTGCAAAACATGCGGATAACTGTTCTCGTTGTTCGTTTCTTTGTGGGGAGTGGATGTAGTCAGCTCGACCATAGAAATCGGAATAACTAAATAGAACGATTTTTGAAATTTTGCCGCGCGCGATGATTAGAAAATCCGATTTCTATGGTATTGACTATCAAGTGATCTGGCAACACTTGAACGTGGGCTTAATATTTCGTCGCCCGAAAGCAAAAATTACGTAACTTTAGCTATACCAAGTTTGGTTTTTGTTTTCAGGCGACGACTTTATGTATATAGTTATTAGTTAATAAGAAATTCTTATTATTTTAGTAGTATAAATAATATAAATATAAAAATAGTACCATTATAGTACAAAAGGTTGGAAATATGGTACATTTTGGTACTATATAGTGCGCTCTCAAAATAATAGTACCATTTATAATATGATGCACAATTATGGTATTTGTACCATAATTATAGTACGTATGGCAACGTTGATTGCCTGCTGTGGGGCGGCGGGTCTCCGTATGAGGCGCACTGGTCTTGTTTCCCGGCCTTTTGGGGCAACAACGGGTGTCCGGTGCCAGCTGATGCTGTATATTAGACCGTATTCATAAACTAGCTCAATTTAATACTTATAATGTTGGTAAAATATACTAAAAATTATGTATATAAGTTATGTACTATTCTAATATGCATACACAATATATGCATATACATACATATATATATATATATATATAAATATATATATATGAAAATATCCAAAAGAAACTATTTTATCTCTGTAAAGTATTTTCCAACTTTAAAGGAAATTTTTTTAACTACACAAATTATATCGATTTTCTAAATATCTACAAAACTAATAATACTTCGCATACCAGAATGAAACGCGACTTAAGAGACAGACGAAGGTAGAGACAAACGTAGCCACCCTATAAATCGCTCTCTTGAAAATCTAGCCAGTGACATTACTGGTCAGATGCCTGGCTACCTCTCTCTCTCTCTCTGCGTTTCGACTTTCTCTCCAAAACGAGTATCAGAGATGAGCCCCCGTTGAGCTGTGCCGGGTTACTAGAGCCGCTGTGTGCCCGTCGTTCCCCATAATATTAATAAAACTATTTAATATTAATAAAATTTTAATATTAATAAAATTATTTAATATTAATAAAATTATTTAATATTAATAAAATTATTTAATATTAATAAAATTATTTAATATTAATAAAATTATTTAATATTAATAAAATTATTTAATATTAATACAATTATTTAATATTAATAAAATTATTTAATATTAATACAATTATTTAATATTAATACAATTATTTAATATTAATACAATTATTTAATATTAATACAATTATTTAATATTAATACAATTATTTAATATTAATACAATTATTTAATATTAATACAATTATTTAATATTAATAAAATTATTTAATATTAATAAAATTATTTAATATTAATAAAATTATTCGACGCTTGGCTGACGAAGGACCGCAGTCCGAAAGCTCCCAAACTTTAAATAAATTATGTTTTTAAAAACTCCATGTAGTAGCAGTTCTTTTTAAAATATTTACAAATTTTAAATAATTTACCATGGAACAAAAATTAAATATTTATAATTAATAAAATTATTAACCATGGAACAAAAATTAAATATTTATAACAATAATTAATAAAATTATTTACAATTAATTAAATTATTTAATATTTATAATTAATAAAATTGTTTACAATTAATTAAATTATTTAATATTTATAATTAATAAAATTATTACAATTAATTAAATTATTTAATATTTATAATTAATAAAATTATTTACAATTAATTAAATTATTTACAATTAATAAAATTATTTAATAGTAATAAAATTATTTACAATTAATTAAATTATTTACAATTAATTAAATTATTTACATTTAATTAAATTATTTAATATTAATTGAATTATTTACAATTAATTAAATTATTTAATTTGGTTTTCCCCCTTTCAGCCTCATCCTACATTGAGTGGATGCTAGACTCCCAGTTGAGGGCACAGGCAATGGCCGACGAGCGGGAGGCAAGTAAGAGGGGTAAAATAAAGGCGCGAAAAAGAGTGTATAGTATTTGCCACTGGAATGCGTAAAACAATTTTGTCGAAAATGAGGGGCGTGCCGGCGGAGGCTTTCAATGCGATTTCAAAATCAAAGGAATGATGAGTGATTTTGAACTCGAAAAAAGGTATGATTCCCTTTATATTTAATACTACCTAAATTTGCCAACTATTTAAAACTTCGGAGGGGGGGGATGCTTTTTGAAGCAGGGACTAGGGTTCCATGGAATTTCGGAAAAATGGCGGCAAGATTGCGGCCGCTACGCTACGTGTTGCCGCCATTTTTCCGAAATTTTCCCGCCGAGCACGCGCTAAGCTTCTTACAAGGATGCTGGCGCGTTCATCCCTCCTACTTCGCCTCCCTTCCTATCCTCCTTGCGCGCAGCCTCTATCAACGCTAAACTTTAGAAACCAATAGATGGCGGTCATGTTATTGAAACTGGAAAATTCAGGATTATTCTTCTTCACTAACCCGTTAATCAAATCAGCCCGGTCTCTCATTGGTTGCTAAAAACGCAATGTCTTCCAACGCGAAGTTGGAAAACAGGTGGTTGGAATTTCCCCTTTCGTCACTGACGTCACGAGGGACACTGGGACAGTTCGACAATGGCGCCCTCGGATCGTCTCACCTAGGAGGATGTATAGAGGTCTCACTCAACATATTCGTTTGAATTACCGGGTCGTGTCATTTTACCCTTGAACGTTTCGTAAAATTAATTCAAAGTTCGGTTTAGAGAGTTCCGGTAACAGTAAGACGTCGTTATTAGGAATCTTTTTCAAGTAATCTCTTAAGTCGTCGGTTGCAAATTTTGTTTTGTTTTCGATATCAAAAGGGTTTTAGGCCTTGTACGTTAACGCATCAGCATCCCACCTTTACGCTGAACACCGGAGCTAAATGTCCGCTTCTCCGTGATACAGTGATGGGTTTCGCGTGAAATCTACAGGTGAGTTGAGTTTTTGTTCAGGTACATAGACCGATAGTTCGGTGACGAAAACTACCTTGGTTGGAAACCGTCACTTCGTTATTAAAGGTCCGGCATGACGCCGCGACGTTCCCGCGGAGGTTGTTCTGTACGCCGGCTGGATGAGCCCGCCAACTCCGTCTACCAACGGAGCACCTACGGGGAGAGAAACCGTGTCAAGAAGGGAGCCATCTTTGTTTCCTTCTGGGGTCCCATAGTGTCTAGTGTCTGTTTTGGTCATCCGCCGACTAATGCCATTGCCCAGCCGATAGTTTAGCGATGAAACCGATCATTTTCGCGGACAGCAAGACTTTACCATCGGAGAAAAGAGGAACGGTTGGAAGTGCGGTTTCAGGCAAAATCTTCAGTGATATTCTACTGAGATATGGAATTCAAGAGTCCCGGATTTTGGACTGAAATAAGGTAATTGTTAAAGGTAGGCACGAGGGGCTACCCACCATTCGTAATCGGTGTACGAGCCGGTAGCTTTGACTGTACTAAAGTGATTACATAATCGATTACAGATTTAGCACTACCAAAGGATGTACTCGCTGTAATCGGTGTACAGAGTTTGAGTAAGTGGTTAGCCCCTCGGGTAGGCAATACAGATGTATGTAGAATAGTTATCATCTTTCCGACTTATAGCGGCACTTATGGTCAATTTCAAATGGCTTTTGGCGGGGCAAGCGAGGTGCGGACGTTATTAATTGAAATAGTCCGAATCGAGAAAGGGTGTACGCTAATTGAACCACGGACGTCATTTGGGTGGGACTAAAAAAGTTCACAAATAGACAGAACAAAACATTGTTTTGTTTATTATCCTGAATTATGCAATAACTATTTCGATATAAAATTCATAAAATATTAAAATGGACGCGTTTTTGCCCTTTAAAAAAAGGTTTTCTTTGACCCCTTGGACATTTAAGTTCTGCCCCCTCTTGGAAAATTTTGAAATGACGTCCTTGAATAGTTCTTTCTATAAAGTAACATGGCCTTCTTGTTTTAATGTAGCTCTTACGTCACGGTATTTACCTTTTCCAACACTACGAGCGCGTGCTCGAATCACGAGGAGCTTCCTATTTTCTAACGCTCGCGCAAATCGGGCGTGCGAAGATAATTCTACCAAAGCCAAGTCTTGTGACGTAAGAGCAACATGTTATACTTCTACTTTTAACAAGTTGGATAAGCGTAAAAAATTTATAGAAAGAACTATTGAACATGGTGGGTCGTAAATACACAACAAACACGGCACCCCACACAAGGATACCGTCGAAAGTTGCGCATTTTCGTGTGACTGTCGTTGGTTAGACGCTTTAGCGCCTGCTGCCGTCGGAAGGGGAAAATTTTGATATTGTCTTCCCCCTTTCCGTAAAACACTCAAGAGTCGCGGGTAATGGCGGACGAAGGGCATAAAATGTACAGGTAGGCCAACTTTAAACCAAATTGATGTATTAATTTTTATGAAACGGAATTACTTTTAACTTAAGTATGTAATAATCTTTTGTTTAAAAGAAAAATATTTTCTGTTCTACACCTGATTTTAAAAGACCTTAAACTGAACTCTACCTGAAGAAAAAAAGTTTTTAATTTTATAAATTAATCTTAATTTTATTAAAAATTAATCTTAATTTTATTATAATATACGTCTTGTTCTTAATATCATTGAATGAGAAATAACAAATGTAGTAAATAATTAATAATGTGATACATGAAAAAAATAACCGTAATCTTTTAATTAAACCTTTTTAAATATTGACAAATTTAGGTGTTGCTTGGACTATATGCTCTTTGTAAATACTTGTTATCGTGGTATGCAAAATGCATCAATTTATGTTTGGTTGGGCTGGGTACTCAACCGTTTGAAAACGCTCTGACGCCGAATCTTGTTTCAAATTCAAGGTCGCTATTTTTTTTGTTCTATCTCTGTTTTCTAGACCCCTCTCCTGTGTCTTCCCCCCTCGTTTCTGGCGAAACGGGCGTCATCCTTTGATAAAGTGTAGTAGTACTGGCAGTGCCTCTGTCGGTAGGGGATTTCACTCGCACGCTGTCATCCCCCATTCTGTTTCCCCCGCTACATTGTACATCTACCATTTCTCCCTGCCTTTGCCCTCGCCGACATGTAGCCGTTTGAATGTATATTCCCTTTTATCCACGGGAGTTTTTCCACTATATTTCTCGCTATTTTATCGATTGAAGCAGGATCTGGGGGTACTAAGGAATTGGTATTGTTATTTATTTCTCAACCCTATTTTAACTAATTACGACTAATTTGAGGATTGGCAGGTACTTTATTTTTGAGCAGTCTCTCGAAGGTTTCCCATCCCCGGGGTCCGAAGACCGCGGTATGGTCGCCGCACCCGTTCCCCATCGTGTGCCGGACTGCGGGGCGGCGACTTTGATCGTGTCTCTTTGGCGGCGCCGGTATTTTCGAAATCGCCGGCCCCTTTGGAGGTTATCGCTTCTCGGCCTTTTGGCTAAGATCAAAGTGTAGTATCTGTTCTTATCAGCTTAATATCTGATACGGGTCCCATCGGGGCCCAAGATATTAAACTTATTTTTGAACGGCGGCGGAGAGTTCGGGGCTTGCTCCACCTCCGCCACGGGTTGGCCTGGTATTGCAGTACCTCCAGGATCGGCCCACTTCCCTAAATAAATCCAAAATCAAACACACTTCTTACTTAGAAAATACTTTTATTAATGTGATTATAGGGTAATGAAGCCCCTTTTATTAACATATTAGCGTCCTATGACCTTAAAAAATGGTACTATTTCCAGTTTCGTTTTAAGCTAAATATTTCCCGAATTGAGCTTGTCTTTGTAGTGTTTAAATAAAACAGAATTAGATGTATTTTGTAGTTTTGTAATAAAAATTATCAAGTATTTATTAACTTCCTATTATAAAAAGATACAGTACCCAAATTTCCACAACCGAATAACAGTAAAAATTCAATTTCAAATTTTCTCCAAATCACTAATATAATTCAATTAATAAAATTATAATAAATACAATTAAAAAGTTTATTCGACACCAACTTTGTACTCTAAATTTGCCAGTTTCAATAACACTACCGCCATCTATCGATTTCAAATATCTAGAACTGAAGAGGCAGCGCGTTCCAATCGCGATAAAATAAAAGTTCGTGTCAAAACTATTGAAGTTGGCTGCACTAGTGTATTTGAAAATACATTTACATTATTGAAAAAATAGTAACGCAAAACTACAATTTGATCACAAAACTTTATTTAGAATGACTAATCGTAGATGTCGCTAGCTCCACCGAAACGAGCGGATATTTACGAATTTCTGGGATGATGCGGGGTCCGTGGGTAAAGTCATAGCCTGGAGGAGAGAAGTATTCTCAAACGAAACCGACTTTTTGTAAGTTTGTAACTGCGAAATTTACCATATCGTAAGAAGATTTGTATACATATATAAGAAATTAAAATAAATATACGAAATCTAATCCTCGAGTTGTTTTAAATTTTAAATAATCAAATATAATAACAGCAACGTTAAAAATTAAATTTGTTATTAATCTTGATAGTTAAAAATTGCCTTTTCTGGGCCGCCAAAATTCCGATAAAGCTTTTCCATTTAATCCAAAGGTTGATTAAAAATTTGATTAGCTACTATAGTAAAACCAAGAAACTGTAAATGACGTCACATTTAAATCATTTTTAACATAATTTATTAGTAATGTCGCTGTAATATCTTCACACTGGGCGGACAGTTAACTGGTTGGACAATTACAGGCCTGATACTGAGTCACTTTTCTCACTTAAAATTAGTGTTCGGAATTGTTTATTCATTATCCACAAATTTTCCGATTTATTTAAAAAACGTTGGTAAAAAGAATATAATTTTAACTTATTTAATTATGTTTTTTACGCAACCATGCATTTATTTGAATAAAAGTGGTATTTATTTAAATAATTGTTTGTTTTATTTAAATAATAGGCTTATTCACTTTCGATTATTTAAATATTTTACAATTTTTATTCAACTATTGGTTATTTAAATAAATATTATTTAAATATCGCCGAGCTTATTTTATTCATGGATAAAAATTAATCGACTGCCGAACACTACTTAAAATCACTTTTTTAAAAATTGTCACTAAAAGTCACTTTTCCAAAATTAGTTACTATTTATCACTTTTTTCGAATTTTCTTTACCATTGAACGTTAGAAAACTGTCTTACAACCCTTTTTTTACAAATAATAAAACTCCATTCGCTTTTAATTTTTTTAATAAGCGGTTGAAAAAAGCTATTAGTGACAAAAACTGTGTAGAAGTGGAAATAGCCTAAGTGATATAACTTCCTATGGTTATATAGTTATTATTTTGGTTGTGTAACTAGTCAAAAAACGCTATAAAACAGTATTTTTTTTACCACTTTTGGTAAATTTTCAGTCACTTATTTAAACTTTTTAGTCACTAAACTCACTAAATCCTACTGTGTAAGTGACTATCAGGCCTGCAATTATCAAAACGACAAAAATGCTTAGACTCTTCGATAGCGCCGGTCAACGGAAACACCCCATCGCCCGGAGGGGACCATTTCGCCAGCGGGGCCCCACGAGCGCCTGCGCCCGGCTTCCGAAACTTACCCTACCCGAAAAGAGACGTATTTTCTGAGACGGTCGTTAGCAGTGTTGGACTGGAACAAAAACGTTGGGAAATTACGAAAACAGTTACAATCTGAGGGCAAAAACTGCTACTACGCAAATAAAACTTTCGAATTCGTTCAAAGATTATTGGAAACCATTCTTTTGTCTAAAGGCGTATCTTTTAAAATATAATTAAAATTTAATTGTTCGAAAATAAAAAATTGATATCTTTGAATTTGAACACATTGAGTAAAGCCCAGTTCACACTATACAATTAATTGGGCCACTTAATTGAAACCAACTATTTGTTAGCAAGAAAATTGTACAGTGTGAACAGAAAAAGTTGGAACAATGGTTACAATTTTTCGGTTCACACTATTCAATTTAATGAATATAGTTAATATAATATCTTATATAAAAAAAGGAATATGAAATACAGGATAATAAGTAAAATTCCAATAATAAAATAGATAGGTTCAATGGTTCATGTTTATTTTAGAACTAAGAATATAAAATTATCGCACTATGTTACAATCTAGACTCGCCCTTTCTTTTTCCGATTTCACTCCTTGCGAAATACGGGGTGAAAATCTTAACCTGCCCAGCATATGGCTGCGCTAACAAGTTATCATGTTATTTGTACACGTATTGCTATATCCTTTGCGACAAGTTAATTTTGTAGCGCAGTTAACGCGAAAGAGCGCGGGAGAGATAAGCCGATAATTGGCGAGATGAATAGAGGGGTCAGAAGGGGTAGCCACATACCCGCCTGAACCCTTTTTTCCAGATTCAAAGTGAAACTAGGCCTTTAACATTTATTGGTTTTCGTTTTTCAGGTTCATGGACTCAACAGTGTGTGTCAGAATTTATAGCCCGGTGCACCTAGTAACAGAGACCATACCACCGGAGGTCTATCACCAGCGTCCACCTAGCCCGGACAGGTGACAAAACCAGCGTGGGTAGCAGAACCCTACTACTGATGGTCGCACCTTTGACGCCAGCCACTCAACCCAGCAGAAGGTGCAGCAACGGGGTGACCATTTCCCACTTCCCACGCAGCAGTGGGATTAAGAGCGGATGCTATAGTAACTCCAGCCGACACCCCACCTACGTGGGTAAAGAGTCAAACCCTTTGGAGAGAGCTCCTAAAGGGGAACGACGAGCGCACAGCAGTCCAAGTAACCCGGCACAGTTGGCACCGGAGATCCAAAAGGCCGGGAAATAGGACCGCCGTGCCCTCATACGGAGACCCACCGCCCCACAGCAGGCTACCCAATCCTCCGAGGCGGCCAGCTTGCCTGGACCCTCTCCGTTAGCTTGGGTGAGGGTTCGGCCAAGGAAAATATAGAGAAGGATGCAAAATTGCGAGACGAGCTACTACCTGGCTCGTGATTGTAGTCACCCCAGTGGCGTAGCCGGGTGGGGGCATGCCCCCCCCCCCGAAACGTATGGTCGTACGTACGAATATTTTTATTTTTTTACATTTTTTTCAATGGTGTGTCCCCCCCCCCCCGAAACAAAATCCTGGCTACGCTACTGAGTCACCCCCAACGGGTGGATGGGGTGGGTTGAAATTGGGGGCCGCAACCTGGTAAATCGCTAGCTGTTTCCATCTAGAGAAAAAATTCGGAACTCGCTTTAAGGATAATCCTTGGCGTCGCCAGTGTGGAGAGAGGGCGCACAGTATTGAGTCTACCAGGATCAGACCCCACTTCATTGCCCCTTCTCTCATGTATGAGTAAAACGTTACGGGTGGGGAGCAAGAAACGCGAGTAATTTAGCATCCTTCTCTATATTATCTTTGGTTCGGTGAGGAGTTTTGGCGGGGAAAGCACTCGCTTCGCGTGCACCTTTTTTCTGATAAAGCAGGATACACGAAGAAGAAAAAGTGATTGAACGACACTACAGCAATCGTAAAAATCCCATTGGACTACAGTCAGGGACGTCATTTCTGGATTTTTCAGGAGGGGCCAGAACTTGATTTAATTACAACTTACAAGAAATTACGTCTTTTATTTTCTACAGTCTGCAGCTCTAGGTACTACCAAAAATGCTGCAGTTTTGGTTACAGTTTCCTCATACAGCTCAGTCCTACTAAATACGCAACAATATGTCGAAAACTTCCCAGTTTAAAATTTAAAAAAAAATCGATGTTTCGACCATCGCGTGTTTAGTCACTGAAGCTGCATAGTGTAAATGGATATCGCCCAACTACTTAAGAATGAAATAAATAATAGCATTCAAGCGAAAACAATGTATACAAGAAATTAAGCAAGACCTTTCTAATGTAGTTATATGAAAATTTTTCGTGACCTTTTTGGCTCACAAAAATGCCGGGGAGCAATGCCCCTGCCCTATTCTAATGACGTCCCTGACTACAGTCCATGCTTTATATGCCGTCGTCATGTATTTCGCTGTAGCAAATATAGTTACGACGTTGTACTAACGAATACTAGTTGTTATTTAGGGCTCGTGTGAACTACATTAATAAACTAGCATTGAGACGGTTAAACCATGGACTAATTAATGTATACATTAATTAGTCCATGGTTAAACCGTTTTTAGCAGCTAGTTTAAAATGTACTATCGAATCGCTTTCGCAGTCGTGTGACCGTGGCTAAGGAGTCCCAAAAGAAACGTATCCTAGCTCTAAACGACTAATTTCGCGGCAGTGTCCGTAAGTCGCCATGTTCACAAACAGTTTATTAAAATATAAAATACGTGTCCGAAAACGCCTGGGAGTGAATCTAGAATATCACCAAATAACAATTATTTTTTTAGCATGTTACCGATAACTATACTTTTTTATTTGTATTTTACATCCTTATCTTTTTATCGATTTTCTCTTGTTCTAGTTTAGAATCTTATTTTGGTGGATTTTAGGAAATTTTGTGCACTTGCAATGTTAAGGCTTGCGCCGTTTTTTTTTCCAGATTTTTGGCGCCCTTTCAGTTGTCAGGTCGGGCGCACGCCTATGTCCAAAAGGCCGGGAAACAGGACCACCGTGCCCTCATACGGAGGCCCGCCGCCCCACAGCAGGCTACCCAATCCGCCGAGGCGGCCAGTTTGCCTGGACCCTCTCCGTTAGCTTGAGCCGAAACTCAGTTTCCAGCCCATACCTGACCGAAGTCGGAGGTGGAGATAGGACCATTTGATCAGAGCTAACATCTCCAAGTGCGCCACCGTCCTTACGGGTTACAAGAGCCACCAGTTATTGCACACTCCAAGCCCTTAAAGGGAATATAACCTTCAAAGCAATCCTTATGGAAGACCCCTTCAATTTTTCAGATTGCCCTGTACAGTGGCGCCAAGGGGCTGTTCACAAATTACGTAACGCAGAAAAACCACATTTTAGACTCCCCCCTCCCCCTCGTAACAGAAAGTAACAAATGGAAAGACCCCTCTTCTCAAATTACGTAACAAATATCGACCCCCCCCTTATATTATTATAGTACGTAACAACTAATATGCTGGTAATAAAGTACAATAAGATCAGGTACTAAATTTTATTGTTTGTAATTTAAACTTGAAATGACAACTGTTTTTTTATGCAACACTTTATTGTGGTGTCTTATCGGGGAACGCTTTTCCGTAAGCAGATATGAGGGACGTAAATAGAGCGCTTTTGTCCATTTTTAACAATGAAAAATCAATCTAAACTGAGGAAAAAATTTAAACTTTAAAATTCACGTGGTAGATCCAGACTAATCGTTCTCGCACTTTTGTCCATCCCGAGCGGGGGAAAATAGGCGAAACTGTAGATCAAGGTCATATGAAATTCTTTTAAACGTGAGTAAACCAATGAAAATGCTTATGTTTTTAATAATTACGACTGTTTCTGAAAGTTATGAAAATTTTATTCTACGATAGTAAAAATAAGATGTGTTACGTAACATTTTAGTGAACCCTACCCCCCCCCCCCCACGTAACAATTAGTCACGCTTGCACAAACCCCCTCTTCCCCCTACCGCTTTACGTAATTTGTGAACAGCCCCCAAACGTTTTTAAAGCCAAAGGCAAGAGCGGCCAGAGCTGCAAACGTTGGTGTTCCACACCAAATACCCGAGGTTATATTCCCTTTAATGGCCTCTAAAAGATACAAAGTGCTTTTAAATCTTCCGGTTTTAATTATTTTAGATTATTCGTGTGATATTGCATTATCGTTACAGTATGGACAAAAGTAAATGAACCAAAGTTATCAGACTGCTTATAAAGTTACATTTTGACCTCGAATTTGAAATTTTACGCGCTCCTAGGCCGAAATAAAAACGTTTTTGTTTTTACGAAACCATTTTTTATACAATTTATCGCGTCAAAAGACGGGGATGGAAATTAGCTTTTATTTGACTCGATTTTCTCATCATTTTCATAAGGAAAACGCCCTCCGATTCTGAGCGCTATTTCGATAACTTCGGTTCATTTACTTCTGGTATGCCCAAATCTATCTTTTAAAATTGCGACTACAAGTTTCTATGGTCGTAAGAACTTTCGGATTCGTACAAATTTCCTTCCCGTTCTGCCGCTTTATCCTCTATATACGAGATAAGTCGCTACCGACTTGGCCCTCAACCACCAAATGTATGTACAAAAGTAAATAAACAAATTGAATTGAATAATGAAATTTGTTTACCTTCTTCCGACGGGGTAGTCACTCGTAAATATTTTGTATACCTGATTTCGAATTTTCGTAAAATATTCGGTGATTAACAGTGATTTCTCATAATTTTTCAGTGATTTTCGGTGATGATTTTAAAGACCGAGACCAGAGCGAATTTCCACCCCTCTTATCCTGTACTTAATTTTTTTGACGAGTGACAACTGATTGCCATCTCTGACAACTTAAGTGACAGCTCTGACAGCTTGAGTGACCGCCTGGACAATTCCATATATTGTAGCTTACCTCTTTTTTTGATGCTCATTGTATATATTCTATTCAAAAACAGTCAAAGCCGTCGGTCAAGCTGTCGACGCTGTCACTCAATTTTGTGGGGTCTAAATTCGCGCACGAGAAAATGCTCCCCTCCGGGCGACGGGGTGTTTCCGTTGACCGCCGCTATCGAACCAATATCGCGCTTGTCTGAGCATTTTTGGCGTTTTGATAATAGTTCTTTTTATAAAATAACCCTGGCCATCTTGTTGAAATGTTGCCTCCCCGCTTCAGCTGTGGATCCGTTTTCTCTCCCACTAAAGAGTTTATGAACTCATTCTTAGGCATTGGCTGAACTATTCCAGGGCAACATTTCAACAAGTTGGGCAAGCGTAATGACATTTTATAAAATCAACTATTGCAGGCCTGATACTCACTTACACCTAGGAGCAACAAACACAAGGAGAACGCAGCTAGCCTAACGAAGGGTTGTGTACGAATTTCATTGGACGAGCGTCACGAGCCTTTACGCTGAAAGTTTTACGGGCGGGGGGGAAGACAATTTCCGTATTTTCCCCTTCCGACGGCAGCAGGCGCTAAAGCGTCTAGCCAATGAAAAATGTACGCAAGAAAATCCACGACTTTTGACGGGTTGCGTTCTCCTTGTGTGGGGTGTTGTGTTTGTTGCTCCTAGCTTACACAGTAGGATTTAGTGAGTTTAGTGACTAAAAAGTTTAAATAAGTGACTGAAAATTTACCAAAAGTGGTAAAAAAAATACTGTTTTATTGCGTTTTTTGACTAGTTACACAACCAAAGTAATAACTATATAACCATGTAGGAAGTTATATCACTTAGGCTATTTAAAACAACTCGAGGATTAGATTTCGTATATTTATTTTAATTTCTTATACATGCATACAAATCTTCTTACGATATGGTAAATTTCACAGTTACAAACTTACAAAAAGTCGGTTTCGTTTGAGAATACTTCTCTCCTCCAGGCTATGACTTTACCCAGGGACCCCGCTTCATCCCAGAAATTCGTAAATATCCGCTCGTTTCGGTGGAGCTAGCGACATCTACGATTAGTCATTCTAAATAAAGTTTTGTGATCAAATTGTAGTTTTGCGTTACTATTTTTTCAATAATGTAAATGTATTTTCAAATACACTAGTGCAGCCAACTTCAATAGTTTTGACACGAACTTTTATTTTATCGCGATTGGAACGCGCTGCCTCTTCAGTTCTAGATATTTGAAATCGATAGATGGCGGTAGTGTTATTGAAACTGGCAAATTTAGAGTACAAAGTTGGTGTCGAATAAACTTTTTAATTGTATTTATTATAATTTTATTAATTGAATTATATTAGTGATTTGGAGAAAATTTGAAATTGAATTTTTACTGTTATTCGGTTGTAGAAATTTGGGTACTGTATCTTTTTATAACAGGAAGTTAATAAATACTTGATAATTTTTATTACAAAACACATCTAATTATGTTTTATTTAAACACTACAAAGACAAGCTCAGTTCGAGAAATATTTAGCTTAAAACGAAACTGGAAATAGTACCATTTTTTAACGGTCAAAGGGCTCTAATATGTTAATTACTCTTACATTTATAAAAGTATTTTATTTTCTAAGTAAGAAATGTGTTTGATTTTGGATTTATTTAGGGAAGTGGGCCGATCCTGGAGGTACTGCAATACCAGGCCAACCCGTGGCGGAGGTGGAGCAAGCCCCGAACTCTCCGCCGCCGTTCAAAAATAAGTTTAATATCTTGGGCCCCGATGGGACCCGTATCAGATATTAAGCTGATAAGAACAGATACTACACTTTGATCTTAGCCAAAAGGCCGAGAAGCGATAACCTCCAAAGGGGCCGGCGAATTCCAAAATACCGGCGCCGCCAAAGAGACACGATCAAAGTCGCCGCCCCGCAGTCCGGCACACAATGGGGAACGGGTGCGGCGACCATACCGCGGTCTTCGGACCCCGGGGATGGGAAACCTTCGAGAGACTGCTCAAAAATAAAGTACCTGCCAATCCTCAAATTAGTCGTAATTAGTTAAAATAGGGTTGAGAAATAAATAACAATACCAATTCCTTAGTACCCCCAGATCCTGCTTCAATCGATAAAATAGCGAGAAATATAGTGGAAAACTCCCGTGGATAAAAGGGAATATACATTCAAACGGCTACATGTCGGCGAGGGCAAAGGCAGGGAGAAATGGTAAATGTACAATGTAGCGGGGGAAACAGAATGGGGGATGACAGCGTGCGAGTGAAATCCCCTACCGACAGAGGCACTGCCAGTACTACTACACTTTATCAAAGGATGACGCCCGTTTCGCCAGAAACGAGGGGGGAAGACACAGGAGAGGGGTCTAGAAAAACGAGATAGAACGGAAAAATAGCGACCTTGAAATTGAAACAAGATTCGGCGTCAAAGCGTTTTCAAACGGTTGAGTACCCAGCCCAACCAAACATAAATTGATGCATTTTGCATACCACGATAACAAGTATTTACAAAGAGCATATAGTCCAAGCAACACCTAAATTTGTCAATATTTAAAAAGGTTTAATTAAAAGATTACGGTTATTATTTTTCACATATAATATTATTTATTAAGCTTTTATTTTAAATTCAATAAAGATATTAAGAACAAGACGTATATTTGAAATTTGTATTAAAAATTAAGACTAATTTTTAATGAAATTTAAGACTAATTTTTAATGAAATTAAGACTAATTTTTAATAAAATTCAGATTAATTTTTAATAAAATTCAGATTAATTTTTAATAAAATTCAGATTAATTTTTAATAAAATTCAGATTAATTTTTAGTAAAAATTTTAATAAAATTCAGATTAATTTTTAGTAAAAATTTTAATAAAATTCAGATTAATTTTTAGTAAAAATTTTAATAAAATTCAGATTAATTTTTAGTAAAAATTTTAATAAAATTCAGATTAATTTTTAATAAAATTCAGATTAATTTTTAGTAAAAATTTTAATAAAATTAAGATTAATTTTTAGTAAAAATTTTAATAAAATTAAGATTAATTTTTAATAAAATTAAGATTAATTTTTAGTAAAAATTTTAATAAAATTAAGATTAATTTTTAATAAAATTCAGATTAATTTTTAGTAAAAATTTTAATAAAATTAAGATTAATTTTTAATAAAATTCAGATTAATTTTTAGTAAAAATTTTAATAAAATTAAGATTAATTTTTAATAAAATTAAAAACGTTTTTTTTCTTCAGGTAGTCTTCAGTTTAAGGTCTTTTAAAATCAGGCATAGAACAGAAAATATTTTTCTTTTAAACAAAAGATTATTACATACTTAAGTTAAAAGTTAATTCCGTTTCATAAAAATTAATACAGCATCAATTTGGTTTAAAATTGGTCTACCTGTACACTTTATGCCCCTCGTCCGCCATTACCCGCGACCGAGGGGTCGGACATTTGTCCAAATCGCGTACAAATTTTGGAAAAAAATCCACAAATCCAAAATCCAAGAATTTCGCTTCCATAGACTTTGTATAACAAATCCACAATAAAAAATCCTGGATTTCTAAAAAATCCAAAATCCCGTACACAAAATAGGCAAATGTCCGACCCTCGCCCGCGACACTAGATAGTCTCTAGGTGGTGAGGTTAGACTCCGGTCAGAGATCGTAAAATCGCTAACGCTTAGCTCCGGTCTTTGGGAGGTAGAAATGTTGAATTAGGGTTGAAAAGGGGAGAAACCATAACAGGGATGCACCCACAAAATTATAAATTCAAGGACGTCATTTCAAGATTTTTCAGGAGGGGGCAGAACTTGAATGTCCGGGGGTCTGGGAAAACCAGTTTTTTTAAAGGGCAAAAACGCGTCCAATTTAATATTTTTAGAATTTTAAATCGAAATAGCTATTGCATAATTCAGGATAATAAACAGAACCATGTTTTGTTCTGTATTTGTGAACTTTTAAGCCCCACCCAAATGACGTCCGTGGTTCAATTAACGTACACCCTTTCTCGATTCGGGCTATTTCAATTAATAACGTCCGCACCTCGCTTGCCCCGCCAAAAGCCATTTGAAATTGACCATAAGTGCCGCTATAAGTCGGAAAGATGATAACTATTCTACATATATCTGTATTGCCTACCTTATTGCAGTCCAAACTCCGGTACTCTTGAATTCCATTTTTCAGTAGAATACCACTGAAGATTTTGCCTAAAACAGCACCGGGATGTTTAACTTAAATACTTCCAACAGTTCCTCTTTTCTCCGATGGTAAAGTGTTGCTGTCCGCGAAAATGATCGGTTTCATCGCTAAACTATCGGCTGGGCAATGGCATTAGTCGGCGGATGACCAAAACAGACACTAGACACTATGGGACCCCAGAAGGAAACAAAGATGGCTCCCTTCTTGACACGGTTTCTCTCCCGTCTCGTTAGGCGTAGGTGCTCCGTTGGTAGACGGAGTTGGCGGGCTCATCCAGCCGGCGTACACAACAACCTCCGCGGGAACGTCGCGGCGTCATGCCGGACCTTTAATAACGAAGTGACGGTTTCCAACCAAGGTAGTTTTCGTCAGCGAACTATCGGTCTATGTACCTGAACAAAAGCTCAGCTTACCTGTAGATTTCACGCGAAACCCATCACTGTATCACGGAGAAGCGGACATTTAGCTCCGGTGTTCAGCGTAAAGGTGGGATGCTGATGCGTTAACCCACAAGGCCTAAGAACCTCTTGATAACGAAAACAAAACAAAATTTGCAACCGACGACTTAAGAGATTACTTGAAAAAGATTCCTAATTACGACGTCTTACTGTTACCGGAACTCTCTAAACCGAACTTTGAATTAATTTTACGAAACGTTCAAGAGTCAAAATAATGACACGATCTCGTTATTTTCGTTAATTCTGTCGAATATGTTGAATGAGACGATCCGAGGGCGCCATTGTCGAACTGTCCCTCGTGACGTCAGTGACGAAAGGGGAAATTCCAACCACCTGTTTTCGAACTTCGTCAATCGCCGCATCGCGTTGGAAGACATTACGTTTTTGGCAACCAATGAGAGACCGGGCTGATTTGATTGACGAGTTATTGAAGAAGCATAATCCTGAATTTTCCAGTTTCAATAACATGGCCGCCATCTATTGGTTTGAAAAGTTTAGCGTTGATAGAGGCTGCGCGTTCTTCAAATCATGGACCAATTCCACGGAACCCTAGTCCCAGCTTCCACAAGCATCAGCCACTCGACCCCCCCCCCCTTCCGAAGTTTTAAATAGTTGGCCAATTTAGGTAGTATTAAATATAAAGTGAATCAAAGAATCATACCTAAGAGTTTTCGTGTTCAACATCACGGATCATTCCTTTGAAGTTTCAAAAGCATCGCAACTTGCGTTGTTGTTAGCAGCGAAGCCGGTCCCCCCCTCGTTTTCGGATCTGGGCAAATACGACAAAATTGTTTCACGCATTCCAGTGGCAAATACTATACACTATTTTTCGCGCCATTATTTTACCCCTCTTACTTGCCTCCCGCTCGTCGGCCATTGCCTGTGCCCTCAGCCTGGAGTCTAGCATCCACTCTTTGGGTATTCGTAATGGAGGATGGGGCTGAAAGGCAGTGATGTTCCGAGCGGTACATTTGTACTTTTTTAATACGTTTTCAAATTTTGAGTACGAAAGTACGTTTTGGATTTAATTAATCGTATTTAGTACGTTTGGAAAAATTTATGATACGAAAATACGTTTTGATATTTTTTGGAATATATTTAGTACGTTTTAGCTTTTTGGGGTTCGGAGAAAGTTTTATAAATAGTATGTGGTCTAATTTCACCACCAAAGCGGCTAGCTTTCTCCGAATTCCTCTAGTATGGCCCTCTATTGAAAGCGACCTTCAACCGGTTTTCAAGCGCATTGTAATTGTTGACAGCAGTTACAATGCCGGATTTAATCTTTTGACGTTTAAAAACGGAAGAAAATTTGTTTCATAGATGGCGTATTAAGTGGAAAATAGAAAAGTACGTTTTTCCACAAAAAATGCTTCGAAAATACGTTTTGTGATTGGAGGAAATACGTTCCGGAAATCGCTCGGAACATCACTGCTGAAAGGGGTGAGCTTTATATTCTTTGGTATAGCCGAAACGAGTTTAGTTTTTTCGACAGAATTGAAACACGTCTACGGGCAACAATGGAAAGGCTATCAAGCCTAGCCAACCTTTCGTATTTGACAAATTTGGAAAAAGAGCTAATCGAAGGGTGACATTCTTTGACTAAAATTAAGTAGGAAATATTTCATTGAAAATAATTTCATTAATATTAAATAATTTAATTATTATTAAATAATTTTATTAATATTAAATAATTTTATTAATATTTAATAATTTTGTTAATATTAAATAATTTAATTATTGTTAAATAATTTTGTATTAAATGATTTAATTAATGTTAAATAATTTAATTAATGTGTGTCTGATCTTTCAGCTGAGAAGATTCACCTGCCGACTGTCCTAACTGACAACGCGCTCACATTCAAAAGAACCAACTAGGCTTTACAAGAAGCCATCAGAAGTTTTACATTTATATGAATTATTCGAGACTTTTAAACAAAATTAATAAGTTTAATAAAACTTTCCTTCTGGGAAAACAGACGACAATTTTCAACGTAAATAAAACCATTCGTTTTTAACATAGTTGCAAGAATCCATAACTCTAGTTGGAATGAATATCTGCCCATATCACCTGTGGTATTTTGGGGCGGAACATTATGGGTTGGGCCAAAAACGCTTATTCCGCCTTAAATGACGTAAAATTCGGTGACATGGAACAGGGCTGGATTACCCAATAGGCTGAAGAGGCTTGGGCCTAGGGCACCAAACCTACAAGGGGCACTAAGAAGTTTCGAAAAAATTAAAAGTACAAAAAATTTATAATTAAATTTTCACAATTTTTTTTCCGGAATAATTTTATTAAAGGGGAACGGCCAAGCTTTTCCAAATATGGCCTTATTTCCGTATCAACAGATTAACAAGACGTTCAATATACTAACACGTACCTTTTTTGTCTTGAAAAAAATTGCTTTTGGCCTAAAAAGTTGAAACGAAAAATAACGCCAGGTGTTTGGGTTGGAATTTTCGCCGCCATCTTAGGGGCTGCCGCCAGCGCCCCTAACCCCGTATGAGCGATTTGCGAACTATCTTAACTTTTAAAATCGCGCAATTTAGGCTTTAAAAGTCACAGCAGCGCGCGCTTTTACGTTGTTTTTTTGTCTCACCGACTTCTCACCAGGTGTCGCGGTAGACGCGCGCTTTTCGATTTCCCGAAATTTATTTTATTAAAAATTAACCACTCAATATTTTTTGATGCGGTTTTCGCAATAAATTTTAGTTTTTAATGGGCTATAGGGCTATCTAACTGGTTAAAGTTTGACCGTTCCCCTTTAAATGCGTCCGAATTTTTCGATACTATGTAAAGCAATCATTTATTAACATCACTAAAATATCCGCAAAGTCTACATTGAATTTGTATTTTCCGTCCATTTGTCAATTAGAAATTGCAGGAGCGCCTCGCTCACTTCGCTCGCTGACGTGGAAGCTCTCGCGTTCGATTTGTTATTAAAAATATAGAGATTTTTGTGACTCGTCTGCTAGTTTTCATCATCTGGAAAAAATTACAGAACCCATCGGCGGTATTAGAATCCGCGATAGATGAGTCATTAGAAGCAATTCATGATTTAGTAAAAACAGTATTTTATAACCAAGCTTCAAAGAAAAGGGCGATAATAATGGTCCGTAAAGATGGGGTCTATTTTCCTCCAAATCCTGAGCAAAGGCCTAACAGCTCAGATTTAGTAGAAGCATGGAGTGAAGCAAATTGCTATCATAATCCTGTGAGAGATATCATAACATCCAACAAATTAAAGGCAATCATATCATGATAGGATTTCAAAGATGTATTCCATAGTGCTTGGCACAAAGTGTTAAAACCATTGTGTTTTTCCCTGCATGAACTCCGTACAGTCTTTAAACCGGCGCGGAGGGAATATTAAAAATGCCGTTCTCTAAAAATATGTTCATTTCCATAACCGCTTTCAACCGTATTTTAAGTTCTTTTATCAGGGCCGTCTTAAGGCATGGGCTAAATGGGCTACAGCCCAGGGCCCCCAGCCAGTTTTGGGGGCCCGGAAAGGCAAGCCATATAGCCTCTACTCTAGGGATAAGGGTTTAGTTGGTTAAATGTTATGTATCTTTTATTTACGTCTAAAGTAATTTGACACATCGCCACATCGCGTATCATACAGTACCTACAATTTCTAAAACCTAACAGGGAGTCACTGTCAGTAAAAATCTTATTTTCGGTAGGCCTATGTTATACTTCTGAAATTAAAAGTTTGGTTTGATTATTGTGTAGTTGAAATTAAACAACGGACCTACAAAGGCTGACTGTTGGGGATCGCAAAGGTCTTAATAAATAATTTAGCCCAGGGCCCCAAAAGGTCTTAAGACGGGCCTGTCTTTTATAACTTTTTTCTTATTCATATTTTGGTCTATCAAAACTTTATAACATTATAATCAACTCTACTAAAGACCCGAATTAGCAAGCAGACGACAGAGCAAAATACACATTAGTCACGTGGTGTTATGAGAGGAGGAGCTCCGTCTACTATGTCCCGCCACAACGGCGGGGAATCAAAGCCGTTATTCATTCCAAGTAGCGATATGGATTCCTGATAGTGAGTGCTCTTATACTTTATCGCTGCGATCCGATATTATTATCTCCCAAATCACATTGTCATCCATTTCAATGCTGACGCTTAATGCCCCCAATCTTGTTATCATAAGTAATATAATATCAATAAGTATGGCACTTTTATTCTTGCTCATGCATTTTTTCTTACTACATCCTTTCTTCACCCTCTTTGTGGTTTGAATTTTTCTATTGGTCATCCAAAAGGAGTCAGAGTTCAAATTAAGTCTAAAAAAAGTTCGTCTGTTGCGTAACCATACTGGGGCTAAATAAGCAATAAGCCTAAAAATTGCGGTTTTTCAAAATCGCGCAGGCCTTTCTATAAAGTAACATTGGCCTTATTGTTTAGATGTATCGGGTGCGTAGAAGTGACGTTCCACCTAGGAGCAACAAACACAACACCCCACACAAGGAGAACGCAACCCGTCAAAAGTCGTGGATTTTCTTGCGTACATTTTTCATTGGTTAGACGCTTTAGCGCCTGCTGCCGTCGGAAGGGGAAAATTCGGAAATTGTCTTCCCTCCCGCCCATAAAACGTTCAGCGTAAAGGCTCGTGACGCTCGTCCAATGAAATTCGTACACAACCCTTCGTTAGCGTGTTTAAAGCCTAGCTGCGTTCTCCTTGTGTTTGTTGCTCCTAGGTTCCACTATGATAGCCACAAGAAAATTCGACGAGTCACCCTTTTTATCAAGATCTAACCTTCAAAACTGAACTGAACTCCTACGTATCTCGTGACGAAGGCGATACATTAAAACAAGTTATATCACGTCAACGGAAGTTGAGTTAGATTAGTTCATGGCGCTGCTACCGAGGGGCGCTGTTAAGAAAAAAAAATTTAGCGTCACTGTGAAGGAAGGATGTATAGTAAAAAAAATCCTAATGTCATACTTAGGGGTATTATGTTACTTATCTTGATAATAATAAATAAATTTATATATATGAATAAATAAATCTAAAAATCGTTTGCTAACACGTTCTACGAGTTGTTTATTAACGTAACTAGTGAGAATCACCCCTTACTTTGGTTAAACCTGGTGGCCAAAATGTGAAACTGGACGGTTGATCCATCATAAATAATTAAATATGGACATACATGTATCATTTAATAATAATAATCAGCTAGGCTAATACCCAAGGCAAGACCTTAGCGAATTATAATGCCTTTAAACAGGTGGCAGGTTTAGAATGCCTAGGAGGGTGGTGCCAAGTCCTTCGTGACCCGTGAGCTAATAGCTCCCTAGACTAACTGGCCCTAAATGGGTTAGAGTGTGCAATAACTGGTAGCTTTACCGGGGAGTCGGGGTCCGGCTCTTGTAACCCATAAGGGTGGTGGCTCTGATCAAATGGTCCTATCTACACCTTCGACTTCGGTCAGGTATGGGCTTGAAACTGGGCTTCGGCCCAGGCTAACGTAGAGGGTCCAGGCCAGCTGACCGCCTCGGAGGATTGGGTAGCCTGCTGTGGGGCGGCGGGCCTCTGTATGAGGGCACGATGGTCCTGTTTCCCGGCCTTTTGGAGCACACCGGGATCTCCGGTGCCAGCTGTTCCAGGTTATGTGGACCGCTGTGTGCCCGTCGTTCCCCTTTAGGAGCTCTCTCCAAAGGGTTTGACTCTTTACCTACGTAGGTAGGGTGTCGGCTGGAGTTGCTATAGCATCCGCTCTTTACCCCACTGCTGTGTGCGAAGTGGGAAATGGTCCACCCATTGCTGCACCTTCTGCTGGGTTGAGTGGCTCGCGTCAAAGGTGCGACCATCAGTAGTAGGGTTCTGCTACCCATGCTGGATTTGTCACCTGTCCGGGCTAGGTGGACGCTGGCGTAGGGCACTATGATGATAGGCCTCCGGTGGTATGGCCCTTGTTGCTAGGTACACCGGGCTAGAAATTCTGATACACTTCTATTCTTGTAGTATCGCCCAACCACTTTTTCTTCTTCATATTATATACCATGGTTTATAATGAAAATACCAGGAAAATGCTTTATCCGTCAGAACTATCCTCTGCAATTTTATGGTTTATTTACTATTGTAAAGTAAATAGTCGCAACAAAACGTTAATCGACGATGTTGGACGATTTTTATTTCTAATTAGCTAAAGATTTTCCAAATTATGTTATGCTTTCATTAAAAAAATTATAAACAAATCCAATTCTTGGTAAACCAAAAAGGCGCCCCTCACAAACCGGCGCCCCAGGCAGTTGCCCGGCCCTTCAGCCGCCCCTGTTAAAGGGACTTTCCATTTAAATTACGATGGATTTGATATTTTCCACCGATGAGCTTTTTCGTCATAATGACGTCGTAAGTTGCTAAACGCTTTTATTCAGTCATCGGTGTTTTTTAAAATGGCGTAGCTTTTACAGCAGTTTTACGTCAGAAAAGACGTCAGTCATCGGAAAAACCGACTCTTCCAGCCGATGACTTCGGTGAGTAACCGATGACTATCGTGACGTCAAAACCGGAAACGCGACAAAGCGTACAGTAGGAAACCGATGTCACCGATTACTAATCGGTGAGTCCGATGAGCTCTGCTGAACGTACCCAAAGTTACAACAGAGATCTTGCTAGTCGCTGCACTTATAGAGATATGAAACTCTCAAGAAATCGCTCCGAGAAAAATTCAATCATCAGCGCCATCGCTCGGCCGAGATAAAACCCATTTTTCGCTTATGGAATCGCAATAGCTTTCTCCACCGGCCAGGTACAACGCGCCCTTCTCGGCGCCGGAACTCAGCGGCGTCATCTCCGGCCCCTGGCGCCGATAACATCTCGAACCTAATCATTAAAAACACCACCTCAGCGTTTCGCGCAGCCCTTCTCAGGCTCTACAACCGTCTCTGGGCCGATGGCATCATGCCCTCGCGGTGGAAACATGCGATTCTTCATCCCATACTCAAGCCGGGCAAACCAAGCAGAGACCCCACTTCCTACACTGGGTGAAAACTTGGAACAACTCCTTCTGCGTTGAGTTTGCAAGTTCTCTCCCCACTGGTTTAAGGGGTTTTCCCCCGAGTTCTTCGGTTTCCCCTTCCATAAAAACTTGTCTAGGTTAACGGTAATAGTTAGTGTAGGGAGCTGTTGGCTCGATCTCGTGGCATGCAGGGCTTGCCACCACCCTCCTACGCATTGTAACCCGGCCACCTGAATTAAGGGCTTCAAAAGTCACATGATGACTTAGGCCTAAGGTGGTGCCTTGGGTATTAGCCTAGCTGATTATTATTATTATTATTTACAGGGACATCTCCCTCCTTCCGAACCTTGGCAAAATTTACGAGCGGCTTGTTCTTGGCCGTCTTATTTGGTTTCTGCAGGTGAATCGCGTGCTTCCGCCGGAGCAATCCGGCTTCCGCCGGAGCAATCCGGCTTCCGCGAAGGGCGCCGGGCAACCGATAACGCCCTCCGGATTGTTACCGCTGCTCAAGGGGCCCTGGCGACTAATCACCACTGTTTGGCAGTTTTCCTCGACTTAAAAGACGCCTTTGGAAGCGTCCACCATCAGGCGCTACTCTATAAGCTACAACGCCTTGAGGGAAACCTCCTTCGCTGGGTGGAGAGCTTTTTGGACGGCCGTACCTTCCGAGTCCGAGTTAATGGCAAACTCTCAAAGCCGTACTCAGTTACCCGCGGCGTGCCGCGGGGCAGTGCAATCAGCCCAATCTTATTCCGCGTCATGCTCGTCGACATTCCCGAGCTGTGTCCGAGGCCGGTTGACCAAGGGGAACATGCGGATGACATCAGCACGTGGATTTGCGGTCCAAACCTCAGCCGCCTCTTCCCTTGCTCTCGATAATATCTCGAGCTATGGAATCACCTAGGGTCTAAATTTCCAACCACTGAAATGGCTTTTCATGATCATCACCAAATCAAAGCAGATCCAGGCCGGCCTTCACCTCACGCTCGGGCGCACTGCCCTCTCTCGGGTCTCGTCCTATCGGTATCTCGGAGCCCTGATTGACGACAAGCTGTCCTGGTTCCCACACATCGAGGTCCTCGTCGCTTCTTCGCTGAAGCGGCTTAACCTTCTGAGAGCCGTCTCCGCGACTCGTTGGGGGGCGGGAAGGAAGGTCCTTCGCCTTCTCTACACGCATCTCCTTCGCTCTCGGCTGGACTACGCTAGTTCACTCTACGCCTCGGCCACAGCTACCACGCTCGGCAAACTCGACAAGGTTCAAAATGCCGCTCTCAGAGTCATCCTAGGAGTTCCACAGTCCACTCCCATCCGGCTCATGGAATCCGAAGCAGCCATTCCTCCTTTGCGTTTTCGGAGAGACCTCCTGGATCTCTATAACATCGCTCCATGCGGAGCGTCTGACACACCCGATTTCTATCCTTCCCTATTGCGATCGACCCTACCTTCTCTGGAACTCATCGAGGACCGTTTCCCACCGGGCCGACTTCCTTTCCCTCTTCGAGCGTGGCGCCTTGCACAGGAGTACAATCTCACTTGGCTTTTCAACTACTCCAGGGCCCATCTCCCTCGTCTGCGAACACCGGAGTGGGAACCACCAGCGGCCACGATCATTCATCGCTGGCTCTCTTCTACCAAGGGAGACCTGCCATCTGACGCGCTTCGGCAGCTCTTTTTCGCGACCCTCGAACCTTACGCCAGAGATGCTACGGTCATCTATACGGACGGCTCGCTCTCCTCGGACTCGGGTGTTGCTGGTGCGGCTTTCGCGATTCCGGCCCTCGGCGTCGGCGCGAGGTCCTTCGTGGACTCCGGGCATCCTATCAACCGGGTTGAGCTCCTCGCTATCCAGATGGCTCTTTCATACGCGGTGACAAATGTGCCTGGTGAGCTGGTTATTTGCTCCGACTCTCAGAGTGCCCTCACCCAACTGCTGACGCGCTCTTCTGATCCGGTTGTTTCAATAATCCATGATCTAATTGACAATTATCCCCGCTCCGTCACTTTCCTTTGGTGTCCAGCTCACGTGGGAGTGCCAGGCAACGAAACGGCGGACAAACTGGCCGGGGTCACCCAGCTTCAACGTCCTCAGGGGGTGCACTTCTTCCTTCCCACGACACTTCCTTCCGTGGGAAAGCGATCACCTCTTCGTGGACTCGCACCTGGCGGTCTCTCGCAGCCCAGTGGCCTCTCCTGGCTGCGAAGCCTAACCCTGACTCTCGAGCCGATCTGGCCGTTCAACTTCCTAGACTGGAGGACACTCTTCTCGCGCGGCTTGGTTGGGGCAGACTTCCCACAAAGGCGGTTCTTCATCGTTTCGGGCTTCGGAACTCGGACTCCTGCCCTCGGTGTGCGGTACGAGAGGACGCCGAACACGTCCTGTTCGCGTGTGCCTCCTTCGCGACCCCTCGCCGGAATCTCTACCTTTCGCTCCAGGCGCGGGGTCTCCCGGACTCCGTGGTGGGTGTTCTCACCGCCGTTCACGCGGGTTGGCAAGATGTCTGTCTCTGTCTCGCTTTCCCCCTAGTACGGTAGGCTACGCTGTAACGGAACGGGGACTCGGAATCTACGGGGCCTAGAGTAGAGAGAGAGAGAATATGGTAAATTATGAGGGTCTTCTAGGCTATGGCAGTAGTCTTAGGTGAGATAGTACTATATTGTACTATTCTTGTGATACTCATAAAATAAACTATACACTATTTTGAATACGTGTAAAATTAATGTTACCATGTAGTATAGGTTTTTATAGGCTTATAAAATAACATTAGAACATTTTATATGAGACCAGTGAAATAATTCATAAGCTAGGGTCACCGGTCATAATGACCACTTTAATAATTCATATTCTAAGGGGTCAGTGGTCATAAGGACCAGTTAAAAAAAAAACCTTATTTCCAAGGCTGCTCACACCTCCCTTGAAAGCCCCTTCAAGCTAGGAATATGAAAACTCAGTACTTGAATCCTCCTAGCTTCAAGTATGTAAAAGATTCCGCGAGGCTTTGAGTGCAAGACATATAGCGCCATCTACTTTAATACCCATCAACTAATGTATAAGTAAATAGCAGACAACTTTTGGATTTTAATGTTTTTACACAAACTCTTAGCTGTTGTAAAGAAACAATTTTGAACAGAGGCCATCACATTTTCAATTTAAAACTCCGCCGGAAAGTGGCGATAAGCTAGTTCCAAGAATTATCCAAATTCAATAACCGCATCGCCATCTATTGGCTTTAAAATAACTAATATTTTACTTTTCACAAAATGGAAATCTGAACTGACGAAAAAAGCAGACGAGGAAGGTACTTTTAGGTCAAACCTTAGGCGTGACCTCGGTGACCTATGACTTCCCTTTGTTATGATAAATACCATCCTAATAGTTATTTTTAAAGCAGATAGATGGCGGTGCGGTTATTGAATTTGGATTATTCTTGTGACCAAAATTTAAACTAATAAGTTCTTTCTAAGAAACACAACATTAGTGATAGTTTTAATATCTTATTTATACAAAAAGTTTATTTTAATATTCACATTTCTTCGTTAATTTTTTTCTTCCTCATGACAAAGAGTTTCTTTAGCCACCTCTCTTGTTTACCAGTCTGATCGACAAATATCTGAAAACAATCGATAGATTTCTTTAAAAACAACTCTCGCGATTGATTATTGTTTAATTTATTTATTAGTTAAATGAAAAGTCATTACGCTTTCATGAACAAGAAATTCAGGGTTTTGTTTCCAAGATTCCAATTTCTTGATGGAAGCATCCGCTGAATTAGTGTTTAAACCAAGTTTAGGAGCTGATAAACCAAAAATGGCAGACATATGTCCGTCTTTGTCAAAATTGTCTTCAGATTTCTACAAATATAAGAAGAATTTTTATAAGTTTACGTTGAGTTGTCGCGTTTTTAAATTATGCTTTTACCACTGTAACTGTGCTCTTATTTGTGTTTCGACTTGAAACAAATTGTTGTTGCGTGAATGATTGCGCATTGATTTCATCTAGCGCCTGCGCTCTTTTGAGTTGATCATTGATTGTTGGTGTTGAATTTGATAAGGACACATCACCGAGTAAACCCTTTTCTCTCAATTCGGCACTTGCGGTAGCTAAAAATATATTACAGTTAAGTTTAGCTTATTTATTAGCTACTAAATTAAATATTACCGGCGGCTTTAATCGCTTGTTGAACTTTCTGTTTAATAACGTCTCCGTTCTTCTGTTATATATTAAATTAAATTTAGCTTACCAAATGATTTTTGAATGTTAAACAATATATACCTCATTGGGATGTTTATTTTTCAACGATTTATTTCTGTGGAATAAAATATATTAATAATCACTATTAAGTTAATTGTGTTAACATTACGAGTTTAAAATTACTTAGGGGATGTGGATCTTGAACGTCTGTATGGTTTTCGACTTCCCGATCGTGGTCTTCTCCTGGATCTGGAACTAGACCGAGATCTGGATCTCCGATTTGACCGTCCCCTAGATGAACTCCGAGACCTAACAGTGTGTTTTCTGGGACTTTTTGATCTGGAACGGTTTCTTCTGTGAGAACTTCTGGAATTAGATCCGCTTCTTGAACGAGAGCGATGAGTTTTACGTTTTATTCTATCACTACTAGACTCTGAATTGCCTCTGGAATCCGGAGAACTAAAAGGGAGACTTTCTTTAATGTTTGCAATCGCGGTAATTAGCTTTCAACAATCATACCTACTGTTTCTTTTCCGGTCGCGTCTGCGTCGGTAAGAAACCCTTTCGCTATCGGAACTACTGTCTCGTCTAGGCATAATTACGCTCGATTTAGATTAGGCCTTCTCTGAACTGACCGGCCATTTTACTATTTCTTTGTTTAAATCTATAACCATAGATGTCGCTAGTCGCCCGGAGAGCATTTTCTACCAAAAACCTTCCTTTTGAAAGTATAGATGGCGCTAGTGAGCGCTGATATCTTTTAAATATGGCAAAAATTCGAGATTTTATTATTACAACGAGACGCGATAAAAGTGCAAGATTACTCTACAGGTTGTAAATAAATTTTCAAGGAAAAGGAAATACACCTGGTCTTTAAATTGTACACAGAGATACGATTATCACGCGTATTTCACGTGGTATTTAAATAACTTACGAAATTATTAAAAGGCCATTTAAATCCAAACTGTCAAAAACTGGCGGACAGGGAGTGACAAGAAAACCTATTTTTGAGGTCAAACTCGAAAACAAAAATATCGAGAACGAGACGAATGATCCTCTATGGAAAATCCCCGGAGTGAATATAGTCGGCGGCGGAATATAAAGGGCTTCTCTCGACGGTTCGCGCCAAATGAGAGATAGAGGATGGTGCGCGGGAAAGCGTACTCGGGCCGGGAAGGAAGTCTGCGGACGAGAAGGGCGCGGCGGGGAGGGAAGAGGGGCCGGAATAACTCCTCGGGGAAGAGTTGTTTATCTTCGGCGGCCGTGGGCCCGTGACAGACTTGTCGGGGATTGCGCCCGAGGAAGCTCGGGAGCGGCGCGGAGATGCGTGAATGCTCCGAAAACGTCGTGAAACCCGAAGAGCTGCCGTCCCCTCCTCATCCCCTTTCTCTCCTTTTTTCACGGAGGAAAGAGTTTTCGAGACACGCTCCCGGCTTCCCGATAGATTTTTTCATTTTCCCAAAATCCTCTCTAGCTCGGCGGCCGAAAGCTTTCCCCCTCCCCCCCGTTTCGCTTTGCTTTCTGCGTTTTTTTTATTCGGCGAACGGCCAACCTCTCTAGTCTCGGCTGCTGTGTTCGGGGAAACTTATTTTGGTCGCTGTTTTCGTTTCCTTTTGGCCCGTCACGTCTATATTATTTTAGTCGCTTATTTTGATTATATTAAATTTAAGTTATATATTTTATTTTACTATTAACAAAGCTATAGTAGTAAATTTTAAGAATGACACTTACTATTGTTTTAGTCGCTAAATTTTTTGGTCGAGCTTTTATTTCGACACTGATTTGGATTCGCTAATCGCAATCGAACTGAGTAGTATTTGGTCGTTTTGGTAGTAGTATATTTTGGCTTCAGTATATTTTAGACACTAGGAGGCACTGCCCCGAACTAAACCCATCGGCGTAATGAAGGTTTCTAGGACCCGCCCGTGAATCCAGATTTAGGGCCCTTGTCATGAGGGCCAGTTTTTATCAATTTTTTTGGGGGTCCGCCAGTGTCACGCGCTTTGCGGGGTCGTTGTTTACGTCATTGATAGCGTAAATATGGTTATAAATAGTCGGTTATTTTATATATAATTGTCATACTTATCGGTATTATGTTATTTATGATAATAAGTTTATATAACTTACGGTGAAAACAATTTTTAGTTGTTGCTTTAATCTAAAGCGCACCCGAGAAAACCATTCCGGGCTCCAGCAAAGCCTTTATTACCATCGATAACTGTATACGTTCTCGAGTAGAAACTCATTAGTGAGTCTAAACCCGGGACCGGGCCCCAAAAAGCCGCGATTATTTGAGTAGGAAGTCAGGTAAGGGTCCAAACCCGGGTCCCGAAAAAGTTATTATTAGAGATCTCTGTATGTTTTCAGGTAGAAACTCTAAGAAGGATCTAAACCCGGGCCCGAGCCCCTAGAATATAACAATTCCGGGCCAGAAAAAAGAGTAATTATTACTAAAAAGAAGTGTACGTTTTGCGGTAGAAACCCGGACGCCTTAGGCTTCACAGGCCCCGGAAATTTGTACCGACTTCAAAGCATTTATAAACGTAAAACCCTTTTTTCGGCATTAATATTCCGGACCACGTTGCGTCGAGACAAACCCGAATACAATTTATACCTTCCTGAGCAAGGCCACATTTTCCATTCTATAGTCTTTCCATTTTTTTGTCCTTAATAACAAAAGGCCTATAGCGCGGCGAAAGTAATGAACGAAAAGGAGATATAATAAAGTTTCCAAGCCTCGGTCTCCCGCAGTTTCCCCCGCCAGAAAATAGACCATCGTTCGCGAACAAAGGATCGGAGACGCCGGCGTTTTCCGGTAATGATTTATCTATCTCTCTGTCTCTCGCGATGCGCCGCTGTAGGAGAAACTGGACCATTAGATAGGAAAACGCCTACGTTCACTCGATACTCTTTTAGCTGGAGGAAAGACGTAATACTCGCCTAGTGCTACACTGTCGGGTTACTTGGATTGAGGGGGACTTGGCGCTTTCGCGATAGGAGGGGAAGGAACACTCGTCTAGCCCCATATCTCCTCCATCTCGATCAAACTGAGTTGACCGCGTTTCCAGCCGTATTTCTAGAGGCCTCTCGCCCCCCTTTTTGCTTCCCCCTTTTTCTTTCCGTCTGCTTTCTACCCCCCCCCCCCTTCTATCCAGCCGTCATCTTCTTCCGAGCTCTCTGACGAGAATAATTTCCAAGGTTCGCTTTACTCTCCGATCTAGTCTGAAGATGTGTTTAATATTTACATTTTTTGCCATTTTTCCCTGGGTTTTAAGAGGATTTTGGCGATTTTTAGCCCTATGTTAGATATGCATTGTTATGACCGATTATAGGGGAACGGACAAGCTTTTCCAAATATGGCCTTATTTCCGTATCAAAAGATTAACAAGACGTTCAATATACTAACGGTTGTATACTATTGGACCGAATCCCGTTTGACCGAATCTCATTGAACCGAAAAGTATTTTCGTTTATAGCCCAACATGGCGGGATTCAGTTGAATGGGAAATTTAAATCTGGTTCGTTTTCACTTCGGTAGGTTAGTTCAGGTTGGGTTAGGTTAGGTTAGGTTAGTTCATGATGGGTTGCGTTGGGTTAGGTTAGGCTAGGTTATTTTAGGTTGGGTTGGGTTAGGTTAGGTTAGGTTAGTTCAGGTTGGGCTAGGTTAGGTTAGGTTAGTTCAGGTTGGGTTGGGTTAGGTTAGGTTAGGTTAGGTTAGGTTGGGTTAGGTTAGATATGGTAGGCAACTATTTCACGTCGGGTCTTATCAAGGTTATTTTCCAAAATTAAACCCGGAAAATATAAAATTTCAAGGGAAAAGGTCTAAAAATACACGTCGGTACGAAATAATAAATATTTAAGACATAGTTTAGTCCAAATTAGATATAGTATCGTCACGTAACCTACGATATATAAATATGTATCACTAACGGTATATTGAATGAAAACCGCGCAAAACATGGTTTTCGGTCGATTGGAATTCGGTTGAATGGTACATTCGGACGAATGGGATTTCGGTCCAATGGTATACAATCTATACTAACACGTACCTTTTTTCGTCTTGAAAAAACAGCTTTTGGCCCAAAAAGTTGAGCTCTTCTGTTTCCCCTTCCATACAAACTTGTTGAGGTTAACGGTAATAGTTAGTGTAAGGAGCTGTTGGCTCGCGTGGCGTGCGGGGCTTGCCACGACCCTCTTACGCGTTGTAACCCGGCCGCCTGAATTATTGGCTTTATAAGTCGCTTGGTGACTTAGGCCTAAGGTGGTGACATGGGTATATTAGCCTTGAGGATTATTATTATAAACAGCGGCAACCAGGGGGACAAGGGGGTAATGTCACCTTCTAAATTTGCTACAAGCGGACAACACCCATGTTTGCCCCCCCCCCCCTGAAATATTGTGAATTTGTTTATAGAACCATTATGAAAAAGATAAATTTGTCGTTTAAAACTTTTAACAAAAAACTAGCAGCGAATTCAAATTCAGCTTTCGATTTTTCAAATTGAAGTGAAATTTCCAAATCTTTGTCCACTTTTATAATTTTTATAATAGCATATATTGTGGAGCAATGTACCCCCCCAAACTCGAAAACGTTCCTACGCCCCTGCAAATAAATTTTGGTATCTTAAAATTCAAAACATTATCTAATACAAAAAAAAACATAAATTTGGAAATTTTCAGAGTTATATTAATGAATTAATAAAAGGTAGACTAACCCTACTCATTAAAACTAATCTTTAAACTATTAATAAATTACCACTAAATAATAATCAGCTAGGCTAATACCCAAGGCACCACCTTAGGCCTAAGTCATCGAGCGACTATTAAAGCCATTAATTCAGATGGCCGGTTATATTGCGTAGGAGGGTGGTGGCAAGCCCTTCGTACCACGCGAGCCAACAGCTCCCTACTCTAACTATTACCATTAACCTCAACATGTTTTTATGGAAAGAGGAAACCGAAGAACTCGGGGGAAAACCCCTTTAGCCAGCGGGGAGAGAACTTGCAAACTCAACGCGGAAGGAGTGGTTCCTAGTTTTCACCCGTGCCACAAGCTGGGATCGAACCCGGCTCCTCTTGCTGCGTAGAGAAAAGACAGTATTTATAAATAAATACTGTCTTTTCATTACATTCTAGTGGTGGTCTTTTTTATGTTTTAAAGATAATATTAAAGAATATGATTATAATTCAATGTTAAAAATTCACCAATTTTGAAGGAAAAAATTTAATAATTTTCAAATATACACAGACATATTGGTGGTAATTGTACGCCTAATAAAGAAAGTGAATAGATATTACAGTTCAATGGGAACCGAAAATATTTCCAAAGTTCTCTTATTGTGTCAAATAACAATTTCCACTAATTTTAATCGCAGTAAAGCGCGAAATTCTCCCATTATATCCCGTATTAATGAAGATAGGGGGCGCTTTCATTTTTGTTTCGGAGCTGATAACAGGTGTTTGAATGATGGAAAACGGGTGGGATTTAGCTCTCCCTTATCCCGCATCTCATCGCATTGTGACGGGGGGAGGCAACGGTTTCCACCCCTCCCGGCGCCCGTTCCAACCCGCGGCGGAAATTTCTCAATGGATTTCGAACTATTTTCTGCTAGCTCGGTTTTAAATTCGTTTATTTCGTTTTCCTGAGAGAGAGAGAGAAGCCGTGGAATTACGTTTTGCATAAAAGATGCGAGAGGATTTTCTGGCTGTTGTTTGCATGTCGCTATATTCCTAGATGAGATGATGAGGATGGAGAGAAAGATGCGAGGAGGGCTGTAATGCTATTTCATTTTCTTTCTTCGCCTCGTTTTTTTTGGGGGGATTGTGGCTGGTTTGTTTGATGTGGGAAAACTCTGCCAATTTCTGGCTATAGTTTGATTATTTTAATTGGTTAGGATGTTTGGTTGCGTTCGTATTATTTTTGTACATTCTTGTGTATTTTCTATAAGTTTTAATTGACTATAAATTCTAGTGTTGTAAGTCCGAAAATTTTCCGCGGAAAATGAGCGGAACATTTTCAGTTTTTTTCCGAAAAAAATAAAAAAAAGTTTTAATTCCATGAGTAGTCTAATATTGTTTGCAAATTTAAATAAAGCGGCATTTTTGCCTCATTTTTTCGAATCTTAAAGTTAAACTAAACCTCTAGACTAGCTTTAAACTGATTAACAATGTAACACGTTTAATGTTTTGTAGTATGTTTACTGATATTAGACATTTTAGATAAAAAGGAAAAAAAATTAAAAACCTTGAAAAAGTAATTTATGTTTCAATTTTTTATTTTTCCGATTTGCGGAAAATTGTCCGCATTTTGTTTTTCCGATTTGCGGAAAATATTCCGCATTTTGTTTTTCCGATTTGCGGAAAATATTCCGCATTTTATTTTTCCGATTTGCGGAAAATTGTCCGCATTTTGTTTTTCCGATTTGCGGAAAATATTCCGCATTTTGTTTTTCCGATTTGCGGAAAATATTCCGCATTTTATTTTTCCGATTTGCGGAAAATTTTCCGCATTTTGTTTTTCCGATTTGCGGAAAATATTCCGCATTTTATTTTTCCGATTTGCGGAAAATTTTCCGCATTTTATTTTTCCGGAAAATTAACAACCCTATTTTTATTTTGGTTTCATCTTAAAAGTATTGAGATCATAGAGCTGGATGATATGTACCTGACCAGTACCCTGACTGGGGTTAAGCCGATACAAATGACCGGGGCCCGTGCAGATTAGGGGCCCGTGCAGATTAGGGGCCCGAGCAGCCTAGGGGCCCGAGTTCGAACAAACGAGCTATACTTTTCACGGGTATCTCCGAAAAGGTATAGCTATCTCCAGTAGTAACAGCTGCCTCTATTTCCATGAAACCTGGTGACAGAAACGCGAAATTCGTTGACCGCATCCTTTTAAAAGATTGTTGGCGTCACCCTGGATAGAGGGAAATCAGAATGACGTCATAAGTCGTCACGAGTGTAGTAGTTAACGAAGGGAAGGGGGGGGTGGCATTAGTCGCGCAGAAACGGGCCGCGGTATGGTGACTCGGAATCATTATATCAAACTAGTCCTATCCGTCGTGTACATCCCCGGCGGCGCTTTCCGCTCCCGCGCGACGGGCTTCTCCCTCTGGCCGCGGCGTGGGCGTGTGGGCGCTGTAAGTGCGCGAGTGGAACAGCTTGCGGCCCGTTAATAAGATCAGCGCCAGCGCCGGGAAACGTCTCTCGCGCCGACATTAATAAACGGACGCCCGGAGATGGCGCGCGGGTAGCGACGGCGGGGTCAAAGGTCGCGCGTTTCCGCGACAAGGACCTTTTCGTACTCCCTCCTCCTCGCTAAAGAGACGGACTCGGATATATGTCCTTTTTCACTGAAAATTCCTAAATGTTTTGGTTCTTAATCATTTCCGCGTATTATACATACCATAAGTAACGTAATAAGTTAATAACGTAAGTGCGAAAATGTCCGTAGCGTAAATAACTGGCCCTGTAGGTACTACGCGTTGCAAGTTCTCTCTCCACTGGTTTGAGGGGTTTTCCCCGAGCTCTTCGGTTTCTCCTTCTATAAAAACTTTTCGAGGTTAACGGTAATTAGTGCTCGGCATTCGATTAATTTTATTTAAATAATATTTATTTAAACAACCAATAGTTGAATAAAAATTGTAAAATGTTTAAATAATCGAAAGTGAATAAGCCTATTATTTAAATAAAACAAACAATTATTTAAATAAATACCACTTTTATTCAAATAAATGCTTGGTTGAGTAAAAAACATAATTAAATAAGTTAAAATTATATTCTTTTTACCAACGTTTTTTAAATAAATCGGAAAATTTGTGGATAATGAATAAACAATTCCGAGCACTAACGGTAATAGTGAGTGTAGGGAGTTGTTAGCTCGCGTGGCTTGCGGGGCTTGCCACCACCCTCCTACGCATTGTAACCCGGCCACCTGAATTCATGGCCTTAAAAGTCGTTCGATGACTTAGGTCTATGGTGGTGCCTCGGCCGGGTATTAGCCTAGCTGATTATTAACAATACGCTTAAGTTTTTGGAATTTTTTTGTACTTTCAGTGGTGGGAGCAAAGTTTGCAATATTTACATTTACATTTTCTTTGGATACACTGCAAATCTTTATGACATCTGAAGAGCGCCTAAAAACATCGGTTGAACATATAAAATGCCTACATATGTCTTACAGATGTTCCTTACGTATGACTTAGATGCTATTTACTTATTTACAAATGCAATACAGATGTTCAACGTGTACTCTAAGTGGTCTAATCCGTACTCTTTATGTCCATAGGACATCTGTTGAACATGGAACATCTATGTTGCATCTAAAGGGTCGTTTAAGGAGCGCCTGTGTTACATATTAATACCAAATAACCTATTTCTTGCCCTCTTGTTGAGATAGCTGACAGCGGTTTTCAAAAAGTAACGGTTAGGTCGTAGTAATATCGGACTTTGCCAGAAATTGCCATGCAGATAAAATTATCATCACAACAAATAAGTAAGTAGAATTTCATAATAATTAAGTAATACTTAAATAAATAATGAAGTCATTAAAGATGAGTAAATATATGTATTGTATTTTTCATATAAACAAATGGCCTAGGCTTAACTAAATACAAGTTTAAAAAAATGGCACACCTATAATAGTATTTTCACCCTCACTTACCCAATACTGACTAATTATACTTAGAGCAATAATAAGGGTGGTTAAATAATTTTGGATTAAATAGTTTTATTTCTGTGGGAAATTGGCATGAATTAAAGTAATCGCGTTGAACAGAGGTACAGTGTTTTCAAGTTGCTTTTAAATATATTTGAAAATAGGCATTGTTTTCACTCATTGATTATGGTAGAGGATGGACAATTTTCATTTAGGTAGTTTTTTCAAATTTGAATTTGAAATTTTAATACCCTGCACCTGAAGTCTGAAACGCTTTGTAGGTTAAAAATAAAGTGGTTAAAATTTTTTGGGTTCAATAGTTGTATTTCTGGGTGAAACATTTGCATTTATTAAAGTTATCGTGTTTAACGGAGCTTGTTTTCAGAATTAAATGTAAGCGAAGATTATGGTAGGATATAAAAAAAATTGCCTAAATGAAAATTTTCTAAATTTGAGTTTTAAATTTTGATATTCTGCACAATATATTATCATTTATTTAAAACTCAAATTTGAAAAAGTGGTCTAAATGAAAATTTTCCATTTTTTACCATAACCAATTGGTGAACACAGTCTAACAATTCCTATGTTCAACTATATTTAAAGTCAACTTCACTTACATTTAATTCTCAAAACACTGAAGCACCGTTCAACACGATACCTTTTAATAAATGCAAATTTTTACCAAGAAATACAACTATTGAAGCCAAAAATATTTAGCCACTTTATTTTTAACCTACACAGCCTGTCAGACTTGGGGAAGGTTGTTTTTACTGAGGGTTCAATCACATTTGAAAAAAATTGCTTGAGATTTAAATAAATGGTTATAGGGTGCAGGATATTAAAATTTCAAACTCAAATTTAAAAAAACTACATAAATGAAAATTTCCCATCTCCTACCATTATCAATAAGTTAACACAGACCGATAATGATTATTTTTAAATATATTTAAAGCTAATTTACATTAGGTTTAATTATCAAAACACTGAAGTTTGTTCAATGCATAACCGTTAATTTATGCAAATTTTTCACACCGAAGCAGAATTATTGAACTCAAAAACAATTTCACTATTTTCATTTTAACCTACACAGCGATTCAGACTTGGGGAAGGTGGTTTTTAGTGAGGGTTCATTCACATTTGAAAAAAAATTACTTGAGATTTTAAATAAGTGATATAGGGTGCAGAGTGTTAAAATCTCAACAAAGCTCAAGCTTTTTGTTTCAAATGTAATTGAACCCGAGGGGTTAACCACTTTTGAAATTAGGTGTACAAATCAGCAGTGAAATCACTTCAAATCAGTAGCTTTCATAATGTTAAATCAAAAGTGAAATCACATAAAATCTGAAATCAGGTGTACAAAATTTTGCAACAGTGAATATACCATCAATTGAACCCTCATTAAAAACAACCTTCTCCAAGTCTGACTAGCTGTGTAGGTTAAAAAATAAAGTGGTAACATATATTTGGTGAAAAATGTGCATTAAAGTTTTGTGTTGAACTTGCAGATTCATAGTTTCCAGAATTAAATGAAAAGGTAGTTGTTATTAAATATAGTTGAAAATAGGCATTGTTATTTTATGTTCACCCATTGTTTATGGTAGGAGATGTGATAACCTTTATATATACAAATTTGAACCCAGAATCGCAATTATTGAACCCAAATATATTTAACCACTTTTTTTTTTCACCAACTATAAGCTTCAGTGTTTATAGCCTGTAATTTAAGGGAAATTGCCTTTAAATATAGTTCTTTATTAGTCTGTTATCACCTATTGTGTAAGGCACCATTTAAAAAAAAAATTATTTTGATTTTTTTTATTTTGAAATTTTAGCAGTTATTTAAATCTTTTCTCTATTTTTTGCAATTGCATTTAATCATAACTGTTGGAAGACAAAAAACCCGCCTTAAACCCTAATGGTTAAGGTTCATTTATTAAAATTATTTTATTGTTTAGCTGCAGTACACTCAAAGAAGACATTGAATCGAGATTGAAAAATGTTAGACTATTAGAATTTGTATAATGTTATATGAACTACTTAATTTTAAATAGCCAGAAAATTACATTATGTTGAAATTAAAAAAAGTAAATGTGATTGATGTTAACCAATGTTAGCATTGTAATTTAGCCACTGTAAAAATTGTGAATCTAGTTTTAGTAAATTTTGTTAACTTAAGCTGTTTTAATTCTATATAGCTGTACCACGTCTTTGAAATAAATTAGTTCATTCAATAATTTACTTTTATATATTTATATACTGTACAATTAACAACTTGTTTACTGTAATTAACACAGATTCAATGTTTACAATAAAAAAGTTGTGTAACATTTACAACTTCTATGTTTGCATTTCTGCAACCTTTGCTTCTGTAAAATTTACAGAAAAGGTGTAAAGCTTTTGGACAAACAAAGTTAATTTTTAGATAGACAAAGGTGTGGTAATAATTACATCTTTTTTCTGTAATTTTTACAGAATCAAATCTGTACAATAAATCAAGTTGTTGTAAAAGTTACAAAACGTTTGTAAAATTTACTACACATGTTCTGTGAAAAGTGCTTTTAGTTTTTACTGTAAAAAATACAACCCTTTTACTGTTATCCAAAAAAAAACCAAAATAAATGGTAAGATTTACAGAAATATTCTGGCACGAAGTGCTTCCAGATATTTTCTGTAATTTTAACAGAACTTTGTTCTCTGTGTATTTTTGTTTACTATCTGTGAGCCTATTGTCGTTAAATATCTGGACGACTATTGATAAATTTGAGCAAGTGTTTTCTATATGTTCATTTGATGTGTCTTCAATTTTTTCGGTCGATGCCAGATGTTATTTAGGCGTAACATATGCTCTAATTTTGTTACGATCTCGTTCCATAGATGTTACAATAGAACATCTGCAGAAGCACGTAAATTGCACTTAGAGTGCAACTGGAGTACATATATGTTACACATAATTGCATCTTCTGAACACTAAAAGTGCATATGTTCATGTGTTAAACAGGTGTCAGGTGCTCTAATTTTGTTACGGTCTCGTTCTATAGATGTTACAATATGACACAGGCAGAGCACCTAAAATGCCTTTAGAGCACATCAGGAGTACATCTACCGTGCACATAATTGCATCTGATGAACACTAAAAGTCCATATATGCAAGTGTTTAACATGTGTCAGGTGCTCTAATTTTGTTACGCTCTTTAGGTGTTTTTTAAACGTGCTGTAGGTGTCATAAAGATTTGCAGTGTAGGGAATAATTATAATCAAGTAAAAGTCTTTTAATTAATATGAAGATTAAATTATAAGAGTTATGATCGCGGTTTTGGATTTCGCTTGTGACCACACAGTTGCTCGATCCAAGAAAAGACCATTTCAATGACGTCTTCAGTGCATTGCGGGATGGCCAAAGATAAGCAATAGATCCTTCTATAAAAAAAGACTTTAAAGCTATTGCTGTAGGACTGGAAACTCTCATTATTCTTTGGGAATTTAGCTTGATAGAACCAGTGTTGCATGTTTGCCAGTCAAAATATAATAATGAGCCGCCCTGGTTCATGAAAAATCGGACCAAACCTTCAGCCTCTCTATATACAAAAGTAAATAACCATATAAGTAGTATCTTATAGAACGGTCTATTAATTTAAAAACCTATAAAAGGCCGACTACATAAATATTCGGTTTACTCTGTCTTTCACTAGAAGTCGGCTGACTGCAATACACATGTGCCATGCAGTCAGCCGACTTCCAGTGAAAGATAGAGTAAAGCGAAGATTTATGTAGTCGGCCTTTAAACTGCCAATAAAACAGTTAGGATGACCTAAAAAAGAAATTAACACGACGAAATAAAAAAGTAAGTTTTTAAGTAAATACATAAATAAGTATTTAAAAAATCGTGACAAATTAAACTGGTGAAATTTTGAATCTTTGTCGAAATAGCAAAGCATTTGGTGGTTGTACGTGTCCAATTTATCTGAAACAATACATTGGTAAACATATTATGGGGGTTGCTATCATAAACGCACAATTTGTGGTGCCACTTGGTCAAAAAGGTAAAAGGGGTAGACCAGCTAATGCTACGAAAGCTCTTTTAATACAATAAATTTAATACTATTTTAAAAATTAAATAAATATAGATTTTTTAAATTTGGTCGTTTTAATTACTTTTCTTACGTCACCGTAACTATTTTTTTTGACCAATTAATAGTTTTTTAATTTCAATGCTTTTTTTGGGCATTTTAGTTTATTGTTTGGGCAACTTAAATGCTAGACTTAAAAAAAACGGCTTCAATATTCCTCAGTACAAAATGAAAAAGATAATTTCTTTAAGAAAATACAAAGTTTACAATTAAAATCATTTTTTAGGGTATGCTATTAAATAGTAGGCTGCAACAAGCGCAAAACCAAGCAGCAGGGAAACGTGGACATTAAGGTTTGGGTTCGTGTGATAGGTAAAAAAAGGAGTTTGTAAACAAATCGAGGTAACCAGCGTAAAAAAGCGAATCTAAAAAGTATTTAAAGTCCCTGCTGCTTGGTTTTTCGCTTGTTGCAGCCTACTTCCAGGGGCTAGTAGGCCACACTTTGAAGCTCTCATCGTAGGAAAATGGGGGAAAACAGGCATACTTTTCAACTTACCCCCTACAACTCCTTAACATTTTTGCATAACCTAATGAAACGCTCTGTTTGATATTTATATTTCATTATGGAAATATGCTGGTTATACCCAAAATGAACTTGATGAAACCTTAGTTATGGCGCCATCTCGGTTTAGTCCTCTGCACAGAGTCCCCTAGTGTCTAAAAATGCCCAATCCGAAATATACCATTCAGTTCGATTGCGAGAATGGCAGTATCGAAATAAAAGCATTTTTCCGGCAATTACCATTAACTAGAATAGAAAATGTCATACTTATTGTTTATATGTTCCTTATGGTATTAACTATATCGGGAAAATCGTAGAAATACGAAATTAAAATTTTGTACTCCATGGTGGTTTTTAAATGTTTGTTTCCCTGTATGTAATATGCAAATTGGTTTACCAAACCAATTTGCATACTACATACAGGGAAACAAACATTTAAAAACCACCATGGAGTACAAAATTTTAATTTCGTATTTCTACGCTAGATGACACCAGCGTTTATATTTTGGCGCAAAATTTAAAAAAAAATATTTAATTACTATATTTATTATATAATTATAATAATTTAAGTGCTATTTCAAGCTGAAAGTTTATATAAAATATTTCAGAAAATATAGTTATACAAAATTTTAGATTATAAATAACCATAATTTAAATTAGACTCGCGGGTATTATAATTTTTGATATTTCTGATTGTGAACTGATGGCGCCATCTACTAACAAGTAGATTATTAAACATTTACACACAATGGTGGTACCCCTGTAAAATGGTCTTCTCGCTTCTTTTATGCGTATTGGTGTAATACACCACTACGCAATCGAAAAACGGTTGCTAACCAGAGTTACGACTAGCGCCAATCAGCACAGGCTTCTGTTAAATCAAGCGCCAGCATTTTGAAAGGTGTAAGATAATATTTTTTTTCTCAAATACGGCCTCCATTCTAAGCTTCTAATAGTTCTAAAAATTCTTTTGTGTTTCCGTTAAAGTAAGCTACTCCTAGCCTAGCTGGGATACGCGTGAACGAATTGGACAAGTCGAGACATTTCTAAAGCCAAAGGCCAGAGCTGCAACTTTTCTGTCCCACACCAAATATCTGAGGTTATATTCCCTTTAAGAATTAAAAGGTTTTCTAATTAGTGCCAAATTAACAACTTTATTCCCTCTTGCAAATGCATTGATATTTGAGCTGTAAATATTGCAAATAAATAAATAATTAGTCCTATCCATCCTGTTGTTTTATTTTAGTTTTCTAAATATTTATAATTTTTTTGCCAAACTTATTCTATCGAAATTATTGTATATAATAGGTTTTTTAGGCGGTGCGAATAGTTGATTTTATAAAATAAAAAGTGGTCTTGCCCAACTTGATAAAATATTGCTCTTACGTCACAAGACACAGCTTTATTAGTATATTTTGCGCACGAGCGATTTGCACGCGCGCTAGAAAAACCTTTATTCCTCTGGCGACTGTAGCGCGCGCTCGTAGGCTTGTGAAAGTAAGAGACTGTGACGTAAGAGCCACATTTAAACAAGAAGGCTACGTTACTTTATAAAAAGAACTATTTAAAGGCCTGTAAAGTCTCAGCGCGAGATGGCGCCACGTATATCAAAATTCTGGAGAAGGTTTACCAAAGGCGTGCAAGTCTCGATGGACTTAAATATTAGACATATTTTTATTATAATTGACTGATATCTTTGTTGTTACAAAACGAAAATGAATAAAATAAAAATTACATCTTCCCATTCCACACGAGAAAAAATGCTTGCGTGTGGAAGGGAGAGTTATGTAATAGCACATGTTTTTGCCTTCGATAAGACACATAATTAATTGTTATGTTATTACCGTATTTTAACGCATAATAAAATAATAATAATAATAATCAGCTAGGCTAATACCCAAGGCACCACCTTAGGCCCAAGTCATCAAGCGACTTATTATGCCCGCCTACTTAGATAGCCCGTGGCTTTCAATACGTAGGAGAACAACAGTAGGCCAGCAGTGGCAAAACAAACTTAACACGTTTCGACAGTTTGTAGATAAGGAAATAAAAGAATTATACATAACATCGGCTGATGTACATAAGAAACGAAATAATTTTTATTCAAAACCTAAGAAATTGTACAGTTCGTCGTAACCATAAGATATTAACAATTGTTTTTATTTAACTATCTAGAGTATTGTACAGTTTAGGTCCCAAAAATTGGGAATTATTTTGCCCAATAGATTTGAAAGGGGAACGGTCAAGCTTTAACCAGTTAGATAGCCCTATAGCCCATTAAAAACTAAAATTTATAGCGAAAATCACATCAAAAAATATTGAGTGGTTAATTTTTAATAAAATAAAGAAATTTCGGGAAATCGCCGCGACACCTAGTGAGAAGTCGGTGAGACAGAAAAACAACGCAAAAAATATGTTTTGCACGTGAGGCGCGTTCCAGTTATAAGAGACCTAAGCCTAAATTGCGCGATTTTAAAAGTTAGGATAGTTCGCGAATCGCTCATACGGGATTAGGGGCGCTGGCGGCAGCCCCTAAGATGGCGGCGAAAATTCAAACCCAAACACCTGGCGTTTTTTTTCGTTTCAACTTTTTGGGCCAAAAGCAATTTTTCAAGACAAAAAAAGATACGTGTTAGTATATTGAACGTCTTGTTAATCTTTTGATACGGAAATAAGGCCATATTTGTAAAAGCTTGGCCGTAGTCGATATATCGTCTGTATCCATATCGGGTCGGGGTCCGGCTCTTGTAACCCGTAAGGGTGGTGGCGCACTGGGAGATGTTAGCTCCGTCCAAAGGGTCCTATCTCCGACCTCCGACTTCGGTCAGGTGTGGGCTGGATACTGGGCTTCGGCCCAGGCTAATGGAGAGGGGCCGGGCAACCTGGCCGCCTCGGCGGATTGAGTAGCCTGCTGTGGGGCTGCGGGCCTCCGTATGAGGGCACGGCGGACCCATCTCCCGGCCTTTTGGGCTCCCACCGGGATCTCCGGTGCCAGCTGTGCCGGGTTATGCGGGCTGCTGTGTGCCCGCCGTTCCCCTTTAGGAGCTCTCTCCAAAGGGCTTGGCTCCCTGCCTTTGTAGGTGGGGTGTCGGCCGGAGTTGCTAGAGCATCCGTTCTCTCTCCCACTGCTGTGTGCGAAGTGGCGGGCTGGTCGTCCCATTGTTGCACCTTCTGCTGGGTTGAGCGGCTTGCGTCGAGGGTGCGACCATCAGTAGTGGGGTTCTGCTACCCATGCTGGTTTTGTCAACTGTCCGGGCTTGTGGACGCTGGCGTAGGGCATTCTGATGGTAGGCCTCCGGTGGTGTGGTTCTCTTTACCGGTACACCGGGCTATAAATTCTGACAACATGTATCCATATCGGTGCATCCCTAAACCCTAGGAGCAACAAACACAGCAACCCGTCAAAAGTCGTGGTTTTTCTTGCGTACAATTTTCATTGGTTAGACGCTTTAGCGCCTGCTGCCGTCGGGAGGGGAAAATTCGTAAATTGTCTCCCCCCCTTTCCGTAAAACGTTCAGCGTAAAGGTTCGTCCAATGAAAATTGTACACAACACTGAGTTAGCGTGTTTAAAGGCTCACTGCGTTCTCCTTGTGTTTGTTGCGTCAACATCCTCCCGATCTTTCCATTCTGCTCTGGCTCTCTCGACTCGCGCGTTGCCCCGGTAACGCTTATCTTCGTCTCATCTTCTCCGTGAGTCTCCCCATTTCTATATATATACTTTGGCAACTCAAGCACTCGCCGAGTGAAATATGAGAATTTATCCGCAGAGGAAAAGATGAGATGTGAGCTGGATTATTATTTCATACTTGAAGAGATTCCGGCACAGCTCGTATATAGTTATCACGCTGAAATTTTAATCGCTGATTTTTTGATGGTCGAAATGATTCATGTTTGATAGCCAAGTGGTGGAAATATTTAATAAATAATGTGTTTGATCGGAATAAAAATTGGTTTTTCCAAGACAGTCGTGGAATATGTAATAACCGGTACTGGTTAAGGGGTTTCCCCCCGAGTTCTTCGGTTTCTTATTTCCATAATGACTTGTAGAAGTTAATGGTAATAGTGAGTGTAGTCACGTGGCATGAAGGGCTTTCCACCACCCTCCTACGCATTGTAACCCAGCCACCTGAATTAAATTAAATTATTAACTAAATTAATGTATAAAAAGCGTATAATTTTATAAAAAGTGTTCTTCATACATGTTAAATTGCAGGTAATAAGAAAAAATCATTAGAAACCGATTTTTAAATACCCGAAATTTTACGAGATGTCGCCAACAGTCTATAAAGTATAAGTTTTTTAATAATCTAAAAACTGCGAAAACATCGTGTTTGCTTTTTATGGGGAATTTTTATTTATAGTTTTTTTTATTATAAATCATCGTTATAAAATAGTGTTCGAAGTTATTTAATTCCCTTTATGGTAAAACTTTTAAATTAAGACACGTATCGCTTGTATTAATTAAAAAAAATTGTCTCCAATGTGATGCAGCTTTTTGAAGAGCGCGCCATCTCACGGCAAGTACAGGCAGTTTTGAAGGTACAAAGACGGGCACGCGCGATAATATAAAATGCATTGTAGAATCTGGCTCGAGCCTGTCTTTTTTATTTTTATTTCGTTAAATGAAGAATTTTCAAACGCTATTTTCTGTTTGCTGTAAAAAAAGCCACCTCCTTTTTGAGGCACCTTTTTTCGAGGTTGATGCGAGTCCTTCTTGGGGTAGGTAGTCTGTGCTCTATGTAACCTGAAAATGCTAATTCTTAACTGACAGGAGGGCGCCCCATAAATCCTACCAGCGATTTTTTTTAAATATTATTGGAATTATAGGAAATTTCATAGAAAATATAGGAATTTATAGGAACATTTTTAGCCAAAAATTAGGAATTTATAGGAACATTTTTAGCCAAAAATTAGGAATTTACAGGAACATTTTAGCTAAAAATAGGAATTTATAGGAACATTTTATCTAAAAATAGGATTTAATACGAAAATTTTTGAAAAAATAGGAAATTATAGGAGTATATTGAAATTATAGGAATTGATAGGAATTCTGGGAGCCCAACCGTTGAGGGTTTCGGGAACACCGGACCTAAGCAAGAGCTAAGCTCTATTTAGAAGGCAAATTTTTCCCACACGTTAAGGCTGTTTTCTAATACATTATTTTTAAAATTATAGGAATTTCTGGATATAGCTATAGAAAAACTAGAAAATTTCGAAAAAATAGGAATTTATAGGAACAATTTTGAGAAAATAGGAAATTATAGGAGCATATTGAAATCATAGGAATTTATAGGAATTATAGGAACTCTGTGAGCCCTGTACCAACGTTTGGGAGTGCATTTTGGATTTTTTAATTATCCTGAAATTTATTACAGGAAGCGTAGAATTTGAAATTTCGAGAATCACTCATCATATTTAGCTAGCATTAATAGATGAAATTCTTCCTATGGGCTCCCAAAAATAAAAACTAAAAGCCCCTGCTGACAGACAGACAACACTATCTCAGCAGCCTGCCAAAAACTATTTCTTGGTCGCTCTTAAAGTAAGATGGAAGTTTTTTGCCGGCTTCTTCGGAGGCTGTACCTTCTAGCTCCAAAATAGACGCGCTAGATCAGTGCGGGATACAACGACGGGATTAGTAGATTCTCCGTCCCGGACGGTGGAGCCTCCAATCGGGAAACGAAGGAAGCTTTTCCGGCGTCCGCGAACTTAAGCCTAAGACTCAGCCGACACTTTGAAGACGCCGATTTAACCCTATTCCGCGGCTCGCTTCGATTGCCAACTAAGCTACGTCATTTAAACTCCCCTCGCTAAAAGCCAAACCCGCCATTCCCCGGAAAATCTCTCTCTCTCATTTTCCAGAGAAATTTGGAATCGCCGCGGAAATAGTTCACTTCTCTCTATATCCTTAATTCGGGAGCCAGTGATGCTTGGACATCTTAGACTACAGCCGCGAATCTTGGCTGTATAAAGTTTCCAATAACAGATTATTTAACTCGATTAATTTGATACGTATTAAACCAAGTACATATTTAGGTTCCTAAGAATGCTCGAGACAACTGTTTATCTAATACTTAGGCCAGACTGAGAAACACAGCTCAAATTGAAAATTTACTTATAATATTTTTCTTGACAAACTTATTGTGAATCTATCAATTATTTTGATATTTATTAAATTAAATTAAATTATGCAATTAAAGTTGGTCGAACTAAATTAAGAATAAAATCGATCTTTTCCGTAATTAATTATACAAATTTTTCTCGAAGGTTCAGTAAAACGTGCTTACGACTGCTAACTAGATATATGAAAAAACGTGGGATTGCAGCTTATAGCTCCGGTGCTAAACTGTTATATCTACAATCCGCCCCATTTCAGACTCCATCTTGTTTTTAAGAAACATTATTCTGTAGTATTTTTGCATAAATTAATTATTATAAATATATTAATGTTAAATACGGTATATTTAAATATATATATATATATATATATACATATATATATATTAATTACATCTCAATCATATTATTTTGTAGTTTTTGATATAAAATTTAATATTAATCATTAATAATTTATATTATGAAAGATACAAATCTTAGATGTAACATTCTTCATAAACTATTTTCAAAAAGTATATTTAGAAGTAATTAGAAATTTGAGAAAATTGGTATTTGTGAAAATGGCAATAATACTTTCGATTTAATTCAATATTGCCGCGTTCACACTAGACACTTTGGAACCGTTTAAAACGGTTTCAAAAGATCGAATTGTAAAATTTTGATATCGAACGTATTTATCGTATGGTTATTAATACAGTTGACACCGAAAATGTTCAATTTTATCATTCAAAACCGTTTAAAAACGGTTCCAAAGTGTCTAGTGTGAACACGGCTAATATGATGCTATCTAATTCATAACCAAAATAAATAAATAAATGGATTTGGTAGAAAGACGTGGAAATAAGCTCTCCCCGCGCGAAAATCTGTTCTTGGCTTATACAATTAACGACAATTAAGAAAATGTAGATCTTAGTTTAAGAGAAAAAGATTGGTAGGTAAACTCAATACTTTCTCGGTAACCTAAATAGGTTCTTGTCTAAACATAAACAACGCGGTCTAAAAAAAGAACTAATAAATAAGGAGAGAGAGAGAGAATTAAGCTCCTTCTAGATTTGTCTAAAAAAGCTGGAAGCGTCGGCGGCGGTTCTTTTCCGCCAAAGAAAAGGACCCGAAAAGAAATAAAACCCGGAAAACTAGTTCGAGATTTTTTATCTCTTTTTTCGTTTTTCGTACGAGCGTCTATATACTCGTCGACGGCCGCGCGCGCCTGCATGTATATTGTATATTTCCACTTTCAACCCCGATGAGACGGCACCGGGAGGGGGATATAGAAAGTCCTTCCCTCCCCCGCTCGCACTTACCCGCTTTTCGCGAACGGGAAAGAAGATAAAATGGAAGATGTAGGGTGCGCGGGAAACAGCGGATGGGGGGGGGGGGTGGATTGGCTCGGTGCCAAGTTTTCCGTACTTCGCGATGATATAACGAACGGAACCCGAAGAAAAAATTACGAAAAATATATTCATGTTAAGAAAAAAACCAACGCTGGTTTCTCTTTTTACTATTTTTTTTTTATACGTGCGGTGTTTTTTTTTATTATTTTCGCGAAGGAAAAAGAAATAGATATTTTAAATGACGTGTTTTAAAATGTCTTTGTTTGTGTAGATTTATATTCAATATGTAAAATGTTTCTTTCCAGTTGAATATTTCTTTATGATAAAAGTGTAATTGGTAATTATAAGGTCTAAGGACTATTTTTTCTTATCTTTAGTAGTAGTACTATTTTGGGCCGGATCCGTTCTTGGCTATTTTCATCTTGGGATTTTTCTAGCCCGATATTTTAAAAATTTACTCCCCAGCTATTTTTGAAATTTACCCACCTGATAGCTCTCAAATTTACCCACCTGCTCTTTTTGAAATTTACCCACCTGATAACTCTCAAATTTACCCACCTGCTCTTTTTGAAATTTACCCACCTGATAACTCTCAAATTTACCCACCTGCTCTTTTTGAAATTTACCCACCTGCTATTTTTGAAATTTACCCACCTGATAACTTTAAAATTTACCCACCTGATAACTCTCAAAATTACCCACCTGATAACTCTCAAATTTACCCACCTGATAACTCTCAAATTTACCCACCTGATAACTCTCAAATTTACCCACCTGATAACTCTCAAATTTATCAGTCTGACAAGGGCGTATCCAGGATTTTATTTCAGGGGGGGGTTTGAGGGAAAATTTCAAGGGGATGGGTGCTGACGGAAGTTTCACTGATTTTTATTAGGCACCCCCCCCCATTCATCAGCATTTCGGGGGGGGGGTTGAACCCCCCCCCCTTAAATACGCCCTTGCAGTCTGATATTTTTTGACCTTCACGATAATTTTGGGAATTTTAAAAGTCGGATATTCTTTAAATTCCACAGTTCTAAATTTTTCCAGTGTGATATTGTTATGACCAGCCCAATAATTGTTTAATTTTACAAGGGTAACAATTTTTGATCCACGCCATAATTGTTTTTAATTTTACCAGTTGGATATTTTTTCCAGTTAAAACTCTTCATATTATCCAGTCGACAATTTTTCCAAATTTAAAGTGAATATAACCTCAGGTTTTAGGTGTGGAACACCAAACTTCAACCATGTCCCGCTCCTTCCTTTGACTTTAGATATTTTTGGCGCTGTTTAGTGACTTCACAATACACAGGGCATTACGACGTATCCATCAAAAGTTACATAATTACCAAACGGGTGGTTAATTTACGATTGGAAATTAATCAATTATAGGAACACGTAGGCCTACCACCAGGATATTTGCGTGGCGGGAAGTAAACTTAAAGGAAAACATGCGGAAGAAATACTAGGCCTTTAAGATGTAAGTTTTGGTTTTACATTTTTAACATAACATATTTGCGCACAGTCGCCCTAATCTACTTCCTGACCAACGCACGATCCCTTTCTGAGGGAAAATTTACAGTGCAATTTTTATCCCAGTAATTATAAAATATATCAAATAGAGAAAGGCTGAGTAAAATCTCTTCGTTTAAAAGCTCTTTCTCTCTCCAAACACGCTGATGATACTTCCAGAGCCGAGAGCGTCACCTCTGCGCCCCCCCCCCCGCGGTCCTTCCCAGATGATTTCGGCAGCTGACTTCGACCGGAGGGGGCAGTCACGGCCCGGGGGGGGGGGGGGGAAGCAAACGGCCCGCGAAAATGGTCAACCGCCCGATCTTCGCGAGCCCGCGACGGTATATCACAGCCGGTCATCAAACGATGCGAAGACGCCGAACTCTATAGAAGGCTTGAATTTCCTGGCTACGAGCCTACGACTCTAGCCTCTTTTCTAAATTCACCTCTTTAGCAACAAGGGGCGTTTCCTTCAGGACCATTTACATTTTGATCGGGGCTCGTTCACAAATTGCGTTAGGGAAGAACGCTGTTCTATAAATTCACCTCTTTAGCAACTAGGGGCGTTTACTACGGGGCAATTAACACTTCGATTGGACGTCGTTTATAAATTACGTTACTCAATACGACTTTTTTCTAAAATTGACTAGGGGCGTTTCTTACAGGATAATTTACATTTTGATCGCGGGGTCGTTCGTAAATTACGTTTCGGAAGAACGCTCTTCTATAAATTCATCTATTTAGCCGGCCTGATACTGACAAGGAGACTACCCGAGGTGGTTATCACCGATTTTGTTGAAACTCGGGGATTGGGTAGACCTTATGATAGTATGAAAATTGCCAAGGGGAAAAGTTGCAATGGGCTTTAGTTTTCCCATGGCAACCGAAAATGTTTTTGATCTCTCAAAACAAAAAATCTCCATTTAAAAAAGCATGCGATTCTCTCGGTTTCACAGAAAATTCGAAAAAATTAAATTTTCAAAACTTAACCAAAAAGATGAATTTGACCTATTTTGAGTAAAATTGATCAAGTTTGGTTAAATTTTAACAAAATGGAAAGGGGGTGTAATCAGTCCTGATTTAGAAACCAGGGTCGTTTCCTTCAGGACCATTTACATTTTGATCAGGCGGTCGTCAGCCAACAAAAATTATGTTACGGAAAAACCCTCTTTTATAAATTCACCTCTTAAAGGGGAACGGTCAAGCTTTAACCACTTAGATGGCCCTATAGCCCATTAAAAACTAAAATTTATGGCAAAAACCGCATCAAAAAATATTGAGTGGTTAATTTTTAATAAAATAAAGAAATTTCGGGAAATCGAAAAGCGCGCGTCCGCCGTGACACCTGGTGAGAAGTCGGTGAGACAGAAAAACAAGGTAAAAGCGCGCGCTTCTGAAGACGCGAAAAATTTGTTTGGCACGCGCGGAGCGTTCCAGTTATAAGAGACCTAAGCCTAAATTGCGCGATTTTAAAAGTTAGGATAGTTCGCGAATCGCTCATACGGGGTTAGGGGCGCTGGCGGCAGCCCCTAAGATGGCGGCGAAAATTCAAACCCAAACACCTGGCGTTATTTTTCGTTTCAACTTTTTGGGCCAAAAGCTATTTTTTCAAGACAAAAAAGGTACGTGTCAGTATATTGAACGTCTTGTTAATCTGTTGATACGGAAATAAGGCCATATTTAGAAAAGCTTGGCCGTTCCCCTTTAAGGCTTTTAAGCAACCAGGGACTAATTATATTTTGATTGGGGTTGTTCACAAATTACTAAATGTTACGTTATATATTATAATTCTTTACCATAACCGAAGTTATCAATTATTTTATACTGGTTTTTATCAATTACAATATTATGATTAGTGTAGATGTAAAACATAATATATTTAATTTTATATTTTAAAGGTTTATGGTGCTATTAAAATTGAGGTCCAGGTGGAGATATTATTAATTAATTATTTATTACGTCTTTTTACTTTTTGTACTAATTTGTGACCAGTTTCTAAAGTAATTCCTTCCATAGCAGCTTTTCTAATTACTGCGCTTCATTTTGAATTTAAATAATTTACCAGATTTGAAACGTTTTCAAATTTAACATTAACCAAATTAAGTTATAATTAAATTTTTAAAATAATATAAGCACGATTTCTTCACTATTTACAAATTCCAAAAATCCTAGTATATACTTTTATGTAACATTAAAGGGGCTGGAAAGTGGGGTTTTGAAAGACGTCATTAACGAAATTTGGCGCGTAGAACTACTTTTTCTCAAGTTCGCGATGACGTAAACAGGCACCGCTGTGTTGAGATTTTTGTATGACGAAATCCAGCGTGGTCTTGGTTAGTGTTATAGCTGAGCTCGTAGGAAGTTTTCAAATTTCATTAATCTTTATTGAGATTTAGTTTAGTGAACAACAAATTCATTTGAGTGATAAGGTCTTTTGGTAGTAGTGTGTTCGTAATTTTTTAAATTATTATTTACGAGTTTCATCGAATTTTGTAAAAAAACGCTAGATGAATCGAAGCCAATTTCTTAGGGCCTTGGTTTCACTGGAGCATTTTGATAAACCTTAGTACTACAGAACCGTTTTTTGCCTTTTCCCACTTATCTAATTCGCCAACAAGAGATATTTTCGTATCATCACGTTTCCGTTTTTTATTTGAATTAAACTCGTTCATTAACATCATTATAATTAAATAAATATTAAAATACTAGAACCAAAACCACGTCCACGAAGGCCCGAATATCTTAGTTCGCGTATGAATACCTGTCACTAGTCTCTCTCGGGTCGCTCCTCACTATTTTCAAAACATCTCCGTCAGAGCCAAATTCCTCAAGCGGGGAAAAAAGGAAATAAAGCAGGGTCCGGATTTTTTTGGAGATACCACGTCACTAGACGATTTCAAAACCCCACTTTCCAGTCCCTTTAATTAAAATATATTATTACGATTTAGAACCTTCTAAATGTTTGAATGATAATGTCAGGAGGTTCCTTGGTACCACTCGAATTGTATTTAAAAAATTTTGCTAAACCCAAGTAGAAAAGTGTTTGAACAATAACAAAGCTCGCCTTGTGTATTGACATGAGTATTGTCTGGACACACATTTTGTCGTCGTGTGTTCTGGTTTACCGAAAATTACTCTCTTGTTGCATACTCATACCGATTTCACCTTATTTATACAAGGCTTACCCGCGTTTCAATTTAAACCATTTAGAACAACTTATCACGCGTAATATCGTGTCGATTTGTTCAGCTTGGCAATATTAATATTCCATATTTTAATTTAAATGGCCATAGAATTGTTAAAATTTCAGTAGTTAGTCACGATAGTCTCCGGAAAAACATTCATGGAGAATTACGCTACATAACGTTATGTTAGGAACAGAATAGAACTGCAATAAAACAGTTTACAGGAACCCAACAAGTTATTACAGAGCAGTTGTCACTATCTCACTACAAAAACAAAATATTAAATTAATTTACATTTACATGTTTTTGTAGGGTCCTTAAAGGGAGTATAACCTTTTCGGGAATTTGGGGTAATATATAAATCCCTCCCCTCATTTTTCTAACCACGTGTTATACGTAGTGTGAAATAGTGGTTTTTGAAGAATTATCGCACTAAAAGTCTCCCCACTTTGGTAGTGCTTTAATTTCTCATATCTACTACAACGCCTTTCATGAATCTAAAACCACGTACCTCATTATTACGAAATTATATTTGAATAAATATCCAAACTATAATGAAAATAATTAATTTATAGCTCGGATATTGTTGTTTATATGTAATTTAAGGGTGCATTTAAAAAATAAACACTAAATATGAAACAACAAAGGTTTCAAGTGATAAACCTCTTCAGGGCGGGCACGCTTCCTCTAATAGAGGAATTGGGTGTTTCTACTATCGTTCTAGACTAGCGCCATGAGCGAGAAAAGAGAGAAGCTATGGCGCACCCTACCAAACAAGAAGGGTTCTACTCCCTTTAAGGGATTTAAAAAATCATATACGCTACAAAATTTAAATTCATAAATAAATAAATCCATTCTATTGTTAATTTAAAAGTGTTTCAATCTGTAATAAATAATGAAGATATTTTGTGTAATCCAATTTAAAATATGTAACGTTTAACCTTTTATCATTATTAAAAAAAAGTTTTTTATAGTGTACAGAAAAACGTTGTTTTTTATTCCAATACATACGTGAATTTATACACTAGACTGGAGTCCTAAGATAATATATGTATATATTCATTGTATTTCTGTAAATTCAGTGTATTTTGTTGCGTTACAAGAAAGGCTTCCACGGTACCGAGGACGGTTCATACGGAAAAATTCCACCGGATAATGGCCAGGCGGGTGTATCTTATAAATGGACGGTAGCCTCGGTAGGAAGAGCAACCTTTCACCATAGGACCCAGTATTAATAAAGTGTTTCTAGTAGATATTAACTTTGTCTTTATTAAACGAAATAACGTAAGGGGCCAGCTTGTGAATTTTCAACCATCAGAATTTTATACTCGTCAAAGGAGATGAAATGTAATTTCTATAAAATTTAATATTTTCCCTCGTTTTTGTGAAATTTGAGTGGTTGAGTTTAATAGGAATTGTTTAGAGTTACAAATAGTTATATTAATTGTCGTTTTTTAACAAATAGTTGTATCGATTCCGAGCATACGTGGACGAGTTCAAGGAATTTAATTTGCACGTTGCTTAAACTTTATGAAATTTACCTAAATGTGGTCCAAATTACCCATTTCGTGATTTTCAAATTTCAAAAAAATCGAAGGAAGTACCCTGTGAAACCTAGAAAATCGCATGCTTTTTTAAATGGAGATTTTTTGTTTTAAGTGGTCAAAAACATTTTCGGTTGCCATGGCAAATTGAATGGGTAGTGCAACGTCTCCTTTTGGGAAATTTCATATCTCATATAGGGCCGGGAGTAGTCGCTCACTCTTGTAATCCCAGGCGTCCGGGAGGCAGAGTTTGTGGATGGCCGTACGAGGGCGACCACCAGTCCCCCAACGGGTGGTCGGAATACTTCCGCCACGGGTGTCCCCACCCCTGTCCCCACGTATCCCCCCGTTGGCGTGGCCGTTACACATATCTCGCCCTGATTAATCAGTTATTGCGTGTGTGCTGGTGTCTAAGGCCTCGGGTCGACACCGATGTGTGTGTATCTCAAAAAAAAATATATCATATAGGTCTACATTACGCCCGACTTTGAACAAAATTGGAAATAAACACCTCGGGTACTCTCCTTGTAAGCTGAAGTCAAGCGTTTTTAAGCAGTTAATAAGTAATAATTTATATAGTTATTAAATTTTAAAACTTCCGTTTCTTCGCTCACAATTCGTAGAAAGACTATTATTTTCGTTTTTTATTTTTGTTTTTTCGTTAATAGGCACAAATATTTTCTTCCTGGTACTCTTTGAAAACAATGAAGTGTTCTTCCCGTTCGTAGTGTAGCCAGATAATTAATAATTCCGCTCGCAGTGATAAATGGTTTTGTTATATTGTCGGGAAAAAAGGTTGACGAAGTAATTGATTAACGGGTCTTTCTGACCCTTCACATCATCGTACCATTGAGTCACCCGGGAATTTTCGGGAATAAAAATATATGACGGCTTAAGATGAAAAGAAATTGGTTTGTAGTGATTTTATATCTTTTTCTAAGGGAACAATTTAAGGCGGGGAGTGGTTAGCACTTTCGCCTCGCAGCAAGAGGAGCCGGGTTTGATCCCAGTTTGAGGCACTTCGTGAAAACTCGGAACAACTCCTTCCACGTTGAGTTTGCGAGTGTTCTAACTGGTTATTGGGTTTTCGCACGAGTTCTTCGGTTTCTCCATTCCATAAAAACTTGTAGAGGTCAACGGTAATAGTGAGGGGAGCTGTTGGCTCGCATGGCGTGAAGGGCTTGCCACCACCCTTCTAAGCTGTGTAATCCGGCTACCTGATTTAAAGGCATTAAAATTCGCTAGATGGCTTGGGCCTTAAGGCCCATTTTCATGCTCGCTGGTAGCGGGTAAAAATCGACAAAATCCGCTTCCGCTACACACTTTTTCACTTTCCGCGTCGATCTGTTTCAAACAGATATTTTAGCTTTATTTTCACGCTTGCGAGTGGCGGATGCGAATTTTGACGATTTTTATCCGCTACAAGCGAGCATGAAAATGGGCCTTTAGGCGTTGCCTTTATTTTAAACAATTTATTTTTTCGACTCCTCCCCCCTCGTAACAAATAATAACAATTTTAATAAAGCACCCACCTCCTTAACTACGAAATGAATACTTATTATAATAACTAACCTTCATATTATTCAGTTACAATTTAAATTCCATGTTCAGTGTTTTGATTCTTTATTCTAAAAATAATGGAATTATTTTAAAAAAGAAAACTGTTTCTTAACATTTTATTTCTGGCAGTAAAATGCGATTTATTACGTAATTTATGTATGTTCAATAAAGTAAAGTATTCAAAATGTGAATTTAAAATAGGCTCTACTAGATTCTCAGGAAACGCAATGAAGTTTAGCGTAAATAATAATAATAAAATTAAAAGTTTTTTTAAAAATCTGGAAACGTTTTTTCAATGGCGAATATATTTCATAATAATTAATATATTATCCTTCATCGCTTGAAACATGTCGCTGGCTCACGTTGATTTTCCCAAATTCTCGATTTGGCGGGAAACTCGCTTTCAACGTAATCTGCGTCGCTCCTGTGAAAGTGCATTTTGGCCTAAATTGAGATAAATTATACACATAAATAATAATGATAATAATTGCTACCGAAATAAATTATCGCAAGTGAAATTTTGTTATGAAATAGAATTTAATATTTAAAATATTAATTGAATAGAAACTAAAAATAAGTAGGAATTAATAATAAGTAGAAATTAATAATAAGTTTAAAATAAAAATAAGTTTAAAATAAAAATAAGTATAAATTAAAAATAAGTAGAAATTAAAAATAAATAAGTAGAAATTAAAAATAAGTAGAAATTAAAAATAAGTAGAAATTAAAAAAAAGTACAAATTAAAAATAAGTAGAAATTAAAAATAAGTAGAAATTAAAAATAAGTAGAAATTAAAAATAAGTTGAAATTAAAAATAAGTAGAAATTAAAAATAAGTAGAAATTAAAAATAAGTAGAAATTAAAAATAAGTAGAAATTAAAAATAAGTAGAAATTAAAAATAAGTAGAAATTAAAAATAAGTAGAAATTAAAAATAAGTAGAAATTAAAAATAAGTAGAAATTAAAAATAAGTTGAAATTAAAAATAAGTAGAAATTAAAAATAAGTAGAAATTAAAAATAAGTAGAAATTAAAAATAAGTAGAAATTAAAAATAAGTTGAAATTAAAAATAAGTAGAAATTAAAAATAAGTAGAAATTAAAAATAAGTAGAAATTAAAAATAAGTAGAAATTAAAAATAAGTAGAAATTAAAAATAAGTAGAAATTAAAAATAAGTAGAAATTAAAAATAAGTAGAAATTAAAAATAAGTTGAAATTAAAAATAAGTAGAAATTAAAAATAAGTAGAAATTAAAAATAAGTAGAAATTAAAAATAAGTAGAAATTAAAAATAAGTAGAAATTAAAAATAAGTAGAAATTAAAAATAAGTAGAAATTAAAAATAAGTTGAAATTAAAAATAAGTTGAAATTAAAAATAAGTAGAAATTAAAAATAAGTAGAAATTAAAAATAAGTAGAAATTAAAAATAAGTAGAAATTAAAAATAAGTAGAAATTAAAAATAAGTAGAAATTAAAAATAAGTAGAAATTAAAAATAAGTAGAAATTAAAAATAAGTAGAAATTAAAAATAAGTAGAAATGAAAAATAAGTAGAAATTAAAAATAAGTAGAAATTAAAAATAAGTAGAAATTAAAAATAAGTTGAAATTAAAAATAAGTTGAAATTAAAAATAAGTTGAAATTAAAAATAAGTAGAAATTAAAAATAAGTAGAAATTAAAAATAAGTAGAAATTAAAAATAAGTAGAAATTAAAAATAAGTAGAAATTAAAAATAAGTTGAAATTAAAAATAAGTAGAAATTAAAAATAAGTAGAAATTAAAAATAAGTTGAAATTAAAAATAAGTAGAAATTAAAAATAAGTAGAAATTAAAAATAAGTAGAAATTAAAAATAAGTTGAAATTAAAAATAAGTATAAATTAAAAATATGTAGAAATTAATAATATGTAGAAATTAATAATAAGTAGAAATTAAAAATAAGTATAAATTAAAAATAAGTATAAATAAATAATAATTATAAATTAAAAATAAGTATAAATAAATAATAAGTAGAAATTAAAAATAAGTAGAAATTAAAATAAAAATAATTAGAAATAAAAAAAAATAAGTATAAATAAATAATAAGTAGAAATTAAAAATAAGTAGAAATTAAAATAAAAATAATTAGAAATAAAAAAAAATAAGTATAAACAAATATAAAAATAAGTGTAAATTAAAATAAAAATAAGCAAAAAAATAAGTAGAAATAAAAATAAAATTAAGTAGAAATTTAAATAAAAATAAGTATAAATTAAAAAAATTAAAATTAGTAGAAATTAAATTAAAAAATTAATAGAAATTAAATAAAAATAATAAAAATTAGTAGAAATCAAATAAAAAATTAATAGAAATTAAATAAAAAATTAATAGAAATTAAATAAAAAATTAATAGAAATTAAATAAAAAATTCCTTTGAATATTTAATAGTACAAAATTTTTAATATTAGTTACAAAAATATTTCAATCGAAATAAATGTGGACATCCTCAAATATCAGCGTATAAGCCAACCGGAAGTATCGTCTCGCGAGCCATTAATATAGCGGCTGGTTAAGGAGAAATGAATAATTAAAGTTTTCGCCGGCCCCTTTCTATGGCGTCTCGGGGGAACCGCCGCGGCCTTCCGAAGACGGAAACGTTTAGCGAACTCAATTTCGCCGATTCCCCATCTATGACATTTCGCCGCCTCTGATTCTCGCCCTTTCTCGATTTTATCACTCGCCAGAAATCGTTGGCTGCTCGCGTCTCTTCGCGTCTTTTACTTTAACCCTTCCGTATATATTACAGAAATTTATTTCAAGCGCTTAAAAGTCTCGTTAGCAAGCTGTATTTTCTTTTGATCTTCATTTGGGTTTTTATGCGGAATGTAGATTTGGAATTCAATCTAGATATTTGGTTTTTGGTTGAAAAATAGATTGAAGAACTCCCTGAATCAGGTTTCCACTCGCTTAACAAGGTTGCCATATGGGGCAACAAATGTTTCGCCAGTTGTTTTAGAAGGATTTTGAACCTTTTCTGTAGCCATCACAATTATGTGACTTTATGTAATATAACGTAATATAATGTATTGTAATGAAATGTAGTGTAGTACAATGTAATGAAATGTAGTGTAGAACAATGAGTACAATGTAATGAAATGTAGTGTAGAACAATGTAATGAAATGTAGTGTAGTACAATGTAATGAAATATAGTGTAGAACAATGAGTACAATGTAATGAAATGTAGTGTAGTACAATGTAATGAAATGTAGTGTAGTGTAGTACAATGTAATGAAATGTAGTGTAGTACAATGTAATGAAATGTAGTGTAGTACAATGTAATGAAATGTTATGAAATGTAGTGTAGTACATTGTAATGAAATGTAATGAAATGTAGTGTAGTACATTGTAATGAAATGTAATGAAATGTAGTGTAGTACATTGTAATGAAATGTAGTGTAGTACAATGTAATGAAATGTAGTGTAGTACAATGTAATGAAATGTATGAAATGTAGTGTAGTACAATGTAATGAAATGTATGAAATGTAGTGTAGTGTAATGTAATATAACGTAACTTAACGTAATGTAATGTAATATAATACTATAATTTCAATCTCAATCACAATTGTTTAACTCTGAAAAAATATACACAAAATAACGGTTACATCCAAAGTTATATTATGCAACGCTAATTTTTAAGGGTAGAAAATAATTGCTCTTGAATTTAAAAAAAAATAGTTTTCGGGTTTCCTAGCGTTAGCAAAAGGCAAGAAGGATTCTCGTTAAATACTATTCCGAGTATAGGAATGTCTAGGGGTATGACTATGCGCTAAAGAAATAAATGAGCAAGAGATCGGTTGTCCAAGCAATATAATATAAAAAGAAACATTGATAACAACTACACTTAAATAAAAATTCCTCCAGATTATCTCGTCCATAACAGTGAAATCCCAGGTCGGGTCTTCGTCCAACTCCTGGGTTTTGTCACGTGACAGTTTCCGTTGAATTCGTTTTAATTTGAAATGGAGAACTGCAGGTTTATCATTTTGGTATAGCGTCATCTAGTTATCAGTCGTAAGCATGTTTTAGTGAACCATCGAGAAAAATTTGTGAAGTTAATTACGGAAAAGATCGATTTTATTCTTAATTTAGTTCCACCAACTTTAATTGCATAATTTAATTTAATAAATATCAAAATAATTGATAGATTCACAATATGTTTGTGTGGGGTGGCGGAGTGGTTAGCACTTTCGTCTCGCAGCAAGAGGAGCCGGGTTCGATCCCAGCTGGTGGCACTGGGTGAAAATCCAGAACCACTCCTTCCGCGTAGAGTTCGTAAGTTATCTCCCCACTGGTTAAAGGGGTTTTCCCACGAGATCTTCGGTTTCCCCTTCCATAAAAACTTGCTGAGGTTAACGGTAATAGTAAGTGTAGGGAGCTGACGGTTGGCTCGCGTGGCATGAAGGGCTTGCCACCACCCTCCTACGCATTGTAACCCGGCCACCTGTTACTTGATCACGCACAAGCAACATTATGCGGTCGAAGGTGGTGCCTTGGGTATTATCTCTATTTAAAAGAAAATAAAAAGGTTAAGCTCAGCTTGACAGGGGCGTCACCAATAATTGTCATTGCGCTGGCGGAAGTGTTTTTGAATTATAGGAAGCGAAGGGATGAAGGTCGGTATCGGTACCGGTTCTGAAGGCCAAGGTCAAACGTCCACGTGTGCGGGCCAACTTTCTTTCCAGGAAACGACGATCCGAGGAGCGTCTTTTAATGGCTTTTTAGACAAAGTGTTTTAGCGAGGCCATGTTGAAGAATAGAGAGAGAGCGCGCGCTGGGGTAATATTACTCGCGCGCAATAATATCCTCACTTTCGGCGCGGACAAACACTTCAAACGAGGAGAGAGTCAAACTAACAATTAAAGGGGGTCAATTCTAGGAATGTTAAAATCACGAAGTAGTTGGTACCGAAAGTATACTCTTAAAGGGAATATAACCTCAGGTATTTGGTGTGGAACACCAAAGCTTGCAGCTCTGGCCGCTCTTGCCTTTCGCTCTAAAAATGTTTGGCGCCACTGTACAGGGAAATTTGAAAAATTGAAGGGGTCTTCCATAAAGATTGCTTTGCAGGTTATATTCCCTTTAAAGACCTATTCGTGCTAATGGTAAAATTCTGGGCTGGGACACCCGTTTCAAAGTGAAAGAAAAAAATAAATCTGCAAGGGAAAAAAATGAGAAAACATCCTGCCTGTGAATTATTGCTTTTGGCTATTTTCGAAATGTTGAGGACTTTGGGGACAGGAACTAAAAGGAATTTCAAATACTTCCCAACTATTAAGGGGGAAGAATACAGTAATAGCCTCTTTTTCGTTCAAGCTGAACGTTTCTGTTTTAACAATTACATAATTGAATTATAGTTTTCTTATTAGGCTGAACCTTCCTCTAGTGCTTAAAATAATTTTGATAATTCTAATATTAATAGTTAACGAGATATGAGGTCCTAACTAAAGGGTAGTTTGTGCGCTTGCCCAACTTGTTTTAAATTTAAATTTGTCTAAATTATTTAAGCACTAAACAAGAGGCTTTTCTACACTCAAATATTAATTTTATAAGTTAAAATACAAAATTAAAAGAGTTCAGCTTGAAATGGCGCGAAAGTAGACAATGGCCACTGTAGTCTTCCCCCTTAACACAATCTATACTTTTTGATAATACGATAGAGGCTGCTAAAGACTTGTCACTCTAAAAGTCAATCGACTCTGGGAAGGGGTTAATTCCCCGCGCTATATGTAATCAAATGTTAATGAAATTAAATAGCTCATTAATTGTATCGAACAATTTCATTTCATATTCCGAGATATTCGAGTGTGTTGTCAATTGTTTAGACTAAACTAAATATTGTTCAAATAATGCTTATGCATCTTCGTTAATTATTTAATATTTATAGTGGTTGGCAAACTGTATCACGCTGGATAATACATCAGGTTAAACATTCAGTGATTTAAATATTTTAAACTGTAACTTGATATTTGGAGGGTTTGGCGGCGAACGGACGAAGTTGGTTTGTGCGGAATCATTATCGGGATCATCGCAGTAGCGGTGGAATTAGGGGGTAAGGGGGTACAGGGGTACGAGAGAAGAGTTCATCTCCATATTCCGCTAACGGGTATATCTTTGCAAGCTCTCGTTGATTTTTCAAACTGATTTTTGGAAGAAAACAGATTGGGGGGCGCAATTAATTATATAGCTATTTTCTAAAACTATTACAGACGGAAAATTATTTATTTATTAGTACATATTCCTACGCGGTGTAATTTTAAGATGGTTAGGAAAAGTTATAAGCTTCGTGCCATAGAGTAACCTACTCACATAGAGTGGAAGGCCCTATGGAAGCGCGTGAAACATTAATCATAACGGGCAAACTGGTTTTTTTAGAATATAAACTTACTTTTTTTATCTAGATATTGTTCATTACCTTTAGGCCAACTTGTTTATTTCACGCCTCGAAAACAAGACGTTGCGTACGAAAAGTGTTCACAAGTTTCGCTGATAGCCTTCCACTCTATGTGAGTGGTTTACTCTATGCTTCGTGCGTAGTTTAAATTTTGGTCAAAAGTATCGCCGCCTACCGACCGAGTTTTAAATTGAATATATGGAAGCTGTCTGCTCGTTCAAAAATCTCTCTGCTGTATCCGAAAATCCTTGAAATTCAAAAGTCGTCTGCTATTTATTCACATATTTAGTTCACGGATATTAAGGAAGATGGCGCTATATTTCCTAAGCTCGAAGCCTATACACGTGGTAGATTTTGACTCGTAATACGGTGTGGTTTGGTAGAAAATTAACGCAAGGTACACGCATTGAGTTGGGAATATTAATCTAGAGGTCCGATCAAAACGTCGGATTTCAGTATTACGCGAAACAAGTTTTAAAAAATAAGAATACTGCCGTCTTCTCCCAAATGTCGAGAAAACTTTATCATTCTACCCGTGGCGCCGTCTATCTCTCAATGGTTCGTTCAAATAAGACGCGTTTTCCGGCAAAAAGATTTATTTTTCAAAAATAATGGATGGCGCCACGGGTCATATGATAACGTTTTCTCGTCATTTTAGAGGAGACGGCACATTCGTTATTTTCAAAAACTTGTTTCGCGGTGAGCAGATTTGATTGGATCTCTAGATTAATATTCCCAACTCAATGGGTACACGTCTCATTTTATGGCCTAGACGAATACTTATTTCGTAAGATATTTATTATGAACTTCTGATTGCAGTGATAGCGTGGTAAAGCAGGGTACACGAGTAACTATTTGAACGATAATAACAAATAAATTTTAGTTATTTTTCGGTGAACAAAGGATAGATGGAGAAAAAAACAATACGAATTCTCTGGCTGTTTGGTCCATTGACCAAGCATCCTGCTTGGGTCTTCTAAACTCCGCGGGGTTGTTTGGACACTACTTGGAAGCGGCGTAGAAGGCGGGAGATATTGCTATTTCCGTCGTCACGACGTGTTAGGTGAGCTGGGAGTCTGATCGGAATCGACGAGTGGGTGGTGAGGGTGCCACTGACCTTTCGGTCGTCACGCACGGTGCTGGCGTGACACGGACGAGACGTCATCCGCGGAAGGAGACGCTCCAGGGGCACCCCCTCCTCCCTGATGACGCTGCCATTGAACAATTGGAAGGGAAGAAGAATAGATTGGCCCGACCCCAACCCCCCTCCCCTCTTCCTTCGCAACAGTGTCGATGAAACCGCGCACTTTTATTGTTGCACCAAAGTATTCAATTTTTAGATTTATTCCGCGTCTCTAATATCTTATTCATCTTTGTGAAATAATTATGATTAAATAATTTAAGCGCGCAAACTATACCGTAGTCGATACAACGTCGCAAAATATTAATTTCTTACCTATGAGTTTGACGGGATAACGAAAGTTATAGCCAAAGTAATCTGAATCTAACGACACTGCTATTTATTTTTAATCATATGATAATATTTTTGCCTATCAGCGCTGATTCGAAAATGGTGTTTGCGCCGCCGAAATATTTTCCTATGATAATCGGCGGCTTTTTCTACTCGGAACCAGAGCCATCAAGAAAATTAATTTTAATATTAATTAATATTAATAATTCCGGGTCCCAAAAACGCACTATACGGAAGATAACTATAGAGGATTTCCCTCGAAAGAAGGGTACTTTGTTTGTTTCAACTGGGGGGTCCAGGATGCACTGGTCACAGTGGCGCCGCCAGGATTTTTATGCACGTAGGCTAAACATTTGAGAGGGCCCCTAAAAATTATCAAAGCTAGAGACATTTGTAGAAGAAATAACACTATGAAACCTTTAGAGAAATGTTTATTGTCAATTTAAAAATATTTCAAAATGACAAGAAAATATTTTTTCAAATAATTTTTTTCCAAATAAATGGCTTTACCTTCCACAATGCTACGGGTCCAGTTCTAGAGCGGCTTGCTTTCGGGGGTGAGAGGAGACAATAAATCTACGATAAGATGACCTTGCGAAATTGACCGCAAGCGGACTCTAAAAAATAAATAGCTGGATAACCCGTCCCCATGTTCGTGTTCATATCAAGGCTATGGGTAATATCGGTTCGTTATAGTCGAAATGAATATAGCAGTAAAATACTAGTGCTGGACAAATGGATGTGGCCCTATTAATTTAGATAAATTGGGGGCCCTCGTGAAATTTACTCGTAGGCTGTAGCCTACTCAGCCTACTCCCTGGCGGCGCCATTGCTGGTCAAGGTAAAACAATAGCTACGGGCCCCAAAAGAGTCATTATAGCGGATATAACTATAGGTTTTCTATAGAGCCTCGTTTGCTTAAACTAGAGTTCGCCAAACAGATATATTAACTGACAAAATATCGATTAACCATAAAACTTGCGGTTATCTGTTTATTTATAGATATTATCCATGGATAGAAAGGGATTTAACATGCAAAAAATAATTTTATTTTTCGGATAATCGTCCGTTGTGGTTAGAAAAAGATAAAGTGATTAATTCTTTAATCAATTACAATCTGAAATCAAAAATTAAACGTCTTTTAAAACATATAAATTTAAGATAAAAAAATGGACACTGGAAAATTATGAGACTATAAACCATATGTTTTACTGTGGTTTTTTAACTGCACGGTGAATTCGATCGGAGTAAAAATTATTTCTTAATAACAAAATATTTGTGCCCTCTAGACACGAGCTATGCTTTTGTAGAAGGGAAAGTGTGTAGAGGGCACAAATATTTTGTAATTAAAAAAGTATTTAGTGAAATGTAATGTAAATCAGGTACACACAATAAACTATTTGATTTGATTTGATTTGATTAATTCTTATCCAAACGCCGACCTCTAGACCGCCTAACATTATTTATAACTGGGGCGGCTTCAAACCCCCACGGAAGTACTAAAAATCGTTAAAATCCTTTACGAAATATAACGGGCAAAATGTATATATCAAAATTTCGTCTACCTCGGCCAGATTAAGTATCCTCGAAGAACTTTCTAATTAGAAACGACTTTTCCTTTTGATGGCCCGCCATTTTTAGCCTTAGGTATCGGTGGCGCCGCGTAGTTAAGAATGATCCGGTGCGAACGGGCCTCGAGGGCCCCACTGCGCTCGGCGGATGAAAAAGAAAAGACCATAGTCATACTGGTGGCGACGGCGGCAGTTGGCGAAAAGGAAAAAGCCAGACGTTCATCGACGCTCCGAAACGGTTCCATCCCGCCGTCAATAACGCTTCCTCTCCTTACGGCGGGAAGACGTTCGGAAATTGCACCGCGGTGATTGGCGCGTGCTCTGAAAGCCAGAATTTTGTCGGGCAGGAAAATCCATCGGGAGGTTAGAAATACGACAGTCAAGAAAAAGGTATTTCTTCGTCCTCATCGCGTTGCCCGTCGTGGTAGCGTTACGGCCGTGTGAATGTACGCGATTCCCGCTATTGGTAACGCTGACCAGTTATACGGGGAGGGTCGAACGTCAACAGCGTTGGAAGTGCTTTTTTATTTGTTTATTCTTCGGGGCCACTGGCGGGCCCGGATATGTATCCCCCGCAACTTGGAGCCGGGGAGTTTCCGTTCGCCCAGAAAGGACAGCCACTAAGACACCCGCGACAGAATTGCAAATGAGATTGTCCCTGACGGAGACACTACCGGACTTCTGTAGCTGCGGGAATTTGGATATTAGTATAGTACGCGGTGGAAATGCGATAAATTAATACTTGTTAATTTTTAATATATCAGTGTTACCATAAGTAACATAATAAACATAAGTATGGCACAGAACGGATTCGGTTAACGATAGTCTGTCGTGAAGTGATTGCGAAATAGGAAGTTTCCGTACAGGAAACTCGTCCCTTCCTACTCTTTCCGTTGGCAAAATAGTTGGTTAGTTTGATGGCGATAAATACAAGCGTACACGTGTTTAGGTTTAAAATTCGAAAAAAACTAACTTCTGAAATGGAGCCAGTGTTTAAAATAGTTATTTTTATCTTCCCGATTCAATAATTAATCGTTATTTTCCAAAAGTAAGCGATATTTACCTTTTTGAAAGCATTTCAATTTTTAATAGGCCTTGGCTGGTGCGTCGTAAAGGCTGCCGGCGGACCATCGGCGATTTTCCGGGCATCTTCCAAATACTAGGAGCAGTTCGCGGAGAGGTGTCAGTCCGTCGATACGTAATGGTTTACGTTGTCATTGGCGAAACAGACTATCATTAAGAAAATTGCATTGGTTGAATAAAAAGTGTCATACTTATGTTTATTATGTTACTTATGGTATTATGTACTAAATTGTAACCCCAATTTTATTAATTGCAATGATGTTCAAACGTTCAATATAAAGAATGTTATGGTGGTTTTTATGGTTTTAAGACGCCATTTTCCAAGATGGGCGGTACAACTAACCCCGTGGAAGAGCGCCCCAAAATCTATCAAATCGACAAATATCATGCTTACTTTGATTCTAGATAGTATCATATTTTTACTGAACTACTACTTCTAAAGCCCCAAACCTGGGAGTCGGCTACTCATTGTACGGCGGTGTATTGCGTGTCGAACACTTCTACAGGCGTTTTTAGACCAAATTTAAAAATTATGGTTTAATTTTATCAATAGTAAATTTATTTCTATTTCGGAAACGATTTGTAGCGTTGTTTCCTATCCATCTAACAGTCCCCATAAAAAAAAATCAGTCCCATATCTCATTGCTTCCCTAAAAATGACGTCTTTCTTCGCCATTGAAGCACGTGCCTGTTACGTTTTTATCCCCCATAATGGTCGAAAATCGCCTCAAGTATAAATAAATTCATTCTTGGACAGATATACCAATTTCAATGAATATTTTGGTTGGTTTTGTAAGCATAAATAAATTTTATTTGATATATTTTATTTTCCATATCATTAAATACGATTTTTATTAATGGGAATATAACCCGCAACGCAATCTTTACGGAAGACCCCTTAAATTTTTCAAATTACCCTGTACAGTGGCGCCAAACATTTTTAAAGCCAAAGGCAAGAGCGGTCAGAGCTACAAACGTTGGTATTCCACAAGAAATACCCGAGGTTATATTCCCATTAAATGAATAATGAGAAACGTGAAAGTTGTATCCGAACGCAGCCATCCTATGGCGGCGCGTTTATTTTTTGAAAAGTCGAAGCCCTGGGGTATCCGAGACGGACAAACGAACGAAGTAGTACTTGAAAGTCGGAAGCTTCTCGAATTTATTTAAAAAGTTTCTCGCGAAGAAAAAAGATCCGGAAGTTTAGGCAAACAGGTCGTCACCGGCTCCTTCCCAAAAAGCGCGAGAAGACGTACGTATATAACCCAATTCGTGACACACTCTACAATAGGGTCAGGTTGGCGAGTCATGTGGGTATATATAGAGTCGCCGGCGTCAGTCCCCCCTCTGCCCCCTTTCCCGTATAGCTACGCATCTTCGGGGGTCACACGCCATATATTCTCTCTCCGTCGGCTTGTACTCTCGAAATCCCTCGCTCGTGTCCCGCTGGCCTCAAGCTCACCCTCTCCCCGCGACCGCCGTTTCGCCTTTCCGCTCCAGTAATCCCATCTCTCCGCTCTCGGTTCGGCTCCGCAATGGGAGACGACTCTTCTATTATTATCGGGAGCTCTCGTAGATCGTCTAGAGTTTAGCCGAAACGAACGCGTCCCGACTGCGCTCGCCTTCCGAACGCGTAAACTGTCTCGTCTCCCGGTACCTAGATGGCGCTGGCATCTCCGAAATATAGAGTCCCGCATCCAGTATTAAAACCCCGCGTCTCTTCTATATTATAAAGGCTCTCTCTCTCTCTCTCTCACTCATCGCCGTTTTAAGAGTCGCCGGAGACGGGGGGGGGGGGGGGGGGGACTAAAACTACTCTCCGGCGTTCCGTTCGGGCTCGTAATCTTCCCGGAGCTACGGTCGTCGGTCGTCGGGACTGGCTGGTCGAAATCGGGTCGGAAGTTTTAGCCGGATTAACACTCGGGTGTTATTAGCCGATATTAGAACGATGCTCGAGCGCGATTCGGAGGGCGAATGGGCACCCATCGCGGAGGCTAGTTTCCCGGATTAAAATCGGTAATTTATATTTTGTCTCCGGGGATTTATGGGAGATGGCGCCACGTGCGTGACGCCTATTATTATTGCCGTTCTCTCCGCGTTCGTTCCTCCTTTCTAATGTTCAAGAGAGAGAAAGAGGCGTTGACTGTTATCAGTTATCGGCGTACTTGGCCTCACGCCATTTTTATCGCGAAACTTTTCAAGAGTTGTCGATAATAAATGAAAGACTAATTGAAGGCGAGCCACGGACGTATTCACGAGTCGCCGAAAGAAAGTGACTAATAGACACTTTTCATTCTACCCTCAGCATCGGATAATGGCGCCTTATTTTAGCCTGGAAATTTCCACGTTTATTAAGTAACTCTGTCCGAATGTATTACACGGAAATTGGGAGCGTGGGTTTCCGAAAATTTAACTTTGGTTACTTTTCTAAATATTTCAGTTAGGTTGGTGTTCTAAATATTTCAGTTAGGTTGGGTTTCTAAATATTTCAGTTAGGTTGGCGTTCTAAATATTTCAGTTAGGTTGGGTTTCTAAATATTTCAGTTAGGTTGGCGTTCTAAATATTTCAGTTAGGTTGGGTTTCTAAATATTTCAGTTAGGTTGGGTTTCTAAATATTTCAGTTAGGTTGGGTTTCTAAATATTTCAGTTAGGTTGGGTTTCTAAATATTTCAGTTAGGTTGGGTTTCTAAATATTTCAGTTAGGTTGGGTTTCTAAATATTTCAGTTAGGTTGGGTTTCTAAATATTTCAGTTAGGTTGGCGTTCTAAATATTTCAGTTAGGTTGGGTTTCTAAATATTTCAGTTAGGTTGGCGTTCTAAATATTTCAGTTAGGTTGGGTTTCTAAATATTCAGTTAGGTTGGGTTTCTAAATATTTCAGTTAGGTTGGGTTTCTAAATATTTCAGTTAGGTTGGGTTACTAAATATTTCAGTTAGGTTGGCGTTCTAAATATTTCAGTTAGGTTGGGTTTCTAAATATTTCAGTTAGGTTGGCGTTCTAAATATTTCAGTTAGGTTGGGTTTCTAAATATTCAGTTAGGTTGGGTTTCTAAATATTTCAGTTAGGTTGGGTTTCTAAATATTTCAGTTAGGTTGGGTTTCTAAATATTTCAGTTAGGTTGGCGTTCTAAATATTTCAGTTAGGTTGGGTTTCTAAATATTTCAGTTAGGTTGGCGTTCTAAATATTTCAGTTAGGTTGGGTTTCTAAATATTCAGTTAGGTTGGGTTTCTAAATATTTCAGTTAGGTTGGGTTTCTAAATATTTCAGTTAGGTTGGGTTTCTAAATATTTCAGTTAGGTTGGCGTTCTAAATATTTCAGTTAGGTTGGGTTTCTAAATATTTCAGTTAGGTTGGGTTTCTAAATATTTCAGTTAGGTTGGGTTTCTAAATATTTCAGTTAGGTTGGGTTTCTAAATATTTCAGTTAGGTTGGGTTTCTAAATATTTCAGTTAGGTTGGGTTTCTAAATATTTCAGTTAGGTTGGGTTTCTAAATATTTCAGTTAGGTTGGCGTTCTAAATATTTCAGTTAGGTTGGGTTTCTAAATATTTCAGTTAGGTTGGCGTTCTAAATATTTCAGTTAGGTTGGGTTTCTAAATATTCAGTTAGGTTGGGTTTCTAAATATTTCAGTTAGGTTGGGTTTCTAAATATTTCAGTTAGGTTGGGTTTCTAAATATTTCAGTTAGGTTGGCGTTCTAAATATTTCAGTTAGGTTGGGTTTCTAAATATTTCAGTTAGGTTGGCGTTCTAAATATTTCAGTTAGGTTGGGTTTCTAAATATTCAGTTAGGTTGGGTTTCTAAATATTTCAGTTAGGTTGGGTTTCTAAATATTTCAGTTAGGTTGGCGTTCTAAATATTTCAGTTAGGTTGGGTTTCTAAATATTTCAGTTAGGTTGGCGTTCTAAATATTTCAGTTAGGTTGGGTTTCTAAATATTCAGTTAGGTTGGGTTTCTAAATATTTCAGTTAGGTTGGGTTTCTAAATATTTCAGTTAGGTTGGGTTTCTAAATATTTCAGTTAGGTTGGCGTTCTAAATATTTCAGTTAGGTTGGGTTTCTAAATATTTCAGTTAGGTTGGGTTTCTAAATATTTCAGTTAGGTTGGGTTTCTAAATATTTCAGTTAGGTTGGGTTTCTAAATATTTCAGTTAGGTTGGGTTTCTAAATATTTCAGTTAGGTTGGGTTTCTAAATATTTCAGTTAGGTTGGGTTTCTAAATATTTCAGTTAGGTTGGGTTTCTAAATATTTCAGTTAGGTTGGGTTTCTAAATATTTCAGTTAGGTTGGGTTTCTAAATATTTCAGTTAGGTTGGGTTTCTAAATATTTCAGTTAGGTTGGGTTTCTAAATATTTCAGTTAGGTTGGGTTTCTAAATATTTCAGTTAGGTTGGGTTTCTAAATATTTCAGTTAGGTTGGGTTTCTAAATATTTCAGTTAGGTTGGGTTTCTAAATATTTCAGTTAGGTTGGGTTTCTAAATATTTCAGTTAGGTTGGGTTTCTAAATATTTCAGTTAGGTTGGCGTTCTAAATATTTCAGTTAGGTTGGGTTTCTAAATATTTCAGTTAGGTTGGCGTTCTAAATATTTCAGTTAGGTTGGGTTTCTAAATATTCAGTTAGGTTGGGTTTCTAAATATTTCAGTTAGGTTGGGTTTCTAAATATTTCAGTTAGGTTGGGTTTCTAAATATTTCAGTTAGGTTGGCGTTCTAAATATTTCAGTTAGGTTGGGTTTCTAAATATTTCAGTTAGGTTGGCGTTCTAAATATTTCAGTTAGGTTGGGTTTCTAAATATTCAGTTAGGTTGGGTTTCTAAATATTTCAGTTAGGTTGGGTTTCTAAATATTTCAGTTAGGTTGGGTTTCTAAATATTTCAGTTAGGTTGGCGTTCTAAATATTTCAGTTAGGTTGGGTTTCTAAATATTTCAGTTAGGTTGGGTTTCTAAATATTTCAGTTAGGTTGGGTTTCTAAATATTTCAGTTAGGTTGGGTTTCTAAATATTTCAGTTAGGTTGGGTTTCTAAATATTTCAGTTAGGTTGGGTTTCTAAATATTTCAGTTAGGTTGGGTTTCTAAATATTTCAGTTAGGTTGGCGTTCTAAATATTTCAGTTAGGTTGGGTTTCTAAATATTTCAGTTAGGTTGGCGTTCTAAATATTTCAGTTAGGTTGGGTTTCTAAATATTCAGTTAGGTTGGGTTTCTAAATATTTCAGTTAGGTTGGGTTTCTAAATATTTCAGTTAGGTTGGGTTTCTAAATATTTCAGTTAGGTTGGCGTTCTAAATATTTCAGTTAGGTTGGGTTTCTAAATATTTCAGTTAGGTTGGCGTTCTAAATATTTCAGTTAGGTTGGGTTTCTAAATATTCAGTTAGGTTGGGTTTCTAAATATTTCAGTTAGGTTGGGTTTCTAAATATTTCAGTTAGGTTGGGTTTCTAAATATTTCAGTTAGGTTGGCGTTCTAAATATTTCAGTTAGGTTGGGTTTCTAAATATTCAGTTAGGTTGGGTTTCTAAATATTTCAGTTAGGTTGGGTTTCTAAATATTTCAGTTAGGTTGGGTTTCTAAATATTTCAGTTAGGTTGGGTTTCTAAATATTTCAGTTAGGTTGGCGTTCTAAATATTTCAGTTAGGTTGGGTTTCTAAATATTTCAGTTAGGTTGGGTTTCTAAATATTTCAGTTAGGTTGGGTTTCTAAATATTTCAGTTAGGTTGGGTTTCTAAATATTTCAGTTAGGTTGGGTTTCTAAATATTTCAGTTAGGTTGGGTTTCTAAATATTTCAGTTAGGTTGGGTTTCTAAATATTTCAGTTAGGTTGGGTTTCTAAATATTTCAGTTAGGTTGGGTTTCTAAATATTTCAGTTAGGTTGGGTTTCTAAATATTTCAGTTAGGTTGGGTTTCTAAATATTTCAGTTAGGTTGGGTTTCTAAATATTTCAGTTAGGTTGGGTTTCTAAATATTTCAGTTAGGTTGGGTTTCTAAATATTTCAGTTAGGTTGGGTTTCTAAATATTTCAGTTAGGTTGGGTTTCTAAATATTTCAGTTAGGTTGGGTTTCTAAATATTTCAGTTAGGTTGGGTTTCTAAATATTTCAGTTAGGTTGGGTTTCTAAATATTTCAGTTAGGTTGGGTTTCTAAATATTTCAGTTAGGTTGGCGTTCTAAATATTTCAGTTAGGTTGGGTTTCTAAATATTTCAGTTAGGTTGGCGTTCTAAATATTTCAGTTAGGTTGGGTTTCTAAATATTCAGTTAGGTTGGGTTTCTAAATATTTCAGTTAGGTTGGGTTTCTAAATATTTCAGTTAGGTTGGGTTTCTAAATATTTCAGTTAGGTTGGCGTTCTAAATATTTCAGTTAGGTTGGGTTTCTAAATATTTCAGTTAGGTTGGCGTTCTAAATATTTCAGTTAGGTTGGGTTTCTAAATATTTCAGTTAGGTTGGGTTTCTAAATATTTCAGTTAGGTTGGGTTTCTAAATATTTCAGTTAGGTTGGGTTTCTAAATATTTCAGTTAGGTTGGGTTTCTAAATATTTCAGTTAGGTTGGGTTTCTAAATATTTCAGTTAGGTTGGGTTTCTAAATATTTCAGTTAGGTTGGGTTTCTAAATATTTCAGTTAGGTTGGGTTTCTAAATATTTCAGTTAGGTTGGGTTTCTAAATATTTCAGTTAGGTTGGGTTTCTAAATATTTCAGTTAGGTTGGGTTTCTAAATATTTCAGTTAGGTTGGGTTTCTAAATATTTCAGTTAGGTTGGCGTTCTAAATATTTCAGTTAGGTTGGGTTTCTAAATATTTCAGTTAGGTTGGCGTTCTAAATATTTCAGTTAGGTTGGGTTTCTAAATATTCAGTTAGGTTGGGTTTCTAAATATGTCAGTTAGGTTGGGTTTCTAAATATTTCAGTTAGGTTGGGTTTCTAAATATTTCAGTTAGGTTGGCGTTCTAAATATTTCAGTTAGGTTGGGTTTCTAAATATTTCAGTTAGGTTGGCGTTCTAAATATTTCAGTTAGGTTGGGTTTCTAAATATTCAGTTAGGTTGGGTTTCTAAATATTTCAGTTAGGTTGGGTTTCTAAATATTTCAGTTAGGTTGGGTTTCTAAATATTTCAGTTAGGTTGGCGTTCTAAATATTTCAGTTAGGTTGGGTTTCTAAATATTTCAGTTAGGTTGGCGTTCTAAATATTTCAGTTAGGTTGGGTTTCTAAATATTCAGTTAGGTTGGGTTTCTAAATATTTCAGTTAGGTTGGGTTTCTAAATATTTCAGTTAGGTTGGGTTTCTAAATATTTCAGTTAGGTTGGCGTTCTAAATATTTCAGTTAGGTTGGGTTTCTAAATATTTCAGTTAGGTTGGGTTTCTAAATATTTCAGTTAGGTTGGGTTTCTAAATATTTCAGTTAGGTTGGGTTTCTAAATATTTCAGTTAGGTTGGGTTTCTAAATATTTCAGTTAGGTTGGGTTTCTAAATATTTCAGTTAGGTTGGGTTTCTAAATATTTCAGTTAGGTTGGGTTTCTAAATATTTCAGTTAGGTTGGGTTTCTAAATATTTCAGTTAGGTTGGGTTTCTAAATATTTCAGTTAGGTTGGGTTTCTAAATATTTCAGTTAGGTTGGGTTTCTAAATATTTCAGTTAGGTTGGGTTTCTAAATATTTCAGTTAGGTTGGGTTTCTAAATATTTCAGTTAGGTTGGGTTTCTAAATATTTCAGTTAGGTTGGGTTTCTAAATATTTCAGTTAGGTTGGGTTTCTAAATATTTCAGTTAGGTTGGGTTTCTAAATATTTCAGTTAGGTTGGGTTTCTAAATATTTCAGTTAGGTTGGGTTTCTAAATATTTCAGTTAGGTTGGGTTTCTAAATATTTCAGTTAGGTTGGGTTTCTAAATATTTCAGTTAGGTTGGGTTTCTAAATATTTCAGTTAGGTTGGGTTTCTAAATATTTCAGTTAGGTTGGGTTTCTAAATATTTCAGTTAGGTTGGGTTTTTAAATATTTCAGTTAGGTTGGCGTTCTAAATATTTCAGTTAGGTTGACGTTCTAAATATTTCACATAGGGAGTATTTCTAAATATTTAACATAGGGAGTATTTCTAAATATTTCACATAGGGAGTATTTCTAAATATTTCACATAGGGAGTATTTCTAAATATTTCACATAGGGAGTATTTCTAAATATTTCACATAGGGAGTATTTCTAAGTGTAAGTTAAGGATATAGTTTCGGAAAATTGGGCTCAAATATATTTTAATTATGTGGCAAAATTCGACGAATTAAACAAATATTAGAACATTTGAAATAGGGATAACAGAGTTCTCAATACCTTATTCTTTTCTATCAATGTTTAATTTGGAAATATTAAGTGCCGATAGCCTAGCATTCGAGGCGGCTTCCTTTGTGAAATTTGTCCGATAATATCGCGGATCTGAAAAGGCCGGCTTAGAAACTAGCGATCCTTCATAGGCGACCCCTTTTGAGGGTTTTCGCTCCGCTATAACAGAAAAGGGCAAACTCCTCCGCTAACTGGCGACTTAAGCCGCTGTTTGTCACGAGAATCGAAGCTAGCAGAGACGGGCACTCCAGCCAGGCTAAGGAGGCACCGGCGAGCGACGTGGGCGGACGAGACGGGGGGGAGTGAAGAGGAAACGAGGCGGGGGGGGCGGGGAGGCCAATATAATCGAGACGCGATGAGGGGGGCAAGAGAGGGGGGCAGGAGCCGCGTGAATTATTCGAGAGGTGGCGGGCGCGGCATTAAAAGCGGCGGCAAAGGCAGAGACGGCCCAGAAAGGAGAGTTCCTGGCGCGTAATACGGCCGCGCTCTATAGCGCCGCGGAGAGAAGACAAACACTATAGAGACAATCTATATCACGCGCGGTATTGAGCAGGGCTTATACGGAGACCGGGGGGGGGGGGGGCTGCCTCCTTGTCTCTTCTCGGCGCTCTCGTCAATTGGAGCGCGAGCCGAACGGAGCTCCAGGCGCCCTGGCAATTAGAAGCCCGCTCGCGATCGGGAAAACTAATCTAGCTCGCTCGGGCTCTCTCTCGCATTCGATAATGGTCCGGCTGCGGCTAAGCTGGCTGCCAGGAAAGAAGGACAGCCAGTGCAGGCCCGGAGTCGCCCGTTTCGTCACGATCGGAGCACGCGAGAGGCTTCGTCAAAAACCCAGCAACGACTGGCCTGTAAAAATGGGGAGGAGGGTGGTTTCGTTCTATTTCGTACATCCTTCTCTTCGTACCGCTATTCTTTGGCCCCTTTCAACTACTTCCGACCAAGGCGTTCGATATTATGGCCAAAGATGCGAATCGGTATTGGAACGCGCTGAAAATGTCTAAAATACTTCATTCTCCATCCGAAAATGTCTAAAATACTTCATTCTCCATCCGAAAATGTCTAAAATACTTCATTCTCCATCCGAAAATGTCTAAAATACATCATTCTCCATCCGAAAATGTCTAAAACACTTCATTCTCCATCCGAAAATGTCTAAAATACTTCATTCTCCATCCGAAAATGTCTAAAATACTTCATTCTCCATCCGAAAATGTCTAAACTACTTCATTCTCCATCCGAAAATGTCTAAAATACATCATTCTCCATCCGAAAATGTCTAAAATACTTCATTCTCCATCCGAAAATGTCTAAAATACTTCATTCTTCTTCCGAAAATGTCTAAAATACTTCATTCTCCATCATGCGGGGAATTTTTCCTTTTCCGGGATTTTTCAACCTTCCAAAATTCTAAAAGGGAATAACGCAATTTAAGAGGGAAAACGGGAAAAGTGAGGGAAAATGCCATTTCGCGGGGGGTGGGGGGGAAATGAGGGAAAAGTTTTCTTTGCACGGGAAGAAAGGGAATTTTTCAGCTTTTCTGATAACATTGCCTGTTCTAGTTTACTCTATATTGTATATTAATCCATGATATGTTACGAGTCACAGATGTAAAAAAAATATTTTCAATACGTTAGATAGTAATGAAAATCATGATCTAAATATCCATTTGCGACTTTTGAGGATATATTTGTGCAAAATCATTCAAATGTAAGTAATTTTGTAATAAAAAACCTTATATTTGGAATTCTTTTCAGAATTAAACTGAATATTTAAACAAATTAGTATTAAAAACTCCAAAATATAGCGAGTGATAAAAATGGGAATTTCCAAGTCAAAAAAGGGATAAAAGGAATTTTTCGTTATAGAAATTATCGCATGAGGGAAATTTTAGATATCAAATGTGGAAGCCCTGACTAGGACTGTTGACTGAAATTCGTTCGGCCACGTGCTCAGGCTTCTTCCCGAAACAGTCCGATAATTTCCGTTTCAACCCTGTAAAGCGATATTGTTGTTTTTGAATTTCGTACGTTTTTCGAAACCCCGAACGTTTCATCCTTTGGTCGGGCATCTTCGTTTCGTTCCAACGACTTTGTAACGACTTTCTACCCTTTTTCCTCCGCTCGATGTCGCTTCTTTCGCAACTTTCCCTTTCGCGTCGCCTCCCCCCCTCCCCCGCCCTCCAGCCGTCGATCCGGAGAGAGAGAGGCTGCTAGCTGATGCCACCCACTACAAGAATCGCTCGCACCCCGCTGGCGTCACCTCTTTCTCGTTTTCTCCCACCTATATATGCCCCGCGCGCGCGCTCCGCCCGTATCCAGGGTGGGCGAGTTCCTTTTTATTCCCGCACGTCGGAAGGGGGGGTTAAAGCCCCCCCCCCCCGCGTCTTTTGCCGAGAATAAAAGGAGTGGGAGAAGAGAAGAGATAGCGGACTGGAAACGCGGCGCTTCCTGGAAATAGCGCCTTCCGCGAGGCCCGCTAATGCCGTAGGTCACCCCGTCGGATCGTGGATCTTAATTTGCCCGCCGTATATAGCGGCGCTGGGGACAAACCAGGGAGGCCCCTCTCTCTCTATCTGGTCGCCGTTCGATACCCTCGTCTACTCCTCTTTGGCTCTGCACCCTTTTTATCCCCTCAATACTTTATAAGTCTTCTTCGTCGTTTTCTTCTTCTTGTTCGTCTTCCGTTGTGGTACGCGTTCGTTGCCATTCCTTATACGGATTCCTGGGATCGGCGGCTTCCCGAAGATTGCCCCCCCCCCCCCCCCTTCCTTCCTACGCGACAAACTGGTTTGATGGGATTACGGTCGGAAGTCTTCCTTTCCCGTGAATCTTGTTTTCATTTTTAGACAAATTTATCGCCGTTACGAATAGCTATAACCGCTCGTGGAAATACGGTCTAGAGTCGTTAATTTTCCGAATTGCTGAAAATTTTCCGCATATCGGAAAAATAAAAGATTGAAACATAAATTATTATTTTTTAAGGATTCTAAATGTTTTTAACTTTTTATCGATATAAAATGTCTAATAACAGTAGATATACTAGAAAAGTAACAAAACATTAATAGTGTTACATTGTTAATCAGTCTAGAAGTTTAGTTTTACTTTTAGATTCGAAAAAATGAAACGAAAATGCCACTTTATTTAAATTTGCAAACAATATTAGACTAATCATGGAATTAAAACTTGTTTATTTTTTTTCGGAAAAATACGGAAAATTTTCCGGAAAAAAGGCCTCGGTCATTTTCCGGAAAATTTTCCGACTTACAACTCTAGAAATACCCTATTAAGCGAGGTAGTTACGTTTAGTTAAATATAATTACTATTAGGACGTTTCCGAAAATAGTCGACTAATTTGGGATAAATTTTCGGCAAAGGGAATTCGATCTTGCAGCTAAATATAGCAATGTTGCCAGGTACTGATTATTTGTTTTGAAATACACGTAAAATAACTGACCATCTCGTGAAGTCGCGTAAGTAACATAATACCAAGTATGACAATTATAAAATATTATCGCCCAACTGATTAGTTCGTCACAGAGCACCCTAGCGGCTAAATATGGCCAAGACGAAATATAGTACTAGTAAGGACGATAATATACTACTCAGTTTAGCTGGAGCTGGGCGAGAAGGTCGGTGTTTGAAAAAAGGTTCGGTCAGAAAATTAACATTAGAACAATATATATAAAGGGTCATTAGGGTTGATACAGCTATTGGAAACCCATTTTCCCTGATAAATACAGGTTTTCCCATGGATATCTCCTTGATTTTTCCCAGTACAAGATAAAATAAAACTAAAATTTACAGAGTAACTCATTTCATGGTTGTCATTTAAGTTAAATTAGTTAATCATTATCATATAAATAGAAATAAAGTCAAATCTTTAATAAGAAAACTTATTGATGTAAATTTGTATTCATTAGCGCAACCCTCATAAATTTCCCTGATTTCCCTGATTTTTACCAAAAAAAATTAATTTCCCTTATATTTCCCTTACTTCTCTGTCGATAATCGAATTCCCTGATATTTCCAGTTTTTCAAGGTTTTCCAGGTCTGTATGAACCCTGGTCATACTTATTAATTGTATGATACTTATAAATGTATTAATACATATTTCCCGACACTCATGAATTTACGAATATGACGTATAACCTTTCAAAACGTTAACCTTACAAATTAGTCAATATCTACAGACCAAAATCTCTAACTACCAAGTTGAATTTTCCCAGCTGGTGGAGGGCAGATTAATGAAACTTCGTCAAACTACGTGACTGGAAATTCAAAACCGAATCGTATACATTATAAACGAAAGAAACAAAAAAAAAACATTAATTTAAAAAAAAAGGTTATTTCATTATATATGAGCGCGTGGCAGCCTGGTTAGCGATGCCACCAGACGGACGGGTTTAGCATTTTTTTAAATTTCCCCAAAACGTGTTTTTATACGATTCCGTCGGCGCACACGGTTACCTGACACCTTCTACCCAAAAGGGCCAAAATAATTTAAATTCGTTATTTAATAATATAATTTCAGCCGGTATTTCCCAGAGATACGATTTTTATTTTTTTTGAAATTGTATTTCGTCGCGCGTAGTCTATGGATTTTGCCTTTTGATATTTATGCGCATATTTTAGCTTAAGCGTTGGAATCGTCGCGGTCGTTAGCGAGAATAATCGCCTTATTCGCGAAATACTCTCTCTCTCGCCCTTCCGTGGCTCCTTTAGCCCCTTCAGGGTCCTAGACCCTCTGTCTAGGCGCTCCGTCACGGCCCGAACGTACGAATCTATAATAGTCTTTTCGCGCCGTCTATAACCGATTTTATTTCTTGGAAAGGGAATGCAATTATTTCTACTGTCGGGAGACTGACTATGTTGACACGATTCTAAGCGTGGCACCTAATCCCCCTCAAGATCTTACAACAAGATCCTTCCCTTTAAAACAATTCATTCGACCATGATTCCAGTATAGTTATTTCCACTAACTATAAATGAAAACGTTCTTGGTAATTACTAAATATTTGTATTTTTACCCAATTAAAGTTAAAGGAAAAGTCCAGGTTGGGTAAAACTTGGGTCTATTTGAAAGATCATGTTTAAATTTACTCAAAAATATCAGTCGTAAAATAGACGCTAAAAGAAATTATTCGCTCCAAAATAAAAACCGTCAAAAGGAAGGGTTTTTAAATTAAAAACGCGTGAATCTCGATGATATCGCCCATTTTTTCGTCGCACGTGTAATTATTTATTCTGATAATAAAATAGAATCACGTGGGCTTAGCAATATTTATCCGCATTTGTCTTAGCCAATAAGATTATCCCTTCCGAGCAAGCACGCGCCAATTTACACAATGAACCGATGAAGATTTTCAAATCAATTTCTTTTAAGATCTATTGTATCTTTTTCTAATGACGAGAATTTAATTTTTAAACGAGCCAAATTTAGACGCCAAGCGAGCTGTTATTTTCTTTCGCCTTCCCTCCGCAGACCGCACGCGGAGCAAGCGCGCGCAGGGAACAGAGCGCTGTTATAGCGCGAACAGCCCGTGATTAAAGTCCTAAAACGTCACCGCGAAACAAAATGGCAGATCACTTGGCGGGTAAATTTCGCTCGTTTAAAAATTAATTTATCGTCATTAAAAAAAGATACAATTTTACGACTGATATTTTTGAGTTTATTTAAACATGATTTTTCAAATAGACCCAAGTTTTACCCAACCTGGACTTATCCTTTAAGTAAATTAAAGTATTTATTATTCGTAAACTGTTTATAGTTACTTAATTAGCTCTTTCATTTTTCACGTAGAGGCCAACTCTAGAAATTCGTCAACTGCTAAATTTTTCCTCTGCTGATTTGTTGATATGAAACCCAAAGCGTCTGCTTAGAAAACGCATGCCCAGGAGTTTCCAAGCTTCTATTGAAGATACTGAAACGGTTAAATATCTAATATCCCAAATTAGACGAAATTAAATTTACCTTTGGTCTCAAACAATTATGTTTGCTGTATTATGTGAAAATTATAAATTCCGGTTTTATCTAGAACAATAAGAACGGGGTAATGTGAGCAAAACGAGGTAAAAACTTGTAGGGTAACGTAAAATAAACTAGTCTTTTAAAAAAGTTTTTTTCGCATGGAGAAACAAACTTTCTTATTATCAGGGCCAGGGGGGGGGGCTTGATTTTCTTTTGACGACCGCCGCCGACGTCTACCCCCCCCCCCCCCGGTCGAGCCGCCAATTCGGTGGTGCGTTAAGATCGAAACTCTCTTCTTGGGAATGATACTAATTAGAGGGGGGAGGGGTGGCCTGCTATTCCTAAAACCCCCCTGTTCGGCCCGCCTTTCTACAATTATCGCTTGCCTGTCTCCCTTTTTTTCATGTCATTACCCTGCGCCATTTACCTCGCGAAAATCGTCGGTGACGTTTCAACACGTGCGCGGCTACTACTGCCACCCCCCCCCCCCGTTCTCTCTTTCGTTTTTTTGCGTGGCCCCTTTCTGAATATATTTTCTATCCCTCCTGTCGTAATACGTCATAATTCCTTCGGTTCTCCATCCGTACCTCATTAGTATCTTTTGGCGATGGAGACGGGTGGGTCGCTGGCATTCCGATTTCAAATTCTCCATCATCACCTGATAGTGGAAGCGAACGGGGCGATTTCGGTTGGAAACCCCCTTTTTTTTGTTGGCGTATCGGGCATTTTTTCTCGTTTCGTCGAAAAATGTTTGAACCTGAGAATCAGTCCGCGTACTCGCGGGAGACGTTATTTACTTTCCGAGGCGATGCCAGAAACGTCATATAGAGACCCCCGACTGGAATAAGAAGAAAGCCCTCTTTCGCCCCCCTCCACCTTTCTCTTCCCTCCGCGATACCACCCTCTCTCTCTCTATCGCTTCCTTTTTCCTAAACAGCGCTACTCCTCTTCACGCCACGGCATTCTCTCTTTATACGATCTCCGGGCGGTCGGGGGGAGGAAAGAAGGGAAGTTCCCCCCCCCTCCGTTCTTTTTCGCTTCTCTCTTTGCCCGTATAGCCCTTCTTTTTTTTCGTCTATATGCCGCCGCCGCCGCCACCCATCCACTATACTTTAAACCTCCCTCGCACCGTTTTCCCCATTTCTCTTTCTACACTTATCTGCCTTCGACGTTCTCGTCGGGGGTCGTCGCTTAAGGAATTGATGCGTCGATTATTTCATACCCTTATTTGATTGTTGGTGATTCGCTCCGAATCTGTCTCTGATGTCTTGGATCTCGCCCCATTCGACTAGAGTAAAACCGCAAATTTAACATGCCATTATCATATTCCCGCGCTTTGTTGTTTTTCGTCTGCTAGTAATTCGAATTTTCGCGTCTTGGTCTGCCATTTTGCCAAAAAATCTTAAATTCCTAGGTTTTCTTCTGCCTGTTTTCCTTTAAGCTTACTTCCCGCCACGCAAATATCCTGGTGGTGGGCCAACCGCGGAACACCTTGGCCTACCACCAGGATATTTGCGCGGCGGGAAGTAAACTTAAAGGAAAACAGGCAGAAGAAATCCTAGGCCTTTAAAGGAACACGCAAAAATTTTCTCCGATCTCGATCTCGATCCGTTGATCTATAGAAATAAGCAGAGCGGGAAATGGAACACGCGAAACTTGATCGCAAACATAAAATGTTGATCAGAGCGATCTAGAGCAGCCAAATGGAAAACTCTATACGAGTCATTATATATACGAATGATGAAAATATATATTTAATTGTATTCTTTACGAATGTTACGGATAAAATTTAATTCCAAGTTCGATATTGATCGAAAATTAAAATTCAAAATATTAGCGTGTCATTTTTCTAAAGGGGCTGGAAATATTATCTTTATTAATGCATTCATAGCTCATGAAAGGGCTCATTTCCGCCCTCCCCTCCTCTTGTGGGCGTCCATGCCAATTATCATGTGTAAAATTAAAATTAATTCCGATTTGATATAAACTAGAATTGGATTCAAACTGTATGTGCCTTAATTGCAGTTGGATCCAAATGCACTTAAAATTATCATTGGAAATCAGGTATACAAAATATTTAAGAGTGACTACCCCCTTGTTATAGGGTGGTACGTAAAACCCTTGGAACACCCCTTAATAGCTCTAATTCTAAGGTGTACACTATAATTTACCTGACAGATTTGTGGCAATTTTTTGGGGTAAATCAGGAATCCATACCTCTACTTGGAATGCTTATCGCGGCAGATTTTCGTCTCGATGTGGCTGACGGTTTTTATGACGTCACTATGTTAATTTAACTAACAACTACGTGAAAGGGGAGCGCGCGCAGAGGGGATTTTTTTATCTCGTAGGCGGGGCCAAAGCCGTCAGAGTGATCTTACCATACGTGATACGGATAAACATTCCAAGTAGAGGTATGGATTCCTACGTAAATCACTTAATTTGTTTTATTTCTTGGCTAAACACGCGATACGTATAAGCATATAATTTATTATTAATTATTACTTTATTAATTTATTTACGCGTTATATAATGTCAGTCAACACGCTACAATAAAAACGGAATCCTTCCACGATTAGACAATCTGGTTTCCTGATATGAGCACTTCTATTTTGGCGCCGCTCCGTTTATCGGTTTCGTCATCTTTCTTCGATAATCCGGAAATAGATTTCGCGGGGTATATTTGTCTCATTAAAGAGATTCGTATCGCGGCGGGATTTCCGTCGGAGGGCGCTCGAGGCCAATTTCGCGTTCTAAAACAATCGGGAGGAAACGGCCGTGTCTTTGGAAAAGTTCCTGCCTCGACAAAGTCTTCCCCGTTTCTAACGTTCGCCCAATAACGTGGAAGAGTGACCTCGGAGGGATTTTTCGGATAAATTAGGTTTTATACTACACCAGAAATTTTGTGGAGATTGGTATGAAAGAGTGTAGTGTTGTAAGTAGCCAAATTTTCCGGAAAATGACCGAGGCCTTTTTTCCGGATAATTTTCCATATTTTTCCGAAAAAAATAAAAAAAAATTCATTCCATGATTAGTTTAATATTGTTTGCAAATTTAAATAAAGCGGAATTTTCGCCTCATTTTTTCGAATCTAAAAGTAAAACTAAACCTCTAGACCGCTCTAGACTAGTTTAAACTGATTAACAATGGGACACTATTAATGTTTTGTAGTATGTTTACTGATATTAGACATTTTATATCGATAAAAAGTTAAAAACATTAAAAACCCTTAATTTTTTATTTTTCCGATTTGCGGAAAATTTTCTGCAATTCGGAAAATTTTCTGGAAATTTTTCCGTAAAATTAACAACACTAGAAGAATGTCTCTACTACTGAACTAAATATTTTTTTCCAAGTCACCTTCCTTTCTCCTTCGGCTGGCCTCGCTATCTTTAAGGACAACCCCTTATTAGAACATAACCACCAGCGCTGGCGCGCGGAGGGCGGTAGAGGGGAGTCGGCCGGTTTCGCCGTTCCTCTCTTTTTCTCCGTTTTCCGATAAAAGGAAAAGAGGGTGTACATTCCCCCTCAACGCCAGCGCCCTCCGTACGAGCGGGATGGCAGTCCGTGCGTGGTCGCTCGCTAGAGATATTTTTTCCTTCTCTTCCCCGTGCCATAGAGGCGATTATAGACGCTCTTCTCCTCACTGCCCACTTCTCCCGGCCAAAAGCCTTTTGGAGTAGACTGGCCTTATTTCCTACATATATACGCGTAGAGTGAGATAGAGAATGCCCGCGCCTTTGATACCTTATATAACGTAACCTCTCTAATATAAGCGCCGCGCGATCGCTCGAGCCACCAGCGCGCACCGTCTTTTCCGAGAAGTTATCGGAGCGGGAGGGGGGGATAAAGGCGAAGGGGGGTCGCGCTGAAAGCGCCGGTTTCCCGTAAACGAAAGGCCGCCGGAGTGAACTGACTGGGGATATTCCTGCCTTCGGATATAAAAGAATTAGCCGCTTGTATTTCTAATAATATTCCAAGCTGGCAAAAAAAAATTAATCTAAATAAGGCGGTTTCTTTTCGTCTGTTCTCGGACTAAAAGTGTACTCTTTTTACCCTAAAGCCCCATTTTCATGCTCGCTGGTAGCGGGTAAAAATCGACAAAATCCGCTTCCGCTACACACTTTTCACTTTCCGCGTCGATCTGTTTCAAACAGATATTTTAGCTTTATTTTCACGCTTGCGAGTGGAGGATGCGAATTTTGATGATTTTTATCCGCTACCAGCGAGCATGAAAATGGGCCTTAAGACATTTTTTGTTCTCGGACTAAAAGTGTACTCTTTTTACCCTAAAACGTTTTATTCGCCAGTTCCGGGGATGATAATTACTCCGCCCCAGAATATATTCGCTTGTTCCGGAGTATTAGGGCTACTCTTTTTACTCCTTCTGAAAAGGAGGTGTAAAGGAGTAAGTCGGATTTGGTCTTCTGCTAGCCAGAATTTATCCGCTAAAAAAGCGACAGGCAGCCATTTTGAAAAAACGTTCTTACTCCGACTCACTGTATAGTTTCTTGGAAAACCAGATTTCCGGATGAAACTTATTCGGCGAATTCTCTTAAAATGTTCCGAAGGTGTAATAGATCTTTTATGCAATTCGAAAAGGAGCTCTCTGCATTAAAAACACTTACCCCAAATATATTAGTAAATTGAATTTAAGTTTAATCCCAAAAATAGCCCAGATCGCCCCTGTAGACAGGGTTGGGAAAAAAACGGCTTTTTTAGAAAAAATCCAGACCAGTGGTTTTAATTGGCCATATCCGGTTTCTTTTAGGTTATAACCGGCTAAAATATAAACAGTACCGTTTACTTATGTAAGTAGAAATGTCTGCAGTTATTTTCGTAAATAAGAAACTGAATTCTTTTGATTTCCTCGGGAAATTCCCCTTAGTTTTTGCGTATGACGCACCGACAGAAGCGAGGCAGCGAACTTTGGAACTTTAAACCTACCGAAAAACTGGTTAAAGTAAACCGGTTTCTAAATATGAAACAAAAAATGAACTAAATTTCTAAATATGAAACAAAAAATAAACTAAATTTCTAAATATGAAACAAAAAATGAACTAAATTTCTAAATATGAAACAAAAAATAAACTAAATTTCTAAATATGAAACAAAAAATAAACTAAATTTCTAAATATGAAATAAAAAGTAAACTAAATTTCTAAATATGAAACAAAAAGTAAACTAAATTTCTAAATATGAAACAAAAAATAAACTAAATTTCTAAATATGAAATAAAAAGTAAACTAAATTTCTAAATATGAAATAAAAAATAAACTAAATTTCTAAATATGAAACAAAAAGTAAACTAAATTTCTAAATATGAAACAAAAAGTAAACTAAATTTCTAAATATGAAATAAAAAATAAACTAAATTTCTAAATATGAAACAAAAAATAAACTAAATTTCTAAATATGAAATAAAAAGTAAACTAAATTTCTAAATATGAAACAAAAAGTAAACTAAATTTCTAAATATGAAACAAAAAATAAACTAAATTTCTAAATATGAAATAAAAAGTAAACTAAATTTCTAAATATGAAATAAAAAATAAACTAAATTTCTAAATATGAAACAAAAAGTAAACTAAATTTCTAAATATGAAACAAAAAGTAAACTAAATTTCTAAATATGAAATAAAAAATAAACTAAATTTCTAAATATGAAACAAAAAATAAACTAAATTTCTAAATATGAAACAAAAAGTAAACTAAATTTCTAAATATGAAACAAAAAGTAAACTACATTTCTAAATATGAAACCAAAAATAAACTAAATTTCTAAATATGAAACAAAAAGTAAACTAAATTTCTAAATATGAAACAAAAAATAAACTAAATTTCTAAATATGAAACAAAAAGTAAACTAAATTTCTAAATATGAAACAAAAAGTAAACTACATTTCTAAATATGAAACCAAAAATAAACTAAATTTCTAAATATTAAACAAAAAATAAACTAAATTTCTAAATAAAAACTATTAATTTACTAAAATATTCATATTGTAATTTGTTTTTTAAAAAACCCAAAAAATATGGATTTTTTCAAGTGGTGTTAACCGGTTTTAACCAGGTGGCTATAACCGGTATGGCTGGTTCTATGCCAAGCCTGCCTGTAGAAGTGTTTCAACAGACGTGGTGATATTGGAAATCCAGTGTTATTAGGTTCGAGGCTGTTTGATCAAGATCAAATTGTAGTATTTGCTCGTGCTGAGATTGGAAATCGAAAGCTCTCGGCTGTTTGTTGGTTATTTTTTCAAAAGTACTTCATTTGTAAAACTTATGGTAAAAATAAATAATAAAGTTATATATCAATGTCACCAAAGTTACATAATCAAAATGAATGCAAAATATTAGCTTCGAAAAAATATCAATTTGTACTATACCTAAAATACATTCAGATTGCCATTTAGATGAACGTTAAACGTTGACAATTATTGTTATTACTTTCTATTCTCGTATGTTGAGTATAAGGCACGATTCACTTATACGACACGCGATGCATTTTCAGTTCGCCATCAGAATCTTAATTTCGGGGGCTAAAAACCCCCATTTGTTCCTCGGCTACTCCTTCGGTCACGCGTCTGCTCTGAAGCGGTGTCAGCCCCGACGAGAGCATAAGGGGAGAGCCGGTACAAATTACAGGGGCCCGGGCTTGGGACCCTTCTCCAAATATCTACAGTTCGAGGGGTAGTTATTTAAGTAATCAGGTGTACAAATCGTAGGTAATCACGAGAAATCAATTAAGGAAATCAGTGGTTATCACCGACAAGTTGTGAAAACTCAGTGGAAATCATCGGGAAATTGAGATAAATCAGTGGAAATCATCGGGAAATTGAGATAAATCAGTGGAAATCATCGGGAAATTGAGATAAATCAGTGGAAATCATCGGGAAATTGAGATAAATCAGTGGAAATCATCGGGAAATTGAGATAAATCAGTGGAAATCAACGACAAATTGTTAAAAAATCTGGAAATCATGGGGAAATTGTTAAAAATCAGTTGAAATCAACGACAAATTGTTAAAAATCAGTGGAAATCATAGGAAAATTTGTTAAAAATCAGTTGAAATCAACGACAAATTGTTAAAAATCAGTGGAAATCATAGGAAAATTGTTAAAAATCAGTTGAAATCAACGACAAATTGTTAAAAATCAGTGGAAATCATAGGAAAATTGTTAAAAATCAGTTGAAATCAACGACAAACTGTTAAAAATCAGTGGAAATCATAGGAAAATTGTTAGTCAGTACTCGACGACCATCTGTGGTTATACGTACGAGAGTAGAGAATTTATTTATAGGCCATTTGCAGGACATTAAGGATTAGAAAGCTTATACACGACGTAAAATATTCTGAAAATTATTTTATAAAATGCCAGATGGAAGCTGGAAGTAATTAAAAATAATAAGAACTAAAAACTTCCTCTCAAAACTTTCTGACGGAATATTTTCCCCCAAAACTGAGTTCCCTAAACGCGCGGTTGATGACGCGCTGTAAAACGGAAGAGAGGGGCGGTGGTCGGGAGGGTAATCTAAAAAAACAAGTGAAAAAATTTTAGGCGTTCGTCGTTGCCGCCTAATTGCAAAGCCTGCCTTTGCCGGTCGCGACGTGCCTGTGAGGACCCGAAAAACAAAAAGGCCCTCAATAAAAAAATACAATTCTCCGCCGTAGCCCGTTGCTAGCCCCCCCCCCCCCTTTTGAATGTTTGGAAAGTAGTTTTTTTTTCATACCAAAGTTTTCCCCCGAAAAAAATGTTCTCTATCAGCCCCCCCCCCCTTCCCATTCGTCCGAGACGCCACCTATGTTCTAGCTCATTTTTGGGGAGGGGGGGGGGGTGGCTGGATTGGGCTGGGTTCGCATTATTACATCGGGCGATCATTTTTTGGTTCTCTTTCGGAAGAATCTTATCACTATCAATCATGCCACAGCGAGGGTGCGTCCGCGCATCCAGCGCCGGAGGATCAGGATAGCTCCCGCGTTTTGACGCGCGCGGGCCTTTTTTTTTTTAAGAAACCCCCACCCCGTCCTGGAATCTATAATTAGTTATTTTCCGGTGGTGTATTTTTTGGCGAGCACGTTCTACTGAGGGGGTATCCCCCCCACCTTCTTCTACGGAATTGGTTTGGCTCAGTAATTAGGATATGGGCTGTTACATGTTCTGTAGAACAGATTATCTATAGCGTTTCAAATCGATTGTTATTCCTATTAGTTCATTAGTTATAAGGTCATGTTGAAATTTAGTGTTTTGGAGACCACAATTAATATATGATGTTATATGGGCCAAGTTAAATGAGTAAATTAATAAATAAAAAATAAATTATGAAGAGTAGATAAATTAATAAATAAAAAATAAATTATTAATAGTAGATAAATTAATAAATAAAAAATAAATTATGAATAGTAGTAAGTAAATTAATAAATTAGTAAGTAAATTAATTAATTAGTAAATAAATTAATAAATAAATTGATTAATAAATCAATGAAAAATTAACGTTTATCGAAAAGTGAAATTCACGCATATACGCGGTCTTGAAGGTTTATAAAATTGTGCAAAATAGATGTTATTATATAGTTGTACATTTTTAAGTGTTATGAATTTGGTTGAGTACGTGTCTACCATTTGGTTTTGGTTAGCCAAAAAATTAATAAATAATTTAAAATAAAATGTAACTTAATTGAATCATGATATCTCTCCAAATATTTCAGACACTATTTTACGGCGTGTTAAACAAGATAGAAATGGTTTGAAAATCACAGCGTATTCCGTCTTTTTTCTTGTTGTCCAATTCTCCGTTCGTCTCGGAAGACAAGAAAAAAAACCCAATACGAGAAAGGGAATAAGGAAAAGTATGTTTTCATCCGTATATGCTGGGCTAAGTTAGCGTAAGAGCGAATTCGACAGAGGCCAAGAAAACCAAATCAAATTTAGTCCGTAGAAATTACCACCGACTCGGGCTGCCGTGGCTGGCTGATGAAAGAGGGACCGTACACAAAGCGGATATACAAAATCATAATAGAAAAATCAAAGAATAAAAATGATTGTTCGCGCACGCATGGCCAATGAAGCGGTTTTCCATCGAAGTGCTAGCGGGGGGGGAGTCCTCTTTTTTATATCAGAAACGTTGTCAGGTTTTAAACGCTATTGCGTACGCTGTCATGGTTCAACCGATTCCACCCGCTTCGTTAATTAACTATTAAACTTTGTCGAGTCCATTTTGTTTGATTCAATCATTAACTGAGAATTCGTTTATATATACAGACTGTTTCTTGTCATCGAGGGAATATTTTTCGATTACCCGTTTCGTTTTGTACATATGGTTTTTCGAAGGAATTTTGACATTGTAAAGAATGATCTACGGAAGTTACCAGTTAGACAATAGAGTAGTATCAGTGCTACATAACGCAACGTCACCCATGCTTTTTCCTATAGAGAAAAAAACGCGCCTAAAATGGCGGCCATGGCCAAAGCTAGGAGGTGATACTACTCTATGGGGTGGCGAAGTGTTTAGCACTTTCGCCTCGCAACAAGAGGAGCCGGGTTCGATCCCAGCTTGTGGCACTGGGTGAAAATTCGGAACAACTCCTTCCGCGTTGAGTTTGCAAGTTCTCTCCCCACTGGTTTAAGGGGTTTTCCCCCGAGCTCTTCGGTGTCCCCTTCCCTAAAAACTTGTCGAGGTTAACGGTAATAGTTAGTGTAGAGAGCTGACGGTTGGCTCGCGTGGCATTAAGGGCTTACCACCACCCTCCTACGCATTGTAACCCGACCACCTGAATTAAAAAAAAAAGCTATTAGACGTTTTATTAGGAGTATATAGACTTGGCACTCCGTAGCTTTGGCCATGGCCGACATTGTGGTATCATTTTTCTCCCCACGATACTATTGAAAAAAAAAACTGTGACGTAGTATTGCCAAGTCCCTATTAGAGGGTTATGTTGAATTAAATAAGTAACATAATTCAACAATAATATGTCAATTAGGAAAAACTATCACCGAATTGGTTTTCGGAGCCCTAGTATCTAAATATGCCCAGGTAAAATATACTATAACCAAGGACGATAACACGCTACTCAGTTCAGGGAGCGGTTTAGTGCTCCCTGCTCAGTTCGAGTGCGAGTCCAAGTCGGAGCTTGGAGAGAATGTCAGTGTCGAAAAAAGATTTGGTCAGGAAATTAGCATTCAAACAATAGCTTTAAAAGTCGCTTGATGACTTAGGCCTAAGGTGGTGCCTTGGGTATTAGCCTATCTGTTTATTATTATTATTATCATCAAAGTGTCATACTTATAATTTATTATTATTACTTATGTTAATAATAAAATAAAATATGGAACTCAAATTAAATATTTGCATTTAATTATAATTAAACATTTTTGTGTTTCCTCCATGCAACACCGCAATTACCTAAATTCGTTTCGGTCGCGAATGTAAGAAAAGACCAACGATTTGGGGGTTCATTGGTAAAATCGCGTTTTATTTAATAGTTGATTTAGTTAACTTACATCAGCGTGCCGACATTCGAGGCACGCGGTGCGGATTGTGCCAAAGTCGGGTTCGACGCGACAGAAATGGTCGTATACTTATAACCCGCCCGTTCTCCCTCCTTCGAAAATGGGTCAAGCTAAAATCAATATCTTCGCATGTGAGCCATGTCAGGCGACTCAAGTTGGGCTTCGTTAGGTCCCCCTCCCCCTACCTAGCTCGGCCCCAACCCGCCGGGAAGAGAAAAATATAAGTAAAGTAGAAAACGCGTTGATCGTCTTACGAAAGCCTACGGTTGACGTTTGGGCGGAGGTCTAACGCGGAGGGCTTAATCTCTCGAGTATATAGCCAGGACTATTAAAAGATCCCTCCATCGCGTGCGTAAAAAGAGAGAGAGAACAAAAACGAAAAAGCTTCACTTGGAAAAGAGTCCAGTTTTTTCCCGTTTTTTACTCTCTCTCTCTGCAAGGCGCGAAACTAAAGCAGCCAGTGCGCCGTTTCTACAGGGTTCTTTTACAGTCGGCGATTTCGCCTTGGGAATAGGACGGAGGTCGTTCCCGACGCGCATTAAAAACAGTGTGAAGGGGATGACAAGGGTGGCCGGGGGGGGATGAAAATTGTATCCGCGCCCCCTCTCTCTTCCCCCTTCTTTCCATTTCCATCCCCTCGCGTCTACCGGAGAAGAGAAAAAAAATTCGGTATCACCAGCTCCTTGGTCTTCTCGTACTTTAGATAAATGTCGACGCCAAAATGCGCGCCAGTTATAAAAGAGTCTCTCTCGTGCGGAGGGGGGAGAACGTCGTGGGGGGGATGGGGTGGTAGGAAGCGCTTCGCTGGAAGGGGGTGGGGTTGGAAAGATCGTTGAGACGAGAAAGGGAGCGCAGCCTAGGTTGAGGGGGGGTCAGCACGCTGATTCTTTTAAGACGAAAAATTGCGTTCGCATCCAAAGTTCCTTCCCTCCCCATTCTACTTTCTAATCAATATATTTTTCTAATCAAACTTTGGTCTTTCGCTATACTTGATAAATAGTCGACCTGAATATTGATGGTCGCCCGTCGCGAAAGCTTCTAAATGGAGTGGAAAAGGCCCATACTTTGTTTTTTCCCGATCCACTATATTTTGTTGATCCAAATTTTAATTGGAATAAAAAAAATCGATCTTGTATTACAAATTCTTAGAAATTAATTAGTGAATGTGCTCTTTTCAAAATAAAAGAAGCCAATTTATCATCTTCATTATTATTATTACGAGTGGGGCTAGTTATTTTTAACCTAACTAGCGCCAGTTACCCCAGCCTCTTTTAAACCTGGCAGTGTCGGCGATAGCAAAAATGCCTGTGGGAACCCAAAATTAATATGGGGAGTAAAAACGCGAACAAGTAAAGAGACCAATAAAGCTTAGTTTTCTCCCCCACTTCTTGGTCTCTTTACTTGTTCGCGTTTTTACTCCTCACTCTCTAGACCATTGGTGGTTCTCGTGTTTTTGCCCAAAATTAATATACTTAAAACTTAAACAAAAAAAATTACAGCTCTTAATATATTTTTTTAATTATGTGTTATTTCTAATATCTCGTACGTCAATGAATTCATTGATAACCAAATTTAAATCGATGTTTTCAAAAATATCCCTGTGTACATTGCTAAATAATTAAACCTTTTTTGGCCGCATACATTACGAAGGTATTTTAAGCTATCTAGCGTAAGATAATTGGGTAAAACAGGGTACACGACGAGGCGAATTTCTGTTTGGACGAATCTGTCTAAATAAATTTTATACTTATATTTCATCTTAATGTTACTCGCATCTTCAATATCAAAATAACTTCAGTAAAAAGACTGAATTCGCAACAAAATAAAGGCAGTAAAGTTAGAAATTTTTCCCTGATTGCTAGTTATCCCCCACGGGATCGCCGCCACTGAAACCTAGTGGCAGAAGATAAATTAGGTTACCCATTATAAATAGTCTGATGAGTTCCAAATAGAACGAAACCGGTCTACAATTGGAATTTCTGGCTATTTTATTAATTTTTAATTTAGTTTATTACTCGAAGATCTATTTGATCCGAGTTTCACGTTTTTTGTTTGCTCGAAGACCTATTGGTACGAGTTAATAGTAAGTTTTTTAATTTCTTCAAATTTGTTTAGGATTTAGCTATATTATCCCTTTTAATTATGGACTAATCTACTTTTTCGCGTATTTTATCATCCTTCTCACAGTCCATAGGTGGTTTCTTCCAACATAAATAGTCAAAAGAACGGTTAAATCGCCCAACTGTTTAGGAAAACATTTCGGCGGCACAAACGCCCGCCATTGTCGGTGTAGAGAAACCGTGACGTCCAAAAAAGATAGCAGTGTTGTCAGATTCAGATTATTTGGTTTGAAATACATCGAAAATGGCCAACTCTCATAGTATCGAATGTTTACAATTTTAGTTTAACTTAAAAATAAGCCCCATCTAATCTGTAGAGGATACCTATGGTCGTCACCTTGAAGATTCGACGTAAAATTGGTTTCGTAACGAAACCTTTACGCTGGCGACGGTACCCTAATTCGTATCTAATTGGAAATAGCGAGCACCTCCGAGGGGTACGCGACTTAACCATTTGTTTGGCTATAAATAAAGTAAGATTAGAGCGGGTTTGAGTCCGTGTCTCCGCGGCTGCATTAAAGGCCGCTCAGCCCCGGTTGAAGAAGCGGCTAATGACTTCGTAGGAAGAAAAGGTCCCGCTTTAATTACCCACGGTTCCCCCAGGCCGGTTTCGTCTCAGTGCGGACGAAACCCCGGGTCGTACTTTTTCTTTCGCGCCAAGTTAGTTTCTTCTTATTAGGCCTATAAGCCGACGATATATAAGGAGAAACGGCGAAGAGTCGTAAAAAAAATAACGAAAGAGGGCCTAAAAGAAGATGGCAACTGAAAGAGGAGAGAGAAAGGGAAGATGAAGAAAACCGGGCGAGTTTTACTCAGCGGGGGACATAGAGGGCCGTTTGTAAGAAACATTCGGGGGGTATAGTTATAAAACGGAGCTCCCCCTAGGCGTACAGCTACGTCAACTCTCCGCGTGGCGGCGGCACCGTCTACTTCGGTGGGGAGTTGGGGAAAACGCCTGGAACCAGCCGAGGAGACTGGCAACGAGAAAGGGAAAACCGGGCAAGAGAGAGAGGGATTATATCTCCTTCGGGCGGGCTTATAGCGACGCCGATAGTTTCCTCTTCATTTTTCGCCAAGTTGCGTAGGGGGGGACCCGGGCGGCTTTGGAGACGGGGGGAGGGAAAGCTTATTGCGAGAGAGAGAAGGTTTTTGCGCCTTCGCCCGAGCATTATAAAAACCGCGAAAAAGCCCCGAACCCCGGGTGATTAGCTCATGTGAGCAGAAAATGAGGAAGGACTGAAACGCGCGATTATCAAGGACGCCTTGTTGTCTTTTACGGGCTGGGGGGGAGGGGGGGCGCTCGCGCTCACACGCTACGTTATAAAATATCCCTCTCACGCGCTTACATTATTTCCACCCCCTCTCCGCTACCCCCTCTACCCAGAATAGAATAGTGTTGCCTGGTAAAAATTATTTCCTAACGTGTCTATTATGGCATCACGAGGCACGGTTTTTCGTCCAGTATTGTTTTGGAAATTAGGACTTGTTTCGGTAGGATAGGCGAAAATGGTTCGGTTGGCTTCCTCCGACGTCCGCGTCGGGGAGCGTCAAACCGCAACCAATCAAAATTAACCGACGCATCGACGGCGACGCTCCCTGCCGGAGAAATTACGCGTTTCGCCGGAACAGAGAGCGAGAGAGATCTCGTTCATCCGGTAAAGTTGTTTTTCTGGCCAACGGAAAAAGAAACGAAGAGGCCGCCACCAACGTTTCGCCAGGCCGCTCTAGGATTATTATTATTATTTTTCGCCCACGACTACGAAAAAGCGTCACGATGATATATCGGCCAACGCTGTTGCTGCTTCGAACAGTTTTCATTTCCTTTTTCCTCCATTCGAAAATACTCTACGCGTGTCAAGTGTGCGTCGTACGGTTGGCTCTATAGACTACGGTTACATGGGGCTCTGAACGTCGACGTAAGGGAACGTCGACGTTCCGAAAAGGGGAGCGGTTACATGATCGTCGTTTCAAAAAATACTACGGATTTTTCCCTCCAGGCGCTCCTTAAAAATATGCTTTACTCGCGTTTTATTAGTATATCATTTTAATACAGTTTCTATTGCTATTCAATTATAAAGTAATACATTTTTAAATATAAATATATCAAGTTTTTCATATAATAATAATATATAAAATGACATCTTTCATACGTTGATTAATTTATTATATAAATTAATAATAAATTATGTTCATTATATTTTCAGTATAATTTAAAAAGTTTCATAAATTATAAATTGCAATTTGTAGTTAGTAAATTGTTTGGGATATTTGAAATTATTTATAAATTAATAGGAAATAAAATTAAGTATATAAAATAATATTTATATAATTATTATATAAATATAAAAATAAATATAAATAGTAAAAAAATATAAATAAATATAAAAAAACTCAAATTAAAACGAATTTATTTCGGAACAGTCGGATATGCGGTAGGAAATATCCCTACTGGCCAAGGAAACGTCGTCGTAAAGAGGTTACACGCAGCGCCGAACGTCGACGTAAGGCGTTAAATCGACGGTTCGACGTAGTTTTCGTTAAGTCGACGTATCTCTTCGAACGTCAACGTTCGTGCGGTTACATGAGAAAAATAAACGTCGACGTTTCCTTACGTCGACGCTTCGAGCTCCATGTAACCGTAGTCTATCAAGGATGTTTGGGGGGAGGCGCGTACCGGATCCCTGACGACACTGGGGGGTCGGATCTCTCCGTATAACCACCGTCCCTTTGTGTAGAGTTTACTACAATGAAATCCGTCTATTTCCAAACAATCGCTATATTTCCCGCTTGATTTTATTCGCTCAGTCGTCACGCTGTTTGTTCGCCGCTGCTACGGTCCCTACTTATTCTAATTAACCTAGCTGAGTAAATTCCTCTTCGCCATACGGGAAATATGACTTTAAAATAGTGAGTTTTCGTCAACAACGAACAACAAATGCATTCTTCGACTTCCAGCGATTAATATTTGTAGATTTCTTTGGTTTTCCTGTATGTATCTCTCAGTAGCGTAGCCAGGATTTTGGTTCGGAGAGTGGTACACAAACTAGTGTTCGGAATTGTTTATTCATTATCCACAAATTTTCCGATTTATTTAAAAAACGTTGGTCAAAAGAATATCATTTTAACTTATTTAATTATGTTTTTTTACGCAACCAAACATTTATTTGAATAAAAGTGGTATTTATTTAAAAAATTGTTTGTTTTATTTAAATAATAGGCTTATTCACTTTCGATTATTTAAACATTTTACAATATTTATTCAACTATTGGTTATTTAAATAAATATTATTTAAATATAGCCGAGCTTATTTTATTCATGGATAAAAATTAATCGACTGCCGACCTCTAACACAAACCCAAATAATTTTACATACAACCATTGGTTTCGGTGAACATGCCACTAGTTTAATATTTGTTTGAGATTTATATCCGGCAAGGTCCACGGGTTAGTTTCATCGGTACACATTTATATAACCCCAAAAATTAAAATACTTCAAAACAATTTTTATTCTATGGCTAAAATGGTAGAATACACAGATTGACCAATATTTTTGAAACGGACACCGAATGTTACCGGTTGAAGAGTGAAAAATATTTTCATAAGAAAAATTTCAAAAGGTCGATTAACAACCGCAACCATTGTCTGAAACGGTTATTCCTATTTCCCACTCAGTGCTTCCACTTGGACACTCCCATTGCTCCCTTTGTCGGTTCTAATAAATCCCTTTTTATCCCTTTCACAATTTTTTAACTAAAACAATAAGATTTATAATACATTAAAAAAAATATTTTCTTAAAAATATTTTAAAATCTATGACACACTTCCGAATCCCAGTTAATTTCATTCGTGGATTCCAATAAAGGTAGAGGCGCGGTATTTGAAGTATCTGAAGCTCGAAAAGAATTGGGTTGGCTCACCTTAAAACAATATTATTATTTGTCATTATTGGTACTAATGTTGTAGAAAATTTGGATTTGGGTTTACACCGATTTTCTCTGGTTTAATTTTTTGGTTCAGGGAGAGCTATATTTTACTTTATATCGCCGACTGAAAAACGATATAAGGTTTTTTTTATCGTTTTGTTTTGGGAGGTTTCTAATTGCGCCTATATGATTTTGTTCCGGACTAAAGTTTATCTAAGTAAAATGACAAGTTTTGTTTTTAAAGTTTAGTTTTATTTTTAGGAATGGTGGTTTTTTCCATCCTTGTCGACTTCGAGGCTAGGTCGAGAGTGCCAATACATTTTACAATACAAATGAAAGAAAGCTCGGTTGTGAAATCAACGGACTCGATGCGGGAATCTTGGACGCCTGGGGAAAACGGGGGAAATTGGCTCAAAGTGGCGAAATTTTAGCGCCAAATCGGCGCTGTCCATTTCCCCGGTTCCAAGAATCCCACGTCGATAACCGAGCCTACGCGTTACAATATAATAGACATTTTTAGAGGATTATTTTTACATTTGGAAAGTTTTTAAGATATTATTTTTGCAATTGGAATTTATACATGTTTGGATTTTATTTTAAATTATACAATTTTAGTTCTACACTTACATTTTATTATTTTTATTTATTTACGACATTTGATTTAAACATTTTAATTAAATTACGAGGCGGTTTTTTAACACTCCCCCCGGTGATAATGCTAATTATCACCAGAAAGAAATGTTTTAATCAGTAATTTCTAAATTTGCTAAGTGCTGCACAGAACGTTTAATGTCATATCCTTTAGAATTTTTTACAATGCAGGCACGAATTTTATTGCCTCTACCTAAAATTATTTCTTTGACAATTCCTAACTTCCACATATGACGTGGTATTTTATCGTCATAGACGATTACAACATCTCCTACTTTAAACAATGTAGATTTTCTTTTATTCGGGTCGGCATGATGAGCTGATCTCAATTCCATCAAGTAATCATGCCGCCATTTTTTCCAAATTCGTTGCATAATTTGTTCGCGATGTTTTTGTCTAATTTTTAATTGATCTCTTTTAATTGTAAGATTTTCTTTAAATTGGAGAGGTGGCAACGAAGTTAATCTTCGGCCAATTACTAGATCAGCTGGACAGAGAGGTGATGGTTCATTTGGGTCATTATAAGTGTACGAAATGGGACGCGAATTTATTATAGCTTCCGTTTCGGAGAGTACAGTTTCCATCTCTGTATAGTTTAGCAAGGCTGTACCAAGCGTTTTCTTTAGGGATGTTTTTATTGAGCGAATTAAACGCTCCCAAAATCCCCCCATCCAAGCTGATCGTTCTATTATATAACTCCATTTTATACCGTGATTTCCAAAAAATTCTTTTATTTCCGCATCATTGAGTTTCTCCCATATTTTTTGTAATTCTTTATCAGCTTTCTTAAAAGTTAGGGCATTGTCTGAATAAATGACACTGGGTAAACCCCTTCGGGAAATCACGCGTCTAAAAGCTAATAAAAACTCTCGAGTGCTGAGTGATGGAAGGAGTTCAATATGAACTGCTCGCGTAACGGCGCATGTGGCTAACAAGACGTACGCCTTTTGTTTATTGTTTTCAATTTTGATCATTGTAGGACCGAAAAAATCTACGCCTATAATGGAGAAAGCAGGATTTTCGCTGATACGGTCTTTGGGTAACGGAGCGGTAGGCACTTCGCCTAGTTTGGCTTTAAACCGTTTACATTTTGGGCAATCTTTTACAATTATTCTGGCCAACTGCCTACCGGCCGTCAACCAATATCTTTCCCTTAATTGGGCGATGGTGTCTCCGATTCCCCCGTGATTAACTTGAGTATGACTTCTTATCATTAATAATTTTGAAAACCGAAAAAGTTTGTTTAAAATGATGGGGTGCTTCTCGTTGTATGTCAGGTCTTCGGATTCCCCGAGGCGACCCCCCAAACAAATAATACCCCCCTCGTTTAGGATGGGGCTTAAAGAAGCGATGTTGGACGAAGGGTGCACTTTTTCACCCTTTTCGAGTGATTTTAATTCTGGGCGATATTCTTCGGCCTGAATGTCTTTTACGAATTTTAATTCCGCGTATTTCATTTCTTCCGCGGTTATAGGGCCTGTAGTTTTGCCTAATTTCCTAGCCGCTTTTACAAATCTTAACGCGTAAGCTGTTACGCGCAACATTTTATCTAGGGCGTTACTTCGATCTAAATCGACTATTTTTTGCACCCCTACAGTTTTGACTACGTTCACCGACATGACTAGTTTTCGCCTCTCCTCGGCTACTAATTTTAAATTGGGTTCTGGCATTGTTTTTGGCCAGTGCTCTTTTGTTTTTCCCAACCAGGGTGGTCCGTTAAACCACAGTTTATTTTTTGGCAAGTTAGAGGCTTTAATTCCTCGGGTTGGTAAATCCGCGGGATTATCTACCCCTGGGCAGTGCGCCCACTCGCTGTTTCTAGTTAAAGTTTGAATCTCACAAGCTCGATTGTATATGAAGGGTTTCCATATTTTTGGAGAGTCAGTTACCCACGACAAAGCTATTGTCGAGTCGGTCCAAAAATAAAATTTAGTTATTTCCTCCCCGAAAGTCCCCTTCACACTATTGGTCAATCTAGCGCCTAAAAGGCATCCCATTAATTCGAGCCTTGGGAGCGTAAGTACTTTTTCTTTTAGGGGAGCTACCCTCGATTTGGCCGTTATTAGGGAAACTCCAATTTGGTTTGTTTTTGTTACGTACCTTACATAAATAGCAGTGGCGTAAGCTTTTGCGCTAGCGTCGCAAAAACAATGCAATTCAAGTTGGACTACATCTTGGTTCGCGTCGCGAAAATAATGTCTGTTTATTCTAATTTCATGCAGTAGGTGTAACTCTGCGCACCAAGATTCGAATTGCGTACCTATTTCTTCCGGTAATTCCGAATCCCAGTTTATTTTTTCTAGCTTCCATATCTCCTGAAAGAGGATTTTAGCGCGAATCGTGAATGGAGCTAATAGGCCTATCGGATCGAAGATTTGCGATACGAGACTTAAAACTTGTCGTTTAGTCCGTTTAAGAGCACTTACGACCGCTATTAGTTTACTTAGGTCAAAGGTGAAAATGTCTGAATTGGGATCCCAATTTAATCCTAATATTTTGGTTTGTTTTTCCTCTTCTACTTTTTCGAATATTTCGATTTCCCCCGGAATGGAATGATTGTTCCAGAGTTCCCTAAGTTTTGGGGAATTTGTTGCCCACTTACGTAATTTCATCCCCGCTCCATTTAAGACACGAGCTGACCCAACCGAGATATCGTAGGCCTCTTCGACGTCTTTTCCCCCCGATAAAAAATCGTCAACGTAAAGATCATTGTTTAGTTTATCAATGACTCTCTCGTCCGCCCCCCTGGAATTTTGCAGGTGGTATTTGATGGTGCAACTCAGTAAGAATGGGGAAGAAGTGACACCAAACGGAACGCGAGTCAATCTTAAAATTGCGTATTCGTTTTCGATTATTTCACCGTTTAATTCTTTAATCCATAAGAAACGGACAGAATCCCGGTCCCCCTCGTCTAAAGCTACCTGAAGAAAAGCCTTTTCTATGTCGCTGACCACCACTACGGTATGCTTACGAAAGTTTAATAGAAGGAGGAGAATGTTTGGGTTTTGATTTGGGCCTGGCTCGAGACAGTCGTTTAGAGATGGTTTTCCCGAGGAGGCGTCCAGTACCACGCGAAGTTTAGTCGTGGCGACATTTGCTCTGACAACCCCCTGGTGTGGTACGTAATAGGTCCCTACCTTTTTGGTTTCAACGTTTTCATAAGGAACTATTTCAGTTACACCCGTTTCTATTTGTTCGTCGATTACCTTTTTATAATCGGAGAAATATTGAGGGTCTCGTTTGAATTTTTTAATTAAACCCTGTAACCTTTTTTCAGCTATTGAGAAATTGTCAGGCAGAGCTTCTTTGCTTACCCTCCAGGGGAATTTAACGCAGTACCGTTCCCCCGTGAATTCTACGTCTTCGAAGAATCTAGCTACTGTTACGTCATTCGCTGGGTCTTTCGCGTTTTCATTTTCTATCCCAATGGATTCTAGATCCCAAAATTTGTTTAGGCTATCGTTTATTTGTTTCTGCCCTAAGCTAATTAACATAGTAGTGACTGAGCCTTCAGCGTACCTATTTTTTGATACCCCTATAGGTCCTTGAATAGACCAGCCCAAAATAGTTTTAATCGCTACGACGTCTTGACTGAAACTTTCAGTTTCTCTTTTTTCAGACACTACGCGCCAATAATAATCCGCTCCGATTAAGATTTGTAATTCGGAATTTGTTTCTCCGGATGGATTAGACTCGTCAGCTAATTGTAGGCCTTTTTGGTTCATAATGGTTTCAATTTCTAAGTTATCCATACACGGCACAGCGTGGCAGATAAAGGGCACCTCTACCGCTTGGATTTCGACTTTTTGGTTTGGGTCGTCGCGGTTTTCTAAAGTTAATTTTACCCTATTTGTTTTTCTTTCAATTGGTTTCTTATCTCCGAAACTAAAAACGTCTAAATTTTCTTTTCCGATAATCGGGAGGTCTAATTGTCTAGAGAGGTCTTCCCTGACGAAACTGATTTGACTCCCCCCGTCCAACAGCGCTCTCGCCACCCCATGGGTTTCGGGGAAAGAGGGATTCCGGACAATAGCCGTAGCCGTTTGTAACAGAACTATTTTTGCGCCCCCCTTTACTGACGACACTACCGACGTGGTACCGCGTAAAGTATTTTTATCTTCGGGAGTTTTGGATTTTAAATGCGATTCGTTTTGATCACATACCGCGAAGTTATGGGTTCTTTTATGACATTTTTTACAGCTTTTAAATTTTGAGAAACAACTGTCGGCAGTATGATTGAATTTTAGGCAATTAGTACATCTAGCACTATCCCTTATGATTTGTTTTTTCTGCTCTAACGTGAATTTTTTACACTCTATAGTTTTGTGAGTTTTTGCATCGCAAAATATGCAATACATTTCGTAACCTTGCGGTTGAGCCTGAACTGACAACGTAGAAGCGGAGCCCCCTGTATGCCTGTTTTCGTTTCTATTTTTCCATTTTGGTTTTTCGTTTGGTTTATAGTTTGGTTTATCGTAAGAATTTTGGTATACGTTTTTGTTTAATCTCTGCTTTCCACCCATTAAATCGGCCATCTCTCTGCATTCAACTTGTTCTCTAAAAAATGCTATCAACTCTTCCGCGTCCCAGTGTTTACTAGTACCTGGTTTATTTTTAAGGAAATATTCGGTTCTTATATCGTGCGGGAGACATCTCAACAATGCGGGACAGACATAGCTGGCTTTTTCAGCAGCTGTTTTTACACCTAACGATTTTAAACATCTTAAGCTAATTTCGCACGTGTCTAAAAGACGACGTAGCTCTTTTACGTTACTAGATTCGTAAACTGGTTGTATAGACATTAATTTCGTAATATGTTCATTTATAGCTACGTGAGTTTTATCGTACCTTAGTTTTAACAAATCTACAATTTCATCGTAAGAGCTATCTAGCTCTGGGAACCCCTGGATAGCCTGAAGGGCTTCTCCTTCTAAATAAGAAGTTAAATGAATCATTTTTTCTACCTTCGAATACCGCTGGTTGTCTTCGACGGTGACTTTGAACCTCGCCCAGAAGCTCGGCCATTTGGTGTGGTCCCCGTTGAAGACGCTGAGTGGGATCGGCTGAAGTTTGATGCCTGGATTTCCACCGCTTCCGGCGCCGTGTTGTTGGTTGAGCGGCGATGGTCCCGCGATCAGGGTTGATCCACCGTAGCTGGAGCTGTTTTGTCCGGTGGCTTTCCTGATGGCTCTCGTCGTTTTCGACTTGTAGAGGATGATTCTTTCTCGTTCGGTGATCGCCTCGTTTCTTTCGGCAATGAGGTCGTTCTCGTCGTCAATGAGAGATTCTACTTTTCCGTCGATATCGATGAGTTCTTCTTCCTTTTGTAGTAGAATGTTTAAGTTGTCTTCCAGATCGTCCGCTGAAGTCGTTGAATTCTTTAGGAGTGCGTCGAGATCATTTGTTTTTCTTTTAGCCGCATCTCGGGCACAGGCTCTTGAAGCGCGCAGAAGGGTTAGTTTGTCCAACCGCGCTTGTTGGGCTTTGGTTAAAGTTTTAGCTGATTTATCCTCACTTAGATCGTCCGGTTGGTTAGGCATTTTTTGTTTCCACGTTTAGTTCCCGGGTTTCGGCACCATGTAGAAAATTTGGATTTGGGTTTACACCGATTTTCTCTGGTTTAATTTTTTGGTTCAGGGAGAGCTATATTTTACTTTATATCGCCGACTGAAAAACGATATAAGGTTTTTTTTATCGTTTTGTTTTGGGAGGTTTCTAATTGCGCCTATATGATTTTGTTCCGGACTAAAGTTTATCTAAGTAAAATGACAAGTTTTGTTTTTAAAGTTTAGTTTTATTTTTAGGAATGGTGGTTTTTTCCATCCTTGTCGACTTCGAGGCTAGGTCGAGAGTGCCAATACATTTTACAATACAAATGAAAGAAAGCTCGGTTGTGAAATCAACGGACTCGATGCGGGAATCTTGGACGCCTGGGGAAAACGGGGGAAATTGGCTCAAAGTGGCGAAATTTTAGCGCCAAATCGGCGCTGTCCATTTCCCCGGTTCCAAGAATCCCACGTCGATAACCGAGCCTACGCGTTACAATATAATAGACATTTTTAGAGGATTATTTTTACATTTGGAAAGTTTTTAAGATATTATTTTTGCAATTGGAATTTATACATGTTTGGATTTTATTTTAAATTATACAATTTTAGTTCTACACTTACATTTTATTATTTTTATTTATTTACGACATTTGATTTAAACATTTTAATTAAATTACGAGGCGGTTTTTTAACAAATGTATAGAGCTTATAACAAAATAGCTCCATTGTATATTAATGATTTTTTTTTAACAAAACTTGCATGGATATGGAAACAGAGGTAGTTTATATAATTTTTCGGTCTCTTATAAACAAAATATATTTAGTGAACAGAATTTAAAAACAATAGGTGTAAAATTATGGAATAGCTTAGACAATGAGATGAAAATGAATTTGTCGCTCTCTTCATTTAAAACTAAATGTTAAGAGACAGTATCTCTAATTGACTTTTGAATTTGTTGACAACAATTATTTTATTATTTATTTATTTTAGTATTTAATTTAATCTAGGACTCCCTTGTAAATCAGTTTTAACTGAATGGGAATATCCGAATAAAGCTTTTTATTATTATTATTATTATTATTATTATTAGACCAAAATATTTCTAGCGAAAATTAGGAAAATTCCCAAAATCCTTATATTTCCCTTTTTCCCTCTCTTTCAAAATCAAATCCCTTTTAAGTCGGAAAATCCCAAAAAAGGGATAAAATGCCTCAAAGTGGAAGCACTGTTCCTACTATTTTCCCGAGGACGATATTCGAAACACCTGCCATTGGAATACAAGGAACCAAAGCGGGTGGGGTTTATCTTCGGTTCCTAATAATGTAAAAAGCCGCGGTGGAGAAACTCGTCGGGAATCGGGATAGCCGCGACTCTCGAGAAGGATCTGCGATGAAGATAAAAGAACTTTATGGCTCTCTTTCTCGTCCGTCGCTACACAGCGCGTGATTGCGAAGTGTAGCGTGGGTCGCTGACTTCCCGTCGCCAACGACGACGTAAAAAAGAGTAGCGAACGAATGGTGACGGTGGCGCTATCTGGGTGACGTTGTACTCTTTCGACCCCGGCCCCGGCTCAGAAGCGGACGACAGGACGCGCTGCCGAACGGAGCGGGGGACTTTTTAGTTCACGGTGTTATTTTCCCCCGCCTGTCGTTTCGGATATTCCTCGATCGCGTTTCAGCGGCGGGGGGCGGAAGGGGCGGAGGTGGAGGGGGGGGGGGCGAAAGGAGAGAGACAGATAGAACGGTATTACGTCGTCGCGCGGCTGCCCGACTCGCATTCCCCGCGGGGCTAGAGAGGGGGGGACTGAGGAGAAAGGGGAGGAAACGCCCGTGGACGTCGGATGAACGACGCGTCGAACTAATGCAAGCGGGGAACGTTCTCAGACCATTTTCGTCATTAATTATTAAATGCCGCGCAATTAAGAATTGTAAAATTTTTGGGGTAAATTATGACGCGTCGATTGAGGTAAGACTTTTCAGAACAATCAACGAATTCTTTGAGAGTGATTGGACGGAAAAATGCGACTTCTAAACAGCGGCGGCCCTAGGGCGGTGCGAACGGTGCGACTGCACCGGGCGCCGTCATAGGTGGGGGCGCCGAAACGGGATCAGGACGACGGGACCAATAACTTTTGACCGCAAGACCGAAACGCCTGACCTCGCAATGAGATCTCGCACCACCAGAAAAACTTGCTGGGGCCGCTACTGCTTCTAAAATAAGTAACGTTTGGTGCTGTGCCAGAATCCACAAACTCCCAATTTGTGTGTATTCCTACAGGTTTAATATCCCGTTAATTGCTACTGTATCTTAATTGCTATAATTAACAAGTTATAAAAATTAGTCATTTCTATAATTAAATGTGAAGTGGCCTACATGATTTCTTATTTACTTAAACTATGCTTTTTTTAATACTTACATTACTATTGTTACTCTTTAAGCGCCTAATATATTACGTAGTACCATAAGTAACGTATCAAAAATAAGTATGATATTTAAAAAAACGATTAAACTGGTTTTCAGTTATTGCGTAATCAAGGTTTAGTTCAACAAAGAGCCCTCTAGTATATTAATATACTACTCAATTCGGCTGCAGTGTCAGTGTCGGAAAAAGGTTTGGAATATAAAAAAATTAACAAAAACCACAGGAAGTGTCATAGAAATGTTATTATATTACTTATGGTTGTTTATTTTCCAAATTGCGTATTTGTAATTCTAAATTGATTTTTTTGGCCAATTTGTATTCATGTATTTAAGTAAAAATAACTATGATATAATTATTTATTATAAGTCTCTTTGACAGGAATACAATTATATCATATTGCGCGCTTACTCGTAGCGTGGTAGGCATACGTCATAACTAAGACCCGCCTTGAAACGGCCGCCATTACATAAATTTCACGTCACAGATCACGAGGCAAAACGACGCATGATTCCGCGAAATAATCACGTGACCACCATGGGCGTCTTAATGTCATGGCCGACCTATAAGCGTTAGCATGGCAACGAACACAAGCCACACCCACGAGCAAGCTACGAATATTGTTTTAGGAAAACTAGAATAAATTTAGATAAATTTAAATACTGGAAAATTATCTTTATAATTGAAGCGCCTTTAAGCCCCCGCTATAAACGGCTACTATTAAACGAAAACTATATAGTTCATTAATATTGAAACTTAATCATATTAATAATAGTTCATACGTAGTATTATCACCCACTTCCTAGACGATTCTATATTTGAAAATTCTCAGAAGTTCACGCGTATCGAAACTATCGATTGAGCGAAGCGTATCACGAAACTTTCCTCGAAATCGCCCCCCTTTGGAGGGCATATTCCACTTCCCCAATCTTAGTTGGCGCTTCGCTAATGAATCGCCTTGCAAAACCGGGTATATAGTTTGATAGAAGCGGATAATAACCCGCATAAAAATCGGCTCATTTCAAATCTCTCTCTCTCTCTAGTATACTTTCATTCCCCCTTCCATATATTTTATGGGCAAGAGCATTTCCAAGTTGGTTCGCCAGCTGGTGACCCGGCACGTCAGACCCGCACCTCGTGTCTCGCGAAAGGAACAAAAAATAAAAACTTTTCAGAGTTTTTTTCTCTCTCTCTCCGCGATGGGGTCTCCACCGTAATTTTACGATCCTTCCATTCCGTTTCAAGCTAGGCGGACGTTTATCGCGATTCCGTCGTGAGTTCAGCGGCATCCTTAGTAAAGTCGCGCGTGAAACCGAGCGGAGTTTCGGATGACTGTAAGCGCTCCGTTGACGGTTCTTGTTTACGCCCCTATCAATTGCCTTCGCGAGAGTCTCCGCGGAAAACTGGCGGGGGGCTGGTCTTTTTTCCTCTTTATCTCCCCCCCCCCTTCTTTTTTTGGCGTCCAGGGGCGGCTATAGGCCTCTTTATTCACCGACTTTTCGTGACTGGAACAAACGATTATTTTTTGGGTCAAACGATGTAGGTGGATTTCGTCAAACTCTTCGCGTATAACGCTATTTTTTTCTACGGTTATTTTCAACAATTTCGTGGATGGCCTATTGTTTATCACTTTATATTTAGGAAATTGTGGACGAAATGATTTATTTTACCGAAGCTTTTTCGGATGCGAACCTTTTTTTTTTATATAAAAAACTATACTTCCAGGATTCATCACAGATTTTCCATTATGTAATAGCAAAAAAGTACTTATTTATACTGAGGCGATTTTTAGCGTTGTTCCCAGTAGCGGCCCCAGCAAGTTTTTCTGGTGGTGCGAGATCTCATTGCGAGGTCAGGCGTTTCGGTCTTGCGGTCAAAAGTTATTGGTCCCGTCGTCCTGATCCCGTTTCGGCGCCCCCACCTATGACGGCGCCCGGTGCAGTCGCACCGTTCGCACCGCCCTAGGGCCGCCGCTGATTGTTCCTAATGCTCCTCACGCTCTAGCGCTAAGCTCCGTCCCCACAGTGCCGTAATAAACACTAGCCTACTAGGCATAAGCCTATGGGCTCCCACCACCCGCAAAAAAATTGTGTACATGAATAAAAAAAAACAGAATAATAAATAACTTATTATCTGCCCTGTTTTATTTGAAGCAGACGTCTCTTCAGGGTTCGTACAAAATTTCCGGAATTAAATTCCCTGACATTTCCAGGTTTTCCCTGGCCAAATTGTCAAATTTTCCCTGACCATTTTTGTAGAATAAATGAATGGTTTGAGTTAAAAAATTTAAAAAATATATTCTTTCAAAACTTTATTTGCCTGATTTTTTTATGGGACCATTTTCAAATTCCTTGACTTTTCCCTGACCATTTGGAAACATTTTAAATTCCAGGTTTTCCAGGTCGTGTATGAACCCTGCTCTTAGTTTTTGAAAACCGTTTTAGTTTTAAAAACAAACTGATTTACAGTGAATATTCACTGATTGAAATAGCTCAAATTATGTCACTGCCAATCAGTAAAAATCGCTAAAAATCCATAGGCTCCCACCAAAATCTGCCTACTTAGTTGCTTAGTGCCTATGCCCCACCTTCGGTAAATCCGGTACTGCCTCCCCGAAAATAAAATAAAATTGGATCTCTAAAACTTACGTTTACCTCCTCCCTATTTTCCAGAGGAAATTCGGCCACGATGACCAGTTTTCCTCCGGATCGCTTCAAAAGTCATTCTCTTAAGTAGAAATAAATATATTATCGGTAATAGCATTAGTGAAACGGTCCATTGGGGATTTACCTACCACCTAGTGCACTCGTTAGGGCAAACGTTTTAAACACATTCCCATGCTTTAAATTAATTATTTAAAGTGTACCGGAATTTTCCCTGACCTTTTTTGGTCAAGATTCTTAATATATTGGTATGAACTATTTAAGGTAATTTTTAGAGTTGTAAATCAGAAAATTTTCCGAATTTTCCGAAAAAAAAAAAGTTTTTATTTCATGATTAGTCTAATAATGTTTGCCAATTTATATAAAGAGGCATTTTTGTCTCGTTTCGAATCTAAAAGTAAAGCTAAGCCTCTAGACTAGTTTAAACTGATTAACAATGTAACACTATTAATGTTTTGTAGTATGTTTACTGTTATTAGACATTTTATATTGATAACAAGTTAAAAACCATTAAAAAGTAATTTATTACTGTTGTAAGTCGGAAAATATTCCTGAAAATGACCGAGGCCGTTTTTCCCGAAATTTTCCGTATTTTTCCGAAAAAAAATTATTCCAATATATGGTTGCAAATTTAAATAAAGCGGAATTTTCGCCTCTAAAAGTAAAACTAAACCTCTGGACTACCAACTGATTAACAATGTAACACTATTAATGTTTTGTAGTATGTTTCAAGCGGTATCAAGGGGCTGGTCACTCCGCGAACTCGGTGTACACTGTCGTACCTCTGACTGTGCTAATAACCGTTCGTGAACTGTTAAAAATCCGTACCTTTAACAGTGCATTAGTACAAAGTACGCGAGAACTCGGTTTACAGCTCATCCGAGAATGACTTACCCCTCGGTATGTTTACTGACATTTTATAAAAAGTTAAAAATATTAAAAACTATTAACGAGTAATTTATGTTTCAACATTTTATCTTTCCGATTTGCGGAAAATTTTTGGAAATTTTTCCGCATTTGATTTTTCCGAAAAATTAACAACTTTAGTAATTTTATGGAGCCAAAATCAATGATATAACTTGGCACTACACGTTTGTTTCAGCCTGGGACGTCTAATCTCCGGCATGGGGTTCAAACAGACGTATCGACCTAGAGGGGGAAGGGTCAATCGCGGAAACGACTATCGACTTTAATAGAAAAGCTTTCGACCTGTTAATAATCTAGGAAAAGTTGTCATCCTTTTTCCCCGTCGCGCGCTCCTCTTTCTCCCCAAATCGTTGCCCCCCGTTTTCACTTCTCGCTACTTTAAAACGGTGAAATCGCTTAATGCCGCGAAACTCGGGAAAGCCAAAGCGTTCTTTCATCCATTACGAAAAGGATTGAGCGAAAAAAGCGTTCGGGGAAGAGGCGAACGAAAAAGCTTATATTCTTACGTTAGGAACCGTATATTATTATATAGGCGAGCGGGGCCTTCGCCGAAATAGATTGAAACCTTCAATAGCTTGACTATCCTCGTTGATTCCGAGGTAGATGGCCCGAAGGACCTTTGCAGAAAACGCCGCCGCCGCCGCCGCCGCCGATGGAATGAGAGGGACAGAAAATAGTCGCGACTGTCACGTGGAACTTCGCGCTGACTCCGGAAGGCTCGCTTTCTGCCAGTACCTTCAGCCTCGTCCGAACTGTCACCTCGCTTTTTTCATCTCCGCCAACTTCGACGCTGTACTCCGTTAAAGAAACGCATTTTTTTCGCCGTGCCGCGCGCGGGACCTAGCTGGGTTTCTAGCCTAAAGCCCTGTTTTAAGTTTTTTTCTCCCAGCTTCTTCCTTAATTTTTTTCCGGGTACCATCTTTTACGTCGCTGAGGAAAAAAAAAACTACGCTTCGATGCTTCTGAGTTTTCGACTCCGGGTTCCGCGCGCCGGGAGAGAGAAAAAAATTGCGTTCTAGAATTCTAAAGCGAGGCTTGGATTTTTTTGGTACCCTCCGCCGGCATCCAAGATTCCTTTCGGTCTTTTCTAGCGCGCCTCCCTTCGCCGCCGCCGCCCAGCCCCGGCAAACTGATCCGCCCGCGCGACTGAAAGCTTCCAGATAAGAAGGAGCCACTACACTCCGTTTTCTTCTTCTAGAACGGGAGGCTTTTTCTCCTCCGTACCGCCCGACCGTCGACCGATGGGCGAAATGGGGGAGGACTGGGTGGTATAGCCAAGAGAGAGTGGCGTCTAAAAGAGCTTTGGGTGGGTGGTACGTAGTTCCAGAAACCTCCGGCTCGCACGTGCGCCCACATCGATCGTTTCCTATTTCTTTCTTCGGCGGAGGGCGGCCCCGTTTTCCCTCCCCCGTCTCGCTATTTCCTTCCCGCCCGCCGCGCCACCCCTCCTCCTCCTCCCCAATGACGAATTTTTGCCCTTTTTTTCGCCGTTCTTTCGTCTTCTTTTATTTTTCGGGTTTTTATTTCTCTTTCGTTCCCCGCTTTCAGTCGCTTTCCGTGGCTTTACTTCGAGGGACCGAACCTAAAGTCGCATTTATCCATTTCGTTTCGCACTTTCGGCAGTCGCGCACGGTTAACCAGAATTTTTTTTTAAAAGAAATGTTTCGTATTTTTATCTTTATAAATTTTTGTCGTTTTGGTATAGGTGTCGGAAGTAAAATATCAAGTTCATTTACTTTTGGTATTAGATAGTATGATTAGAGACTGTGGTAGTAACTGCGGTAATACGTAATTTACCTCAGAGAGTTACTCGATCGAATACGTCTTTCCATTTAATCCTCCTTTGACTAACATTGCTGCCAGAACTTTAACACATGGCGGAGGGGTTAGCGCTTTCGCCTCGCAGCAAGAGGAGCCGGGTTCGATCCCAGCTTGTGGCACTGAGTGAAAACTCGAAACTACTCCTTTTGCGTTGAGTTTGCAAGTTCTCTCCCCACTGGTTTAAGGGGTTTTCCCCCGAGCTCTTCGGTTTCCCCTTCCCTAAAAACTTGTCGAGGTTAACGGTAATAGTTAGTATAGAGAGCTGTTGGCTCGCGTGGCATGAAGGGCTTGCCACCGCCCTCCTACGCATTGTAACCCGACCACCTGAATTAATGGCTTTAAAAGTCGCTTGATGACTTAGGTCTAAGGTGGTGCCTTGGGTATTAGCCTAGCTAATTATTATTATTATTATCATTATTATCTTTGGCAGTTTAAAGTTAAAACCAACTCTATAATTGACTTTGATGTATATTTTATGGCAAAGTCTAATTGTCTACCGAATAAAAACAAATAACTTAACAAAAATATTTTATTTTATCCCCCTTTAATTAATTTAAAAGCACGTCACTGTTTTCAATCGCATTTTCACTTATTTATACCCCGTAAGTAGTTTAAGAAAATTTCTATATTAAATATTACTATCCTTTAGGGAGAAGGTATTTTCTTTCAAAATTGGAATTTAATTTTGGTTTCGTATTGAAGCCGTAAAACGTATATCCCAAAAGGGACGACCTGCATTATCTTTCTCAACGTACCAAATTGTTCGAAAAAGAAGTCCCATTATTATTTTTTTTGAAAAGTAAAAGAATAAAATATCGCAAAACGGTTTTGGGAAACAGGTTTTCATCCGACGTCTTCGTCATAAGCCCCCGGTAACAGAAAATTTATGAATGGTCCGGTTTGTCAGTATAGCACCCTTGCACATTTTGCGTTTATATAAAATCCCATAAAAAATGGGAATACTTTTGGACCTTAAATCCGGAGCTATTTACGGCCAATTATAATAATATAATTATGGTACAAATACCATAATTTTGCTTCATATTATAAATAGTACTATTAATTTGAGAGTGTACTATATAGTACCAAACTGTACCATATTTCCAACCTATTGAACTATAATAGTACTTTTTATATTTACATTATTTAAGCTACTAAAATAATAAGAATTAACTATACCTAAAATCGTCACCTGAAAGCAAAAACTACGTAACTTTATACTTATTAAATCTATAGTTAAGGTTACGTAGTTTTTGCTTTTAAACGACGAAATATTAAGCGCAGGTTCAAGTGTTACTGACTACATCCACTCCCCATAATGAAAAGACGCACGAGTTACCAGCGTGTTTTGCAACAAACACTTTAAATTAAAAGTAATTAATACTATTTTACATTTTTACCATAATTTATATTGCTGTACTATAATTTTTTACCCTTTGTACAATAATTCGCTAAAGCGCCCTATACACGATGCGATTTTTTGGGGGGCGACTTGTCGCTACGATCCGGGAGATCGCGATCGCTCGTCGGTTTTTGCCACACACGGCAAAACCCCGATGTTTCGAAAATGGAAAAATTTTACCAAACACAAAGCCTAGGCAGATTCCTAAAATCGACGTAGAGCACGGACTACAGTGTTTTACAGCACCAATTTTATTCAAAAAAAGAAAAGCTTGTATTGCGCTTGCCGTGATTATTACTACAGATGAAAAAAAAAAGGAAAACGAAAATGGTCGAAACAATGGCTTTTACTTACATTTAATTTATATAAACATAATTTTATATTACTTACATTTAATTTATATAAACATAATTTTATATTACTTACATTTAATTTATATAAACATAATTTTATATTACTTACATTATATAAACATAATTTTATATTACTCACATTATATAAACATAATTTTATATTACTCACATTATATAAACATAATTTTATATTACTTACATTATATAAACATAATTTTATATTACTTACATTATATAAAAATAATTTTATATTACTCACATTATATAAACATAATTTTATATTACTCACATTATATAAACATAATTTCATATTACTTACATTATATAAACATAATTTTATATTACTCACATTATATAAACATAATTTTATATTACTTACATTATATAAACATAATTTTATATTACTTAGATTAATAAATAAATAAATAAATAAATAAAATAAATAAATAATAGATATTTAAAAAAAATAGAAAATTTCATTAGCTGGTCTGCCGACTAGCCCATACACGAGAAGATTTTTGTTTGCGACTCGTCAAAATCGCTGAAATTTCCCGCCCTGGTCGGAAGACCAGCGACGGTCGCTATCGCCGTCTTTGGTCTCCCAACAACGCTACACACGGTAAGATTTTTTCAAGGACAAACGACCGCGAGTCGCGGTCGCTCGAAAAATCGCATCGTGTATGGCCCGCTTAAGAAAAATCTGCCAACACTAGCCGTATAGCTTTCGCCTATTGGTTTGCGAGAAACGTACACCTAGCGTACACTACCGCTCTTTCCGCAGCGGTTCCCCCTTTTTCGGTGGGAGGCGATTTCGGCGGCTCGCACGCGCCGCAGGTGGAATAAGTAAATACGTGCGCGCTTCCGTCCCCCCTTATCTCTCCCCCCTCCATTTCCTTTCCTCCCGTTTTTTTTTTTCATTTCTCTCGCGCCCTCAGAGATGCACGTGCGAAAAGGCGGGAAAAATATGGGGCTTTTATTCCAAAAAAACAAAGAAAGCAGAAAACAAGTTTCTTTTATTTTCTCAGTTTTCGCGGTACTATTTATTTTTGGGGCGTACAAAAGTTTAATTTTTTTTTTCATTTCTCACTTCGACTAATATGATTACGCTTGACTGCGCTGGTAAAGTGTTGCTGGGGTAAAAGTGGAAAGCGAAATGGCAACAATGGCCATCTTCTTGTCGACGTTTCCAGATAGAGAATTATTAGAAATATTAATAATAACTTTCGATTATTGTTGGTCGTGTGCCAACATGATGGTACTATGTATTCGATTTATAACAGAAAATTATCGGTTCAATTTTGTACACCTGATGTCAGATTTTCGAAAATAACTTTCAATAGATTACTGGAGATTTTTCAGTCATTAATGTTTACCTATAATTTTTCACCGATTTCCATTGAGTACCCGAAATATTTCGCCTATTTCAAGAGATTACCCTAAATTTTTTCACCGATTTCCATTGAGTACCCGAAATATTTCGCCTATTTCAAGAGATTACCCTAAATTTTTTCACCGATTTCCACAGATTACCCGAAATCTCCGTAGATTTCCATCGAGTACCCGTAATTTTTCGCCAATTTTCACCGAGTACCCGTAATTTTTCGTCAATTTTCATCGAGTACCCGTAATTTTTCGCCAATTTCCATTGATTACCCGTACATTTTCACCGATTTTCACAGATTGCTAAATCGAATTCCCATAATAATCTACTATTTGTGTACCTGATAACTTTAGTTACTCTAAAATCGTAAGCGGCAATAGTTTTGGATGCAGTGGCGGATAAGAAAAAACTCAAGGGGGGTAGCTAAAAGACATCTTGATCATCAAGTCACACGCAAAGCTTAAGCGTCAAGGGGGGGGGGGGGGGCGCCCACCATATGTATCCGCCACTGTGTGGATGTACAACGCTATTCCAAATAAAATCCGGTAATACTGTTTCGCTATTAAATCTCGAATGCTTGGTTTATTTTTCTGGAACTATCCTTTGTGAAGGTCAGCGCGTGGGCTAGCGTAAAGAAATTGCGACGATAGACGAGCGAGTGGTCTGTAAAATAAAGTTGAAGGATATAAGTAACCAGGCCGTAGAGTAGTGCGGAAGATGATTCGTGCGCCGGCTACAGGATATAAATTAAGTCCGCGCCCCGCTGTTCTGACCCAGATACCGCCTTCGAGTTTCGGCGCCCCCCCCCCCCGTTCGTTTCGGGTTTGGAAAACGCTCCGAGAGGAAGATAACATTGTAGGGATAGGCCGGCCTGCCTGTCTCGCCTTATTAGGCGTAACCTCCTAAATGGTGTTTTCTCCCCGACGCTCGCTTCCCAGGCGAAAAGAAAAAAGAAGACCGATCGAAGTATTTTACGGGCTTCACTTACCGGCGTGGCCCGTTCGTCATACCGGAGCAACCTCACTTTTACGGAACGGAACCTTTGTTTCTCAGGCGTAAAAGACGAGCTAATCCCCGCGGCTATCTTTAAAATGCCGGGCTGCGGAACCGTTTCCACTCCGAAGGATCTCAAATCTCTAATGGAAAATGGCGAAATTAACGAATTCGGGATAGTTGGAAATTAGTTGTCCAAAAATATCTCATCATATTGTTCCAATATATGATTTCCCCAAAAGTATCTCATCATATTTTTCCAATATATGATTTCCCCAAAAATATCTCATCATATTTTTCCAATATATGATTTCCCCAAAAATATCTCATCATATTTTTCCAATATATGATTTCCCCAAAAATATCTCATCATATTTTTCCAATATATGATTTCCCCAAAAACATCTCATCATATTTTTCCAATATATGATTTCCCCAAAAACATCTCATCATATTTTTCCAATATATGATTTCCCCAAAAATATCTCATCATATTTTTCCAATATATGATTTCCACAAAAATATCTCATCATATTGTTCCAATATATGATTTCCCCAAAAATATCTCATCATATTTTTCCAATATATGATTTCCCCAAAAATATCTCATCATATTGTTCCAATATATGATTTCCCCAAAAATATCTCATCATATTTTTCCAATATATGATTTCCCCAAAAATATCTCATCATATTTTTCCAATATATGATTTCCCCAAAAATATCTCATCATATTGTTCCAATATATGATTTCCCCAAAAACATCTCATCATATTTTTCCAATATATGATTTCCCCAAAAATATCTCAACATATTTTTCCAATATATGATTTCCCCAAAAATATCTCATCATATTTTTCCAATATATGATTTCCCCAAAATATCTCATCATATTTTTCCAATATATGATTTCCCCAAAAATATCTCATCATATTGTTCCAATATATGATTTCCCCAAAAACATCTCATCATATTGTTCCAATATATGATTTCCCCAAAAATATCTCATCATATTTTTCCAATATATGATTTCCCCAAAAATATCTCATCATATTTTTCCAATATATGATTTCCCCAAAATATCTCATCATATTTTTCCAATATATGATTTCCCCAAAAATATCTCATCATATTGTTCCAATATATGATTTCCCCAAACATATCTCATCATATTGTTCCAATATATGATTTCCCCAAAAATATCTCATCCTATTTTTCCAATATATGATTTCCCCAAAAATATCTCATCATATTTTTCCAATATATGATTTCCCCAAAAATATCTCATCATATTTTTCCAATATATGATTTTCCCAAAAATATCTCATCATATTTTTCCAATATATGATTTCCCCAAAAATATCTCATCATATTTTTCCAATATATGATTTCCCCAAAAATATCTCATCATATTTTTCCAATATATGATTTCCCCAAAAATATCTCATCATATTTTTCCAATATATGATTTCCCCAAAAATATCTCATCATATTTTTCCAATATATGATTTCCCCAAAAACATCTCATCATATTTTTCCAATATATGATTTCCCCAAAAATATCTCATCATATTTTTCCAATATATGATTTCCACAAAAATATCTCATCATATTGTTCCAATATATGATTTCCCCAAAAATATCTCATCATATTGTTCCAATATATGATTTCCCCAAAAATATCTCATCATATTTTTCCAATATATGATTTCCCCAAAAATATCTCATCATATTTTTCCAATATATGATTTCCCCAAAAATATCTCATCATATTGTTCCAATATATGATTTCCCCAAAAACATCTCATCATATTTTTCCAATATATGATTTCCCCAAAAATATCTCAACATATTTTTCCAATATATGATTTCCCCAAAAATATCTCATCATATTTTTCCAATATATGATTTCCCCAAAATATCTCATCATATTTTTCCAATATATGATTTCCCCAAAAATATCTCATCATATTGTTCCAATATATGATTTCCCCAAAAACATCTCATCATATTGTTCCAATATATGATTTCCCCAAAAATATCTCATCATATTTTTCCAATATATGATTTCCCCAAAAATATCTCATCATATTTTTCCAATATATGATTTCCCCAAAATATCTCATCATATTTTTCCAATATATGATTTCCCCAAAAATATCTCATCATATTGTTCCAATATATGATTTCCCCAAACATATCTCATCATATTGTTCCAATATATGATTTCCCCAAAAATATCTCATCCTATTTTTCCAATATATGATTTCCCCAAAAATATCTCATCATATTTTTCCAATATATGATTTCCCCAAAAATATCTCATCATATTTTTCCAATATATGATTTTCCCAAAAATATCTCATCATATTTTTCCAATATATGATTTCCCCAAAAATATCTCATCATATTTTTCCAATATATGATTTCCCCAAAAATATCTCATCATATTTTTCCAATATATGATTTCCCCAAAAATATCTCATCATATTTTTCCAATATATGATTTCCCCAAAAATATCTCATCATATTTTTCCAATATATGATTTCCCCAAAAACATCTCATCATATTTTTCCAATATATGATTTCCCCAAAAATATCTCATCATATTTTTCCAATATATGATTTCCACAAAAATATCTCATCATATTGTTCCAATATATGATTTCCCCAAACATATCTCATCATATTGTTCCAATATATGATTTCCCCAAAAACATCTCATCATATTTTTCCAATATATGATTTCCCCAAAAATATCTCATCATATTTTTCCAATACATGATTTCCCCAAAAATATCTCATCATATTTTTCCAATATATGATTTCCCCAAAATATCTCATCATATTTTTCCAATATATGATTTCCCCAAAAATATCTCATCATATTGTTCCAATATATGATTTCCCCAAAAATATCTCATCATATTTTTCCAATACATGATTTCCCCAAAAATATCTCATCATATTTTTCCAATATATGATTTCCCCAAAATATCTCATCATATTTTTCCAATATATGATTTCCCCAAAAATATCTCATCATATTGTTCCAATATATGATTTCCCCAAACATATCTCATCATATTGTTCCAATATATGATTTCCCCAAAAACATCTCATCATATTTTTCCAATATATGATTTCCCCAAAAATATCTCATCATATTTTTCCAATACATGATTTCCCCAAAAATATCTCATCATATTTTTCCAATATATGATTTCCCCAAAATATCTCATCATATTTTTCCAATATATGATTTCCCCAAAAATATCTCATCATATTGTTCCAATATATGATTTCCCCAAACATATCTCATCATATTGTTCCAATATATGATTTCCCCAAAAACATCTCATCATATTTTTCCAATATATGATTTCCCCAAAAATATCTCATCATATTTTTCCAATATATGATTTCCCCAAAAATATCTCATCATATTTTTCCAATATATGATTTCCCCAAAAATATCTCATCATATTGTTCCAATATATGATTTCCCCAAAAATATCTCATCATATTTTTCCAATATATGATTTCCCCAAAAATATCTCATCATATTTTTCCAATATATGATTTCCCCAAAAACATCTCATCATATTTTTCCAATATATGATTTCCCCAAAAATATCTCATCATATTTTTCCAATATATGATTTCCACAAAAATATCTCATCATATTGTTCCAATATATGATTTCCCCAAACATATCTCATCATATTGTTCCAATATATGATTTCCCCAAAAACATCTCATCATATTTTTCCAATATATGATTTCCCCAAAAATATCTCATCATATTTTTCCAATACATGATTTCCCCAAAAATATCTCATCATATTTTTCCAATATATGATTTCCCCAAAATATCTCATCATATTTTTCCAATATATGATTTCCCCAAAAATATCTCATCATATTTTTCCAATATATGATTTCCCCAAAAATATCTCATCATATTGTTCCAATATATGATTTCCCCAAAAACATCTCATCATATTTTTCCAATATATGATTTCCCCAAAAACATCTCATCATATTTTTCCAATATATGATTTCCCCAAAAATATCTCATCATATTTTTCCAATATATGATTTCCACAAAAATATCTCGTCATATTGTTCCAATATATGATTTCCCCAAAAATATCTCATCATATTTTTCCAATATATGATTTCCCCAAAAATATCTCATCATATTGTTCCAATATATGATTTCCCCAAAAATATCTCATCATATTTTTCCAATATATGATTTCCCCAAAAATATCTCATCATATTGTTCCAATATATGATTTCCCCAAAAACATCTCATCATATTTTTCCAATATATGATTTCCCCAAAAATATCTCATCATATTTTTCCAATATATGATTTCCCCAAAAATATCTCATCATATTTTTCCAATATATGATTTCCCCAAAAATATCTCATCATATTTTTCCAATATATGATTTCCCCAAAATATCTCATCATATTTTTCCAATATATGATTTCCCCAAAAATATCTCATCATATTGTTCCAATATATGATTTCCCCAAAAATATCTCATCATATTTTTCCAATATATGATTTCCCCAAAATATCTCATCATATTTTTCCAATATATGATTTCCCCAAAAATATCTCATCATATTGTTCCAATATATGATTTCCCCAAACATATCTCATCATATTGTTCCAATATATGATTTCCCCAAAAATATCTCATCCTATTTTTCCAATATATGATTTCCCCAAAAATATCTCATCATATTTTTCCAATATATGATTTCCCCAAAAATATCTCATCATATTTTTCCAATATATGATTTTCCCAAAAATATCTCATCATATTTTTCCAATATATGATTTCCCCAAAAATATCTTATCATATTTTTCCAATATATGATTTCCCCAAAAATATCTCATCATATTTTTCCAATATATGATTTCCCCAAAAATATCTCATCATATTTTTCCAATATATGATTTCCCCAAAAATATCTCATCATATTTTTCCAATATATGATTTCCCCAAAAATATCTCATCATATTTTTCCAATATATGATTTCCCCAAAAATATCTCATCATATTTTTCCAATATATGATTTCCCCAAAAATATCTCATCATATTTTTCCAATATATGATTTCCCCAAAAATATCTCATCATATTTTTCCAATATATGATTTCCCCAAAAATATCTCATCATATTTTTCCAATATATGATTTCCCCAAAAATATCTCATCATATTTTTCCACTATATGATTTCCCCAAAAATATCTCATTATATTTTTCCACTATATGATTTCCCCAAAAATATCTCATCATATTTTTCCAATATATGATTTCCCCAAAAATTCAAATCACTATTTTCAAATATTGACAAATGTTTTTTTTTCAAAAATAGTTAAACGTCCAAACATTAAAAAAAAATTCTTAAACAATAATGAATTCAAAATAAAAATCTAAATCAGTAGTTTCTAAAATAGTTAAATGTAAAAAATTAACGTAAAATATTTAAAACAATAATTAACTTTTCAAAACTACACATCAAAATATTTAAAAAATAAAGAATTTGCGAAAACTACACATCAATATAATTAAACAATAACAGAATTGCTCAAAACTCCAAATCAAAATATTTAAAAATAACAGAATTGCTCAAAACTCAAAATCAAAATATTTCCCAAAAACAGAATTGCTCAAAACTCCAAATCAAAATATTTCCCAAAAAAACAGAATTGCTCAAAACTCCAAATCAAAATATTTCCCAAATAACAGAATTGCTCAAAACTCCAAATCAAAATATTTCCCAAATAACAGAATTGCTCAAAACTCCAGATCAAAATATTTAAAAAATAATGAATTGTTCCAAACTGCACATTTTCCCGCTTATTCAAAATTCAAAGCAAAAACCAATCGCAAAGGTGAAACCATTTTAAAAGCCCCTATTGGCGAAACATTAATTACTATATCCCTCTTAATAAAAATAACAATCTAACCAAATAAGGTTAATATAAAATATTAAAAAGTAGCGAAAGAGTCGACGATTTTGATTTTTCGTATATTTTTCTAAAGTTACTTGACGTTTACTCTCAGGTAGCAAAATGTTTTGTACAGTACCAAAGAAAGAGAGATTTTTTTTCGGCGCTTTGGAAAATGATCCACCGGAATGAGGAGCGTGTTCTCTCTCTCTCTCTCTCTCTCTCTCTCTCTCTCTCTCTCTCTCTCTCTCTCTCTCTCTCTCGGGGAGCGGGAGCCGGTTTCACCTATATCTTTTCTCTACCGTCTGGAGCGTTTAGACAAGCTATGCGCTATATTTTGAAAGAAATAACGTAATGAAATCGCGATATCTCATATTATATTTAACGTTATTTTTCTAAAATCACTCTACAATCACACTACGCAAAAATGACAATAAAATAAAAAAATTAAATCAAAATATTATAGGGTTGTTAAGTTTCCGGGAAAATAAAATGCGGATAAATTTCCAGAAAAGTTTCCGCAAATCGGAAAAATAAAAATTTTAAACATATTTTACTTTTAAAATGACTAATATCAGTAAACATACTACAAAACATTAATAGTGTTACATTTCAACCAGTTTAAACTAGTCTATAGGTTTAGTTTTACTTTTAGATTAGAAAAAATGAGGTGAAAATGCCGCTTTATTTAAATTTGCAAACAATATATTAGACAAATCATCAAATGAAAACGTTTTTAATAATTTTCGGAAAAATACGGAAAATTTTCCGGAAAAAAGGCCTCGGTAATTTTCCGCGGAAAATTTTCCGACTTACAACACTAAAATATTACTATTTTCTAAATAATATGATTTCTATATAACAGAAATCCAAAGATTTTCAGTGGCGTAGACAAGGGGGGGGGGTTGCGTGCCCCCCCCCTTGGGTCTACCTTTGACTGTACTAAATTTCCACGCCCATTCTCGACCCCCTCTTAACATTCATATACTTCGACCCCCCTTGAGGAATTTCTCTCTGCGCCACTGGTGTAGGCTAAAATTTAATTTGTAGGTCTAATTTGAAACTTTTACAAGTTATTTGACCTTGATCGGAGCTTCACCAATTAACTGGAGACAGGGGCGGATATAGGCATGGTCTTTATGGGCTCCGTTAAATCAAAGGGCCCCCTTAGTGGTAAAAAAATTAATAAAAAAATTAAAATAAATATTTAAAAGGGGTAAGAAATTGAGATTTTTTTTACAAAATTACGAATGAGTCGTCACAGCTAACCCAAAGTTGGTATAGGCCCCAAACAGTGTTAGTCCAGGGCCCCCAAAGTTAACGGGCCACCCCTGACTGGAGGAGGCTCTTCCCGGGCCCCTTAAAACTGATTTGGGGCCCCCCAACTCACCGATGACAGAAATCGAACTTCTAAGCTTTTAATATCAAGTAATGTCCGTTTTTTGTATAGCGTTATCGTACTCTATTGTGAGGCCTGGAAATTGTCGGCATATATTTAAACCATGTACGAGAATCAAACTGTAAAATTATATTTTAAGTAAAGTGGCTGTAGTATATTCAATTTAAATAACAAGGAAATTTCGTGAAATGTTCAATTTGGTATTTTGTGGCTAGACGACGGCGCGACAGCTGTTTCTAGCGTGTCAACCGATTGTTGTCATAGCGCAAAGTGTTTGTCACTAAAATCTAGTCCAGATTCCACGATTCGGCATCGTTGTATTTTTCGAATCTACATCGCGGCGCCTTAGATAAGATTGCGTATTTAAGGCCTATTCAAACCAGCCAACACTTTTGGTCTACTTTATTCGTGAGCCTAGTTGAGATTTCGTTCAAGCGCTCGATCAAAGGTTTTCAAGTTCTCGCCCGAAAACCGATGAAGACCATTTATCGTAATTCTTAAAAAATAGCTTTTCTCCAACAACATAGTTAATTTATAGTAATAAAGGTATTTCGAATTAATATTCTTAATTAGTTTCGCGTAGTCAAATGTATGTGTACATTTTTAGGTTTAATTTTTTTAATTATTAGTCTTATAGGTTTAAATGATTAAAATTGTTAGGTTTAAATGATTAAAATTATTAGTCTTATAGGTTTAAATGATTAAAATTGTTAGGTTTAAATGATTAAAATTGTTAGGTTTAAATGATTAAAATTGTTAGGTTTAAATGATTAAAATTGTTAGGTTTAAATGATTAAAATTGTTAGGTTTAAATTATTAAAGTGATTAAAATTGTTAGGTTTAAATTATTAAAGTGATTAAAATTGTTAGGTTTAAATTATTAAAGTTATTAAAATTGTTAGGTTTAAATTATTAAAGTGATTAAAATTGTTAGGTTTAAATTATTAAAGTGATTAAAATTGTTAGGTTTAAATTATTATAGTGATTAAAATTGTTAGGTTTAAATTATTAAAGTGATTAAAATTGTTAGGTTTAAATTATTAAAGTGATTAAAATTGTTAGGTTTAAATTATTAAAGTGATTAAAATTGTTAGGTTTAAATTATTAAAGTGATTAAAATTGAGAGGTTTAAATGATTAAAATTGTTAGGTTTAAATGATTAAAATTGTTAGGTTTAAATGATTAAAATTGTTAGGTTTAAATGATTAAAATTGTTAGGTTTAAATGATTAAAATTGTTAGGTTTAAATGATTAAAATTGTTAGGTTTAAATGATTAAAATTGTTAGGTTTAAATGATTAAAATTGTTAGGTTTAAATGATTAAAATTATTAGGTTTAAATGATTACAATTGTAAGTTTAAATATTAGGGGCTAAGCATGGTTCAGAAAAACCAACGGTTTTCAAAACTTGAGCAACAAAAGTGTTTGTGGTTAGGCCAACACGTTGCGGAAATATTTGATCCATTCACATGTGGCAACTCGGTCGGTTAACAATGTTTATCAAAAATGTTGTCTCGTGTGAATAGGCCTTCCCATTTTGCCGACGTCGCTGTTCGGAACGGTTCCCGACTTGGACTTTGAACTTGTACCACGCCTCCCTCTCTCTGATAAAATAAGCCGCTATCAAGACTCTGCCGAAAATAGAATTTAAGAAGCCGTCGCTGTCGGAATTTTTATCTCTAATAGCGGCGGTTCTACTATTTCCATCGTCTCCATTGCATCCCGCCATCTACTATAGAATAACATTGACAGTGCGCTGTTAAATCCGGAACACCGTACAGTCTGCTCCTTTTATTTAAACCGTTGGATGGTTTTTAGATGGTCCAAGGAGGGGGGTTAGAACTCCTTTGGGGAAAAGGGGATAGGGATGGATAAATCCCCCTTTTTTCCCCGATTGGAATTACAACTCGATACCTTCCACAATATTTCTCTCTACACGCTATCGGGTGTACCATAAGGAATGTAATAACGATAAGTTTGACACTTCCTATTGTTTAAACGCGTATTTTCTTACCGGGTTTTTCCCGGCACTGACACTCCGACTTGGATCTATACAAGCGAACTGAGTCAGATATTATTGTACTTGGTAGTAGTTGATTTCGACTTGGGCATATTAAGACACTAAGGGCGCGGGTGGGTAAACTTCGTACAAAGTCTAATGGAGAAGCAGTGGCGTAGCTAGGGGGGTAGGGGGCGTGGGTGGCCCGCGCTAGAGAAATTCGAAAAACAAATTTACACGTTTTGACTAGTAAGTAGCAAACCATGATATCCGCACCGGGTGCCACCATTGCTAGCTACGCCACTGTGGACAACTACACTTCATAACTTTATGAGTGCATTCTTAACGGGTATCCATACTGCGCAAACCTTAATTGCGCAATCATTCTAAAAATCAGTTTGCTAATAATTTTCGCTAATTGTCGTACTTACGGTTATTATATTACTTATGTTTGTAGCGTACTTTTAATATAAATTCTTTCCTATCAAGAACTCTCGATGGAGTCCGGTTTCAATGCAAAATATTATTAAAAATAAAGTCGAGAAATACGTCGTAGTTTACTAATGGTTCCGTGAAATGGCGATATTTTTTCCAGAGATGGAGCTAATGCTAATCTCGAATCGGGTATATTTTAAGATACTGCCTTTAAATTAGTGGAAGCAATTGGTTATTCGAAACCCAATTCGCATTTATTATCCGCGCGCGTATCTTATTGGGCTGAATACGATCATTTAAATTTGTTTAAGACTAAAGTGTGTTTGTCGAATGAGGGGAAATAGGAGCTCGCTGTAAAAGGGAAATGAAATCCAACGCGCGAATAGACCTTGAAAATTGAGGAGTGTAGTCGTGGTTGCGCCTTGTCATTTTGGTTGGCGTAGGCAAGTCCGTTCTAGTCTCCGCAGCCAGTGCTCGTATCGGAAACCCCAATACATAATTTTCGAAGAGTGCGCGCGGCGGCGTTAGTGCGTGTATGTATATCTTATATAGATCTTTCCCCGCAGCAGCGCCGTCGCCGTTCTTTCATTCGTTCTCCTCTTTTTATATTGTTATCTGTAAAGGGAAAGCCTTGGCCCCGTATAAAGTTCTTTTTTTTTTCGCCTTCGATCCCGTTGAGCCGAAGTCGCCCGGCGTCCGCGTACAGACGCTCGCCGCGAATCCGCGTAAAAGATTTCGTCAGGCTTTGCGCTCCAGGATCGTAACGAAAAAAGGCGGCTTCGACTCTGACGCGGATACGTTTGGAAATTGCGGCGCGCTTCTAGCTCCTTTCGCGAGCCGCTCGTATCTTTAGCGAGAAACGAGAGGGCGAAGAAGAGGAAAAAAAATAACGCGCCGTAAGCGGGAATTGGGGATGTGTGGATGGGGGGGGGGGGGCGGAAAGGAGCCGGCGGGGGGGGGGGCGTAAAGGGAAACGCCGCCGCGTTCCCTGTAATCCGTTTTCCAGCCGACCGCCGGGTTCGTGCGCGAACTCGCAGCTACGGAGCCGGAGCCGCCACCGCCGCCGGGAGGGGGAGCGAAGAAAGAGAAAAAAGTTCGAGGGAGTTTTCCGCGGAAAGGGAGGCATAGCTTTACGGAAATGACAGAATTCCTTCGGTGAAGAATACTCTTCTCTCTTTCTCTCTCTCGCTGTTCTTCCCATCAGGACGAATCGTACCCATAGCTCACATCCCGACCATTCCGCGCGAAATAGTGCCGAACGTCTACATTCGCGTCTAAAAACTGGCTCCAGGAAAGGTCTATTCAGTCATTAGGATCGCGCAGAAATATAGCCCTTATAGCGATTAGCGGTAGGTTGGTCTCGAACTCGCAAATACTTAAAGAACTTGTTTTGTTGGTGTCCGATATTACGTATTTGTCTTCAATTCCGAAATTTCCTTTAAAAAATAAGCCCGCGACATCACCTAAAAGTAGCTCATATTGTTACAACTTCGATAGATACAGTAGACCAAATCGGGTCAAATCGAAATTTAATCTTTAGTTTCTCGGGGTTATTCTTCCCATTGCGCCGAATCCCATTCGACCGAATTCCTATTAGACCGAATTCCGCCAATGTTTTTTATGAAATTAGCCCAAATGTGGGTTTTGTATTTTTCTAATCGACCGACGCAATATTCACAATTGAGCGACCGCAAAAAATAAATTGTTTTTCTTTCTACTCTTTTTGATTTTTTATGGAAGCGTTTTAATATATTTTTAAGTCTGTTAGGTGAGGTAACACTGCATGCTGTTCTCACAGATGCTGAAACGGATAAAACCGAATCCTAAACCCAGAGAAGCGCGGGTTTTTCGGTCGAATGGGATTCGGCGCAATGGAACAGATTCGTTAAGAGTATAAAGCGAGTGTAGTTTTCTGTGTTCTTTTTATTTCTTCAGAACGGTCGCGTAAGTTAAGAGTAATTTCCAATCATGAGCATTTCTGGAAAAGTACCAAAACGTCGCGTTTTGACTATCAGATATTTAAAAAAAATTATCGTAGAAATGTGATTAGTAAACTGACGTAAAAATTGTTCATTAGACTTAAAGGAGACGACCCGAGGTGATAATCACCGATTTTGTTCAAACTCGGGTATAATGTACACCTTCATGTAACTTGAAAAACCTCCGAGGGAAAAGTTGCGATGGGCTTTCGTTTTGCCATGGCAACCGAAAACGTTTTTGACAACATGATTTGGAACTATTTCCATTGAAAATCACGAGGGAATCTGAAGGATTTTAAGGGTCCCCCAATTGACCAAATTGTCTTTAAACTTGATTAAATTAAATTTATAAAATGGTAAGCTTACAACCCCTTACACCTGGGACACACACGTGGAAATTCTCTTGGCATATGGGGAACACAGTACCATCGGTACACCTTCAACATTTGGGAAACATCGGTACACCTTCTACATTTGGGAAACATTCGCGACACTTTTCAACATGTGGGATACATTTATAAATCCGCTGGCAAACCATATTTAGAAAAGTTAAAGAAAGAACAAGTATTTGCGGGTTTAAGGAAAGATAAGGAGATCGCCACGTGTGACCTTCATTTTACGGTAGAAATACTTTAAAAATATAATGGCGTTACTTTTTACGCAAAGGGGGAAAGACAGCAGTACTTTAAGCGGACAATAGTTAACGACTTCGGCGTGAAGAAAGCGCGGAAGCGGGACCCCTAGGCCTACGGAGACATCACTCCCCTACACACAATGGGAATCTTAGTGAATGGTCGAATATGGAGTCAATTACTCCACTCGCGTCCCGCGCGAGCTACGTAAACTACCCCACATGCGGAAACACTCCCTGGAGAAAAATAAACTTAATTCCACGAAATAATAATTAGGGTTTTTGAAATATCATTAATGAGAGCTAAGAAATTTTTACGTAACGGCTGAATGCAATAAGTCCAATATATTATGTTACAACCGTGGACTGTACACTCGTACCCCCCCTCCTTAATCCAATTGGAATATTTCTGACTACGCCACTGATTAGGTTCTAAACGTAATGCAGAGTGACCACAGAATATTATAAAATCCTTTAAAGGAATTATAGGAAATTTATCAGTGAAATAGGAAAAAATAGGAAGAAAATTGGGAGGAAAAATTGAGAAAATTAATTATACAATAAGAGAAATCGAATTGTAATTTTTTTAAGGGGAGTATAACTTTCAAAATAGTTTATATCCGAAATAAATAAATAAATAAAAATACTCGAAAACTACCGCCGATCAGTGCTGGAAATAAGCATCTTTAAAAACTAGGACGTTTTAGAGACTTCTAAGTGTAAAATATCAACAATTTTAATTTCTTCAGAATTTTGATTTAAACTATAGGAAATTTAATGAAATTATAGGACGTGAAATTATAGGAAAAAATAGTAAATATAAGAACCGTGGTCACCCTGGTAATGTCCAGGAAATCTGAATACTTTAGAGATAAGTATTTTAATTGTACCGATTGCGGCGAGGACCTTGGAACTTTCTAACCGTATGTTGGTTCCACCCGACGGCGGGTACCTACCGTCCGTACCATCGCGTAATTATAACTTTCTTTGTGTTTGAAAAGTAAAGGGAATGAAAGTGTAGGTCGTCCGCGGCGGTAGGCGTGTTCCAGTTTATCTTTGTCGCATCCTGGCGACGACCGACAAGGCGCGCGCCCGTTTTATCGGCAAAACAAGGCGACCCTCGCGTCATTATAATAACCGGCGATATATTTACGATAGGGCTAGGCCTCCTCTCCGAAATTATACAACTCATTACGGGCGAGGGGCTCTCAGCCACCCCCCTCCCGGTCTGCGTCCCGTACTCGTATCGGAAGAGTATAGAAGGACTAGTAGAGCGGCGGGCCTCCTCGAGTATTAACGCGTTTAGGAGGAGAGTTCGCGAGCCGCAGACGTCAGGATTGCACGCGCTGCTGTGCCGGGGAATGGAGCTTTCGCCCGCGAGGAAAATCGCGTTTCGAGTCGAGGGGGGGGATGGAAACGGCCGGCGGGAAGGGGGGGGTCGCCAAGACGGTTTCGAAACCCAATGGGTTGTGGGAGTGACGGGCGGTTGGCGGGTATATATTGGAGGAAGGCGAAGGCGACTCAGACTGAGGGATGTTAGATTGGAGAGAGAGGGATATAGTAACGAAATAGCGAGCGCCTCGCTCCGGGGAATTGGGGAGAAGGATCGAGCGTGGGGGGGGGGAGGGGGAAAGCGAGAAGAGAGGGTCGCGTCGGCCGGGAAAATGGTAGGGGGAAGGCAGTTACGGACGGGGTAATAGTTACGGCCTATGAACGGGAAAGGAGAAGCTCCGAAGTATAAGTGAAGGAGGGGGGGGGGAGAGGGCGCTGGAACAAACTCCGAAGTCGGGGAGAAGTGGAGGATAAAAGGAGGGAGGGAGAGGGGGAGGCGGAGCGCGAGAGAGAAGTTGACGAAGGGAAGCTTTCGCATCGACGGCGGCGGCGGCGGAGAAACGTTCGCACTATTTCGAATAATAGCTTTTAAACTCCGTGCACTCGGCTCCGAGAAAATGACTCGCGGAAAAGAAGCCGGGGCCAACTTTTAATTGTTGCCTCTTAACGATGCTCTTCTCGGTTCGTACCGAGGTTCTTTAAAAACGGGCCAAACGGGCTCGGTTTAGCGGAAAAGGCCACGCTTTTTTCCGGTTTTTAAAACTTGAGAAAGATAAGCGATTATAATCGCGGTTCTAAGTATTAAGAAATAGAAGCGTTAATTTGTCTATGAACGTATTAGACAATAATTATAAACGATAACTTTAGTGGAGTAGAATTCTTCGGTTATACGGTGGCTGGCCTTTAAAGCCCTCTTTAAATAATGACGATATCGACTGGCGTCTCTCTTTAGCTCTGGCGCGTCGGCTGACTCTCCCGTCGCGTATCTGCCGGACCTTTTTAATATTCTTATCGTTCGCGTGGGCCTCTATTGTTCGAGAACGATTCTAATGGGAACTCGGAATAAGTACGCCTCGGAAAAGACGCCTGGATATTGGGCTGAGAGGAGGAGATGAAGGGTGGTCGTTTCCAAGCGTGGGTGGCTGGGGGGTGACGCTCGGGGTGAGATAGAGTGGGAGGGCTCGGGAGAGAGTATAGGGAACGTTTGATAATGCGCCCGTCGTTCCGTCCGCTCCAAAATGGGCGCCGAGGATATTTTGGAGTAAACGACGAACGGACTCGAGAGTGGGATGAAGCCGAGCCTGGGAACAGCGCCTTCGAGGCTGCTGTCGCGTAACGCCCTATAGCGGTAAAGTATATCGAACGAATTAGGGATTGGATAAGCTAGGCGGTCACTGAACTTCCTCAACTCGGAGACTGAAGTCTTCCACGTGGTTTTATCGCTATAGAAACGGAGGCTTCGCGTACGTTTGGGAGTCGCGGGATATGTTTGGTTGGATAGGACGTGATCTAGGGTAAGGTTTCGGTCGCGAGTGGTCATTCTATAGCGAACCGCGATTTTTAAGTGTACACCGTTATTCCGCGGGACTTCAAGCTGACCTCAAATCAAGGGACGTCACTGTCCGAGTTTACTCGTTTTATGGTCTACATTAACTTTTTACGCGAAAATAGGCTTTTAGGAGATTAATTAATATCCAAAATGTAATTTAAGTAGGTACCACTTTATCAAAGATAACCTACCGGTTAAATATTACAGACTTTTAATAGGAGTTCTCGAGGTTTAGTTTGAAATAGATAAATCATTTAGATAGTTGAGGAAATTTCGAACATTTGTAACATCTGACACATACCTCCGTAATCTGCGCTCTACTAAGTAATAATTGCAGTATGTTTCTCGACGTTAAAAACGAGGTTAAAATTAAAATTTCTACCTGGGTTATGGCAGAGTACTTCACGTGATAAGTCTTCAACCGTGATACAGAGTACGCTCGCGCGATTTGACGAGAAATTGGTCAGTTTTGAGGCATAGAAAGGTACTTCTCTAATAAGGTATGTTATGATATTTATGTAATTATAGCAAAGCGTACTACCTATAGATATCGTTAAGCCATGGGTTTTTGACTCGAATGAGCAACTTTATTGATATTTCAAAATTTTTGAATCTAATTATGTTTTATATTATAGTCGTATTTCGAACTCCGTTCAGGTACATTAATATATTCATATAAAGTTAAGTTTTAGATAACTTTGGCACATTCAAAATATTTTAACCGCACAGTTATTTTGATGTAAAATATAAATCAGTGTATCAACTTTTGCGTTCTTAAATATTCTTTTAAAAATATGAAAAACGAAACTTCATTATATAAAAATAACAAAGTTTTGTTTTTCATATTTTTTAAGTTTTTTAAAATATATTTAAATTAAATTTATTTAAATTTAGTAATTCGACCGTAAAGTAAAAAGAATGAGCGTGATAGCCGGTGTTCTGTTGGAACACTTCCACAGCGGCGGGGCGAAGCGAACTGGCCTATTTATGAAGATATAACTTTTTATTTCCAAGGCGTAATTTTAGCTTTTCCATTTGCCACTAATATCCGTTTCGGCGCCGTAAAGAGAGAGCGGGATCGCCTTTTCCGCGGCGAAAAGATCCGGAAAGCGCTTTCTCTCTTCCCGTCCCTCCCACACCCTCCGCCGCCGCCGAAGCCGAGACGGAACCGGCGCCTCGAAACGTGCCCATCATTTCTCCGGGCCGGAACGTACGGCGCACCCCTCGGCTGGAGAAATAGTCTCGACCCGGTGTCACGCACCCGCGTGTAGGGCGGTAATGACGGTAATCGTTTCGTAGCGGCGGCGAGGCGGAACAAAGGCACGCTGGCCGCCAGTGACTGCGGATCTCGAAGGCCGCGCGCTCTCTCGATTCCACGCCGAAGTAGTGCGGAGGGCGACAGGGAGCGTCGGCGAGAACGGAATCGGAACCCCGAAATAAAGGGGGAAGGAACGGGGAAAAAGCGCTTCTCGCCGAGATACTCCCGTTTCGAGGCGCACCCGACACAGTCTCGACGTGAATCGCGTTCTTCGCGGACGTGCAGCCTTCGCCGCGTCTTGACGATCATCCTCCCCGGGCGTTCTCGCGCGCGAGAGCCGGCGTACCATTCCGGGAAGTTCCCGTAACCACCTCCGTGCCAACGACTTTCTCGGTCACTCGCGCGGGGCTCGTCAGCCAGTCATCCTTTGAATTTACGGAGAAAAGAGGAGTCTCTTTATTGTCTCTGCTTTTTAATTGACGCGTATCGTCCCAACCTTCCGTGACCGCGTCCAACCATATCTTGGCAACAGGCCTAATTAATAGTTGACTTCTAATGAAAGTATTATTATTAATAATAATAATAATATAAAATCGAGAACAAAATTAATGGATTTACTAAATCGCGCGACGGAAGATCGTGGAAACTAAATGAAACGTTTTTTATTGGTGTTGGACAATAACAATTTAATAATAAAGACATTATACAAAACACATGGATTAATTTACCCAAATCTGCTTTAGAAGGATCGAAATTTAATTCGGTGAGTCGTGTGATTATATTATTTAAAAAAGTAGACTCGCTATCGAGGCTTTTAAGTTAGATGTCAAAGTGGGATAAAATCGTCACGTCTTGCGAGGTATCTATAGTGTCAAATATTTCCGGTAGAGTTTGGCATTCGAAAACTCGAGCGCGCTTTTTTCCTCGCACGTTTACCTCATTAAGCTTTCACGCTCGAAGACGGTATATTGTTTTCACAGACGATTTCAATTTCATTTATCCAATTAGTAATTCACTACAGAATGTTCGTTAAGGCTTTAGCAGACGTGGATGTTGTATATTGTTTGATTGTGTTGCCTCTATTGATAACACTGCCGGCTCGTAAATAATGATGTCTGCTGTATTGTATTTGTTTTGTTCCCTATATCAAATCAGTTAATTATAATTATATTTCTGTTTTCCCGCTGGTTTTAACATTGCACGTGGCACTATGAATCGAATTTCCGGGGTTTATAAATTTTCATCGAAGAGCCTAGTATTATAATTTTTATTTTTATTGTTTTTTTGCACAATTGCGTATTATTTTCGCTAGATACAGTCCGTGCGTGGTTTAAATATAATAGTTTTTTTGAACCCCAATTACACTGAGCTCGAAACTGTGAACAGGTTTATTATAAATTAATCGAACTGGCAAGGGCCTCCGAAAATGGGCCCCGGTAACAATCATTATTCCGGACCCCAGGGGGACTATTTATCTCGATTGACCAGACACCTGGGCCCTCGGGGTGCACGGGCCCCGGTAATTTTTATGCCCCCTCTCCCGTTGGCCAAACTGGTAAGCGCCAATGTAAGGTCATTTAATCTGATTACTTTCCACGTGGATTAAAATGCATTTTGGACTTAGTGTGAGCTTGGGGTTGGTTGCGCCCATCCTTTGCTTAAAATTTTGGAAGCCGGTTATATATTAAATACAAATTTTGGGCCCTAAAACCTCCGCTCATGGTCACGGGGTACTTCAGCCTTCAGCTAATGTTATGACACAAGTCTAGTCTATGGAAATATATTTTTAATTGGGCGATAATTGTAACATCACACTAAATGTAAAACGCACTAATTTCGGCTTCGTATAGTGATTTTCTGGTACACAGTTATTTTAACTGTTATTGGTCATTGTTTCAAAATATATTTTTATTTCCCATTTCTTCCCAAATTGAAAGAAAATAATATCGAAACGAGAATTTCCGAACGGAATCGCTGAACCAAGTTTCCCGCTTTTTTATTCCCATTTTTTATGCGCTTTCCTTTTTTTCTTGATATTTCTTTTTTATTTTCTTGCCGAGATCGCGCTGGTTTTGCCTACCAAAAAAAATAAAAATGTGAAGATAGGTCGCGGGGGAGCCAAGACGAGATAGAACAGAAAGTGCGAGGGGGTGGGGGTTACGGCGCACGAACTTGGCGGGAGTTGGCTCGAATAATTTTCGGCGCCAGATACCTCGCGAGCTCCATTTCTTTTATTTTTTTTTGGTATCGCCTTTTTCGTGCCGTTATTATGGATTGCGCTAGCCTTTAAGGCCGAGGCGCTGGTTGGTGGTAAGGGGGGAGTACGATCTTGCCGCTCGCGATGAGAAAGGGGAAACGGTTTCGCGGGCGGATATAGTTCCCCCTATTCGTCAGAGTTCCACCGATATTGTTTTTTTCATTATTGTCTGTGATAATAGTTTTGCATTTTATTAAATTCAAATTGTATTTTTGAAAGACTTTGTGGCAATTTTCTTAAAATACCGATTGTATAATTTAGAGGTAAAACTGTCTAAAATATCTAAGGAACTTGGATCGTTAATTGGAACACATTTAACAGTCTCTCAATCACGGTTATTTCATTGGGTGTGCAGTACATCGGAACCCGTGTTCATTAGACATTTTGTTTTCTTTTTGATCTAAAGAACCCAACCTTTATTTTTCGGGATAGGTCTGAAAAAACCAGGGTTAAGTGGATAACCACTTCCTGAGTACAGCCTTTAGTAATGATACATGAGTAATCGGTGACGGGCTGATCGTTTAATTTGTCTGTACACCAATTAAACGGAGTAAAAGTAAGCGCAAGTACGAAGGTTACCTACTCATTACGGAAAGCGTGCGCACCGATTACGCCGAGATTTCGTACTCATTACGGAAAGCGTGTGCACCGATTACGCCGAGATTTCGTACTCATTACGGAAAGCGTGTGCACCGATTACGCCGAGATTTCGTACTCATTACGGAAAGCGTGTGCACCGATTACGCCGAGATTTCGTACTCATTACGGAAAGCGTGTGCACCGATTACGCCGAGATTTCGTACTCATTACGGAAAGCGTGTACACCGATTACGCCGAGATTACGGAAAGCGTGTACACCGATTACGTAGAATGATAAGCCCGTCGGTAAGCGTTTACGTAATCACAGAGTTGTGCCGGGTTTACGCTGAGTAATCGGCCTCTCGAGAAATGCAATGTGTAAATGTTTTATCTTTCTTTATTTAAAAATAAACCGCGTAACATGATCAATTTCGAAAAGCCCCTATAAGCATGATCCCAAGAATCCGTAGAAATGACGCCAGCTATCGGCGTAGCCGCGCGCGAATGAACAGTTCACCTTTTCCAGGTACCATATCCTTCAACTCGCGTCTCGTTTTCCGGGAATATCGGCATATATAGATAGTCGTTAACTTGTTTACCTCTGCCGTCGTGATAACGGCGTGTGGGTTAGTCATTTTTCAGGTGTATAATATGGTCCGGGTCTCTCTCGAGTCTTCCTCGGTCGCTGGTGGCAGCTCCGGGTTTCGCTAATGATGCCCCCGGCTCCTTAATCGTTATTTTTCCTTTGACGCTCGTTTACCGTCGTGGCTGTAAGCCGGTTATGACGCTACCCTCATATACCTGGAAATATACGCTGTATATTTTTTCTCTTACGTGGAAAAAATATGAGGGTGCAGTTTATTTCCTGTTGGCTTCGTCGTTTGATTTATTAAGCGGGTTTTTCTGCCATTTACGATTTATTCTCACGAACCCCGTCGAAATAGTGGGAAAAATTATCTATTTAATACGGTTGAAGATATCAAACTTTTAAGTTAGTTTATCAAATAACTTTCTTGGCAAACTGTTTAGGTTAAAACCAAAGCAGGGCTCCCACCAGGTCCCTAAAATGCCTAAAAGCCCCTACTTTTTTTCGAGGTCCCTAAACCACCATAAAATCGGGATTTGGTCACTAAATCACCCTATTTCTAGTACATTTGGTGAAAAGTACCATCGGCTTAAAATATTTCGTAGAAAAGCAAAAAAAAAACCCCGATTTAATGTGATAGAATTATTACAAAAAATTTATAGTCATTTTTGGGATTGATAAACGTTTTTTTGGAAATTAAAACTTAAGTACTTAATTTTTGTGATAAAACATTTTTTAAAATTAAGACTAAGTCAGTTTTAAAAATTTGCTGCTTTTAAAAGTTTAAATAAAGATCTTATTTTTGTTTATTAAAATGGTCCCTATTTGGTTCCTACTTTAAAATATTTGGTTCCTATTTCACCCTATTTCTAGCCAGAAAAATCCCTTATTTCCCTATTTTTTTTTGAGATTTTGGTGGGAGCCCTGCCAAAGGGAAATTACACTTCTTAGCGTTAACCATGGTTGTCTTGTTGGTAAACAATTTTTTATATATAGCATCGTTGACATCACAGTGCCCGATAAGCAAATCATTTTCTTAGTAGTCGATAATTAACCAGCTAATCAACTTTTCGCGTTAGCTCTATTGAAAGACTAATTGTCTATAATATACGCAGGGTAAACGTGTAACGAAATTAACATTTCTGTTAGCCTTTATTTGGATCACCAAAATTACGTTAAATTAGGCTATCAACTTACCTAGACTTCTAGGAGGTGGTATATACCATTATAAAACTTTAATTTAACTCCACATATCTCATACCGGCAAAAATCATAGATGGTCCATTGAAACGAACACTATTAAAAAGTCTCATTTCGAAATATCACCGCCAATTAGAACTCCGTTTAATTTCCATATCTCCCCCCCCCCCCCGCGCGTTTCCCGGCCGAACCAAACCATCCTAACCGCCGGCGTCCATTAAAACGTCTCAATCGTTTTCTCAAGCCTTTCTTTTCTCTTTTTAATTGGGTAGAGAGTCCGACTGTATAATCGTCGTCGGCCGTAAAAGGTTCTCATCATAATCCTAATCCTTCTCTTACTCGCCTCCCCCCCCTAAAAACGGCGTTTCTACTTTATACGGTGGAACCGCATTTTTATCTGCCCTCGTATATTACTCTCTTCCCTTCTGAAAAATCCTTCGCTTGCCCCCCCCCCCCCTCCCCTACTTCGCCGTTGCTACTTTTCTATTTCTTAGCGGCGCGCTCAGTTCGCCACCCCCCTCCCGCCGCGCCGCCGACTTCGCGTGCCGTTCCTATCTCCGGCGCTTCTTCTTTTTGGCTCGTTTTCTCTATCTTTCCCGTCTCAAACTTTCGCCTCGAATGTCGCTTATTTCTGTCTTCCCCCTTTTCGCAGCGCGCGCCCCCTCCCTTCGCTTTCCAAACTTTTATTGGAAGCGTTCGTCAGTTGAGCGAGGAAGAACGAGGTTGAAGAGGTGGAGGGGGAATGAGAGTGACGTCCCTCCCACTGCCTCTTTGGCGCGCTTTTCTCTTTTGTTGATGTGGCGAAAGCGGGCAACTCCTCGCGAAACCCGGCTTATCCGCGTCTCTCTTCTCTCTTTCGCCGGGAGTCGCCTGTTTGGAAAGGGCTCGTCCCCGAAAGATTAATTTGACGCGTTGCTTTCGTCTTCCGGTAGCCGCCGAATGAAGATATTATTTATTTTGTCATTTAAATTGTATTTTTTTTTATGAAAGCGTCTCGTTTGTATTCTACGAAATTGGTCTCGGTGAATTATAAAAGCGATGAACGCGAATATGTTGCTCGTGGTTAGATATCATTTAGACACTAAATATTGCGGTTATTTTATTTAAGTTATTTTGGGTATCGATTTTTGTATTACAGTTCGATATAAATCTATATTTCGTACACATAATGGTACATGATGAAACGATCGGAGTTTTAAGAAATTACTTATATCATAATAGTTAAACTTACACTTTTACGTTAGTAATATGTAATTGTAATATGTATTTTATTAATTTTCAGAAACTATAATTCCTATACCGGATACTTCGATCTTAGCCAAATCTCTTGAGTTACTAACACTAATTTTCTGTCGGGCACTGATTTGACCTACTGGGTGTGGTGCGGTTGTAAAAGATTTACCGGGTGATTTCATCTATTTTGAAGTATGGCTCCTACTTAGGCCATTACAAAATATTTACTTTCAATTTCTATTAGTTTTTGGCAAAATGATCAAAGTAAAGCAATATGTACGAGTTGTGACACAATCCGTTTAAAAATTCGAATTTTTCACGCCAAATTAAATAAATGACTGGATTTATTTTGGCTATTCGTAGAATTATCTTCGTTCTTGGAACGAATTTCTGTCCCCCCCCCCCCAGAGTATAGATTTAAGTAGTATCCGGGGGGAGGCAGGGTGCGGCATGGTGAGAGATAAGGGGTACGTGCGGACATGATCATAATTCTGAGCATTCCTTCACCTTGTCTGCCTACCTTTTTCCATAGAGGTATTTTTTATCGTAAATCCCGCGCATTCCAGTACAAATCCGGATGCACCGCGCGAGGAAACTTAACAAACACCTCTTTCTCTCTTTTCGTTTTCTCTCTTCCCAGCCATTATAACTTCCCGTCTCCTTTGTTATCCTTCGCCCAATTTCTCGGCGCGCGGAGACTAGTTCCCCTCCCTTCGGCCGGCGTGCTAAATCTAAAGACACGAAGCGGGAAGCCCGCAGCTTGATCCCCCCCCCCTCGCTCCCCGCCGCTGCCATCTCCGTTTATAATAAGGATCCCGCGTACGCAATCCGGCGTCGAATTTCTATACGAACGCGCGTTGCCTCGCGAAATTTCGCTTCGCTTACGTTCCTCCCCGCCGCCGCCGCTTGTATAGAATCGCAGGCCCGATCTCTATGAACTCTCGCCGGCGGGGGAAGGGAAGGGGGTGACGAGCGTAGATAGCCGCGACCAGGAAGGGAGGCGAAATCCTGGGGAAAGTAAATGACGGGGGATAACCGGGAACGGGAGGTGGGACGGAGGGTGGCCTGAGATGGATGATGGCGCGCGCCATCCGAGCACGACCTCGTTGCTCCGCGGCTCCGATTACCGCCGCCCGCGATATTCAGCCGTCGACGGCTCTCTCTCTCTCCTCTCCCGTTCCACTCTCCATGGCTCGCTAAAGCGGACTATTCGAAATATAGGAAAGTGTGCAGTATACCGCCGGAGAGCGAGCGTCTCTCTTTCGTTTGCGTTCCCTCTTTTATTCCTCCCCGAATCTCGATCGAGGAGCCCGTCTCTCTCTCTCTCTCCGTCCACTCGTTTCGAAATCTCCCAATTCGACGCGTTCGCGGCTCGACGTTTCGCCAATTTTTAGCTTTTCTCGTAAAATGACACGTGCGTAGTTTAACGGATAATTATGGGTATGGCGTTTGAATTATTATTTAGTAATGATTTTTTTTCTTCGTCACTTCGTAACGTCAACGATAATTTATTTCTTTTTTTTTCCAGAAATGTACTTCCCAACGTTTTTCCCGGCGTCCGTACGTTCCTACGACGGACGCGCTCCAGGATTAGGAGGTCCTTTAGAACTGCCCGTTATGGGTACCGGTCGCGAAAGAGAAATACCTCTGGACCTGTCCATCAAGACAGTGAGACAATCCGCCGATTCGACGGCTGATCCGGACGAAGTCGGCCTGTTGTTAGATCACAGGAAGTTTTTGGGCTTAGCGGCCGCGGGTTTCGCGGGTCGCGGTTTGCCGAGTTCGCTGCTCGACCCGGCGGCCCTGTTTCGCCTTCCGTACCGAACTGACGCGGCGGCCTGCTCGGGCATGTCGGTGCCGTCGATCGCCTCGCCTTTTTGTCACCCCATGATGGCTGGAATACTGCAACAGCGGGAACGCTGCTTGGATCCTCATTCGGCGAGGACCACGGCGCCTCAACCCGTGTCGCCTTACATGGATCCCGCCTCAGCCGCCGCCTTATCCTTACACCTACGCTCCGCCGCCGCGGCGGCTGCCGGGGTCAACGCCGCCAACCAAAGAGAGGCCAACGCCGCCGCCCTGACCGCGAGGGGTATCTTCGGAGTACCTTCGTTGCAAGGTTCCGTCGGAATTCCGGGATATTCTCTATTTCCCGAATTTTTCCAGCACGCTTCGGCACCTACTCTGCAACCGCCTCCGTCGACCGACCCGAGCCGGAGACCGGAAGAGAAAGGCGCTTTCACGACTCTGAGGCCGACTCCGACTCAGCCCGCCCCTGCCTCTTCGTCGACCGCGGCCGCGAATGATAAGACGTTTCTGGGCAATTCGGCCCTGGACGCCGCCCGATACGCGGAACACATGCAACGAATTCACGAACAACATTTGCAGGCCAAATGCAGCGCCGCCTGTTGCGTCCCGACGTCCGCGTCCGCCGTCATTTCCGGCTTGGCCCATCATCAAGCCACGTGCGGAGGCGGATCGTGCGCCTGCTGCGTCATTCCCGGCAGCTCGCCCCATTGTCCCGCCGCCTTGAGCCGAGGCGCCGTGTCGCATTTGGGTTTCGCGACGGCCGGACACAACGGCAAAGACGGCGCGGCGCCGGCCACGCGCACGCCGACTTCCACTCCGAACTCTGCCGCCAAGAATTCCTCTTCCGGATCGGCGAAGAGCGAAGCGTCGACGCGTTCGGAACCAACCATGCCCATCTACGTCCCGACGACGACGGTCTGGACGACGGGCTTGCCAAACATACCTAATCAGCTCGCGCATTCTCAAGGTCACGTTGTGTACGCGAACGGCACGAATACGACCACTAGTCACGTTAACGTCGGTAAATCGCATCAGTCCAGTCATCAGTCTTCGCGAAAGAAGGACAAAGATCGAAGCGGCTCCAAAGATCACTCGTCCGAAAGATCGAAATTCGAGAATTCGCCCGCGGGCAACGCGTCAAGGACACCGTCCTCCAACAAGGACTCGACAGGCAAGCTGACCGTCATCGACCACTCTTCCCGATCCAACCACCACCACAACAATGTCCAAGGCCAGTATCATCATTCTCACCACGGCAGCCATCATTCGAAACACGGCAACTCGACCCATCAGAAAAGCAACAACCGTCACCGTCGTAACAGCGCCAGCAAGGAAGATAACGAAATCATCGTCATCGACGACGTCGAGCCCAAAAGTAGCAATCTTCATCGTCCACACGCGACTTTCCCGGCCATCGCCGGGTGTAACGGTCTCAAAATCCCCACAATCAACAGCCTCGATCGATCTCAGAGACTTCCGCTTCACGTACCTCACCGTCCCGTGCCGGAACACCGACCCCGTTCGCCCGTGAAGAGGAGCGGAAGTCCGGCGCCGTCTTATCCCGAGGTGGCCCAACCCATTCCATCTAAAATGCCCCGCCTGGAAGCCGTCGTTCGTCCCAACCCCGGTCTGAACGACCCGGCCGAATCTCTCAGTCCGACGGGACCTCCGTCGCTGATCGCTTCCGTGGTGCCGACTTTGCCCGTCATGCCGCCTTCCGTCTACGTGCCCATTTTCCACGGCCACCTGCCCCCCGGCCACCCTCTCCACGAAGACGAGACCGCCCGCTTGAAGAAGCTTCACGCCATGCTGCCTCCATCCCAGCACCCCATTCCTTTCGTTAACGGTAACCGAGTGCCAGTACCGAACGGAATTCCATCCGAATCGCCTCGCGTACCTTCTCCGTGTCCCGCCGTCGTCGAACCAGCGGGGGCCGAAGTGGCCGTGGCCGTCGCCGCCAGCGAACCGTTCGCTTCTCCGGCCTGCCCAGCCGGAACTCCGTACAACGTCGATAACAACGGGAAAGAAATGTCGGTGGCGACGTTGGCCGAATCCAACAAGTCCCCGAGGACACGGTCTCCCGAAGCGACGGCGTGCGGTTCTAGTCAAAACGCCGTCGCGACCAAGCCGCAACAATCCATCGAGAAAACGAGCCGCGAGGTCGTCTCTCACACGCCTTTAATTATCCCCGTGCCGGTAATGAGCGCCTCTCTCGCGGTCAAGAAAAGCTACTTGGCCTCTTCCGTTCGCGTGTCCAGCCCTTCTTCGCTCGTCAAGAAAGAAATCGACGGTCCGAGTCCGGCCGAAGCGGCCGATAAAAGACAAAGAGTGCTCGACCTCTATTCGGACTTATCGGAAATCGACCAACAAGATTTGGACGGGCAAAAGGGAGTCCGTTTAAGGGAATTCGATTCCGAAGCGTCGCTCCTCAAATCGAAACAGATGAAACCCGAGACATCCGCGCGCGAGAACCCCGAAGTTTGCAGCAGCGAAATCTCGCCGACGAAGCCGTCGAGTAACACCGGACCCTACGGAGCCAGCGCCGCCAGGTGCGAGTTAACGGCCAACTCCGCTTCGCCGCCTCCCACATCGCCCAAGGGCAAAGGAAGGGCATCGGCCGTCGAAGAGGAACTGCGACAAGAGGCCCTGAGAGTAGCCGACGCCCGGGCTAAAAAGAAGTTGAGGCGAAGACTGCTGGAAAGGCTCTACCACGAACGCGTGGGTATTCCTTGCCCGGATGAATCGGAGACCGACTCGCCACCCAACGAGGGAGCCGTCAAGGATGGAGATGAAGACGTCTCGGATGACGCCAAGCCGGAATTTGACGAGAAAACTAAGGTATGCATTCATTTTCAGTATAAGCTTACAAACCCGGTTAGTGTTATCTTTTCTAGCGGATAAATGTTTTATTACGCAACTTCAGGAATATTATCCCCGCAAGCGCGTAAAACTGACATGCCATCTACTATCAAAATATATAAATATTTCTTATATAATTTCCTTGTACCATAAGTAACATGATAATAATTATGACAATTTGCAAAAATCGACAAATTAATTTTCCGAGCTATTGCGCAATAACTAACTACTAAATACTACTACCAAGAATAATAATAAAACACTTAGTTCGGTTAAAAGTCCACGTCTGAGCTGGGCGAGTAACATTATCGAAAAAAAGGTTAGACGGTGTCATTTTGGATTAACAATAGTAGTGCCTACCTGGATATATCACTTGGAATAAACCTGACAAGCAAATGACATTTGCGACAGCAGCGCCGCTTCGACGAAGTTAACGGAGAATTTCCGAAACTGCCGTAACACGTAGCCTTCTACAAGGCAGAACCCGTAACAAACACTTAACAAATGCACGCGGAACGCTAGAGTGATATATCCAGGTAGGCACTACTATTGTTAATCCAAGGTGTCATACTTAATCGTTATTATGTTACTTATGTCTGTACCCGTTTTTCGACATCTTAAATACGATCAGCTTTCGACAAATTGCCGTAGATGGCGCCCACAATAAATCCCGAAGCGCTTTTTTGTGTAAGGCAGGAAACCTACCATTTTATTCAATATCCTTTACCCAAAAAAATCCCGCGCAATTTCCTATTCCCAAGTTTTAAACTTTCTTTCTATATCTTAACTTCATTAACTACCTACCACAGTCAATCTCGACTCCGAACGTAACTTAATTATTATTAATAAATATTTATTGAATTTAAATTTTGATCAGTTATCGGGTAACGAAGACGTCAAATCGGAAACGGAGAAATCGGACGGCAAAGGAGGGGACAACGGTCAAGATCGCCGAGCCTTATCGCAGCTGAATTTAACTTGGCGGCAGAGACGACTGATGCAAATCAGCTGTTCGCACGCGGTTCGCCGAAAGCGCTTCAGATCGGGCCTAGATATGATCGCCCGCCGACAAAAGAAGAAATGCAAAAGCCAATTCAGTTCCGAAAAGAAGAAAGAAGATCAAAGGAAAATGTGCCATATGGATGAAGCTTTTGCCAAGGTAACCTCTATTCCCATTATTTCACCTAAAAGAACGTTTTCATTTTGGCTACATTTTGGAAGCTACTATTCTTTATTTTATTTTTACCTTTTTTTAAAATAATATAGTAAAACTTTAATATTTAAATCAGACTTTATTTTAAACGTTTTTTCAAAAATGGACAATTCAAAAAACATTAAATAAAAAGCTATTAAAAAGGACATTTTTATTTAAGAAAAAACAATAATTTGGAAGCTACTATTCGTTATTTTATTTTTGGCTAAATTACCTTTTTTTCTTAAATAATATAATAATAATTATATACACGTTTTTTGGAAGTTGACAATACAAAAAACATTCAATAAAAATATTAAAAATGACATTTTTATTTAAGAAATACGAAATTTCTTTTCGTAGAAAAGAAAAACAATTTAATAATTTGTTTATATAATATTAATATGAAAAATATTATAATATAAATAGTAATAAGCAATTTTTATTTTATATTATTTCAGGTGGTATGCGAAGCTACCGGTGATTTGGTGATGCCCCCCGAAATGAAGCGCTTAATGGTTAACAAGGCTTTGGGTGAAACGATCTTGCACAGAGCGGCTAGACAATGCTATCCGGTAAATAGTTCACGTCATCTTATTATCCAAAATGTCTCTTTTCCTCTATAGCCTTCGTAAAATATTTAAGGAAAATCGAAGACTGATATATATTTTTTCTCTCCTAATGGCAGGACGTGGTCCTGTATTGTTTGGAGACAAAATGCTGCGACGTGAACGCCAGAGATAACGCCGGATACACGCCTCTTCACGAGTGCTGTTCGAGGGGACACTTGGAGATAGCGCGCGCTCTTCTGCAATATGGCGCCGATGTCAATGCCAGCGCGGCAGGGGGAATCAGGTAATATATACCTCCCATATATTATTATCAAGAATATACGCGGGTGAGACCGAGAATATGAAGCGGCAACTGGAGCCTTTCTTTTCATGATTCCCGGGAAATATTCCCCGCCCACAGGGAGCAATAGTAAGTACCCGAGGGTCTTCCGCCCCTTAACCCGGCGAAAGGGGAAATTCTACGCCACGAAAGGCGAAAGGGCGTGGTTTTCCGTACGGGAATCACGAGGCTCACGTATTCTCTGTTCGCTACAATATATTCTTGTTAGCATACTTGTAGCGATACGAAAAATAGAAATATTATAGATTACATACTCGGCTTATCTGAGGATATGTAATATTGCGAGACGAAATCGGTCTGGCTCGAGCCTTTATCATTTTCACGCTTATCTTGAGCTAATAGAGAGTGTAAAGGGAAAGGCTGACTTGTCGAAGTTTTCTTTCTCTAGATACGCCTCCCTTCCAGTCCGGCTATAGGATATTAAGCCTCCCATCCCCCCCAACCCCATCGCACCCCATCCGGGTTGATTTACAGTTGGGGTGGATAAACTGGGAATTTTGCCAAATTTTTTTCTCTGTGTCTGTCTGTCTTTCCTCACGAAAAACGATGCTGATTTTCATTTTCCCAATATTGGTCTATTTGTTATGTTTGGACGTTCGTCTATATTATACGCCAGATTCGATATTAAATGTATTAGCGTACGATCTCCTCTTTTGGTTGGTTTTATAGACGTATTTTATTTAAAAAAACGCCACGACGTCGAGCGACGACGCAAAAAATTCCCGTTTGGCTTATTACAATATTTTTGCGTTAACGCTAACCTACACCCACGTACCGTTTATGCCCTATTGAAAACCAGGCATTATTCCAAAGAAATGTTTTTAGCGTCGATGCTCACCGTCGCGGCGGCATTTTTGCCCAAGTTAAACCAGCCTTTAAGCCTAATAGTACATTTTTGCGTCGACGCTGCGGCATTTTTGCCCTAGTGAAACCAGCCCTTAAGCCTAATAGTACAATTTTGCGTCGACGCTCACACTAGTTTATGGTTATTTTCGTCTTTTACATTGACGTCAACGATTTTTTTCTCTATTCCACAGGCCTTTACACGATGCTGTCGAGAATGACCACGTGGAAGTGGTCAGGTTACTTTTGTCCTTCGGTGCTGACCCTACCATATCCACCTACTCCGGACTGAGTCCCTTGAAGCTAGCCAGGTCTCCGGTGATGGCCGAGTTCCTGCGTGGTTTCATGGCTGATATTACCGGTGACGCCGATGGTCGACCCGTACTGCCCTGGCAATTTATGGGTTCCGCTTCCTGTTTAGGTGAGCGGTCAATTTTTTAATTATACTCCCCATCCCCAATTACATTATTGGCCGTGCGAGAGAAGCTTAGTCTGCGGGGTCGAAAATAGTTTAACCTCAAATCTCCGTACCTCGATAATTCTCGTAGTTTCACAAGAAAGCTTTGAAGTTTTATGTTTTTTTCCGGTTTTGGTGGAAACAGCCATAACTGCCGTAGTTTCCTTCCAAATTCCCCGCAACTGATCTCGCTCGGCCTTAAAATTGATTCGTAATTTCGCATACATTGATATAATTGAAATCTTCTTGAAACTGTATGTGGTTTTCAAAACATATATACGACACTATACATAATTTACAATCTGTAGTTGTGGGTCAAGAATTTATTACTCCTATAAAACGGTTGACTTCCGTTATAGTGGGGTGATCCGATCTAGGCCTACGAATTTCTGGTATCAGTTACGCGGATAGACCTAATATCTCATATTCCTTTGAGGAGGGTGGAAGGGAGACTTTATGATCGTAGCGGGCGTTACCGGGGCAACGAGGGCAGTGAAGAAGCGAGTAGGGTATCTTGACTAACCGTCTTTCTCTTCTTTTGGCCCTCTCCCTGACCGTGTGGGTTAATAGACCCGGAGGAAATGGGCTTCGACGTCTTGGACGGGGTACCATCGGACAGCGGCGGCGACGGCGAGCTGCAAGTCGGCGGCGATGACTTCCTGTTCGAGGTGAGCGACTCTCCTCACCTTCCTACATTCCGCCTTCAGTTGCCAAGCAGCAAGGCGTAAGTATTTCTCTCAAATAGCTTTTTATATAGCTTCTTTTTTTTAACAATATACACCCCCCTCCCCTCCTACCGGCACACCGTATGCTTTATCTTTTGCTGATGGCCCTGTGGGGCTTTCCCCCCTGCCCAGTCTCTACACTTTGTAGTAGAGCTGGGCATAGCAAATCTTATACAAGGATCAGTTAAGCCTAATTTGCTGCTTGGCATTTAAGCGTGGTTAATAGCGGATAGCTACGCTAAATATTAGTCCGTTTCTCAGACCGATTCGCAAATTGCGCACAGGGAAATAAACATTTAGGGCGAACCCTTAGAGTTTTGATTTTAATGCTATTATTTATACTAGATGACGCTAATTTAAACTTCTTGGTGGAAAGGGAATAAATGGGATTTATTACAAAACAACTTACAACTCTATTGTAAGCGAAGTTTTATGTAGAAACTGGTTTTCACTAACGGAAAAACGCCATGACGACCAAAATCTCCGTTAGGAGTAATACAATTTTTTTGCGTCGAAACTCACCGTCGTTCCGTTTTTGCCTTATTGAAAACGAGCCTTCGACACAAGAGCCAGGTTCACACTTACCCCTAAAATCGCTTCGTTTTAGAGAACTAGTTTTCGAAACCAGCGTGAAAAATTGCTTTGTGTTGGTTCGGGAAGCAACTCGTCCAAGTCAATTGGGCTTAGAATCGCTTTCAAGACGACAAGGCGGGGAAGTAAAATTGCTCGTATTTTCCAAAATAATGGGAACAAAATTCTAAATAATGTCAAATAGTATAGTAAACATGATTAACTAATTGTTTTGGGATACATTTTAGTATTTTCAAAATTCTGGTCATAATTTGAAATGACGTTAAGCCTTGGCTATAAGCGAACCGGGGTGAAGTGATTGAACCAAGAATTATCGTCGGCGGTCAAAACTGGCATTCAAACCGACCTAAACTGGGTTTTAAGCTCAAGTGTGACCGTGGCTAAGTTCTACTCGGGAAAAATTTGGCTTAAGTAGATGTACAAATAAATTAATATTTAGTCGTGGTTTGTACATAATTAAAACATAAACTATTAACGCCATCTGGTAAGACTTAGAGTTAACAATTATCTTTTCCCCTGATAAATGTGTATAGAGTACAACAGTCGAGTAGTTTGGTAATTGGTGTTGTTGGTTAGTTGGTTTGATTGGTCGCGATGGTGTCCCGTACGCAAATAACTATAAAGTGATTTGCCTTGTTTTATTTTGTAAAATGATCATTCGGTATTTGGTTTTATTTGGGGCGTTTGGTGCTTCAGGGACCTTTATTTGGGTATATGATATTTTTATTGTATTCTTTCACCTTATTATATCCGGTTTGCGAATAAGAAATGCCTAAATATTCGAAAATATTTAAATAATTCACCGCGATAAAAGTTTCAGATAAATCGAAAACCGATTTTATCTCTATTACCAGAAGTAAAGGAACCGAAGTTATCAGACTGCTATACTCCCAATGTTGGAGGCGTTTTCCTTATGAAGTTACATTTTGACCTCGAATTTGAAAGTTTGGTCGCTCCTAGGCCGAAAAAAAGTTTTTGTTAATATGAAACTATTTATTAAACATATAAATAGATATACCAACAATTCCCAAGTGCAATTTATCACGTCAAAAGACGGGGATGGAAATTAGCTTTAATTTTACTCGATTTTCTCATAATTTTCTTAAGTAAAACGCCCTCCGATTCTGAGCGCTATTTCGATAACTTCGGTTCATTTACTTCTGCTATTACTAAAAGGTGAAGTCTATCAATTCTTAATGCATGACCCCTTCATCTCGGAATAGTTTAGAATACTACCAGCTTACGGGTATTACCATATTATAGATAGCATTCCATAAGTGTGTCAATTAGACGATGTAGTTTCTGATAGCCATATGCGGGGTGACGTAGAATTGACGTCATACTCAAAAAGTAAAACGCCTCCAGCGAAAACAAATGCCGAACTTTCAAACAAATTATCACGCGTCAGTTTGTACACGTCGGCTCCCTGTGCGCCCGCACTATGACGACGAGATAAATAGAGTAATGGCAGTGCTACGTCACACGACGTCACCCATGCTTTTTCATATTCATAAAAAATTCGCGCCCACAATGGCGGCCATGGCCAAAGCTACGGAGTGCTACTACTCTATAGCTTAGTTTGAAGTCCCACGAAATAAAGCAACGTATCAGTATTTCATTAGTGGCGATTACGGCATTAGGTACGCGATTGCTTTAAAAAAACTACTTCATTACTTATGAAAAATTGGCAACCATTTGCTACGTTTTCCCCCGAGTTCGTCGGTTTTCCCTTCCCATAAAAACCTGTAGAGGTCAACTCGCGTGGTTTGAAGGGCTTGCCACCAATCTCCAACGCATTGTAACCCGGCCACCTGTTTAAAGGCATTGAAAGTCGTACGATGACTTGGGCTAAGGTTCGTACACGACCTCGAAAGGTCAGGGAATTTGAAAATGTTTCCAAAAAGTCAGGGAATTTGAAAATGGTCCAAAAAAGTTAGGGAATTTTAAAATGACCCATGACCCCAAAACAAAATCGGGCAGATAAATTTTTGAAAGATGTACATAATAAATATTTTTCAAGATTTTACCTCCAAAAATTCATTTATTCTACAAAAATGGTCAGAGAAAACCTGGAAATGTCAGGGAATTTAATTCTGGAAATTTTGTACGAACCCTGGGGTGGTGCCTAGCTGATTATTATTATTATTATAATTATTAAGTCACAAGTCCCCCAAATATGTATGGTCATTCAAGAAAGGTATTTAGTAAAATTTTTAGAACGTTACTATTATCTGATGAAACTGAAACCCCTTTGGAAAGCTCTCTAGACTTCGACCCTAATTTTTGCGTTTCTCCACCGATAGATCTTGTAACTGCCTCAGATTGAGCGATATTCTAAAGCAGACGGCTCTGTCCAAAGACGAATTCCGTGTCCGGTTCCCGCTCATCGAAGTTGTGTCGATGCCGAGGCACGAATTCGAAGCCAGCGCCACTTGCAGCCAATTACTAACGGGCACCAAGCTGGACGCTTTGCTGCTCTCCGCCGGAGACGATCCTGCCGGGTTCGTTGACGTCGTCAAACTCGATCACCAAATCAGAATGGTCCTGGGGATCGAGACGATCACGTTGCGTTGAAGGAGTTCCGTCGTCGAACTTGGGAAACGCGTCTCCCAACCCGTTCTACTTTCAATTTTTGACCGCGCTTCCCCAGTCAATCCCCTCCCCTATATCCAACGTATAGACGTTGGTCTTAGAGACACTACGTCATCAGTACATCCTTGGACTTCCCCCGTTTACCTCTGGTCGCGTGATAATTGTGCCGGACAAAACTGAACGGCGCGTCTGCTGAAACTTAACGAACTTTGAAGATATATTTAGAAAACAAATTATCCGTGTTGAACTACCGCTGGAAAAAGCCCACGTTTGTGTTGTATTCTCGATGAAAACAATGTGTTATTTGTGCCTCATATCATTGATATAAATAGGGTTTAAAAAGAAGACTCGCGTATAGTGATTGTATATAGCCGGTAAATTTCCCTTATTTCACTTCCTTCTGGTCTTTTTTAAAAAAAATGCGTTCACGTAAAAGAGTATTATTATTATTATAATAGAGTATCATCGGGGAAAAGTGCGATGATTTAGTATAATAGTGATTATTATACCTTCCACTATAGACTTCTGTTGTTGGTTTCAAATATACAATCTCTAATCGCTATAGTACTGTGGATAAAGGTGCGCTATTTCACTTCGACTATATTTTAGTTCCCCAGTAAAAAAAAAACCGTGAACCGGGTAAATATTCTTGTACCAAAAATGTAAAAAAATACAAAAAGTTATATGTATGTCAGATATATACGTGCAACAAAAAAGGCGAGATCTATACCCATTGTATATAATTTATTGTGTCCCCAACCTTACAGAAAACACAATGTTTTTTCTAAGAAAACTATAAATAAAAATAATTAAAAATGCAACCGTTGTCGTTATACTTGAAACATACTTATTGCAAGCAGAAGTATTTTGAGAGAGAAGTATGCAATCCACCAAAGCAGACACCGCGTTTTATTGCTCCACATAACGATATAAAATATAGGAAGTTAAAATATTTAGTTAATAAGATATTTTAACTTAAGTAGTTTTACAGGGTTGCCAGAATTTAAAAATAGGCCTAACTGTTCATGGAATTTCAAAATTGGCCTAACTGGTCACGGAATTTCAAAATTGGCCTAACTGGTCACGGAATTTCAAAATTGGCCTGACTGTTCAAGGAATTTCAAAATTGGTCAAATTGGTCAAGAAATTTAGAAATTGTCCGAAAAATTCCGGCAATTTAAAAATTGCGCTAAAAGGTCAAGGAATTTAAAAAAAATTCTAAACGGTCGTAGTATATTAAGGTTATAAAAAGTTATGCTTTGTAAAAGTTTATAACCTCTATACTAAAGTCTAAGGCAATTTATTAACTTCTGACAAAAGTGAAGTATACGGTTAAAGGGTTAATTTTGGCTTTGAGAATTTTAGATAATTTGAATCTAAAAATTCGACAACACTGATTTAAAATACTACTATAGAATATGTTTTTCGCCCCGCAACATTTTTCTGTCAAAAAAACGTATTTTGAAAAATTAGCGGGGAGCCTAAGCTAATTACATCAGCAATATATGGATATGCATATTTATCTCTGAGAATAATACCATTAAGTATAGCAGTTAGCAAAAATTATCACCGAACTTATTTTAATAGCGCAATCAAGGTTTAGTTATCAGCACAGAGACCCCTATTACCTAAATAAGCCCAAGGCGAAACTTACACTACTACCAAGGACGATAATATACTACTCTATTCCGTAGTCGGAGTGTCAGTGTCGAAAAAAAAAACCGACAAGAAAATTAAAACAAGAAAAGAACCACCGAATCGTTTGCATTTCGGAAATAAGGCTTGAAAAATGCGCAAAGTATGATCAGGGGGGTAAGTAACAATTTGGGCTGCATTTTCCAAATGCTTCTGTGCCCCTTTAAGGCAATTCCGGGTGATCTTTTACAAAAGTCGACATTAGGACGAGCGTTCTGGATGAGACGGGGAGGTAAGTGGCTGGAGGTGTTTCGTCGAAATCCGCCGGTTTACCGGAGTTGAAATCCCGATTGACTACGGAGTCGGGAAAGTACGTCCCGGTTATAAGGAATTTCCTTTGAATCCTGAGTCAGAGAGAGAGAGAGCGCGCGTCTCCGAGGGCAGGCAAAAGCTCTGTTGGATAATAGTGGCGCGCCAGCCTGGCCCTGTATTTTTCCGTTGCATTCCTGAGAGCAGGCACGCATGGAGCCTCCGTACGAAGACGGGTCGGCGAAAGTATAGCCTCTTTTAGGCCAAGAAGTTTTCCTATACAGATACATATATTTATATATAGAGAGAGGAGAGGGAGTCAAAACTGCGAGAAGGGTGACTGGGGGGGACACGTCGTGCGTGTTTGCGCGTGAAGGAGACGGAGTGGAAATTTACTCGGGCGTTCAATACGCACCGCGGTACGACAACCTTGCCGATTTTTTGGGCTCGCGTTTCACTCTGTAGCTATGATCGGTAGATTGCCTCGTATTTTGTACATTGACCTTCATTAGGGGCTAAGGGGAGTATATTCTATATCGAAATATCGTCTGCTAACACGGTGCAAGGGGAAAGCCATAGGGGGGGGGGCAGGGGGATCCACCCCACCAACTTTTTTCCAAAGTTGGCAAACTAGGCATTTTAATCCTAAAGTTGGCCAACTAGGCATTTCAATCTTAAAGTTGGCCAACTTGGCATTTCAATCTTAACGTTTGCCAACTAGGCATTTCAATCTTAAAGTTGGCCAACTAGGAATTTCAATCTTAAAGTTTGCCAACTAGGCATTTCAATCTTAAAGTTTGCCAACTAGGCATTTCAATCTTAAAGTTGGCCAACTAGGAATTTCAATCTTAAAGTTTGCCAACTAGGAATTTCAATCTTAAAATTGGCCAACTAGGAATTTCAATCTTAAAGTTGGCCAACTAGGCATTTCAATCTTAAAGTTTGCCAACTAGGCATTTCAATCTTAAAGTTGGCCAACTAGGAATTTCAATCTTAAAGTTGGCCAACTAGGAATTTCAATCTTAAAGTTGGCCAACTAGGCATTTCAATCTTAAAGTTTGCCAACTAGGCATTTCAATCTTAAAGTTGGCCAACTAGGCATTTCAATCTTAAATTTGGCCAACTAGGAATTTCAATCTTAAAGTCGGCAAACTTAGAATTTCTATATTTCGAAGTTATATGATATTTGCTTTGTTATTTAAAGAAACTTCAATTCGTTAAAATATATTTAAAACGATATAATATAAATTTTGGTTCAATTGTGTGTCGCTCCTCCAGATGCATTGGTCCCAAAATCCCAATATATATTTGTCCTTTTTCCAACTCTATTCTACCCTGACTAAATTCCCAACGCTGTTTCTTAATTAATTTCCATAGACTAATTAGTACCATCGTTGAAACTGTTTTTGGTCGTATCTACGATCTCAAAGCATAGTAAATTTGAGCCCATTAGATAGTAGATGTAGGCTATTAAAACCATATAAATATTACTTAATTGAAAGTAGTCGCACGAGCCTAATGTTATCCTAGGGGGAGGGCTAGTATTTTTACTACAACAGGGTACATGACGACGGAATAGAAATCACGAACTGCAGTCCTATGAGCTTTTTATTATAATTGTTTTAGCCTCGTCTAAACACTTTTCATTTCTTCGTGTACCCCGGTTTAGCGCAAAAGTACCCAGATAATGCTCTATTTGTCGAAGGTTCGTAACTACCCGCCAAACCGAGCCGACAAACACTCTTCGCGTATATAGCTTTTTAAACCATAGGCGTTAAGACTGGGTTTACACCAAATATTTCCCGTAATCCATTAATTTTTTTTATTTTTTGTGAAATTATTAAATCAAAGCACTTTACTATGAATTAAATTAAAAATATATTTCATGAAGTTGGCAATTTTTAGGTTTGGAGTTGGCAAAAATTTATCTTATCCCCCCAAAAACCTAAGTGCTTCGCTACACCCCTGTTAACACACGCTACGTTTGGTTTCTAACGTAGCTAGCGCCAGCCCAGTTAATAATTAAAAGTGTATCTATTGAACCAAAACTTCTTTCAATATTTATTACAATCCACCTTATTTTATTAAATTTTTTATTTTGAATATTAGAGTTTTTAGTCTATCAGATTCAGATCTGGCAATCTGATCAATTAAATACTCGTTTAAAATATTTTATTTTCCTTTGGTAGTATTGTAAGTTGTCAGTGACTCCCAATATTTCTGGTTAAAATTTTTAATAATTAGACGGGGGCGATGTCAAGGGACTCCGGTTGTCGAGTTGCGGTACGCAGTAGGGTCGCTCCTCAACCGAGGGTCACAAAAGACTCCCGCAAGAGGGGGGGGGGGATATCGACGCTGGAACCCTCGAGCGCCATTGATTCGAGAAGAGGCGCGGGAAACGACTAGCTGTTCCATCCCCTTTTCCTCTCTCCCTTTGGTCCCGATCTCGGGGCTTGAACGTGGGGTAGAGCGTATACCCTCGTTTGTATCCCGGCTGCGAGCGGAGGGTGCAGTCGGGAGCCAACCCGGAGGGGGGCATGAGCGGGAGTGAACGTCCATGCCGGAGAAGGCAGAGAGATGCGTTTAGACCCTTTTTTTCCGAGTGATCGATCGACGCGATCCTATTGGCGATTATAATAGACCTTTCGCGTGCACCGGCCATAACTCCAAAAGACTTTTACGCGCGGTCGGCGGAAAGACCCCTGGCGGTCATCCCGGCTTCTTTTACCTTTTTTTTCGGGAGGTGAGCTCGGGGGGCCATTTTGTTTTACGCCTATTCCGGCGCACCCCGTTGTCCACCGACTTTACTATAGGGTTTCGGATCCTTTTACTTGATTCGCCTTCGGGTCAAATTACAATTTGAACCTTTAACAAAATTTCTTATAGGATAAATCGAGGGATTAAAAGTGAAGTCCTCAAAAGACCGAAGGAGCTAACCACTTACTGAAATTCTGTACACCGAATAGGGTCTATGAAACTGCAGCCATGGTCATAGTAGTGGGGTGGAAAAGTGGTTAACTCTCTCGTCTATCAAAAAGAGGAGCCGGATTCAATCCTATTTTGTGGCTCTATGTGAAAACTTGAGTGTGCAAGATATTTCCACTCTTGTTGTTCAGATTCCCAAGTTCATAAACAACTTATTTAGGTTTACGATAATAGTTAGTGTAGGTATATTTTTTTATTTATTTATTATATTTCTGTTACATTAAGTTAAATATCCCCACTTAATATTACTTGTTTGTGGGGTGTTATTTTCTATTAATGCTGGTGTTAATGAAAATGACAATAAAATCGCTAGATGACTTGAGCCCGAGATGGTGTCTTGGGTATTATCATAGCTGATTATTATTACTCTCCCTTGGCCAATTCCTATCAATTTTATTGGTCACAATCGGTATTCGAATGGGTCTTAAAGGCCGACTACACAAATCTTCGGTTAACTCTGTCTTTCACTGGAAGTAGGCTTACTGCAATACACGTGTGACATGCAGTCAGCCTACTTCCAGTGAAAGACAGAGTAAACCGAAGATTTATGTAGTCGGCCTTTAAGGTCTTCCACGCCTATTACGGGAAGTGATCAGCCTCTCTTTAAAGACTTGTTAAAGCGCGAGTTATACCAAATATAAATTTAAATATCTCAACTATTGACTCTAACAAAAAAAATCTATAAACTTTTAGAATCGTATTTTCGCTTCGTTAAAATTTCGTTAGTTTCCAAAGAAAACGAGAGAGATCTAAATAGACGAACGAATAGCGTACACTTTAATTTTCGCTCACTTCAAAAGCGAAGCGACGACGCGCCAATTAAACAACCATAAAACGAACGGAGGCAGGCTACAGGGGGGGGGGGGGAGAAAGAAATTAAAAAAGATCTCGTAGATCATAGAACGAGATAGCGAGCAGCTAATCACCATATACTGGCGGCGAGACTAGAAGAGAGACGAACGAAAAGTACTTTCCTTCAATCTCCCGCCCCCCGCGCCTTCTACCATTTCAAATCCTCCTCTCGACGTTGTAGCACGATTTCGCTTTTTTCCCCTTAGTTCCCTTCCCCGTCGTGTTAACGTTTTCTTCCCCAGTCTTCCTCCCTTTAGACTGTGTGTATATATAATCTATCGTGGAGTCCCCCCCCTTCCCCATTTCGTCTAAAAACTCGATCGGATGGGGGGAGGAAAGTTTCAGAGTCGGGCGTCATTATTAATTATACTTTTCGGTCGCCAGCCACGTCGTATCGCGAATCTTCTCCCGCTCTTTTTTTCTGTCTCTTCGCTTTGCCCCCCTTCCCTCCCCCTTCCCTCCCCCCTCTCGATTCTACTCGGCCCTTCTCTTGTCAGCGCTCACCGTCGCCATATCACTCTCTTCTCTACCCCCTCCTCTCTCCGGCCCCTTCTCCCCATTTCCTGATCCACCCACGCTGTTTTTTCGTTCCCTCTCTTTTTATACGGTCTCTTTCCGTTCTAGAAGCGATACTATTTTCCACTCTGTTTCGGCTACCGCGTTTCGCTTCGCCATCGGCAGTCGACGCCGATTACGTCGCCTCTCGGTTTACCGTAATTAGCGCCTACGCCAACGCGACCTGCCATCATTCTACCTACCGTTTTTATTTCATTATCGTTTTAAAGTGCGCTTCGGTTGAAATTGCATAAACCGGTCTTTCTATCATTCTCCACCTATTAAAGTTCTTTGAGAAGGATATTTCTCTGTTCAATAGCGCACCGGCGTTGAAATTGACAATTATTCGGCACAGGCGTATCTATAATCTATACAGTAAATAGTGTGGAATCTACACTTTTACCCTACTAACGTAACATTAAATGCTCTTACGCGTCCATGATATGTTTTGAACTTCACAAATTTTCTATAATCACTTTTTAACATTAATAATGTAAAAATAATGTTCGGTGTTTATTTATCCTGCAACAACTTCAACGCGGTGCAAAAGGCTATGATCTGAGGTTATTTATATATACTGCACAAACCTCAATTTCTATTATTATTGCTAGATTTTCATATACGCTACACCGTTAATACCTCCGTAACCAGGGGCGTATTAACCATTAGGCAAAGTAGGCAAGTGCCTAGGGCGCCATTTTTCTAGGGGCGCCAAAACTCAGATAAAGCCCCCACGGTCCATGTACTGGGCTTGCCCTTACTCAAAATAACGCCGAAAAGATTTGGGGAAACTAAAATATATTTATTTACTTTTTAAAAACCGATACGCCCCTCCTTAGCTGACCAATGCCAAGGGGCGCCAAATTTTTCTGTGCCTAAAGGCGCCGAAAAGGTTAATCCGCCGCTGTCCGTAACGAAGATTCAAACACTTTAACCTACTATATTTTTTATAAAAAATAGGGTTGTTAATTTTCCGGGAAAATAAAATGCGGAAAAATTTCCAGAAAATTTTCCGCAAATCGGAAAAATAAAAAATTTAAACATAAATTACTTTTCAAGGGTTTTTAATGTTTTAAACTTTTTATCGATTTAAAATGACTAATATCAGTAAACATACTACAAAACATTAATAGTGTTACATTTCAACCAGTTTAAACTAGTCTATAGGTTTAGTTTTACTTTTAAATTTGAAAAAATGAGGTGAAAATTCCGCTTTATTTAAATTTGCAAACAATATATTAGACAAATCATCAAATGAAAACGTTTTTAATATTTTTCGGAAAAATACGGAAAATATTCCGGAAAAAAAGGCCTCGGTAATTTTCCGGAAAATTTTCCGACTTACAACACTAATAAAAAATATGCGTTGTACCCAAATACTACACTTTGATCTTAGCCAAAATCCCGAGAAGCAAATACTAATAACCAATTAGGTCGGACCTATTTTTCCCCCAAAACAATATCCATATATAATAATAATCAATTATAATATTCGTACGCGTGATGGTATAAATCGTCCAGACACGGACTTATCCGACGAGGGGAACTCCCATTTCTTCGCGGTTGTTCTCTCGCTGTGCACAATTCGCGATAGCCATCCGGGCACGGCCACCATTACAGAGGCTGATATAACGGCGTCGAAGCGAGGGGCTGCCGTCTCTATAGATGTAATACGTATCGCCGGGCTTAAATCGCGCGCCGTACATACGTGTATAGGAACGGCAAGTATATAGCAATGCACGCGGGAGACTCGAGTTGGCGGGAGTTCCTGCGCGCTCGGATCAATCCGAAGGACGACCGAAACAGACGCGCTTACGCCGGGGAAAGACGACGGGGGGGAATGAAGATGGGGGACAAAAGACGACGGGGGAAATGAAGATCGGGGGGAGGGAAAATCGCCGCGGGAGGAAGTTGGGTCTGAAGAGAATGAAAGGGAAGGAGAGTACGCGGCGGCGGCGGCAGGGGGGGCGATAATTCCCGCCCCCCCTTTCGCTAGTCTCCGCTCTTTTCCTTACCACCCACTCATCCCCCTAAAAGCCGCACGTGCTTGAATCGCGTTAAAAAAACCAGCGGCGGAGAGAGAGAAGTTATAAAAGGAAGGGCCAACGGGATAAGAGCCGCCGCCGCCGCTACGCTTTTCGCATACAGATAAGGGAGAAGGAAGGGGGAAAGGAAGAAAAAAATTGAACATTCCCAACGCGAGTGGCTCCCCCTGACTGACGCCTCTTACGAGACTAAGGCCTACAGGTTATCCTTGGAAGGTGGACCTTTTCCTTCGACAAGTAATATAGGATCTCCGTCCGAACCCGATCCTTATCTAGAACGCTCCAATATATATACACGTCATATGGGACGCTTTCGTTTCGTTCGTATTCGCGAAGTCTGGAGAATAAATTAATGTAGAACCAAATAAGATTTTTCCTCGCTAGGTGGCTTATTCTTTTCGGAATATTCCGTAGAAAAATTCTATTATTACGGACCCAATTTTTTTTCTTGGTTTCAACGGAAGGCTATTTTACTCTCGATCAAACCAGACTGCTAAATATATATTCATTTAAACCGTAATATTTTACTCATATATGTATACGAAATTGAAAAGTAACGAATCAATCACGAATTGGTTTTGCCTCTTCGTTATCGACTTTGGGAGGCTTTATATAGGGCGACCTAAATTTATTTCTTCGCGTCCGTATATTCCCAAGATTATTTTTTTCCGGAGCTCTACAGTGTGTACATTTTGGGCCCATTGTTCTGTATTTTAGCTCTCGTAAATTGTGATATCGCATGATTGAAGCTTTAAATTCGTTTTCCTGCTTTTACAAAAATATATACGAAGCGTATCCACGCTTTTCCATGTTCCGTAGAGAGGTTAAGTATTTGACGTTATAAACGGCAACGTATGGGCCTTTCACAGTGCACGGAGGACGACTAACGCGAGCTAACTTGGCAGTAGTGTCAAAGCGTTCGAAACAAATACGGGGTCTTGTTCTTCGTTAATGTTTAAAACCAACACGCTAGCCCCCTGAATTTTCAATAAGTCACATGGGCCTATGTATATATTTCCTGAAACAAATATTGGAATGAAGAAGGGTGGAACACGCCCAAGTTCGTTATTTCAAAACCTACGCATTCACGAATGCTAATCTGGTTCACGGGTCGTGTAATTCCGGAGCAGTGGCGTCGCCAGACCCTTTGGGGGGGGGGGGGGGGTATGGCCCATCCAAAATTCAGTGGCGTACCTAGAACCTTTGACGCTCGGGGTGGATCGCAAATTTGCCGACCCTCCGAATTTCCCGAAACAGCTGTAGCGTTTCGAAATAAACGTATTGAAATCTCTGGCGACCAGATATATACATGTATACATCGAAGCATTACAGAGAAGTACGATTGAGCAGAATAATCGCTACCTGAGAGCAAACGTCAAGTAAGTCGAGATACGTGACTATTGAAAGAAATTCAAAATAAGAATCCTTGAGTGTTTTTAAATAAAGGTGACTTAGTACAAAATTTTCAATATATATTTTCACACTAATTTTATCAATTTTCATTATTAGATTATCATTGTTATTATGCTAGATTTCGAACTTAAAACTGGTTTTTGTTAAATATTGGTTTTCAGACTTGCTTGACTCTTGCTCTAAGGTAGCGCGATGTAAGGGGTTATCTAGCAGCAATTTAGAAAATATTTAGAACCATTTGAACTTTACACGGACTCAAAATGCCGCTATAGGTGGTTTCTTTTCGCTTGTTCCGGGATTTCGGAGTAGGGTAAGAAGAGTAAGGCTATGACGTCATTTTACTCCGATTCTGTGGTGGCGAATAGTTTGAGTCGGAGTAAAACGTTTTTTTCAAAATGGCTGCCTGTCGCCTTTTTAGCGGATAAATTCTGGCTAGCAGACGACAAAATACGATTTACTCTCTTGACACCTCCGTTATAGAAGGAGTAAAAAGAGTAGCCCTAATACTCCGGAACAAGCCAGTAGTTTAATGGGGCCGGAGTAATTATCATCCCCGGAACAGGTGAATACAACGTTTTAGGGTAAAAAGAGTACACTTTTAGTCCGAGAACAGCCGAAAAGAAACCACCTAATATAAACAGCCATTGCACCGCTCGCATTGCACGCGGCCCAAAACATGTTTCCAGTGTACGTCATCATTATAATAAAAATAAAAATGGTTTTTAGATAACTCTTATGTGCATTACGAACAGATTTATTGAAATTAAATAAAAGTAGATATTTTCAGAAACTATGTTGAAATTTACAGTAAAGTACCGGAGTTGGACTGGTTAATTTAATGATTAATTTAGTTTCTTTAAGCTAATATAAATTAATCAGGAAAATAGGTTTCTAAAGTGGCATTCTAGATTTTTAGTATTCTTAGAAATTTTAATTCAAGAATTTTAGAAAAGTATTCTTCAAAATTTGAGTTCAAGAATTTAAAATTGAGTTGAAGAATTTTAAATTGAGTTGAAGAATTTTAAACTGAGTTGAAGAATTTTAAATTGAGTTCAAGAATTTTAAATTGATCGAGTTGAAGAATTTTAAATTGAGTTCAAGAATTTTAAATTGATCGAGTTGAAGAATTTTAAATTGAGTTCAAGAATTTTAAATTGATCGAGTTGAAGAATTTTAAATTGATCGAGTTGAAGAATTTTAAATTGAGTTGAAGAATTTTAAATTGAATTCAAGAATTTTAAATTGATCGAGTTGAAGAATTTTAAATTGAGTTCAAGAATTTTAAATTGATCGAGTTGAAGAATTTTAAATTAAGTTGAAGAATTTTAAATTAAGTTCAAGAATTTTAAATTGAATTCAAGAATTTTAAATTGAGTTCAAGAATTTTAAATTGAGTTGAAGAATTTTAAATTGAATTCAAGAATTTTAAATTGAGTTCAATAATTTTAAATTGAGTTGAAGAATTTTAAATTGAATTCAAGAATTTTAAATTGAGTTCAAGAATTTTAAATTGAGTTGAATAATTTTAAATTGAGTTCAAAATTTTATGAAAACTTAAGTCCCCAATTCTAGTGGAGATTCTAACATATTCATATGACAACGCCGCTACGGGGAAAAAGACTTTAAGCACGACCCCTAAAGGAGTACTCCCTAATGGGGCTTTCTATCCCCCGCGCCGTTCGCGGGAAAGGGAAAGCTTCTCCTCTCGGTCCGCGCTCGTCTCGGCGGCATTTCGAAAGCTCTCGATGATGGAAAGGGCGATCGCGAGAGAAAATAGGGCGGGAAAAATTAAAGAGAAAGAGAGGAGAAAAGAAAGTAGAGAGGGGGGAGGGAGGTAGCGCGCGCTGGAAGGAGGAGGGGGAAGAAATAGCGCGCACTGAGGGGGGATGAAATAGCGCGCACTGAGGGGGGGGGATGAAGTAGCGCGCGCTGACGAGGGGGAGGAAGGGGAGGGGGATAAGCGAGCCCAACGAAGAAGACGAGTCGCGTTGAGAGAGAGAGAGAGTAAAAGAGGAAAAAAGAGGAAAAGGTCAGTGAAGCGCGGGAATAATTTTTTCTCTGGCGAAGCAATCTTTTTCTCTCTCTCTTTTTCCGACTGGGGGAAAAAAGTTTGAATATTTCAGTTGATAGATGGGGTGGAAACGTAAGTGAAGTTTTCTCACTTTTTGCGTTTTTCGGGGGTGAAGAAAAAGGGAAAATACGCGACCATCCAACACACACACACAGCGAAAAAAATATATATATATATAAGAACTAAGAATTGAGGAAGAGGACGCGAGGAAGAAATTCGAGAATCGGAGATAGAAATAAAGCCGCTCGCCGATTGCAATTCCCTATCGTATTCCCCTATCTTTAGCCTAAAGCTTCAGTTTAGCGACGCTTAAGTCGCGATAACCGCCGGTCTTCTGAGAAGGAAATGAAACTCTATATACGAGATTGGTACGCGACAGAACCGAGTAGTTTATCGCCGAACTACGTACGTGTCCAGTGACTTCTGTTCTAAGTAACTCGGACCACAAACGATGCCCCTTTTCGCTCGCCAGCCCGCGCACCGCCATTTATACGCCAGAATGGGGGGGGGGGGGGGGGGAGCTAGTTTGCGGGTGGAACGAAAGACCGTATAATTCAAATCCATTCGAGCGAGTAATAACTTTTCGACGTTACTCCCGGCTATCTCTTCGGAGATTACCAAGGTGTAGTAAAGAGCTAGAGAAAGGAGTTTATTAACTGGACTCCGCCGAAGACCGCTGTACGGTATTTTAGCTCCCTCCACCCCAGCAAGTTTTTCGGTGAAGCTTACCTTTAGTATACATTTTGAAAAAAAAAAATAATGATCACCAAACATGGCTTATATAAGCGTCGGTTAGTTGGGGGGGTCATGAACTATACAAAGCAAGGGGGGTCGCCGTGTAGGGGGGGGGCAATAAAGGCGTTGTAAAAGTGGGAGGTAGGGGGTAGGAAGCTCGTTGAGCGGTGGTGGTCTCCGAGCGTGCTAGATCCGTGCAGGAAAACAATCGTCCTGCATGCAAGCCGGTCATAAAGGCGTCGGATAACGCGAGAAGGGACTCGGAGTCCTCTGGACCCTCCCAGTCGCTTTCCCAATGGCGCCCCCCCCCCCCCCGCTATATACGGCCTTAGCACTGTTAAAAGTTTTTAAAGGCTTTTCGGGGTTGGCGGCGCGCTCGACGACCGTAATCGCTCTATACGGGCTTCTTCTTTCTAACCCTTTTTTCTCTCTTTTCGCTCTTTTATGTATTTTCTCCCGTACATGTATTTTTCTATATTTCGCTACCGGAGAGGGAGAATCAGGCAAGTCGAGATACGTGGCTTTTGAAGGAGATTAAAAATGTTCATCTAAGCAGGCTCGACAAGAGAGGGAGGAGACCGGTACAAATGCTGTCCAGGGTTGGACTACTAACATAAATGCTCTGACTACTAAAATTAATCGAAATCTGGGGGCTCACTAGTCGATTTGACTAGCGAAAAATTTACCTAAATATTCATAAATAATGGTGAATATGGCGTATCATAAATTCATCATTCATCAACCCCATTTTATTAAAAAAATCACTGTGATAATAAACTCCTATTTTAATTCTGACGGGTAAAGCAAAATGTTGGCTGTCCTTCTTGTTTTTATACCCAAACTAGTGAGTGACTACTAAAATAAATTAAGTTAAGAGTCTCACTAGTCAGGCTGACTACTAAAAAAATATCCTTATGTCCAACCCTGGTGCTATCTAGGAGACCGTATTTGGACCAACGATGTATATTTATCCCGGGTTTATCTGCGAAAAGTATAGCTATCTCCGGTAGTAACGAACGTGCAGGCCCGGACTGGCTCCTTTGGGGGCCCTCGGATAGAGACTGAAGAGGCGCCCCCTTACCGGGCAGTGGGGGTATGGAATAAAAATATATTTATTATTAAAATTTATTTTAAGAAATTTGGGGCCCCCTTGAGCCGGGGGCCCTCGAGGATCGCCAACCTGACCAATCGGGTGGTAACGTATCTTTTGGGGACCGGGCCCGCTCTCGTTGGCCCTGAATCGAAGCGTGTTTTGGGCATAAGTATGTCTCTGTGTAACGTTTCCATAGGAAAACATTTCAAAGAGACCTTGTTTCACACAGTATACAATAAGTAAACCGAGATTAACCTAAAAATCAAAAATTCTAATATTCCTTGTACAATTGAAAAGGTTACCGTAGAAGCAAAATTTCGTGGTCGCTAGGCACGAGCTAAACTATAAAATGCAAAGTTTCATTAAAACAAATGCTATTACGGCATATTTGCTAGTGGTTACAAATGTTAATTATTTTTATATACATATACCTTATTATTCTTAATATATGTATAAGAAACATTTTTCTCAAATATAGATTATTAGAGTTGCGTGAGTTTTGGTCTCAGGTAGCGATTTCAGGTGATTGAGGAAGAACGAGTTGCGACTTTGGGCTGACTGACTGCTCGGAGATTCTTTCGGCTTCTCTATATTCTCTTTGGGGATATTTATTTCAAAGCGAGCGTAGGAGTCCTGATCGCTCTTCGGCTTAGGGGCATAAAGGGGGCGTACATAAATTATTCTCGGTTTGCTTTACTCTATTTGAGTCATTTAGAATTCCGCGACGATGATTATGGGCGTATCGGGAAGTTATTGCGCAAATATTACCCTCCTTCTTAGGGTTCCTAATTTTTTTTAATGGAATTCGATTGGAAACAAATAAGCCATACTTGTATTATAGTCTTAATTGTTTAATACATAAATAACCCTATCAAAGTTATTAGACATTATTTAATATTACCATAAGTCTATAATATTGTTCCATAAGTTTGTCACTTTGGGAAATATTTTTCTGATAGCTAGTAACGGAGGGACATCATCGCAAGAAGAAAATTTCCCCCAGCGAGGCGCTGTCAAAGGCTACGTGTGACGCGGGAGCGAGCGGACGCGAAACGGCGACGAAGCCCTTAATGCAGTCTGTCTCGTGAATAGCTCTCAGTAAAACTTTTGCATGTGAAGAATAGGAAATGTCACGCTTATGTAGTAATATTTCACACTTATGATATAACGTATTGTTTTGAAAAACAAATTTCGAAAATAGTCCAGATAGTTTCTGTAGAACAGCGGTTCCCAATTTTGTTTTTGCTATGGAATCCTAAATTATCCACCTAATTCTGGGGGAACCCCAACTTACTTTTTTAACAAAGATGGCCGCGCTGCGAATTCCCGCGGAACACCTTTGGGAACCGCTGCTGTAGGATCAATACCATTTCTATATACTCATTGATAATGAAACGATTTATTAATTACCTAATAAATAAATACCCCTATTAAAGTTATTTGTAATTAATCACTATTAATTTGGGTTTTGAAACCCCACCTAAAAAATAGTCCAAATGCCCCTGTAGAAGTGTTCCAACGGCAATACATTCAGTAGACCAAATCGGTGACGAATGGGAATAGTCAGGATTCGCTTCTCGTTGTTTTGGCTAAGACCAAAGTGTAGTATCTTATGCGCGTAAATTTTTAATCGCTGACATATCGTGACAAAAGTTATATTAAAGGAGTTTCATATATCTCAATGTTTTCTTTTGCGGTTTGATAGTCGCGCACCTTTATTTATTTAATAGCAATTACTAAACGCCTAAAGCGTTATAATTTTAAATATGAATCTCTTTAAAATTTCCCGTAAAGTATATGACAAATATTTCCTTATTGCTTCCATTCACGGGTTTCTCTTAATTTTCCTGTCGCTGACCGTCAAATGGTTTCCTAATGATGTCTTTCACCATCGCGACTGCGGACTGACAATTGCGAGTGTGCCTAAGGTGGTATCTTGGGTATTCGGATAGCTGATAATTATTATTATTATTATTATTAAATTGTCTGGTCGAGAACCCATACGTAACGATAGTTTTATTAACTCTTTGTCACTCAATGTAGATATAATGAAACGCCTACTAACGCCGAGTTCGGAACAGATTTCAACCATTTGAACGTACTTAAATATTACAAATGACTACATCGCTTTTGTATATTTCCCCAGCCACGTTGACGGGAATATTATCAAGCTTTGATTCTATCGGTTTCTCCATAGTAGGCGTAAAAAGGAGGGGAGGGGGACGGAGCAATTGAAATCGCGACCGCATTACTAGACTAGACTAGACGTAGATAAGCCGAGGGGGGAAGGTAAAAGGGGGCTATTTTCCCGCGCGAAATCGCTAGGTAGGTATTCGCGAGCGTCGCGTCGCATCGTCCAATAGGTCAGCAGACTGTCTTGAAAGGGATAAGAGAGGTATAACGCGTCGGCGGCGGACTGGCTGGAATAAATATCGCTGGATCCTCGCGTCGCATCGCCGAGAAGAGCGCCGACTAGGGCTCCCCCTATTATTTATGGCTGGAATTACGTCGTAAGCGCCACGGTGTGTTCACCTCGAAAACCATTAAAGGCTTCGGCGTATTTCGGGAAGAAATGGGGAATATCGGCGTAGCACGCAACCGGCAGTGTTACCAACTTCTTGCCCCCCCATGTTTTTTCCCCTTCTCTAATATCTCGCCTCACTTCTCCCTCCCCCCCCCACCCGTTCTATTCCGCGATTAGATAGTCACCTCTTTTTTACTTCTTATACTTCTCGGTGTTTTTTTATCTTATTAATTGGCCGTTTGCCACTGAGGTTTCTACGCATGCGTGAGCCTTTTTCTTACAGAAAGAAAGAAACAAGACCACCGCGACTCTCAAGACGTTTAAACGCTCGAGCAATTCTATAAGGAGCCCGTTCCTTTAGAATACTTTGTATCGTGGGAATATCATGCTGGATCATATTAATATTCCTGCCACCAGGGCTACAACAGGAGCTAGGGGTTATTGCCGCTAATTACGCTAAATAACAAGTCGTGCCGCGTATAGAATCATTTCGGCGTGATGTATGTCGACGTCATCCATGCCTTTTCCTGTAGATCAAAAACTGCCCTCAAAATGGCGGCAGATCGTAAAAAACTTCTCTTTCTAAAATCTCCTCCGTCAATGAGTTCATTGTTAACAAAATTTAAGTCACTGTCTTCAGATAAATCTGTGTACTAGGTTAGATCACTAGCATAACGAAGATAATTGCGTAAAATGAGGCGATTTTCTGTTTGGACAATACTAACGAAATGAATTACCTCAATTTTATTTCTGTGGGGGCTCTGCCCCCGTATTTTTTCCCCAGAGCCACCCACGGGATCGCCGCCACTGGATATAAACATTAATAGAAATAGAAATCTTGTGTTCTGATTAAAAGCGGTTTTATCTTCGTTAAAGCATTTATATTTAGATACTAAAAATTGTACCGTAATAGGATTCTACAATATTGTATTGTATTTTTTTAGGAATTAAAATATACATTTATTTTTTAGAATGTGGTGGCTCAATCACTACAATTGCGCGCAACGTATTCTTAAATAGTATATTAGTTAATAAAAAACAGCTTCTGAATTCATTGGCTTACGCATTTAGATTATATCAACTTATCAAATAAAGTCGTTACGGAGTATCTCTCTAAGCAGCGTCATTAAAAATTTAAACGTCATTAAATCAGTTCGGTTGAATCAATGCGACTAAATTGTTTTCATTCGCGATTTTCCAATCACGAAGGAAGTGATTCGCTCGTACGCTACAATACTTTGAAATTCAAGGTTTTCCCAAATGAACGCGGACCTAAAAGAGTCAGCGACGGACGTACAGAAGGATGTGAGCCGCCGGAAAAGAGCCGTTGGTGTTCGGGGCGCCGGGAGAAGAGGCGGCGGTGCCGGGGGGGTAGAGAAGGGGACGTAGGACCGGGAGTCGCTCTTTTTTCTCGCGCGAGGAGAGGGGGGAGTGAGGAGGGGGAACAGGGGGGGGGGAAGTGGGCGGTAAGGGGAAGAAGAAGAAGAAGAAAAACTTTGGCGCGCGACGAGGCGCGACGTGACAAGGCACAGCTGGGCGGCAAAATAGAGCTATATCGTTAGTCGGCGGTAGAACGGTCGGAAGAAAACTCGGGCCGGAGGCGCTGCGAGTAGGGCATCGCGTCTGCAGCCTTCCTCTTTCGCTTTTACAGCGCTTCGCTCGCCACCGTCAAATGAAGCAGCCAGTGGAACGGACGCGGAGATTCACGCCCCGCACTTTTTAGCTTTTCGCTATTGTCGGACACGTAGAGAGGGCTGGAGGCTTTTCCTATCTTCGGGGCTGCTCGCGGTAGATGGGAAGTGTCCGATCTTAGGGTGGCGGAGGCTCCTCGGAATGAGAAAAAGAAGAGGGTGGCAGAAAAAAACTAAGAATGATGTACGTCCATGCCTGTTAGACGAAAAATGCGACTCGCCAGCGGAAGAAATTTTCGCCCTTTTTTTTCTATAGTGTATAGTTTTAACGCGATATTCTCCGATATTATAGTTAAGTTCGCGCGATATGAAGTATGGATATTACTTGGATGGATAAAGTGTTTTACACGCGCCATACTTTACAAACACTCTATGGAGAAATATTAATTGGTTTCATTCTTTGTTGGCATGCTTTTGCCGCGTTGAATAATTTTCAATAATCGCGCCTCCATCTATCGGCTTTTAAAGTAACTATTATCCATTTTCGCTGAGAGGTTTTGGCCTAATCGCGACTAGGGTCCCCCAATTTTTAGGGGCATATTTTTTTCACTCGAGAGGACTCAGGGGAGGGGGTGCAAAAAGAAAATACTCGAGGGGGTGATTACGTAACTGATTACCGTATTACCAGTGGCTGTACTCAGTATGCAGATTTTTAGGAAGTGACTAGCCCGTCGCTTCTAAACGCCGACCAGCTTTTATTCGTATTCCGTAGCGCGTCTTTATAGGTAGCCTAAGGTAGGCTGTCATAAATACGTACAATAGACACGTCAGCGAGGTGACATCGCCCGTAATATATTCTTTATGGCGGGAGAAGAATGTAAATAAGAAGTTAGATAATGCCTCAGCCCTACTCCCGGCTCTCTACTCTGGCACGTTGAAAGGTGCTGGATAAGAGAGGGGGGAGAAAATAGAGAGATGGGGGCTGGTAAAGGGGGCCGAGGAGATTTCTATCCCCCCTTCGTTCTTCATCCCCATCAGCGGAGTCACCGCTCGATCCGAATTTTCTCTATATAGGCGTTCGCTCCCGAGGATTGTTGGCCGGGGGGGAGGGGGATAGCGGGAGGGGTATTCGACCCTCTCCAGCAAAGCAGCCCCCGTATATCGAGCTTCGTAGCGTGCGAGCCTCCGCACGCGCGGGGAAATATGCTGTAAACACGCCTGTATATACGGAGGCTCGGCCCCTCGAGCGGTAGCCGGATCGCCGAATACGCCGAAACTCCCTTTCACCTCCCCCTCTGCCCCTATTATACACGTATTCCCCCCCCCCGGGCCGGTTGGTGCCCCGCTCTGAAAACTCTCTTCTCCGGCCTGAGAGGCGAGAGCGCCCTCTATCGGTCGGTTTTCGTTCCTCTGAAAGATTATATGGCTGGCGCGCTCTCTCTCTAGGAGAGATCGGGGCTTTCGGGGATGGAGAATTTGTAGAAAGCTCGGATGGGGCTTACTCTCCTCTCCACCCTCTCTCTTCGTGCACGCCGGTAGGTCTCAGTCATGTGGAACAGCGCCAGTGGTGGCGGAAGAACGAACTATATATTGGACTCTCTCTCTCTCCCTCCCTAGAGCGGCGCGGCGTAGACCCGGCGTTCGAGATTGGGCATGAGAAAGCTAGATCTTTTTTCTTCGTCTCCGGAAAAAGACTAACTTTTCTTTTTATTATTTTTTCCCGGAGAAAAAGAGGGAAGATAGCGTACGTAAGTTGGCGCGCCGTCGGAGTCCTTGTTTACTATTTGGACGTATTTTAGCGCGAATTTGGGCCAACGTTGGTTTTTTATTATTCTATATAGGGTTGTTTCTTTATAGTTTTTTTCCCCGCAATATAGTCCCTTTTCGCTTTCTTGCGGTCCTAGTTTACGGAATCGTTCTTCTGTCCTTTTTCGGGCGAGGTTTCTTTTGCCTTCTTACGAAACTCATCTATATCCGCCACTTTGGCCTTTTGAAACCCAAAATATTATTGAAATATTTGAAAAGAGTTAATGTTAATCAGAAATCCGTATCATATTTCCAAGGGAGCTAGAAATATGCGTATCTTTATTAGTGTATTTATAGCTCATGAAATGGGGGCGTTGGCCCTGTTTGAACTCAATACTGCGGACGCCCAGGGAAATGTGTATATTCGCGAATAATTACATGGAGCTGTAAGGGGCAATCTTCATCAGTGGAGTAGCCAGAAATTCGTCCAGGGGGGAGTCGAAGTATGTGAATGTTAAAGGCCGACTTCATATTTATTCGGTTTACTCTGTTTCTCACTGGTAGTCGGCTGCTTGCATAGCACATGTGTCTTGCAGCGAGCCAGCTTCCAGTGAAAGACAGAGTAAACCGAATAACTATGTAGTCGGCCTTAAAGATGGGGGTGGAAATTTAACACAATCAAAGGTAGGCCCAAGGAGGGGGGGGGGGCTGAACCCGGAAACGCCCCCTTGTCTACGCCACTGATCTTCATAACTTTCTTAGTGATGTTTCAGAAAATCTCTTTAGAATATAATTCATCTCGCAATTTCTTTTGCCGAAACGTATTTTGAGAACATAATCTGCAGTATTTGTCTTAAACGAATACCATTAGCATTACATGGATCTGTAAGTGATATATAATTAAAAGTGGATTTATTTATTTAGTCTTAAGTAGAATGACCATGTTCATATTTACCGGCCTACGTTTCGTGTCTTAAAGGCCTAGGATTTCTTCTGCCAGTTTTAACTTAAAGTTTTCTTCCCGCCGCGAAAATATCCTGGTGGTAGGCCAACGTGTTCCGCGGTTGGCCTACCACCAGGATATTTGCGCGGCGGGAAGAAAACTTTAAGGGAAAACTGGCAGAAGGAATCCTAGGCCTTTAAGGCAGCGGTTACCCAAGGGTTCCGCGGAAGGGTCACAGGGGTTCCGAGAATTCGCAGCGCTGCCATCTTTGTTTGTGTCCAGAGTCTTTTAAGCTAAGTAAAAAAAATGAGTTGGGGGTCCGCCAGAATTAAGTGGATAATTTAGGGTTCCATATCAAAGAAAATTGGGAACCGCTGCTCTAGGGTTTATCTCTGAAAAAATGTAGCTCTCTCCAGTAGTCACGCCTATCTTGGGGCCCGGAATTATTATTTTAGAGGGGCCCCGGGCCCACTCTGTGTGGCCCTACTCTAGAGAACCAATGAGATACGGTGCTAATTTAATTAATTTTTAAATACATTTCAATTTATTTTTAAAATTTGAGATTGTCGTTTATAATTTGAATAAGCCAGTAGGTACAAAAGTGACATAATTGGTAGGTACTATATCCGCGTTATTTTTAGCACCTTTCTTGAAATATATATTCTACTTATAAGATTAACTAAAGTTGGATGGTCGCCTCTCTTCTGGACAGGCTTTTAATTACATTTTCGAAGGAGGGCTCAGCTCTCTCGATAGGGGCGATTTCGTGAAATAGATCTGCGGAATTAATCTATAATGGGATGGCAGCGCCCCCCCCCCCCACGCTTCTCTTTTCATAATGACTGCGCGAGCTATTACGTAGAAGGGCGGGGGGGGGTCTCGGTCGGAGTAAGGGCATCGCCGGAATATTTACGATCGGGGCCAACTGATAAAACGTACGCGTCTTTGCTTTCGTTACGGTATAGTATATACCTCTAGTTCACCTTTAAGTTATACTGGTTGAGGTTTACAATGTATATCGAGAATGTTATTAATTTAATTTATTTAAATTAAAATGAATAGGTGTTGGGGAAAATTTCTATTAAGCCACTCTTTAGATATTTCGATAAAGTATATGAATTTATTTATATTTATTGAGAATAGATAGTGACCCCTCGAATACTTGAATGGGGAAACTTGTAGCTGATTGGGCTCCTTTTCAAAGCGTTTTTAGGGAAAAAAGGCTTGGGCGGGAGGCTAATTTTTTAGCTTGTTTTTGTGGTTTCCACCAAATAGGGAATAATTATACCATAAAATGGGTATAACGGAGGGAAAGTCAAATGTAAACGAGGCGATTTTAAAAACGAAATTTATATTTGTTTTTGTTTGGTTATTGTTTGTATATTTTAATTGTTTGAACGCTTTTTTTGAGACAATTGGGCTAGAAAATAAGCCCAATGTTTTGATATTTTACAAAAAGCATTTGAACTCATTTGGCTACTCATTCGTCATTTTGTCAAAACTTTTTTTAATTTTTGATTTAAATTGTTTTTATTTATTTTTGGACCGCGAACGTTTTACGGAAGAAAAATAGTACGGAGAAAAGTCAATAAGCCAATCCCACGATCGAGTGGCAGACGAAACTATGGCGCCATCCCTAGATTCCTTTTTGAACTATTACCTTGATTAACGAAAGATTAAATCACGTTTAATCAAGATAATAATGTTTAAATCTGATTTAATAACGATTAAATGATTAAATCCTAATTGAAACGATTAAATCATGATTAGTATGATTAAGTCACGATTAGAAATTAGAACGAGAATCAGAATGATTATATTGGTGATTGGAATGATTAGAAGGAGCGTATTAGAATAATTTTATATGAAAGAAAGTAGTTCCTATTACAATGTTACCTTAATTACTAAGCTGTGATAACTCGTGTTACAAAGCTGTGATGTTTTCGGATGTTTTAAATAAAATGTGGAAAGTTATTTTTTCAATCATTTCAATCAAATACAATTGCGATAGAACCATCAATATTAATAATTAATTTTAAATTATCGTACTTTAGTATTGTTTTTAATTATAAAATCTCGATTCGACCGATTAAAATGATTAAATCGTGATTAATATGATTAAATCCTGATTGAAAAGATTAGATCCTGATTAGAAAGATTAAATTTCGGTTAAATCGTGATTAGATTTTTTAATCTTGATTACTCTGATTGAATCTTGATTGGAAGTGACCTGTCCCTCGACTATTACATAGCAGAGGTTTCTAGATTCTAATATATGTCGTCTGCTAACGAATATAAAGATGGCGGTAATGTAATTACAAAATTTCGACTTCCACGACCGTAATTTTCAGTGCATTGACTCTGTAGTACCTACCTAGGTAATGGGATACTATCTGGATAGGCATATTGAACTAGATATTCGTCTTATTACGACAACTAAGCTAGACTTAAGCCTTTGCGCAAAGTAGTAGACGTTATCCGTTTCCCGTTGAAACCCGCGGGTGTCGGTAGAGTTTTTTAGCCTCCAAACTAATAAAAGAAAACTCATATAAGCTGACATTTCCTCCAATCAGTATATATATATATATTTCTTTATCAGCCGGGCCGACGTTACTCAGGTGTTATCGAAATTTTCGGTGTCGGGGTGGGAGAGAATGGAACAATGCCTTCGCTGTAAAACGGGTCGCCCGAACGCGTCTTGTTGACTTTTGTTTTGTTTCCAAGACAGACTCGCTAAAAGTTAGACGGCGGAGGGTCGGTGGGGGGGATGGAAAAGCCCCGATTATTCCCCTCCCTCCCCGCGCGCCATCATCGTCGCCCTCCGCGGTAAGATTAGGGCGGAAAGGAAGCGACGCGCGCGTTGGGGGGGGGGCGGAAATAGGGTAAACTGGCGAAGTAATGGATAGGGAGCCCGGTATAATTTATTCCTCGCGGCTTTTCCCGCGCGCAATTAAAGGCGGGAAAAGTAAAAAGAGAGAAGGGGGGACGGAAAGGGGGAATGAAGCGTGGCGTTTGAATGGTGGGGGGGGGGGAGACGGGTGGCGGGCGCTAGAGCTTGTTATTATTACGCGAAGAGCGCGCTACCCCCTCCCTCCCGCGGTTTCGAAACGGTGCGTGCACGCGCTCGGGTCGGGGGGTTTTTCTCGGTTCTTATTCCGTCCGGCAGACCATTATTTTTGGGTCTTCCTCGGGGGTATTCAACGCGGGGCTTTATATACTATTATTAGCGACGAACTCCTCGTTTTCGAAACTTGGAAAACTTTCGGCCAAAGACCGGGTCGCTCCCTTTTCCTCGCTGATATATTCTCGAAGCATTTAGACCGACTGCTTTATTACTTGACACTCGGAATTCTCAGTTTCTTAATGCCAGCGGTGCCATTCCTTCGGGTAAGGTCCTTCAAGGGCCTTCAACAACCTTCTCGTAGCTGTCTTTCTCTACGAACGAGCGTTTATTAGATTTCAAACATTAATCAATTATAAATAGTAAAAATTTTATTTTTATTAAAAAAGCTAGTCCCTAAATCGAAAAATCCGTCTGCTAACACTCATTGCAAATTGTTTTTATAGTAATCCCGCCAAATTTATGTTTAAGAAAGTATGGTGGATCAACGAATATTACATTTCAGCCACTAGGATTAACAAATCCTATGGTAATTGGCGCTAGTTACGTTAAAAAGGGTAATCGCGTCTTTTACAGGGTTCATACCATAGAAATAGAAATGAGACTAGAAGCCTGATTAGATTGTGGTGCGATGTACGAGTTAGAAGGCTGACATGAGAGTGGAATCGCCAGCATTCTTTGTGGAAGCACGCCATCTATTTTAAAAAATGTAAAGTTTCAATTTTTTTTTAATAGATGGCGCACTCCTGCGTGGATTAGTAGCGATTCCACTCTCATGGCAGCCTTCTAGCTTGCCCGTTTTCCTTGAGATTACCGGATAGCGCAGTGGTTCTAGTCTCATTTCTATTTCTATGGTTCATACAAACCTGGAAAACCTGGAAATATCAGTGAAACAGATTCTTTCCAAAAAATCAGGGATATATCAGGGAAATTTTAAATATTTAACGAAAACCTGGATATATCAAGTAATAATTCGTTTGAGTCTGGAAGCGCCTCAATAATTATATATAATTTTTTTCGATTAAACGAAAACATACGGTGCTTTAGCACTTGGAAATATCAGGGAAAATAATTTTCCAAATGTTGTATGAACCCTGTATTATTCGATGTGAAAATAGGTGAAATTTATTGTACAATTTTCCCAAAACTTTTATCGTATATTCCAAAATGAACTTTTAAAACGATACTCTAGCCTCGACTCCAAAAATCGGTGATAAATGCAACCTTTGTTATCAATTGTCAGTTAACTAATTCAGATTGTTGATAAGATCTAAGAGGGGTGATATTTCGTTGTTTCAACTTTTTGCGGAGACTGAGAAAGCCAAAATAAAATTGAATTCGTATTTATAATAAATAAATCAATAATGGCCTAGGTTTTCTTCCGCCTGTCACCCTTTAAATTTACTTTCCTTCCAAACAAATACCCTGGTGGTAGGCCAACGTGTTCCGCTGTTGGCCTACCACCAGGGTATTTGTTTGGCAGGATAGTAAATTAAAGGGTGACAGGCAGAAGAAAACCTAGGCCTTTAAAATCACCGAATTTATCTAATAATTTGGTCGAAACATTTTATCTCCCAAATAATATTTCAAAATACGAATTTTCGCCGTAAGACTTAAACGTCTCGCGGACATCTCAATCCAATACACGTATTTAAATCTGTATTTCCCTACCGCTAGGGGGATTACAAAGGGGGGTAAGCGGCAGTTTGTATCTGGCGTTTGAGGGTTGGATAAACGGCCGGGTTCTCGCTATATATATTATCAGTAGGTCGTTGCTATCAGTTATATATGGTAGGCGGCGTCGGCGGCGCTATAGGTGGCCTTTTGAAACAAGCGTTCTCCTTGATAAGCGAGATACGAGCATTTGGTGACGCGGGCGGGGGGGGGGGGTCGAAGAGAAGTGGGTGTATTTGAGAGCTAGATGGTTGAAACTGACGGTCTGGGCCATCTAGTACCAAATCCAAGATATGCGCGTTGAAAAAGAGGGCAAATTTATCGTCTTTCAGCGTTGAAGGCGTTTCAGCATCGGAATCGTCGTTTTAAATACGCTTTGAATAACCGTACAAAAACTCAGTCTAATTATAACATTTTAAATCATTAGAGGTCTTATTATGAGCGGTAAAAACGAGGGGTCGGACATTCCCAAAAAAAAGCGTACGAGATTTCGAAATCTCTGTGATTTCGCTATTTCGTCGGAGATTTCTTGAGAAGTGTACGGGATTTTGTACAAATGTCCGACCCCTCAGTTAAAAGTTTCATTTTCATTGGGTGCATACCAAGGGGCAAGTTGCTAATAGTCATGATTAAATGATCAACAATTTAATCAGGATTTAATCAGTTGAATTATTACAAAAATGATTAATTATTAGAATAAGGATGACATCATAAGAATAAGAATGAAATCATTAGAATAAGAATGAAATCATTAGAATAAGGATGAAATCATTAGAATAAGAAGGAAATCATTAGAATAAGGATGAAATCATTAGAATAAGAAGGAAATCATTAGAATAAGGATGAAATCATTAGAATAAGAATGAAATCATTAGAATAAGAATGAAATCATTAGAATAAGAATGAAATCATTAGAATAGAAATGAAATCATTAGAATAAGGATGGAATCATTAGAATAAGAATGAAATCATTAGAATAAAAAAAAATTAGAATAAGGATGAAATCATTAGAATAAGGATGAAATCATTAGAATAAGGATGAAATCATTAGAATAAGGATGAAATCATTAGAATAAGGATGAAATCATTAGAATAAGGATGAAATCATTAGAATAAGGATGAAATCATTAGAATAAGGATGAAATCATTACAATCACGACTTAATCATTACAATCATGATTTAATCATTACAATAATGATTTAATCATTTCAATCTTGATTTAATTTTTTCAATCATGATTTAATCTTTTCAATCATGATTTAATCTTTTCAATCATGATTTAATCTTTTCAATCATGATTTAATCTTTTCAATCATGATTTAATCTTTTCAATCATGATTTAATCTTTTCAATCATGATTTAATCTTTTCAATCATGATTTAATCTTTTCAATCATGATTTAATCATTTCATGGTTAAATAATTTCATTTCCAATTTAATCTTTCAATCGTTGTTCAATCTATTTAATAATGATTTAATCAATTGAATCATGATTTAGTCAATTGAATCATGATTTAATCCATTTAATAATGATTTAATCAATTGAATCATGATTTAATCCATTTAATAATGATTTAATCCATTTAATAATGATTTAATCCATTTAATAATGATTTAATCCATTTAATAATGATTTAATCCATTTAATAATGATTTAATCAATTGAATCATGATTTAATCCATTTAATAATGATTTAATCACGATTTAATCCATTTATTCAAGATATAATCCATTTAATCCATTTAATCACGATTTAATCCATTTAATCACGATTTAATCCATTTAATCATGATTTAATATTTTTAATCATAACAGTGATCTGCCCTTCGATGAATACTGTTTTCCATCGGGGGTTTGTTTTGGGGGTAATACAATTTCCTTTAATCCTTTTTCCTCTCGATATAAGCAATAGGGATGTCCCAAGATGGATAGCGCCCCCTCCGTCGATATGGCGCATTTATTCTTTACAACCGCGAGCCTGACGAGACACGTGCACGCCGAAGCCCTGGCCGGGACTAAAGGAATTTATCCGCTCAATAATAGACTAATAAATCCACCTGACAAAGTCCTTCTCGTTCCTTTTCTTCTCATTCTTTTCTCGCTCTTAGACTACTCCGTAAAGGCAGGCAGGGGGGCCGGGGAGGGCCAACCAAATAATAGGAAACAATCGAAAAGGTACCCCTATTCTATCAAACTAAAACAATTGTAGGAAAAAAAACCTATAAACATATTTGATTTTATACATTATTTTGTGAACAATATTATATGCTTGAATTTATACGGTCAAGTTTTATACTTTGTTTAGGGCCTTTTTATTACAAATATTTATTGATAAGACCATAAACCAAGGTCGCCATAAGTAAAGGTCTACCTAGGGGCCCATGGTAACGGCGTTGTCCTGGAGAGAAGAAAATTAACGCACGACGATAGGGCAGTGGCGACATCTTCTTTTTCGAAATTTCTACATCTAAAATATTATCTTACTCGGTAGAGCAACCACGTTCGGGTTGATAAATGCCTCACAAAACGCGTCTAAATCTAAAATTTGGAAAATAAATACCTTCAGAAACACAACTCTTATTTTTAATATCCAGTTATAGGTTCTGATGAATCATTTTGCAAATATAAGTGTTAATTTTTAATTTTAAAGCGAAACAATTGTAAATAAGCTTTGGTTACGGTGCTAATGGCTCGCGGCGGAGATTTATCCCGAGTTGTTCTAAGTTTAAAAACGTTCGCGCACGGCTGGCGCGCATTCATCGTGCATTTCGCGAAATTTATTTCAGAAATGCATAATTGAGGACGTAGCCACTAGGAGGTGCAGATTTTAAATACCTACCTCTTAATTACGGGTATGTGATCGTCAAAATTTGCCCTAGACCTGGCTTATGGGGACCTTATGATAGGCAATACCCCTTTTATTAAATTTGAACGAGTGTTTTACATATACTTGTAAAAATGGATTTTTTTTAGTTAACCCTGGTAGTTGGCCTTTCCTTGGACACCCGCATTTGTTGGGTTTGGGAGTGGGTAGTGTGACTAGCTTGTGACGAAAAGAATTTTGAGCAGGTGGGATGGCGTGATAACTAAAAGTTAGGTTAAAAGGAACCACCTATGGACTGCATTGTAAAGGATTATAAAATTAGCGAATAAGTAGATTAGTCCATTATGAAAAGGGATAATGAAGCTAAACCCTAAACAAATTTGAAGAAATTTAAAAACTTACTAATAGCTCGTACCGATAGGTCTTCGAGCAAACAATAGACGCGAAACTCGGACCAAATAGGTGTTCGAGTGAAAAACTAAATTAAATTAAATAAAATAGCCAGAAAATCCAACGGTAATAGACCGGTTTCGTCCTATTTGGGACTCTTCAGTACCGTGCGGGAAATCTGGCTCGCGACTATAACACCGAATAGATAAACTAAGCCTAAATATTAAAAATTTCAAAACGAGTTGCGTAGCAACGGAAAGCCGAATAGGGGGAGAGTGGTGGAGAGTATATACGCAAAAGTTTTGGAACTAAAAGGTTTCCTTAGTGCCAAACGATAACCCACATGCAAATTTTATCCTTTTTGGTTTAACTGTACATATTGTAATTAGTCTTGGTTTTCTTTTGGTTTTTTTGTCTTCGATTTTTATTTATATATAATTCTTGCCAAACTTGTTTTAAAAATGGTTTCCTCCCTGATTTAAAAGGGATTTGTTTATAACAAAGAGTAAATAAATATTCATTCATTCATTCATTCAATAACTTTTCTCTCAACGTTAATATCAGAATATTCGTTGAGATATTTCGATATAACGAAAAACGAATTTAAAAGAGCATTTACAGTTTCCGTTAAAGGCAATTATATTTTAAGGACCCAAAAGTTTAAAATTCTTACAGTCCTTGCGCAATTTACAAGTTGCCACGGTAACAAAAATCTCGGGATCAAGAGGCACGAGCTAAACGAGATTATCAAAACCGGAAACGCACAAGGAATTCCGCGCGTTTTTAAAATCAATTTCCCTTCGATAAAGTTGATGACGCGTTTTCGTCACGGAGTTGGAAGTTACTCAATTTATGTTCCGTGGCATATGGTTAGACCATGGATTAAATAACCTTATTTAATCCATGGTTAGACTATCCTGCCGTGCAAAGCGCAAAAGCATTAACGACCAAAACCAAAATATAGAGAAAACCCGCGAAGTTCAAACTTTCTTTGCCTTAAGATATCGCAACTTACTTCTTTCAAGTTTATACCTATAGTAGACTTGGATTTTTCAACTCAAATTATATTCTGGTACTAAACAATTTACGGGCCAAACGATATTTCAGAAATATCATTAAAAAATACTTTTTACCACGTATATGTTGGACTATTTATGTCTTGAAACGCGAAAAAAATGCGTCTTGATTTGACTTTTAAAGAAAATAAACACATTAAAATGCGTTTTTGGTTTGAAAATAATGCAAAAACCTAAAATAATCCGTTTTGAAACAAGTCATTTCTCTAAGAACAAAAATTTTAAATTCGAAAATTAGTTCAAAATTGAATTTACCGTATAAAATAAGGTGAAATCAAGAATGTATTTATTTATACTCAGGGAGAATGAATATGTCGAGATTATTTGTAGCGTTTCTCCAATTCCATCCGTTGGGGCCCCCGGTATGCTCCTCCGCTTTAATAAAATCAAATAATACTGCAATCTCATTGGTTCTTAAAAATTACGTTTTTCGACGCGATTATCGCTGCTGCGAGGACGCAAAGAACAAGACCACCTCATTTTTCCTCCCCCCACCTTAGCGTGACGGGGTTAGGGCCTCAACGTGTCCGTCGATAGTCTCGACATAAGTGTTCATTCTCGCTGAGTATAAAACCAAAATCTGTAAATCGAAAATTTGGTCGTTAATGCTTTTGCGCTTTGCACGACAGTATCGTTGAAAAATATGACAATCGAAGGATGATTTAATACTACGTTCTATACTGCAGCGCCACCAATGAGTATTAACGGAAGCTTGACCTTCCCTGCTAGAGTTATATGAGTTATATTCCCTTTAAAGAGTCCCCAAAATCAAAAGAATTCGTCTATTCTTCCAAATTTCATAAATAATAAGCGTAGATCTAGTACGACTCGAGGAAGCCTTTATTTCGAATCGTGGTTTCATTATCAGAGCCACCTCGACGCCTAATTAATGACAACGGTGGTGCTGCAACGCGAACACGATCTTCCTTGACTTCATTAAGCCCGTGAAACTTTTCCTTATTTTTTTCCTTATTTCTACAACGTTCATTTCCTCGAAAAACCTTTCTTATTCTTGTAGGTACTGGAGAGGTGGTGGCGTGCGCGTGGCGAGGGGGATGGTCGATCGTACGCGTAAAAGCTCGCGCCGACCGGCTCCCCCTACCGCCCATTGAATTAAGCGCGAAGCTTTTTAAAAACGCCATTCGGGCATTAATTAGGTCGCAACGCCGCAGACATTTCCCGCCGCCCGAAACGGGAGATTTGGAAAAAAACGCGAAGCTCCTGGCGCCATCTACCCGAGCTGCCACGAACGTTCGATTTTCCCATTTCGCCTTCGCCAAACCCCAGGGGGCGCCCGACAACTGCCGGAAGACTGAATCTTATTAACCGGTAATGGCGTGAGACCTCTTTTCGATTTTTAGGTCGAAATGGGGAAAAGGGGGAGGGCTTTCTCGACCCCCCTTCCTTAATCTTTAATCGCACGCGCATCGGACTCCGATCGCCGTTGGTTCGAGGCGTGACCAGTTGCTCGCGCTGGTCAGTCAAGACGCGGTGGTCATGCAGACTAAACAGAAAAAGCCTTGTTTCGCGGCTCCGTGCAAACTGCTGGAGAAACGATGGCAAGTGGAACAGTTTGAGAAACATAGGCGACAAGTAAATAATAATTCCACTTTTGTTTTCATTTTGGGTCCCCGGGTGTTACTCTGTTTATACTTTTGGGAGGGGTACGCGAGGGGGGAGGGGACGCGAATAACTTAGCGGAATTTTTTTACGTGCCGCAATCTTTCGGATCAATAACTGAAACTATTGGATTTTTATCCGATTTTGCACCCCTCCAAGTTTCTCTCACTCTTTTGAACGGAATTTAATGTACTTTTCGATATTTTTTTTAACTTTAAGTGCTTTAAAACTGATTGCATTTTTTCCAATATCTTTTTTATTTTATTTTTATTTTTTTATTTTTTATTATTTTAATTTTATTTAATTAATTGTCTTTAAAAACGCGCGGAATTCCTAGTGCGTTTCCGGTTTTGATAATCTATAGTTTAGCTCGGGCCCCTTGATCACGAGATTCTTGTTACCATGGTAACCTTTTCAATTGCGTTTTTTTCAATATCTATTTAATATTTTTATTTTTTTTGTATCCGTTTATCGTGACTTAAATAAGTTCTAATTAAAGTATGATAAAATACGCGAAAAAGTAGATTAGTCCATAATTAAAAGGGATAATATAGCTAAACCCTAAACAAATTTGAAGAAATTAAAAAACTTACTAATAACTCGTACCAATAGGTCTTCGAGCAAACAAAAAACGCGAAACTCGGATCAAATAGATCTTCGAGTAATAAACTAAATTAAAAATAAATAAAATAGCCAGAAATTCCAACGGTAGACCGGTTTCGTTCTATTTGGAACTCATCAGTAAAGTATCATTAAAGTATACGAAAGTATGGCTTCATATTGATTGGAATTTTAACATATACCTATTTAATTTAATTTAATTTCGAATCTGTCTTATGGTTACTTAATTATTGTACTATTTTACTATATCTCTTTCCTTTAATTTAAATAAATTTAATTTAATTTAAATCTGTCGCATCGTTGTTAAAGTATATATCTTAAGATTAGCTAATTAATATGTTTTTTTACAATACATCTTTAATTGAATTGAATTTAAATAAGTTTAATTTAATTTCTAATCTGCCTCGTCGTAACTTAAATAGATAATGACGATACTTCATCGATTAAGACTGATTGCATTTTTTATCAATACTTATTTAATTTCATTTAAATAAGTTTAATTTCATTTAAATAAGTTTAATTTCATTTAAATAAGTTTAATTTCATTTAAATAAGTTTAATTTCATTTCAATAAGTTTAATTTCATTTAAATAAGTTTAATTTCATTTAAATAAGTTTAATTTCATTTAAATAAGTTTAATTTCATTTCAATAAGTTTAATTTCATTTAAATAAGTTTAATTTCATTTAAATAAGTTTAATTTCATTTAAATAAGTTTAATTTCATTTAAATAAGTTTAATTTCATTTCAATAAGTTTAATTTCATTTCAATAAGTTTAATTTCATTTAAATAAGTTTAATTTCATTTCTAATCTGCCTCGTCATTACTTAAATAGGTTCTAATTAAAGTATAGACGATACTTTATCGATTAAGACTGATTGAAATTTTTTAGAAATACTTATTTAATTTAATTTAAAGTTTATCTAAGTATCGTTAGATACATTTTTGGTATATAATTCATCTAAAGAGTGACTCAACACTAACTGAAATTTTTCCCGAAATTAAATTTAAATAAATTTAATTTAATTTCTAATCCGCAGCGTCGTACGCTCGTTCCTTAAAGGGAATATAACCTTCAAAGCAATCTTTACGAAAGACCCCTTCAATTTTTCAAATTACCCTGTACCGTGGCGCCAAACATTTTTAAAGCCAAAGGCAAGAGCGGCCAGAGCCAGGGAAGGATTAACACTATAGTGTGTATTCACGAGGCGGGGCTTAGTCCCAATTTCGAATTTCCCGCGTAAAAAGACCAAACCGCCATCTGGGATCGGAACGGTTTTAAAAAACGTCGGGCGGCCATATTGTCTGTGATATCTCCTAGTCGCTAATCGTGGTGCTATTAATGTTAAAATGAATTTAAATAACGAGAAGGATAAATTTTGTGCTGGATATGCCGAAGGCATTTCTGGGAGTGATAAAATTAGGTATATGCGAAAATTATTTCTATTACCACAACCTTGTATTGCACATTTAGACATTTTCACCAGTTATCTGCCAAGGGTTTGAAACACAGCTAAACTTTCAAAATTGTGTTAGACAAAATGGCCACTGGCACAACTCGAGATAAAAAAATTCGGTCGTTCATCGTCATCAAACGTCATTTGTATAAGACGTGGCTTCGACTAATACGTCACAAGAATACACACTATTGGGGGCCCTGTGCAAAGTAGAATTTGGGGCCCCTAAAAAAATTCAAACCTTACTTTGGTGCTGTATGACTTTAGTCAGAGATAAATTTTACGAATGAACTTAAAAAAATATTTAAATAATAATACTAAAAACAAATTGAAAACATATTTATTTCGAAGACGGGGGGCCCTGATGTGCGGTACGTGACGTTTGGACCCCGCCGTTTCGACCCCAGGCTTTTCGACCTCGGACGTTAAGACCCCTATAGGATGATTGAGCTTTGCATTCACAACTACATCGCTTGTCACACCTCCAAAATTTAATAGATCTGTCACAGTTTCGCGAAACAAAATAGATGTCCGTCGTGCGACAACTTCACTTCACTCCGTTTGGACTTAATGACCTCCATTTCACACTGACTAATGACCTCCATTTCACACTGACTAATGACCTCCATTTCACACTGACTAATTCGAAATAATTTCAACTATTTATACTCCTAAAAAATTAAAAAAAATACCTAAAAAAGCATATTCCCGAAAATAAAAAAACCTAAAATAAGAAGATAGGAAAATTAAAGCTTGGGTCAAAGTGGTCGGGGTCGAACTGACCTCGGGCCAAAACGGCGGGGCGAAACATCCGGGTCCACCCCTGTGCCATGACACACTTGGCACATGCTTAATACGGCCCTGGCCAGAGCCGCAAACGTTTGTGTTCCACACCAAATATCTGAAGTTATATTCCCTTTAAATAGGTATCTAATTTAATTATACTAAAGGAATCAACAAAGGCGTAATTCGTGTGAACTAGTTATAAGCGGGTTATCTCTAATTTCGTAGGTCGCCAGCGCCGTTCCTTTGGTTGACAGTCGGGCTCCCAGTACCTACCTTCATTTGCATTTGAAGTTGAAGCAGTTGAGCTTGGAGGAGGGAAGGCGTCAAGAAATCCGCAGAGAAAACGCTCGTCTGTTGAACCGGATGAAGGAGATTGTGCGATCGGGAGGATGGACTGATTCCAGAAACTACTATCAAACCAAAAGGTACATTCAATTCTCTCTCTATACAGGGTGCTTCAAAAGGTGATGCAAAAATGTGAAGGAGTTGAGAAGTATGCCTGTTTTTTCTCCCCCATTTTCCTAAAATGAGTTAAATGAGCGCCAGAGAGCTTCCAAGTATGGCCTACTAGCCACTGGAAGTAGGCTGCAACAAGCACGGGGACGGGTGGCTTACGTTTAAAAAAGAAAAACTAATGTAGTGCTGGGTTGTGTGTAGAGCCTTAACTCTTTTTGTAAATAATTTTGTAAATATGTTGTTGTATTATATATATACTGCTTCTGGTTACCTTATGACTTTAAGTGATGAACTATTATGTTTTTATTACTTCGCTTTAAAAATTGTAAATTCCTGCGAATCCATTGTATAATGGTTTCCTCCGTGATATAAAACGGATTTGTACCCCATAAAGAAAATAAATATAGATAGATAGATAGATATCCTACTCTGCGTTGGAAAAGGCCTCGTGCCATAACTTTTTTATCCTTTTATTTTAATTTTATTGAAATTATAAAATGTTTGTAAATAGTGGTATTTTTTTAAAAATTTTGTTAGTGCAACTTTATTTCCGATTTAAAAATTTATTTCGTTTTATGGTTTAAACTGCTCGCGGATCCAGAAATGGATTCCTGCCTGTTTTAAAAGGGATTTGTACATAAAATTGAGCTAATAAATATTCATTAATTCATTCATTCGCCAGTTCGGGTACCTTTCCTGGTAGAGACGTTGAGCAGCCAAAGCATTGCCATCCGATAGTCCGTACACGAAATGAATATCCGCCAGTTCTTCCGAAATTAACTCCATTGTTGCAGTTTGAAAGAAATCGCGGTCCATCACGACTTTAAATACTGTCCAAGTTTACTTTTTTACGCTGGTTACCTCGATTTGTGTACAAAGTCTTTTTTTACCTATCACACGAACAAAAACCTTAATGTTCGCGTATCTCTGCTGCTTGGTTGTTCGCTTGTTGCAGCTTACTTCCAGGGGCTAGTAGGCCACACTTTGAAGCTCTCTGGCGCTCTTTTAACTCATCGTAGGAAAATGGGGAAAAAACAGACATACTTCTCAGCTCACCCCAAGGGCGTATACAGGATTTTATTTCAGGGGAGTTTAGAGGGAAAATTTCAAGGGGGGGGGGGGTGCTGACGGATGTTTCACTGATTTTTACCCCCCCCCCTTAAACAGGGTTCGTACGAAATTTTCGGATTTCCAATCCCTGACTTATCCAGGTTATCCAGGATATCCATTTTCCGTACGAACCCTGTTAAATACGCCCTTGGCTCACCCCCTACAACTCCTTCAAATTGTTGCTTAACCTTTTGAAACACCCTGTATACTAGATCTATTATTTCATTAAGGGTTTGTATATAACGGAGACTCTCTTGTATAATTTATAAACACGCAGTTTGAACGAGGAGAAACGTAAACGGGAACTGATTGAAACAATTCGGGAAAACAGAAAACTGTTGGAGAGGATTACCTTCCAAATGCCCATGAGGTGTTCCGTTCAATGGAAACAGTATCTTGTGAGTAAATGTATTCCGATTTGGTCGTTGTGATAGATAGTGCTTGGCTGCGCCACCTTGCGGGGTATTAGCCTAGCTGATTATTATTATTTATTATTATTAAAGTACGCGAACTAAGAGTCTGGACGAGCGTTGCCAGACGTTCGATAATTATCGTACACGTCGATAATTTCGAGCTAATTTGTGGGACGTACGATATTATTTATTATTATTAAAGTACGCGAACTAAGAGTCTGGACGAGCGTTGCCAGACGTTCGATAATTATCGTACACGTCGATAATTTCGAGCTAATTTGTGGGACGTACGATATTTTCAAAGGCGTACTATATAGTACCTATTTTTCGATAATTTAGCTTGCTCGTACGATAATGTACTATAATATTTTTTTTAAACTGGCTGAAAACCAATTAAGACTGTGACTTTTAAACCTAAGTTTTCAATCGCTCGAACTTTAAACGCACTCTCGCCAGCTGAATTTTCCCACATAGGTAGCTTTTAGTTCTTTTACGAAAAAGAGATGGCGCTGGAGTCTATCGCGACGCGTGCTACGAGCTGTTCCAATCTCACTTCAATCTTTATTGTGAAAGCCGAAGCTTAGAGTAAAAGTATGTGTGGGAAGGAATGAACAATATACCCCGAAGAGTTAGAAATCAGTCACTCCAGGGGGCTGAAAATCCTCTCTCCGCTAGCTTTGGCTGTACAGCGTAGTTAGAGAAACATCCGCTACTCTCGTTGCCGCTACTATCTAATGGAAAAAATTGAAAGAAAATAAGTAGTCCCGAACTCGACGCTAACACCAATTTTGAGCTTGCGAGAGTGCGTTTAAGTGTTATTAAAAATTTTGATTTAACAAGATTAACGTCAATATTTCACAGAAAATTTAAATTTATACCGCCAGTTTTCAGGCGAATGATAATGTTTTTCGGAAATCGATAATTTTTTTGTCTCTGGTACGATAATTTGAGTTTCAGGAACTGGCAACGCTGCACTCAGGTCATTAATATAAACGTAACAATTTCGAACTTATCCTTAATTTTACAGCTGAAATCTTCATTATTTTAGCGTAGCTTAACATATACCAGAAGAATGTAATATATATCTTAATTAAACAAGTACCATATGAGACTAGGCTAAAAATAATAATCAGCTAGGCTAATACCCACACCGCCTTAGGCTCAAGTCATCTAGTGACTTTCATAGCCTTTAAAAAGATGGCCGGCTTACAATGCGTATAGGAGGGTAATAGTTCTATAAAGTCAAAAAAATATGAGGAATTTTGGTCAGAAGAAACGGCGTCTAGTGACCGAGTTTTAAATTGAACGTCTGAATGCATTGCATTGCTTTCTGCTCATTCATAATTATCTCAGTACAGCAACTGAAAGTTTTAGTCTATTAATCCAAATGTCGTCTGCTATTTAGTTGAGGGGTATTAAAGTAGATGGCGCTGTAGGAATTTAATTTTTCGATGAGACTCGGGGGATATTCAAACTTACTTAATTAATTAAATAATTAATCTGTATAGTTATGGATGTATTTATTCATACTTCAAATTTCGAAGGGTGGCTCGACATTTTTACCAACTTTTATATAGGCGTATGGTTTTTATTAGAGCAATGGGTCAGTTTTCTATAGATTTTCTCTATAGAAATGTCTATAGAACTTTACAGAATACGTTTTACGGTATTTTTATACAAATTTTTAAAAATAATTTAAGAATCTGATAAACGAAAATAGAAAGAAAAATAGAAATATACATAATTTTTTAAAATGATTTTATAAATATTCTATAGAATGTCTATAAACTTTTTATAAATATTCTATAGAATGTCTATAAACTTTTTATAAATATTCTATAGAATGTCTATAAACTTTTTATAAATATTCTATAGAATGTCTATAAACTTTTTATAAATATTCTATAGAATGTCTATAAACTTTTTATAAATATTCTATAGAATGTCTATAAACTTTTTATAAATATTCTATAGAATGGCTATAAACTTTTTATAAATATTCTATAGAATGTCTATAAACTTTTTATAAATATTCTATAGAATGTCTATAAACTTTTTATAAATATTCTATAGAATGTCTATAAACTTTTTATAAATATTCTATAGAATGGCTATAAACTTTTTATAAATATTCTATAGAATGTCTATAAACTTTTTATAAATATTCTATAGAATGTCTATAAACTTTTTATAAATATTCTATAGAATGGCTATAAACTTTTTATAAATATTCTATAGAATGTCTATAAACTTTTTATAAATATTCTATAGAATGTCTATAAACTTTTTATAAATATTCTATAGAATGGCTATAAACTTTTTATAAATATTCTATAGAATGTCTATAAACTTTTTATAAATATTCTATAGAATGTCTATAAACTTTTTATAAATATTCTATAGAATGTCTATAAACTTTTTATAAATATTCTATAGAATGTCTATAAACTTTTTATAAATATTCTATAGAATGGCTATAAACTTTTTATAAATATTCTATAGAATGTCTATAAACTTTTTATAAATATTCTATAGAATGTCTATAAACTTTTTATAAATATTCTATAGAATGTCTATAAACTTTTTATAAATATTCTATAGAATGTCTATAAACTTTTTATAAATATTCTATAGAATGTCTATAAACTTTTTATAAATATTCTATAGAATGGCTATAAACTTTTTATAAATATTCTATAGAATGTCTATAAACTTTTTATAAATATTCTATAGAATGTCTATAAACTTTTTATAAATATTCTATAGAATGTCTATAAACTTTTTATAAATATTCTATAGAATGTCTATAAACTTTTTATAAATATTCTATAGAATGGCTATAAACTTTTTATAAATATTCTATAGAATGTCTATAAACTTTTTATAAATATTCTATAGAATGTCTATAAACTTTTTATAAATATTCTATAGAATGTCTATACACTTTTTATAAGTAATCTATAGAATGCCTATAAACTTTTTATAAATATTCTACAGAATGTCTAGAGTTTTTTATAATAATTCTATAGAATGTCCATAAACTTTTTATAAATATTCTATAGAATGTCTAGAGTTTTTTATAAATATTCTATAGAATGTATAGAAACGTTTTATAAATATTCTATAGAATGTCTAGAAACCCTTTATAAATATTCTATATAGAATGTCTATAAGCTTCATTAATATATTCTATAAAGTCTCTATAAAGTTTTACCAAAATAATATTTAGAATGTCACTAAATTAGTACTAAAATAATATTTAGAATGTCACTAAATTAGTACTAAAATAATATTTAGAATGTCACTAAATTAGTACTAAAATAATATTTAGAATGTCACTAAATTAGTACTAAAATAATATTTAGAATGTCACTAAATTAGTACTAAAATAATATTTAGAATGTCACTAAATTAGTACTAAAATAATATTTAGAATGTCACTAAATTAGTACTAAAATAATATTTAGAATGTCACTAAATTAGTACTAAAATAATATTTAGAATGTCACTAAATTAGTACTAAAATAATATTTAGAATGTCACTAAATTAGTACTAAAATAATATTTAGAATGTCACTAAATTAGTACTAAAATAATATTTAGAATGTCACTAAATTAGTACTAAAATAATATTTAGAATGTCACTAAATTAGTACTAAAATAATATTTAGAATGTCACTAAATTAGTACTAAAATAATATTTAGAATGTCACTAAATTAGTACTAAAATAATATTTAGAATGTCACTAAATTAGTACTAAAATAATATTTAGAATGTCACTAAATTAGTACTAAAATAATATTTAGAATGTCACTAAATTAGTACTAAAATAATATTTAGAATGTCACTAAATTAGTACTAAAATAATATTTAGAATGTCACTAAATTAGTACTAAAATAATATTTAGAATGTCACTAAATTAGTACTAAAATAATATTTAGAATGTCACTAAATTAGTACTAAAATAATATTTAGAATGTCACTAAATTAGTACTAAAATAATATTTAGAATGTCACTAAATTAGTACTAAAATAATATTTAGAATGTCACTAAATTAGTACTAAAATAATATTTAGAATGTCACTAAATTAGTACTAAAATAATATTTAGAATGTCACTAAATTAGTACTAAAATAATATTTAGAATGTCACTAAATTAGTACTAAAATAATATTTAGAATGTCACTAAATTAGTACTAAAATAATATTTAGAATGTCACTAAATTAGTACTAAAATAATATTTAGAATGTCACTAAATTAGTACTAAAATAATATTTAGAATGTCACTAAATTAGTACTAAAATAATATTTAGAATGTCACTAAATTAGTACTAAAATAATATTTAGAATGTCACTAAATTAGTACTAAAATAATATTTAGAATGTCACTAAATTAGTACTAAAATAATATTTAGAATGTCACTAAATTAGTACTAAAATAATATTTAGAATGTCACTAAATTAGTACTAAAATAATATTTAGAATGTCACTAAATTAGTACTAAAATAATATTTAGAATGTCACTAAATTAGTACTAAAATAATATTTAGAATGTCACTAAATTAGTACTAAAATAATATTTAGAATGTCACTAAATTAGTACTAAAATAATATTTAGAATGTCACTAAATTAGTACTAAAATATTATTTAGAATGTCACTAAATTAGTACTAAAATAATATTTAGAATGTCACTAAATTAGTACTAAAATAATATTTAGAATGTCACTAAATTAGTACTAAAATAATATTTAGAATGTCACTAAATTAGTACTAAAATAATATTTAGAATGTCACTAAATTAGTACTAAAATAATATTTAGAATGTCACTAAATTAGTACTAAAATAATATTTAGAATGTCACTAAATTAGTACTAAAATAATATTTAGAATGTCACTAAATTAGTACTAAAATAATATTTAGAATGTCACTAAATTAGTACTAAAATAATATTTAGAATGTCACTAAATTAGTACTAAAATAATATTTAGAATGTCACTAAATTAGTACTAAAATAATATTTAGAATGTCACTAAATTAGTACTAAAATAATATTTAGAATGTCACTAAATTAGTACTAAAATAATATTTAGAATGTCACTAAATTAGTACTAAAATAATATTTAGAATGTCACTAAATTAGTACTAAAATAATATTTAGAATGTCACTAAATTAGTACTAAAATAATATTTAGAATGTCACTAAATTAGTACTAAAATAATATTTAGAATGTCACTAAATTAGTACTAAAATAATATTTAGAATGTCACTAAATTAGTACTAAAATAATATTTAGAATGTCACTAAATTAGTACTAAAATAATATTTAGAATGTCACTAAATTAGTACTAAAATAATATTTAGAATGTCACTAAATTAGTACTAATATAATATTTAGAATGTCACTAAATTAGTACTAAAATAATATTTAGAATGTCACTAAATTAGTACTAAAATAATATTTAGAATGTCACTAAATTAGTACTAAAATAATATTTAGAATGTCACTAAATTAGTACTAAAATAATATTTAGAATGTCACTAAATTAGTACTAAAATAATATTTAGAATGTCACTAAATTAGTACTAAAATAATATTTAGAATGTCACTAAATTAGTACTAAAATAATATTTAGAATGTCACTAAATTAGTACTAAAATAATATTTAGAATGTCACTAAATTAGTACTAAAATAATATTTAGAATGTCACTAAATTAGTACTAAAATAATATTTAGAATGTCACTAAATTAGTACTAAAATAATATTTAGAATGTCACTAAATTAGTACTAAAATAATATTTAGAATGTCACTAAATTAGTACTAAAATAATATTTAGAATGTCACTAAATTAGTACTAAAATAATATTTAGAATGTCACTAAATTAGTACTAAAATAATATTTAGAATGTCACTAAATTAGTACTAAAATAATATTTAGAATGTCACTAAATTAGTACTAAAATAATATTTAGAATGTCACTAAATTAGTACTAAAATAATATTTAGAATGTCACTAAATTAGTACTAAAATAATATTTAGAATGTCACTAAATTAGTACTAAAATAATATTTAGAATGTCACTAAATTAGTACTAAAATAATATTTAGAATGTCACTAAATTAGTACTAAAATAATATTTAGAATGTCACTAAATTAGTACTAAAATAATATTTAGAATGTCACTAAATTAGTACTAAAATAATATTTAGAATGTCACTAAATTAGTACTAAAATAATATTTAGAATGTCACTAAATTAGTACTAAAATAATATTTAGAATGTCACTAAATTAGTACTAAAATAATATTTAGAATGTCACTAAATTAGTACTAAAATAATATTTAGAATGTCACTAAATTAGTACTAAAATAATATTTAGAATGTCACTAAATTAGTACTAAAATAATATTTAGAATGTCACTAAATTAGTACTAAAATAATATTTAGAATGTCACTAAATTAGTACTAAAATAATATTTAGAATGTCACTAAATTAGTACTAAAATATTATTTAGAATGTCACTAAATTAGTACTAAAATAATATTTAGAATGTCACTAAATTAGTACTAAAATAATATTTAGAATGTCACTAAATTAGTACTAAAATAATATTTAGAATGTCACTAAATTAGTACTAAAATAATATTTAGAATGTCACTAAATTAGTACTAAAATAATATTTAGAATGTCACTAAATTAGTACTAAAATAATATTTAGAATGTCACTAAATTAGTACTAAAATAATATTTAGAATGTCACTAAATTAGTACTAAAATAATATTTAGAATGTCACTAAATTAGTACTAAAATAATATTTAGAATGTCACTAAATTAGTACTAAAATAATATTTAGAATGTCACTAAATTAGTACTAAAATAATATTTAGAATGTCACTAAATTAGTACTAAAATAATATTTAGAATGTCACTAAATTAGTACTAAAATAATATTTAGAATGTCACTAAATTAGTACTAAAATAATATTTAGAATGTCACTAAATTAGTACTAAAATAATATTTAGAATGTCACTAAATTAGTACTAAAATAATATTTAGAATGTCACTAAATTAGTACTAAAATAATATTTAGAATGTCACTAAATTAGTACTAAAATAATATTTAGAATGTCACTAAATTAGTACTAAAATAATATTTAGAATGTCACTAAATTAGTACTAAAATAATATTTAGAATGTCACTAAATTAGTACTAAAATAATATTTAGAATGTCACTAAATTAGTACTAAAATAATATTTAGAATGTCACTAAATTAGTACTAAAATAATATTTAGAATGTCACTAAATTAGTACTAAAATAATATTTAGAATGTCACTAAATTAGTACTAAAATAATATTTAGAATGTCACTAAATTAGTACTAAAATAATATTTAGAATGTCACTAAATTAGTACTAAAATAATATTTAGAATGTCACTAAATTAGTACTAAAATAATATTTAGAATGTCACTAAATTAGTACTAAAATAATATTTAGAATGTCACTAAATTAGTACTAAAATAATATTTAGAATGTCACTAAATTAGTACTAAAATAATATTTAGAATGTCACTAAATTAGTACTAAAATAATATTTAGAATGTCACTAAATTAGTACTAAAATAATATTTAGAATGTCACTAAATTAGTACTAAAATAATATTTAGAATGTCACTAAATTAGTACTAAAATAATATTTAGAATGTCACTAAATTAGTACTAAAATAATATTTAGAATGTCACTAAATTAGTACTAAAATAATATTTAGAATGTCACTAAATTAGTACTAAAATATTATTTAGAATGTCACTAAATTAGTACTAAAATAATATTTAGAATGTCACTAAATTAGTACTAAAATAATATTTAGAATGTCACTAAATTAGTACTAAAATAATATTTAGAATGTCACTAAATTAGTACTAAAATAATATTTAGAATGTCACTAAATTAGTACTAAAATAATATTTAGAATGTCACTAAATTAGTACTAAAATAATATTTAGAATGTCACTAAATTAGTACTAAAATAATATTTAGAATGTCACTAAATTAGTACTAAAATAATATTTAGAATGTCACTAAATTAGTACTAAAATAATATTTAGAATGTCACTAAATTAGTACTAAAATAATATTTAGAATGTCACTAAATTAGTACTAAAATAATATTTAGAATGTCACTAAATTAGTACTAAAATAATATTTAGAATGTCACTAAATTAGTACTAAAATAATATTTAGAATGTCACTAAATTAGTACTAAAATAATATTTAGAATGTCACTAAATTAGTACTAAAATAATATTTAGAATGTCACTAAATTAGTACTAAAATAATATTTAGAATGTCACTAAATTAGTACTAAAATAATATTTAGAATGTCACTAAATTAGTACTAAAATAATATTTAGAATGTCACTAAATTAGTACTAAAATAATATTTAGAATGTCACTAAATTAGTACTAAAATAATATTTAGAATGTCACTAAATTAGTACTAAAATAATATTTAGAATGTCACTAAATTAGTACTAAAATAATATTTAGAATGTCACTAAATTAGTACTAAAATAATATTTAGAATGTCACTAAATTAGTACTAAAATAATATTTAGAATGTCACTAAATTAGTACTAAAATAATATTTAGAATGTCACTAAATTAGTACTAAAATAATATTTAGAATGTCACTAAATTAGTACTAAAATAATATTTAGAATGTCACTAAATTAGTACTAAAATAATATTTAGAATGTCACTAAATTAGTACTAAAATAATATTTAGAATGTCACTAAATTAGTACTAAAATAATATTTAGAATGTCACTAAATTAGTACTAAAATAATATTTAGAATGTCACTAAATTAGTACTAAAATAATATTTAGAATGTCACTAAATTAGTACTAAAATAATATTTAGAATGTCACTAAATTAGTACTAAAATAATATTTAGAATGTCACTAAATTAGTACTAAAATAATATTTAGAATGTCACTAAATTAGTACTAAAATAATATTTAGAATGTCACTAAATTAGTACTAAAATAATATTTAGAATGTCACTAAATTAGTACTAAAATAATATTTAGAATGTCACTAAATTAGTACTAAAATAATATTTAGAATGTCACTAAATTAGTACTAAAATAATATTTAGAATGTCACTAAATTAGTACTAAAATATTATTTAGAATGTCACTAAATTAGTACTAAAATAATATTTAGAATGTCACTAAATTAGTACTAAAATAATATTTAGAATGTCACTAAATTAGTACTAAAATAATATTTAGAATGTCACTAAATTAGTACTAAAATAATATTTAGAATGTCACTAAATTAGTACTAAAATAATATTTAGAATGTCACTAAATTAGTACTAAAATAATATTTAGAATGTCACTAAATTAGTACTAAAATAATATTTAGAATGTCACTAAATTAGTACTAAAATAATATTTAGAATGTCACTAAATTAGTACTAAAATAATATTTAGAATGTCACTAAATTAGTACTAAAATAATATTTAGAATGTCACTAAATTAGTACTAAAATAATATTTAGAATGTCACTAAATTAGTACTAAAATAATATTTAGAATGTCACTAAATTAGTACTAAAATAATATTTAGAATGTCACTAAATTAGTACTAAAATAATATTTAGAATGTCACTAAATTAGTACTAAAATAATATTTAGAATGTCACTAAATTAGTACTAAAATAATATTTAGAATGTCACTAAATTAGTACTAAAATAATATTTAGAATGTCACTAAATTAGTACTAAAATAATATTTAGAATGTCACTAAATTAGTACTAAAATAATATTTAGAATGTCACTAAATTAGTACTAAAATAATATTTAGAATGTCACTAAATTAGTACTAAAATAATATTTAGAATGTCACTAAATTAGTACTAAAATAATATTTAGAATGTCACTAAATTAGTACTAAAATAATATTTAGAATGTCACTAAATTAGTACTAAAATAATATTTAGAATGTCACTAAATTAGTACTAAAATAATATTTAGAATGTCACTAAATTAGTACTAAAATAATATTTAGAATGTCACTAAATTAGTACTAAAATAATATTTAGAATGTCACTAAATTAGTACTAAAATAATATTTAGAATGTCACTAAATTAGTACTAAAATAATATTTAGAATGTCACTAAATTAGTACTAAAATAATATTTAGAATGTCACTAAATTAAAAATCTATAAGTTAACTTCTATTCCATCTGATGAAATTTCAGATTTAATTTGGTATAAGCTGTTGTAAATTGACGTTTTTATTGCGATCCTTTTATATAGTTTGATAGTGGTTGGATTTTGTTTTTCAATTTTCTGGATTTCCTTCGTTCCAAAGAATCATGAATTTATCTTCTGTTTGTGGAGGGATATTTCTTTAAAGGGGAAGAGTACCTTGGTGAGTTTCGAATCCTTGACACTAGATGTCACTTAGACCGACACTGTGTTCCTGCTCCCTAAAAAATTGTTGTAGCTTATTAGGGATAATTCCTCTAAAATTCCGTGTTTGCTTTATTCCAAGGATGGTTCCAATACAAAAAGTCAGCTAGTACACTCGTCAAAGGCGTATGGAAAGTAAAGTCTATTCAAGCACGTAAAGCCTTAGAAATTTCCCTTGCACCTTTGTACTTTATTTGCTTAGTTTATACCTATTTCTAAAGTATATTCGGCACTACCATAAACGTTTTATTGACTTACCTCTAACTCTAAATTTGATTTGTTGAAGTTGATCACCTTCTCTCCCGCGATAACTATATCCCTGACGAAAATGACTTGATCCAATATCCAAATTGGGATCCAACTGGAACTCACCCCCTACAACTCCTTCAAATTTTTGCATCACTTTTGAAACACCCTGTAGAACTACTTTTAGAATTTTTATCTCTGCTTGATCCATTTGACATTGAGCTTTGAGTTTTACATACTTTTCCCGTAAAGATTTGTACTTAAGTTTTAGAGAGTCATTACAAGAATCTGAATTGTCACTTCGGTTCTCAGCCGGAGAAGATTCGGAATCAGCAGAATTATTTAATATCTTGTCCATTAACTGTTGCGATTGTTAATCTTTGTAATTTTGATGCTATAGAGGAAAAACGTTTCATTTTGAAATTGCAAGTTAAATATTAGAAAAGAAATTACTTCAAGAGCACTTTCACCAATTATTTCATTATAGGTGGTTTATTTTCGCTTGTTCCGGGATTTCGGAGTAGGGTAAGAAGAGTAACGCTACATGACGTCATTTTACTCCGAATCTGTGGTGGTGAATAGTTCGAATTGGAGTAAAAATGTTACTCCAAAACGCTGCCTGTGCCCTTTTTAGCAGATAAATTATGGCTAGCAGACGACAAAATCCGATTTACTCCTTTACACCTCCTTTTCAGAAGGAGTAAAAAGAGTAGCCCTAATACTCCGGAACAAGCGAATAGATTCTGGGCCGGAGTAATTCTCATCCCCGGAACAAGCGAATAAACCATTTTAGGGTAAAAAGGGTACACTTTCAGTCCGAGAACCGGCTAAAAGAAACCACCTATAGACTAACCATTAAAGTTATTCGTTTGGACTCCAGTTCAAAGAGTTATCATTTAAGAAGTCAACAATTTATTGACATTAATTCAAATACTGAGTTATCTCTCCAAAATAATGAGCTAACTATTATTATAAGTAAATAAATACATCATTTTACAGCTATTTAAATAGTAGGGATCTGAAATAGTTCGAAAACAATAGATTCGTGCTTATTAGATTAAAGGATCAACCTTCAGTGGTGGTATATTGAGCGCGTTTATTCCGGAAGGTGAGGTTTTAGTTCGATAAGAGGCGACGCCATAAAAATACGTCGCGTAAATAGAACCGCTTTCCCATTTTAACCGACAAGTTGAAACGACGCTAATGGCACTATTTCGTGGCTACACTTTGTTTACCCCACCTATTAACGGCTTCGTTTTATACAAACCGCGTGCGCGCGTATGCAAAGCTTCACCTATACAGGGTGTTTCTGATGATGGAGCCTGGTTCGATCCCAGCTTGTGGCACTTTGTGAAAAATCGGAACAACTCCTTCCGCGTTGAGTTTGCAAGTTCTTCGATTTCCCCCTTCCATGAAAAACTTGTAGAGGTTAACGGTAATAGTGAGTGTAGGGAGCTGTACGTTGGCTCGCGTGGCATTAAGGGCTTGCCACCACTCTATACAACGCATTGTAACCCGGTCACCTGAATCAAAGATATTAAAAGTCGCTTTGATGACTTAGGTCTAAGGTGGTACCTTGGGTATTAGCATAGCTGATTATTACTATTGTTATTTAAGTAAGGGAGAACTTGGAACCTAGGAGCAACAAACACAAGGAGAACGCAGCTAGCCTTTAAACACGCTAACGAAGGGTTGTGAACGAATTTCATTGGACGAGCGTCACGAGCCTTTACGCTGAACGTTTTACGGGCGGGGGGGAAGACAATCTCCGAAATTTCCCCTTCCGACGGCAGCAGGCGCTAAAGCGTCTAACCAATGAAAAATGTACGCAAGAAAATCCACGACTTTTGACGGGTTGCGTTCTCCTTGTGTGGGGTGCTGCGTTTGTTGCTCCTAGTTGCCATCACCTCAGTTTTCATTTCCGTGTAGATTCCGCCATTTGGAATCGAAACTATTAATAAGTAGAATTTTCACAAGTACAAATATACTTTAATTATATACTGTACCGAGAATGTTAAATATAAAATTAACTACCTTTATCTACTATTAATTATTAAAATTGCATAATCAATATGAAAACACAATAAAATAATACTAATGTAATTAATATGTTATTACAAACTATAACTTATAAAATGTACCAGGAATCCATACTTCTACTTGGAATGCTTATCGCGGCAGATTTTCGTCTCGATGTGGCTGACGGTTTTGTTTGACGTCACTATGTGAACTTAACAAACAACAACGTGAGAGGGGAGCGCGCGCAAAGGGGATTTTTTCTCTCGTAGGCGGGGCCAAAGCCGTCAGAATGATCTTACCATACGTGATACGGCAGGATAAGCATTCCAAGTAGAGGTAAGGATTCCTAAATGTATTCATAGTAATTAATTAATTAATTCCTTTCAAGACCCTACTTACTCTTATTATGTGACTTATGGTAAAAGACAGAGCTTATTATGTGACTTATGGTAAAAGACAGAGCTTATTATGTGACTTATGGTAAAAGACAGAGCTTATTATGTGACTTATGGTAAAAGACAGAGTAGCCGACTTCACACCAATACGTTTTTAAATCATTTTAACCCGGTTTTAGTTATAGATTTATCACAAACACCCTGTATACAAATTATCTTTAAACGAATAATACAATGGTTTTATAAAAGGAATTCAGCTAAACTTGTTTAAGAATAGCATTTCACTTTTCTATTAAAGATATAAGTCTGTATTTTTCCTTACAGGACTTAAAAGACATTTCTAAGTTTGCCAATACATAAGTCAAGGCTATAAATGTCAAGTGTCCACACGCAACTTGATGACATACTTTTACTTTCATTTTCGTATCATTTTTATATCAGGTTTTTTAGTGCAGTTTTTTTGGCTAATTTATTTATAAGGTTGTTTTGATCGTTTATTTTTTAAGGATCATTCGTGATTTGTTTTTAATTATTCACTTGATTTATCTGGAGTTGCCAATTTTTGTTTAGTGTGTTCCGGAAAAACCGAGTAATTCTTTTTAATGGCCAAAAAATCTAAAAGAAGTACGCAACAATTTGCTCCGATCTCGATGTCGATCCGTTGATCTATCGAAATCGACCGACCGGTTTTGGGCTATCTCGGAGCACACGAGAGCGGGAAATGGAATACGAGAAACTTGATCGGAGCAGATCTGACCACGCAAATGGAACATAAAATGTTGATCAGAGCAATCTAGAGCGCGCGAGAGCAGTCAAATGGAAAACGCTATCAGACTTTAGTTTTCCCTTCCAAAAAACACGTTATTACGTTGTCATGGGCACCCGCGGGCATTTTTCAAAGGGGGGGGGGGGCTTCATACCTTTATTAGTTCATTAATAGCACGGCAAAGGGTAGGGCATTTGCCCCGTACGCCCCCGAGATGTCAATTAAATGTGGAAGTATTAATGGCATTAACTATACTATTAGGTAAGCTCAATTGTTCTAAATGTCGGGGGTCGGACATTCGGAAAATCCCGGTCAAGTTAGAGAAAATAAGAAGATTTTAGAAATCTCAAGGTAGCTCTAATTTCAGAGATTTTTAGTGGTGTGTAAATCGTAACATTTTGTGTTTAGTTTTGAGGGGGGGGGGGGGGTGAAAAACATAAAACTACAGGGGGTACAAAATGGACCAAAACAATCACACTGCGCCTATAGGGCCCTTAAGTAGTATAAACGCGTTTCTTGCTTGAAATCGCAAAATTTAAAATCCTAAAACCCTCAAAACCGGAAATCAGCATTATCCTTAAAGCTAACTAAGCCTAGGGGCCCGGAACTTGGACAAAAGGTAGGGGCCCAACACGAGGCTAGGGAGAGATCACCTAGGGCCCTAATAAGGTTTAAGAATAAGGGCCCGGAGCTTTTCCAAAACGTAAGGGCCCCAAACGAGGCTAGTGATAGATTACCAAGGGCCCCTAATAATGCTTAAGCATAGTGGCCCGGGTGGTAGGTAATCTGCCACTACAACAGGAACAATCATAGTTAAATATCCCAAAATCAGATTTGGGATTTACGAAATTACCTACAGATTCAAAATCCCGTATACACAAATTTCGTAACTATTCGACCCAACCCCCAAAAGTCGGCTTCTCTCTGAACACTGTTCCGATGCAAAGAACGAGAGACAGATAAACATTCAGTTGTGGAAAAGTCAGTCTAGCTAGCTTCGGAAAAGAGCTGGTGCCAAAAAATCGCTTCTTCCAGGGTGGTCACAATATTCTCAGATACAAATCATTTTAAATAATTTTCCCTGATCATTTTAAATAATTTCCCCTGATCATTTTAAATAATTTTCCCTGATCATTTTATATAATTTTCCCTGATCATTTTAAATAATTTTCCCTGATCATTTTAAATAATTTTCCCTGATCATTTTAAATAATTTTCCCTGATCATTTTATATAATTTTCCCTGATCATTTTAAATAATTTTCCCTGATCATTTTAAATAATTTTCCCTGATCATTTTAAATAATTTTCCTTGACTTTTTAAGGCCAAAATTAGACAATTTTTAACAAATTACAAGTTAATAAATTTAATAAAGTTATATTTCAGTACAAGAGTTATTTCAACGTCAAAAAACCTTTCAAGGGTCTGAATAATAATATATAGCAGATTTTGCCATAGATCTAGACGAAAATTACCTTAAAAAGTGACAAGACTAAATTGAATTCGCTGACTTTTTACAAATTCTTAAAATTCCCTGACCTTTTAGGTCCATTTTTAAATTCCCTGATTTCCCTGAGGTGTGGCTTAGTGTTCGGCAGTCGATTAATTTTTATCCATGAATAAAATAAGCTCGGCGATATTTAAATAATATTTATTTAAATAACCAATAGTTGAATAAAAATTGTAAAATGTTTAAATAATCGAAAGTGAATAAGCCTATTATTTAAATAAAACAAACAATTATTTAAATAAATACCACATTTATTCAAATAAATGCTTGGTTGCGTAAAAAACATAATTAAATAAGCTAAAATGATATTCTCTTTACCAACGTTTTTTAAATAAATCGGAAAATTTGTGGATTATGAATAAACAATTCCGAGCACTAGTGTGGCTACCCTACCTTCTTCCATGCTTTGGCTTAAGTTGCGCTACTTTAGGCCTAACAGGGTAGATTATTTGTTATTATTGCGAGTTTTTTAAATTATTTTGCGCTAATAAATTATTAAATACTATTAAAAATTAATATGTATTTTTGTAATTTTCTAAATTCCATTTTGAATCCATCGCGCGTAGAGACCAGTTACTCGAGCAGGAAGTTCTAAAAATAGTTCAGTCAAGAGACCGAGCAGCCCGGCGAGTTTCGTTTCGCACTCGGCGGAGGGTCGCGGCTTCGTCGGCGGCGCCAGTGCGCGATCAGCCGACGTCGAGTTCTTCTCGCTGTTGCCATCTTCCTCCGTGTCTCCCGCTCCGACCTCCTCCGCAACATCCCGATCTCCGATTCTTCGCCTTCCGACGACGACGACGACGCCTGGCGGCGGAGAATCGAACAAAGAATTAACGCTACCTCCCGCCGGCCCCGCCAGGGGGAAGGAATTATTCCTATCCGTTCCCGGAAAAGGTCTCCCCGTCGTTCGGAAGACGCCGACAGGAAGTCCCGCGAGAAATAGGAGCCAGACACCCGCTTCCCTCGCTAGACGGCGCTGAGATACAACGACGCGACGAAATCAAGATTTCCCTTCTATCCTTTTCTTTATGGTACCTTTCTTATTTTTGCGTTCCATTTTTTTAGATAAAATCTGATATGAAGTTTGAGGGGTGTGAAAGTTTGGCCAGATTTTCGACGGAGATAAAATTATTTATCTCTCAGACGTGTGGTAGGTTTAAAAAAAAAATGGCTAGACATACCTCCAAAAATATAATGTCTGACCCACACCATAGACAGTATATATCCCTAAGGCCCACACCAAGACCGACAATAAGCTAAAGTTTTGAAATCAAATAAAATTTGTCGAATTTAGTCTTTGCAAAAGTAAATGAACCGAAGTTATCAGACTGCTATCAGTGGCGTAATGACAACGATTGCCCCCCCCCCCCGTAGGATATCAAAAGGGCCCTTTATAAAAAAAAATTTGTTGGTTATCAAGCATTAGTACAATTTTCGTAGCAAAAATTAATTCTTAAGATGAAAGGGCCCCCTATTTTGTGAAAATGTCATGGCCCTCCGCGGTTGCGGGCTCTGCGGGTCCCTAGCTACGCCACTGACTTCTATATTCCCCATGTTGGAGGCGTTTTCCTTCTGAAGTTACAGATTTACCTCGAATTTGTAATTTTGCGCTCTCCCAGGCCGGAAAAAACTTTTTTGTTTTCATGAAACCATTTTTTATACACTGAAATAGCTATACCCACAATTTCCAAGTGCAATTTATCGCGGGGATGGAAATTAGATTTTATTTGACTCGACTACATAGGCTTAATACTAAATTTCAAACTAATTAAAAAAGAATTCGACTAGTAGTCGTCATGATGGCCTGCAACATTTTTTTCGAGGATATTAGGCGATTAGTAAGCATGGACCACACACCAGTATTGTAGCATTGTCCAATCATTTTATTTTGTTTCTTCGTGTATACTGGTTTACCACAAATCACAACATAGAGTTTTAATAATTGTAATTACTAAATATTAGTTCGTGGTGTAAATTAACTGCCTTGTGACCGTGGCAGGTCTATATTTGAAGCTTTGTTTATCCGTCCAGAGCAACTTCGTTTCTTCTTGCAATTCTTACGCATTAATATTTGCGTTATAGAGTGAAAATTTAATTATATATTCAATATGGCAATAAAATACTGTACCGTACGTTTGAATACCACTGTTTTTATATTTATCCATAAAATGTAAACGAACAATATAAATGTTTGGAATTTTAACCAGTTTTTAATGCTTTTGTAATTTTGAGAAAAATTGTATTGTGCTTTCCCTGTGATATAATAAATAATTGATATTTAAATATAAGTATTTTGGAATGCGTAGAAGTGCAAAATTCAAATTTACAGCTAAAATTTGTCCTTCAGTCACGTTTAATAGTTTTTTCAGTTTGAATTTACCGGGATCCGTGAAATCATTCAAACGCAGCCGGACTCGCGAATCGATCCGTTTTCCTTTTAGCGAATCTGCCTCCATCTATGTGGAAAGCTCGACAATATCGCAGCCATTTTCGGGTAAATCACATGATTAGGGTGATATTTCAGGAGCGCCGGTGGTTAAGTAATTTTCCAAGATGTTTTCTTCAAGTTTTAAAGGAGTCTGCCTATTAGGTATTATTTTAAATATATTTTATTTACAGATTTTATTCTTATTTTCATTTACAATCTCAAGCGTTTTGTTTTATGACCCACACAAGGCTTGGGAGAAGGCCTAGGCCTAATAGGGGGAGTTGGGAAGGATGTATTAATATTTGTTTTATTATAATATTCTAGTATTCCTATGTGTTGTGAGAGGAGATGATAGTTTCCATGTTCCATACGCGCCTGAGGGTATAAAATTCAACTTGATTGAGCCTTTGAAATCAAATGAAGCCGCTAATGCTCTGAGTGGAATGTTGGCCTTTACTGTATCTAGCAGTGTTAAATGGCAAAGTCTAGCACCCGTAAATCCATTCCAATCTCCAGAAGCGATATTCGTGTTTGATATAATGGGTGTTACAAAGAATCTTGATTTCAATACTGGAGGAACGGTTTTTCCCTTAGAAAATGTAAATAAAAACAAATATATTTACAACTATCTCCGTTTTAATCTAATATATTTGCTTTAGCTGGGCAACTTAGATAGCCAGTTTGATCTCTTAGCATTCCGAACTGCCCAAAGATACGAAGATTCAAAAAGAAAGCCGGTTATTTTGAAATTGGATGCTTCAGATGATGTAAGTAACATTTTTGGTGGTGTTATAACAAAATGCTGATATTGTTGTTTCTTTGGTCTAGTTGTACGCTCCCAAATCCGAAGAAAGGGTAGTAATGAAGAGTGTGCCAGCCGATCGTGAAAGTCGTTTAAATTTAGCGGTCAATGATGACGAACTAAGCCAAACTATTCAAGATGGAACTTACAACATAACTCAGAAAGAGGATGCTGATTTTTTAACCGAGATTGAAACCGTTAAATTGCTACTCAATGCTGTATGTATTTTAAATTTAAAAATATTTTTCTTCATACGCTATATTGAAACGAGAACGTATTATTTATATTTTTAGCATAAAAAAATTAATTCATGATTAAATTAAAATTTTGTTTAATTTTAGATTAAACAAAACAAAGCAACGCTGTTTGATGGAGTTCCTGATATTTATTGGATTCAGTTGCGAGCATTGCAGTCCATTGTGACTCAGTACGGAAGTGATTCGTTTCAAGCCAAAGAAGCAACCCGACTAACGCAACAAATTATATCGGAGGTAAATAAGAGTACATTTGTTTAAATATATTATTATATTATATTCTTTTAATTTATTTATAAATAGTGTTTAAATCATATATTATTAATTTTGTTTCCAGGCGATTAACGTTATGAATGAGGCTTACAACAAACAAGCAGTTGTAGCTGTTTTCAGTCAGATGGCGCCACCAGCGTCGTTAGTGAGAAAAACCCGCGATCTTTTGGAAGATGTTGCCGCCACCACCGAGGTAAGTTGAAAGTGCATTCTAATTTTTAGAAAAGTAAGAGGTCAATGGAAAGAATAACTGTGTAAAACTGCACAGAATTAGTTAAAGCATAAGTGTGTGATACCTTTATTATTAACTTATGGTTAAAGTAGAAATTTGTAATATATTTCTTACAAGAGCAGAAATTAAACATAGGCTTAAGGTAGTTTTAAATGGAGATGATTTACCTACCAAATGGGGGCTTAAATAAAACCTTTTCAAGGAAATTGCCAAGAAGTATGGTAATATTTTCGAAAGCCAGGACCTGAAAGTTACTGTTTATATAGTAGTTGTTAAAATAATGGAAACTGTTCACCTGTAAACAGAACATTGTGTTTTTGCTAAGCCTTAATATGTCAAAAAAAAGCTACCTGGTTATAAGAAAAAACTTGTTTGCTTACTGAACAGGTGAAAAGTTTCCATTATTTCCACAAGCACTATATAAACAGTAACTTGCAGGTCCTGGATCTTGGAAACATTACTTCTTGGTAATTTCCTTAAATGTGTTTCATTGAAGCGGGTATTGTGGGACTAAATATGGAATTATCGAATCTTTTCCTACACCTACAAATGTAAAATGTTAAAATTACATGTAATAGAGATATTTACTAATTTTTAAACCATATTCCTCTGTAATAGTTTTAGACAATCGTTTTATAAAATGTATTTCATCTCTGAAACTTATTTGGAGAAATTAGTGTTAGTCTAGAAGGTATACATGGTTCAAGTTATTATCATTAGCTTCATGGATAGTTCTGGTAAAAGATATACTACAAAATGAAGCGTAGCTAAGTGAAATTATTTTTTCTATAGTTCTTACTATTAGCTTGTTTATACTTTGTTAGAATCTTTATTAATGATGTAACGGGTGAATTTATTTTGAGCGTTACAATGGCTAAATAATTTTTGTATTTGATGGGGGTTTTCTAATGATTTCTAATTTCCTGGGACCTGGCGTATGTCTTTAATACCACTAGTGTTTTGACTTTATCAACTCATTTTTTAGGAAGTTTAAATTAAAAAAAGGGTTTCCATTATTGCAATTGCTGTCCATTTAGAAAATTACTCTTTTATAGAATCTGACGGGAGGGAAGAGACCTTATTACTCTTTAGAAAACAAATTTTTCCCTTAATTTTATGGGCTTCGAAACAGATAGTCGCAATTCATACAAATGGATGGCGATTGAATATTTGTCAGACCCCCCTATATAGAGTGACAAGGTAACCTTTTTTTGACAACAACGAGAAAAAGCTTTCACGGTAAATTAAAATCTTTTATCAGTATCTTCTAAGCGCGTCTGGCAGTCTTTTGAAACGTATGACTGAAATAATTTGTATTTTTATGATTAAAAACTCGAAAAAAAATCAATAAATTGTAAGAAAATAGTATCAGGTAAATCATGCCAAGGTTAATAAAATTGAAATGTCTCATTTTGTTAACTCGCTTTATACTTTACTATTGAGTCTAGAACGCAGTTTTTAACTCTAAAGAAATTTTATTGAGTTTTATAGTCATTAACTAAAAACATAAGTATTTAAGTTAATGACCATTTGTTTCTTAATTGAACTATCTGAAATCTTATTTATTCTAACTTCACATATTTAGGATTAGTAGGCTTATCTATCAGCATTATAGGTAGAGCATAGCGCCAAACCAATTTTCAACGGCGGCGGCGGGAACGATAATTAGTTCGGCGGCGACGTGGCGCGCCGATTTTCAGAAAATAATCGGCGGCGTTGAAAAAAATCGGCGGCGGCGGCACCTAAGGGGAAAAAATGCCCCCCCCCCTCAGAAATAGCGCCAGCCTTTTAATAGACCGCTAGAACTTAAATTGTTAAACACATTTAAAAAAATACATGTTTAATAGAATGTTTTTTATTAAAATAGGAACCACTTGTTTCCAAAACAAAGAAGAGGTAACTTTGGTTACATACTATCAGATGTAACTTATTTAATCATAAGTGTGCCTGAAATAATTTTTTCATAATGATACCTTGTTGCAAGGATATGACGTTATTGACGTCACTTCCCAGTCGATGACGGTTTTATCGTCATCAAAACTAGTTCTCGCGTAGGGGGGGAAGGAAGTTAAAACCAGTTTTACGCGACGTTAGTGCTGTATTTTCTTTGGTGGCTGTGAAACAAGGTCTCATCAAGGACAGTAGATACAGGGACGAGAAAGCAGGGGGAAAATTTGAATATAAACGTCTTCATATTCACGGGGAGTTAGATGTAAACAAACCGCGGTCATTGTTAAGACATGGTTCACCATGGACAGTATTATTGTAGTTAGTTTTTACCATTTTGATGTTAAATTAAAAATAAAACTACGAGCGTAAATAAAAAATGCCCATTTGTTTTGAACACTTAAGCCTCGTCAAGAACCGCTAAAATTAGGTGACCGCCATTTTTTTTATTTACAACTAACTCTCCTTGCGTTTAGGTCGTTTTAGGTGATATATTCCAACAGAGGCCGCCAATACACTTTCTCGTCCCTGTATCTACTGTCCTTGGTCTCATTTAAATTTTTAATACAGATATGTTAAACAGAGGCACACTTTGTCACTTATGAGTAACTATGTCACATATGATACTATTAAACTAAAACATTTACGCTAGTAATAACATTACTGTACTAATTTACTACCATTTCACTAGTATTATTATCTATACACTCTTTTTAGAAACTTTTGCTGGGCGCCGCCATTATCGTACAGACAACCAACGAGCCAGCCCTCTACCGCATAAATTTCATCCCCCGAAATCCGGTTTTTCCCCGCGCATTTAAGTCTATTATCACAAATTATTTTATCTTTGTATCAAAGGAATTTTTAAAATGTAATAGAATAGTTATTGCTGAATGCAGCCAATGCAGCTGATACGTTTCTGTACTTATTACAAAATACGAGGCGAGGCAACTCCAAAGCCGTTTTCGTTTCTATCTGCTGCAGAAAATCTTGGTGCGCGCGGTGCAGTGGTGCCAGATCTTTTGGAAATTATTAATTATTTTTAATTTTATAACGCTAGTACGGTGCACCCAACAGCCTAGGAATCGTAGTACTACCAAAAGAAAAATCTATGTAGTTTAGATCTCAAAACGTAATTATTATACTTTAATAATGGAAATTAATTCGGCGGCGAAATGAAAACGTTTCGGCGGCGGCGTTTCGGCGTTATCTAAATAATCGGCGGTGCTATCCTCTAATTATAGGTCCTAACCATTGAGTTGGGAATAAATAGTGGTACAAGTAAGCCTGGCTGGTGCGGGACCAATTTCAATAAGGAGACTTTATCAACCTTATTGTTCTACCGTGGCGGCATCTGTCTCTAGTGGTGGAAACTATATTGAAATTGAATTTTTTCGCGAATCTGATGCGAAATTGAAATGTATGATTTCTCGTAACAAACAAACCTTTGAAGTTGTTTAAAAATAATTTTATTCTGTCAACACGATCCTTTTTAACTCAAGTTACGGTGAGTTAGCTAGTAATTATTTATTTTTAGCCATATAACTTTACAAAATATAGATGGCGCTACCGCCTAATTATAAAAATGAATTTCGTACAGTCTTATCAGAACAGGTCCCGCGTAACCATGGTAACCGAAATCGTAATTGTAATTCTAGCAGTATTATTCCCAATTCAATGGTCCTAACATGCGGTCATTGGTGCTACCATAAGTCAATAGGATCGTTTCATAAGTTTGTCACTTTGTGGAATATTTTACTGAGAGCTAGTAACGGAGTGACGTCATCACAATAAGAAAACCTCCTCCTAGAGAGGCGCTGTCAAAGGCTACGCGTGACGCGGGAGCAAGCGGACGCAAAACCGCGACGAAGATCGTAATGCAGTCTGTCTTGTGAATAACTCTCAGTAAAACAGCATTTGAATATTAGGAAGGGTCACACTTATGTAATAATATTATACACTTATGGTGCTACAGATTATTCGTAGAAAAATTAGTATTGAGAGATAATGCTGGCTACCTACGCTCGAATTACAAAGACAAAATGTTCAGAGAGCTAAAACATTTAGCAGTTTTGCCACAGTACCTGGAAAAACTAATTCTTTGAAAGTCAGGGAATTTAAAAAATTAGTATAAAATTTAGGGAATTTAATTTTGTTGTAAATAGAAACCTTTACTAAAATATAGTTTAAAAAATGCCAAATTTTGGCATGAATTAATTCAGGTAAATTTCCCGGGGAAAGCCTGGAAAAATAAATTTGAATAAACTGTGGTCTTAGGATTTTAATGAACATTTCGTACCAAAGAATATTTATCTTTCAACGCAATTAAGTACCAGAGCTTGTTTGGCAAGTCCCTAATGTCTAATCAGGCCTGTGCATAATATGCCCTTATTGTTTTAACAAACTCTTTGTAAATGGGTTAACAAGAGCTCGCTGAATTTTCAACGCTACTCGCGCCATAATGTTCCCTAATACGTATAAAAGAAAGAGACTTCCTTCCCCCAACTGCTTTTATCCTAACTCAATCTGGAAAGTTCGCCCCCTAGCGGGAGACGAGTGCATTTTTGCTCTAAATTGATGGGAGTAAAGTGGGGATAACGCGCGGAGGAGAGCTTGCGTCATTAGTCCCCAATTTGGCATTATCGAGAGCGCATAGACTGTGCACAGCGCGAGGGAGATGTTTACCCACTTACGGGAAAGATGGCTATCCATCATTTTGCCTTTACGAGCTGTCCCTTCAACATTGTACAGAGGATAACCCTTTTATCGTGATACGCCATATTAAGCCCGGATAGGCCATCTATAACGCGTGTCTCCCTATTTACAACCGGGACGTTTTTACGCATTCTTACGTGTGCTGAGAGAAAATCATGGATTGGATGTAATCTATCTGTATTAATTCGTGCTTTTTCTGAGCGAGAGCAACTAGTCCCTCTAAGGAGTTTTTGGTCCATAGCTATCTACCTGAGAGCGAAAGTATAGCAAGTCGATATACGTGACCAAAAATTTATTTTTTTACTCTTTGGGAAAATGACTTTGTTGAGACGATACGCGGACATTCAAAGAAATCGCGTACCCTTTCCAAGAAATGCGAAATCCGGCCTGGATTTCTTCAAAATCTCAAAATCAGCCAAGAAATCCAGAAATCCAACGAGAAATCGAGAAATACCAAATTCGGTCGAGAAATACCGAAATCCGACGATAAATCCCGTAATCCGACGGCAAATCTCGGAAACCCGACGGCAAATCTCGGAAACCCGACGGCAAATCTCGGAAACCCGACGGCAAATCTCGGAAACCCGACGGCAAATCTCGGAAACCCGACGGCAAATCTCGGAAACCCGACGGCAAATCTCGGAAACCCGACGGCAAATCTCGGAAACCCGACGGCAAATCTCGGAAACCCGACGGCAAATCTCGGAAACCCGACGGCAAATCTCGGAAACCCGACGGCAAATCTCGGAAACCCGACGGCAAATCTCGGAAACCCGACGGCAAATCCCGTAAGCCGGCGTCAAATCTCGGTAACCCGGCGGCAAATCTCGGTAACCCGGCGGCAAATCTCGGTAACCCGGCGTCAAATCTCGGTAACCCGGCGTCAAATCTCGGTAACCCGGCGGCAAATCTCGGTAACCCGGCGTCAAATCTCGGTAACCCGGCGGCAAATCTCGGTAACCCGGCGTCAAATCTCGGTAACCCGGCGTCAAATCTCGGTAACCCGGCGGCAAATCTCGGTAACCCGGCGGCAAATCTCGGTAACCCGGCGTCAAATCTCGGTAACCCGGCGTCAAATCTCGGTAACCCGGCGGCAAATCTCGGTAACCCGGCGGCAAATCTCGGAAACCCGACGGCAAATCTCGGAAACCCGACGGCAAATCTCGGAAACCCGACGGCAAATCTCGGAAACCCGACGGCAAATCTCGGAAACCCGACGGCAAATCTCGGAAACCCGACGGCAAATCCCGTAAGCCGGCATCAAATCTCGGTAACCCGGCGGCAAATCTCGGTAACCCGGCGTCAAATCTCGGTAACCCGGCGTCAAATCTCGGTAACCCGGCGGCAAATCTCGGTAACCCGGCGGCAAATCTCGGTAACCCGGCGGCAAATCGTGAAATCCGTGGGGATTTTAAACATCGCTAAAATTCGTCTCTACGGAGTCATTCCCCCGAAGTAGTAATAAATGGTGTGACGAAGAACGTATTTGGGTTAACAGAGAATATGTGACGGCAACTATTCGAGACCGAAAACTATCGCTACGCCCCCTTTGGTTCGAAATTGAAACCAAGATAGGTAGCGGCTAAAGCAGACGCTGTTAGTTTTTCCCCAACGTTATTTGACTTTATAAATAATGATACTTGCATTTTAATAATTTTTACATCGTATACAGGGTCACGGTACCTGGAAAACCTGGAATTGCTGGAAAATAAGTTCTTTTTATAAAATAACCTTGGCCATCTTGTTGAAATGTTGCCTCCCCGCTTCAGCTGTGGATCCGTTTTATCTCCCACTAAAGAGCTTATGAACTCATTCTTAGGCATTAGCTGAACTATTCCAGGGCAACATTTCAACAAGTTGGGCAAGCGTAAAGACATTTTATAAAATCAACTATTCAGGGAATATGAATATAAAAATCAGGGAAAAGTCAGGGAATTTAAATTTGGTTGCAAATAGGAAACGTTTACTAAAATATTGGTAAAAAAATTCAAAATAGTGGCACAAAATAAGTCAGGGAAAACCTGGAAAAGTCAGGGAATTTGATTGTGAAAAAACTGGCAACCCTGGTATATTTTTATAAGTTTATTAAGAAGAAAATTCTTATGACTTTTTAATTGGTTTGTAGCAGACGCTAGATCATAGGCGCTACCTCGGAGTAGATAGTGCTTTACGCCACCTATTATGTATAAACACATAGGCACGCGTAAGCCTTTTTTAGGTTCATTTAAATCTGAGCAAACGTCTATCAGTAAAGTGTTATCGAATTATTGATTATAATGAAAAGAGTCGTTAAGCGGCGCTAAACGTATTGACGAATAACCCGACCAATTTAACATAATTACTCTCTCAATTAAAGGCTGTGTTGATTAATCAGCACTTATTTACCTGGATTTCTATTTGGTCTAGGCTCGGCGCGGCGGAGGAGGCGAAGAGAGAATTTTGCGTCATTAGCTTCGTCGCTTTTATTGGTAACGCCTGTACCTTCTCCCGCCTCTTTTCCTCGTTAAAGGGAGTGATGAATAGGGGCGCCATCTATAGGGATACTTAGCGAATCTGTTGGGAGAACTCTTATTCCCTTTATCCGGCCGGGGATGGCGAACCCCTCTGGAGAATTTGTTAGTGCAGGGGGCCCTAACTCCCCTACTCTTGATCAGGTATAAAAAGGAAGGGGTTGTTGAGTTCGTGTATGGTTCGGACACTTCGACTAATTGAATCATATATATCTGGCCACTCCGTAAGTTTCCCGCCGCCGGTAGAGGCGCTGTCACCCCTAGCGGACGCTTTCTGTACGCACTTTCATCTAGTTGAGTTTTTTTTCTCTTTCCGTCGCCCAAGAGATTACGCGTGATACTCGGCGGTAGAAAATGAGAATGGCGAGCGCCATCTAATGATACCTCGAAATATCAAAAACCATTTTTATACGTCAATTTTTATAACCTTCAGCCAAAAAAAAATAAAGATTGTTTAGGTAGGTTTGTTTGAGGGGAATTGATTCTGGTCGGGCTTCTATAAAATCACTGTAGACGGTACAGCCCCCATTGCGAGCATGCTGGCAATATTTTATATTAATTAAATTTAATTGGTTTATTAATAAAATAAAAATGATTTTGTTTTATTTATGGTGCCCATATTTGCTTTGTGTTGGAAGTAATTTTTAAATTTTAAATCGATGATTTTATTTAAAAAAGACTTGATTTAAATCATTGATTTTATTTTAAAAAAGACTTGATTTAAATCAATGATTTTATTTAAAAAATTGGATTTAAATCAGTTTTTATTTTTTTTAAAAGACTTGATTTAAATCAATAATTTTATTTAAAAAAGACTTGATTTAAATCAATAATTTTATTTAAAAAAGACTTGATTTAAATCAATAATTTTATTTAAAAAAGACTTGATTTAAATCAATGATTTTATTTAAAAAAGACTATTTAAATCAATGATTTTATTTTAAAAAAAGACTTGATTTAAATCAATGATTTTATTTAAAAGGACTTTATTTAAATCAATGATTTTATTTTAAAAAATTATTAGATTTAAATCAATGATTTTATTTTAAAAAATTATTAGATTTAAATCAATGATTTTATTTTAAAAAGTATTAGATTTAAATCAATGATTTTATTTTAAAAATTATTAGATTTAAATCAATGATTTTATTTTAAAAAATTATTAGATTTAAATCAATGATTTTATTTTAAAAAATTATTAGATTTAAATCAATGATTTTATTTTAAAAAATTATTAGATTTAAATCAATGATTTTATTTTAAAAAATTATTAGATTTAAATCAATGATTTTATTTTAAAAAATTATTAGATTTAAATCAATGATTTTATTTAAAAAAATTACTAGATATGAATTAATTTTAATTGTCGGTTGTATGTAGAACTCTATTTGAAGGGCCTATTGCAAAGCCTCCCCCCTTCAAAATACTGCGCTTGTTTATTAACCTGTGACCACTATTTACAGATACCTGGCAGAGATGATGCAAAAATTCTGAGACTCGCCTACGTATTCGACAAGAACTTCGCCATTGCATTCGCGACCATCGCCTTCACCAGTATCATCCTTATTTTGGCTATTTTGGGGATCAGCGTCGCCATGTGGTTCATGGATCCTGGAAGGGACTCTATCATCTACAGAATGACCAGCACCAGAATGAAGAAGGACTAATTAACGTTACGATTTAAAATGTAAAGAGAGCGACTCGAGGTGAACTTTTTCATTTGCAAATACATTCCCGCGTACAAGCGCCATCTATTAGGAGAAAAGATGGTAGGCGTTTTTTGTAATTTCTCAAAAAACCCTTTTCAGTCCTACCCAAAATATATAGTTAAAATATTTAATATACTAATGTAAATACGCGTAAATTAAAAGTTATATATAAGTATAAATAGTTTAAAGAATGGAATACGTTTTGAATCAATAGATGTCGCTGTAAACGTGTACCATAAATGTCGTTTTTTCGTTACGGTGACGCGTTAAAATCGAGCCTACTTAAATTAACTAGTCAAGTTTATATTTAATTTGGAAATAATTTTTTCAGTGAATAAAACATTACCAATTCTTTAAATTTAAAAGTTTTGAAACTCGAAATGAGTATTTCTAATTCCATTTAATTCCCCGGCGGCCGAGGCTTAGGGAGTTCAGATTTTAAAAAGTAATTGCATTAACTGCGAATAGAGGGCGTTTTTGAACAATAGGACCGGGGAGTATAACTTTCCCTCGACTCTATCTCCCTTATTTTTTCTTTCAGACGGTGTCGGAATATTTTCTCGATTCCTATTCAACTCAATAGATGGCGCGCGAGTGAGAGAATAGTTTTAGAAAAATCTACTCACTCTCCTCATCTTACTAATGGAATGGGGGTCTCTTCCCGCGATATGATAGGCCCGGCCGTTTTCGCGGAAGCCGGCTGGGGATCTCCGTAGAGTTCACGACCTTCTACTCGCTAAGGCCCAGCCAAATCGTTTCCTCTTTCAGGAGGGGGTAAAAAAGTCAAAAAGAGTGAGATGATCGCGCGGAAAAAGCGCCCCCTATTGTTCTTCAACGGCGGCTTTAGGAAAAATAACTTCATTGGGTGGCAGCTCTTTTTTCCCCCCGCCCGATTTCCTTTTTATTTGACGTCAGGCCTCGTTTACACTAAATTAACCCGGAGATACTCCCTTAAATTGAGTTTTATTAATGCGCCGCCAAGGCCTAATGCTTTTTATATCTAACCTTCTAACTGTTCGTACGAATTCAATAATTGACCAGATGCAGCGTTTTTCGAGCGCCTCATTCCGCCATATTCGCTAAGGAAATCTTTGAAAGCGTCATATATCGGTATCTAAAGTAACTTATCTCAAATTTTTAATTAAAGCGTGATCTATCGGTATCTAAAGTAACTTTTCTCATAGTGTAATTAAAGCGTCGTCTATCGGTATCTAAAGTCACCTATCTCAAAGTGTTATTAAAGCGTCGTCTATTGGTATCTAAAGGTACTTTTCTCATAGTGTAATTAAAGCGTCGTCTATTGGTATCTAAAGGTACTTTTCTCAAAGTGTTATTAAAGCGTCGTCTATTGGTATCTAAAGGTACTTTTCTCATAGTGTAATTAAAGCGTCGTCTATTGGTATCTAAAGGTACTTTTCTCTAAGTGTAATTAAAGCGTCGTCTATCGGTATCTAAAGTCACCTATCCCATAGTGTAATTAAAGCGTCATCTATCGGTATCTAAAGTAACTTCTCATAGTGTAATTAAAGCGTCGCCTATCGGTATCTAAAGTCACCTATCTCAAAGTGTTATTAAAGCGTCGTCTATTGGTATCTAAAGGTACTTTTCTCTAAGTGTAATTAAAGCGTCGTCTATCGGTATCTAAAGTCACCTATCTCAAAGTGTTATTAAAGCGTCGTCTATTGGTATCTAAAGGTACTTTTCTCATAGTGTAATTAAAGCGTCGTCTATTGGTATCTAAAGGTACTTTTCTCTAAGTGTAATTAAAGCGTCGTCTATCGGTATCTAAAGTCACCTATCCCATAGTGTAATTAAAGCGTCATCTATCGGTATCTAAAGTAACTTTTCTCATAGTGTAATTAAAGCGTCGTCTATCGGTATCTAAAGTCACCTATCTCAAAGTGTTATTAAAGCGTCGTCTATTGGTATCTAAAGGTACTTTTCTCTAAGTGTAATTAAAGCGTCGTCTATCGGTATCTAAAGTCACCTATCTCAAAGTGTTATTAAAGCGTCGTCTATTGGTATCTAAAGGTACTTTTCCCTAAGAGTAATTAAAGCGTCGTCTATCGGTATCTAAAGTAACTTTTCTCATAGTGTAATTAAAGCGTCGTCTATCGGTATCTAAAGTCACCTATCCCATAGTGTAATTAAAGCGTCGTCTATCGGTATCTAAAGTCACCTATCCCATAGTGTAATTAAAGCGTCGTCTATCGGTATCTAAAGTCACCTATCTCAAAGTGTAATTAAAGCGTCGTCTATCGGTATCTAAAGTCACCTATCTCAAAGTGTTATTAAAGCGTCGTCTATTGGTATCTAAAGGTACTTTTCCCTAAGAGTAATTAAAGCGTCGTCTATCGGTATCTAAAGTAACTTTTCTCATAGTGTAATTAAAGCGTCGTCTATCGGTATCCAAAGTCACCTATCCCATAGTGTAATTAAAGCGTCGTCTATAGTGTAATTAAAGCGTCGTCTATCGGTATCTAAAGTCACCTATCCCATAGTGTAATTAAAGCGTCGTCTATCGGTATCTAAAGTCACCTATCCCATAGTGTAATTAAAGCGTCGTCTATCGGTATCTAAAGTCACCTATCTCAAAGTGTAATTAAAGCGTCGTCTATCGGTATCTAAAGTAACTTTTCTCAAAGTGTAATTAAAACGTCGTCTATTGGTATCTAAAGTAACTTTTCTCAAAGTGTAATTAAAGCGTCGTCTATTGGTATCTGAAGTAATTTACCTCAAATTGTAATTAATGCGTCACCTATCGGCATCTTAAGTGCGTCATCTATCGGAAATATATCTTAGTTTTCGGGAGTAGTGGTGGCCTCGATGCCACATGCATCACCATGTCCTAAACTTTGAAAATAAAGAAAGGTCTCCTTAAAAGCTGTCATCTATCGGTAATTAAAGTACGTAACCCAAGGTAACTTTTAAAGCGTCATTTATCGGTATTTAAAATTAATTTAACCCAAGGTCTACTTAAAAGCGTCGTCTACCGGTATTTAAAGTAACTAATCCAAGGTCTACTTAAAAGCGTCATCTATCGGTAATTAAAGTACTTAAACCAAGGTCTACTTAAAAGCGTCATCTATCGGTAATTAAAGTACGTAACCCAAGGTCACTTTTAAAGCGTCATTTATCGATATTTAAATTAATTTAACCCAAGGTCAATTTAAAAGCGTCTATCTACCGGTATTTAAAGTAACTTAATCCAAGGTCTATTTAAAAGCGTCATCTATCGGAAATTAAAGTACTTAAACCAAGGTCACTTTTAAAAGCGTCATTAATTGGTATTTAAATTAATTTAACCCACCATCACTTTAAAATCGTCGTCTACAGGTAATTAATGTAACTTAACTCAAGGTCTACTTAAAATCGTGGTCTACAGGTAATTAATGTAACTTAACACAAGGTCTACTTAAAATCGTCGTCTACAGGTAATTAATGTAACTTAACGCAAGGTCTACTTAAAAGCGTCATCTATCGGCATTTTAATTAAAAATTTGCGATTGGTTAAATCAAATTTGGTGTGTGCCCAAAAATGTTCCAAATGAAAACAAGGCCTAAAGGTTAAATCTCTAAGTGGAAAAGCTTCAAATTGGGCAGAGGCTTAAGGAGTTGTAGGCCTTGGTCCCCCCGCTAGATTTTCTTTTAAAACCGTGTTATTGATATACAGCGAAGGAAGAAATTAAGAGTTCTTTAAAAGGGGCTCTTTCTTCTCGGCTCCTCCGCCAGTCACTTCCAATAATGGCAGGATCTTTTAAAAGGATGATAGTGGATTATTGCATACTCTTTCGCCGAGATAGAGATGTACCCCCTTCCTCTGGTCCTCCTTTATCCCCTACTTTATGGCCCTGGGGACTTGGCGCTGGTTGCGAAAAGCCTCCGGCTAATGAGATTGAATAACTTAAAACTTAAGCAATTTTATTCAATAATCTCTTTCAGTCCTGTACAATATACTTAATAGAAAAATACGGTGCTTAATTTTATAGAAGCGCTGTCATTAGCATTTTCGGCGCTACATTGTTTTGGGGTAAGTAATTTGTATTCTAATGCCAGAATTTACCCACATTAACTTACAGACGAAGCCAAATTCAGATTTCTACGACTCACGCGTATTTTTTTACTTTGGGAAATTATTTATGAGATGGCAGCACCGTAGAGACTGCAAAAAGAAAATTTTAGTCCTTCCTCCTTGTGTGTTTCGTTCTTGCTTTTAATATTTTTGCGTCTTTTTCTTGAATTCCCATCTAGCGCCATCTGGGTAATACATTTATTAACTTTTTTAATTACATTGAGTAGAGCCATAATTTTAAATAAATATTTATTGAACATATTTATAAATTTTTAAGTAATAAAACTAAATACATTTTATTAAGCTATTTCCACAATTAATCAAGATTGGGGATTTATAGAAAGATGATTTCTGGGTTTCAACAGTATTCCACTAGGTGGGGAAAACGTTCTTAATGTTAGTGGTTAATTAATTATCGAGCTAAAAAATAATTAGTCATTGGTTATTCAATTGTCAAAGTTTCTACAAAGAGTTATGTGACAGTCACTAGACGATTTTTATATTTGCTTCCTCCCAATTCCCCTCATGCTTGTTTCCCATAAATAATCAAATTTTATTTGTTACCAAATATTACATCTTTCGACGCGGTTGAAAAGCATACCAGCTAGGAGCAACAAACACAAGGAGAACGCAGCTAGCCTTTAAACACGCTAACCCAGTGTTGCGTACTTATTTCATTGAACGAGCCTTTACGCTGAACGTTTTACGGGCGGGGGGAAGACAATTTACGAATTTCCCCCTTCCGACGGCAGCAGGCGCTAAAGCGTCTAACCAATGAAAACTGTACGCGAGAAAGTGCATGACTTTTGACGGGTTGCGTTCTCCTTGTGTGGGGTGTTGTGTTTGTTGCTCCTAGAGTCCAGTAAATGTTATGCAAAATACGGGACAGAATATCAAGGTGCCTGTTACTCTACAAAACAACGATGTCTCAAACATTCGTGGAACATGAAAGTTCTAATAATTCGTCATTCTCCCTAATAATAATATATTTTTGGTAGAAATAAATACATTTTTTGGTAGAAATTAATACCTTTTTAGTAGCAAGAAATACATTATTAGTAGAAATAAATACCTTTTTTTGGTAGCAATAAATACATAATTGGTAGCAATAAATAAATTCTTGGTATAAATAAATACATTATTGGTAGCAATAAATACATTATTGGTAACAATAAATACATTATTGGTAGCAATAAATACATTATTGGTAGCAATAAATACATTATTGGTAGCAATAAATACATTATTTTTAGCAATAAATACATTATTGGTAGCAATAAATACATTATTGGTAGCAATAAATACATTATTGGTAGCAATAAATACATTATTGGTAGCAATAAATACAATATTGGTAGAAATGTATTAACAATTGAACTATTATTTCCCTATGTTAATGAAACAACCAAGTATGGTATATCAGTTTCCTCGTTGTAGATGGTACGGTGGGTATCCTGGCTTTGAAGCGGCTTGACCTGACTGGAGTGAAATGAAGATAAAGCGAAAGGCGAAAAAGCTACTTTGATCAAATGGAATTCGAGCTGACAGGGATATCACACACTTAGGCCAAACAGTTTTGGCTTCCACCCCTTTTATTTTGTAAAAATGGCTTGCCAAATTAGATTTATTCTGTCTCTCCCATTTAAGCGGATTCGTGATCAGTGCAGCCCCCCTCCCACCTTCGAAGTCACCCCCCCCCCAATGCTTCTTTCTTCCTTTTTATATCTAAATCCTCCCATCGCTATTTGTTAAATTCTACATCGAACTGATAGTTACACTTCTAGAACGGGTTAGAGTTCCTACTAGGCTCAGAGAATCGGGTCTAATGTTTCAACTCATGTCCGGTATTTCTATTGGCCCTTTTTACTTTAAGGTGATCTTTGAATCTTTTTTACTTAAAGGGGTTATTTTCCATTTTTACTAAAGGTGTTATTTTCCATTTTTACTTAAAGGTGTTCTTTTCCCTTTTTACTTATTGTGTTCTTTTCCCTTTTTACTTATTGTGTTCTTTTCCATTTTTACTTAAAGGTGTTCTTTTTCCTTTTTACTAAAGGTGTTTTTCCCTTTTAACTTATTTTGTTCTTTTCCATTTTTACTTAAAGGTATTCTTTTCCCTTTTTACTTATTGTGTTCTTTTCCCTTTTTACTTATTGTGTTCTTTTCCATTTTTACTTAAAGGGGTTCTTTTCCCTTTTTACTAAAGGTGTTTTTCCCTTTTAACTTATTTTGTTCTTTTCCATTTTTACTTAAAGGTATTCTTTTCCCTTTTTACTTATTGTGTTCTTTTCCATTTTTACTTAAAGGTGTTCTTTTTCCTTTTTACTTAAAGGGGTTATTTTCCATTTTTACTAAAGGTGTTATTTTCCATTTTTACTTAAAGGTGTTCTTTTTCCTTTTTACCTACAGGGGTTATTTTCCATTTTTACTAAAGGTGTTATTTTCCATTTTTACTTAAAGGTGTTCTTTTTCCTTTTTACTTAAAGGTGTTCTTTTTCCTTTTTACTTAAAGGGGTTCTTTTCCATTTTTACTTAAAGGGGTTCTTTTCCCTTTTTACTTAAAGGGTTCCTTTCCCTTTTTACTTAAAGGGGTTCTTTTCCCATTTTACTTAAAGGGATTATTTTCCATTTTTACTTAAAGGTGTTCTTTTTCCTTTTTACTTACAGGGGTTATTTTCCATTTTTACTAAAGGTGTTATTTTCCATTTTTACTTAAAGGTGTTCTTTTTCCTTTTTACTTAAAGGTGTTCTTTTTCCTTTTTACTTAAAGGGGTTCTTTTCCATTTTTACTTAAAGGGGTTCTTTTCCCTTTTTACTTAAAGGGTTCCTTTCCCTTTTTACTTAAAGGGGTTCTTTTCCCATTTTACTTAAAGGGATTATTTTCCATTTTTACTTAAAGGTGTTCTTTTTCCTTTTTACTTAAAGGTGTTCTTTTTCCTTTTTACTTAAAGGGGTTCTTTTCCATTTTTACTTAAAGGGGTTCTTTTCCCTTTTTACTTAAAGGGTTCCTTTCCCTTTTTACTTAAAGGGATTCTTTTCCCATTTTACTTAAAGGGATTATTTTCCATTTTTACTTAAAGGTGTTCTTTTCCCTTTTTACTTATTTTGTTCTTTTCCCTTTTTACTTTAAAGGTGTTATTTTCCGTTTTTATTTTAAGGGGTTATTTTCCGTTTTTACTTTAAAGGTGTTATTTTCCCTTTTTACTTAAAGTTGTTCTTTTCCCTTTTTACTTAAAGGTGTTCTTTTCCTTTTTTACTTAGTTATTCTTTTCCCTTTTTACGTAAAGGGATTCTTTTCCCTTTTTACTTAAAGGTGTTCTTTTCCTTTTTTACTTAGTTATTCTTTTCCATTTTTACTTAAAGGTGTTGTTTTCCCTTTTTACTTAATGATGTTCTTTTTTTTTCTTCTAAAGATGGTTTTTGTCTCTTTTGCATTTGTTTTCCCCCGTTTAACGTTTGATATTATACACAGTTGAGGCTGAACATCACTTAAGAGTAGTTTCAGGATGTTTAAGTGGACTTCAAGTAGTTTCAGGATGTTCAAATTGACTTCTAGTAGTATCAAGATGTTCAAATTGACTTCTAGTAGTTTCAGAATGCTCAAGTTGACTTCAAGTAGTTTCAGCATTTTCAAATTAAATTCAAGTTTCAGAATTTTCAAGTTAAATTCAAGTTTCAGAATTTTCAAGTTAAATTCAAGTTTCAGAATTTTCAAGTTAAATTCAAGTTTCAGAATTTTCAAGTTAAATTCAAGTTTCAGAATTTTCAAGTTAAATTCAAGTTTCAGAATTTTCAAGTTAAATTCAAGTTTCAGAATTTTCAAGTTAAATTCAAGTTTCAGAATTTTCAAGTTAAATTCAAGTTTCAGAATTTTCAAGTTAAATTCAAGTTTCAGAATTTTCAAGTTAAATTCAAGTTTCAGAATTTTCAAGTTAAATTCAAGTTTCAGAATTTTCAAGTTAAATTCAAGTTTCAGAATTTTCAAGTTAAATTCAAGTTTCAGAATTTTCAAGTTAAATTCAAGTATCAGAATTTTCAAGTTAAATTCAAGTTTCAGAATTTTCAAGTTAAATTCAAGTTTCAGAATTTTCAAGTTAAATTCAAGTTTCAGAATTTTCAAGTTAAATTCAAGTTTCAGAATTTTCAAGTTAAATTCAAGTTTCAGAATTTTCAAGTTAAATTCAAGTTTCAGAATTTTCAAGTTAAATTCAAGTTTCAGAATTTTCAAGTTAAATTCAAGTTTCAGAATTTTCAAGTTAAATTCAAGTTTCAGAATTTTCAAGTTAAATTCAAGTTTCAGAATTTTCAAGTTAAATTCAAGTTTCAGAATTTTCAAGTTAAATTCAAGTATCAGAATTTTCAAGTTAAATTCAAGTTTTAGGAATTTTTTTTAAAACATTAATCAAGTTGGATGTGCCTTTTTTCATTAAAATCTAAACCACGCTTTATCGCGTAATATTTTTGTTTCTATTGATACAAAACTAATTTTTATGGAGTGACCCAAATTCTCTTTTCCCCGGAAAACATCAAGTTTGTCTGCCTTTTTTCGTAGAAATCGAAACAACGCTTTATCGCGTATCATTTTGGTTTCTATTGATATAAAACCATTTTTTTGTCGGGTGATTTAAGTTTATCTCGGGAGGACCTAGTCAAGTGGTGCGAACTGATACCTCGGCGTTTGGAAAGTCGTAGCCAGTCAGACGCTGAAGGTGTCAAAGTCAATTGGTAACTGCGCCGATAAGACGGCCCTGGTTCGCCCACTCCGTATTCGCGAGCCCCCTCGCCGTGGATAGCGCGCGTGGAGGGGGAGAGCCGTTTTTGGTTTTGATCGCGGTGATACGATTATCCCCGTTCAAACCACGTTTTATTAAGGAGGAAGTGATGCCCCGGAAAAGAAGGGGCAACCCAGACGGTTCTCTCCCCGTCCCGCTCTCGAGCCTCCGTCCTCCTCATCCTGGCAGCTTCCCCGTTTCCTCCTCTCGCTCTCCATCTTCTCGCTGCATCGGCACAATTCTCTTAAATAGATTTCTACTTTGGGCGTCCGACTCGCTTACTTGTTTCTGCTTTGATTATCAATCTCGAGTCTCGCTGATTAGATTTTATCTTCCGTCTTCACCCGCTTCCCATTTAATTAGTGAAGATCACTTACCCCCAAGGCCTCCCCCCCCCGCAACAAACAAACGCCGCTGGGGGTCAGCGATAAACTTCTCTTTCTAAACAGCCAAGTAGTGGCGTTTTGATTTAGGTATTTAAGCTTCTACAGGGTGTTACAAAAGGTGGTGCAAAAATGTTAAGGAATTGTATGGGGTGAGTTGAGAAGTATGCCTGTATTTTCCCAATTTTCCTACGATGAGTTAAAAGAGCGCCAGGGAGCTTCAAAGTGTGGCATACTATCCCTTGGAACTTGGAAGTAGGCTGCAACAAGCGCAAACCCCAGCAGCGGGGAAACGCGAACATTAAGGTTTGGGTTCGTGTGATAGGTAAAATGGAATTGGTAAACAAATCGAGGTAACCAGCGTAAAAAGTTAACGTAAACAGTATTTAAAGTCCCTGCTGCTTGGTTTTGCGCTTGTTGCAGCCTACTTCCAGGGGCTAATAGGCCACACTTTGAAGCTCTCTGGCGCTCTTTTAACTCATCGTAGGAAAATTGGGAAAATACAGGCATACTTCTCAACTCACCCCATACAATTCCTTAAATTTTTGCATCACCTTTTGAAACACCCTGTATATTAAATTTATAATGTTTTTAAATTTTTTAATACAACTTTGGTGTAATGACGGATTAACTACCTCGCGGGCCCTGGGCTTTATCTATTTTAGGGACCCTAAGTTTTTGCAGGGTTGCCACTTGTAAGCCACAGGAAAGGCCTTCGAGAACGGGCCGGGGGCCTGAAATACATAGTTCCGGGCCCCAGAACGGTCCTTTTTAATGTAGAGAGCTATACGTTTTCGAGGGGAAGTGTACATAGTTTGTTAAAATCGGACTTCGCAAACTGATAGGGCCCCGGGCCCGGTAAATTTATAGTTCCACCCACCCCAGACAGACTTCTCGGGCCCCGTCCCCAGTAAAAAAACCAGTACCGAATCCCAAGTGAGCCGTTATTACTGGACATACCTAATTGTTTTCGTGGAGGAAACTTGAATCGTTTTTAATTCCAAACCGGGCCCCAGGCTGCTCGGGCCCGGGCAATTTGTAATGCCGTCGAATAAATTTTTCTATAAAATGTGGATATTTCCACTTGGGAATGTTTTTATCACCCTCACCAAATTAATTTAAAAATACATTAAACTAAATATATTTATGAATAAAAAATTACGGGTCAATAACCTTTATAATTCTACAACAATAGCTTGGTGTTTAACGCGGAAACTAAATTTGAGACGTAACATTAGGTTCGCGAGATTCCTTTTACGAGAGACCCCTTGACAGAGAGGGTTAGCTTCCCCGCTTGTCCTCTTAAATGGCCCATCTTCCCTCCTTGATGACGTAATGAAGAGAGGCGAGCTTTTTTCCTCGATTGTCCCTTTAGGAGCGCCGGGAGGGAGGTGAAGTATTTAATGGCCTGAAAGGCTCATAGATGGCGCTACGGGAGCGGATTACCGTCTTATCGCTTTTCGCCGTTCACCCATTTTATTCCAATTATTGTCATATTTTCCTTTTCGGATATTATTTGACTGTAGATCCCCGAATTTCCCCAAAAATCGTGGAATTTGAAATATGGTTAGAGCTAAGAGAGAGAGGGGGAGGGAATAGATTGGGCTTATGCAAAAACCACAAGTTGCCATTTTTTCCCCCTTCAAATCGTTTCAATAGAATATCATCGCTTTGTTGGCTCATAAAACACGTCAAAGGCCGGGATTACGGGAACATTTCATAGGAAGGGGACCACCCTCCGCTGTTTCACTATAAAAATGCCCTTATTTTTAATAGACTTAACAAGACGTCGCGTCACATTCGCGTTTATCCACTCCGAAATCATCGTCAAACCAAGTTTGATAATTTTTGACATTTTCGAGTCCTATGATAATTTTACTAAATTTTCGTCTCTTCTGGTAATTTTAAAACTGTTAATAATTGTCGGGACCGCTAGTAATTTTATATATTTTCAAATCATCAGGTAAGTACATTTTATAGTTCTAAATTTATTTAAATTTTTTTAGAGTACTAAGATAATTTGGCAAATTTTCGAGTACTACGATAATTTTGCTAATTTTAGAGTACTATGATAATTTGGCAAATTTTCGAATACTATGATAAATTGGCAAATTTTTGAATACTATGATAAATTGGCAAATTTTCGGGGTACTATGATAATTTGGCAAATTTTCGGGGTACTATGATAATTTGGCAAATTTTCGAGTACTATGATAATTTGGCAAATTTTCGGGGTACTATGATAATTTGGCAAATTTTCGAGTACTAAATTTATTTTTCAATTTTTCGAATACTAAATTTATTTTTCAATTTTTCGAATACTAAATTTATTTTTCAATTTTTCGAATACTAAATTTATTTTTCAATTTTTCGAGTACAAAATTTATTATTCAATTTTTCGAGTACAAAATTTATTTTTCAATTTTTCGAATACTAAATTTATTTTTCAATTTTTCGAATACTAAATTTATTTTTCAATTTTTCGAATACTAAATTTATTTTTCAATTTTTCGAATACTAAATTTGTTTTTAAATTTTCGGAGTACAAAATTTATTTTTCAATTTTTCGAGTACAAAATTTATTTTTCAATTTTTCGAGTACAAAATTTATTTTTCAATTTTTCGAATACTAAATTTATTTTTCAATTTTTCGAATACAAAATTTATTTTTCAATTTTTCGAATACTAAATTTATTTTTCAAATTTTCGAATACCAAATTTGTTTTTCAATTTTTCGCGTACTAAATTTATTTTTCAATTTTTCGTGTACTAAATTTGTTTTTCAATTTTTCGAGTACAAAATTTATTTTTCAATTTTTCGAGTACAAAATTTATTATTCAATTTTTCGAGTACAAAATTTATTTTTCAATTTTTCGAGTACAAAATTTATTTTTCAATTTTTTGAGTACAAAATTTATTTTTCAATTTTTCGAGTACAAAATTTATTTTTCAATTTTTCGAGTACAAAATTTATTTTTCAATTTTTCGAGTACAAAATTTATTTTTCAATTTTTCGAATACTAAATTTATTTTTCAATTTTTCGAATACTAAATTTATTTTTCAATTTTTCGAATACTAAATTTATTTTTCAATTTTTCGAATACTAAATTTATTTTTCAATTTTTCGAATACTAAATTTATTTTTCAATTTTTCGAATACAAAATTTGTTTTTCAATTTTCGGAGTACAAAATTTATTTTTCAATTTTTCGAGTACGAAATTTATTTTTCAATTTTTCGAGTACCAAATTTGTTTTTCAATTTTTCGCGTACTAAATTTATTTTTCAATTTTTCGAGTACTAAATTTGTTTTTCAATTTTTCGAGTACAAAATTTATTTTTCAATTTTTCGAGTACAAAATTTATTTTTCAATTTTTTGAGTACAAAATTTATTTTTCAATTTTTCGAGTACAAAATTTATTTTTCAATTTTTCGAGTACTAAATTTGACCAATTCTCTAGTCCTATAGTAATTTTTAAGAATTTTCAAGTTCTGTGGTAATTTTAGTAAATTTTCGAATCCTCTTGTAATTTTAGTAAATTTTCAAATCCTCTTGTAATTTTAGTAAATTTTCAAATCCTCTGGTAATTTTAGTAAATTTTCAAATCCTCTTGTAATTTTAGTAAATTTTCGATAAGTCTGGTAATTTTAGTAAATTTTCGATAAGTCTGGTAATTTTAGTAAATTTTCAAATCCTCTTGTAATTTTAGTTAATTTTCGATAAGTCTGGTAATTTAAGTAAATTTTCGATAAGTCTCGTAATTTTAGTAAATTTTCGATAAGTCTGGTAATTTTAGTAAATTTTCAAATCCTCTTGTAATTTTAGTTAATTTTCGATAAGTCTGGTAATTTTAGTAAATTTTCGATAAGTCTGGTAATTTTAGTAAATTTTCGATAAGTCTCGTAATTTTAGCAAATTTTCAAATCCTCTTGTAATTTTAGTAAATTTTCAAATCCTCTGGTAATTTTAGTAAATTTTCAAATCCTCTGGTAATCTTAGTAAATTTTCAAATCCTCTGGTAATCTTAGTAAATTTTCAAATCCTCTTCGAATCTTAGAATTTTTTCAAATTTGGTAATTTTTCGAGAAGTCTGATAATTTTCAAATCCTCTGGTAATTTTCTCAAGACATGTGATTTACAGATTTATCTGTTACGATTAGTGACCGGAATACCACGATCATAAGCTTCCCCCATCGTTAGCGTTGCGAGCGTCCTTCTAGGAAGCATTGCCAGTCAGAAGACGTTAAGGGGACTCTCGTTCGGACGGACCACATAAAGGCGATATTGGCCGTAGTAATAGGGGGCCTTGATATCCCAAAGAGATATTTTGATCCCTTAATATCTTATACGTCCCAAAATAAAGCGACGATGTATTCCCATTCTCTTAAATCACACCGAAGAGATCTTTCCAGACGGTTGCCTCCGGCGCCGCCCAAACCTGCCTCCCATCGCGTCACCTCCCCATTCCGTCGGCCACCGCCTCCGGGATAAATCTTTATTAAAAAGAACCTCGGTGTCATAATCTGAGAGTTAAAGATCAAAATTATTTTGGACGCCGGTTAGGACATGTGCTTTTATTAAATATCGTCACAGTGGTTTTCTGACAAATTACGATTAAATTGAAATATTAATTACATGTTGATTACAAAATTTTAGTAAAAATAAACATTTTTGATTGAAATAATGAGTAAATTTTAGTAAAAATAATTTTTTTTTATTGAAATAATGGCAAAATGTGTTTTTTTATTGAAATATTGAATAAATTTTAGTGAAAATAAACATTTTTGATTGAAATAATGATTAAATTTTAGTAAAAATAATTTAAAAATGTTAATTGAAATAATTATAAAATATTAAAGAAATAGAAAGTGCATGTTAATTAATTGGAATTATTAAATATTAATAGAAATAATTTAAACATGTTAATTGAAATAATTATAAAATATTAAATGAAATAGAAATGGCATGCTAATTGGAATGATTAAATATTAATTGAAATAAAAATTGAATGTTCATTGGAATATTTATTAAATATCAATTGAAATAAAAATTCAAATGTTAATTGGAATAATTATTAAATATTAATAGAAAAAGAAATTGCATGTTAATTGGAATAATTATAAAATATTAATAGAAAAAGAAATTGCATGTTAATTGGAATAATTATAAAATACTAATAGAAAAAGAAATTGCATGTTAATTGGAATAATTATAAAATATTAATAGAAAAAGAAATTGCATGTTAATTGGAATAATTATAAAATAGTAATAGAAAAAGAAATTGCATGTTAATTGGAATAATTATAAAATACTAATAGAAAAAGAAATTGCATGTTAATTGGAATAATTATAAAATACTAATAGAAAAAGAAATTGCATGTTAATTGAAATAATTATGGTTTAAAAAAACTTTAATTCCAAAATTGTTTTGAACGGGAGTTAGAACACGTGTTCAATTAAAAATAATACCAGTATAGTGTTTTTTGAAATAATTACAAATTTCAATTAACAGATAGCAATTTATCTTTTCTTTAATATTTAAACAACCTTAAAATTAAATTAATTTTTTTATTTAACGTGAATAGCAATAGTAAATAAATAAATACTTACTGTTGACTCGCGTGGCATGAAGGGCTTGCCACCACCCTCCTACGCATTGTAAGCCGGCCACCTTAATTAATCGCAATAAAAGTCACTAGATGACTTAGGCCTAGGGTGGTGACTTGGGTATTAGCCTAGCTGATTATTTTTATTATTATTATTATTATTATTATGTTCCCGACAACGTCACGATATTTACATCAAAGTTTAAAAAGTTTTTATTAAAATATACAATTATACATGTTTATCGTCTTGGCTTTAAAAAATTTAAATATTTCCAATCAGTAGAGGTCAGTAACGGTTAATCATTATCCATGTTTAAATGGATTTTTTTCGGGGAAAAAATGTAAACAAAGAAATTTACCGGTTAATATTTCGGAAAATGATTAAAAAACAGGTATTATTCGGAAAATTTCAGCTTTTTATCGAAAAAAAACGTCGTTTTTCCGATTAATTTTACAAATTTATCAAACAATTAATCGGATAATACAGAAATATAAATTACTTGATCAAAACGTTTTACGAATAATTTTGAGGGCTTTATCTATTGAATAAAAGTTAACCATCCCCGACCTCTACCAATCAGTCTGGTATCTCATTTAAGAACAAATAAATACATAATAATTCTCAAATAAGAACAATTTTTAAAATAACTAAAAAAATGTTATTTAGGCGTCTATAAAAATGTATATTTTCTGAAATATATATATATATATATCTAATTCAATATAATAGCGAATGAATATTTATTTAACGAAACCATAGTCATTCTCAAGGTGTATAAATACCGGAGAGACCTTCCCAAATAAAGTTAAAGTTTCTTATCTTTCAATATATTTAACCCGAAATCCGGTTGCGGCTCCGAACCTCCCCAAAAGGGAGTAGAGAAGATAGTAGTAAAGAAATAAGATAGTATTTCACTGTGATTGAAAGACAGAAACTCGCAAACATTCTAATACGTTCGAGAATTGGAAATTGTTGGAAATCCCTCGGATCGCCCTCCTCGGAAACTGCGAGCTGTAAATCTACTTTATCAGGTTTTTATTCGCGTAGCTTACCGCTTACATATATAGATATAGTGAACTCTAACTTTTACAAATTTCATTTCACATATTCCCTTTTGTAAAAGGGAATATATAAGGTCCTTTTATCTCCAAGAATAATATATTGGCTCTGAATTTTTCATCGCTTTTTTCAGGGGCTTTTTTACTGGGGGGTAAAGTCAACTTATCTATGTATTGGAATTGAAACTAGTACAGTATTTATTCTCTAGTGCGAAGTGTCCGTGGTGAAGACTGTGGTTTTGAGCCTCGAATTGTCTCGGGTTTTGGTCGGTCCCCCTCGGGTTTGCATTGGCACGTGCCTTGAAGGAGTTTCCAATTGAATTAAGGAGGGTAATAGGATCCATTCTGAATAATAAAAACTACGGTGTTACCCTTGTTTTTTAGCCCCCACCCGTCTTTGTTTCTTTAGATATAAACACTATGAAGAGACATCTAGTTAGTGGTTTTTGTTGATTTAAAATTAGCTTTTTTTTAAAGTAGATCGATTTTAAATGTTTTGTGGTTTTTAGTTTTAGCACGGAAACAAACAATTAGAGCGTAACCATTAGAGGTAAGAATTTAATGCTTTTATTTCTACGAGATGGCGCCAAACCTTTTGACAGGAAAGGAATACATATTTGGTGATTAATTACAGAAATTACTTCAACGCTATTTTAAGTGATGTTTTATTTAAAACTGTCCATAAACCAAGAATGTATTTATTTATATGAATATGTCGAGACTATCGACGAACACGTTGAGGCCCTACCCCGTCACGATAAGGGGGGGGGGGGGAAAGGAGGCGGTCTTATTTTTTTGCGTCCTCGCAGCAGCGTTAATCGCGTCGAAAAACGTAATTTTTAAGAACCAATGAGATTATGAGATTGCAGTATTATTTGATTTTATTAAAGCGGAGGAGCATACCGGGGGGCACAACGGGTGGAATTGGGGAAACGCTACAAATAATCTCGACATATTCATTCTCCCTGAGTATAAATAAATACATTATTGATAAACTAAAGATGAAATCGGGAAAAATTTCGAATAAAATAATTTAAATATTCAGACAGTTGGCGCCATCTGGTGAGACTTCGGGTATTTAAAAATCGACTTCTAATGGCGTTTACCCTCGCGAAAGGATCTTCTTCATTGAAAAATGTGTATCAGTCTATTTATTTCAAATATACTTACGTATAAAATTAATTTTAATCGATTATGGACGCTTTTCGAGCGAGTATGGTCGATTATTGGTGATTATTAATCGATTGGAAATCTTGGCTAAATTAATTTTAATAACGGCATTTTGCTAATCTAAGAAGGAGATGGTTTCACATGTTTGATAAACGAGTTGCTTTTGAGTCTAGCGTTGGCTGGCTTTTATCAAGAGTATGAAACATTAGGGTATGAGTGCTACTCATAGTGATATAGAGATAAAAATATATACAGTTCTGTATCCATTGATTGGATGGTACTGGAAACCTTTCACAACGAATTATGTGATGTCACTTTTTCGGGGTGAAATATCTTTGACAAGAATGCGATATTGAGTAGACCATTGATCACTCAACCGATATAATGTTAAACACCCTCCTCCCACCGCTGGGTGGCGTTGCTGTCGCCCATGTTCGCACTACTTTCTGGGGTCGGACCATTTTTTATAGGGTACTTTAAATCTGAATCTTATTTCGGAAACCCGATACTGATTTTGAAATTTTTAAGTGTGTTTTTACGCTCATTTTCGTTTTATTTATGTGGGTTTTAGATTAAGGGCTAATTTACTACGTTATTTCCTGTGTTTTATTTTCATTTGAGATTTTAGAACTGATTTTCAACCCGATTTCCGGTTTTTATGATAGTATTGAGATTTTAAAACTGATTTTCAACCCGATTTCCGGTTTTTATGATCGTTTTGAGATTTTAGAACTGATTTTCAACCCGATTTCCGGTTTTTATGATAGTATTGAGATTTTAAAACTGATTTTCAACCCGATTTCCGGTTTTTATGATAGTATTGAGATTTTAAAACTGATTTTCAACCCGATTTCCGGTTTTTATGATCGTTTTGAGATTTTAGAACTGATTTTCAACCCGATTTCCGGTTTTTATGATAGTATTGAGATTTTAAAACTGATTTTCAACCCGATTTCCGGTTTTTATGATAGTATTGAGATTTTAAAACTGATTTTCCACCCGATTTCCGGTTTTTATGATCGTTTTGAGATTTTAGAACTGATTTTCAACCCGATTTCCGGTTTTTATGATAGTATTGAGATTTTAAAACTGATTTTCAACCCGATTTCCGGTTTTTATGATAGTATTGAGATTTTAAAACTGATTTTCAACCCGATTTCCGGTTTTTATGTAGATTTCGAGATATCAGGACTAATTTTCGCCCCTATATCCGGTTTTTATGTTGTTTTTAAGAACTTAGGACTGTTTTCCGCACAGATTTCCAGTTTTTATGTAGATTTTCAGATTTTAGTACTAATTTTGGTCCCGATATAACGTGTGTTATGTATATTTGAGAATTTATTACTGATTTCCGAGCAGAGTTTTGTGATTTTTCAAAGTGATTTCACTATTTCTAAAATATTTTTTCCCTGTAAAATGTACGGGATTTTTACGAATGTTTGACCTCTAGTATGAGTCTTATCAGCGTTACCAAGCCTATAAATCCCTATTTTTTACTTGAAATTAATTTTAACTCAAGTTATTTTCGTGTTACGTAATTTGCGTCGATAAAATGAGATCTTTACGAGTAAATTCATAAATTCTTAATTTTTTTTATGTTAGCTTCAATTTCTAGAATTTACTCTAGTTTGTTTGACGACAAGCGAAATATTCAATTTGGTATTCAGTTTGCTCTTTAAATTTGAGTAACCCTGCCTTTTTTTCTCGCTCCCAAAAACGGGTCCCAAACTTTTCGGAATCCAAACCCGAATGGATAAGAAAAAAAACTTCGCATTACGTATGTATATTAAAATTTGGTTGTTTAGATTTTATTTCTAACCCTAAACCTCCTCGCATTGAAATTTTATTTTGGATGGTACTTTAAATTGGAACGTAAAAAAAAATAAATAAAATGAAATAAAAAAATCTGAATTCATATTTTTTTGGGTGAAAACCCATCGCTGATTTGACTGGAGTTATTTTCCATAAGAATATGTCTCCGTGTTAGACCAAAATTTTAAACAAACTCCGAAATTTCCGTTTTTCTTATATATTAAGATTTTATTCAACGTGTTATTTTGGCCCCCCTCTTGGCTGAAAATATATTCACCCCGGCCAAATGTAAGTTTATAAAATAAGGGGAACAGGGCGCAATTTGATTTAGGGTGCGGTTGTGAATTCTATTTGTAGATTTGCCGCTTATTTGCGTAGTGTTTTGGAATTAGGTTTTCCTATATCGACAGATATACGCTTAGTATTTTCCATTGTGATGCATAATATCCATAGACGAGATAGATATTATATAGAGCAGTTAAAAGAGTGCCTAAACGCTAAATAGGTTGTCCAAGTTAATTGTCGATTTTTATTTTCTATCAGACAATATTAGTTTTTATTTTATACATATAGTATTATAATTTTATTATTATATTCGTAATTTTTCATACTTTTCGAGTATGAATTTTTAAATAATTTTCAGTATCATTTCCGATCATTTCTTTAAATAATATCAAGTCTTATGATTAAAATTTTTTTTAGTAAATTCAAGTCTGATGATTTTTTAAATTATTTAAAGTTTTTTTAAAATAGTTTCAAGTGTTATAATTTAAAAAATACCAAGATTTATCATTTTTAAAAACCTTGAGTATAATAATTTAAATAAATACTAGAGTGATAATTTTTAATAATCCTTGAGTATGATAATTTAAAAAAATACTTGAGTGATATTTTTTAAATTATTGAGTGTGATAGTTTTTAACACCTTTCTTGTCTGATTATTTAAAATAATTTTGAATGTAATATTTTTAAAATTTTAGATTCTAATTTTTAAAATAAAATTGGAATCTAATATTTTTAAAAAGGTTTCGTATGTAATATTTTTTAGTTTGAGTCTAATGTTTGTTTGTAGTTTTCGAATCTAATAAATTAAAAAAAAATAATCTAATTTTATTTAAAAATTTTTAATTTAATTTTTTTTGAAAATTTTTGAATCTATAATCTTTTTTGAAAATTTTTGAATCTATAATCTTTTTAATTTTTGAATCTATAATTTTTAAAATTTTGTAATCTAATATTTTTTAATTTTTTAATCTAATATATTTTTTAATTTTTGAATCTACATATTTTTAAAATTTTTGAATCTAATATTTTTTTAATATTTGAATCTATAATTTTTTTAATTTTGTAATCTAATATTTTTTTAATTTTTGAATCTAATATTTTTTTAAAATTTTTTAATCTAATATTTTTTTAACTTTTAAATCTATAATTTTTTAGATTTTTTAATCTATAATTTTTAAAATTTTTGACCCTAATATATTTTTAAATTTTTGAATCTAATATATTTTTAAAATTTTTGAACCTAATATATTTTTTAAATTTTTTAATCTAATATTTCAAAAAAAAATAGTGTAATATTCGTTAAATTTAAATGTCAAATAATATCCCAAAATCTTTGTATCTGTCTATTTTCGAAAAAAAGTTTACAGATTGATAATTTTCCATAAGTTGCTCTTTCCCCGGTAAGATATTTGTAAGAGGCGCAGTGCCCTCCTCCCGCGGTCGCAACGCCCCAGGGCGGTTCTCTCGGCGCGGTGGCAAAAGATCATTTCTTTAAAGGGGAATCTGTCTTGGTAATCCTATGAGAAATGCGCGTGGATGCGAGTCATTTTATAGTTCACGAATATTAAAACGCGTTTTCCTTTCTCCTGTTCCTTCCGAAAATACAATCATCTCCTTCCTTTCACACCCTAGCGCGCCGAGCTCAACCCGGGTCTACCTCACTTGATAGTCGAACGCCTGCTATTTTAAAACTATCCTGTTTCAGTTTAATGCCAGGTAACGCCTTTCTTTCCCTACACGTGCTATTGTCTTTAATCTCTTCACGCAATTCGTACCTAAATCCGCGAAAAATCGCTGTTTCTTGCCCAGGTGAGCGTCGCGAGCGGAGACGTTCGCATTACCTATAGAGTCTAACGCCGATATTTTCTCGGACGCCGCCGACGCCGATAAATTTTGATTCCGCCGCCGAATTGTTTTTAGAAATTTTCTACCTAACTTTATTTTTTTTTCCTTCAAAAACATTTTGGAATCCTTTTTTTCAAAGTTTCGAAAGTGGAGGAGAAACTTTTAATCCATGTTTTAACCGTTCGCGCCGCCGCCACCGCCGAAAAAATTCAACGCCGCCGGATTATTTTCCCGAAACGCCGCCGCCGACCCAAATCAAATCGGCGCTATGCTCTAATTACATATTCATATTTAAAAACAATAACATCAGTTAAAACAGTACAATGGTACCAGACATTTTTTAATAAAATTTTGTAATAATAATAACAATAATGTCTTTATTTATAACATAAGTAACGTAATGAGAATAAGTATAACACTTCCTGTTGTTTTAGCGCTTATTTTTTTTCCGAATCTTTTTTCGACACTGACACTCTAGCCCAACTTCGAATCGGACTCGCAACGGAATTCAGTATAAAATTATCGTCCTTGGGAGTAATAAATTTCGCGTTGTGTACAATTTAGACACCAGGGGGCTATGTGCGGAGTTAAACCTTGATTGCGCCACTACTCAGAAAATCAGGTTGGTGAAGTCAATTACCGGTGGCTGGGATAGTTTGCGAAGGAGGGTGGTGGAAAGCCCTTCGTGCCACGCGAACCGTTGAACTCTAAAAGTTTTTATGGCAAGGAGAAACCGAAGAGCTAAGGAGAAAAGCCCTCTAACAACTAAAATTCTTGCTAACAACAAAATATTAATTGAATGGTGGTTATACTGGTTCATTTAGAGTAGAAGCAGGGTTATTGGAACTCTGGTATAAGTATCAAATTATATAATAATAATCAGCTAGGCTAATACCCAAGGCACCACCCTAGGCCTAAGTCATCTAGTGACTTTTATTGCCTTTATTTCTTGTGGCCGGGTTACAATGCGTAGGAAGGTGGTTGCAAACCCTTCATGCCACGCGAGCCAACAGTTCCCTACACTAACTATTACCATTAACCTCAACAAGTTTTTATGGAAATTTAAAACCGAAGAATTCAGTGGTGGATGGCAACCAGTTTGAACCAGTGGGGATAGAACTTACAAACTCAACGCCTGCAGAAGGAATCGAACCTGGCTTCTCTCGCTACGAGGCGAAAGTTCTAACCACTCCTCCACTCCACAATGTACTTATAAGCTCGCAATTACAGCCCCAGTGGTTTCAATTACATCCGATATCCGCCTAGTATTGTTTTCGCTGATTGAAATTCGGGGTCGAGCGGGTTTTCGGTGTCGGGGATGCGAACGGGCCATGAGGTGCCCGTTTCTCTTCCATTTAACTTCGCCCTCGGGACCCTAGCGAGAGACGTCCCTCGGATCGCGCACCTGCGCTGCTGGCTTGCCCTCGTTGCATTACCGAAATTAAACGCGCCGATGTCCTCCTTTGCCCTAAACACCATCGCCGGCTCTCTTTACATACGGGACACATAGCTTTTCGCGGCCTATCTGCCTTCTTCAAATTTGACGGTCATACTCATCCTCCGATGTCTTACCAATTTTCAGTCTACATTTTTTAAATATTTTCGTGTCTGATAATTTTAAAAAATCTGGTCAGATAAACTGGTATTTTTTCAGAATCTTCGAGTCTGATAATTTTAAAAAATCTGGTCTGATAAACTGGTATTTTTCAGAATCTTCGAGTCTGATAATTTTAAAAAATCTGGTCTTATAAACTGGTAATTTTTCAGAATCTTCAAGTCTGATAATTTTAAAAAATCTGGTCTGATAAACTGGTAATTTTTCAGAATCTTCGAGTCTGATAACTTTATAAAATCTTCAAATCTGATAGTTAAAAAAATATATTTAAGTCTGATAATTTAAAAACATTCGGCCCTGATAATTATACCAAATCTGTGAGTCTGATAATTTTATAAAATCTTTGAGTCTGACAATTTTACAAAATCTTCTAGTCTGATAATTACAAAAATATATTTAAGTCTGATATTTTAAAAACATATTCGGCTCTGATAATTATACCAAATCTATGAGTCTGATAATTTTTTAAAATATTTGAGTCTGATAATTTTACAAAATTTTGTGTCTGATAATTTTAGAACATCTTCAAGTCTGATAATTCTAAAATGTATTTGAAAATTTCAGTACAATTTTCCAAAAAAAACCATATCTCTTCAAGTCTAGTAGACTACTGTATAGGGTTTAGTTTTACTTTTGGATAGGACGAAATGAGTCGAAAATGACGCGAAATTTAAATTTGCGAACAATATTAGGCTATCATGAAATTAAAAGCATTTTTTAATTTTTTTCCGGAAAAATACGGAAAATAATCCGGAAAAAAGGCCTCGGTCATTTTCTGACTTACAAATCTAATTAATTCCTTAACAGTGGCGTAGCCAGAAATTCGCCAAGGGGGGGGGGTCGAATTATTATTTATTTATAAGAGGGGGTCGAGAAGGGGGTGGATATTTAGTACAGTCAAAGGTAGGGCCAAGGGGTGGTCTGGACCCGGAAACCCCCCCTGTCTACGCCACTGTTCCTTAAAGGCCTAGGTTTTCTTCTGCCTGTCCCCTTTAAATTAGGCCAACATGTTCAGCGGTTGGCCTACCACCAGGGTATTTGTACTCCACTAAGTTAATTTAAAGGGGGACAGGCAGAAAAAAACCTAGGCCTTTAACACGTTTGTATTCTTTCGAATGAGTTTAAAATAGCCTGTATGTCGGCTTTTTTAAAATCACGACATTCCTAATTTATCGACACGTTAAAATAACCCCCACCCTTCTAACCCAAACGTAGTTCCCCCAAAATGATCACCCTTTAATTGGGAAACAGAGGCGAATACGTTGTCGCTTACGGATCTCCCCGGAGACCCGCGACGGTATCCTCTTATTATTTTCTTATTTATCGTCAATTGGTTCTCGTCGCTCTCGAGATGGCGACACTGGCGCGCTCGGCAAAAACCCAAATGACCCGGAACGGCGACAAACTAAATGGCGGAAGGGGCGAGCCTAAAAGCTGTCCCGAAAAGGAAACAGAGGCCCCGCTTGGCTTTAGCGGCTGGACCCGGGACGTATCAATCACGCGCTGATAAATTAAATCCCAGACTTGGTTGCCGATTGTGTTACAATTCCGTTCTTACCTCTTGCCAGGGGTTCCCCCTAGAGGGCGTCCGGGAACGCCTCGCGTGTTTGCAAAAACTCTCGACTGGAAAGGTGGAAAAGAAAAGGATATATATATATAAAATGTAGAATAAGTCAACCGTAACTATTCCCGATAGATATATCGAAGATTTTTTGTCGTTGTATTTCTAAAAAAAAGGTACCGTGGAGAAGCCGAATGCGTAGGATGAAGGTGCTTTTTTCTTCCGATTGCTTTTTCCATCAGATTTCGTTTTCCAGCTATTTCCCAGTTGAATTTTCACGCAACGTATTGCAAATATTGGTAATGTAATTTTTACCTTCGGATCCTCTTTCTCCCTGATTTATGGGTTTGTTTCGCTACGATTTACCTTACCTCGTATAGACCGTTACGCTTTTGACATTCACGGGGGTTGCGCCATTAGTGGTACGATTTTAAATAAAAGTCGTACCAGATGGCACCAGTAGTCAAAAACTTTGAAATTATAATAATAAAAAACCCTGAAGAATTCATTTCTTCTTATGTTGTATTTAAATTTTTAAATATCCAAAACATCGCGAAAAATATTTATTTCTTTTTAACTTGAATTTCTCCTCAGTTAAGCATCGTTTAATAAAGTGTTAGAAGTATGATTTTTGAAATAGGTATATTTTTAAATACCCGAAGATGTACCAGATGGCGCCAGTAGTCAGAAATTTATAAATTTTAATAATGAAAAAACCGTGAAAAATATTTACTTCTTTTTAACGTGAATTTATCCTCAGTTTAATATAGTGATTTTTGAAAGAGGTACACTTTTAAATACACGTCGTCTTACCAGGTGGCGTTAATAGTTGGAAAAGTATAAATATTTTAATTATCTTTATTATTTTTATGCAGAATTTTTCCTTAAGATATTTTCTTTTAAATTTTTACATAAAACACAGCTTAAAATGGGCCTAGAACTGTTTTGTAATAAATCCGTATTTATTATCATAAAACAAAAAGTGTAAATTAGCGCCATCTAGTATATATAAAAGAATTAGAATTGGAACTCTAATGACTTTTAAACAAGTTGTGATATCGATTTACACGGTTACACCAACAGGGCTGTACGGGCAAAGGGCGATAACCCTTTTGCCCTAGCCCAGGGGTATCCAAATGGGTGATCTTTAAAATGGTGATCACGACCTTCAAAATGGCGATTTCGACCTTCAGAATTGTGATTTAGACCTTCAAATGGCGATCACGACCTTAAAAATGGCGATATTGAACTTCAAATGGCGATTAACTAAAATATAATGTAATGGAATGGAATATAATGCAATTAATGGAATGTAATGTTATTAATGGAATGTAATGTAATTAGTGGAATATAATATAATTAATGGAATGGAATGGATTGGAATTAATGGAATGGAATGAAATGTAATTAATGGAATATAATATAATTAATGGAATGGAATGGATTGGAATTAATGGAATGGAATGGAATGGAATGTAATTAATGGAATGGAATGCAATGCAATGTATTGCAATGTAACGCTACGCAATGTAATGTAATAACTAGTATAAACATGTGGATCTTGACCTTAAAAATGGTGATCATGACCTTCAAAATTACGATCGGTAGGATGGAAAACTTGGTCCCCCAGGTATCCAATCTGACAATAAAAATTAAAACCTATAATGTTCTCCAATGTTACTCGCGTGTTCAAACGGATGTTGCAAACGGCATAGGGCCAAGTCTATATATTTGTTGGACTTTGGGCGTAACTGGAATGGAATTCCTCCATCCTGACCCGTATGTTAGCCGTACAGAAATCAGACAAGCGACTGCGTGGAACGCGTGTTGAAATTTTTTGGGGCAAACAAGTTTTTCATTTTATCACTGCCATTTTGCGTTTGAAAGCCGGAAACGAGCCAGCGAGAAGATGTGACAAATTGTTTTGTCTTTCGGATCCTTTCGCCTTCTCCGAGAGTCGGGGCCTTTGACGCTCCCGCTTCGAGAAAGAGACTTATGATAGTCGCGCGCGTCACTCTTTTCAGCCCTTTTAAGCCCGAGCGTGCCCCCCCCCCCCTTTTGGTCCGCATCATTCGCGGACATCCCTCAAAAATTTGCCATTACTATCGAGGCCCATCAGTCCTCTCCTCGAGGATTTTGTCTTGAACAAAAACCTTTTCGATTCGGGACAAAAGCCACGGTTGAAATACAGTTTTCACGGCGAGTTTCTCAATTTTACTACTCAAAACTGGCATTCGAACCGACATAAACTGGGTTTTATAAACTCTAGGGCAGCCCTGGCAGTATAGAATCTAGTTATTCTTGTTTAAGATTTGATTAAAGTCATCATTTTCTGTTTACCTATATCATATTCCTTAACTACTCCTTCCGCGTTGAGTTCGCAAGTTCTCTCCCCGCTGGTTTAAGGGGTTTTCCCCGAGCTCTTCGGTTTCCCCTTCCATAAAAACTTGTAGAGGCTAGCGGTAATAGTTAGTGTAGGGAGCTGTTGGCTCGATCACGTGGCATGCAGGCCTTGGCACCACCCTCCTACGCATTGTAACCCGGCCACCTGAATTAAAGGCTTTAAAAGTCGCTCGATGACTTAGGCTTAAGGTGGTGCCTTGGGTATTAGCCTAGCTGATAAAAAAAAAGTTGAAGACTGTCTTAAAGTTTAATTACCAAATTTTAAGGACAAATTAATTATTTAAAAGAACGCAAATATTTATTTATAATCACGTTGAATCCAATATCACAGCATTCAGAAACTTTTCACGGTTGAAATCCAGTTTTCATGGCGAGTTTCTCAATTTTACTAGTCAAAACTGGCGTTCAAACCGACATAAACTGGCTTTTATATACTCTAGGGTGACCGTAACGGTAGAAGTTATTCTTGTTTAATATTTAATTATAGTTCACATTTTCTGTTTACCTATATTATATTCAAGAAGTTGACGACGCTCTTAAAGTTTAATTATCAAATTTAAGGACAATCGAATTATTTAAAAGAACGCAAATATTTACTTATAATCACGTTAAATTCAATTTAATAACAGCAATAATAATAACAATAATAATCAGCTAGGTACCATAACAGACCTAAATCATTCAACGACTTTTAAAAGCAATTAATCCAGGGTTCAATAAATTACCAAAAATAATTGTAATTATGGAATAACAGGCATCTCAACGCCCGTGTTTGGAATTTTTCAAACATATTGGACTCAAGTTCACTCAACACGCGCATGATGCAATCCTTTGATCCATAACGGGGTGGTCCCTCGCCCATTTTGAAAGCCTAAAACTGTTGACGGGACGCGGTAATGGAAGTCAGAAGTGGAATAAAAGGTGTCCCCAAAATGTAAATGGAGAAACGTTGTCGGCTCGAGACGGATTGATGGTCCAAACTCGCTCAGCATCTCCCAAATCCATCAGATATGAAAATAGATTTGGAACAGATTTCCGGCCGTGGATAAAGGGGGTATGCCGGGAGCATTTTACATCAGAGGGAGAGAGGACCCTCGAGGGCTGTAGCACCCCTTCCATTCTCGCCTCAGCGACGAAACCCGAACCCCTTCGGGGCATGGCGGCCCGCTTGTCTCCCGGCACCCCTTACCTTTTAGCCCTTTTTGAAGTGATGCCCCTTGACGTTGATGGTGGCTTGTAGACAACCATTAGCGTCTCGTACCCTTCCCCTAATATTGATAGAAAAATATCGCCCGCCATTGCGCCTCTCACCTTTTGAACACCAAACATTTGAAGCCTCCATTTGAAATGCCAATGCTATACGCGCTATTTCCCGCTATCCTTTTTTCAATTGATGTTGAAATTTTCATAGACGACTAAGCGCTTGTCTAGTGTCACTGCGGCTTGTTTTGGGGATTTGAAAATGCGCGCCAAATACATTGTTGAACGGTATTTTTGAAAGAATATTATTCACTTTCAAATTGAACAAAGCATTTTATTTTGGTATTTTATACATAGAAACGTTATTACAGTAAATGCGTATTTGTTTTGTAATTTATACGGTTAATAGTCTAACTACGTCATTTAAGCGGTTTTCATTAAAGTTTAATAAATATTAATTTTTTCCCTCCACCTCGACTGTTTTTAGGGTAATATAATAGTGTCTGTACATTTGGAAATTACCACAGAAATTTATAGGAATCGAACCACTTTTTTGGGATATTAAATGTATGATATTTACAAAGTTTGTTCCTCGTTCGAACGAGAGATTTTTGGCATCCGGCAACATTTCTTTATCTCTCTTATTGCACGTTTATTTAATTTAAATTTAGTTCCTTCGTAATTTTTTCTTCTTTATTGATTTAACAAGTCTTTCAATTCAGGAACTAGGAAATTGAAATCGGCCGTATTTCATAATCCCAAAGCGGCCGCGTGTTTCTGAGCCTTGAGCCTTAAATCGGCGATGCTAGAATTCTTCGTGGTGAGACGCTCGGCGGCCATCAGGGCCGTCAGGCTGAACGGGTGGGTGGGAGTGGGGTAGAACAGGAATCCGGCCGCGGCCGCCGCCGCCGCTGTGGCCTGGGCCGACGATCCGGCCGAAGAGATGCCGGCCGAACGGGCCGCCGAAGCGTGCACGGCCGCGGCTGCCGCCGCCGCCGAGTAGTGGTGAGCCGCCGCCAGGAAAGCCGGATCGGCGTAGGGCAGGTAGTGGGCCGCCGCCGTGGTGGGCACCAAGTAGCGATCCTGGTGGTGGGCGGGCAAGCGATTGGCGCTGGAACTGCTGACGTTGATGTAAGGCGCGATGCGCGAAGATTCGATCGGAGTACTGGCGGCCATCATCAGATCCGGTACGGACACTAGACAAATTATCAGATCGGTTTAGACACGTTTCATCTATATCAGATCGGCTTAGACGCGTTTGATCTACTATCAGACCTATCTACTATAGATTGATTTACAATTTTTGAGGGGCAAAGACGACTTTAAAGGGGTAATATTCATCCGAGGTAACGTGGTGATGACTTTATTTGTTAGTAGATGGCGCTCTGATAGCAGCATGACGTCATAATTTTGATTTTCAAACGATTGTTTGAAAGTTTTCAGTTTTTATTGGAGAACGGTTTTGTCGAGATTTAAAATAGAAAATTATCTTCCTTGATTGGATAGTTTAATATCGTATTATAGTGCCATCTATGACGGAGTGTTAACTACTGTTAAAATTAAGTGTTAATTTAAATTACAAAAATTATATAATTTAATAATAAGAATTTAAAGTACTATAATTTAGTAATAAATTAATAACTTTTTAAAAAGTTTATTTTTCATAAACTTTATAGTGTCGCCATCTACCTCAAACATTATTAAATAGGAAGGTACCTCGGGTGGACTTTGCCCCTTTTTGCATATGTGAATGCGTCTATATCTAGGCCATTACTAGGTGGTTTCTATTTTCGCCTGTTCTCGGACTAAAAGTGTACTATAAACGTTTTATTCGCCTGTTCCGAGGATGAGAATTACTCTGCCCCATACAGTGGCGTAGACAAGGGGGGGTTTCCGTTTCCAACCCCCCTTGGGTGTAACTTTGGCGAATTTCTCCCCCTTCTCGACCCCTCTCAGGTATTTTACATAGTTTGAACCCCTCCCTTGAAGGATTTCTGGCTACGCCACTGGCCCCATAAACTATTCGCCGGAGTATTAGGGCTACTCTTTTAACTCCTTCTATAACGGAGGTGTCAAGAGAGTAAATCGTATTTTGTCGTCTGCTAGTCAGAATTTATCCGCTAAAAAGGCAGCCATTTTGGAAAAACGTTTTTACTCCGACTCAAACTATTCGTCACCACAGAATCGGAGTGAAATGACGTCATAGCCTTACTCTTCTTACCCTACTCCGAAATCCCGGAACAAGCGAAAAGAAACCAACTACTATGAAGCCTTGATCAATAATTACTGGACCCGAAACCAAATGGCGCACTTGGTGCTTTTACGGCAGCGCCGCTTGTAGCGCCGTAGTGTCAAGAACTGGAAAGATTTCTATCCAGATACTAAACACGTCGGCTGCCCCATGGCAAAACCTTTTAACCAAAAAATTTTTGAAAAGTTAGATTTTTACGCATAAGTATTACTAAGGCATGTACAAAAGTACTGTAAAAGTTTCAGGTAAAAGTCATAAATATTTAACTATTTATGACGTAAAAAATGGTTTTGGATTTTCTAATTTTCGCATTAAAAACCACGTTAAAATCTTATAACTTAGGTTTTGAAAAAGTCAAATATCTCAAAATTACGATCGTGTTGGTTAAAAGGTTTTGCCATGGGATAGCCGACGTGTTCAATATTAGCGGACGAAGTTAGGCCTAGCGTACTTCGTCACTGTCGTCCAAGCTTACACCTTTATTTCCATTTTGACTAGGCATTTTTAAATTTATAATCTATTTAACAAACTATATATGCAAAAACATTATAGCGAACTTCCTATCTAAATTAAATAAATCATTACTCTTTCATTTTTATACCAATACCATTATTACTGAATAATCTAAAGCCTATTAAAATTCCAAAAGCCTCACTTCTATTAAAAACAGCAAAGCAGACGACGGTATGCATGTCATCTCACATATTTACGCACGTGTGTTTTTTTTATAGAAATATTTCGCGATTCTCCCGGTAGGAGCGCTGACGGGCGATGCAAATTGTGGTACCGTGGATTTTCCTTAGGTTTCGAGTCCAGTAATTATTCGTCCAAGACGAAACATGTACCTTCGAACGTTCGGGGCAGATTCCTTTGGGCGTGATTGCCCCGAAAAGTAGTCGAAGAGTACACCGTACTCAAACTCTACCGCTTGTATTACTCCATATTTGCTCGATGTAATGGCTTTAGAAACTCACTATCGCGTGTATTTCTACGCCTAACTAGGTAAAACAATTAAATAAAAATAGTTTCCTAATGTAATGGTTTCAGTAAGTCAGTATTTCTCTCGCACTATTTTATCTTCCAAAAATTTTACGCGAGCCGGCGAAGTTACATGTTTCAAGCGAAGAAATTTATCATACGCTTCTGTTACTACGTATTTAAGTAAGTCGCTTACTTTTTTGGACTTGACTCTCGTGTTTTCTGCATTTGGCCCTCCGGTTTTGAAACCAAACCTACAAATAAATTAATAAAGGTAGAAATTAATAATTGCGTTGACCATAGAATTATACATTACAATTTAAGTGACAATAAATTACGCGCATTGTACACAAAATGGCGTGTCTTTTAAGTGTTCAAAATTACTTTCAAAATTAAGAAATTCAACCATAAAGAAATTTCTTTAAATTTATACGTAAGCCTCCATGAAAGTCTACGAATTCGCTATAACGAAATATTTTTGCTTTAAAGAATGAATAATTGTTGTTATTCAATTCGCCAGTTTCAATAATGTAAGTATTTTGAAGTACCGCAAGTACAGCCAACTTCAATAGTTTTGACACGCGCTTTTATTTTATCGCAAATTGGCCAAAATGGTATTTATTCAGTGCAAATTTTTTGAAACCAATAGATGGTGGTAATGTTATTGAAACCGGCAAATTGTAATTTCTTATGTTTATTTTATTACTCATGATAATAAGTTGAAATTATTGAATTTTTGATCTGACAAAATATGTGACACGAAACCCTCGGAATATACGACAAACAAAATTGAAACGATTATTTAGGACCACGTCGTCCCGTAAGCGGAAATACAGCTCGGCGGACAGTGGAGTAACGAGGATATTTGGCGCCCGGGGTGAAACTCCCAAATTGGCGACCCCCCCCAATTGACTCTTGAAAACCACATTATTTTACTTTATTTAAAAAAAGTGTACTTTTCAAGTTTCAAGAAAAATTAGTTTGATATACAATCCAACAAATCCATTTTACATGTAATACTTTTGGTGCCCCGTAACCATCGGTGTCCGGGGCCGATGCCCCCTTTGCTACGCCTCTGTCACCGGAACAGATAAATTAACCCCAAAAATTTCGATTATCCATAAAAATTTCGGTTATCTGTTTATTTATGGATATTATTAGGACTGTGCGATTAGTGGTTTTAGACGATCGAGTCGGGTATCGAGTACCAAAATTTATTTCATTGAGTATTCGAGTCGAGTAATATTGATGTCGAGTCGAGTAATCGAGTACTTGATTAAGGGGAAACTTTCTCTTAATCGAGTCGAGTAACTAAAAAAACTTAAGAGTAATATTTATAACGCGTCGGGTTATCGAGTACTTGATTAGGAGCTGGTTTTAATTCTAGTAATTATGAAATTAAATTTAAAAGGAGTATAAAGTAATTTTCATGGCTGAGAAATATTCCTTTTATTTAGATGAACCACAGTTTCCACAACTTTGTAGGTACCGTTTATTGCCTCCCAAAAAGTTGTAAAAACCCCTCTTTGACTTTGAAGCAACGAGGATTGAAAAAACAAATACTCAAGAGTTTAGAGAGCAGATTATTCGAGTAATCGGGTAGCCGAATATGCAATTTTTTGGTATTCGGTAATCGACGAGTATTCTCCAATTACTTATTCGATGTCGAGTTCGAGTACTCGACCTTAAAAAGGACCGAGTACTCGATGATGTTCGAATACTCGCAAAGCCCTAGATATTATTCGCGGTTATAAAACGATTTAATATGCAAAAAATAACTCTAATATCGGATAATGTTTCGGTTATGGATAAAAACAAACAAAATGGATATTTCTGATCCAAACCCCGACCTCTAAGGGGAAGTTCGGGATAAAATGTGAACTCGTCAGCGCGCGTGTCCCGTGGTGACTAATAATGAAGTGAATCCGCCATTATGAGAGCTTTTTGAGTGTGTCTGCAGTCGCGCACCGATTAATAAAAAAAAAACAAGTAAAAAGAAAAGACTCTTGTTTTCAGCCCGTTTTGGGTAGCAGTCCGCACCCCGGTCCTAATCTAATTAGCTTCATTGGGCGCTAGCTTGTGTTTCTCCGATAGTCTCTCCCAGAATGCGTTCGTCCCGGTCGGCCGATCTCTTCTCCCAGTTTTGGGCAGCGGCGGACCCGACCCGCCGGGCCAAACTTAATTAAGGAATACCCCCATCCAAAATAAGGCCGCGACTTATCCGTTATAGCCCTATTTTATTAACGGAGTTGGTTGGGCGCCGAAGGATCAGTGGCTTTGATAGCCATCCTCCGTTCCCGAATAGCGTTTCACTTAACTGTCTATTAAGTTAGAGGAATTTCTTTGGTCTTTACTCTTTTTTAAAAGAGTTTCTCTTTACTGGCGGAACATTCGACTTACTCAATTTCAGATTATTCTTTTGTTAATACGATGATTTTCAATATCACTAATATTCCAAAACTTGGATAGGATGTTGAAGATCTAATTTTGACTAATATATTACTCTTATAATAAATAAATTGTCGAAAATATTAGGTCTTGAATAAATGGTTTAGATTCAATCAAGAATGTATTTATTTATACTAACAAGGAGATATCCCGATGTGTTTCTCCCCGATTTTGTTCAAACTCGGGGTTAAGTAGACCTTCGTGTACCTTGAAAGCTCCTAAAGCGAAAAGTTTCAATGGCCATTCTTTTTGCCTTGGCAACCAAAATTTTTTTTCAAAACTCAAGTTTAAACTTTCTCTACGTAAAATAGCTCGGGAAAATCCCGCGTTATATTTAATTGGTTTTCCCGATTTTATCGATTTTACCCAATTTGATCGATTTTGCAAAATTGGATCAATTTTACCCAATAGTTCTTTTTATAAAATAACCTTGGCCATCTTGTTGAAATGTTGCCTCCCCGCTTCAGCCGTGGATCCGTTTTCTCTCCCACTAAAGAGCTTATGAACTCATTCTTAGGCATTGGCTGAACTATTCCAGGGCAACATTTCAACAAGTTGGGCAAGCGTAAAGACATTTTATAAAATCAACTATTTTATCGACTTTACCCCATTTTATCGATTTTACCCAATTTTATCGATTTTACCCCTTTTTATCGATTTTACCCAATTTTATCGGTTTTACCCAATTTTATCGATTTTGCAAAATTGGATCAATTTTACCCAATTTTATAGATTTTACCCAATTTTATCGACTTTACCCCATTTTATCGATTTTACCCCTTTTTATCGATTTTACCCAATTTTATCGATTTTACCCAATTTTATCGATTTTACACGATTTTATAGATTTTACCCAATTTTATCGATTTTACTCAATTTTATAGATTTTACCAATTTTTTTCGATTTACCCAATTTTATAGATTTTACTCAATTTTATAGATTTTACCCAATTTTATAGATTTTACTCAATTTTATAGATTTTACCCAATTTTATAGATTTTACCCAATTTTATAGATTTTAGAAAATGGCAATTCGTGATTTTTCCCGTGCTATTTTACGAAGAGAAAGATAAAACAGAGTGTACTCATGTTGCTTTGAAACCACGATCAGTTAAAACTGCTAAAATATAAGGGACTATCATGCTAAAACACAAAATTACATAGCAGATATAGTGTCCATTACGCAGTTTCATATCTTCATCAGCCCCGATTTAATTAATAAATATTGAGGAAGATTTTAAAATAACGACGCTCTCCACCGGGGTTCCCGCTCTCCCCTTTTCAAAAAAATAATCGAATTATAACCCTTTGAATTTCCCATCGACGAAACCCCGGCAGTGTGCTGACAAAAAAAATGGAAGGTCTAGCAAATTAAGTTCCTTTGGATAGACGGAGGCAACAACCACTATTTCAGTGTTTAGCCGCACGAGGGCGTCCCAATTAATCACTGTCTTATTAAGAGTTTACCCCTCTTCGATTGAGAGAAAATTCCCCGATCACTTCTCCATCCGTCACTCGCCAGTGCCGCCAAACCCAGCCGATTAGGTAAAGTTTGTTCTGCAGCAATTAGTAATAAAAGGGGGCATCGAGACAGCCGGCGGCATTTCTGTTTTTATGTACCGTATATTTTGGTGGGAAGGGGCAATGGGGCGCCCGCCCCTCTTCGGGGCCCAACTTCTTGATTACATTAGCGGAGCCACTTACTCGTAATAAATTCCATCTTGTTAAACGGCAATTTCCTAAATGAATGGATATAGTGCTGGGGTAACGTTTAGCCCCAAATTATGTAAATTAGGGGGGTCGAGACGCGGGGATCAGTAGCCCCGGGCAGCGCGCTTTTTAGTGGTCCGAGGCGCTTTAATCCGACGGAGGGATTTGGCTCCGTCTCTCGAAGGCTTAAATAAGGGACGACCATAGAAGACCCGGCGCTTAATTGAATTTTCAAAGCGACTCTCCTCCGAATATATTTGGGGATGTGTCCCGCTATGAAAATGAAATTGGTGGTTGGACCCCCCATCCCCCTTTTCTCCGCTTGTTTATTTCCTAGATTCGATTCGCGTCAGATGACATTTTATATTTTGGAGGGGGTGGTCTTATCGCAGTCGTAAAGGGATGAGCTGGCATGTTTTGGACTGCAGGATGATATCATCCGTATATTGTTGTCTAGTGGGATATTGCTCTAGTATAATGTCATCCTTATATTGTTGTCTAGTGGGATATTACTCTAGTATAATGTCGTCCTTATATTGTTGTCTGGTGGGATATTACTCTAGTATAATGTCGTCCTTATATTGTTGTCTAGTGGGATATTACTCTAATATAATGTCGTCCTTATATTGTTGTCTAGTGGGATATTACTCTAGTATAATGTCGTCCTTATATTGTTGTCTAGTGGGATATTACTCTAATATAATGTCATCCTTATATTGTTGTCTAGTGGGATATTACTCTAGTATAATGTCGTCCTTATATTGTTGTCTAGTGGGATATTACTCTAATATAATGTCGTCCTTATATTGTTGTCTAGTGGGATATTACTCTAGTATAATATCGTCCTTATATTGTTGTCTAGTGGGATATTGCTCTAGTATAATGTCATCCTTATATTGTTGTCTAGTGGGATATTACTCTAGTATAATGTCGTCCTTATATTGTTGTCTAGTGGGATATTACTCTAGTATAATGTCGTCCTTATATTGTTGTCTAGTGGGATATTGCTCTAGTATAATGTCATCCTTATATTGTTGTCTAGTGGGATATTACTCTAGTATAATGTCATCCTTATATTGTTGTCTAGTGGGATATTACTCTAGTATAATGTCGTCCTTATATTGTTGTCTAGTGGGATATTACTCTAGTATAATGTCGTCCCTATATTGTTGCCAAGTGGAATATTACTCTAGTATAATGTCGTCCCTATATTGTTTTCTAGTGGGATATTACTCTGGTATAATGTCATCATTATATTGTTGTCTAGTGGGATATTACTCTAGTATAATGTCGTCCTTATATTGTTGTCTATCGGTATATCACTCTGGTATGATATAATATCTATATTTTTGTCTAGGGGAATATTACTCTAGTATAATATCATCCCTATATTGTTTTCTAGCATTATATTCTCTATAGGGTTTGGTTAGTGGGATATTACTCTAGTATAATGTCATAATTATATTGTTGTCTAGTGGAATATTACTCTAGTATAATATCATCCCTATATGGTTTTCTAGTAGGATATTACTCTAGTATGATATCATTAATATATTATTATCTAGTGATATATTACTCTAGTATGATATCATTAATATATTATTGTCTAGTGATATATTATTCTAGTATGATATCATTAATATATTATTGTCTACTGATATATTACTCTAGTATGATATCATTAATATATTTTTGTCTGGTAGTATATTACTCTAGTATGATAACATTAATATATTTTTGTCTAGTGGTATATTACTCTAGTATGATACCATTAATATATTTTGCCTAGGGGTATATTTAAATTCGACAAGATTAAACATTTCATTGAAAAAGTGCCGAGGGCTTACAAACACAGATATGCACCCCTGTTAGCTATTTGCCCCTATTTGTAGTTGAACCTCGAGACGATATCTCCATAAAATGACATCATTATCAAACAAATAACCAAAAACAAAGTTATAGCATTATATTATGGTTATGGGTCCCGCGTAGCTTTGCTCATGGCCCATTACTGATTGAAAATCTGTAATGCCTAAATCCGCTAGCATGTAGCTTTAACCAGAAATAAAATCGCGGATTAATAGTGGGGTGTTGGATGGATCCATTTTTATTTTCCATTCTATAAAAGCACCATTAAAAGCGCGTTGACAACCTCCCGTTAATCCGTAACTTTCCCTTTTAGCCAAATTAGAGTTTTTGTGACCTTCTAAACTGCGAATAATATTTGCACGGGAAAAAAAAAGATTATCCTTCTAATCCGGCCTCATCTTTATTGTAAGTCTACGCATAATTTATGAATAACGCTTATCCCTAGCACAATCCACATTATCCAAATTGTATCGCGTCCATAGATTGTAACGGTTTAAAAACAAGACCATTTAATTCAGAATTGTATATCTCTGAATAGAGAAAAGTATACACCAACTGTTACTGCTTATGTTATTTTCTTTAAAAATTCACATTCTTCAGAACAACTGAGCAACTAATTATGATTTATCAGATATCAGATCATTCACACTTATACTCAAATATTATCAGATCATTCACACTTACACTCAAATATTATCAGATCATTCACACTTACACTCAAATATTATCAGATCATTCACACTTACCCTCAAATATTATCAGATCATTCACACTTACCCTCAAATATTATCACATCATTCACACTTACACTCAAATATTATCAGATCATTCACACTTACCCTCAAATATTATCAGATCATTCACACTTACACTCAAATATTATCAGATCATTCACACTTACACTCAAATATTATCAGATCATTCCACTTACACTCAAATATTACCAGATCATTCCACTTACACTCAAATATTACCAGATCATTTGATAGTGGAGAAAGTGCAAACCGGAGAGTTTAATGTCGAAAATAAACTGAATTAATTTTAAACAGACAAACAGATGGTGAACAGATTTCAGATACCCCACAGTTATCGATTAGATATATGCCCCGAATAAATTTCTTTCAAAATTTTAATGACTAATCTGGTGAGCTTAATTATAGCAGACTAATTAAGATCGTTTATTTAGATTATGTTTCAGATACAACCATAATTGTCATCAAAGATGGCGAACAACATAAAAGTTCGTCAGATTGCAATATCACTTTTAAACCAGTTAACAAACTAGTTAATCATTTAGCTACTCGTATATCACAAAATAACCAAGTAATTATTTTCAAATCTGTCACACTTAAAATAAATAAACAAAAACCAAAAAAAAAAACCTATCTAATATCGATACCTGGTACATTCAAAGTGGGCGAGGTTCGTATTGAATCGTTATAATATCTGTGTACGTGATGGGTATCAGTTCCACTTAGGACGTAATCTTTTATTTTTCGAAGACAGTGTTCTCATTTAGACGGTGTCAGGCTGGGTATTTCTCCTATCAATTTCTCTAATTCTTCGGGTGGTGGTCATGGTTTTTATGGACTGGAGGGACGTGCCATTCCATTTATAGACGTCCAGTCGGCGTGGTCATCCGCGGAAACGGGACTCTCTTAATGCAATCTCGTTTTCTCTCTCCTTAAAAAAGGCATCTCGCCAGATGGTCCCCCCGAAATCTCTATTCTTTTAATGTCCCCACCCGAAATGGAAGAAAAAAGAATTAGGAGAGAGGTATCTTGTCCAGTCGTTTGCTAAGTGTATAGTCACTCGCTTCGGTCTTGTCGTAACGGGAGACGCCAGTACTCCATCGTGACTATGTCCCCTTAAGATACACGCAGCAGTGACTGATTCTCACAATCTACTTATTATTACAAAGACCTCTCTCTTTCCGGATGCCTCTACAAGACATAAGCCGACTGTTCGGATTTTTTGCCTGTAGGATACACAACGGTTCGGCACCGGTTTGGAAAATGCATCAATTCCATATTTACTATTTAGCCATGTAGTAGGTTTAATTACGATCACCTTTATCGAGTATATGTCCTTTTCGTTGACCATTACTAGCAGACATAAGCCGAACTAAGTTATTTATTACGCCCAATACTTCGACCCCACTTTGAAAAATCCACCTCGCTTCAACACCGCATTTCAACATTCATCAATTCAATTTCGACTACTTAGCCATGTAGTAGTTTTCATTGCGACCTCCTTTTCACGGCGTTTATCTTTCTCGCTGTCCCTTATACATTATTCTTAACTGTATATCTTGTATCCCTACAAGGTTGTACATAAGCTACCCTCGCTTCGCAGTCTTTATCAGTAAATAAATAAAATAAAACAAATATAAACCACCAATTATAAATTTGGGTCTTTAGCATGCACAACAAATCGACACGGGCTTGAATATGCATAAATTTACTATTTAGCAAAGTAGTAGTTTTAGTCATAACCTAATTTTTGAAGTTTCGCTAGATTTCGAAGACAAACTTTTTACCTTCATTTAGACTATTCTAAATTTAGACTAATTATTAGAATATTCGATAATTTTCAACTCTGCTAACGGAATTAGATATCATTCGTGTCACAATGTGCAATCACTACGGAATCGAATTTCACATATCCGTAGCTGGTGTCCTGTGATTTCTAAGTCTCGTTTTACAACCTGGTGATAGTAGTAGCGTCTATGTCCTCCTCTAGTACAGTTTATTAAGGGTGGTTTTGGTCTTACGCTGTTAGCCAATGAGAATAGCGGTGCGGGTTTGAGGGTACAGAGGGCCGATATAGCGTTGTCTCTCTCTCTCTCTCTCTCTCTCTCTCTCTCTCTCTCTCTCTCTCTCTCTCTCTCTCTCTCTCTCTCTCTCTCTCTCTCTCTTTGGTCGGAGGATGGCGGTAGGGCCTCCCAATTAAGAGGGCTGAATCAAATCGTTTACCTACCATAAAAGACGCATTAAGGGGAACAAGGATTTAATCAGCGTAAAAGCTCGACTTAATCGACCTGCCAAAGACCCTTTATCTCTCCTCCTGCGCAGAGAGAGACACACTACTACCTCCTTCTCCTGAGCGTCACTGCTTATATTATAGAGTCCCTCAGTCCCGGTCCCAGTCCCTGACCCGCGCGAGACATTGAGGGGCATTATATAGAGTCGCTCAGTTCGGAATGTGCGGTGACCAATGCTTTTAGGAATATGTCAAATTCGGAGAAACGAAGGTTTATTTTTATTGGTTGCAAAATCTCTAATTTAATTATCATAATTCGGATTTAAAAACTATTGGTAGTGGAAAATATTAAATGGAATTCTTAAATATTAAAAATAAACCTTAAATATTAAAGGTAAATCTTAAATATTAAAAATAAACCTTAAATATTAAAGGTAAATCTTAAATATTAAAAATAAACCTTAAATATTAAAGGGAAATATGAAATATTAAAGAGAAATCTTCTATAATAGAGAGATATCTTAAATATTAAAGGAAAAGCTTCGATATTAAAGGGAAATTAAATTAAATTAATATTAAAATATTTTGGAAATCTAAATTTTTGTCGAAATCTTAAACATTAAAAAAATGACGAAAATGTTTGCTGAAACTTAAAAAATCATAATCCATGGACGTGACTTGTGAAGGTCTGCGGTTTCAATACTTCTAATTAAGGGATTAAAAATCTGGCGACTAAGCATTTCTAATCTATACACATCTTCTCTATTGGAATATATAAAATTCTGGGCATGAGAACTGAAATTGTTTAATTAAAATTTTTTCATTACATAAAAAAATTTCTATTGGAAATTGGCGGTGAATTTAAAAAATATTTAAAAATGTAGGGGTTAAACTTGTAAATCTTAAGCTTTTAAATGGTTAGCTTTTAAACAATTCAAATCTAGCGCATACGCCATATTCACTAAAAGCCTGTAGTACGTTGAGTCAGAGTTCCACCCAACCGTTAACTACACAAAACGGCCTTAAGTGGGGGACAGTCAAATTGTAGCCAGCGCTGCAAACCTCTTTACAAATCTGAGACATAGATGTCACTTTCGAAAGGGAAGTTCTAGGGAACCCGGAGAGTCACACTGAAATAAAAAAACACACTTTTTCTGAGGGATGACGACATTTTGTTTTAAGCTCGTACCCTTTAGTGGAAATCTATCTAAATATTGTTAAATGTATAGAAAAAAGGGGTAACTTGAGTGCGTGTGGGTGTCGGAGTGGGGTCGGGGTAGCGAAAAAACTATTAAACCGGGCGCTCAAACGGGGGATGACGAATGTTCTTGAGAGGGGATGCTAGACTAAAAAAACTGCCTCTTTTTTTTCGTTAACAGCTACGTCACCCCACGCGCTGGAGTGTAGGGGTTATCTATTAGGGATAAGATTGAATTATTGTATTTTACGCTTTCGTAAGTTGCCACTAGATGGGGTTACTTGGAACTTTGTTTCTATAGCCAGGAACGAGTAAAGGTTACTATATTTTAAAATGGGAGTCGAAGTATGGTTACTTTCGTAGTTTCGCCCCAAAAAAAGAGTAAAGGGGAAGACTTCCCCTATAAGTGCTTCAACTTCGGCCCTCCGTGCTCGATAGTTACCATTTGGGGAACGTTTGCCTGAAATTTACGATTTTTTGGGTTGGTTAGGTCGGATTTTTTTTTAAAGTACCAGTTTTGCAAGAAATCGTGAGAGTTACAGGAATACAGTATAATCTAGATAGATGCGTATGTATATTGTGCTTCTAACGGCCAACTGATCAGGTTATTCAGGTCGCAATTCACAGATATATCTGATCTGAATTGGTCTATTATAATTAATATCGCCAGATTCAGTTATCTGGACATTTATCTGATTTATGTTCAAGTAGGAATTCTCAAAAATCTGAAGATATTAAGTTAATCAGAACAGGTTAATCTGTCATATTCTTCTCGCTTAACAATCTGATTTCCAACGGTATCTGATACACTATGGCTTATCAGTTATCTGACTTATATTCAAGTAGGAATTTAGATAAATCTGAAGATATTCAGTTAATCAGTTATATTCTCCTCACCCAAAAATCTGATTTCAAATGACATTTAAATTAAGTCAAATCGATAACTGTGAGGGATTAGAAATCTGTCGACTTACAATGAATTCAGTTTAGTTTCGGGTTTTAAACTATCTGTCTTGCATATCGATCAATATTAATTAATCTAATAATATCTGAACGTAAATGAGAATAATCTGATATCTAATAACTAATAATAATTTTCTCAGTTCAAATAACGCAACTGGACCCTTAAAGTTCCGCGTTAAAAATAGGAACCACTCATTAGGTTAATTTAGCTCAATTAATGTTTACTGATAAAACGAAAATTCAGCTGACAAAATGAAGGTAAGCAAGTTGAAAAATTCATTTTTCTAAATCCATAAGTAACTAAAAAGTTCACACCAAGGATGTATTTAAGTGTGTTTGGGGTTAAACGCCCTCCCAGAAATAGATCAAGGAGGAGGGTTAAAGGGAATATAACCTCAGGTATTTGGTGTGGAACACCAAAGTTTGCAGCTCTGGCCGCTCTTGCCTTTGGCTTTAGAAATGTTTGGCGCCACTGTACAGAGTAATTTGAAAATTTGAAGGGGTCTTCCATAAATATTGCTTTGCAGGTTATATTCCTTTTAAAAGGTAACATTTCATTTAAGTCTCAAGAGGTAGGGGTGGTGTTTTGGTGCACATTTTAAATAACAACCGATGGATACGCTCTTGATCTTCTCCGTGTGAAGCAGACTGGAATCCTTATCTAAACAGGGGGTTTCAAAGGGTTATGCAAAAATGTGAAGGATACGTTGCAGTGGGTGAGTTGAGAAGTATGCCTGTTTTTTCCCATTTTCCTACGATGAGTTAAAAGAGCGCCAGAGAGCTTCAAAGTGTGGCCTACTAGCCCCGGGATGTAAGCTGCAACAAGCGCAAAACCAAGCAGCAGGGAAACGCGATAGGTGAAAAAGGACTTTGTAAACAAATCGAGGTAATCAGCGTAAAAAAGTAAACTTAAACCGTATTTAAGTCGTGATGGACCGCGATTTCTTTCAAACTGCAACAATGGAGTTCACTTCGGAAGAACTGCCGTATATTAATTTCGTGTATGGACTAGCGGATGGCAATGCTTTGGCTGCTCAACGTCTCTACCAGGAAAGGTACCCGAACCGGCATGGATATTTATTTACTCTTTGTTAAAGAACAAATCCCTTTGATAACAGGGAGGAAACCATAAATATGGGTTCACGAGTTACACTTTAAATTATACTAGCCATCGTCAAAAACATATTATATACAATAATTTCAAATAAGTTTGGCAAAACAAACAATAGAACTTTAAAAAAATAACAAAAAGATGGATATGACAAATAATAAAGCTATTTACAATATATGTACAGCTCATATATGAATGAATTTGCAAGAGGGAATAAAATTTTAAATTTGGCATTAACTAGAAAAATGTTTAGTTCTCAATTGTCCCCAACGCCCCAGAATTCGTTTCGTCACGACCAGATCTGGCCATTTCGCACTCAAAAGATACGCCACGCAATCGGCCGACTTGTCCAGATCGTTGTAGTAAATATATTCCCGTGCTTGTTGCAGTCTACTTCCAGGGGCTAGTCGACCACACTTTGAAGCTCTCTGGCGCTCTTTTAACTCATCGTAGTAAAATGGGAAAAAAACAGGCATACTTCTAAACTCACCCCCTACAACTGCTTAAAATGTTTGCATAACCTTTTGAAACACCCTGTATAACACGATTAAAAATTATTCACTCGGTGTTTTTAAAAAGAAGAGCCTTATTTAGGTATTTTCATCCCATTTTCGTAGGCATTGTGTATGGATAAACAACCAAATGAAAACCTTCAAAGTTAAAAAGGCGTAACGAAATTCGGTCGGTGAATCGCGTAACGCGAGAGAGAGTACATTTAAGAGACCCCCTATTCTATCTATTCTTTCTGTAAAGACCCATAAATACGGGGTAAGAATAAAACACTTTTTTTGGATCCAAGAAAACGCCTCAACCGCAACTCCATACGTATATTCATCCCTACTTTAACAACGTTTAGTCGACGTAGGCGTTCCGGAATTGAGAGTGTAAAGAAAGTATCTTTTTTTGAACGGTTAGGTGGGGAATGGGCGCACGCGTTATTTCCTCCTGTCTGACCACTCCGCCGGTGCTCTGTGTCGCCGACAAAGGAAGACAATTCGAGAATTTATTTTCGGGCTTTTTTTCTCTCCTAAGAGAACAGCGCCCCTTCAAAGTATTCGTCTTCTTCGCGGTGGAAATGGTTCATTTTAAAGTGCTTTTTGTGGTCGCGCTTGCGGTGAATAAAATAGCGTGTAATGATGCAGATGCGCGCCACCCTCCTCGGCTTCCTCTCTTCCCGGATCTCCAAAAAGGTTTTATTTCCATCTTTCTCCCCCTTCTCTATTTTTTATTTTATTCGCGGTTAAAATAGCCTTTTCCTTCTCTGTTTTATTTTGTCGTTTAAACGTGCGGCTGCTTATTTTACTGTAAAGTCTAGAGCGCTTTTAAGGCTACTGTTATACAGGCGCCGCTATCAATGGCTAAATAGTGAAGAAATATCCTGGTAGTCGGCTCGTCCCGGGACACCGGTGTTGCGCGTGTAGAACACTTCTACAGGCGTTTGTAGGCCAAAAATAGACCTTATTTTTGTAATCTCAAAAAACTATAAAACGATTCTATTTAATAAATAATGAGGAAGGGAAATTATTAGCCCTATTAAGTAAACACTAAAATGATATTGATTATATATAAGTTAATTAAAACCGTTTAAATGATTTAAACGATACAATATAAAATATTAATAATGATAATAACCTAGTGTTGTAAGTCGGAAAATGACCGAGGCATTTTTTCTAGAAAATTTTAATATTTTTCCGAAAAAAATAAAAAACATTTTCATTCCATGATTAGTCTAATATATTTTTTGCAAATTTAAATATGGCAGCATTTTCACCGAATTTTTTCGAATCTGAAAGTACAACTAAACCTCTAGACTAGTTGAAACTGATTAACAATGTAACACTATTAATGTTTTGTAGTATGTTTACTGATAAAAACATTAAAAACCTTATTAAGTAATTTATGTTTCAATGTTTTATTTTTCTGATTTGCGGAATATAATCCGCATTTTATTTTTCCGGAAAATTAACAACACTAAAATAACCATATTCGAGTCTTAATGAAAAGTGATATTTCTGGCTGCGTTATAAATCAGAACACATCAAGAGTTCGGGACTCTAATGGGCAGTAACAAGAACTGGAGGGAGGGAAGAAGGGTGTTGGATCAATTTTTGGCGAGCTCGAAGCGCGGAGGGCCTTTCTTTTGTTTTTGGAGCATTCGTGGCTTCTTCTTTCGGGCTGGCGTCTTATTTGTGTTGGACCATAATGCAACGCGTCTCGTTATATCTTCCGGGTCAGCAAATCCGTTTCGTGCCGCTATGTCCAGTTGACGATGTCCGCTCATATTTTGGACGCGATGCGTCATCCGAGTCCTCCCTTCTCTCTCCCTCCAGATTTGACCTGGCCCTCCCATTCCGGACAATACGCCCGTTTGATGCGGCCTACTATCTTCTAAAAGGCTTATGCTATCGCGACTGAAGCATTAAGAAAGGTTGTAAGTCGGAAAATGTTTCGCGGAAAATGACCGAGGCCTTTTTTCCGGAACATTTTCCGTATTTTTACGAAAACAATAAAAAAAGTTTTCATTCCATGATTAGTCTAATATTGTCTGCAATTTTAAATAAAGCGGCATTTTCGCGTCATTTTTTTAATCTAAAAGTAAAACTAAACCTCTAGACCGCTCTAGACTAGTTTAAACTGACTAACAATGTAACACTATTAATGTTTTGTAGTATATGTTTACCGTTATTAGACATTTTATATAGATAAAAAGTAAAAACATTAAAAACCCTTAAAAAGTAATTTATGTTTCAATTTTTTATTTTTCCGATTTGCGGAAATTTTTCGGAAAAATTTCAGGAAATTCACATTTTATTTTTCCGGAAAATTAACAACTCTAGAAAATTACTTTTTTTTGTAAGGATTCTCGTTATTCCGTAAAATATTTGTTTCATTGGCAAACTAACGCGCATCCCTGGTGGCTTGATCCAGGTGGAAACAAGACACATCCAGATTGAACCCAATTACGTTTGAATCGTATAATTTTCATCAAATCGGAATAAAATTAACCGATTTCAAAATTACGTTTTTGCGCGTGACAGTAATTTTAAATTGTGAGGTATAGCAACTATTTCGGAATAAAGCTGAATTGCATACATTGTAATTAGATCAAATATAACACATTTTGAAGAATGATAAAATACGCGAATAGGAAGAAAAGTTCATTATGAAACGGGATAGTAAAGCTAAACCCTAAACAAATTTGAAGAAATATAAAAACTTACTAATAGCTCGTACCAATAGGTCTTGGAGCAAACAAAAAGACGCGAAACTCTGACCAAATAGATCTTCGACTACACAAAACTAACTTATTAACTTCACTTAACATAACACAATTTGGATTGTAATTTTCTATCAAAGACGAATTGGGATTTGGCGAATTTAATTCGATCCACCACTTTGGATAATTAATCGTAATATTATCGCCGTATTATTTATTGCCATCTTAAAAATAAACTCTCCTCGATCAGCCGGCCATCGAATGTTTGGATACAAATCAGCGAAAATCACTGTTCGTTTTTCCTTAAGGAGCTTGTCTATAAAACGTCTCCTTTTGTCCAAATTGAGAAAATGGCAAGATCAGGGGAAGAAGGGGGGGGTGCGGGGGGGGTCATTCGCGGCGCATTAGAGTGGTCATCCATCGGTATCGCTCCTAATTGGGTTAGGGGTAAAGGGCCGTTGCCGGGAATCGGACCGGCCACTGTCCGATTAGGTCTTAAAGCGGCCTGACAGTCCGCAGAAACCGGAGCCGCAACCCGCGACCAGTCGCCGCCTGAACCCCCACCTCTCTCTCTCTCTATCTCTCTCTCTCTCTCTCTCTCTCTCTCTCTCTCTCTCTCTCTCTCTTTCTCTCTCTCTCTCTCTTCTGACCAACCAACTCTCCGCTCTGTTTTCTGGCCAGCCACATTTTTATACTGGTACAATCTTGTAGCCTCTTTTCCGAGATTGAAGATACTCTATAAATTAGAAGCTTCCGTCGTACCAGCCGGCTCTGTCTCGCCTCTAAGTTGTGTCCATTGTTAAGGGACCAAAGACAAAGTCACTCTGGGACGAGAAGGGGGACCACCTTCTATTATACTGCAGTCGCTTGTTTTCTCAAATTGAAGAAATGAGGTTGCAGCTCGGAAGGATTCTCTTTTCTTTCTTCCCGGCATACTTTGTTTCTTGACTAATGAAGGCTAATTTGTCCCGCGTAGTCGCGTTGTACCTGCGTAAAAGGGAGTTTTGTACCCCGAGGACAATGTTTCTTTAGGAGTTAATTATCGTATGGTCCCTCTGGTGGTGATTACGTGAAATATTTATTACTTTTAGAAATGTCGTCGTAATTGGATTTCTTATTTTGGTAGGATGGGACGAGCATTTTTTTAAATATAAATGTTATTGGCACGTCTAATTAGATTTTAATGGTTTATCTGATTTTTAGAGATTTGTAGCTTTTCGGACATTATTAACTCTGCCCGATAGTTGAAAAACGAGAACCACCGTATACTTTCTCATTGAAAATAACATGGGAATCTGAAATTTTTCAAAACCAAAAAAATAGATCAAAATTGACAAATGAAATTAATTTTATGATATTTTTATGAATTTTGGTCAATTTGTTCAAATTTGATCAGAATCGGTAAAAATGGAGAAAAGCGAAATATAAAAATGAAAAGTTGTATTTTCCAACTAATCGCCAAATCGACGGTAATAAATGAATTTTATCAAAATTAATAAAATAGAATTTAGTTGTTTGAATTTGATCAAAATTAATAATTTTAATTAGAATTATTATAATTATTTTTTAGAAGTGCTCAGATTACCATGTCATTTTCAATGGGAAAATATACATACTGTAGAAATTATGTTTAATTCAGAGAAAACGGCATGGTATTAGAAGATAAAACTTATTTTATACAAGACGTTTCGAGCCGAGGCTCTTCTTCAGTCGTTCGTTAGTTTTCTCTGAATTAAACATAATTTCTACTAATATTCACCATGGTAAATAATAAGTTTAATATATATACATACTGTGTTGTCAAAAACATTTTCAGTTGCCATGGCAAAACTAATGCCCATTGCAACTTTTCCCTTGGTGAAATTTCTTGTTACCTTAAGGTCTACGTACCCACCTAGTTTCAACAAAATCGGTGATTATCACCTCGGGTAGTCTCCTCGTTAGCCCAATAGGCCTACAAGGCGAAGTTATACGTTAATATTAATTTACCAACTCTAAAAGCTTTATGAATTTTTGTGATATCTTACACAGTGATTCTTCAGAAGCTCTTCATTAATTATCTTTAAAAATTATCACTTTTAACTATAATTTAAAATCCACAAGTCACTGAATTATAGAAAATGAATCCTAGATACATCCAAATAGTTGTCGAAATACAGATCTCACTCAACAACTGAAATTTTATCTGTGCAAAAATCAGTTGGTTTTAAATATATACTGTGGATCGATCAGAGATGCTAGATGGCATCTTTCAAGAACGACTTGAACTAAAATTGACATAAAAATATATTCTAGACCACAGAAGGTTTTTTTGAAGTTCCATTTCTATCAATCATTGTATAACCTTGTCATTGCAGTTGAAAATTTTGCTTCAAATCCTAATGTAGTGGTTAAATTTTAAATTTGATATTCCATGTATGAAATTGTGGCTTAGGTAATTCTACAAAAATCATTTAAAAAATTTAAATACTGGGATTAAATAAATTTTCATGTTAATAACGTTTTTGGGCATTAAAGTGTAACCCTGTAAAGATTTTAACGCATTCGGGGCTTGCCACCACCATCCTATGCATTGTAACCCGGCCACCTGCTTAAATGCATTAAAAGTCGCCTTGGTTGTTAGCCTAGCTGATTGCTATTATTATAAAAAATAGCCCTTAATTATTTACAAGGAATTAATTGAATCTAATAGACCACTTTTTGGCGAAGCAAGTGAAAATATACTACTCTATAATCTTAGCCAAATCATGGGCAAACTAGTAGTTTGCCCATGGCCAAATGATGGAGAAATGACCAAACCTACAAACATAGTTATCTTAGAAACACTCATACGCAAGATTTCAAGTCTATTAGTAGTCCCTTACTTCGCTCGCTAGGTCAATTAAGAACGCTTAATTATTACTTGAGATAACCATTATTTCCAAGAGAAACTTAAACTTAAAATAAATTATATTTCATTTAATCTTTTGATTACTTAACAAAATTCGAGGCAAACAAGGTTAATATAGTGTAATAATGAAAAAAAAAATCGATTGTCAGGTTTTTGCACTGTTTCCGAGTAAACTGATAATATTTTAGCATTAAATAGGACCTGTGGATCAGTCGCTATTAGATATTACAGATATTAAAGCAAATTTTTTTCAGCAAAGCACAGGCGCTTAGGAACGTTTTGGATTAAGGTGGGTACAGCTTGGATGCTAAATTTGGCGCCCCCTCATCAACATCCTTTTTGCGCCCCTTCTAAAACAATTTGGCGCCATTTTCCCCCCTGTACCCCCCGTTCCTACGCCACTATCAAAGCAATTTAAAGGTAGATTTAAGGGAGGGGGGAAAGTAAAATATAAAGTATATTTTAGTATATTTCATAAATGTTTGAAAATAATTGTTGTCAATTTTCGTCACCTTTTCGTAAATTGATGTACATATTTATCAAATGGAAATATATATATATTTTGAAACCCTTTGCTTAAATTTGAGAAAAAAATATTAAATTGTAATAGATTGTGTTAAATAACAACTTCCATATGTTGCCTGCTATTTTTGCTGTGACTAATAACTAAAACTAATCTATTTTCAACCAAACAAATCTAATATCCTTCCTACCCAAAATATTGAATCTGAAAACTCCATATACGGAGTTTTCAGATTCAATATTTTTGGTATAAGAGTTAATTTGTAAAATACATTTAGGAAGGCAATATAAATTTTTATAAAAAATCCAAAAATTTCAACAAATGCTAACAATTCATTGAGCTTTCACATAAAGCGTTTAAAATAATAGGTCGAAGCTACAGATTATAATAAAATAAAAAAAAACTTATAATTAAAAAAAAACTATTCTTTTATAACAACAATTAATTTGTAACATGTATTTCAAAATTCAACATTTACAAAATATGAACAGAAACGATATACAAGAAACTTAAACGTGCTAGACGTTTAAATTAGCTTTGTTACTTCATGTAACTTCAACACACGCATACATTTAAATGTAGTTCTGTTATATAATTTATTAAATAAACTTATGGACGAAAATTAACTTGCATATAACGTTTCATATACATAATAAACCAATGATAATTACGTTATTCAAAGGCATTAAATTTTAGTTTCTTGAATTTCTTCCTCCACGTATAAATTCTTATTACACAAATGATGGGCAGTGTAGCGGACGACATTTCATAACAGAAATATAGAGTCTGTTTATACGCCACCTATCTAGTATTCGACGACCACAAAAAGAGGGTGTACGGATAGTTTTTGGTATACAAGCGCTCTAGCAACTAACTGAGTTTATAAAGTTTCTCCAAAACTGGACGTACACACATCATCCGTTACAATTTCATATATTCTCAATTTACTATAATGGTTTTAAAATATATACATTTCCATCTGATAAATATCAGTCTTATATAAATATGTATATCAATTTACGAAAAGGTGACGATTACTACAATTTTTTCTGGTAAATTGTAAGTCGGAAAAATTTCCGCGGAAAATGACAGACGCTTTTTTTCCGGAACATTTTCCGTATTTTTCCGGAAAAAATAAATACAAGTTTTCATTCCATGATTAGTCTAATATATTGTTTGGAAATTTAAATAAAGTGGCATTTTCGCCTAATTTTTTTCGAATCTGAAAGTAAAACTAAACCGCTATATAGACTAGTTTAAACTGATTGATAATGTAACACTATTAATGTTTTGTAGTATGTTTACTGATATTAGACATTTTATACCGGTAAAAAGTTAAAACATTAAAAACTCTTAAAAAGTGATTTGTTTAATTTTTTAATTTTTCCGCAAATATTAAAATTTTCTGGAAATTTTCCGCGTTTTATTTTTCCGGAAAATTAAAAACTCTAGAAAATTACGTTTTCTTGTAGAGATTCTCGTTATTCCGTAAAAATGAACAACACTAATTTTTTCAAACATTTATGAAATAAACTAAAATATACTTTATTTTTTCAACTTTTCCCTAAAAAAATCTCTAAATCTAAAATATAATTAATATCTGATCCCAACTTCCTTCCCTTAAATCTGACTTTAAACTGTTTTGGTAAAAGCATTTTGGTTTTAATTTATTGGTTTCCCGTGATAAAAATGGAAGGATGGTCTTTATGCTTTGCTTGGAATAAAATTTAGATGAAATTAAAAGCTTACACGTACAAAGGACGTTTCACCTTCGATACATAGTATATACAAGGACATTCATAGGACACCCAGAAATGTGACGCTAAAATGACTCACTTGCACCCTGGCCTCCGAGAGCCCCAGCCTTTGGGACAGCTCCTCCCTCATGAAGGCGTCGGGGTAGTGGGTCTCATCGAACAACCTCTCCAACTCGTTCAACTGTTCCAGGGTGAAGTTGGTTCTGGATCGTCTTTGTTTGACCTTGGGAGCGTTGCATTGCGACCCCGCCGAAGAGTTGACGTCCGGGCTGAGGCATCCGCTGCCGTTGATGGCCGATCCGGCCGAGTCATCAGGGCTCATGGACGAGACCCTGGAAGGGCTTCGAGTCTCGGGGTGCGGGGACTCGCTCCTGGTGAGGACCAGGCCCTCGCTCACCGAAGGAGTGTCCCTGCTCTCGTTGGACTCGCCCGGACATCGATGATCGTCCACCACGATGTGCTTGACGTCCGAGTTCGGCGACTGCGGAGGCGATTCCTCGTTGCTACCGGACCTGGAGTGGACCCTGGTCAAGTTGATTTCGCTGCGGTTTTCTTGAGTGTCCGGCGGGGTTAGCGGTGGTCCGTGGTTGATTAAACCTGGATAATAATGCAAAGAGGCTAAACTAGTGTCAATCTCGAGCAGTTCAAAGTTTAAAGTATGCCAAAATTAAAATATAAAATAACATTTAGTTAGGTATAAACATACTATCATGAACACCATCAGAAGAAAATAGTATATATCTTAGAGAAAATATATATTCCTTTATTGAAAATGAAACATCTACCTTAACAGGCTCGTTTTGATTTTGATAACCAAGTGCCGGGCAAAATACATATTGTATAGTAATTTTTTTAATATACTTTATAGAAAAAATATGGTTTTTATATAAGTAACTATCTCTAATTGAAGGTGGGACTGCGGAGTGGTTAGCTCTTTCGTAGCGCAACAGGAAGAGTCGGGTTCGAGCCTAACTTGTGGGACTGGGTGAAAACTCGGAACAACTTATTTCGCTCTTTCACCGAGTTCTTCGGTTTCCCCTTCCCATAATAACTTGTATAGGTCAACGGTAATAGTAAGTGTATTGAGCGTGAGGGCTTGCAACAACCCTCCAACCCGATTTAAGCCGGTCACCTAAATTAAGGGCATAAAAGTCGGTAGATGATTTAGGCCTAAGGTGGTGCCTTGGTTATTAGCCTAGCTGAATATTATAATATAATAAGAATAATATTTCCAGTATATTTTCAATTATGATTTTTAGTTCAGTAACTTTAGTCAAAATTATTTATGGCGGGAGATAAGCGCACAAAAATGGGTTTTAGCTGATATCTCCGTTTTTATTGTATTTACTACTATAAACCGAATTACGAAAAGTAGGGCCCGGCTATTTTCTTCAAAACCGGATTTATGGAATATTTGGGTGCGAGTCATCGTTTTGGCGCAATTGCAGTTTGAACATTGTACCCGAAACGCATTTTACAATTGGGCGCTATATATTGAAGGTGCCTGCCAAAATGTTTCCAAAGTGAAACCGTAAAGCTACTGAACTATCTGTGAACATTTTCCGTAAATTTATATGTTATATAATATATGATATTATTATTTATATGTTATATTATATATGATATTATTATTTATATGTTATATAATATATGATATTATTATTTATATGTTATATTATATATGATATTATTATTTATATGTTATATTATATATGATATTATTATTTATATGTTATATAATATATGATATTATTATTTATATGTTATATTATATATGATATTATTATTTATATGTTATATAATATATGATATTATTATTTATATGTTATATTATATATGATATTATTATTTATATGTTATATAATATATGATATTATTATTTATATGTTATATTATAAAATTTATTATTTTTATATGTAGTTAATTTACCGAAAAAATAAAATGCTGAAAAATTTCTAGAAAATTTTCCGCAAATTGGAAAAATAAAAAATTTAAAGAAATTACCTTTTAAGGGTTTTTAATGTTTTTAATTTTTTATCGATATAAATGGTCTATAACAGTAAACATACTACAAAATATTAATAGTGTTACATTGTTAATCAGTTTAAACTAGTCTAGAGGTTTAGTTTTACTTTTAGATTCGAAAAATGAGGCGGAAATGCCGCTATATTTAAATTTGGAAACAATATTAGACTAATCATGGAATTAAAACTTTTTTATATGTTTCGGAAAAATACGGAAACTTTTCCGGAAAAAAGGCTTCGCTCATTTTCCGCGGAAAATTCTCCGACTTACAACACTATTTATGTTATATAATTTATTATATGATACTATCATTATTATTATTATATTATTATTTATTTGTTATATAATTTATTATATGATACTATTATTATTATATTTATTATATGATACTATTATTATTATATTTATTATATTATTATTTATTTGTTATATAATATATTATTATTATATTATATTATATTATTATTTATATGTTATATAATATAATATATTATTTTTATTATATTATAGTTACATTATTATAATTATATTATTATTTATATATTCGAAGAGTACGAGAATCCGAACTAACAAAGCAAAATCTTTAACTTTGTTTCCAAAAAAAATAGCTCTCTTGGTTAGAAGAGCGACCTGATTTCAGGCAATAAATTTCTCCTCAAAATTAATAATTCGTGTATCCATCCGCGCAGATTGCATTACTTAACTCCCGTCTGATCTTCCTATTTAGAAAGCTGAGATTAAATTATATTTCCATCCCCATTCAACCCCCTTCTCATCTTCACCAAATCTCTCTCAATACACTAAAACCCGGAGAATCGAACCGTAGTTAGTGGAACTCCTCCATTCGAGAGGTAGTAGGTTCGAACTGAAGTCAATCCGCGCTTTCAAGTAACGCGTCTGTCTGGCTGGCGCGTCTCTACTACGGTGTTAAAATATTTAAATCACCCTATTAAGGTATTACTCCGCGGACGGAAACAAAATCCAATTTTCCCAATTTCAATTCCACCAAAACGGCCGGTAGCGAGAGCCGCGAGCGTAAAGGAGAAGGGGCGGAGTTTAAAATGCGCGAGCGCGGTCACGTTTCGCGCCTAGCCCCATCTCCCGGTATAAATTAGATCAGGCGCTCTCCCCTCTCGGCGTGTGTGGATCGTACGGCCAGCGAAGAGGCGTCCTATGATAATTACTTCCAATTAGAACGTTTTGAAATCTGTCTAATGGGCTGTGTTCCAACGAGGTAGCCTTTATTATATTCGGGCAATTGAGCCAAAGGGGCCTCCCCAAGTTTATCGAGAGACGTAATACCCGAAATTATCCCGTTTTAGCGAAGTTAAGAGTCGCGCGGAGACGTTCCGATATTAGCAATTGGAATTTAATATTTGAAATGTTAATACGCGGCGCGCCATTGGCTCGATTGGGCCGCGATAGGATACGATCTCTCCCGAGTAATTGGAAAGTCGTTTTGTGTCTCCGCTTAAATTATTTATTGGATTGGTTTAATGGGGAGAAATCGGCGGCTCTAGACTCGTAAAATCCTGATTTGGGTAATTTGGAGAACGGTTATTGGACGGGATTTGCGCCTTGATTGAGTTAACCCGGCCGTAATGGCTCATTCTAATTAGCCAGTTTTGTTAATTATAAAGGCATTTACGTTGATTTAAAGTATCAGGTGTAGTTTTATAAAACTTAGTTTAAATTTCCGTCGATCAACGTTCTCTAAATAGACTATTTTCTTTTGCTTAAAAATAATAAATCATCATAAATTAATATTAAATTTAAATAATATCAGAAGTAATTTTTAATCTAATAATAATAATAATCAGCTAGGCTAATACCCAAAGCACCACCTTAGGCCCAAGTCATCTAGCGACTTATTATGCCTTCAAAAAGGTGTCCGGTCAAGCGCCGGGTTACAACGCGTAGGAGGGTGGTGGAAAGCCCTTCATGCCACGCGAGGCAACAACTCCCTACACTCACTATTACCGTTAACCACTAACCGCTAACTTTATTCGAAGCGTGTTAGTATAAGACGATTCAACCTAGAATCTCATTAGACCCCTCTCGAGCCACGAGCAAAATTCAACCTGCATATCATCTCAAATAAATACATTATTGATACAATATTTATCAAAATCGAGGGGAAAAAAAACAGATAAAAATCTTTAAAAGTTATTTTTATTTATCTTTTATTTATCATTTATTTGTCTAAATCAATTCGTGAATTTGACAGTACTTTATCCTTTTGAAAGTCTACAGCATCTCAGTGTTATTGTTCGCAGATTAAGAACAGCATATACAGGTAAAAATAAAATAAAATGGTCCACGCTAGTCGGATATAAGAGCAAAATCCCATTAAACTTTTATCGTGTCCCGCAGCGCCACCTTTTATTAAGTCGGCGAACTTTGCGGCCAATTTTCTCCTCAATTTACTTTTTATTTTTACCTTAATTAAGACACGGAAACCTAAAGTGTGCGAGAGGAACATTCGGGTATAGAAAGAACCGTACAGCATCCGGAGAGAGAGAGAGAGGATAGAGGAAGCTATAACTCTAAAATGAAATCGGGAGATTGTGTGCCCCTACAGGGTTGTTTTCTCCCGCCGACGTGCCGAATATTTTTGGACGGCCCGATAAGTGGATTAACGCGCCCCCCCCCTCCCTACGGCGTAAGGGAGGCCCCAAAATTTCCTTTTCAATTTTAAATAAGAGAAGAGACGGGGGGGGGGTAGAACATCGTGGCGCCCCCCTTCGAGACGCACCTGATGCTGCGGCACAGTCGTTTCCCTAATTCGACCATCCATTTTTAGGAGAAGGCGCTCAAAAGTTCAACCCCGGCCAATGCGTACGTTGCCTGCCCCTGTAATGAAACTTCTCCCCGGTAGTTCTCCCTAATAAACAAGTTGTTCGCGGTCTCATTTCGAGCTCCCCCCTTCCCCAGCCCCATTCGTCTACTTTTACCAAATAAGGACACGTTCACACCGGCCACAATTCGTACAGGACATATTTTATTGAAATAATTTTTAACATAGCGGTTGCCAATTTATGAAACATCTGGTTTAGCTCTTTTTATTCTTCAAGTACTTATGGAGGTCATCATTGTTTGGGTGTGTTTTTGTCGAAAGCCTCGACGAACTTTTCCCTCAACCAATGGGCGGTGTGAATAGCTTCTTGCAGATATTTCTTGTCCTTGGACTCATCAGGAGCGAAGTTTCGCACCGTCTCCATGGCTTCGATTTGCAGTTGCATTATTTCGAAGGGATATCTATGGGCACTTTGAATTCGGAGGAACATATTCCGTTTGAGAACCTTTCTACTTAGGTCCATCTCACTTTCAATCGACAATTCATTCCATCGAAGTATCCTTATAAAACGTCTGTGACGCGTGGTTACTTGGAAAGCTGATCCGGCTTGTCCAAGTATTAACGGTCTGTTTGGAGCCCTGGTTTGTGGTCGGACCCTGGACCTTCGATCATTCTTCTCAGTCTCCAAGGCATTATCCAAAAGCTTGAAATCTTTAGCTAACTCAACGTACACTCGCGACAAAGCGGGGTTTGAGTAGTAGTCTTTTAGTCTTTCCCCAACTAACAGCGAATTATCTCTAAGGATGACCTCGTGGTCTTCTTTGAGGTCGCCTAACAATGTGGACAGCCTTAAGTACGATTTCAAGGCCTCTCTCACAATGTCCGGAGTGATGTTCTTGGACGTTGGCCCTCCCAATTCGACCAGCTCCAGTAACAAATCCAAGGAATTTCTTACGTTGCTCGTTAAGATGTCGCTGTCATCTCTAAATCGTTTCAGCGCGGCTTTAATAGCGTTCGTTCTGTCGTCTTCGGTCGCGTTAAGAGACATGTCGAAATTACCAAGGTGTAATTTTCGGTTTTATCGAAGTTTAGGCTTAGCTAATTTGAAATGCGGGAGCTCGAACTCGCGTTAAAACGCCAATTTAAAAGCACGCGCATTTCTCATAATTATTCAAAATGCTTAATATATTTATTTAAATGCTTATCATTATGTAAATAATTTAGCTCAATAGTGAATCAATACCTTCTGTAATTGATGATAAAATACGCGAAAAAGTAGATTAGGTCCATAATTAAAATCGATAAAGCAGCTCAGATTAATCCATTATAAATATCTTTGATTTTAAGTAAATATGCAAATTTAACGAAGTCTATTTTTTTATAATCAAATCAGCATATTGAACTTACAAAAACTACCTAAGCCTTATTGCATTATTGTACATAAATATATATTATAATACCATCATTGCCACCACACCTTCTTACGCATTGTAACCCGGGCACCTGCTTAAGGCATTAAAAATCGCTAGATGACATGGGCCTAAGGTGGTGCTTTGGGTATTAGCCTATCTGATTATTATTATTCCCTAATGATTAGAATAACTAACCATTTGAATTATTTCGGGATAGTCAGAGAATGAGATGTACACCTCGTTACTGTCAGTACAGTTTAGTTAGTCCGAACAAGTCCAATTTGGTTCTTCTTTCTTGTATATGCGGGGGGGGGGGGGGGATGATTTGGTTTCGGCAATGTCCATCTCGAAAATCAGGTATATCCGGAATCACGTCCGACTCTCGGAGTCCCAAGCACGTAAAGCGGAAAAGAGGCATAACCCTGCTCCTGGCATATAGAGAATCCTCTTTTATAAGTGGTAAAGGTCCCCCCAACGCTGGCGAGGGGAAGAAACGACCCTAGGAAGCTCATTGTAGGTGGTGTATAACGGCCGTATAAGTTACGTTCTGACCCGCTTCGATATCGTTGGCTCGCAATTTTTGGCGTCTGTTGGCAAATCTACTAATAAGTGATCCCATCTACACCCCGTCACCGACGCCCCGAATATACTTTTCTTTACCTTCCTTAACTAATTTCCTAAAGCACCCACCAACGCCGAACTTTGATTTTGCACTCGCCGAGAATAACATTTACGATGGTCTAAATTTTATATTTATGATGGTGCGCCATTTAGATATCCTACTACGACTACTTTCGTTATTAAATTAGTAAATTTGGGAGAGATTTTCCTACATTTTTAAGGCGGTTATCGATATGTACGGTGAATCTTTCGTTAATTTGGGGAGTATTTTAAAATCTCCCCTCTCGCGTGTACGATTTCAATTCGGTAAATTAGTGATTTTTAATCTTTTAACTGATAGACCCAAAAAAAACGGGTAGTTTATAACGCGTAGCGAAAACAGTCTGTGGCCATTAAAACTACATTTAAAAATTCTAGCCGTTTCCGTATACTACACGTTTTCTATACCGGGCTTAATTAATCTAATTTTTAGAATATGAGACTCACCACTTTATCCGTGATTATACTTATTAGTCGTGGTCAATATTTTTAATTAATTTTAATGAAAAAATTACGCCTTGTTTATAAAATATTAGGACCACCACTATACCCGTATTTAGAACTTATCATGGTTCAAATTATATATTAATTTTATTATTAATAATTAACCCCTATTTTAAGAAAATCGGGTAGGCCATTTTCCCGGTATTTAGAACGGGCCACGACGCAAAAGGTTTTATTAATTTCATTCAAATTATTACCTCTTGTTTTAATACTATCAGGTACTCGTATTTAGAATTGTCTATAGTCAATATTTTAAATTAACTTTATTCAAATGACTATCATCCGTTTGAAGAATATCAGTATCTGGAGTTGGTCATGGTCAAAGATTCGAATGCGAATCCAACTCGATTCTCCATCGGGCAAATTTCTAAATCAATCAGAGTGATTCCTTTGGTATATCTGGCTGGTTCGTTTTATTTTCGCCTTCAATTGGGTAACAAAAACGAAATATTCCCCGCAAATGGGGAGAACATTATTTGGCCTTTCACCTCGCCTCAGATACCTCCTTAAAAAGCGGTTCTATATAGAACCTGGAGGCATTATTTGCCCGGGGTCGAATCTTTTTCGCCGCTGAATCTTTTACAATAGAAACGTGTTCGATGGTAAATTTCCACCTTAGTTCTTTAATCGCTCGCTAGGAGGCCGATCCGCGGCATCAAGGGCTATCCGTTACGACAGTAAACACGTCATCCACCGTAGCTAAATGGAGGCTTAAGACAAAGGTAAGGCGAGGTTCTATTTGCACTCCGCCCCGCGACCGCCCCCTCCTTTTGGGTGGTACTAAGAGCGCCATCTGTGTGAAGATAACGAAAGCGATCTAATGCGTTTTGCAGATAAGCACGTTCAAGCGAATATACGAGCAGCCATATTCGCCAGCCAATTTTTTCGTTGGTTCGTCTTGATTCGCGGCCTATATTATTGGATTAGGACCTTTTTCAGGTGTTAGAGAAATTGCCCGTCTTCAAATATTAATGCGCGGGAAAATTTTGAGCTCTTACGTGATCGTACCGATGACGGATTGCGAAATGGGCTGCCCGCCATACATCCGTTATGACCTTGCCACCCTGCCGGATAGGACGATTGGGGGAAATTTAACGTCCTAAATGGGTCGATGATATATACTTAGTGCCATCTAAAAGTGTTTTATCAATTACGAATATTTTCCACGTTACTTATAAATCTATCGTATCTGATTTTTATTCACATAACAGTTAAAACAATTTCTCATACTTAAATTAAATTTCTTTCAATTTAATTTCAAAAGTATATAGGATTTGGAATATTTTTTTATCTACTAGAGCATGCAAAAGTGTTCCAGCATCAACACTTCCGTCTTTATCTTATTTCATTTTCAATTCTTTGAACAGTTTTCAGGTTATGCTCTATTTTGATCTACTGGCGCCTATTTCCATAAAAATACTCCCGTCTTTAACATATTTCATTTTCATTTCTTTGAACAGTTTTCAGGTTTTGCTCTATTTTGATCTACTGGCGTCTGTTCCCATAAAAATACTCCCGTCTTTATCGTATTTCATTTTCATTTCTTTGAACAGTTTTCAGGATTTGCTCTATTTTGATCTACTGGCGCCTGTTCCCATAAAAATACTCCCGTCTTTATCGTATTTCATTTTCATTTCTTTGAACAGTTTTCAGGTTTTGCTCTATTTTGATCTACTGGCGACTGTTCCCATAAAAATAATCCCGTCTTTATCGTATTTCATTTTCATTTATTTGAACAGTTTTCAGGATTTGCTCTATTTTGATCTATTGGTGCCTGTTCCCATAGCTATACTCCCGTTTTTGTCATATTTAATTTTCATTTCTTTGAATAGTTTTCAGGTATAGCTCTATTTTGATCTATTGGCACCTGTTCCCATAAAAATAATCCCGTCTTTATCGTATTTCATTTTCATTTATTTGAACAGTTTTCAGGATTTGCTCTATTTTGATCTATTGGTGCCTGTTCCCATAGCTATACTCCCGTTTTTGTCATATTTAATTTTCATTTCTTTGAACAGTTTTCAGGTATAGCTCTATTTTGATATATTGGCACCTGTTCCCATAACAATACTCCCGCCTTTATCGTATTTAATTTTTATTTCTTTGAACAGTTTTCAGGTATAGCTCTATTTTGATCTACTGACGCCTGTTCTCATAGCAATACTCCCGTTTTTATCGTATTTCATTTTCATTGAAGTCTTTTTTTGAACAGTTTTCAGGATTTGCTCTATTTTGATCTACTGACGCCTGTTCCCATAGCTATACTCCCGTTTTTGTCGTATTTAATTTTCATTTCTTTGAACAATTTTCAGGTATAGCTCTATTTTGATCTATTGGCACCTGTTCCCATAAAAATACTCCCGCCTTTATCGTATTTAATTTTTATTTATTTGAACAGTTTTCAGGTATAGCTCTATTTTGATCTACTGACGCCTGTTCTCATAGCAATACTCCCGTTTTTATCGTATTTCATTTTCATTGAAGTCTTTTTTTGAACAGTTTTCAGGATTTGCTCTATTTTGATCTACTGGCGCCTGTTCCCATAGCTATACTCCCGTTTTTGTCGTATTTAATTTTCATTTCTTTGAACAGTTTTCAGGTATAGCTCTATTTTGATCTATTGGCACCTGTTCCCATAAAAATACTCCCGTCTTTATCGTATCTAATTTTTATTTCTTTGAACAATTTTCAGGTATAGCTCTATTTTGATCTACTGACGCCTGTTCTCATAGCAATACTCCCGTTTTTATCGTATTTAATTTTCATTGTAGTCTTTGAACAGTTTTCAGGATTTGCTCTATTTTGATCTACTGGCGCCTGTTCCCATAAAAATACTCTCGTCTTTATCGTATTTCATTTTCATTTCTTTGAACAGTTTTCCGGTTTAGGTCTATTTTGATCTACTGGCTTCGATAGAAATACACTTGTCTTCATACACTTTGCACCTAATTCTTAACCCTTCAATTAGGAATAAATTTGAACTTTTCTGAATCTTTTTCGACTGGTTAAAATACCGTTCTTATCGAATGTCAGAATCGAACAGCGTCTTGGCACTTTGAGCCCTTTGACGCGAATATTTTCGTATACAGAAAAGAAAATTTGTCAAAACTACTTTGGCATTTCACGAAACCTTCAAAGTGGATTGTGACAATGTACCTTTTATGGCAAATTGGCCCTCTTATGTCACTGGCCATTAGCTAATAATCCGAAAAACGTAACGTAACGTATAAGAATTGAATGTATTGTATACGTAACTTCAGTATTTTTCTTGATATAAAATGAGATTGTACAAGTATTCCTTGTTACGTTTAGTTCAATTAAATCGCGCTCATAAAGTACTTATTATAATAGTAAAACCCGTAAAATCATCAATTAATCCTTTGGCTAAAATCGAATTATTATAGCACATTTTACTGATACAAGAGTGACTGAGAAAATTATTTCACATCGAGAAAATGTCTGATTGTAATAATTCCTGCTGTTATATCAAAGATAATGTATAAGAAACTTATATGAAAGTATATAAAAAACATTATTATTTATAGAATTCTTGTATGCAATTATAAAAAACATTATAATTTATATAATTCTTGTATGCAATTATAAAAAACATTATAATTTATAGAATTCTTGTATGCAATTACAAAAAACATTATAATTTATAGAATTATTGTATGCAATTATAAAAAAAGATTTTAATTTATATAATGCTTGTATGCAATTATAAAAAATAGATTATAATTTATAGAATGCTTGTATGCAATTATAAAAAAAAGATTCTAATTTATAGAATGCTTGTATGCAATTATAAAAAAGATTATAATTTATAGAATGCTTGTATGCAATTATAAAAAACATTATAATTTATAGAATTCTTGTATGCAATTACAAAAAACATTATAATTTATAGAATTCTTCTATGCAATTACAAAAAACATTATAATTTATAGAATTCTTGTATGCAATTATAAAAAACATTATAATTTATAGAATTCTTGTATGCAATTATAAAAAACATTATTAATGTATAGAATTATTGTATGCAATTCCAAAAAAAACATTATAATTTACAGAATCCTTGTATGCAATTATGAAAACGTTATAATTTACAGATTTCTGGTATGCAATTATATAAAAACATAATTTACAGGTAACTTGTATGAAAGTATATAAAAACATGTTAATTTATAAGAAACTTGTATGAAAGTATATAAAAACATGTTAATTTATAAGAAACTTGAATGAAAGTATATAAAAACATTATAATGTATAGAATTCTTGTATGCAATTATAAAAACATTATAATTTTCAGGTAACTTGTATGCAAGTATATAAAAACTTAATTTACAGAATCCTTGTATGCAATTATAAAACATTATAATTTATAGATTTCTGGTATGCAAGTATATAAAAACATAATTTACAGAATCCTTGTATGCAATTATATAAAAACATAATTTACAGAATCCTTTTATGCAATTATAAAACATTATAATTTATAGAGGCCTTGTATGCAAGTATATAAAAACATAATTTACAGGGTACTTGTATGAAAGTATATAAAAACATGATAATTTATAAGAAACTTGTATGAAAGTATATAAAAACATTATAAAGTATAGAATATGCTTGTATGCAATTAAAAAAAAGATTATAATGTATAGAATGCTTGTATGCAATTATAAAAAATATTATAATTTATAGAATGCTTGCATACAATTAGAAAAAAAAACAATTTAATTTATAGGTTCCTCCAAAATAAATATTAAATATTAACTTTTCAAGTGTCAAATAATTTTTCTTAATTAATTTATTTCATGAAGAAAAGAGTTAATTTAATCAATTTTAGAATGCAATTTTTATAGGTTTTGAAATATCTGATTGCATATTTGAATTGTCCAATTTCACCCTCCGTGTGGCTAGATGGTTGAGACTTATTTTGAAGACTAAAAACATGATTCGTCGAGTAAAATGTTGGCGTAAAATATGAATCAGAATTGGCAGTTGCTTTTTCCCCAGCTCTCGGTCTCTCTGTCTTCTGGTCGGGGAAGCCGCCACAACCCCGCGCAATTGTCGCTTATATCTCCTCCGGGACCCGCCGTAATTTGATTTGTGGAACCCCCTTTTACTCTTCGATATATGGACCGCGATTAGCCCCGGGTTTACGACGTTATTCCACTCCACAAACCTTACCCTTCTCCCGCCGTTGCCTAAATTGTCAACTAATAACCGAGGGGGACGGGATCAGTGTTAGACAGCAATCACGGGGTCCCTACTTGTACATCACGTGGCACGGCGCTGTTTATATTTTACCATATACCCAATTTAAAATTATCTATTTACTACGATTTCGTTATCAAGAACGTTCCAAATGTATAATATTACGTTAAATTAAGTAGTTTATATATCGTTTTTTTTTGCTTTTTTGTTAATGTATTTAAGAAATAATTTAGGAAAAAATTGGAAGAAAATGTTGGAAAAAGAGTTATTTTTGGGGACTGATTTTTAGCATTTGCTATGGAAACATTCGCCTTCGATTTTAGACCAATTTCCTATTGTATTAATAAAAATGTTATGAGATATATAAAATAATATATATAATATACAGTATAATACATATAATTTTAGGCTCGCCGTTCGGATAGGAAATTTTACGTTTTTCTCTTATATCCATATCCGAAAATTATCCGAATAAAAACTTATTTTTTGCGTATTAAATCGTATAATAGTCGCGAATAATATCCATAAATAAACAGTTAATCGCCTTTTGTATGATTAATTGAAATTTTGGCGGTTAATTTATCCGTTTCCCCGAGCTCTATATAATTTAGTAGTTATTTTACTAAAATCAACCACTCTACCACTATAGGTAAATTTAAGCATAATTAAATTGGAAAAATAGAAAAATGGTCTTGTTCGAACTAATATCGGTAATTTTAAGAAAAATAACGTTAAAGGCCTAGGATTTCTTCCAACCGGTTGGCCTACCACCAGGATATTTGCGCGGCGGGAAGTAAACTTAAAGGAAAACAGGCGGAAGAAATCCTAGGCCTTTAAAGACGTACTAGTAAAAAATAACTACCTCTAGCCATCTCTCTGATGTGAATGAATCTCTCTTCCTCCTCCTGCCTTCTACGAGCGGCTGCTCGATCCGCCGGAGAAGATGCTGCCGAGGAAGCTCCTCCGGCGGCGTTGGGGCCGAGATCACTCGAGGCGCTGATCGAGCTCAGACTGCTCGGTCGGGCCGGGAAGAGCAAAGGGGAAGCGCCCGTCAAGAGGCCCAGGGGCCCGCAACCGGGAAGGCCCGGGAAAGCCGTTAGGAAATGCGGCGCCGAAGCCGACAGTCTGTCCACCACACTGTGAATCGAACGGGACGACAACGGGGCTCTGGGCCCGGGCAAGGACACGGCCGCCGCTGCAGCCGCCGCCGCCGCCGCTACGGCCGCCGCACTGGGGGGCTGGTCCCCGGGCAGGGCCGAATTCAAAGTCGGACGCTCCGTCGTGAAAGATTTAGACACGAATTCGGTTAACTGTTCCATTCCTGGAAATACTCGCGTACTAAGGTAAGTAGACCACTTTTTGATATTTTTCACATTACAGATTTTAACCGCTATTACGTTTAAATTATTTTTTATGGAATATTGAAAGAAATATTTAAATGTTTTTAAAAAAAACTGATATTGTGGAAAGACACGTGGTTGGCGGTAGACGACAAACGGAATACGGTGACTTCCCGCGATGAGATTGTGTGTAGATTTGATCCTTCTCGGAGTTGTTTTATACTTTGGCCATTTTACCGTTCTCGAATGCCCCCCCCCCCCGCCCGTGGCATCCCCCTCAATGTGGACGCAGTTTGCCTACTACGAACCGTGTGTCTGTGTGGGGGGTTGTTTCTGGGGGAAACACCCCTTAATGCGATTATGCTCAACTGGTGCGCGCGCCTGGAAAGGCGGCTTTTCCTCTCTATCCTCCGAGGCCGCGCCGGGAAGCCGAGGGCGGGTTTCGAAGGGGCTCTTCTCGCTTCCGATTGGTCCGAGGCGCTGGGAAGGTTTCTCGCTACGGTAAATTGACTCGATCTCTTGTCGTCGAGATTCCAACTTGTTCCGTTCGGCGTTTAAAGGCTATCTTATCCCCGGTAAATAGCGGATCGCTTATTTGGGCTGATCGGATCCCCTCTGAAACGAGCGCGATGAGATTTGCGAGTTCACCTTTGATTTATTGAGCCGATCTTTTCCACTGATTTCGTACCATTTTCATATTTTTGTATTTTACCATTTCTTGTCTGATTTAACTTTGGACTCCCTATTGTTATCATTATTAATTTACACTAGCCGCTGATTGACAATTTAAACACTGATTATAATTAATTGTTCTTAAAAATTTAAATTTTTAAATGTTATTATTCATACCGTTAGCCATTTCGTGGCAAATTAAACACTGTTAATAGTTAATTGTATTTAAAAATTTAAATTTATAATGTTTTATTTTGTACCATATAGTTTTTAACTTCGAACTAGCCATTGCTTGGAAAATTGAACGCTGATTATAATTAATTGCATTTAAAATAAAAATTTATAATGCTTTATTTCTATATCTCATCATTTTTAACGGCGAACTCCCTAGCCATTGCTTGGAAATTTGAACCTTAATTATAATTAATTGTATTTAAAAATTAAATTAAAATATTTAGATAAAATCCATTTTATTTTAAATATTCAAATAAAATTAACTACTTTTGAAAAGTTTTAGGCTAAAATTAATAATTTTTATAATTATTTGATTAAAGTGTCTAATTTTTTTTTAAATATTTGAATAAAATTAACTAATTTTGAAAAACTATTTGACTAAAATTGACTAATTTTTAAAAATTATTTGGCTAAAATTAACTACATTTGAATTTTTTTACTAAAACTGACTAATTTTAAAAAACAAATCGCTAATTTAGGAACTCATTTTGAAAAATACTCTACTAAAATTGAATAATTTTGGTAATTATTCTACTAAAATTGAATAATTTTGGTAACTATTCTACTAAAATTGGATAATTTTGAAAAATATTCTACTAAAATTGAATAATTTTGGGAAATATTCTACTAAAATTGAATAATTTTGAAAAACATTTTGATTAAAATTAAATAATTTTGAAAAATATTTTGATTAAAATTGAATAATTTTGAAAAATATTTTGAAAAATATTTTAATTAAAATTAACTAATTTTGAAAAAAAACGTTTTGACTAAAATTGACTAATTTGGAAAAATATTTTGGTTTGATTCCAATAATCAATTCAAAGAGAATTATCAGTCAAGGTATATTAATTATAAATACTAAAATTTTGTTCCATGGTCGAATATCTTAATGTAAAATTTAATAAAAGTTCTGCTACTGCATGGAGGTCAAATAAAATAAAATAAAATTTATTTTATTTGACCTCCATGCAGTAGCAGAACTTTTATTAAATTTTACATTAAGGTATATTAATTTTCATTTTCAAAGATCTATTAATCTTTAACTACAGCCCGTGAAATGAAAAATAAAGCGACGTTTCCTTTAGCTGGGTGAGCTTGGCCTCCCCCTCCGGGAATGCGCACGCCGAATCACCGATCTAGCAACCCCTCAGCAGCCCGTCTGTTTTGTTACATTACCCCTCAAAAAGCTGCAAGTTCACTAAATTAAGTTAACCAAATTCAGCCAGAGGGTATTTCCTCTCTTCCTCCTTTTTTGCCAACAGCTCTGTTTGCGTCTTGTCGCGGCCGTTTTCCCTCCAGTTTCGTTTCATTAACACCGCCACCAAGCGGAAATTATTCGCAACACTTTACTCTATCAACGCCCTCCGTTAGTTCATATTCTTACTTATATTGTACGCAATTTTTTTATTGTAATTTCGTGTACATTTTAAATTTCACGCGTTCTTTTTGTAACGCCAACTTCTTATTGTTCGCGAGATTTTGAATCTAAAGTTTATTTTCTTTCCTTTTGTGGTTTATTGTAATTTTTATTACTCGAGCATTGCAAGGTCCATTGTTAGAGAGTGTTAATCTAATTTCAACGCGTTGTTAGAGAGTTAATTTTACGTGCTTTTTCGGGAAAGTTGGTTCGCACTCTTTGTGGTTTGGTTTCGGAGATTGTTCGTATTGTATTGCTGGTATTTTACTTGGTGCGAAAGTCTATCACCGTAAATAATATAATTACAAAACGTAACCAAATTAATATGTAGGGTTTATTATTTATGGTTAATCAACGAAATTCATACTCTTGCCAACAAATTTAACAGTAGCTAGGGGTGATTGGCGTTAGTTATTATCAAGAATTTATTCATTTATGCTGAGAGAGAGAATGACATTAGATGGTTTCTCGGAGTAAAAGTGTTCTCTTTTTAACCTAAAACGTTTTATTCGCCCGTTCTCGGAGTAAAAGTGTTCTCTTTTTAACCTAAAATGTTTTATTCGCCTGTTCTCGGAGTAAAAGTGTTCTCTTTTTAACCTAAAACGTTTTATTCGCCTGTTCTCGGAGTAAAAGTGTTCTCTTTTTAACCTAAAACGTTTTATTCACCTGTTCTCGGAGTAAAAGTGTTCTCTTTTTAAACTAAAACGTTTTATTCGCCTATTCTCGGAGTAAAAGTGTTCTCTTTTTAAACTAAAACGTTTTATTCACCTGTTCTCGGAGTAAAAGTGTTCTCTTTTTAAACTAAAACGTTTTATTCGCCTGTTCTCGGAGTAAAAGTGTTCTCTTTTTAAACTAAAACGTTTTATTCACCTGTTCTCGGAGTAAAAGTGTTCTCTTTTTAAACTGAAACGTTTTATTCACCTGTTCTCGGAGTAAAAGTGTTCTCTTTTTAACCTAAAACGTTTTATTCACCTGTTCTCGGAGTAAAAGTGTTCTCTTTTTAACCTAAAACGTTTTATTCACCTGTTCTCGGAGTAAAAGTGTTCTCTTTTTAACCTAAAACGTTTTATTCGCCTATTCTCGGAGTAAAAGTGTTCTCTTTTTAACCTAAAACGTTTTATTCACCTGTTCTCGGAGTAAAAGTGTTCTCTTTTTAAACTAAAACGTTTTATTCGCCTGTTCTCGGAGTAAAAGTGTTCTCTTTTTAAACTAAAACGTTTTATTCACCTGTTCTCGGAGTAAAAGTGTTCTCTTTTTAAACTGAAACGTTTTATTCACCTGTTCTCGGAGTAAAAGTGTTCTCTTTTTAACCTAAAACGTTTTATTCACCTGTTCTCGGAGTAAAAGTGTTCTCTTTTTAACCTAAAACGTTTTATTCACCTGTTCTCGGAGTAAAAGTGTTCTCTTTTTAAACTAAAACGTTTTATTCACCTGTTCTCGGAGTAAAAGTGTTCTCTTTTTAAACTAAAACGTTTTATTCACCTGTTCTCGGAGTAAAAGTGTTCTCTTTTTAACCTAAAACGTTTTATTCACCTGTTCTCGGAGTAAAAGTGTTCTCTTTTTAAACTAAAACGTTTTATTCACCTGTTCTCGGAGTAAAAGTGTTCTCTTTTTAACCTAAAACGTTTTATTCACCTGTTCTCGGAGTAAAAGTGTTCTCTTTTTAACCTAAAACGTTTTATTCACCTGTTCTCGGAGTAAAAGTGTTCTCTTTTTAAACTAAAACGTTTTATTCACCTGTTCTCGGAGTAAAAGTGTTCTCTTTTTAAACTGAAACGTTTTATTCACCTGTTCTCGGAGTAAAAGTGTTCTCTTTTTAACCTAAAACGTTTTATTCACCTGTTCTCGGAGTAAAAGTGTTCTCTTTTTAACCTAAAACGTTTTATTCACCTGTTCTCGGAGTAAAAGTGTTCTCTTTTTAACCTAAAACGTTTTATTCGCCTGTTCTCGGAGTAAAAGTGTTCTCTTTTTAACCTAAAACGTTTTATTCACCTGTTCTCGGAGTAAAAGTGTTCTCTTTTTAAACTAAAACGTTTTATTCGCCTGTTCTCGGAGTAAAAGTGTTCTCTTTTTAAACTAAAACGTTTTATTCACCTGTTCTCGGAGTAAAAGTGTTCTCTTTTTAAACTGAAACGTTTTATTCACCTGTTCTCGGAGTAAAAGTGTTCTCTTTTTAACCTAAAACGTTTTATTCACCTGTTCTCGGAGTAAAAGTGTTCTCTTTTTAACCTAAAACGTTTTATTCACCTGTTCTCGGAGTAAAAGTGTTCTCTTTTTAAACTAAAACGTTTTATTCACCTGTTCTCGGAGTAAAAGTGTTCTCTTTTTAACCTAAAACGTTTTATTCGCATATTCTCGGAGTAAAAGTGTTATCTTTTTAACCTAACACGTTTTATTCGCCTGTTCTCGGAGTAAAAGTGTTCTCTTTTTAAACTGAAACGTTTTATTCACCTGTTCTCGGAGTAAAAGTATTCTCTTTTTAACCTAAAACGTTTTATTCGCATATTCTCGGAGTAAAAGTGTTATCTTTTTAACCTAACACGTTTTATTCGCCTGTTCTCGGAGTAAAAGTGTTCTCTTTTTAAACTGAAACGTTTTATTCACCTGTTCTCGGAGTAAAAGTGTTCTCTTTTTAAACTAAAACGTTTTATTCACCTGTTCTCGGAGTAAAAGTGTTCTCTTTTTAACCTAAAACGTTTTATTCGCATATTCTCGGAGTAAAAGTGTTATCTTTTTAACCTAACACGTTTTATTCGCCTGTTCTCGGAGTAAAAGTGTTCTCTTTTTAAACTGAAACGTTTTATTCACCTGTTCTCGGAGTAAAAGTGTTCTCTTTTTAAACTGAAACGTTTTATTCACCTGTTCTCGGAGTAAAAGTGTTCTCTTTTTAAACTAAAACGTTTTATTCACCTGTTCTCGGAGTAAAAGTGTTCTCTTTTTAAACTAAAACGTTTTATTCACCTGTTCTCGGAGTAAAAGTGTTCTCTTTTTAAACTGAAACGTTTTATTCACCTGTTCTCGGAGTAAAAGTGTTCTCTTTTTAACCTAAAACGTTTTATTCGCATATTCTCGGAGTAAAAGTGTTATCTTTTTAACCTAACACGTTTTATTCACCTGTTCTCGGAGTAAAAGTGTTCTCTTTTTAAACTGAAACGTTTTATTCACCTGTTCTCGGAGTAAAAGTGTTCTCTTTTTAAACTGAAACGTTTTATTCACCTGTTCTCGGAGTAAAAGTGTTCTCTTTTTAAACTAAAACGTTTTATTCACCTGTTCTCGGAGTAAAAGTGTTCTCTTTTTAACCTAAAACGTTTTATTCGCATATTCTCGGAGTAAAAGTGTTATCTTTTTAACCTAACACGTTTTATTCGCCTGTTCTCGGAGTAAAAGTGTTCTCTTTTTAAACTGAAACGTTTTATTCACCTGTTCTCGGAGTAAAAGTGTTCTCTTTTTAAACTGAAACGTTTTATTCACCTGTTCTCGGAGTAAAAGTGTTCTCTTTTTAAACTAAAACGTTTTATTCACCTGTTCTCGGAGTAAAAGTGTTCTCTTTTTAAACTGAAACGTTTTATTCACCTGTTCTCGGAGTAAAAGTGTTCTCTTTTTAACCTAAAACGTTTTATTCGCATATTCTCGGAGTAAAAGTGTTCTCTTTTTAAACTAAAACGTTTTATTCACCTGTTCTCGGAGTAAAAGTGTTCTCTTTTTAAACTGAAACGTTTTATTCACCTGTTCTCGGAGTAAAAGTGTTCTCTTTTTAAACTAAAACGTTTTATTCACCTGTTCTCGGAGTAAAAGTGTTCTCTTTTTAAACTGAAACGTTTTATTCACCTGTTCTCGGAGTAAAAGTGTTCTCTTTTTAAACTAAAACGTTTTATTCACCTGTTCTCGGAGTAAAAGTGTTCTCTTTTTAAACTGAAACGTTTTATTCACCTGTTCTCGGAGTAAAAGTGTTCTCTTTTTAACCTAAAACGTTTTATTCACCTGTTCTCGGAGTAAAAGTGTTCTCTTTTTAACCTAAAACGTTTTATTCGCATATTCTCGGAGTAAAAGTGTTCTCTTTTTAACCTAACACGTTTTATTCGCCTGTTCTCGGAGTAAAAGTGTTCTCTTTTTAAACTAAAACGTTCTATTCGCCTGTTCTCGGAGTAAAAGTAATAAATTAGTACCATCTAGGAGCAACAAACACAGCAGCCCACACAAGGTAACGCAACCCATCAAAAGTTATGCATTTTGTTGCGTACAGTTTTCATTGCTTTAGCGTAGTGTTGTTAATTTTCCAGGAAAATAAAATGCGGAAAAGTTTCGCAAATCGGAAAAATAAAAAATTGAAACATAAATTACTTTTTAAGGGTTTTGAATGTTTTTAACTTGTTATCGATATAAAATGTCTAATATCAGAAAACATACTACAAAACATTAATAGTGTTACATTGTTAATCAGTTTAAACTAGTCTAAAGATTTAGATCTACTTTTAGATTCGAAAAAATGAGGCGAAAATTCCGCTTTATATAAATTTGCAAACAATATTAGACTAATCATGGAATTACAACGTTTTTGCGGAAAAAAAGGAAGATTTTCAGGAAAAAAGGCCTCGGTTATTTTTCGCGGAAAATTTTCCGACTTACAACAATACTTTAGCGCTTGCTGCTGTTGGTAGGGGAAAAATCGGAAATTGTCTCCCCCCCGCCCGTAAAAACGTTCAGCATAAAGGTTCGTCCAATGAAATTTGTACACAACACTGCGTTAGCGTGTTTAAAGGCTAGCTGCGTTCTCCTTGTGTTTGTTGCTCCTAGGTGGCATCATCAAGACTAACACAAATTCAAATTCAAAAAAGATTTCTTTTTAACATCATGTACATATTTGGTTAGAGGGTCAAGTCAACACGCGTTTTGTAGCCCTCTTGCATTTACAAACTATACACTGGCGAAGCTGGTCGACTATAGTTATTTTAAGTGTTTTTAAATAAAAGATTGTTTTTACTTACGCAATAATTCATGTTGTTTTATTTATCTTATAATCGGCGTAATATAATTGTATTAATTTTTAATAAATTATGTAGTTATGTTTATTTCTTTAAAATGTGATGATGAATGTATTTTGGAACTATTTGGGGAGAGTGACCATGTTGAGAAGACTTTTAGCTCCAACACTAAGCACCTTCCCCCTAAAACAAATCAAATCAGCATGGTTTAAAGGTCAACTACATATTTATTCGGCTTACTCTGTTTCTCACTGGAAGTTGGCTGCTTGCATAGCAAATGTGTCTTGCAGCGCGTCAGCTTTCAGTGAAAGACAGAGTAAACTGAATAACTATATGTAGTCGGCCTTTAAGTAGAAATGAATACATTATAGTTGCAAGTTATCTGTTAAAATTTATTGCCATTTAAAAATGTATCGACCTGATAATGAAGTTCACACAAACGCCGCAAACTATATTGGCGCTGTGTGTAACTTACAGCCGTACAGATAACAGAGACTAGGAATCACCTTCGTCAGCTTATTTTTGCTTAAGGCCAAGACCTTTTAAAAATTAAAACACTTTTAAAAGTACTTACTTCGAAGATTCAATGACAAATTAAAAAATCGGTACATAAAAAAATTAAAACTTTTCATATACTCTCATTTGGTTTATAAAGATAATTACTTTGAAATTCGATAACCAAATATTCTTTATCCATTAGTATTTGTCGGCATCAACGTAACCATTATGCTGCCCAATAATATGAACTACTAGCTATCCTCAACATCAGACGTACAATATTGAGATCAAGTTTAAAGGATAACATCGGTGATGTGATGCGATCGGGACTTGGGTGTCGTTCTTGTCCGGAGGGGGACGGGCAGGGGGGGGGGGGGGCATGATTGAGGCAGGGTCCGATCCATCCTTTAGAGGCCATGTTCCCATTAGTGGAATAAACTTAACTCAATTGGTGCTGAGATTTTTCTCGTCCTAAAGTCTAATTTGCTAAAAATTTCTCAAACTGGTCAAGCTAAGTTTAAGTAGCCGCTCGTGCAAAAACGAATTTTTCTCTCCTTCGAGAGGAGAAACTTTAAAAAGTGGTCCGGGCATCGGGTCCCCCCAAAGTGACGGAGGCCAGCGAGAAGGGTGGCCGGTCCGGGCGGGTCATCACTCACCCTGTCCAAAGACAGTCAAAAAAGGTCCTCCGCTATTAGGCCTACTCCATCAAAGTGATTCGCACCCCCCCCCTCCAAACTGCCCTGTTTGGACCTTCTTCTAGTTTGCCAGAAGTCAAGTGTCGAGATACGATCCTATTCGGACTCTTTACCGGTGATTTCTATTTTAAAGAAATTGTTTTAATAACAATTTGGATTGATAGTAGAAGCTTACAGATTTCGTCATTAGTATGACAATTTGCCAAAATTCACATCGAACTTATTCTAAAATATATTGCGTAATCAATGTTTAATTCAGCACTAGAGGTCGGGGACGGTTAATCATTATCCATGTTTAAATTGATTTTGTTCGGGGAAAAAATGTAAACAATGAAATTTACCGGTTAATATTTCGGAAAATGATTAAAAAACATGTATTAATCGTAAAATTTGAGCTTTTTATCGAAAAAAACGTAGTTTTTCCGATAAATTTTACAAATGTATCAAAAAATTAATCGGATAATACAGAAATATAAATTACTTGATCAAAACGTTTTACGAATAATTTTTAGAGTTTTATCTATTGAATAAAAGTTAACCATCCCCGACCTCTATTCAGCACAGAACCCCCTAGTGACTAAATTATGCCCAAGCCAAAATATACAACAACTAAGGGCGATAATATAATACTCAGTTAGGTTGCGAGTTCAAATCGGAGATGGGAGATAATGTCAGTGTCGAAAAAGTGTTCAGTCAAAAAAATCGCATTAAAATCATAGGGAGTTTCATACTTATCCTTAATTAATTCCTTGTGCTATTAATACAAAATTACAAATAAATTTACAACATTTAAAAAAATTATTTCCAAGATTTTTAGAAATATCTAAGATTTTTGAATAATTTCCAAGATTTTTAATAATTTCTAAGATTTTTGAATAATTTCCAAGATTTTTAATAATTTCTAAGATTTTTGAATAATAAACAAGACTTTTTTAATAATTTTCAAGTTTTTTAAATAATTTACAAGATTTTTAAATAATTTTCAAGATTTTTAAATAATTTCCAAGATTTTTAAATGATTTCCCAGATTTTTTAATAATTTCCAATATATTCAAATAGCTCCCAAGATTTATAAATAACTTACAAGATTTTTTAATAATTCCCAAGATTTATAATTAATTTCCAAGATTTATAAATAATTCCCAAGATTTATAAATAATTCCTAAGATTTTTAAATAATTCCCAAGATTTTTAAATGATTTCCCAGATTTTTTAATAATTTCCAATATATTCAAATAGCTCCCAAGATTTATAAATAACTTACAAGATTTGTTAATAATTCCCAAGATTTATAAATAATTTACAAGATTTTTTAATCATTTACAAGATTTTTTAATCATTTACAAGATTTTTTAATAATTCCCAAGATTTATAAATAATTTCCAAGATTTATAAATAATTTCCAAGATTTATAAATAATTCCCAAGATTTATAAATAATTCCCAAGATTTATAAATAATTCCCAAGATTTTTAAATAATTCCCAAGATTTTTAAATAATTCCCAAGATTTTTAAATAATTCCCAAGATTTTTAAATAATTCCCAAGATTTTTTAATAATTCCTAAATTTTTTTAAAATTAACATCTGCATTTGCTGGTTGAAATTTGATAAAACTAAAAAATGTTTAACGTCGCTGTAACCCTAGAACTGAAGTGCTGTTATTTTTTTGAAACTTGACTGCGTATCAAAACAGGGTGCCTAGTGCGAACGAGAGCCCCTCCTCGACGGGGCCCCCAATTTAAAAGTGTATTGCTCGGAAAAGGCAATTTCAAAGGGAGGGGGGTGTATTTCTCTAAAATGCGGGGACCCCTCCTCATTTGAAGACGGGGGGAGGGAGGGGGTTGTTATTTTCTATGTGGGCTAAGCGATAGATTTGTGAACACATCGTTTGGAAGTTGCCAAAAAGCTGATGGATATTTTGAGCCCCAACAAAGAGAGAGCGAGAGATAGCTTCGAGTAGCTTTGATATCGGAAATTGCAAAAGTGGATTTTTATTGTCCGCCTTAAAAGGTCATAAATTTTTAGTTTTCCAGTAACCCCCCCAAAAAAAAATTCAATGTTTCGATTTCTGTATATAGCAGAGATTTTGGATGGTCATTTTTTCATTTATACTTATTTTCAAAGCTATTTGGAATTATTGCTGTTTTTTATAAGTTTCTGAAATTATGACTGTGGAGCCTGAAGCTTAGTAGGGGTGATAACTGGTCCCAGGGGCGTAGCCAGGATTTTTGGGTTTAGTTAGGCCTAGTATAGGAGGGTGTCCTAATGTAGAAGGATTTGGTGGTTCCATATTATTTAGCAAAATATGGGGATTCATAATCATAATTACAATTTCAACGCTCCCTGTAATAAATTTCAGTTATATTTTAAGAGATTTCAAAGTTAAATTTTAAGGGATTTCAAAGTTAAATTTTAAGGGATTTAAAAGTAAAATTTTAAGAGATTTAAAAGTTAAATTTTAAGGGATTAAAAAGTTAAATTTTAATGGATTGAAAAGTTAAATTTTAATGGATTTAAAAGTTAAATTTTAAGGGATTTAAAAGTTAAATTTTAATGGATTTAAATTTTAAATTTTAAGGGATTTAAAAGTTAAATTTTAATGGATTTAAAAGTTAAATTTTAAGGGATTTAAAAGTTAAATTGGGGGATCTTAAAATTTATTTTGCACGTGAAAATACGCCGCCATGTTAGGGTATAAAAGCAGGTAAATAAGCCTGCTATACCTACAATGTAAAGGTACAGTCTCGCGCAAAAACGTCATTTTGTAATCGGTTAATTGAAAAGATTAAAATAAAAAACTTACAACCATACTTTTTTTTTATAAATAATAATCAGCTAGGCTAATACCCTTGGCACCACCTTAGGCCCAAGTCATCTAGCGACTTATAATGCCTTTAAACTGGTGGCCGGGTTACAATGCGTAGGAGGGTGGTGGCAAGCCCTTCATGCCACGCGAGCCAACAGCTCCATACACTTAGTATTACCGTTAACCTCGACAAGTTTTTCTGGGGGCATGTGACCTTTCTTCCCCCCCTGGTTACACATCTGACTATTCCATAGGTACTTAACCTTAAGTAATGAAGAACCATTGTTAGTTTTAAAATGTTAGACGATGTAATAAGATTGGAAAGTATTTAAGGAGATTCAATCTACTGTAAATTTCTGTTATAGTAGACGAACATTTTTAATTACTCTACCAGCATTTAGGAGAAGACAATTTATAAGAATTCTGAGAAATTTTTCCTTAATTTTTCAGCGCACATTTGGCCGCTACATTAATATTTTTTGGATTTATATATATTTGTAAACTTATATATTTAAATATTTATTTTACTTTAAATATTAGGCCAGTTACGTATCACCTACTTTTTAAAAAACCTGCCTTACGACTACGACTATCTACTCGACCACTTATGATTGGAATCGATAGAACTTTCCGCTAAAAAACGAGAATTAATAAAAATATTTGTAACTTCAACAATTCCTATTTAACTCGATCTCTCAAATATCACGTACGAGGCAAAAGGTAACATTTTCTAAAAATAACATTTCATCTTCTTTTAAAATTCGTGAAAAGGTAGAAAAGTCCATAATAAAAAGGTGGCAAAAAAGCTAAACCCTAAGAAATTCAAAGTTATGATAAAACTTATAGGAAATATTCGGATCAAAAGGTATTCGAGGATAAAATTAAATCTCGAAACTCGGAACAAATAGATCTTCGAGTCAAAAACTAATTAAAATGGTATTAAAATAGACAGAATTTCTAGCGGTAGACTGCGTTCGCCCTAATTGGATCTCATCAGTACCGCGCGGGGAATCTGGCTCACAACTATCTAAACCGAAAAGAGAAGCTAACCCTAAACATTAAAAATTTCAAAACGCGTTGCGTAGCAACGGAAAGCCAAATAGGGTGATATTGGTGAAGAATGAAATGTACGATAAGTTGAAGTTAAAGTTAAAGAGTAAGTTGCATATAGATTTTCGGAATTGAAACTTAACTATTTTATATTATTATTGTTCATTTTATCATAGGCTTTCCGAAAATGTAACTCACTTGATGAAATACCGTCGTTAAGTTTATTTAATATTAAAATGAAATTTACGTGTAGCGCTACACTGTTGATTTTATTTTAAACGATAATTTTACCGTTTGTGACGTCATTGACTACGGTTTTTTTTTCAGACTTTTTGCCACTGCATCTGGTAGATTACATAGTACCCACTATCCTACCAAGATCATTCTTGTAAAATCTTTGGTAGATATGGCGATGCCAATTTAGCGCGTATTTTTAAAACCATGTAAGCACTCTCGTACAAAATTCAGTAGTAGATTTTCATGGTTCTATAGAAGATTTTTCGGATTCGGCCACGGAATCTTTAGCATTAACATTTTGTATCCAAGTCTAAATTCTATGTTGGCGATAGCGGCCAAAGATAATTAAGGTGTAGTCAATGACGTCAATCACCACGCTAAAATTTAAATTGTTTGGCCGTTCTACTAATTACTTCTAATCAACTACGAAACGGAAAGCAAAGAAACTTTATATTAGGGTATTTAAAAGGTACTACGCGCTTCGTTTAATAACAAAATTGAGGAGGTAAAAAATAATTTTCAACTTACTCTTTAATAAAAACCACTTATAGACTGTAATGCAGTTAAATTACGCGAAAATGTAGAAAAGTCCATAATAAAAATAGGGCAAAAAAGCTAAACAATAACTAAATTATAGTATTGATAAAACTTACGAAATACTCGGACCAATAGGTCTTCGAAAAATGTCTGCGCACATTAAACATGTTATTCTATTTTACATAAAATGCATCTGAATAATTGATAGTCTTTAAGAAAAAGAAATAGTATTTTTGTATTGATATAGGGCGATGGGAATTGAATTTATCAAATATATTATTCTACGCAGAAGTCAGCCTTTTTGGGCACGTCCCTGGAAAAAAGGGTTGCTAGCATTACCTAAATTGAAGGAATAACTTTACTGCTAGCAGTCTATGTAGTTACGTATTTGCCGCCCCCAAAACGGCCCACCATCCCCGTAAATGCGCTCCGAAGTGGGCTGTATATCAGGCCTGCCGTCGCGAGGGGTCGCGCATTCAGAAAACAAATAAAACGGATTTGCAAATCCCATGGATTTTTACCTGGATTTGTGGATTTTTCCAAAATTCTATTTTGTTTGTATATTTATTTCTAATTTTTTCTCGGGATTTTATAGATTGTCGGATTTTTCCCTTTTGGGGTTTCTGGATTTTTCCCTTTGGGGTTTCTGGATTTTTATCTTTGGGGTTTCTGGATTTTTATCTTTGGGGTTTCTGGATTTTTATCTTTGGGGTTTCTGGATTTTTCCCTTTGGGGTTTCTGGATTTTTCCCTTTTGGGGTTTCTGGATTTTTCCCTTTTGGGGTTTCTGGATTTTTCCCTTTGGGGGTTTCTGGATTTTTCACTTTGGGGTTTCTGGATTTTTCCCTTTTGGGGTTTCTGGATTTTTCCCTTTGGGGTTTCAGGATTTTTATCTTTGGGGTTTCTGGATTTTTCCCTTTGGGGTTTCTGGATTTTTCCCTTTGGGGTTTCTGGATTTTTCCCTTTTGGGGTTTCTGGATTTTTCCCTTTGGGGTTTCTGGATTTTTCCCTTTGGGGTTTCTGGATTTTTCCCTTTGGGGTTTCTGGATTTTTCCCTTTGGGGTTTCTGGATTTTTCCCTTTTGGGGTTTCTGGATTTTTCCCTTTTGGGGTTTCTGGATTTTCCCTTCGGGGTTTCTGGATTTTTCCCTTTGGGGTTTCTGGATTTTTCCCTTTGGGGTTTCTGGATTTTTATCTTTGGGGTTTCTGGATTTTTCTCTTGGGTTTTGTGGATTTATAGAATTTTCAAAAATCCACGTAGTTGTTTTTTTAAGAGATTTGGGGGTAGTTCTCTTGGATTTGTGGATTTTTCCAAAAATTTTATTGATTTGTGGATTTTACTCTTGGATTTTGTGAATTTTCCTTTTGTAAATTATGTATTTTTATCTTGAATTTTATGGATTTGTGTATTTTTTCGTCGGATTTTGTGGAATCATTCAAATTCCAGGATTTTTTTAATTAAAACTTTTCGTTTAATTTTGTAGATTCGTTAAAAATCCAGGGGGGCTATTCTGTAAACATTCGAACGGGACAATTTGCATTGATTTATGTTTATTCGAAATCTTTACCGAATACCATTCGTCGAGATCTCGAAGTTCGAAATGTAGTTTTCGATCGAAAATTGGATTTCGAATATTTACAGAATAGGCCCCCAGGATTTATTTAAAAAATCAAATTCATATTGTCGGATTTTGTAGATTAAATAAAAATCCAGGATTTTAGTTAAAATTTAGTTTTGTATTTTTCGGCGAGTGGCCGGGATATTTCTGAATGCGCGACCCCTGTCGCTGTTGTGCCTGATATGGGTCCCTTCTTCGACTATGAATCGTCAGGCAGCATTGAGTCCGTCGCCTTTTGATAGATGAGAGTCGAGAAGAGAAGCCCCTTTCTCCGGAGATTCCTCTTCTGGAGCATCCGGCGGCCGACACTATGGAAATGAAACAGTCGCGCGTGAAATCCCCGCTTACATTTGATTGCATCAATCTTGTACCCCTTCGAAGCTTCCGAGCGTGTCAGCCTTGTTTCCGAATATTTCAAACTCCCCCGCTCGAGTGTCATAGCTCTCCGAGGATATAGGACGAAATATTTATGTATTTTGCCCCTATTGTTCAAATATTTTAACGAATTGGTTTGGAAAATATCGAAACTATTAACGTAATAAGTTTCAATATTGACTGGCATTTTCGCTTCATGTTTTACGTCACTACGTCGTAATTACGTAGTTTTATGGTAAGCTTTTTTTCTAGGTAAAGCTTTCTTCAAAGGTCGAAAATTCGAAATGTTTGTCATCGTCATAAGCCGAGGGGTCGGACATTTACCGAAATCCCGTACACTTTGTCTAAAATCGCAAAATATTTAAATTCTCTCTATGGTAAATTAACATTGAAATCCCAAAATCACTTCAAAAAGTAATGATAAAATCGCCAAAATCTCTACTAAATCCCGAAATCCCGTACAAAATAATGGCAAGTGTCCGACCCCTCGTCATAAGCATAGAAAATGTGAACCGATTCTTATTAAATTTTGAACGTTACATAGTCCAAATCATTGAGTTGGGAATCAATAGAGGTACAACTAAATCTGGCTGGCGCGGGACCAATTTCTTTCAATAAGGAAACTTACCAACTTTATCGTTCTACCGTGGCGGCATCTGTCTCTGGTGGTGGCCACTATATGGCAATTGAATTTTTGAGCCAATCTGACGCGAAATTGAAATGTATGATTTCTCGTAACAAACAAACCTTTGAAAATGTTTAAAAATAATTTTAATCTGTCAGCACGATCCTTTTTAACACAAGTTACGGTGAGTTAGCTAATAATTATTTATTTTTAGCCATATATATAAAGATGCCTAAATATAAAGATGAATTTCGTACAGTCTTCTCAGAACAGGTCCCGCGTAACCATGGCAACCGAAATCGTAATTGTAATTCTAGCAGTATTATTCCCAATTCAATGGTCCAAATATTAAATTACCATCAGTTTGATATATTTAAGTTTAAGGGGAGTCTATAGGAACATACAAAAATTAAGTTATGTTAATCAGACTTACTGGAATATAAATACATAAATTTGTATGTATTACAAGTGCGCTGATTGAACATCAGTAGCATCAAGTGGAAAATTGTTTTCATAAATTAAGCCAATAATGTTCGTTTGAGTGTCAGATCGATAGAGACAACTTAGTTACTTTGATTAACTTAGTTACTTTGATTACCTTAGTTAATTTACTTTGATTAAGTCAATTGTACAAATATCACTTTGTAAAAGGAAGTCAATCAAAACGAGGGTTTAGTCACTTAAATTATCAGGTGTACAAATCATAGGTAATCACGGGTATTCAATTAAAATAATCACCGGAAATCACTGAAAAATTGTGAGTAATCACGGGAAATCACTGAAACATTATGATAAATCACTTAAAATAATCACCATAAATCACTGAAAAGTTCTGAGTAATCATTGAAAATTGTGAGTAATCACGGGAAATCACCGAAACAATATGATAAATCACTTAAAATAATCACCATAAATCACTGAAAAGTTGTGAGTAATCATTGAAAGGTGTTAGTAATCACTGTAAATCACCGAAAATGTGTGATAAATCACTTAAAATAATCACCGGAAATCACTGAAAAGTTCTGAGTAATCATTGAAAATTGTGAGTAATCACGGGAAATCACCGAAACATTATGATAAATCACTTAAAATAATCACCATAAATCACTGAAAAGTTCTGAGTAATCATTGAAAATTGTGAGTAATCACGGGAAATCACCGAAACATTATGAGAAATCACTTAAAATAATGACCATAAATCACTGAAAAGTTCTGAGTAATCATTGAAAATTGTGAGTAATCACGGGAAATCACCGAAACATTATGAGAAATCACTTAAAATAATGACCATAAATCACTGAAAAGTTCTGAGTAATCATTGAAAATTTTGAGTAATCACGGGAAATCACCGAAACATTATGATAAATCACTTAAAATAATCACCGGAAGTCACTGAAAAGTTCTGAGTAATCATTGAAAATTGTGAGTAATCACGGGAAATCACCGAAACATTATGAGAAATCACTTAAAATAATGACCATAAATCACTGAAAAGTTCTGAGTAATCATTGAAAATTGTGAGTAATCACGGGAAATCACCGAAACATTATGATAAATCACTTAAAATAATCACCGGAAGTCACTGAAAAGTTCTGAGTAATCATTGAAAATTGTGAGTAATCACGGGAAATCACCGAAACATTATGAGAAATCACTTAAAATAATGACCATAAATCACTGAAAAGTTCTGAGTAATCATTGAAAATTGTGAGTAATCACGGGAAATCACCGAAACATTATGATAAATCACTTAAAATAATCACCGGAAGTCACTGGAAAGTTCTGAGTAATCATTGAAAATTGTGAGTAATCACGGGAAATCACCGAAACATTATGAGAAATCACTTAAAATAATGACCATAAATCACTGAAAAGTTCTGAGTAATCATTGAAAATTGTGAGTAATCACGGGAAATCACCGAAACATTATGATAAATCACTTAAAATAATCACCGGAAGTCACTGAAAAGTTCTGAGTAATCATTGAAAATTGTGAGTAATCACGGGAAATCACCGAAACATTATGAGAAATCACTTAAAATAATGACCATAAATCACTGAAAAGTTCTGAGTAATCATTGAAAATTGTGAGTAATCACGGGAAATCACCGAAACATTATGATAAATCACTTAAAATAATCACCGGAAGTCACTGAAAAGTTCTGAGTAATCATTGAAAATTGTGAGTAATCACGGGAAATCACCGAAACATTATGAGAAATCACTTAAAATAATGACCATAAATCACTGAAAAGTTCTGAGTAATCATTGAAAATTGTGAGTAATCACGGGAAATCACCGAAACATTATGATAAATCACTTAAAATAATCACCGGAAGTCACTGAAAAGTTCTGAGTAATCATTGAAAATTGTGAGTAATCACGGGAAATCACCGAAACATTATGAGAAATCACTTAAAATAATGACCATAAATCACTGAAAAGTTCTGAGTAATCATTGAAAATTGTGAGTAATCACGGGAAATCACCGAAACATTATGATAAATCACTTAAAATAATCACCGGAAGTCACTGAAAAGTTCTGAGTAATCATTGAAAATTGTGAGTAATCACGGGAAATCACCGAAACATTATGATAAATCACTTAAAATAATGACCATAAATCACTGAAAAGTTCTGAGTAATCATTGAAAATTGTGAGTAATCACGGGAAATCACCGAAACATTATGATAAATCACTTAAAATAATCACCATAAATCACTGAAAAGTTCTGAGTAATCATTGAAAATTGTGAGTAATCACGGGAAATCACCGAAACATTATGAGAAATCACTTAAAATAATGACCATAAATCACTGAAAAGTTGTGAGTAATCATTGAAAGGTGTGAGTAATCACTGGTAATCACCGAAAATTTGTGATAAATCACTTAAAATAATCACCGGAAATCTCTGAAATATTATGATAAATAACTTAAAATAATCACCGGAAATCACTGGAAAATTGTTCGTAATCAATCACTCGAAATTACCGAAACCAATCAGGTGTACAAAATATTTACGAGTGACAACCCCCTCGCTTATTCCACAAGACCATTCAAAACACATAATTATGTTAATTTATTTTCTAAACATACCCTAAATTGATTCTGTATAAATTTGATAATAGCTCTTAATTGTCATTCACACAGGTTCGATTAAACATCGTATAAGTTTTATCGCGAATCCTTTTCCCCAAATAAGAGGCAAGTTGTCTCTAGAAATAAGCAAAGAACAAGACGCGGAGGGAAGAGGAGAGATGAAAAGAGGGATGCTTTTAAGTTTTGGCGATGTGTCCGGGCCAAGTGAACGTGTCCGGGCCAGTCCCGCGTTTAAGAAGCAATATTCTGCAAATGCACGACGATGTAATGCGATTTCAAAAATTGGACTGATCTCTTTTTTCGCTGTGTCCTGTTTTTCTTTATTTTCGTTCTTCTTCCGGAGGTTGCGCGCCAGGACTGAGGGGGGACAGGGACCGGGACAGGGCGGGCAGAGAAGAAGGGGGCTGTGTCCGGATTCCTACTTTCTGTTTGGCTTTTCTTTCGTTGAATTTCGGTTGAGGGCCAGTCTTAGGGTGGCTGGGTTTAAGTTCTCTTGAGTGCTCGCTCTACCCACACTGCGAACAAATGGACGTTTTGTCCCCCCCTGTTTCCTGCTATCCCCCCTTCTCGTCGTCGACTCTCTGAGTAATCGCTACACGTAAAAAAACACGAAATTTCACAGAATTTTATCTTTTTCCAGTTTGTTTCAGGGAGTAGAGGGATTTTACTTCGAAATGTCCAAGACGGTATCTTATATTGCGTTCGTGAGTGACCACAAGGTTTTGGACTGTTAAGAAATTATATACTATCATAAGTAATATGATCAACATACGTATGACTCTGCCTATTCTTGCAACGCGTTTATAATTCAGACTGTTTGGCCAATGGTTATTCAAAATTTCCGTTAGCTCTTAAAATTCGTAAACAAATTTTAAATTCTCATTAAAGGGAATATAACCTGCAAATCAATCTTTATGGAAGACCCCTTCAATTTTTCAAATTTCCCTGTACAGTGGCGCCAAATATTTCTAAAGCCAAAGGCAAGAGCGGTCAGAGCTGCAAACGTTGGTGTTCCACACCAAATACCTGAGGTTATATTCCCTTTAAATCTCAAAATTTGTATAAAAACTTAACATTTGCGTACACAAAATTATCATTTAATCTCAAAATTATCATAAAATCTCAAATTTTAATAAAAACTCAAAATTCACAAAGAAATTATCATTTACCCTCAATATTGGCGTACAAAGGAATTATAAATCACTCTCACAATTGGCATACACAAAATTCTCATTCACCCTCACAATTGGCATACACAAAATTCTCATTCACCCTCACAATTGGCATACACAAAATTATCATTCCGCCTCACTATTGGCATACACCAAATTAGCATTCACCCTCATAATTAGCATACACACAATTATCATTCACCATTACAATAGGCAAACACACAATTCTCATTCACCCTCGCAATTGGCATACACCAAATTATCATTTACCCTCACAATTGGCATACACCAAATTATAATTTACCCTCATAATTGGCAAACACACAATTCTCATTCACCCTCACAATTGGCAAACACTAAATTATCATTCACCCTCACAATTGGCAAACACTAAATTCTCATTCACCTTCACAATTGACAAACACAACTCTCATTCACCATCACAATTGGCAAACACCAAATTCTCATTCACCCTCACAATTGACAAACACAAAATTATCATTCACCCTCACAATTGACATATACAAAATTCTCATTCACCCTAATAATTGACAAACACAGAATTCTCATTTACCCTCTTAATTGACAAACACAATTCTCATTCACCCTCAAAATTATTATTATCTATCAAAATTCGTATACACACTCAAAATTCGTATATACGCTGAAAATCACGATCAATTCACAATAAAATTCATACCTAAAACTGTAATGCTATAAATTATCATTTACATTTAAAATTAACGCAGAAAATAGTGTTCGCTTTTGAGAGTCGCTGTTTCTAGTGCGAACGGCTTCGCGGGCAGTGGCTACTCCGGAACGTCTTGGCGAATTTAAAAATGATTTTTTTCCAAAGTCGGAAAAGAGGGGATGGGTCTCCATCAGAAGTTGCTCCTTGATGTCATCTTGGGCACCGGGTAATGGCACTTTTCCACCGAGTTCTCTCACTATACAGGGTGATGCTACCACTTCCAAGCTGGTCGCTAAGCACGTATTGTAACGATAAAAGCGACTAACCGTAGCAAAGGTTCCCAATTTCATTGGCTGAGAATTACGCCATCAATATGGTTTCTTTACTGTAGTTTATGAATAGTTTTTCATGCTGTTTTGATTAATTAAGGCTAGATTAGGTTTAGTTTAAGGGTAATTTTAGATTAGGGTAAGGTTAGGTTAAAGTTAGGTTTAGGTTTAGTTTAATTTTAGTTTTAAGCTAAGAATAGATTTAGGTTACGTTTATTTTAAGGTTAGGGTTAAGTGTGGTTTAGGTTTAGATTAAGGTTAAGTGTGGTCTAGGTTTAGGTTAAGGTTAAGTGTGGTTTAGGTTAAAGTTAAATGTGGCTTAGGTTAAGGTTAAGTGTGGTTTAGAATTAGGTTAAGGTTAAGAGTGGTTTAAATTAAGGCTACGTTTAGTTTAAGGTATTTTAGGTTAAGGTAGGTTAGTTTAAGGTAGGTTAGGTTAAGGTAGGTTAGGTTAAGGTAGGTTAGGTTAAGGTAGGTTAGGTTAAGGTAGGTTAGGTTAAGGTAGGTTAGGTTAAGGTAGTTTAGGTTAAGGTAGGTTAGGTTAAGGTAGGTTAGGTTAAGGTAGGTTAGGTTAAGGTAGGTTAGGTTAAGGTAGGTTAGGTTAAGGTAGGTTAGGTTAAGGTAGGTTAGGTTAAGGTAGGTTAGGTTAAGGTAGGTTAGGTTAAGGTAGGTTAGGTTACGGTTAAGGTTAAGTGTGGTTTAGGTTAATTTAAGATCTTTAATTACTTTGGTTGCTAGAGGATTTACGAGCAATGGAAATTACAAACTAGTTATAAGCAAACGACCTCAAACAAATTAACATCGAATATTCATTATCACGCGCAGTACTTCTGCTCCTTCGTTCGTACAAACTTACAATACACGGGTTTGTTACGGCAAAGCACAGTCTGGACGAAGAGGCAACGCACTACCCTGTATAGCTACGAAGAGTGCAATGTTTTTTGGGGGCTTTACAAAAATATAAGCGATGCTTAAGCGCCGGCAAAATGGTTGATGGCCAAATTTTTCCGCTTATTCGGCCTTTTAGCGCCGTCATTTGACTCAAATAACTTCAAACCATTAGCGCCCCCTCTTTTTCAAGATTTTTTCTGGTGTAACTTCACTGCTGTTTTCTGAACCTTTATTTTTTATATCATAATTTATATTATTTAATAATTTAAGCAACCTACTATTTTTTAAGAAATATATAGAGCAATTCACGTATTGCATTTAGAGCTAAGCCCTTAGTGGTTCAATTTCAGTGCTTTTTATTTCTACTAGATTGCGTTAATTTACACTTTTTTTCTGCTGGAAGCTAAGTTTAAACACTTTTTTAAGCCATTTTTATGTAAGGTTAAAATATTTTTATTCGGGAAATATTTGGGATGTAAATAACCAGATGATATTCACTCTTTATAAAAAATTCGTCATCATCAATATAATAAAATAATATTGTTAGATCTAAAACGTATTTATTGATACTGTTGGGAGAATGATCCCCGGAGGGGGGAAGGAAAAACGTTACTGGCCAATGCTTCAATCGCGTCAGAAGGTATCAGTTTTAGGTAACCAATGAGATACTAATGTTATTTCATTTTTTAAGGGGAGTCATTCGCTATAAGCATAAATAAATAAAATAGGTGTTTCTTTTCGCCTGTTCTCGGAGTGAAAGTGTACTCTATTTAACCTAAAAAGTTTATACGCCTGTTCCGGGGACGATAATTAATCCGCCCCATAAACTATTCGCTTGCTCCGGAGTATTAGGGCTACACTTTTTACTCCTTCTGAAAAGGAGGTGTAAAGGAGTAAATCGGATTTGGTCGTCTGCTAGCCTGAATTTATCCGCAAAAAAGGTCACAGGCAGCCATTTTGGAAAAACGTTTTTACTCCGACTCAAACTATTCGCCACCAGAGAATCGGAGTAAAATGCTCTTTTTACTCCTTCTGAAAAGGAGGTGTAAATGAGTAAATCGGATTTGGTCGTTTGCTATCCAGAATTTTTCCGCTAAAAAGGCCACAAGAAACCATTTTGGAAAAACGTTTTTACCGAGGGGCTAACCACTCTCTGAAAATCTGTACACTGATTACATAAATATGAAAATGAGTACAGCCTTTGGCAGTGCTAAATCTGTACTCACTTACGTAATCATTTTAGTGCAGTCAAAGCTACAGGCTTGTACACCGATTACGGGGAGTGATCAGCCCCTCGGTTTTACTCCGACTCAAACTATTCGCCAGCACAGAATCGGAGCAAAATGACGTCACAGCGTTACTCTTCTTACCCTACTCCGAATTCCCGGAACAAGCGAAAATAAACCACCTATTGTTGGATAGGTACAACGTCTTAACATGGGCCAAATAATGATAAATCCAGGACATGACTCTGGTACCTTCACGCGTACTAAATCGGCCGTCCACTAAAAGACACAGGCGGCCATTTTAGTAGGGGGGAAAAGGAGGAAAAATAATAAAAAATTGGGGGCAAAATCATGCAAGTTTCCGGTTTCCCGAACGCCATCTAGTGATGACTGAGTCGGAATTCGGAAATAAGTGGCGGTTGTAATTCGGAAATCCTGCCATATTTCGCCCCTCATTTTTTGATAAATTTTAACGATTCTAGGAAAGTATATGTTTAATATTATATAATTATATATATTATACTAATTATGAACTTAGTACGTATAAAAATAAGTACTTACTTTAATAACCACACTAGGCCTATATATGATAACTGTGAATAAATATTCCAGGATATTTACTACGACGACCACGTGTATTATTTTTTGAAAACTGTCCCTAAAACATTTGCCCCCAAAATGACGTAGGTCCCAATAGGGGGCAATAGTGATCGGGTGTTAGCGCTGTTGGACAGGTTTTTCGCACAGAGTCATGTCCTGGATTTATCATTATTTGGCCCATGGTCTTAAGGACACATGTTCGAAATTATTCACTGTTAAATGAAGAGAAATGGATTTTCTGGTTTATTTTTTTGGGCGGAAAACTGGGAGCGAACAATTAAAATTTCGGAGACTTCCCTGAAAAGGGAACAAAGGGAAAAACTATAATTTAGTTTACTTAAAAACGGGGACGCTATTTCTCGAAACAGTCGCTAGGTGGGGCGAGATACGTATCAAATTAACCCAACAAAAAATTTTGACGAAATCATTAAATATCATTTTCTTATTTAATAGAAAAGCGGAAAAAGCATCAAGGAAAGACAATAGCTAGGGGTGGAAATACGCAAAAGTGATATTCCACAACGCGTTCTTTACTAGGAAGGTTTCGTTCACTACACGTATAAATATAGGTTCGGAAATTGCGTCTAACGTCAAGCCGGAAATGCCCGATGTAGCGAAGCGAACTAATTTAATGTAAAATTTCCGGATAATGGAACTTTGGTACGACTGAAAATTAAGTTTTTTTTTTGGAAACTATTATTTGGGGTATCAGACCCCCTCCAGGGGCTTAAAAAGAAAAGTGGGGTGGCTAAGAGATATTTTGGAGATTAAATAACAAAAGCTACTTCGCAGAACCCCTTCGAAATTAAAGTTTAGCTGCAAATGGGGTCTGCTAATGTTGGGAAAATGTAATAATAACATTGAATTTCATTGTTTTTAGTGACGCACAAAAGAAGTTTTATAACATTAAGATATAATGTTTTTTATCTTTCTTTCTCTTTGGGGATCTAATTAATCAAGCGAAAATCTTTTCAGGCGCTCTCGCCGTTTTCATTTGTTTTAAATTTCAGAGTTTTTGGAGAATATTTTTTGAATGGATAAAATTCAACAAAGGAAAAAACTGGTTAATTTTTAATTTGTAAAACATAAGTTTGGATAATTCTATAATTTAATAAATGGGTTGACTGTTGATGGTTTGAATTGTAATATATTTAACCAAGAAATTAATTGTAGGGGGGGCAGTAGCTTTTGGGTGGCTCGGATGAAATGTAATAATTAAAAAAAAAATGTAAATCCGTATGTTCTTTAGGCCTTGGTACGCTCTTAGCACTTTTTAAAGGGTGCCAAATGGCTGATAACTAGTTTAATTATTATTTAAAAAAATAGTTTAAAATTTCAGCAAGATATTCCCATAATATACCGGTTTTTACCTTTTGGGGCCCATCAGTATTGTGTAGGAAATCTGCCGATATCAGTAAAACCATATGTAACATAATCACTCATAAGTATGCCATAAAAGCATTTTCGTTAATGAAACCTTGTTCACGGGATATGACGTAAATTACGTCACTTACAACTCCGTGACGAAATACGCGTCATCAACTTTACTGATGGGAAACGGAAGTTAGTGAGAATTCCTCGCGCGTTTCTCGCTTTGCCCATGTCAAGTTTAGCTCGTGCCTCGCGATCACATGATTTCCTTTCCATGGTAACCTTTTCAATAGCATTTTTGCATTTTTGGGTCCGCTTAATGTATGTTCCGCGTGAAACAAGGTCTCATTGAATTTTTTTCAATGGAAATGTTATACAGAGGCATACTTATGAGTAATTATGTTACATATGGTAAAACTAATACTCATATATTTTGTATAACATATTTCATCCAGAACAATATTTAAGTTTCCTAAATTTTAAAAAATTACCTTTAACCTGCCAAAGTACATGTTTCATGCGAATAACCGGTGGCGTAGCAAGAAAGTCGTCAAGGGGAGGGTCGAACTATGTGAATGTTAAGAGGGTGTCGAGAAGGGGTGGGAATGTAGTACAGTCAAAGGTAGACCCAAGGGGGGGGGGGGGGTCTGGACCGAAAACCCCCCGGTCTACGCCACTGCGAATATCATTAGGAATATAGGGTGACGGATACTTATTTCGTAAGAGGTATATATTATACTTCTTGTTTCATTTCATACCTTTATTTCCTCGATAAACGATAGTAATAATGTTAAAAAATATCTATCAAAAAAAATTGTAAGATACATATTATATTTTAAAATGTACACCCATAAAATTAAACCGTTTATGTTTTCATATTTTACACTTGTGAAGTACTAACACCTATCGAAAATTAATAGGTAGAGAATAGTAGCATTTACACAGGTAGAAGAATAAATTAACTTCTGAAAAATATCGTTGAATAAATGAGGGAGAATATTTTCCATTAAGTTTCGAACCAACGGGAGAATTGATATGTATTGGTATTGAATTGTTTCTCAATTGAATCAGGCTAATACTTTAGATGGCTCATCAGCTATTCAGCAGGGCATAATCTAAGTCGTTTTCCCTGGAGGGTGGCCTTTCCAGCACGTGCGTTGGGAATGGGTGGTACATCATTTTAAAATCTCTTTTTCCGTCCTCTATATCGGGCCCCCTGGCTTGGAGGGGCCCCCTGGCTGGCTGGCTCTTTTGAGCAATGAGCCGACCTCCTATTCTAAAGTCGTCCTTCTCCAATGATGGATTGCCCCTGTTAGGACGGCTTCTCCTCCTTCTTCCGCCGTCTCTCTCCGCGAGCGCCACCTATTGACAAACTTTACAGCTGTCTTTTAAAAGCTTTTTCTTTCTTCTACTTTAATACCTCTTATCGAGATGGCGTTTTAAATTTTGCGGAAAAATCTTCTTTTTTAGCCGTCTCCCGAACTTGTTTCTCATATCGGCCGTTTTATGGATAGCGGTCATTTCAGCTCATTCAATTTTTCATCTCATTTTGGCAAGGTTAGAAATATCGTATTTAACGTTTCGTACTTCATGTGAAGGCGTAACTTTAGGCTAAGTTGAAAATAATTTAAAGGGGCAGATTACTTTACGTTTATCTGGCTTTTAAAATTAGTCTTTTTTAGTTATTGTTTAAGAAAAAAATAAACTCTAATAATAATAATAATAATAATAATAATAATAATAATAATAATAATAATAATAATAGCACCTAAATATACATTATGTTTATATTAAAATGTAATATATTATTAAATTAAAATAAATATTGAGACAAAAATGTATATATAATTTTTATTATACTCAGTTAAGAAAGGCAAAATATCTAGTACATTTGGCGGAAAGATATGAGCACGAATTAAATCAACCGCGGAAATATCGCATTTCTGTTATTTTCTGTTGAATTTCTAAAGGTTCCTACGCGCGTAAATTTCAAAGTGATCAATAAATAGCTTTAGTCCCATTCGACCGAAATCCCATTCGACCGAAGGCGGTTTATGAGGTGTCCCATTCAACCGAATTCCGCCGAAACGTGCGGTTTTTATGTGTCCCATTCGACTGAACGCTGCTATATAAATTGGCTTTTGCTATGTTTTCAATTTAGTTACTGAAGTCGTTTGCAATGGAGCGGATAGCTAATAAAGGAGGGTATTTATACATCAATAATAATTATTTATTCCGTCTTAATAAAAAGAAAGATACAAATTGCTATTTTTCTTGCCGAAACGCGATGTGTAAAGTAAAAATAGTAACGCATGATGGTGTAATTAGTAAAACGGCTCCTTCAATTCATCCATCACACGAAGCGGATATTTTTATCTTCACCTAGTCAAGAAAAGTAACTGAACCAAAACTGAAATAGTAAACTTAACCAACTCTAACCTAACCTAACCTAACCTAACCTAAACATGGATCTTCGATAGTACATACCTTATAAATAAAATACCAAATCACCCCGCCAATTGGGCTACATTTTAAAATTCTTTCGGTCGAATGGGATTTCGGTCGAATGGGAATAAACGAATAAATAAGCTTCATTATAGCGTATTTTTAGTATTAGACTCCTAAGCAATCATCATATCGCACGTTTATGTACGTCAACGTTGTAATCTCGGCATTACCGGTTCTATATTTACCCTAGACTCACCCAACGGATTTGTTTAGGTATAATAAAAATAATGTATTTTCAACGGTTTTTAAATCTTATCTATGTTAATTTGATTAATTATCACTTTGAAATTTAACCAAATAGACGGTATGCTCCAAAATTATATAACGCGCGCAGGTATACTTAGAAATTCAACCGTAAACAGGCCAAATTCGAAATTCTCGCCAACTATTTACAGGAAATTCGTGCTAGTATCTTTCCCCGAAATGTACTAGATATTTTGCCTTTCTTAACCTGCAACTGAGTTATATATATAAACAGGAATTCATACCTCTACTTGGAATGCTAATCGCGGCAGATTTTCGTCTCGATGTGGTTGACGGTTTTTTTGACGTCACTATGTGAACTTAACAATCAACAACCTGAGAGGGGAGCGCGCGCAGAGGGGATTTTTTTCTCTCGTAGGCGGGGCCAAAGCCGTCAGAGTGATCTTACCATAAGCGATATGCCATGATAAGCATTCCAAGTAGAGGTATGGATTACTGTTTATATATATAACTCAGTTGCAGGTTAAGACTGAAATATTTTATTTCTTGTAGTACGTTTACATTATAAATTTCAATAACCACGTTTAGATGATTTTATATCCCATACAACCGAATTCCCATACGACCGAATCAATATATAGCCAATATATTTATAAAAAAAGCACCAAGTTGGCGGGGTCCCGTTCAAACGGAATTAAGTAATATCTGATTTGGTAGGTTAGGTTAGGTTAGATTCACCCCAGATTGGACAATACTAGGTGAGTTTGGCTAGGTACAGTCCTCTAGGTTGCGTTATAGACGGCCCATCGTTATAGCAAGAATGGGGTTGGGGTGGCCCCATTCCTTAGAATACATTGCACGTTTTAAAAGTCAAACCGACACTAAAGACATAGTATAGGGTATAGTATAGGCTATAGATCTGGTTGAGCTTAGGTAAGGTTAGGTTAGGTTAGGTTAGGTTAAAATCAGGATGATTCGGCCGAATGGGAATTCGCTTGTATGAGTTTTCCCATACGACCGAATTCCCATTTGACCGAATGTATAGTAGTTGTATGTATTGTATCTTTTATATATTTATATAAAAATGTATCCCTAACATTAAATTGAATGAAAAGTGCGCAAAACGAGGTTTTCGGTCGATTTGAATTCGGTTCAATGGTGGTACATTCGGTCCAATAATGCACAATCATTTTTAGCCAATCAAACCAGCACGTTATCTCGTTATCCCTTCACGCCGAAGGTAAATTATACCGAGTGTTCGGAATTGTTTATTCATTATCTACAAATATTCCGATTTTTTTAAAAAACGTTGGTAAAAAGAATATCATTTAAACTTATTTAATTATGTTTTTTACTCAACCAAGCATTTATTTGAATAAAAGTGGTATTTATTTAAATAATTGTTTGTTTTATTTAAATAATAGGCTTATTCACTTTCGATTATTAAAACATTTTACAATTTTTATTCAACTATTGGTTATTTAAATATAGCCGAGCTTATTTGATTCATGGAAAAAAATTAATCAACTGCCGAACACTAATTATACCCTGGTCATTCTCCCTAAAATATAAATATATACAGTCTTGATATAATATTAATAATAATAATAATGATAATAATAATAATAATAATAATAATAATAATAATAATAATAATAATAATAATAATAATAATAATAATAATTGAGGCACAAATGACGTAAAAACAGTCGAATATGTTCATTTACGGCCTTTGGGGGGGAGGGGGAGACGTTCTCTTTAAATTTGCTTCCACAGTAGCGTAAATCATTTCCAATCTAGCTTTTTCGTTTCTCTTTGGCTTCTTGTTGAGAAGAGATTTAATAAGCTCCAGGCGTCATAAGTGACTCTAGCAGTAAATAATTAAGTTCAGTCGGGAGCCAGTCGACACCATCCTTACCCGGCACTTAGTGCCAGGCTCCAAAACGGGGGTAAAGTCCGCGTCCTTACGACTTACGAACCGATGAGTTCCAGTCGGCGTCAACGGCTGCCCGAGATTTGGGGGAAAAGGAATTTTCCCTAATTGGAAACACTAATTAGCCGTTCGTAGCCTCCCACACCGACTCTTCCCAATTTGCGCGTCGCTGAGATGTTTGGGGTTGTCCCTCCTTGTCCCCCTGTCCCCGTCCCCCCGTTGATGACGAGCCGGAAAGCTTCCACCCGCCTAATTGAAAGCATTAAGAAGATTCGAGTAAACTAAGCGCTGCCCTCTAGCGCCGACACTGTCGTCAGTTTAATTTAGCAGCTAATTCTCGCTTTAAAAAAATGTCGCTCTTGAGTGAAACGTATAATCGGCGTCTAATGGCTAATTATTGCTTTTGTCCCCCGAATTTACGCTCGCTCGACGATTAGTCGCGTTATAAATCAACGGGGGGCCGAAACGGAAGGGGACGCGCGCCATCTTTCGGACGGAAGTTAACCAACCGTTTATCATCTCTCTGGCGTCCTCATCATCCACTCTAAAAGCCCGTCTACGTATCGTCGATCTTGTGTCAACCCCCAACACCCTCCCCCTTAAGTATTAATATTACAATAGGCCTATTTCCTAAAAACGTTAGTCAATAGGTACACTGCAAATCTTTATGACGCCTACAGCACGTTTAAAAAACACCTAAAGAGCGTAACAAAATTAGAGCACCTGACACATGTTAAACACTTGCATATATGGACTTTTAGTGTTCATCAGATGCAATTATGTGTACGGTAGATTGTGTCCTGATGTGCTCTAAAAGCATTTTAGGTGCTCTGCCGGTGTCATATTGTAACATCTATAGAACGAGACCGTAACAAAATTAGAGCACCTGACACGTGTTGAACACATGAACATATGCACTTTTAGTGATCAGCAGATGCAATTATGTGTAACATATATATACTCTAGATGCACTCGAAGTGCAATTTACGTGCTTCTGCAGATGTTCTATTGTAACATCTATGGAACGAGATCGTAACAAAATTAGAGCATCTGTTACGCCTAAATAACATCTGGCATCGACCGAAAAAATTGAAGACACATCAAATAAACATATAGAAAACACTTGCTCAAATTTCACTATAGTCGTACAGATATTTAACGACAAAACAGGGCTCACAGATAGTAGTAAACAAAAATACACAGAGAAAAGGGTTCTATTAAAATTACAGAAAGTTTCTGGAACACTTCATGCCAGAATATTTCTGTAAATTTTACCATTTATTTCGTTTTTTTTAGGATAATAGTAAAAGGGTTGTATTTTTTACAGTAAAAACTAATAGTACTTTTCACAGAACATGTGTAGTAAATTTTACAAACGTTTTGTTTTTTCTGCAGAGCAACATCTGTTAAAATTACCAATGCAAAGTTGTAAATTTTACAACACCTTAGTTCATTTAACAGATTTGCTTTTGTCAAAATTACAGATAAAAGATGTAAATATTACCACACCTTTGTCTACCTAAAAAATTAACTTATGTAAAAATTACAGAAAAAGTTGGTAAATATTACAACACCTTTGTTTGTCCAAAAGCTTTGCTTCTGTAAAATTTACAGAAAAGGTGTAAAGGTTGCAGAAATTCAAACATAGAAGTTTTTTTATCGTAAACATTGAATCTGTGTTAATTACAGTAAGCAAGTTGTTAATTGTACAATATACAGGGTCTTTTTTTTTGCTCGGAAAAGTGTTTTTTTTCAAAAACTATTTATAGTACCGATTTCAAATTTGGAAGGTCAATTCTCTATACCGGGGGACATCAGTTTGAGAAATTTGAGCGTTTTCGGTAATGTTTTTCACCAATTTTGAAAAATTATTTTTCGACCACTAGGTGCGAGATAAAAATTTTCTATTATAAAGTTGTAGGCCGTCATCGAAAACCCTTAAAAATTGTTCACTCGATGAAAAACAATTTATTTATCAGTGAAAATTCGAGCTTGAAAAATTTACAAGTTGGTGAAGCCAAATTACGATTGTTTGAAACGATAATTGAAACCGAATTACCTAATCCAGTTGAAACTTTGGTTAAAAAAACGACCGGATTTAAAAAACACGAGGCTACAGGTCAATCCTAAACATGCATTGGGTATTTAAAGGAAAACTTTGGGAGATTATTATCAGTGTTTGATAATATTTCGAACAATGCCTCGTTATTCAGTAGCTGAGCGTACCGAGATAGTTGCCATTTACTATGGAGAAGCAGCGCAAAACCTTAGAAGAGTGACTGAAATCTTCGCAGAAAGACAACCAAATGGAGCACCATCTGTAAATACAGTAAGACGAGCAATTCACGATTTCAATCAATTTGGTAACTTGCAACCTAGGTTTCGCGGATTGGGTCAACCGGATTTAGACTTCGAGAACAATGTACTCGCGTACTTTGTGGCATATCCTCGTCACAGTTGCGCTAACGCCGCTGCTGATTTGGGTTGTTCTGCAAATCGTGTGTGGAAAATTCTTCGTAAGAATCGCTATCACCCATACAGAGCTACGCTCCACCAAGGACTAATTGACGGAGACCATCAAAGACGTTATGAATTTAGCAACTGGTTACTAAATGCTGTCCAAGAAGATAGACAATTTTTGCGCCATGTTTTGTTCTCCGACGAAGCGTCATTTTCTAGAGATGGGCCCTTTAATCATCAAAACAGCCATCTTTGGTCTGACATCAACCCACATTGGGGTTTTGAATATCATCACCAGGTTCAATTTGAACGGGTCAATGTTTGGGTTGGACTTGTTGGAAACCGTTTGATTGGTCCCTTTTTCCTGCCGACGAACCTCAACGGCCAAAGGTATTTACATTTTCTACAGAACGAACTGAGTGACGCAATCGACGACCTTCCATTGGCTGAAAGACGTCAGTTGTGGTTTCAGCAAGATGGCGCCCCTCCGCATTTTTCCCGGCAAGTAACTGAGCACCTCAACAACGAGTTTCCTGAAAGGTGGATAGGGAGAAATGGTCCAGTGCATTGGCCAGCAAGGTCACCTGACCTAACACCGCTGGATTATTTTCTCTGGGGATTCGTTAAAGCAAAGGTATACGCCACGCCCATTGAAACTAGGGAGGAACTCATTAGACGAATAATCAGTGCTTGCCGAGACGTCACACCAGAAATGGTAGAGAACTTAATTGTCCGCGCACAAACCTGTGTTGCAGCCAATGGTGATATTATTGAAAATGTTTTGTAAAAATTTATGTGAATAAAATATCTGCATTTAAAAACCAAACGTGTACATTTTTTCAAGTGTGAAAACTCTACTACGTTTGTATTAGACTTGTTCCCTTTTCAATTATCGTTTCAAACAATCGTAATTTGGCTTCACCAACTTGTAAATTTTTCAAGCTCGAATTTTCACTGATAAATAAGTTGTTTTTCGTCGAGTGAACAATTTTTAAGGGTTTTCGATGACGGCCTACAACTTTATAATAGAAATTTTTTATCTCGCACCTAGTGGTCGAAAAATAATTTTTCAAAATTGGTGAAAAACATTACCGAAAACGCTCAAATTTCTCAAACTGATGTCCCCCGGTATAGAGAATTGACCTTCCAAATTTGAAATCGGTACTATAAATAGTTTTTGAAAAAAAACACTTTTCCGAGCAAAAAAAAGACCCTGTATAAATATATAAAAGTAAATTATTGAATGAACTAATTTATTTCAAAGACGTGATACAGCTATATAGAATTAAAACAGCTTAAGTTAACAAAATTTACTAAAATTTACTTTTTTTTTTAATTTCAAAAAAATTAACTTTTCTGGCTATTTAAAATTAAGTAGTTCATATAACATTACATAAATTCTACCAGACTAACATTTTTCAATCTCGATTATAATAAATACTGCCAAAATGTTTTATAATTGAAACTCTTCAATGTCTTCTTTGAGTGTACTGCAGCTAAACAATAAAATAATTTTAATAAATGAACCTTAAGCACTAGGGTTTAAGGCGGGTTTTTTGTCTTCCAACAGTTATGATTAAATGCAATTGCACAAAATAGAGAAAAGATTTAAATAACTGCTAAAATTTCAAAATAAAAAAATCCTAATTATTTTTTTTAAATGGTGCCTTACACAATAGGTGATCACAGACTAATAAAGAACTATATTTAAAGGCAATTTCCCTTAAATTGCAGGCTATAAACACTGAAGCTTATGGTTGCGTTGGTTAAAAAAAAGTGGTTAAATATGTTTTGGGTTCAATGAAAATTTTCCATCTCCTACCATAAACAATGAGTGAACACATAATAACAATGCCTATTTTCAACTACATTTAAAGGCAACTTCCCTTACATTTAATTCTGGAAACACTGAATCTGCGTTCAACACAAAACTTTAATGCAAATTTTTCACAAAAAATATGTTACTGCTTTATTTTTTAACCTACACAGCTAGTCAGACTTGGGTAAGGTTGTTTTTAATGAGGGTTCAATTACAATTGGCAAAAAAAAAGCTTGAGCTTGGTTGAGATTTTAATACTCTGTACCCTATATCACTTATTTAAAAGCTCAAGAATTTTTTTTTCAAATGTGATTGAACTCTCACTAAACACAACCTTCCCCATGTCTGAATTGCTGTGTAGGTTAAAATGATGAAATTGTTTTTGAGTTCAATAATTCTGCTTCAGTGTGATAAATTTGCATAAATTAACGTTAATGCGTAGAATTAAACGTAATGGAAATTGCCTTTAAGTATAGTTAAAAATAGTCATTAACAGTCGGTGTTCACTTATTGATTCTGCTAGAAAAGTAAAAATATTGATGTAGACAACTTTTTAATATTTGAATTTGATATTTTGGTAGCAAAGTACCTATATCACTTATCTAAAAGCTCAAGCTATTTTCCCCCATTCTATGTAAACCATTACTTAAAACAACCTTCCCCAAGACTGACAGACTGTGTAAGTTAAAAATGAAGTGGCTAAATATTTTTGGCTTCAATAGTTGTATTTCTTGGTAAAAATTTGCTTATTAAAAGGTATCGTGTTGAATGGAGCCTCAGTGTTTTGAGAATTAAACCTAATGTAAATTAGCTTTAAATATATTTAAAAATAATCATTATTGGTCTGTGTTAACTTATTGATAATGGTAGGAGATGGGAAATTTTCATTTATGTAGTTTTTTTAAATTTGAGTTTGAAATTTTAATATCCTGCACCCTATACCATTTATTTAAAGCTCAAGCAATTTTTTTCAAATGTGATTGAACCCTCACTAAAAACAACCTTCCCCAAGTCTGACAGGCTGTGTAGGTTAAAAATAAAGTGGCTAAATATTTTTGGCTTCAATAGTTGCATATCTTGGTAAAAATTTGCATTTATTAAAAGGTATCGTGTAGAACGGAGCTTCATTGTTTTGAGAATTAAATGTAAGTGAAGTTGACTTTAAATATAGTTGAACATAGGAATTGTTAGACTGTGTTCACCAATTGGTTATGGTAAAAAATGGAAAATTTTCATTTAGCTCACATTTTCAAATTTTAGTTTTAAATAAATGATAATATATTGTGCAGAATATCAAAATTTAAAACTCAAATTTAAAAAAAATTGCCTAAATGAAAATTATCTATATCCTACCATAATCTATGGATGAACACAGATTAACAATGCCTATTTTAAACTATATTTAAAGGCAACTTCGCTTACATTTAATTCTGAAAACACTGAAGCTCCGTTCAACACGATAACTTTCATAAATGCAAATGTTTCACCCAGAAATACAACTATTGAACCCAAAAAAATTTAACCACTTTATTTTTAACCTACAAAGCGTTTCAGACTTCAGGTGCAGGGTATTAAAATTTCAAATTCAAATTTGAAAAAACTACCTAAATGAAAATTGTCCATCTTCTACCATAATCAACGAGTGAAAACAATGCTTATTTTCAACTATATTTAAAAGCAACGCGATTACTTTAATTCATGCCAATTTCCCACAGAAATAAAACTATTTAATCCAAAATTATTTAACCACCCTTATTATTGCTCTAAGTATAATTAGTCAGTATTGGGTAAGTGAGGGTGAAAATACTATTATAGGTGTGCCATTTTTTTAAACTTGTATTAAGTTAAGCCTAGGCCATTTGTTTATATGAAAAATACAATACATATATTTACTCATCTTTAATGACTTCATTATTTACTTAAGTATTACTTAATTAGGCTATTTTTAACAATAGGTACTTTTGTTTTTTTTGGGTTTTGTTTATTTTTTTAGATGTATTATTTGTCAAGGATTACAATAATGCAAAAAGTTTTAACCGCAATTTATTATTTAGAAAGTTATAATAAATTTAAAATTGTGACTTGCCAGCAATTTTTACCTAGGAAAATACGACATATTTCGAGATTTTTGTACTTGTTGGATGAGGTAGGACTGATGACGAATTAGATTTAACGACAAGATATTACTAAATTTTTAAAACGTGTGCAAACCGAAAATTTGTTTACGGCTTTTTTGGTTTTGTTATTGTTTTTTGTTTATTATTTGTCAAGGATTACAGTAATGCGAAAAGTTTTAACCGCAATTTATTATTTAGAAAGATATGATAAATATAAAATTGTTATTTGCCAGCAATTTTGGGTTAAGTATGGAATAGCTGCCCCCCACCCGATTTTTTATATATTTTTTTTGGATAGAGGGCAAGATGGGGATTACTTTAATTTTCATTTTATTTTGGCGAAAATGAATATTAACAAAGATATGCATTTTTAAACATTGGCCTTTTACAGTGAATTTTCACTAGGACGATTCTTTAAATTCCTAGATTTTAATGCGTTGTGGATAACGTGGCGCTGATGACGAAAAAGAAAATGTGGAAATGCAAAACATACTAACTTACTTTTTTATTTCAGGTATTTTCGCCGTATTTCAATGCATTTTAGGGGTTTTGGCGGGGATAATGGGTTAGGTTATTTATATTATTAGGTTGGATTAATATCGGGTTGACGATACTTGATGCGTCAGGCTTGGTACTGTCCTCTAGGTTGCGTTATAGATGGCCCATAGCTTTTTTTAGTATGGGGTTGGGGAGGCGCCGCGCGCCCCCAGCGCTCGAGCGAAGTGAGTGCGCGGCGCCGTCAGGCGCCAATACTTAGAATACATTCGACATTGTATAAGTCAACATCACACAGACGACATATAATATGACATAGTATGGTTAAAATAAGGCTAAAATGCGTTGAAATACGGGAAAAATCCCCAACCCTTAAAAGTTAGTACTGTTTTGCATTTCAGCCTTTTTCTTTTTCGTCATCAGTCGTACTTTATCCAAAAAGTATTAAAATCTAGTAATTTAAAGAATCGTCCTCGTCAACAGTCCTACCTCATCCAACACATACAGAAATCTCGAAATATGTCGTATTTTCCGTTGTAAAAATTGCTAGCAAGTAGCAATTTTACATTGATCATATCTTTTTAAATAATAACTTGCGGTTAAAACTTTTTGCATTACTGTAATCCTTGACAAATAGCAAACCAAAAAAAACAAAAAAAAAACAAAAAAACAAAAGTACCTATTGTTAAAAAATCCCCTTAATTATTATGAAATTCTACTTACTTATTTGTTGTGATGATAATTTTATCTGCATGGCAATTTCTGGCAAAGTCCGATATTACCACGATCTAACCGTTACTTTTTGAAAACCGCTGTCAGCTATCTCAACAAGAGGGCAAGACATAGGTTATTTGGTATTAATATGTAACACAGGCGCTCCTTAAACGCCCCTTTAGATGCAACATAGATGTTCCATGTTCAACAGATGTCCTATGGACATAAAGAGTACGGATTAGGCCACTTAGAGTACACGTTGAACATCTGTATTGCATTTGTAAATAAGTAAATAGCATCTAAGTCATACGTAAGGAACATCTGTAAGACATATGTAGGCATTTTATATGTTCAACCGATGTTTTTAGGCGCTCTTCAGATGTCATAAAGATTTGCAGTGTATACTGGGTAAAATTTCTTTCGGGAAACATTTGAGCGCCATCAAACGGTAGAAATGTTAAACAAATCTTTAAAAGTTAAATTTTTAAAGAAAGTCATACTTAAAATTTTGTGGTATGTTATGTTTTTAAATATTTATACTTTTTTAATAGAAAAAAATATTAATTTATTTAATATTATTGTGATAGTGTTGTTAATTCTCCGACTAGAAAATTGTAAACAAAATTAAATTACTAGACTAGAACACGTTTTTAACCTAGGCTTAGTGAAGAAGCCCTTATGTTTGGACCACGGCCAACCTCGATCGCTGAAGTGCGTTATAGAAGTTGGCAGTGCTATGACGAATTTCCGGAAACATTTTAACAAGTTAGCTAAGACCAAAACAATTTATGTTATCGCCTATTGAATTATATTATATTGGGTGGTTGCTCGTAGCGTCATAGGCGTACGTCAAAGCTAAGCCCCGCCTTGAAACGGCCGCCATGACAATAACTTCACGTCACAGATCACGAGGTTAAAGCCGCACGATCCAGCGAAATAATCACGAGACCACCATAAGCGTCTTAATGTCATGGCTGATCTATACGCGTTACCATAGCAACGAACACAAGTCACACCCACGAGCAAGCTACCAGGGCCGGCGTTAGGGCAATGCGAGCGAGGTGACCGTCTAGGGCCCCGCGCATCACAGTGCTTTCCGGGGGCCCCGATTTCAGTGTCAAACTTTTTTGGGCTCATATCTTATATATCTTGCTGCCTAGGGCCCCGCATACCGTAACACCGGGCCTGCAAGCTACGAATACGAAAGTTATAATGTTGCAGATAGGCTTGGACGTTCTCAGTAACCTCAATTAACTCCCGGTTAAATTCTTCATCCATATGAAACTATCAAAGCCCCACTAAGTTTGAAACGAATGGGATTTTAACGTTAGGCTAATTACTGGCCAAACTGGCTAACTGAATACACCTGGTGGTGAATAACAGAAACTTATGATCAAATCCCCCAATGCACGCTACCCGAAACTGCTTCGTAGATTTCCATTAAAAGGTATTATAGGTATTAGGGGTGAGGGGGGTTGGTAGGATTGGCTCTTTTTCTCCCCCAGGTAGCGTAGATCCTAATTTTGATTTCTCCCGCGCCTTTTAGTGCTGAATACATGTACCATTATGCCCAATTCCAACTTAGGGGGCCTTGATAGACTTATGATATAATAATATAATTATATAATAATAATAATAATAATAATAATAATAATAATAATAATAATAATAATAATAATATAATTATATAATAATAATAATAATAATAATAATATAATTATATAATAATAATAATAATAATAATAATAATAATAATAATAATAATAATATAATTATATAATGATAATAATATAATAATATAATAATATAATAATATAATAATAATAATATAATAATAATAATATAATAATAATAATAATATAATAATATAATAATATAATAATAATTATATAATTATATAATAATAATATAATTATATAATAATATTATAAAGTTATGTCAATAATGTTGAGACGATGCTCTTGCACCAAGGCCGTATTAAGGCACGTGCCAATTAAGTGTGCCATGGTACAGGGCTGCCGTGCAAAGCACAAAAGCATTAACGACCAAAACTAAAATATGGAGAAAACCCGCGAAATTCAAACTTTCTTTGCCTTAAGATACCCCAACTTACTTCTTTCAAGTTTATACCTAGTAGACTTGGATTTTTCAACTCAAATTATATTCTGGTACTTAACAATTTACGGGCCAAACGATATTTCAGAAATATCATTAAAAAATACTTTTTACCACGTATATGCATGTTTGACTATTTATGTTTAAAACGCGAAAAAAATGCGTCTTGATTTCACTTTTAAAGAAAATAAACACATTAATGCGTTTTTGGTTTGAAAATAATGCAAAAACCTAAAATAATGCGTTTTGCAACAAGTCACTTCTCTAAGAACAAAAATTTTAAATTCGAAAATTAGTTGAAAATTGAATTTAACGTATAAAATAAGGTGAAATTAAACCAAAATCTGTAAATCGAAAATTTGGTCGTTAATGCTTTTGTGCTTTGCACGACAGAGGGGCTCCCGACGTTAGGAAAATAAATGCGTTTTCAATTTCTATTAATTTTATTATTTCAAGTCAAAAAGTAAAGTCTGCATTTTTTCGGTTCCCCAAATTCTGCTTCAACGTCGTCTTTCTCCCTAAGTAGAAATAAATACGTTCTTTATTAAATATAAAATATTAAATCATGCTTTGGTGTACACCAGATTTCTGATTTACAAATATATCCGATATTTCTTAAAAATTAATAATAATAATTAGCTAGGCTAATACCCAAGGCACCACCTTAGGCCTAAGTCATCAAGCGACTTTTGAAGCCTTTAATTCAGGTGGCCGGGTTACAATGCGTAGGAGGGTGGTGGCAAGCCCTGCATGCCACACGATCGAGCCAACAGCTCCCTGCACTAACTATTACCGTTAACCTCGACAAGTTTTTAAAATATTTCCGATTTTTCTTAAATATTTCCGATATTTCTTAAATATTTCCGATTTTTCTTAAATATTTCCGATATTTCTTAAATATTTCCGATTTTTCTTAAATATTTCCGATATTTCTTAAATATTTCCGTTTATTTCTCCAGATTTCCAATATTTCTTTCGATTTCTCGAGATTTCCAATATTTCTTTCGATTTCTCCAGATTTCCAATATTTCTTTCGATTTCTCGAGATTTCCAATATTTCTTTCGATTTCTCGAGATTTCCAATATTTCTTTCGATTTCTCCAGATTACCAATATTTCTTTCGATTTCTCGAGATTTCCAATATTTCTTTCGATTTCTCCAGATTACCAATATTTCTTTCGATTTCTCGAGATTTCCAATATTTCTTTCGATTTCTCGAGATTTCCAATATTTCTTTCGATTTCTCCAGATTTCCAATATTTCTTTCGATTTCTCGAGATTTCCAATATTTCTTTCGATTTCTCGAGATTTCCAATATTTCTTTCGATTTCTCCAGATTTCCAATATTTCTTTCGATTTCTCGAGATTTCCAATATTTCTTTCGATTTCTCGAGATTTCCAATATTTCTTTCGATTTCTCCAGATTACCAATATTTCTTTCGATTTCTCGAGATTTCCAATATTTCTTTCGATTTCTCGAGATTTCCAATATTTCTTTCGATTTCTCCAGATTTCCAATATTTCTTTCGATTTCTCGAGATTTCCAATATTTCTTTCGATTTCTCGAGATTTCCAATATTTCTTTCGATTTCTCCAGATTTCCAATATTTCTTTCGATTTCTCGAGATTTCCAATATTTCTTTCGATTTCTCGAGATTTCCAATATTTCTTTCGATTTCTCAAGATTTCCAATATTTCTTTCGATTTCTCCAGATTTCCAATATTTCTTTCGATTTCTCGAGATTTCCAATATTTCTTTCAATTTCTCGAGATTTCCAATATTTCTTTCGATTTCTCGAGATTTCCAATATTTCTTTCGATTTCTCCAGATTACCAATATTTCTTTCGATTTCTAGATTTCCCGAAATGTCGAAAATATTAACGTTTATTTCTCTATATTTACAATATTTCTCCTGGATTTCTCGATATTTCTTCCGTATTTCCAATATTTATTCTGGATTACAAATATTTTCTATATTTCTTGTAAATTTCTAGATTTCCGGAGATAATTATTTCGAATTCTCACTGTTTGTACACCATTTTTCTTAAGTGGCTACCCCCTCGGTGTTGATACTGATTACGACATATAAAACCAACGGTGATTGACTTAATTTCACTCCTAAAACCAAAAGTATTATACAACATCAGGTAGCATTGAAAAAAATTAAAATAAAATGGGTAGGATTCTGGTGGTCACATTGTTCAATTTTTTCAAGATCTTAGTATCAACACTGCTCCTGTAAACTTTATTTATCCAAAACATTAAGACGCGCGTTGAAAATGAAAAAAGAAGCACGCGCTCAAATACTTTAACCATACGACAGAAAATAACCAAATTATGTGACCACCGATATTTTTTGGAATCTTATTATCGCTGCAACTTTAATTCTTTGAACAAGAAACACCTATACTTGGGTGAAAACTCGGACCAACTACTTCCGCGTTGGGTTTGCAAGTTATCTGCCTACTGGTTAAAGGGTTTTCCCCCAAGATCTTCAATAAACGGTAATAGTGAGTGTAGGGAGCGGTTGGCTCTCGTGGCAACAAACACAGCACCCCACACAAGGAGAACGCAACCCGTCCAAAGTCGTGGATTTTCTTGCGTACGTTTTTCATTGGCTAGACGCTTTAGCGCCTGCTACCGTCGGAAGGGGAAAATTCGGAAATTGTCTTCCCCCCCGCCCGTAAAACGTTCAGCGTAAAGGCTCGTGACGCTCGTCCAATGAAATTCGTACACAACACTTCGATAGCATGTTTAAAGGCTAGCTGCATTCTACTTGCGTTTGTTGCTCCTAGCTGGCATGAAGGGCTAACCACCCCCTCCTACGCATTGTAATCCGGTCACCTGAATCAAAGATATAAAAAGTTGCTAGATGACTTGGGCCTAAGGTGGTGCCAAGGGTATTATAGCCTAGCTGATTATTATTATTATTATTATTATTATTACCCCAAGCATTGTAGACATTCATCGAAGGATTTGAGTTAATTTATTATCAGTTATTTGAAAAGTGCTTTTAATGCACGCCGTACATAAATGTCGCTACTTGCGTAAGCTCCTTTTACCCTTAATTTGAAGTATTTGTTTATCCCTGTTGACTACGACGAACCCAGGCTACTGTAGTTGATGTAGTGAATTAAATCTTCTCGCCTTCAGGCGTCAATGGGTCCATTTGGCCGATGATTTGAGCATGTGCCGCTGACCTCCCCGGGCTCCCTCGGGGGCGCGGGAGGAGGTGCTCTAGTCTCTTGAGTTATGTCCGTAGACTGGCTTCGAGAACGGGCCTTATGTCATTCCACGTAACCAATCCGATAACCCCTGGCCAGGCCTGTGTCTTATTCCGAGCTATGTTTTTATCCCCAAATCTAATGCCCGTAAAGTTTCATCGCTACGATGGAATGGTCTTTTCTCTTGACGGTGAAGCGGAAGCCGCGCGGAGGGGGTACGGTAGACGTTGTTCGGAGCCAAGCCGGTGGAACGGGAAATTCGGAAATGTATGGTTTCGTCGCTAAGGTTGGCTTAAACACGCGCCATTTGCTGGCCAGCCAAGCGTCCCACTCAGCCGAGAAGGTCCGGCCTTTCGCGCCGTTCGGACATGGCCGCTCCGCTGCTAATAGCGCCCTAAGTGTTTCGAACCTACGCTTGTCTTCGCGTATTAAACGTCGCCTCAAATTCACACTACAGCGCTCCGAGCGTATTTATACATTTCGTCCAGCCGCCTGTAAAACGTGGCGCTGTTCAGAATATTCATCTGGCGTTGAGATTATTGCTATTCTCCTTATTGGATGCGGGGGTTTTCCCCTAGTACTTCGGTATGCCCTTCTAAAGGTTAGTTTGGTCGCGTGGTATGAACAGGACCGTGCGGAGGGGAGTATGGCGAATCAAAATCCCCGGGGCCCGCCGGGACGGGGCCCACAACCTCGCTACGATAGGGGCCCATCACGTCGCTATTATTTTAGGGAACTCCAATCTCGATCTAGCTTAATCAACTGTTTGTGCCACATTTTCAATTCCTAAAGCTATAGTAAATCCAATCATCCTAATTGAAATCAAAACATCTATTTTTGGACAAACATTATTGACGGAAATGTTTTTGGACAAAAACGTTTTGGGGAAATGAGAACTGAGAGAGATGGGAATTGGGTGAAATATAATTGGGGAAATTGGAATTGGGTGAAATATAATCGGGGAAATCTGAATTGGGTGAAATATAATTGGGGAAATTGGAATTGGGTGAAATATCATTGGGGAAATGGGAATTGGGTGAAATATAATTGGGATAAATGGGGATTGGTTCAAATATTATTGGGATAAATGGGAGTTGAGTCAAATATCATTGATAAAAATGGGAATTGTGTGAAATATCATTGGGATAAATGGGAATTGTGTGAAATATCATAGGGATAAATGGGAATTGGGTCCAATATCATTGGGGTAAAAGGAAATTAGGTGAAAAATTATTGACAGGACCAAAAAAAATGGTTTTTGGTTCAAAAAACGATCCAGGAGAAGTGGCTACACTTCTCTTCAAAAAGAAATATTAAAAAATGGTCTAAAAAATAGTAATATCAAATCCCATCAGCTCAAATGTAAATTTTATAGTATACCTTACATTTCTCGAATTTTATATCTCAAAATGTCAAATGTTTAGAAAGAATACTTAGGAGACATTAGGAAGGGTGGAAGCTGCAGCGCGTTATGTTTTATATTCCCTTCGGAAAAAATCGGCCATTTTACTCGTAGATAAGCGAGACACTTCGAAACAGGGAAATTATTTAAAAAAACAGAAGCTAAGAGATTCGTAAGGCGTCCCTGACTAAAAGGGTAGTTTTTCCAGATAGGTACGCGAAACCCTCACTCGGTTTCTACGTGAAGGGTTCCCTCATCCCAAAAAACACGTGACGGAAAAATAGAGCTTGCAGGGTAAGGCGGGTTTTAGTAATGTAAAAGTGTTATGGGCAAGTTCAAATATCACTTTGGCCGGGGCAATACTTTAGGGCATCAAATGCACCTCCTAATGGCGGAACATTGAATAAAAGGATACGCTTGTAGTGGCATCTATTGTCTCGTCCGGGAAATGGCATCTTTTCGAATACACGTAGTTCTTAAGGTAAAACGAAGGTTCGAAAAAACATAATACTTTACATACGTGTATCCGTTCTTTTTGTAGCTGGAAACCATTACTAAAGCGTTTTAAAACTTTTTCAAAAAGGTTCTGGCGTTTTAAAAGTATTTTCGTACATATATATTTGAAAGGGGTAAAAACTTTCTATTTAATGTTGGAAATGTTTCGTTTCTTTAAAAAATAATGCAAAGTCAGTTAACTCCCAAATCGGTGCTGTGTAGTAGTTTAGAATTTTACCGTGCACTTGTATTTCGTTATTTGGATTATTAATTATATTCATATATTCAATGTTTATACTAATATATTCAATGTTTATACTAATATATTCAATGTTTATACTAATATATTCAATGTTTATACTAATATATTCAATGTTTATACTAATATTTTCAATGTTTATACTAATATATTCAATGTTTATACTAATATATTCAATGTTTATACTAATATATTCAATGTTTATACTAATATATTCAATGTTTATACTAATATTTTCAATGTTTATACTAATATATTCAATGTTTATACTAATATATTCAATGTTTATTCTAAGATATACAATATTTACACTCGTATGATCAATATGAATGCTAATATATTCAATATGAATGCTAATATATTCAATATTTATGCTAATATATTCAATATTTATGCTAATGTATTCAATATTTATACTCATATATTCAATATTCATGCTAATATATCAATATTTATATTCATATATTCAACATTCATGCTAATATATTCAATATTTCTACTAATATATTCAATATTAACGCTAATATATTCAATATTTATGCTCATATATTCAATATTTACGCTAATATATTCAATATTTACGCTGATATATTCAATATTTACGCTAATATATTCAATTTTTATGCTATTATTCCAAGCTAGTTGATGACGACATAGCTACGTTACTTAATACGCCAACTAAGGCTTAGTCACCAGGGCAACGTCAAGTTAGCAAGAAAAACACTTATCAGCAAGAACACTTTCCATAAAAATGACAATTGGATAAGTCAATCGTACGCTTGTTTGATCTGAAACACTAAGCCTTTGATATTTTTAAACGACTTCATTTGGTAAAAGTACATCTAATTTTAATAAACAATTAAGTACGTCCTTTATTTAATATAAATTGGGATAATTTGATCCAATCGCCATTTTCAATTTGAAAATACTTCGAAAGTTATCTTAAGATATTTTGGCGTCATCAAACAATCTAGTCAAATTAGCACATTAATCCCGTGTAATTTATTGTAAAATATTGAAACTCCCAGAACAAATAAAATTAAATCGCTTTAGCCGGAAATATATTTGTTAAAAAACTTTAAACACATTGACGTAACGTTTTTCAAGCATCCCCACATATAGTTCGTTTTCATTCCGCGCGGCGTCGCTGCGGGAGTGGGTGTGGGTGGGGCTATCGGCTTAAATTCGCGGCAGAACGGGCCGGTAACTTCGCATCAAGGGGGTCATCCGTCTCTGGCGGCAAACGGAGTGATGCTAGATGGTCCGAGAAGAGATTCGTCGAAAAGAGGGCTGGTCCTGGGAGGGTGGCGGCTCCCAGGGGGCGCCACCCGCCGATATTCCCGAGCGAAATAATCCAAATTGCATCTTCGGATATACGGTTTGCGCGACGGCGGCCCATCTTTTGTTAAATTTGGCTTTTCGTCGCTTCAGTGGCCCGAAAATGATGCCCGATTGAAAGGCCAATGTTTTTTGCGTCTCCCCCACCCGCTCCTGAGAGGGGGGCTTCTCTTTTATACTGTCGTTAAGAGCTTAAATGGCGTGTTTTATAGTTTTATATTTGACAGAAATAAATGTTATTGGTGATGGGCTTTTTGAAGATCTACCGTGGACAGATTCGAAAACGTTGTTACTGGATAGGCTTAAGCACTATTAGTAGTAGCGATAAAAGTATCTGTGTCAGCCATTAATACGTAACCTGTATATATCTTCGCAGGCTTGAGGCACTTTACAATGGGAGGGTATTTTTGGTCAAGCCAAGGATCTAAATTTATTTACTAAGTGTTTTTCAACGTCTAACGATGTAAAATACAACAATTACATTTTGTAGCGATATTTATTATACAGGGGGTTTCAAAGGGTGGTGGAAAAATTTGAAGGATTTGTAGGGGGTGAGTTGAGAAGTATGTCTGTTTTTCCCCCATTTTCCTACGATGAGTGAAAAGAGCGCCAGAGAGCTTCAAAGCGTGGCTAACTAGCCCCGGGAAATGGGCTACAACAAGCTCAAAACCAAGTAGCAGGGAAATGTGAACATTAATGTTGGGGTCAGTGTGATAGTTAAAACAGGACTTTGTAAACAAATCGAGGTAACCAGCGTAAAAAAGTAAACTTAAACAGTATTTAAAGTCCCTGCTGCTTGGTTTTGCGCTTGTTACAGCCTACTTTCAGGGGCTAGTAGGCCACACTTTGAAGCTCTCTGGCGCTCTTTTCACTCATCGTAGGAAAATGGGTGAAAAACAGGCATACTTCTCAACTCACCCCCTACAACTCCTTAAACGTTCTGCATCACATTTTGAAACACCCTGTATAGAAATTATATTTGTAATAGTTATTGTAAGTTTGTATATGAATGTATTTTGCTACCTCTTTCGCGACGGTGGGGTTGCGGAGTCTTTAATAATAATAATCATCAGCTAGGCTAATACCCTTGGCACCACCCTAGGCCCAAGTCATCTAGCGACTTTTATTGCCTTTAATTCAGGTGGCCGGGTTAAATTGGAGGGCGGTTGAAATCCCTTTGATACGCGAGCCAACAGCTCCCTACACTTACTATCATTTCGCAGCAGTAGGTGCCGGGTTAGATCCCAGCTTGGATAAAAATTCAGAGTAGAGTTTGCAATTACCTCCCCACTGATTAAAAGGCTTTCCCACGAGGTCTTCGATTTCCCCTTGCCATATAAACTTGTAGAGATTCACGGTAATACTTGTTGGCTCGCGTTGCACGAAGGGCTTGCCACCACACTCCTACCCGGTCACCTGAATTGAAAGGCATTAACAGCAGGAATTTTAAGAAACCCTTTTTTTTTAAACCCAGACCCATCGGGTTTTATTAGGTTTTATTGGGTTTTATTAAAATTTAGGCTAACAACTTAACATTACAAAAATCGACGTATTTTGAGTATTTGACTCGCGTTATTAATAAAATTTAAGACATTTCTAGTAAAATCTATTAACCATTTATTTAAAATTTTTGTATAAACATGTGTTAAAACTAAAATAAGTGTGAACTGAGTCTTTCTCATATAAAAAACAACCCACTTTTCTTAAGTGGGTTTTTTATTTCGAACCCTGATTAACAGTCAATTAGGGATTGCAATCCAGCAGGGTTTTCAATCCAGCTGGATTTTTGGTGGACCGACATCTATCCAGCTGGATCCAACGTGGATCCAGCAATTTTTATATTTAAAAAAAAACCAAACAAGTTTATCAAAAATGACTAACAAGTTGGAAAGCCAAAATATACCTCTCCTCGGAAGTTTTGCATGGAGAACGAACAGGCGTTTTTTGAAAGGCGATGCTAGCGTCACATGGCTGTCGTACTGTACTAAATAGCGTGACCAAATTAAACTTATCCGTTATTCCTCCATGGTATGTCTATGATATTATTTATATTCAATTAGAAGACGTGGGTGTCATTGGCTCAGCGTAAAGGAAGACGGACTTTTCCCAAAGTTGTTTGTATAAATATCGTTGCAACATAATTTACCGTAACCCTAAGCACTCGGCCCGTCCCAACAGACACACCAAACAATTGTAAAACCCCTCGTGAGAGCTCTGTTATGGAAAATTCTTATTAGAAGTAGGAGTTATAAAATATTAGTCTGGAAGTATTTTAAAGGATTAAATCAATCACGTTTGTATAATTTGTAACGCACGTGGGTTGGAGGTATCTATCTACACCAACTAGTTAAGGAGATTTTTGTTGACATCTTGGAAGAATAAGGCAGACGATTACAAATAAACCAGACTGTAAATACTGGCAACAGCTACATTTTATTAATTATTAAACCACATACATTAATACAAGAGGCTTTTTTTTTACTTTTCGGGAAGTATAATCTTAAGAAACAAATGGTATTGATGGCCTTGTCTCATGCACGGCCCTGGCGCACCTAGCAAAGCGGAAACGTTCACTTTTGTGCCATTCGCGTCACGTGAATCGTGGTTCACGTGCCAATTATTTAAAAGTTCATTACTTGCGAATCCGCATCGCTGGATCCAGCACGTGGTACTGGATCCAGCAGACCAAAAAATGTGCTGGATCCAGCTGGATTGCGGGATGAGGGATCCAGCAATTGCAATCCCTACAGTCAATAGATGACTCGCAGCTAATGTGGTGCGTTGGACGAGCGGCGTTGGATATTAGAGTAGAAAAACCTTTTATCTTATACTATATACTTCTGGTATTACATAAAGTGCGTATTGTGACATAACAGCTACAGGTTTTCTTTATAACATAGACTTCTCAGTTAATTAGATTTCTAATATAATTTCAAATTTAATTATCCTACAATAATTCAAAATCATAATTATAATTTTTAATTTGATATTTGTATTATGAATTTATTTCTTAATATTAAAATATTTTGCATTTTTTATTGGCGTGTACGGAAATCCTTTTGTCACGAATAGTTAATAGTAATTGAACAAATAATTCAACTTTTGTACCACGGACAGGAAGAAACTGTATTTTTTATTCAACTAATAAAGTAATTTCTTCACGATTGAATTAATGTAACTTAGCGATGCTTTTTAATCAAATCCAGTACGTTATTTTCAATCGATATAGCTATTAAAGTAAAGCAATTAAAAGACCTAATTTGCGCAAAGATTTAATGAGCTAAATGAATTTTCTCCGTTTGACAAGGCTTGGCGCTGCTGTCGGCCCGTCCGGCCCCGCCCGGGGCTAAAATACTCTTCGGCTCGTTGGGCCCTGTCTCGCCCCTGAGAAGGAGAAGCCCCTGTATGTTTAACTCCACCGCGTCGCTTCCCACCCCAATTAATCACACGGCTACTATCAAACACAGTCTATACCACGCTTCCCTTCTCGAGTTAACGTCAAACGCTGGCGGTTTAATGCTACGCGTACTGTACCCACGCTTGGCCTTCGACGGCGTTATTGCACTAGTCACACACGGACTATATTCGATTCTCGTGGAACGGGTTGGTATAGACTGAACGATTTCCGTCGGGTGCTTTATAACTGACTTGGTAGTCTTGTAATTAGTAATTTCATTAGTCACTTAATTAACGTTCTTAAATTACGAATCACTGCAGAGTTGATTGAATTCGTAGATATAGAGGCTAAGCTAGTACACCCCATACCCCTCTCGAGAAAGGGGGGAACCCTGTATATTTAGGAGAGGTGCTTTAAATGTCCCCGCCCCTCCGTTTTGGAATTTTCGTTTATTTTGGGCATACTTTTACCCCTTCAAAAATATGTAAAAATTTTTCAATTAATTTTTATCAAATTTCGGAGGCTTCGCTTATTTTGATAAACAGCGTTATAGTTGGTTTTTGGAAAGTTTTAATTTTCAAACTTTTCGCGGAAATTTTATTTCCAAACTGCATTATTTATTTTTAAAATATACGCGTTTAAATATCGGATAATAGACTTGGGCCAATCAGCTCCTGTAAATTACCTTTTTCCCCAAAATACAGGTGTCACGCGGGGAACACTTCAACGATCATTAGTAGACAAATTTTCAAAAAATTAATTTAAATTTAAATATAATTTCATAAAATTAGCAATAAATTTTTTTCGAAACATTTTCCTTATGCCAAGACGCGAAGCAATTTGTATTAATTTAAAAAAAATAAAAATTGTGGATTTAGTTTAAAAGAATTAACAATAATATACAATTTTTTCAGCTAAGCTAATACCCAAACCACCACCTTAGGCCCAAGTCATCTAGCGACTTATAATGCCTTTAAACTGGTGGCCGGGTTACAATGCGTTGGAGGGTGGTGGCAAGCCCTTCATGCCACGTGAGCCAACAGCTCCCTACACTAACTATTACCGTTAACCTCTACAAGTTTTTAGGTGAAGGGGAAACCGAAGACCTCAGGGGAAAACCCCTTAAACCAGTGGGTAGAGAGCTTGCAAACTCAATGCAGAAGGAGTGGTTCCGATGTTTCATCCAGTGCCACAAGTTGGGATCGAACCCGACCCCTCTTGCTGCGAGTCGAAAGTGCTAACAACTATAGTTTAAAATAATTATACATATTTTTTTCTTCAAACACTTTTATCCCATTAGTAGACCAGTTTTCAAAACAATAAATAAAAAAAATATATATAATATAACCTAAGAATTGGTGGCGGAGTGGTTAGCGCTTTCACCTAGCAGGAAGAGGAGCCGGGTTCGATTCCAACTTGTGAAAACTCGGAACTTCTTCTGCTTTTAGTCTGCAAGCTATCTCTCCCCTGGTTAAAGGGGTTTTCCTCCGAGTTCTTCGGTTTCCTCTTGCCACAAAACTATGTAGAGGTTAACGGTAAAGAGAGTGTAGGGAGCTGTTGGCTCGCGTGGCATGAAGGGCTTGCCACCACCCTCCAACGCATTGTAAACCGGCCACCTGTTTAAAGGCATTATAAGTCTCCAGGAATCCATACTTCTACTTGGAATGCTTATCCGGGCGTATCGCGTATGGTAAGATCACCCTGAAGGCTTTGGCCCGCCTACGAGAGAAAAATCCCCTCTGCGCGCGCTCCCCTCTCACGTTGTTGTTTGTTAAGTTCACATAGTGACGTCAAAAAACCGTTAGCCGCATCGAGACGAAAATCTGCCGCGATAAGCATTCCAAGTAGAAGTATGGATTCCTGAAGTCTCTTGATGACTTGGGCCGAAGGTGGTGTCTTGGGTATTAGCCTAGCTGATTGTTATTATTTCTTTATTTAACTGTAATATACATTAAATTAAACTTAAAGGACGACTACATAAATCTTCGGTTTACTCTGTCTTTCACTGGAAGTAGGCTTACTGCAATACACGTGTGCCATGCACTCAGCCTACTTCCAGTGAAAGACAGAGTAAACCGAAGATTTATGTAGTCGGCCTTTAAATATAATTATGATTTAAAAGAAGTAACGATACAATTTGTTTCCAAAATTGTGAATTATTTCAAGACGCTGAACTAATTTGTATAGATCTAAAAAGAAAAAACGTAATATGATTTTCAATCAAATAAACATAGCCTTTTCCATCGGTAACGTAAAGTACAAAAAATTTCATCGAGTTAAAAAAAGAGCCCACCTCCCAGAGCGTTTCTCTTTAATTTCTTTAATTTATTTTCAATACGGAAAGAAAAAAAAACCGCCCCTCTCATCATCTAATAATAAAAAAACTAAATCTAATTTGTACCAATCCTGGAAAAGGTGGGCTGCCTAGCCAACTCTTTGAGTACTCCCGAAAGTCATCCTAAAGATTCCGTACACTCAACAGTTACGTTGAAACAATGTGGTATTCTAGTACGTTGTAGCGTACGAAGAATCAGACTTGGCCGTTAGCGAAAAGGCCTGCGGGTGCGAACGTCACAAATCAGGTGAAAGGCTAGTTGGAATCGTCGGCGTTTGAGGGAGAATAAAATTTGTAGAGGTCCTCTGCGAGCCCAACCTTAAACTGCGCAATCCGTTACTGGAAGAGCTTCGAACGCTGGCAAATTCATTAAGTTATTATTAAGATACACACAATTTAAATTACAAATACACTGTAGTAATTGAATCATCTTGATGAGGCCAAAGCCTCCCTCCTTTCGTCACCGTCCGCTCCCGGCTGGTGGCGCCACCGTTCAAAGGTTAACGGGGGGGGGGGAGATGATTTAACTCCCAGTTTCTCTTCCCCCCTTTCGCCGGCTCCCCCTCCCGCGTTCTTTACTTTGTAGATTTGGGCGCTCGTCCCATTTTGGACAATGCTAAGCCTTGGTTCGGAAAAGCGGGCGTTCAAATAGCCGCGGGTGCAAAACTGCGGAGCCCCAACAGCCAGTTTTACGCGCCAATTTCGCGCCGGGGGACACCGGCGAACCTCGCGCCGCGCCCGGATTGGGAGAGGCTGGGTACGATGGGAGCTCCCCATCTTCGACTACTTTTTCTGCTCTTGAGCTTCTTTACTCAAAGTTACAGCTTCTATGATTGGGGAAAGTAATTTTACCCCTTTCACTCATTGAGGATTAAATACATTTTTGTAATCCTGCATTTGTTTCTATTATTTTGGAAAGGGAAATTTGATATTTATTTTCCATTATTTTTTTTAGGATTTGAATGATTTACCGTAATTAAGATGTTAATATAAATAAGGAGGTTTTTATGATATATTTTACGCTCTTCTACGGAATTGTTTACATTAAAATATGGTATTTTTAAAAATCATTAACAATATTGTTCAATTTTTTTTTAAATAGAGCTAATTAATTTTAGAAATCGTTAGAATTTCGTAAAAAAGGTTTCATTTATTCAGTAAGTCTTTGGGCCTTTAATTTATACTTGCAACAACGCGAAAAATATTCCTTAAATTTTAATTTAAGGAAATAAATTAAATTAATAATTTGAAGCCCATAAATTAAAAAAAAATCCAATTCTTAAAAGTGCGTTCATTTAAATAGATGAAACCAACCCAAAACACGATAAATATATTTCGTAAATTTTATTTTAATTTAATAGATGAAATTAATAATTTTAAGTCGATAAATTAAAAAAATATTAAAAGTGAGTGCGTTCAATTAAATAGATGAAACCAACCCATAACTTGATAAATATATTTATTAAATTTTAATTTAAAGTAATTAATGAAATTAATAATTTTAAGCCGATACATTTAAAAACAATTGTTAAAAGTGCATTCACTTAAATAGGTGAAATTTTCCAACCCGCAACTAAATAAATGTATTTCGTCAATTTCAATTTAATCTAATAAATGAAATGAATAATTTTAAGCCTATAAATAGGCCTTTCTGCTGCGTCACGGGTGACGTAACAATGACGTTTTGCTACGAAAAGCCCTGGACATAAGAGTTAATTCTACGAGGAACCCTATTTTTAAGCATAAACAGAACTGAACTTCAACGTATTTCGTGACGAATGAGCTACATAAAAACAAGTTCAGCAAGCGTAGCTTATTTTATAGAAAGGTCTATTAAAAAAATTACAAACAAAACAGATCGTCAAAATCTCAGGAATAATTCGAACCTAACCTTTAATACTCTACAAGTTCCTACAACTATAGGTTGTAAAACAGCCAATTAGTGTTGTGGAAATTAAGGGTAAAATTTACAAGGAGGGGGCGCGTATAGCATTATAACGCCCAGAGGCATTGCGCGTTGCTTGTCTCAGTAGCGCCATCTCCCGCTCGGAACGGGAACTACAAGGATCCTTACCTACCTTTGACACCCCTTCACCGCGTCCCCCCCTGGCTCCTCTGTTGACCCGGGCGCGCTCTCCGGCAAATTGTCCGACAAATATCTCCAGCGCAAGTTTATTTGTTGACAAACAAACACCAATTACGGATAAAACAATTAGGGGGGCAGACCCCCGCCGCACCGTCCGGGAATGGGGGGCCTCCGGATGCCCCGGTCAGGGACGCTTTCTTCCGCGAGCAAACTCTGGCTAATAGAGCGCCCTCTGCTTGTGTACTTTGATAAACTAGCGATATGTCTCTGGTAGTCGGGAAATATATACCGTTCGGAGCCACCTTTCGGCTGGTGGTTGAAGCACGAGCCCTGAAACTCCTCTATAAATTGTATGGCTACCAATAAACATTGTTTAGTTATTGGATTTTGGCGCCCAGTCCCGTTCGCACTAGAACGCGACTTTTTCCCGCTCTGAAAGTGTTACAACCGGCCACCCTGTGATTAAAGGGATTATGAACCGTTTTTATGCTAGACAGGGTTGCCGAGAGCGGGCCCGGGCCCTGTAAAATATAATTTCTGGGCCCCAAGAGAGACGTTACTACTGGAAATAGCAAAACTCTTTCGGAGAGATATCCGGGAGAAGTAAAGCTTATTTTTTCCAAACCAGGGCCCCTAGGCTGCGCGGGCCCCGGGAATTTGTCAACGAATTTCACGTTTCTGTCACTAGGTTTAACTGAAGAGAAGGGGATGATTAGTCGCTAGTTATGACGCCGTAGCTAAGGTTAGGTTAAATTAGGAATTCCAAAAACGTTCATTTGATAAATTGGATTTTGGCTGAAATTTACCTAGGTTTACCAAAATAAATTAAAAAATATCAAGCACTCAATGAAAATATCGTTAGAAAATTAAAATTTGAGGTTCATTTAATATCTTTAGGTCAAAAATTAGTTTTAATAAGAGAGATAAATAAAATAATCAAGAGCTAAAAAGGCCACAAACTTTGTAGCCTACCTATAAAAAATCCTATTTCCGCTACTGATGGTAGCGCTGGGTAGCAGACTGTTTTTGAAGATAGATTTTACTCCCTTTAGAAGCAGCAAGACCTTAATATTCATATTGTAACCTAACTTAACCTAACACTGTTAAAAAATAGGCCTAACAAAGAAACCTAACAAAGAAACAAGATAGCCAACGATATTTGGAACCATTGCTACGTTCAGTCGCTTCTAATCTCAACCAATAGGTACTTGGCAGCATGACGTAAATAATACGTCACTAATGCTTTTTCCAATAGGGAAAAAAGCATACCCGCATGACGGCCATAGCCAAAGGTACGGCGTTACGTCATGCTGCCAAGTCCCTTAAGAAAGCCCTTAAGTAAAATTAATACCATAAGTAACATAATACCATTAGGTATGACAGTTAGCGAAAATTATCACCGAATTTGTTTTTGAGTTATTGCTAAATCAAGGTTTAATTCAGCTCAGAGTCCTCTAGTGTTCGAATATGCCCTAAATCTAAATATAGTACTACCATAAGTCTATAATTTATTACATAAGTGTGACACTTCCTATTCTTCTTATGCAAAATTTTTACTGAGAGCTATTCACAAGACAGACTGCATTACGGACTTCGTCGCCGTTTTGCGTCCGCTTGCTCCCGCGTCACACGTAGCCTTTGACAACGCCTCTCTAGGGGGAGCTTGTCCTCTTGTGATGACGTCACTTCGTTACTAGCTCTCAGTAAAATATTCCCCAAAGTGACAAACTTATAGAATAAGATTATAGACGTATGGTACTACCAAGGACGATAATATGCAACTCAAATATGCAAGTACAATTCGCAGACTGTCAGTGTCGAGGGGCTGACCACTATTCGTAATCAGTGTACAAGCCCATAGCTTTGACTCTATTACAGTGAATACGTAATCGGTGTACACAATTGTCCCTCGGTCAGAGTGGAAAAAAGGTTTCGCTAAGAAAATTAATATTAAAACTATAGAAAGTGTGACATTTATGATAATATAAGTGAATATTTATTAGGTTATTTGAACGTCTTTTACCCAATAAAATACGTATGTATATTGAAATAAAACTTGGAATTAGCCATAAAATATGTATGTATATTGAAATAAAACTTGGAATTACCCACAAAATATGTATGTATATATTGAAATAAAACTTGGAATTACCCAATAAAATATGTATGTATATTGAAATAAAACTTGGAATTACCCAATAAAATATGTATGTATATTGAAATAAAACTTGGAAATACCCATAAAATACGTATGTATATTGAAATAAAACTTGGAATTACCCATAAAATACGTATGTATATTGAAATAAAACTTGGAATTACCCAATAAAATACGTATGTATATTGAAATAAAACTTGGAATTACCCAATAAAATACGTATGTATATTGAAATAAAACTTGGAATTACCCAATAAAATACGTATGTATATTGAAATAAAACTTGGAATTACCCAATAAAATATGTATGCATATTGAAATAAAACTTGGAATTACCCCAATAAAATATGTATGTATATTGAAATAAAACTTGGAATTACCCATAAAATATGTATGTATATTGAAATAAAACTTGGAATTACCCATAAAATATGTATGTATATTGAAATAAAACTTGGAATTACCCAATAAAATATGTATGCATATTGAAATAAAACTTGGAATTACCCAATAAAATATGTATGTATATTGAAATAAAACTTGGAATTACCCATAAAATGTGTATGTATATTGAAATAAAACTTGTAACGCTGATGTCGATCGTTTCGGTTGTGAACGGACCCGTGGCTAACTGGGGTTACAAATTGGCAAGTCTGTTATTGGGGGACGGCCGACTCTTTCAGACACAGCGCCCTGTAATGCAATCACTGGCCGTCCAATCGAGAGCCCTTCTTTGCTCTCTGAGTTTACTCACACAGGCGCTGCTCTTCCAAGAGAAATTTCTTCCCTCGGGGAAAAGAAGATAAAGCCTTCTCCCCCGACTACAGCGCCATCTCTCCTACGAAAGGTGAACCAACATTTCCCCTCACTCCATCCTTTCACCTTTACGCAAAGCGTTGAGCCGTTTCGCGCCGAAATTTATTTATTCCCGACCGAAACGAATATAGGTAGCGTTGCCACTCTCTTCTGTATAGCGCAGGCTGAGAAATAAGGAATTTTTTTTAAACTGGACCTGTGGCCAGTAGAGCCTAAGAAGTTTAATTAAAAATCTGGCCATTGACCACTTACCATTTTTAACCTTCAAAATCAGGCTTTCATCATTAATGGTTAAATTATCTATTCTTGACAATATGTGCTAGGGCATAGGCTTAGTAGGCTAGTGCTTGGCAAGCATCCAGCTTAGAAGCAAAGACCAAACAACTTTAGGGATTAGTAAATTATTTTTTTAATGAACTAAAATCTTGAAGGGAATAAATTGGGAATTAATGAAGTGGTCACCAGGGCCACTAAAACCCCAAGCATTTAAATTTTAAACTGGCTCAGCTCATTTTTAAACTGGCGATTGGCCTGTGATAGTGTCTTATTTCTCACACTGGTATAGCGCCTATAATCTATCGTCTGCTGTTGTAAAGTTAGACAAAATGCCTAAATTTAGCGTAGTACTATGGGAAAAGCGTCGAGTGTAAAATTATAATAAAATGCTAGTATTAACCTTTTATTCGCTACCGAAATTAGGCCTTTTTTCGGATAATTTTCCGTATTTTTCCGAAAAAATTAAAAATGTTTTCATTCCATGATTAGTCTAATATATTGTTTGCAAATTTAAATAAAGCGGCATTTTCACCTTATTTTTTCGAATCTAAAATTAAAACTAAAAAATCTATATTAATGTTTTGTATTATGTCTACTGTTATTAGACATTTCATATCGATAAAAAGTTAAGAACATTAAAAAAAACTTTTAAAATTTATGTTTCAATTTTTTTATTTTTCCGGAAAATTAACAACTTTAAATTTTACCTTAATTTTATGCCAAAATTAAAACATTTCGTTACTGTAAATACGGTGAAAAATTCTTCGCCGTTTTTTTAAACTAATTCTTTATTGATAAACGTAATCTTTGTTGAAATGAACAAATAAAATGCGTCTTGGGAAACGGACGAATTTTTCAATTCGCAAATTGGATTGTTTGGTGGAACTCTACCCGCGCGCCATCTACGAGCTAAATTCGTCTATAGAAATTAGGCGTTTCTCTCGTTCCTCCTACTCTAAACAAACGGGAATCTAGAATAAAAGGGGGCAGGATTTAGTTTTACCTCTTTCGTCTGATCACGCTAGTCTTCACCCGTATTTCGCAATTGCTCGCTCAACTATTTTCGCCTAAAGCTTTCGCGTTCTTTTCGGGGGAGAAATGATTTTTGGAATGGGAGAGTAAAAACTGACAAATATTCGGGGAAACGATTCGCCAAAGTTGGGGCAATTGGGGCCCCGAGGTTAAAGAGCGGGTGAAAGAAGATATTTCCCTAATTTCAATCGCGTTCCCGGACTTTTTGATTATATTTTGAATTGTAGCCCGTCCACGCTCACATTTCGACGACAATTAAATCGTTTCTTTATTTAGAGTTTGAACCTTTTGTTTTAGTCTCCTCGAGCTGTTTCGTTTCTGTAAATGTTGGAGAAAATGTCTGTACAATTAACGCAATTGTGAAAAACATTTAGTCAATTTTCCCGTATTTTAAACTTTATATTTGCACTTTCAAAAGTTTTGGAAATTTTTCCTTTTGTCTACCCCGGGGAATATTTTACCCTTTTTCAAACGGCTGAAATTATATTTGCTGGAGTAAAGCGTCACTATAACTATAACAAAGAATGATGTTTATTTATACTTCGGGAGAATGACTTCGTTGTAGACCCGACGCCGCGAAATGTTGACCGGCGGCGGCGATCCCGTGATTTTACATCGGCGGCGACGGCGCGATCGGCGTGCGCCGACTTTTCTTGTCGGCGGAGGCGTAAAACCAAAATTTTACGGCGGCGTCGGCATGGCGCGGTGTTTAAATGAAATTTCGTAGAAAATAAAGTCTTTTATTTGCACTACCAAAGTAGTAATTGAAATGTGACCAAAAATAATAAAATAAAATAGCAACGGAAAATCTGGTAGCTCTATTAAAAAATATTGTAAACCGTCAGCGGGGCGCCGTTCAAAAGCATTCGGCGGCGGCGGCACAAAAAATGATCGGAGTCGTTCGGGAACTTTTAGGACCTTTTATTCTCCCTAGGATTTTCTTTGCGAAAACGTTATTTTTTAAAATTTTGAATCAAAATGAAAACAAATAATTGGAAATAATTAAAAACAATTGAGCTACCTTATTTCCAAAACTACGTATCGTCTTAAGATTTGTGTACAAAGTTACGTGGTTTTCGAAATAAGGCCATAGATATATGAAGATATAAAGATTAGCTTATCTTTTTATTCTAAGCTATACTATAATTAGACTGATTATAGTTTTTAATAATTTTATATATTTTTTAGGGACTACTATAAACTACTCGATCGCGCACTACGTGCTATGACTATAACTTTTTTATATAGAGTAATGGCACTGTGACGTCCTAGTACGTCACCCATGCTCTTTCCTATAGATAAAAAATTTGCGACCAAAATGGCGGCCATGGCCAAAGCTACGGAGTGCTACAACTCTATAATGACTACTACAAAGTTTTAAAGTTTACTATTTTATTTTAGCCCTACGGTTGGGACATTTTGTCGTCCCCTAACTATATGCTAGCTAGGAGCAACAAACACAAGGAGAACGCAACCCGTCAAAAAACGTGCATACGTCGGAAGGGGTAAATACGGAAATTGTCTTCCCCCCACCCGTAAAACGTTCAGTGTAAAGGCTCGTCCAATGAAATTTGTACACAACACTGCGTTAGCGTGTTTAAAGACTAGCTGCGTTTTCCTTGTGCTGTGTTTGTTACTCCTAGATGCTAGTACCAGATCTTTCGTCGTCCCGTTGTCTCTTTCAAAATACAAAACCTAAACTTTTTAGCGATAAAAATGGTGGCCTCGTGACCTCGGTGGTCAGAGCGACTTGGGGAATTTTACAAGACGCACCTGCGTTTCTCGAAGCTTCCCTCTATAGAGACTTGGCACTCCGTAGCTTTGGCCATGGCCGCCATTGTGGACATAAAACTATTGGAAAAACCTGTGACGTAGCACTGCCAAGTCCCTATTGTTGGTCTAGAAAGTTTCTACGACCTGGCTTTTTTTCTACATTGTCCATGAACGGATTTTGCAATTTACAAATATAAACACAAAATACAAAACTTGGAAAATACATTAATAAAATAGAATTACAATACACTAAAATTATTAGAACTAAAATGTTTACACATTGAAATTATTAATTTTATACACTGCTATTATCAATTAACAATTAACATTTATTTCTTAATTACTTTAATTAAATTTAATTAGCTTGTTGGCTACGTTTTCTACAATAGCCGCTTTGAAGCGCCTAAAGAATTCTGTTGAACTATCACTATGAGAGCCTAAAGGTGACAGTACTAAATTAGGTTAAACTAATTAGTTCATTCCACATCGAACTAAAATTAACGCGTGCTTTTTAAAGACTCAACAGCGAGTCCCCTTGGATTCTTGGTCCATGATTTGAAAAACGCGCAGTCTCTTTCAGTGCTAAACTTTTGAAACCAATAGATGGCGGTCATGTTATTGAAACTGGCAAATTCAAGAATATGCTAGGTATGCTTCTTCCATAACCCGTCAATCAAATCAGCCCGGTCTCTCATTGGTTCCCAAAAACGCAATGTCTTCAACGCCATGCGGCGATTGACGAAGTTGAAAAACAGGTGGTTGGAATTTCCCCTTTCGTCACTGACGTCACGAGGGACAGTTCGACAATGGCGCCCTCGGATCGTCTCACTCAACATATTCGCCTGAATAACCGGATCGTGTCATTATTTTGACTATTGAACGTTTCGTAAAATTAATTCAAAGTTTGGTTTAGAGAGTTCCGGTAACAGTAAGACGTCGTAATTAGGAATCTTTTTCAAGTAATCTCTTAAGTCGTCGGTTGCAAATTTTGTTTTGTTTTCGTTATCAAGAGGTTCTTAGGCCTTGTGGGTTAACGTATCAGCATCCCACCTTTACGCTGAACACCGGAGCTAAATGTCCGCTTCTCCGTGATACAGTGATGGGTTTCGCGTGAAATCTACAGGTAAGCTGAGCTTTTGTTCAGGTACATAGACCGATAGTTCGGTGACGAAAACTACCTTGGTTGGAAACCGTCCCTTCGTTATTAAAGGTCCGGCATGACGCCGCGACGTTCCCGCGGAGGTTGTTGTGTACGCCGGCTGGATGAGCCCGCCAACACCGTCTACCAACGGAGCACCTTCGCCCAACGAGACGGGAGAGAAAACCGTTACAAGAAGGGAGCCATCTTTGTTTCCTTCTGGGGTCCCATAGTGTCTAGTGTCTGTTTTGGTCATCCTCCGACTAATGCCATTGCCCAGCCGATAGTTTAGCGATGAAACCGATCACTTTCGCGGACAGCAACACTTTACCATCGGAGAAAAGAGGAACGGTTGGAAGTATTTAAGTTAAACATCCCGGTGCGGTTTCAGGCAACATCTTCAGTGGCATTCTACTGAAAAATGGAATTCAAGAGTCCCGGAGTTTGGACTGAAATAAGGTAATTGTTAAAGGTAGGCAATACAGATGTATGTAGAATAGTTATCATCTTTCCGACTTATAGCGGCATTTATGGTCAATTTCAAATGGCTTTTGGCGGGGCAAGCGAGGTGCGAACGTTATTAATTGAATTACCCCGAATCTAGAAAGAGGGTGTACGCTAATTGAACCACGGACGTCATTTGGGTGCGATTAAAAAGTTCACAAATAGACATAACAAAACATTGTTTTGTTTATTATCCTGAATTACGCAATAACTATTTCGATTTAAAATTCTAAAAATATGAAATTGGACGCGTTTTTGCCCTTTAAAAAAAAGGTTTTCCCAGCCGACCGGACATTCAATTTCTGCCCCCTCCTGAAAAATCTTGAAATGACATCCCTGAATTTACATTTTCTGGGTGCGTCCGTGTTATGGTTTCTTGCCTTTTTAACCCTAATTCAACATTTCTACCGCCCGAAGACCCGAGTCTAACCTCCCCGCCTAGAGACTAGAGTCGCGAGTAATGGCGGACAAGGGGGATAAAGTTTACAGGTAGGCCAACTTTAAACCAAATTGATGTTGTATTTGTTAATTTTTATGAAGCGGAATTAACTTTTAACTTAAATATGTGATAATCGTTTGTTTAAAAGAAAAATATTTTCTATTCTATGCCTGATTTTAAAAGACCTTAAACTGAAGACTACCTGAGTTTAAAGAAGTCGTAACTTGGAGAAAAAACGTTTTTTAGAAAAAACCTATTTACGAGGTTTTTCAAGTCGAGTAACGTTAGTTTTATTTGAATATATTTAAAAATTGGGCTTACAAGGAGACATCCCGAAGTGTAACCCACCGATTTTGTTCAAACTCGGTGGATTGATGTAACTGGAAAAATCCTAAAGGAAATTTTTTCAATGGGCAACCATTTTGCCATGGCAACGAAAAATGTTTTTGACAACAAAAAATTGAAATTTTCCCATTGAAAATAACATGGGATTCTGACCGATTCCTAGGGCCCCCCCATGCGAAAATTTTTAAAAATGCCAAAAATAGAAAAAAAAGTTAAAGTGACGAAAAACATCAAAATTGATCAACTTTTGAGCAAAATGGGTGAAAATTAAGCCAAATGGCTAAAATTGAAAAAATGTGAGTTAAAATTTAAAGAAGTACAAACATTGAAAAATATTTCTAAAAACTATTTTTTAAAAATTGAAAAAAATTAATAAATTTTAAAAAAGTTGATCAAAAGCAGTAAATTTGATCAAAAACGATTCTTCCGAGTTTCAACAAAATCGGTGGGTTACACTTCGGGGATGTCTCCTTGTTAGTTAATGCTCTAAATAGTTAATTTTATTAAAAATTAGTCTTAATTTCATTAAAAATTAGTCTTAATTTCATTAAAAATTAGTCTTAATTTCATTAAAAATTGTCTTAAATTTCATTAAAAATTAATTTCATTAAAAATTGTCTTAAATTTCATTAAAAATTAATTTCATTAAAAATTGTCTTAAATTTCATTAAAAATTAGTCTTAATTTTTAATACAAATTTCAAATATACGTCTTGTTCTTAATATCTTTATTGAATGAAAAATAAAAGCTTAATAAATAATATGATATATGAAAAATAATAACTGTAATCTTTTAATTAAACCTTTTTAAATATAGACAAATTTAGGTGTTGCTTGGACTATATGCTCTTTGTAAATACTTGTTATCGTGGTATGCAAAATGCATCAATTTATGTTTGGTTGGGCTGGGTACTCAACGCCGAATCTTATTTCAAATTCAAGGTCGCTATTTTTCCGTTCTATCTCGTTTTTCTAGACCCCTTCTCATGTGTCTTCCCCCCTCGTTTCTGGCGAAACGGGCGTCATCCTTTGATAAAGTGTAGTAGTACTGGCAGTGCCTCTGTCGGTAGGGGATTTCACTCGCACGCTGTCATCCCCCTTTTTTGTCTTCCCCTCTACATTGTACATCTACCATTTCTCCCTGCCTTTGCCCTCGCCGACATGTAGCCGTTTGAATGTATATTCCCTTTATCTGCGGGAGTTTTGCCACTAGATTTCTCGCTATTTTATCGATTGAAGCAGGATCTGGGGGAACTACAGAATTGGTATTGTTATTTATTTCTCAACCACGTTTTAACTAATTACGACTAATTTGAGGATTGGCAGATACTTTATTTTTGAGCAGTTTCTCGAAGGTTTCCCATCCCCGGGGTCTGAAGACCGCGGTATGATCGCCGCACCCGTTCCCCATTGTGTGCCGGACTGCGGGGCGGCGACTTTGATCGTGTCTCTTTGGCGGCGCCGGTATTTTCGAAATCGCCGGCCCCTTTGGAGGTTATCGCTTCTCGGCCTTTTGGCTAAGATCAAAGTGTAGTATCCTGATCGGGAAGGCGGAAGTCCAAGTCACGTTCAAAGACTTTATCTGCTACCAGAAAGCGGTAGATACCGGAATAATCATCGGCGAGAAACACCTCAACATCGTGGGCGTTGCCGATCCGGTGACTCAAGTCACAGTAAAAAATGCGCCTAGCTGGTGGGATCTCTCGTTCCTTAAAGCCAATCTTAAAAGCTATTGTGAAGTGATATCCGAGACGTGGGAGACCTTCCAACAAGGCCCTCTGAAGGATGTCCGAAACGGTAACCGCCGTCTTGAAGTCCGAATCAAGAGTCCAATCCCGAACCTGATGACCATCAGTGGACACCGAATCCAACTCGTTTATCAAGGCGTCCAACGCATGTGTTTTTATTGCCGCAAAGACAGTCATCAGGTTCGGGATTGCCCCAAGAAAAAGAACAAGGCTCATCAGACCACTCGGAACGCAAACTTCCAAGACCTGATTCCGCCAGCCAAAGAGTCCGAAAGTATACCCGCAGACGTTGGAGCTGACGCTAACACGGATGCTACTGACAACCAGGAAGTAATGGATGACGGATCAACGGGACCAGTCGACGATGACTGGCACTTAGCGTCAACAGAGTCCTCTCCCAAGACAAACGAAACCTCAGCCAAGGTCAAGCACTACTCCGACGTGGTCAAATCCCCACCACAACAAGCCGTACAACCTATACAGGAATTTTCCGAAGAAATCAAGTTTTTTAATCGCGAGTGGAATTTCGATACTCTCTCCTTAGAAGAACTAGAGGATTTCTGTCGTCGGGCCAAGGATTTGAAAGAAGCCCCTCCGGAAATGTTGGCCTGGGTTGATGAGGCACTAGGGAAGGCTCAAGCCAGGCTCCAGTGCCGATTTAAAAGACGACAGAGTACCACCGGTTCCAATGATCCCAAGAGGGGGAAAAAATAGGACGGTGGACATGGTGTAAATAAATTCTTAATTTTACACTTTTAAAGTTTAATTTCGTTTTTATCGAAATCATTTTCGTAGTTGATTTTAAAGATCATTTCTAGTTTTTATTTTTAATCTATATTTATGGCAAAATTTCTGTTTAAATGTAAAAAACCACTTACCTCTGGGTAACTTACCTTGCGATTCACTGTAACCTGAAAAAAAAAAAAAAAAAAAAAAAATAATAATAATGTTAAAATTATTTGTCTAAAAGGAAAAAAATAACAATACTCACCTGGATTCAGTTTAAAAAACGTAACTGGCTAACTGATTATAGTTTTTTTTTGACAAATACTATGTTCGCGATAATTTAATTTTTAATAACGCGGACATTTGTATATTTTTTGACTATGAATTTCAAATAAACAAATTCAGTATCTGTTCTTATCAGCTTAATATCTGATACGGGTCCCATCGGGGCCCAAGATATTAAACTTATTTTTGAACGGCGGCGGAGAGTTCGGGGCTTGCTCCACCTCCGCCACGGGTTGGCCTGGTATTGCAGTACCTCCAGGATCGGCCCACTTCCCTAAATAAATACAAAATAAAACACATATCTTACTTAGAAAATACTATTATAAATGTAATGGTACGGTAATTAAGCCCCTTGTATTAACATATTAGAGCCCTATGACCATGAAAAAATGGTACTATTTCCAGTTTCGTTTTAAGCTAAATATTTCCCGAATTGAGCTTGGCTTTGTAGTGTTTAAATAAAACAGCGTTAGATGTATTTTGTAGTTTTGAAATAAATCAGTATTTATTAACTTAAAAAGGTACATTTGCGTCATCTAGGAGAAATGAAACGACTAAAATCATAATTTTAAGGGCATCGCTCTTAATGTTTGTTTCCCTGTACGCAATTTATGAATTGGTATACACCCAAATTTCTTCAACGGAATAACAGTAATAAATGCAATTTCAAATTTAATCGAAATCACTAATATAATTTAAAAAAAATTATAATAAATAAAATACAAAAGTTTTGCCAGTTTCAATAATATTACCGCCATCTATCGGTATCTAGAACTGAGTATAAAAATTAGTATCGCACAAAAGTACGAATTTGTTCAATTACGATAAAATATAAGCGCGTGTCCAAACTAATGAAATTGGCTGCACTATTGGTATTTGAAAATATATTTACATTATTGAAACTGGCTCATTATAAGCGTAAAAATAATAATAACTAATCGTAGATGTCGCTAGCTCCACCGAAACGAGCGGATATTTACGAATTTCTGGGATAAAGTCATGGCAGCCGAGATAAATCGTACTCCCCCTTCTCCAACGAAACCGACTTATTGTAAGTTTGTTACTGTGAAATTTACCATATCGTAATAAGATTTGTATGCATATATGAGAAATTAAAATAAATATACGAAATCGAATCCTCGAGTTGTTTTAAATTTTAAATAAGCAATTATAATAACAGCAACGTTAAAAATAAAATTTGGTATTAATCTTGATAGTTAAAAATCTGTAACTAAACAGTTAATATTGACATCATCTCAGGATGACCACACATCTTATATTTCTTAAATTGTCCATGTTTTTCTATAATTATACTATATCCCCTATTAAACCTTGGACGAATAATTTGTCTGTAATTTCAAGTATTTATTAACTTCCTTTTATAAAAAGATACATACCCAAATTTCCACAACCGAATAACAGTAAAAATTCAATTTCAAATTTAATCCAAATCACTAATGAAATTTAAATGATAAAATATTAAATAAAATACAAAAGTTTATTCCACACCCACTTTGTACTTAAAATTTGCCAGTTTCAATAACATTACCGCCATCTATCGATTTCAAATATCTAGAACTGAATAAAGCAGTGCGTTCCTAAAATTAGTCTCGCGCCAAAGTACTACCTTGGCCAATTACGATAAAATATAAGCGCGTGTCAAAACTATTGAAGTTGGCTGCACTAGTGGTATTTGAAAATAAATTTACATTATTGAAACTGGCTCATTATAAGCGTAAAAATAATAACGATAAATTACAATTTTATCACAAAACCTTATTTAGAATGACTAATCGTAGATGTCGCTAGCTCCACCGAAACGAGCGGATATTTACGAATTTCTGGGATAAAGTCATGGCAGCCGAGATAAATCGTACTCTCCCTTCTCCAACGAAACCGACTTATTGTAAGTTTGTAACTGTGAAATTAACCATATCGTTATAAGATTTGTATGCACATATAAGAAATTAAAATCTAATATTCGAGTTGTTTTAAATTTTAAATAAGCAATTATAATAGCCGCAACGATAAAAATTTGGTATTAATCTTGATAGTTAAAAACTCTGTAACCAAACGTTGAATAGAATGTTAGTGAATATTGACATCATCTCAGGATGACCACACATCTTATACTTCTTAAATTTTCCATGTTTTTCTATAATTATACCAAGAATGTATTTATTTATACCTAGGGAGAATGTCTATGTCGAGACGGTTTTTAGCCTTTCTCTCAATCCACCCGTTGGTCCCCCCAGTACGCTTCTCCGCTTAAAATAAAACGAATAGTCCCGGTATTTCATTGGCTGCTTAAAATTTACGTCACCTAACGCGATGGAAATCAAACGCCGGTGACGTTTTGTCTTTCCCCCCGCGCGAGACGGGGGAAAGGCGTTCAACGTGCCCGGCGATTGATTTCCATCACTGGTAGAGGTCGGCGGAACAAATAAATTAACCGCCAAAATTTCAATTAATCATTAAAATTAGTATTATTTGATTTATACGAATAAATTATACGATTAAACAACGATTTAACATGCAAAATTAATCATTTTTTCGAATATTTCTGAATAATTCTCGGTTATGGATAAATATAAACAATCGTATAATTTCTTATTCAAACGCCGACCTCTAGTCACTGGTGCCGCGTCCGGAATCGGTCAAGCTACGGCCATCCACTGGGCCTTACCCAGATCGTACCTTTCTCTGGACAATCTTCATCCAGATAATCTCGAACAAACTTTTCAACGTGTCGAGTGACATAAAGCCGGAGTGGACACGCTGACCAATGTTAATTTGGTCAAGACAAATTTACTGGGAGATTCGACCCGAGTCAAAGTCCTGACCATTGAAGACTTTCTTATCGGTCGACTGTCCGAAGCCGAAGAAGTGTCCAAACCTATCACGGGGGTCAATCTTTTGGTGGATGGTGGTAAAGCTTTGAAATAATAGACACTTCAATAAATGCCGCTCTCTTTTTCTTTCCTCTCCTACGTGCATGCGCGAGCCACTGAATAAAATAGTCACGTGTTTATGTTAGTTTTATATGTGAGGCTAAAGTTGATTGCGCGTGCGCATTTTTTTCTTTCAGGATGCGCGTGCGAAATTGAGCGAGCCCTTCTATATTTAAATATTAAGCAGCGCGTTCTTTAAAATATAACACTTTAACAAGTATGTGTGGTTCTCTGTACACTGCCTTCTATAATACTAGGCCTAGAAGTAAGAAAACAAGATGTCACGGACATTTAAGTACACACAATCCCACTGATGTATTAACTTAATAAACCCAAGAGGAATGTTATCGGAAAAGAATTATTCGAGTTACCTGGTTTTGGAAATAAGGTAGCGAACAGAGACCGGACAGAGCCAGAGACCGGACAGAGCGCGTATCCCCCCCCCCCCCCCGCGTATTTCGTGTTTTTGCATGCTTATTGATATTATTATTAAGTGTTTAAGTATTTTATTGTTATTTGTATTGTTATTATTATTTTGGTTTATAATATATAAAACCGTTTGGACACCCGTACCTATATCATACCCCTAGACATTCTTGAACCCGGTTACTTAACGTTAAGGTTGTTTTTCTCGAGATTCCTTCTACTTTGCTAACGCTAGGGAAACCAATAGACACGTTGATACGTCATCAAGAAATTAGCGTTGCAGGTTTTATTTAAGTGTCTATTGCAGGCCTTTTTTTATTATAGTATTTTGGCCATTCAATAAATTTGTTTTATTTACTGAACAATAAAATTGTGGTAACTGGTGTTTACTTTACAATAACTTCTAGTTTATTCTTTATCGATTTTTGTTATCATGACTTGGCGCTATCAGCGTATCTACTGTTCTACTTAAAATATAATCAAAATTTCCCACTATCATTTCGCCTCGTTAACCTTCTGTAGGAGTTCTCGAAACTCCGATAAATTTATGCCAACGAATCAAATATGCCTAATCTGAAGAACAAAGTGGCTCTCATCACCGGAGCGGCTTCCGGAATTGGTCAAGCCACCGCCGTCCATTTCGCCTCTTTGGGCTGCTATGTGGCCTTGTCGGACCTCGATCAAAAAAAGTTGGACGCTACCGTCGCTCTGTGTCTTAAGGAAGGACTTACGGACCGCGATATCTTGACTCGCGCCGGTGATATAACCCTCTCCGATGTCCAAGAAGAACTGGTGAAGAAAACGGTGGACCATTTCGGACGACTGGACGTTTTGGTCAACTGCGCCGGAATCGCCAGGTTGAATCAAACCCTCGCATCGACTACGATGGTCGAATTGGACCAGATAATGGACGTCAATTTAAAGGCCGCGACACGAATGATTCAACTATCAACTCCGCATCTAAAGCTGACCAAAGGAAGCGTGGTCAACGTGTCCAGTCGCACGTCTATGTTTCCGGAAACTTTCAGTTTACCCTACTGCCTATCCAAAGCGGCGGTTGACCAGCTGACCCGATTCGCCGCCATCGAACTGGCCCCCTTCGAGATCAGGGTCAATTCGGTTAACCCGGGAGTAGTCAGGACCAACATCATTCAGAATATTCCGGGTACCAATCCGGACGTGGTTAAAGACATGGAGGAGCAATCGGCCAAATTGGGATTGCTGGCCAGGGTGGCTGACCCTGTGGAGATAGCTAAACCCATTGCCTTTCTGGCATCCGATGACGCCTCGTTTATCACTGGTATTCACATGATTGTCGACGGTGGTCGGGCGACTGCTAAATCGTAAATTGTATTCTTTAAATGGATTCGATTGCTATATGACAAAACGCGTTGAGTATACTGCTATGTTATTATAAATACACGTTTTTAATAATTATATTTCGCTTTTGCTTAATTACCGTAACTAAATTAATGGTCAAACTAAAGTTTTTTATTTAATGAAAAATTGATACTTCAATTAACTATTAAACCACATTTCGTATTTTTGACCGTTAAATTAACGGTGAAAATACAATGTTTTTCTACTGTAATACAACACTAAATAAAAATGTAAAATAGATTAATAAAAAATTGCCAGTCTCGTTGAATAGCTAGTTTCAAACTTTCAATTTTATATTATTGTTCAATACATGCAGTGACCGATTAACCCAATAGCCTATGGCTTAAACTAACTAAAATGTTATGTATTTTTACCGTAAAATCCACATAAAATAATAATAATAATCAGCTAGGCTAATACCCAAGGCACCACCTTAGGCACAAGTCATCGAGCGACTTTTAATGCCTTTAAATAGGTGATAGAACGTTAGATATTTAGTAGTAATTCAGTCATTTTAAATGTTTCCTTGTCGTAAATTTTGTTTTAAAGGGCAACGCAAGTGAGCTGGCATTTGTGTGAATATGTATGCAAAGTGCGAAATTTACGGTAAACTCTGCGTGGTCTCGATAGTACCGAGTGGGGGTGGAGGGGGTTAAAAAGCACGTTGCTTTTTCTTTTTTTGCCACAGAGCTTGCGTTGCCCTTTAATATAGCTAAGAATTTTATTGGTAATTTTATTTTGACCGTAAAAATTACGAAAATTTCTAAAGCCGGGTTTTCATGGACGCTTTTAGCTTGAAAAGTTTGGCTTGAGCAAGAAATAGTTTAAAGTTCGCGCTCACGCTGCAATCGCTTCTGTTTTTAAGAACGCTTGTGTTTTGCACTTGGAGCGTGCGGGTGTGAAAATAGATTGGAACACGCTTCTAGCGCCGATCAAAACCAACTAGATATTTTTACGCCCAAGCGAAAATTTCGCGCGTGACGTCGGTCCATGTGACTTCAGCCAGCCAATGGTTATGTAGTATGTGCTAGTGTTGGTACCGAGGCTTATCACACTATTGTACGCTGTTCGAAACAAATAACAATGAGTTCAACCACAACCAAATTAACCAAAAAGCAACAAAAATAAATAGAAAAAGAAGAGAAAACAACAAAGGGAAATAGAAGTGAAGAACAATTTTATAAGCCATGTAAAGGATAACCCAATAATTTGGAACCGAAAATTAAAAGAACACCGAGACAGAGATGCAGTGAATGTTGCATTTATAGAGTTGAGCAAAATTATGTAAATAGGGTGCACCTACCATCGTTTTGTTTTACACCTTCTTTTATTTTTTTTGCCTTAATAATTACTAAAAGTTTAAGTAATAACATTTTTTTCTTAATCAAAAGACGTCCGCGATTCGGAGCCGCCATATTTATTTAACGCGGCAGCCGCCAGCTCAAACGGCACGCTAGAAATATCTTGCATCGTGAAAACGCGAAGCGCTTTCCTTGCAGCTTGAGCGCGAAATATAAAATAAAGTATACGCTTCCCACAAAATGGAAAAATCTCAATCTTTTCTTTTTCAAGCTACAAGCGTCCATGAAAACCCGGCTTTAGTGTACTTGGCTTGAAATAGGTCTTCAAGGTTAGCAACATGAAGGGAAGTCGCTAGCCTTGAAAAAGGAATATATCGGTTGAAAGCCTCGCTATCAGCGAGTAAAGGGGCCTTTCAAATCGAGAATCTTTCTCAATCTCAATATCTCCATTCTGCTTTTCGCATTCCAATCAGTTTTATAATAATGCCTCTTACCGTGGCAATTCGTTTTTTACACAATTATTTCACTGTGCCAAGTTTTCATTTGGGCGACTTTTTCAAAATTCGCTAGCGCTCTCTAGCATATCTTAATTGAACGATGCCTAATCTGAAGAACATTTATAAAAGTGTTAGTGTGGGCAATAACCATAAAAGTACCAAAACCTCAGTTACTTTTACTAGGGAAAGTAATCAAAAATCCTCATTTTTAAGAGCAGGATTTAACTAATAATTTTACAAATAGTAAAAGTCAGTTGCAAATTGGTCAGAAATATAGGTATGATATAGAAATAATTTTTCGAAAACATTTATAGAAGTGCTAGTCTGTGAATGTTTCATAAATCCCGTTGATTTAACAAGGGATGAAGACCAAAAACCCCCTTTTTAAGAGCAGAATTTGACTAATTACTTTATAAATAGCCACAATGAGTCTGAAATAGGTCAGAAATAGAGGTATGTTTTAGAAATGATTTTTAAAAAACATTTATAAAAGTGTTAGTGCAGGCGCGTACACAGCTGCCAAAACTCGGGGGCGCTCAAATTCGTTTTGGGGGTGCCAATGCCTTGATTTTTGATGAGCTGGTTCAATATTTCTACAATGAAAAAGTTTTTCTGATGCAGTGAGACGCGCGTAAGCAATTTTCAAAAACTATAGTAAAATGGTTTCAAATATCTACTGATATGTTTTTGAAAAATAATTTCTATATCATACCTCTATTTCTGACCTATTCCAGACTCATTGTGGCTATTTATAAAATAATAAGTCAAATCTTGCTCTTAAAAAGGAGGTTTTTGGTCTACATCCCTTGTTAAATATACGGGTTTTACGAAACATTTATGAAACTTTCACAGACTAGCACTTTTATGGATATTTCCCACACTAACTCTTTTATAAATTTAAAAAAAATTCATTCAGTACCATACTATGGTACTGATTTGATTTTTAACAAATTTTAAAAGTGTTAGTGTGGGAATTACCCATAAACTGTGTTTCAAGACTCGGGCAGTTTCATCGCAAAGAGGCCACTAACCAATTGAAATATTTCAATCAAATTATTTTTCTTTTAAGCTATGTAGTAGAAATTACACCTTTGAATGTTTCAACTTAAAATTTTCAACTGGTAAAATGACTTGGAGTTAGTAATATATTTTAATTAACCCAATGGCTGTAAATTTGGTTATGCGAAAGTGAATTTTTTTACTAAACTTCATATTCTAAGTGACCTATTAAATATGAAAATTAATTTATATATACAAAGTCTATCAGGTTTAATAGATTAAATTTTTTAGTATGTATGAGTAAATAAATTTAAGAGACTTATACGGTTTTAAATATTTTTATTTATAAATATATTCCTCCTTCTTCACGGATTTTTACAAGTTTGACGATATAATGGTAAAACTTTGGGACGAAAAAACATTTGTGCGCTTTATACATATAATAGTTACAAGTTTTACCATTATATCGTAACTTTTAAAAATCCCTGAAGAAGGAGGAAGAGTTCCTCCGAAACGTTGGATGTTATAAATATATTGTGAATTTAAAACCGTTTAAGTCTTTTTAAATTTAGTTTTTTCACAATGTGCTTCTCTTCACTTCTATGAGTAATTAGATTGGCTATAAATCTCTTTGCGTTGACCACTTGGGCAGTTTATCCCAAAGAGGTCATAAACAAAGAAATATTTTTGTATTAGAAATTACACCGTTGAATTACTTACTACCAAGTAGCGAATGTGTTTTTTGTTCGATATAGTGTACTTTACATCGTACTTCTAACTTTCTTGAAAACCATCAGATATTCAGCCCAATTCGCTACTGAGCTTACAAAAAAAAAGCATTTGCAACTACAAAAATTAAATTTTTCCCAATGGTTGGATAATATATTTCATCTATGATTTTAAGTTAATTTGGTTATGGTAGATTGTCATATTCAATTATTTTAAGAAGACCATACGTCTAATTTCACGATCTAGGCGTAATTGGTATATGGAATAGTTTACTTAAACATATATTATAGAACGCAATCTGCTTGTGCAATTGTGCATAGGTCTATTTATTATTATTACTACTTTTTGTTACTCTGAACTTAAGCAACACTTAAGCCTAACACTTTGAAGCATGAATGTATAGGCAAAACTAAATATTTATAGGCTTATTGGGGAAATAACCTTGAATGGACCTGTCTATGGATGACTTTTACCCTAAATATTTATTATGAAGATGCTGCACAATATTGTCTTTAAACTAATTATCTTCACCATAGAGTATACTCTATGTCTTCACCGTATAATTGAAAAAGTAATAATGAATGATATCAACATTCACTCACTCGAAAAAACGCTGCTTTCGCGCGAAAAATATGGCGTCGCGCGACGTCATAATTAATTTTCCCTCGAATTTTCTAAATTTTTTTAACATTTTGGGTTAGACTTTTCGACCCAGTTTTTTGACACAGAACAAAATGTAAGAAAACCCATAACCCAAAACTAGTCAATTTTAGCCATTTCTGGGTTAAAACTAAAACGACCCAAAATATTTAACCCAACTGTTTTAAGAGTGTACTGTACAATAACTTCGAGTTTATTCTTTATCGATTTTTGTTATCCTTCAGATAGTTAACATATATCTCATATATGTTTTTTGGACACTTAAAGTTCCTTAAACCGTGTTGTATTGATTAGGCAACGGGCTTTGAGGTGGCTTGTTGGTTATCTTACCTCCACAATGCCAAAAAAGCGCCAAACTAAAACTATGACAACACGTGATAACGTTAATTCCAATGGTTGGGTTTGTTGCGATGACTGTCACAGATGGGACCTTTTCGAGAACTCTACTCTTTTTGGCTCAATTGAATATGAAGATATAATCGACTCCACTGTTTTTTCTTGCCGACTTTGTACCATCTCTGCTAAGCAAACAGTACTCGAAAATGAACTCAAACTCATCAAGGCGGATGCTGGCTCTCTTCGCAACTCTGAATCCTCTTCCACGGCTCAGCTCATTGCGCTTGACACTGCTCTACAACTCACCAAGACAGAAATATCTAGCTGCGTCTCTGCAGTTTCGGATCTGCAATCCAAGCTTCTAGACATAGAATCTTCACGAGTTACAGAATTCGGCAAACTCTCTATTCAACTTTCTTCTGATACCTCTAGTATCAAATCGGATCTCGACGCCCAGTTCCGTGTATTTACAAGCAAACTCTCGGATGATTCTTCAAAACTTAAATCTGATCTTGATTCTCACATTCTCAACCTTACAAAAAAACTCTCCGCGGACTCAACTAGTATACGTTCCGACGTGGATTCTACGCTTCAAGTTTTCTCGCAAAAATTAGACCTCCAAACTTCCACTATTGCTAATAGTGTTTTTGACAAACTAAACCCTATCTTACAACAGAGGGAATTGTCCTATTTTAACAAGATTGAAGAAACGTTTTGCTCTTCCGCCAAAGTTGAAGAACTTCTCTCTGAAGCAAAGTCTTCATTTTCTTCCAGAATTGAGACTGCCTGTGCGGAATCTGTCTCCACTATCTCTCGACGTAACAATGTGCTATTGTTTGGATTTACGGAATCTTCTCCTGAGGATGATCACAGAGTAATTTCTGACTTTCTATCTGGCTGTGGCATTCCCAGCTTTGTCCGACTCTTTAGGTTGGGTAGGGTCTTACCTCCCACCGGTGCTCGCCCTCGTCCCATCAAAGTTGTACTGGGGTTTCCCCATCAAAAATCTAAACTCTTCAACTATATACGGCAACAGCGTCTCTTGGATGGTAACTTTCCCTACTCTGCGCGTGATGACTTCACCCCTCTTCTGCGTGGTCGTTATGCCAAGGCCAGAAAGGAACTCGACGCTAAAATCAACTCTGGCGATCAAGGATGGGTGATCCGTAACTTCAAAGTTGTGAAAGCTTTCCAACCCCGTTCACCTCGTGATACCCAGAGCTCTCGGCCAATCCTCGGGGATTACTTACCTCTTCCACCCCATCAAATGTTGCCTCACTCCCCCACTGCTACTCATTTTACCCACCCCGTCCAGTCCTCTAGATCTTCCACTGCTACCGGTGCTATCCCTAAGACTCCTTGTCCCACTCTACCTCTTCGTCTTCGTGGCCCTACTCCTTGGTTTAACTCGCATGACCAGGGCCATACCGAATTACCCCGTTTCCCCTCCCCCAGCCGAAATGCATTCTTTTTCTCAGCCCCCCCCCCCCCGGTTTTTCTAACCTCTACAGTTCGGCCACTTCAGCTCCCAATAACTTTACAAATGGTGCGAACGCTTTCAAAGCCCTCAACTCTACCATCAACAGCCCTTTCTTTAATGAACACTCTTAACGTACTAGCCAAAAACTTTCCCCCATCCAGTGCAACCTACTCTCGCTCTATTATTAGCGAACTCAACTCAATTTCCCCTGCACCCGTTGATCAGAATTCATTATCGGCTCAACCGGACTACTCTACTACTTCCACTGTCCTTCTCATCAATGCTGCTGGACTTTCTCGTTATAAACTTGACGAACTTACTAACATTATTTCTAACAACAAAGTTTCTCTCGTAGCTATTACTGAAACCTGGTGGAATTGTGATATCTCTGACTCTGAACTTAGAATCCCCGGATTCTCTATTTTTCGTTTTGATCGTAAGCGTGATCCCCGTGGCGGTGCTCGGAATCCCCATGGGGGCACCGCTCTCTATGTACTCGACACCCTACGTGTTCGACCTTTTAGTCTTAATATTATTGGTATAGATTGTATTACTGGAACCGACCACCACGGTGTTGAAGCTGTTGCGGTGCAAATTATTACCTCAACCTTGAGTACTGTGGTTTGTGTATTATACCGCTCAAACAATGCCAACTACTCAAACAACTCTTATATTCTCTCCTTAATTAATGCACTTTGTTCCCACTGTGATTCTAATCGTCTTGCCCTACTTCTCCTTGGCGACTTTAACTACCCTTTTATTGACTGGTGTAACTCTATTCCGGCAATCGGTGCCAATGCCCAAACCAAACATTTTCTTGACTGTATTAATGAAAATTCTCTTACTCAATTTGTTTTGTCTCCCACTAGAAATGGCGGCGCAATGTGTCGCGACAATATTCTCGACCTGATTTTATCATCAGACCCCGACCTTGTTTCTCATGTTAAAACCCTTCCCCCTCTTGGCTCTAGTGATCATTCGGTACTTAGTTTTTCCTTTGCCGTAGCTTGCGATTCCCCCGTTTTCCGCCCCAAGCCTAATTTCTTCAAGGGTGATTACTTGTCGCTAAATGCTTTTTTCTCGGAAATAGACTGGTCTCTCCTGATTTCTAGTGATTCTATAACTGACTCTTGGGCCTCTTTTCACTCTATTGTCCAAGCTGCCATCTCCTCTTTTATCCCTGTCACCCGTCCTAAACGCAGATCCATTCTCCCACGTCGTACCGCCCTGAGCCGTAAGACTAAATCCCAAGCGTGGCATCGTTTATCCTTATCGAAAAAACGTGCAGCTACCCTGCCCATTATCTCACGTCATCTAGACGCGTATCGCAAAGCCCGCAATGGCCACTCTAATCATTTGCGCAAACTAAGGCGGAAGTCTGAAGCGGCTCTCTCTAATCTCATCGCGGTAAACCCAAAATCGTTTTACTCTCATATTAACAAATTCCGTGTGATGCGCCTAAAACTTTTTGAAATTCAGAAACCTAACGGTACGTTTACAGTTACTCCTAAAGAGGCTGCCAATGTATTCAACAATTATTTTGCTACTGCCGTCCATCCTCAACCGTTCATTGCTAGCTCCCCTCCCATCCCCCCACCGGCTACTTTCGATAGATTTAGCTGTGAACCAACAGATATTCTTTTCTTACTCGGCAAACTTAAAATTGACAAATCCCCTGGCTCTGATGGTATTCATCCACTTCTTCTTCGTAATTGCGTTCAGTATCTCGCTTTTCCCCTCTACTTGCTTATCTCCTTTTCCTTTTCTAGTTGTACCCTTCCTCCTTCCTGGAAGGAAGCCAATGTCACGCCTATTCATAAAAAGGGTTCCCGTTCCCTCGCCCAAAACTTTCGTCTATAGTGTATTAAACCAGGTACCTAAATTACCGGAATACCTTGTCTTTGATCAGCTTAGTCTTTTTCTTCACTCCACCAACTTCTTTGCTAATGCTCAACATGGTTTTCTCCCGAAGCGCTCTTGCCTATCTAATCTCATTTCCGCTACTAATCACTGGTCAATTTGGCTTGATCAGGGCTTTAGCGTTGATGTGATTTTTCTCGACTTCGCTAAAGCCTTTGATTCCCTCCCCCACGCTGCCATCCTCTCTGCTCTGCGTGATGCTGGAGTTTGTGGCGATGCGCTTGCTTGGATCACAAACTATCTATCCAACCGCCGACAACGCGTTGTGATTCATGGTGAGGAGTCAGATTGGTCGGCTATTCACTCGGGGGTTCCCCAGGGCTCAATTCTTGGACCCCTGCTTTTTAATGTACTAATTAACTTTATCCCTCAAGCTGGTCGCGAGGCTTTCGTTTCCCTTTTCGCTGACGACACTAAATTGTATATGTGCCTCAAACTGCAATCAGATCTTGATGCTGTTGTCTCTTGGGCTACCTCTAAGGGTCTCCTTCAATACTGACAAATGCTCCGTTTTAGACCTTGGTAAATCTAATCCAAATATTGTCTACAGCATTAATGGTGCCCCAATTAAAACCACGCTCTCAGAGCGTGATCTTGGTGTTAAGGTTGATCCCTCGTTGCGTTTTTCTAATCAAGTTAACAAAGTGTCTAAAAAAATTCGTTCTACCACTGGTGTAATCCGTCGTAACCTACTCTTTCGCTCCCCCAAAACTATCCAGACTCTCTATAACTCCCTGGTACTTCCCCACTTGGATTTCTGCTCCCCAGTCTGGAAACCCCACCTTCAATCAGACATACTTGCCCTCCAGAAAGCTCAAAATTCTTTTACTAAACTCTCCCACAAAATTTCTCGTCTCCCTGCCACCACTCGCCTGCGTTTGCTTCGTATCGACCCTGTTCACCTGCGTCATCATATTAACAATCTCTGCATGCTCCACGACTTTTTCTACAACAACTTATTGCTAAACTTTTCTTATTTCTTTTCCGTTAACCTAACTCGTACCCGCGGTCACACCCTAAAGCTAGCCAAGCCTAGAGTCTCTTCCTCTCAACGACAAAATCATTTTTCTTGTGGGGTCATAAATGATTGGAAAACTTGTTGAGGTTAACGGTAATAGTTAGTGTAGGGAGCTGTTGGCTCGATCACGTGGCATGCAGGGCTTGCCACCACCCTCCTACGCAGTGTAACCCGGCCACCTGAATTAAAAGGCTTCAAAAGTCGCTTGATGACTTAGGCCTAGGGTGGTGCCTTGGGTATTAGCCTAGCTGATTATTATTATTATTATGATATCGTATCAATACCTAATAGACACACATTTCGCCGCCAAGTCTCTGACCATTTACGTAAAATATTCACCCCTAAATTTGTTATATGAATTTTAATTTAGTCTATACAATTTGCTCCTATAGTCTCTAATATTAAGTGTGTTTTCCTATGTTTTTCATTACATTTTGTCCTTAGTCAATGCTTCATAATTGAAATGTTTATAACTTTTTTTTTTAACTATTTCCATAAAAGTTCTCAACTAAATTTGTTATATGGTTTAATTTAGTCTATTTGCTCTTTATACTAGCTTATTCTTAATCGCACAATTTACCATTACTATTTAATTGTTATATTCATTGCTTCTCATTTGAATTAATTATAACTTTTTTTTCTCGTTATTGTTTTTTTTTCTTCTGTTCCACCTTTACTCTGTAATCTGTTTTTGATGCTCAAAAAGAAGTCCTACTGGTGGCTTATTGAGCAGATTTAAATAAATAAATAAATAATATCAGACTGGTGTGACAATTATTTGCCTTGTTATCCCTGATGCGGTTCACCATATTGGTAAGACAGTGAAACGTGTAGCGACTGTCTAAACCCATATTGCTTTTCGCTAAGCAATTTGTTGCTGTGTAGAAAGTAATACAGCCTTCTTGACAACAGCTTATCAAGCACCTTCCCTACCACAGGAAGTAGCGAGATTGGCCTGTAGGCCTTAGCGTCCTGCCCGTCTCTGCCTTCTTTATAAAGAAAAACTAACTTAGCATCCTTCCAAAGCTTTGGGAAGTATCCCATGCTGAGGCAAGTGTTGAAAAGCCGGACAAACAACGCTGGGCAAGCTAAGAAAACGATCTTGAAAAGCTCAATGGTAATACCATCCTCACCAGGAGCCTTGCCCCTTTTAAAAGAGTTGATAGTCTCCAAGACCTCATCACTCGTAAACGGTTCATCGTTCTGACTCATGAAGTCTTCGTGCAATGACTCCCTTATTGTCGTATGAACCTCCTCATCATCCTCTGTTTTCATTATAACAGAGTTTATATTTATATAACACCTTATATGGGAAGGCTATATCTGCCGAGTCATACTAGCAGCTCTTGACCACAATGAAAATGTATATCGATCTCCTCGAAAGAATAAAACAACGGGTGATATAATGTATAACATTCTTATAGGTAAATAAATTGAAAAAATTTTAAAACCTATTATTATTTAGGTATGAACGACGCTACTCAAAAGTTAGCTATCAGTGGTGTGCTAGGAAATTGAATCATAGATTTATGACAAATTTGGTTGAAATGATTTGCGAAGAAGAAGGAAAAGATTCATTAACTATCTGTAACAGGATAGAAGTTAACCCAAGAAGTATCAAACCAAACATTGCACCTACTGAATGCCCCAGAAAGATTGAGCTAATTGAAAAGCATATTAGTAAATTTAATGGTAACAAACAAACTAATTTTTCCTATTTGTGATAAAATGTTTATTTATTTACAATATGCCATATTCTTGAAATCCCCTGTAAATTCCATTAGCTGAAGGAAACTCGTCCCTTATTGCCCACACCACACATGCGGGAATGATGACTCTGTTACCTTGGCCCAATCGACCACAACGCCAGTGAATGAAACTTTTATATGATTCATGGCGAAACACTTTGTTCGTAAAACCTTCATCAACTTGTACCTGATCTTGTCTAGCCAGAATTAATATTTCTAGAACATCCCTTTCCAGAAGAAGTGGTCGAAATCGTTGGTGCTCAGTTATACAACCGGTGTTCCTATTTCGTGTGCAACACTCTCTCTTTATAGGCTGCTCTTGATATCGGCATTTGGTGCATAAGCACCAATCTGGAACTTCATTGGCTGGTGGAGGATGGGGTGGTGATGGTGGCTGAGGAGGAACTTTCTCTTCGTCATTCATCACCGTACCTAGAGTGGTCGGAATGATCCACTGTTGTTGAACTTGTTGTACAGGGGACTGCACTAAACTCTGTGCAATTTCACACGTATTTCCACGTTGTAATAAAATGGTTTTACGTATAGCAGTACCATCCGCACCAGTTAGGAAGTTAATTTGCTGGAAAATGTAATTATCATATTACAAAATGCCGTAGTAAATTAATAATTAGTTGTATTACCTGGTTGGTATTCAAGCCCAGATTTTTGACATCAAGCTTTACAGTTCCTGCTATCATTTCATCAATAACTTTGAATGTAATACATCCATCGTATTTTTCATTATTTTGTTTTAACAAGAATGTATTTATTTATATTTATTAAGAATGATTATGTTGCGACAATCGCCGGGCACGTTGAACGCCTTTCCCCGGGGGGGGGGGGGAGACAAAACGTCACCGGCGTTTGATTTCCATCGCGTTAGGTGACGTAAATTTTAAGCAGCCAATGAAATACCGGGACTATTCGTTTTATTATAAGCGGAGGAGCGTACTGGGCGGACCAACGGGTGGATTGAGAGAAAGGCTAAAAACCGTCTCGACATAGACATTCTCCCTAGGTATAAATAAATACATTCTTGGTTTTAATTCCTCTAATTTATTCAAAAATGAAACACCAGCTTTCGCCTTCTTACGAGCAAACCTAGTACGGTTCGGTTTCGGTGTTGGTGCTTATAACCACTAGTATTAATATCAAATAGTACCAATGTATTAATAATACTAGTTAATCACTTACCAGTATCATTAGATGAAGTAACTAAAGTGTCACCAGCATGGGCGAATTAAAGTAGGACATGACTGCTACAAGCTTGTGCGTATAAACGGGTACGTCTCTTCAAAAACACGGTCAAAAGGGGATGAAACAGTGTGGGGGAATAAGATTTAGAACAAATTCTGACGCATTTTCCGGTTGACTTTAGAGCCATCTGTCGGCAGTCCTTGAAAGTTTGAAACTTTTTTGAATTTTATTTTTGATAACGGCGTTTGAAAAAGACGTTTAGGACATGGGCGAAATAAAGTCCATGGTTAGGATTCAGTAGTTTTCGTTAATGATTCGCCAATGGTTAACGATTCGCCTTTAATATGGTTACCTGTAGACATTGCGCATTTCCAAAATGCAATAGCGATAGTCGATATTTTAACAAACCTCACATAAAAGGCGTTACTTTTGTAGCTTTCCCTAAGTTGAAAACTAAACCTTTGATATGTAAACAATGGGCGGACTGGTTGGCGGAATTTAAACCAGGTTTTAATGTCAATTGTGTTAAGTACCAAACTTACATTTGCTCCAAACACTTCGATCATCAATTTTTCCAAACCCAAGAATGGTTAAAATCCAAAATTACACCTCCAGATATGTTTCATAACGCTTTTGATATTAATATAAGTTGTTATTGATCCCTAATGTGTTTCCCAAAAACAGTTCCCATTTTGACAATTGTGAAACCTCATGTTTCAATTCTGAAGACGTCACTTGCTCCATTGACAACATTATCTACACCCGTTATTTTCAACTCTGCAACCGTGTCAAGCGACTGCAACCGTGTCAAGCGACTCTGCAACCGTGTCAAGCGACTCTGCAACCGTGTCAAGCGTTTCTGCAACCGTGTCAAGCGACTCTGCAACCGTGTCAAGCCACTCTGCAACCGTGTCAAGCGACTCTGCAACCGTGACAAACGACTCTGGAACTGTGATAACTCTATCTACTTCAATGGTAACTGAATCTACATCTGGCACATATGAAATTACTACAGAATCTACTCCAATTCCAAAAAAACGTTCTGCGATAATGACATCATTATTTATTCCTATCACACCGGTTTTAAAAGCGCAAAAAACAGGAAATATATCTCTATTTAGAAATTCTGTACAAAGTAACCCAGAGGAGGAATTTGAAATATCAAACTCAATCAATGCCTCCGATCTAGAACCTGTCATTGAAGTTAATGTAAATACTGTTGAAAAGCCAGTTGGAAAATCTAATCCCACAAAAGCTACAAATTTCCTCAGTTTCCATTCAATTCATAAAAAAATTTATACTCACACAACCTTCCAAAAGAGTGGGCAATTACTGAATTTGAAAAGGGTTTGAAAATTTCTAAAATTAACTATGAACCCGGAGGAGTGACCATTTCATTTACTATTACGTCAGAGCTAGATTTATCTTTACAAATACTTAATCAAAATGTCACAGAGCACACTTTACTTCCAAATTTTACAAACAAAATATTGTGTCAAGAAGATTTCGACAAGTTTTTTGCTAAAGTTTCTTCCCTCCATGTATGTGAAGGTAATCGAGAAGAATTGTACAAAAATATTTTCAAAGAAAAGACTGTTCCAAATGCTAACTTTTGCTGGTTTACCAATGCCATTCGCCACAAGTCATGCTGCCTTCTTTCACAAATGAAAAGATGCGGAAACTGCTCAAAGTTGAGAAGCTATTTTCGTGGCGAAATATTTAGAAGAAAGAAGAAAAAGCAAAAAACATCTTCTTTCAAAAGCCTTAGTCAGACCGAAATCATCCATGAACTCAGAAGTAGTAAATCTAAGGAAATAAAGCTAAAAAGAAAACTGGTCAGACGGGAGAAAAAAATTAGGAAATTAATAATGAAGATTGGAGAAACAGTCAGTCCGCAAGAGGAAGAATGGCTAAATGACGTTCTTGATAAAGGGTTAAACGAGCAAGTTGATTTCCCAAAACTTTTTCTTGGTACTCAGTTAAAAATGAGCCAACTCAATAGTAAAAAGGAAAGGAGGTGGCACCCTCTTGTGGTGCAGTGGTGCCTTTTCATGTACCACAAATCACCAGGTTTATACAAATCTTTGGAATCTTCAGGTATTCTGCATTTACCCAACTATAGAACTTTGTTAAGGCATACGAGTGAAGAAGGTAAAAGACCAAGTTTTCAACCAAATATGTTTAATAAACTGGCGGAAGAAACCAATATTAGTTCTCTCGAAGACCATCAAAAATATTTCTCATTAGTTATTGATGAGATGAAAATCAAGGAAGATTTAATCTATAGTAAAAAAAACGGAGATTTGATTGGATATATCAATGTCCGTGATCCTTTTGATAGATTGTCAGCAATCGAAAAAGATTTATTTGAAAACATAAATTCACCAGTTGCAACTCATGCGCTAGTATTAATGGTACGGGGCTGTACAACCAATATAAAATTTTCCCTAGCCCTTTCCCTACTAACGCCTTGTCAGGTGATGAACTCCATTATTTTTGGAGGTGCATTGCACTTTTAGAGGTAAAAGGCTTCAGAATTTTAACAGTTATTGGCGATGGGGCATCCACTAACAGAAAAGTGTTTACAAAAAATCACGGTGATGAAGAAAATTGCTATCGTTGTAAAAATGTTCACGCATTCGACGAAGAAAGATATATATACTTCCTTTTTGACCCGCCTCACTTGATAAAAACAACACGAAACTGCCTTCTTAACAGTCGCGATGGTTGACGCTTTAGGTGGATGTTTAAAAATGGTCAATATTTAGTTTGGCAAACTATCATTACATTGTACAACAATGAACGGAGTAGGGCTACCTTAAGGAAAGCCTACAAGTTAACAGATGACCACGTGTTTCCGGCAGTACAAGCTAAAATGAAAGTTAAACTGGCTACTCAGGTCCTCAGCGCAACAGTTGCGAATGCAATCGAAGAAGAACTTGGGGAAGCAGTTTCAGAAACCACTCTATTCCTACGAACTTTCAACAGGTGGTTTGATTGCATGAATGTCAGCAATCTCAAGGAAGGGTACCAGAACCGAAATATGTGGATGAACCCATACCAATCATCGAATGACCATATAGGTTAAAGGTAAATCTACAAATCGGAATGTGAAATTAATTATGACTGAGTGTTTGAATTTCTTACAGTGGCTAAAAGATGACTTCTTAAAATACTTAAGTCTTTGGGAAAATGACGTAAGTCAAAGACTGAAAAGTAATGGTGAACCATACAAGAATGAAGAGCGAAAGAAAATGTTACTCAGTTTTCAAACTCTTTCAGGGCTTAAACAAACGAGTGAGAACTTTTACCTAAAACAGAGTAGAATAATAGAATTGAAGAAACTAAAAAAACCTTTCTTTATATAGCTAAGGGCATGGTTGAGATAATACCATTCTTACTATCAAAGGGGGCTAAGTTTGTCTTGTCTGCTAACTTTAACCAGGATCCATTAGAGAATGAATTTAGCAGACACCGACAAGCTTGTGGTTCCAGTCAGCATCCAACATACCAACAGGTTTGCAACAATGGTCCAAAATTAACAGCTATCAAGCGAGGCAATATTAAAATTAGGGCAATTGGAAGAAATTGTCAGTAGAATAATGAAAGCTATCTATAAATAAAAGGAAAATTCGTTTATTAAAAATTTGTACTTTAAATTGGAATCATCGGTTTATGGGATACAGTTGGATATTTCGCTTAGTTGTTTTCTCAAAGCTTTTTTCGCCTTAGATTTCTTGTTCTTCAAACGTTGCTCTTCTTTCAGAACATCTTTTTCATGTCTCACATGGTCATTTGCTACTGTGTTTATGAATTGGCTTATGACTTTTGCCAACAACCTGTTTCTCTCTTCATTTGCTATGTTACACGAATCGCAAACTTGGGTCCAAAATGTTTGTATATCAGTGTCCTTTTGTATTGCACTTTTGACAGTTTCTTTTCGATCTAATTCCTGTTTTTTTGCTTGACAAAATGAATTGCTAATGATACGGTGAATGTTAGTAAAAAAATGATAAGTAATCTTTTTTGGATATAGGAGGGCTCCACGATCTTGTATCACAGTCCAGTTTTTAATTGCAATTTCTACACATTCATCATCATTCTTATCACAAGTAATTTCTTTTACAATTAAAGCCCCCATGGGTGACTTTTGAAGTGACCTTAATAGGGTCCCTATAACATAAAAAAGGGGCACCTTCGTTACCTTTTTCATCATTTGGTAGAAGTTTGTTTGGTGATTCATTGATATATTTTAGACTCATTTCGAAAATATGCAACAGCAAAAAAGTTACAGCTCTAGTCTTTAGGAACTTTGATATTTGAGGTTCCTATTTGTATAAACAAATTGAGGGAAAAAAATAAGTTCTCTATAAACAATAATTTCCATGAATAAAATGAACTTACAGAAATACTTGACATAGTGTCCAAAATAGTGTTGATAAAGCTTTCATTTGCTTTTATTGCTTCTGTGACGGCAAAACAGGCGCTTTTACCACTAAGCCACGCGGCCACGGAACCTAGGCAATTCTTATTAGAAAATGAAAAAGAAATTAAAGAGATAGTTCGAAAGGTGGTAGGCCACGGCGAGAGTCGAACTCGCGATCTCCTATTTACAAGACAGGCGCTTTAACCACTAAGCCACGCGGCCACGTAAGCGGCGCAATTCTTATTAGAATTCGAAAAAGAAATTAAAGAGATAGATAGAAATCTGGTAGGCCACGGCTTGAATCTAACTCGTGATCTCCTATTTACAAGACCGGCGCTTTAACCACTAAGTCACGCGGCCACGGAACCGATGCAATTCTTATTAGAATATGACAAAGAAATAAATGAGATAGTTCGAAAGGTGGTAGGCCACGGCTAGGTCGAACTCGCGATCTCCTGTTTACAAGACAGGCGCTTTAACCACTAAGCCACGCGGCCACGTAAGCCCCACAATTCTTATTAGAATATGAGAAAGAAATTAAAGAGATAGTTCGAAAGGTGGTAGGCCACGGCGAGAATCGAACTCGCGATCTCCTGTTTACAAGACAGGCGCTTTAACCACTAAGCCACGCAGCCACGGAACCGAAGCAATTCTTATAATAAATTGAAAAAGAAATTAAAGAGATAGTTCGAAAGGTGGTAGGCCACGGCGAGAGTCGAACTCGCGATCTCCTGTTTACAAGACAGGCGCTTTAACCACTAAGCCACGCAGCCACGAAACCGATGCAATTCTTATAATAAATTGAAAAAGAAATTAAAGAGATAGATAGAAAGCTGGTAGGCCACGGCTTGAATATAACTCGCGATTTCCTATTTACAAGAAAGGCGCTGTAACCACTAAGTCACGCGGCCACGGAACCGATGCAATTCTTATTAGAATATGACAAAGAAATAAATGAGATAGTTCGAAAGGTGGTAGGCCACGTCGAGAATCGAACTCGTGATCTCCTGTATACAAGACAGGCGCTTTAACCACTAAGCCACGCGGCCACGGAACCGAAGCAATTCTTATAATAAATTGAAAAAAAATTAAAGAGATAGTTCGAAAGGTGGTATGCCACGGCGAGAATGGAACTCGCGATCTCCTGTTTACAAGACAGGCGCTTTAACCACTAAGCCTCGCGGCCACGGAACCGACGCAATTCGTATTAGAAAATGAAAAAGAAATTAAAGAGATAGTTCGAAAGGTGGTAGGCGCGGGTGAGAATTGAACTCGCGATCTCCTGTTTACAAGAGAGGCGCTGTAACCACTAAGTCACGCGGCCACGGAACCGATGCAATTCTTATAAGAATATGACAAAGAAATAAAAGAGATAGTTCGAAAGGTGGTAGGCCACGTTGATAATCGAACTCGCGATCTCCTGTTTACAAGACAGGCGCTTTAACCACTAAGCCATGCGGCCACGGAACCGAAGCAATTCTTATTAGAAAACGAAAAAGAAATTAAAGAGAAAGTTCGAAAGGTGGTAGGCCACGGCGAGAGTCGAACTCGCGACCTCCTGTTTACAAGACAGGCGCTTTAACCACTAAGCCACGCGGCCACGTAAGCGCCGCAATTCTTATTAGAATATGAAAAAGAAATTAAAGAGATAGTTCGAAAGGTGATAGGCGTCGGTGAGAATCGAACTCGCGATCTCATGTTTACAAGACAGGCGCTTTAACCACTAAGCCACGCGGCCACGGAACCGATGCAATTCTTATTAGAAAATGAAAAATAAATTAAAGAGATAGTTCGAAAGGTGGTAGGCCACGGCGAGAATGGAACTCGCGATCTCCTGTTTACAAGACAGGCGCTTTAACCACTAAGCCTCGCGGCCACGGAACCGACGCAATTCGTATTAGAAAATGAAAAATAAATTAAAGAGATAGTTCGAAATGTGGTAGGCGTGGGTGAGAATTGAACTCGCGATATCCTGTTTACAAGAGAGGCGCTGTAACCACTAAGTCACGCGGCCACGGAACCGACGCAATTCTTATAAGAATATGACAAAGAAATAAAAGAGATATTTCGAAAGGTGGTAGGCCACGGCGAGAATCGAACTCGCGATCTCCTGTTTACAAGACAGGCGCTATAACCACTAAGCCACGCGGCCACGGAACCTAGGCAATTCTTATTAGAATATGAAAAAGAAATTAAAGAGATAGTTCGAAAGGTGGTAGGCCACGGCGAGAATCGAACTCGCGATCTCCTCTTTACAAGACAGGCGCTTTAACCAATAAGCCACGCGGCCACGGAACCGAAGCAATTCTTATAATAAATTGAAAAAAAATTAAAGAGATAGTTCGAAAGGTGGTATGCCACGGCGAGAATGGAACTCGCGATCTCCTGTTTACAAGACAGGCGCTTTAACCACTAAGCCTCGCGGCCACGGAACCGACGCAATTCGTATTAGAAAATGAAAAAGAAATTAAAGAGATAGATAGAAAGCTGGTAGGCCACGGCTTGAATATAACTCGCGATTTCCTATTTACAAGAAAGGCGCTGTAACCACTAAGTCACGCGGCCACGGAACCGATGCAATTCTTATTAGAATATGACAAAGAAATAAATGAGATAGTTCGAAAGGTGGTAGGCCACGTCGAGAATCGAACTCGCGATCTCCTGTTTACAAGACAGGCGCTTTAACCACTAAGCCACGCGGCCACGGAACCGAAGCAATTCTTATAATAAATTGAAAAAAAATTAAAGAGATAGTTCGAAAGGTGGTATGCCACGGCGAGAATGGAACTCGCGATCTCCTGTTTACAAGACAGGCGCTTTAACCACTAAGCCTCGCGGCCACGGAACCGACGCAATTCGTATTAGAAAATGAAAAAGAAATTAAAGAGATAGTTCGAAAGGTGGTAGGCGCGGGTGAGAATTGAACTCGCGATCTCCTGTTTACAAGAGAGGCGCTGTAACCACTAAGTCACGCGGCCACGGAACCGATGCAATTCTTATAAGAATATGACAAAGAAATAAAAGAGATAGTTCGAAAGGTGGTAGGCCACGTTGATAATCGAACTCGCGATCTCCTGTTTACAAGACAGGCGCTTTAACCACTAAGCCACGCGGCCACGGAACCGAAGCAATTCTTATTAGAAAACGAAAAAGAAATTAAAGAGATAGTTCGGAAGGTGGTAGGCCACGGCGAGAGTCGAACTCGCGATCTCCTGTTTACAAGAAAGGCGCTTTAGCCACTAAGCCACGCGGCCACGTAAGCGCCGCAATTCTTATTAGAATATGAAAAAGAAATTAAAGAGATAGTTCGAAAGGTGATAGGCGTCGGTGAGAATCGAACTCGCGATCTCATGTTTACAAGACAGGCGCTTTAACCACTAAGCCACGCGGCCACGGAACCGACGCAATTCGTATTAGAAAATGAAAAATAAATTAAAGAGATAGTTCGAAAGGTGGTAGGCGCGGGTGAGAATTGAACTCGCGATCTCCTGTTTACAAGAGAGGCGCTGTAACCACTAAGTCACGCGGCCACGGAACCGACGCAATTCTTATAAGAATATGACAAAGAAATAAAAGAGATAGTTCGAAAGGTGGTAGGCCACGTTGATAATCGAACTCGCGATCTCCTGTTTACAAGACAGGCGCTTTAACCACTAAGCCATGCGGCCACGGAACCGAAGCAATTCTTATTAGAAAACGAAAAAGAAATTAAAGAGATAGTTCGGAAGGTGGTAGGCCACGGCGAGAGTCGAACTCGCGATCTCCTGTTTACAAGACAGGCGCTTTAACCACTAAGCCACGCGGCCACGTAAGCGCCGCAATTCTTATTAGAATATGAAAAAGAAATTAAAGAGATAGTTCGAAAGGTGATAGGCGTCGGTGAGAATCGAACTCGCGATCTCATGTTTACAAGACAGGCGCTTTAACCACTAAGCCACGCGGCCACGGAACCGATGCAATTCTTATTAGAAAATGAAAAATAAATTAAAGAGATAGTTCGAAAGGTGGTAGGCCACGGCGAGAATGGAACTCGCGATCTCCTGTTTACAAGACAGGCGCTTTAACCACTAAGCCTCGCGGCCACGGAACCGACGCAATTCGTATTAGAAAATGAAAAATAAATTAAAGAGATAGTTCGAAATGTGGTAGGCGCGGGTGAGAATTGAACTCGCGATATCCTGTTTACAAGAGAGGCGCTGTAACCACTAAGTCACGCGGCCACGGAACCGACGCAATTCTTATAAGAATATGACAAAGAAATAAAAGAGATATTTCGAAAGGTGGTAGGCCACGGCGAGAATCGAACTCGCGATCTCCTGTTTACAAGACAGGCGCTATAACCACTAAGCCACGTGGCCACGGAACCTAGGCAATTCTTATTAGAATATGAAAAAGAAATTAAAGAGATAGTTCGAAAGGTGGTAGGCCACGGCGAGAATCGAACTCGCGATCTCCTCTTTACAAGACAGGCGCTTTAACCAATAAGCCACGTGGACAAGGGACCCAAGCAATTCTTATTAGAAAATGAAAAATAAATTAAAGAGATAGTTCGAAAGGTGGTAGGCCACGTCGAGAATCGAACTCGCGATCTCCTGTTTACAAGACAGGCGCTTTAACCACTAAGCCACGCGGCCACGGAACCGAAGCAATTCTTATAATAAATTGAAAAAAAATTAAAGAGATAGTTCGAAAGGTGGTATGCCACGGCGAGAATGGAACTCGCGATCTCCTGTTTACAAGACAGGCGCTTTAACCACTAAGCCTCGCGGCCACGGAACCGACGCAATTCGTATTAGAAAATGAAAAAGAAATTAAAGAGATAGTTCGAAAGGTGGTAGGCGCGGGTGAGAATTGAACTCGCGATCTCCTGTTTACAAGAGAGGCGCTGTAACCACTAAGTCACGCGGCCACGGAACCGATGCAATTCTTATAAGAATATGACAAAGAAATAAAAGAGATAGTTCGAAAGGTGGTAGGCCACGTTGATAATCGAACTCGCGATCTCCTGTTTACAAGACAGGCGCTTTAACCACTAAGCCACGCGGCCACGGAACCGAAGCAATTCTTATTAGAAAACGAAAAAGAAATTAAAGAGATAGTTCGGAAGGTGGTAGGCCACGGCGAGAGTCGAGCTCGCGATCTCCTGTTTACAAGAAAGGCGCTTTAACCACTAAGCCACGCGGCCACGTAAGCGCCGCAATTCTTATTAGAATATGAAAAAGAAATTAAAGAGATAGTTCGAAAGGTGACAGGCGTCGGTGAGAATCGAACTCGCGATCTCATGTTTACAAGACAGGCGCTTTAACCACTAAGCCACGCGGCCACGGAACCGATGCAATTCTTATTAGAAAATGAAAAATAAATTAAAGAGATAGTTCGAAAGGTGGTAGGCCACGGCGAGAATGGAACTCGCGATCTCCTGTTTACAAGACAGGCGCTTTAACCACTAAGCCTCGCGGCCACGGAACCGACGCAATTCGTATTAGAAAATGAAAAATAAATTAAAGAGATAGTTCGAAAGGTGGTAGGCGCGGTTGAGAATTGAACTCGCGATCTCCTGTTTACAAGAGAGGCGCTGTAACCACTAAGTCACGCGGCCACGGAACCGATGCAATTCTTATAAGAATATGACAAAGAAATAAAAGAGATAGTTCGAAAGGTGGTAGGCCACGTTGATAATCGAACTCGCGATCTCCTGTTTACAAGACAGGCGCTTTAACCACTAAGCCACGCGGCCACGGAACCGAAGCAATTCTTATTAGAAAACGAAAAAGAAATTAAAGAGATAGTTCGGAAGGTGGTAGGCCACGGCGAGAGTCGAACTCGCGATCTCCTGTTTACAAGACAGGCGCTTTAACCAATAAGCCACGTGGCCAAGGGACCCAAGCAATTCTTATTAGAAAATGAAAAATAAATTAAAGAGATAGTTCGAAAGGTGGTAGGCCACGGCGAGAATCGAACTCGCGATCTCCTGTTTACAAGACAGGCGCTTTAACCACTAAGCCACGCAGCCACGTAAGCGCCGCAATTCTTATTAGAATATGAAAAAGAAATTAAAGAGAAAGTTCGAAAGGTGATAGGCGTCGGTGAGAATCGAACTCGCGATCTCATGTTTACAAGACAGGCGCTTTAACCACTAAGCCACGCGGCCACGGAACCGAAGCAATTCTTATTAGAAAATGAAAAAGAAATAAAAGAGATAGTTCGAAAGCTGGTAGGCCACGGCTTGAATCTAACTGGCGATTTCCTATTTACAAGAAAGGCGCTTTAACCACTAAGTCACGCGGCCACGGAACCGAAGCAATTCTTATTAGAAAACGAAAAAGAAATTAAAGAGATAGTTCGGAAGGTGGTAGGCCACGGCGAGAGTCGAACTCGCGATCTCCTGTTTACAAGACAGGCGCTTTAACCAATAAGCCACGTGGCCAAGGGACCCAAGCAATTCTTATTAGAAAATGAAAAATAAATTAAAGAGATAGTTCGAAAGGTGGTAGGCCACGGCGAGAATCGAACTCGCGATCTCCTGTTTACAAGAGAGGCGCTTTAACCACTAAGCCACGCAGCCACGTAAGCGCCGCAATTCTTATTAGAATATGACAAAGAAATAAAAGAGATAGTTCGAAAGGTGGTAGGCCACGTTGATAATCGAACTCGCGATCTCCTGTTTACAAGACAGGCGCTTTAACCACTAAGCCACGCGGCCACGGAACCGAAGCAATTCTTATTAGAAAACGAAAAAGAAATTAAAGAGATAGTTCGGAAGGTGGTAGGCCACGGCGAGAGTCGAACTCGCGATCTCCTGTTTACAAGACAGGCGCTTTAACCACTAAGCCACGCGGCCACGTAAGCGCCGCAATTCTTATTAGAATATGAAAAAGAAATTAAAGAGATAGTTCGAAAGGTGATAGGCGTCGGTGAGAATCGAACTCGCGATCTCATGTTTACAAGACAGGCGCTTTAACCACTAAGCCACGCGGCCACGGAACCGATGCAATTCTTATTAGACAATGAAAAATAAATTAAAGAGATAGTTCGAAAGGCGGTAGGCCACGGCGAGAATGGAACTCGCGATCTCCTGTTTACAAGACAGGCGCTTTAACCACTAAGCCTCGCGGCCACGGAACCGACGCAATTCGTATTAGAAAATGAAAAATAAATTAAAGAGATAGTTCGAAAGCAGGTAGGCCACGGCGAGAATGGAACTCGCGATCTCCTGTTTACAAGACAGGCGCTTTAACCACTAAGCCTCGCGGCCACGGAACCGACGCAATTCGTATTAGAAAATGAAAAATAAATTAAAGAGATAGTTCGAAAGGTGGTAGGCGCGGGTGAGAATTGAACTCGCGATCTCCTGTTTACAAGAGAGGCGCTGTAACCACTAAGTCACGCGGCCACGGAACCGACGCAATTCTTATAAGAATATGACAAAGAAATAAAAGAGATAGTTCGAAAGGTGGTAGGCCACGTTGATAATCGAACTCGCGATCTTCTGTTTACAAGACAGGCGCTTTAACCACTAAGCCATGCGGCCACGGAACCGAAGCAATTCTTATTAGAAAACGAAAAAGAAATTAAAGAGATAGTTCGGAAGGTGGTAGGCCACGGCGAGAGTCGAACTCGCGATCTCCTGTTTACAAGACAGGCGCTTTAACCACTAAGCCACGCGGCCACGTAAGCGCCGCAATTCTTATTAGAATATGAAAAAGAAATTAAAGAGATAGTTCGAAAGGTGATAGGCGTCGGTGAGAATCGAACTCGCGATCTCATGTTTACAAGACAGGCGCTTTAACCACTAAGCCACGCGGCCACGGAACCGATGCAATTCGTATTAGAAAATGAAAAATAAATTAAAGAGATAGTTCGAAATGTGGTAGGCGCGGGTGAGAATTGAACTCGCGATATCCTGTTTACAAGAGAGGCGCTGTAACCACTAAGTCACGCGGCCACGGTACCGACGCAATTCTTATAAGAATATGACAAAGAAATAAAAGAGATATTTCGAAAGGTGGTAGGCCACGGCGAGAATCGAACTCGCGATCTCCTGTTTACAAGACAGGCGCTATAACCACTAAGCCACGCGGCCACGGAACCTAGGCAATTCTTATTAGAATATGAAAAAGAAATTAAAGAGATAGTTCGAAAGGTGGTAGGCCACGGCGAGAATCGAACTCGCGATCTCCTCTTTACAAGACAGGCGCTTTAACCAATAAGCCACGTGGCCAAGGGACCCAAGCAATTCTTATTAGAAAATGAAAAATAAATTAAAGAGATAGTTCGAAAGGTGGTAGGCCACGGCGAGAATCGAACTCGCGATCTCCTGTTTACAAGACAGGCGCTTTAACCACTAAGCCACGCGGCCACGTAAGCGCCGCAATTCTTATTAGAATATGAAAAAGAAATTAAAGAGATAGTTCGAAAGGTGATAGGCGTCGGTGAGAATCGAACTCGCGATCTCATGTTTACAAGACAGGCGCTTTAACCACTAAGCCACGCGGCCACGGAACCGATGCAATTCTTATTAGAAAATGAAAAATAAATTAAAGAGATAGTTCGAAAGGTGGTAGGCCACGGCGAGAATGGAACTCGCGATCTCCTGTTTACAAGACAGGCGCTTTAACCACTAAGCCTCGCGGCCACGGAACCGACGCAATTCGTATTAGAAAATGAAAAATAAATTAAAGAGATAGTTCGAAAGGTGGTAGGCGCGGGTGAGAATTGAACTCGCGATCTCCTGTTTACAAGAGAGGCGCTGTAACCACTAAGTCACGCGGCCACGGAACCGACGCAATTCTTATAAGAATATGACAAAGAAATAAAAGAGATAGTTCGAAAGGTGGTAGGCCACGTTGATAATCGAACTCGCGATCTCCTGCTTACAAGACAGGCGCTTTAACCACTAAGCCATGCGGCCACGGAACCGAAGCAATTCTTATTAGAAAACGAAAAAGAAATTAAAGAGATAGTTCGGAAGGTGGTAGGCCACGGCGAGAGTCGAACTCGCGATCTCCTGTTTACAAGACAGGCGCTTTAACCACTAAGCCACGCGGCCACGTAAGCGCCGCAATTCTTATTAGAAAACGAAAAAGAAATTAAAGAGATAGTTCGGAAGGTGGTAGGCCACGGCGAGAGTCGAACTCGCGATCTCCTGTTTACAAGACAGGCGCTTTAACCACTAAGCCACGCGGCCACGTAAGCGCCGCAATTCTTATTAGAATATGAAAAAGAAATTAAAGAGATAGTTCGAAAGGTGATAGGCGTCGGTGAGAATCGAACTCGCGATCTCATGTTTACAAGACAGGCGCTTTAACCACTAAGCCACGCGGCCACGGAACCGATGCAATTCGTATTAGAAAATGAAAAATAAATTAAAGAGATAGTTCGAAAGGTGGTAGGCGCGGGTGAGAATTGAACTCGCGATATCCTGTTTACAAGAGAGGCGCTGTAACCACTAAGTCACGCGGCCACGGTACCGACGCAATTCTTATAAGAATATGACAAAGAAATAAAAGAGATATTTCGAAAGGTGGTAGGCCACGGCGAGAATCGAACTCGCGATCTCCTGTTTACAAGACAGGCGCTATAACCACTAAGCCACGCGGCCACGGAACCTAGGCAATTCTTATTAGAATATGAAAAAGAAATTAAAGAGATAGTTCGAAAGGTGGTAGGCCACGGCGAGAATCGAACTCGCGATCTCCTCTTTACAAGACAGGCGCTTTAACCAATAAGCCACGTGGCCAAGGGACCCAAGCAATTCTTATTAGAAAATGAAAAATAAATTAAAGAGATAGTTCGAAAGGTGGTAGGCCACGGCGAGAATCGAACTCGCGATCTCCTGTTTACAAGACAGGCGCTTTAACCACTAAGCCACGCGGCCACGTAAGCGCCGCAATTCTTATTAGAATATGAAAAAGAAATTAAAGAGATAGTTCGAAAGGTGATAGGCGTCGGTGAGAATCGAACTCGCGATCTCATGTTTACAAGCCAGGCGCTTTAACCACTAAGCCACGCGGCCACGGAACCGATGCAATTCTTATTAGAAAATGAAAAATAAATTAAAGAGATAGTTCGAAAGGTGGTAGGCCACGGCGAGAATGGAACTCGCGATCTCCTGTTTACAAGACAGGCGCTATAACCACTAAGCCACGCGGCCACGGAACCTAGGCAATTCTTATTAGAATATGAAAAAGAAATTAAAGAGATAGTTCGAAAGGTGGTAGGCCACGGCGAGAATCGAACTCGCGATCTCCTCTTTACAAGACAGGCGCTTTAACCAATAAGCCACGTGGCCAAGGGACCCAAGCAATTCTTATTAGAAAATGAAAAATAAATTAAAGAGATAGTTCGAAAGGTGGTAGGCGCGGGTGAGAATTGAACTCGCGATCTCCTGTTTACAAGAGAGGCGCTGTAACCACTAAGTCACGCGGCCACGGAACCGACGCAATTCTTATAAGAATATGACAAAGAAATAAAAGAGATAGTTCGAAAGGTGGTAGGCCACGTTGATAATCGAACTCGCGATCTCCTGCTTACAAGACAGGCGCTTTAACCACTAAGCCATGCGGCCACGGAACCGAAGCAATTCTTATTAGAAAACGAAAAAGAAATTAAAGAGATAGTTCGGAAGGTGGTAGGCCACGGCGAGAGTCGAACTCGCGATCTCCTGTTTACAAGACAGGCGCTTTAACCACTAAGCCACGCGGCCACGTAAGCGCCGCAATTCTTATTAGAATATGAAAAAGAAATTAAAGAGATAGTTCGAAAGGTGATAGGCGTCGGTGAGAATCGAACTCGCGATCTCCTGTTTACAAGACAGGCGCTTTAACCACTAAGCCTCGCGGCCACGGAACCGACGCAATTCGTATTAGAAAATGAAAAATAAATTAAAGAGATAGTTCGAAAGCAGGTAGGCCACGGCGAGAATGGAACTCGCGATCTCCTGTTTACAAGACAGGCGCTTTAACCACTAAGCCATGCGGCCACGGAACCGACGCAATTCTTATTAGAATATGACAAAGAAATTAAAGAGATAGTTCGAAAGGTGATAGGCGTCGGTGAGAATCGAACTCGCGATCTCATGTTTACAAGCCAGGCGCTTTAACCACTAAGCCACGCGGCCACGGAACCGATGCAATTCTTATTAGAAAATGAAAAATAAATTAAAGAGATAGTTCGAAAGGTGGTAGGCCACGGCGAGAATGGAACTCGCGATCTCCTGTTTACAAGACAGGCGCTTTAACCACTAAGCCTCGCGGCCACGGAACCGACGCAATTCGTATTAGAAAATGAAAAATAAATTAAAGAGATAGTTCGAAAGGTGGTAGGCGCGGGTGAGAATTGAACTCGCGATCTCCTGTTTACAAGAGAGGCGCTGTAACCACTAAGTCACGCGGCCACGGAACCGACGCAATTCTTATAAGAATATGACAAAGAAATAAAAGAGATAGTTCGAAAGGTGGTAGGCCACGTTGATAATCGAACTCGCGATCTCCTGCTTACAAGACAGGCGCTTTAACCACTAAGCCATGCGGCCACGGAACCGAAGCAATTCTTATTAGAAAACGAAAAAGAAATTAAAGAGATAGTTCGGAAGGTGGTAGGCCACGGCGAGAGTCGAACTCGCGATCTCCTGTTTACAAGACAGGCGCTTTAACCACTAAGCCACGCGGCCACGTAAGCGCCGCAATTCTTATTAGAATATGAAAAAGAAATTAAAGAGATAGTTCGAAAGGTGATAGGCGTCGGTGAGAATCGAACTCGCGATCTCCTGTTTACAAGACAGGCGCTTTAACCACTAAGCCTCGCGGCCACGGAACCGACGCAATTCGTATTAGAAAATGAAAAATAAATTAAAGAGATAGTTCGAAAGCAGGTAGGCCACGGCGAGAATGGAACTCGCGATCTCCTGTTTACAAGACAGGCGCTTTAACCACTAAGCCTCGCGGCCACGGAACCGACGCAATTCGTATTAGAAAATGAAAAATAAATTAAAGAGATAGTTCGAAAGGTGGTAGGCGCGGGTGAGAATTGAACTCGCGATCTCCTGTTTACAAGAGAGGCGCTGTAACCACTAAGTCACGCGGCCACGGAACCGACGCAATTCTTATAAGAATATGACAAAGAAATAAAAGAGATAGTTCGAAAGGTGGTAGGCCACGTTGATAATCGAACTCGCGATCTCCTGTTTACAAGACAGGCGCTTTAACCACTAAGCCATGAGGCCACGGAACCGAAGCAATTCTTATTAGAAAACGAAAAAGAAATTAAAGAGATAGTTCGGAAGGTGGTAGGCCACGGCGAGAGTCGAACTCGCGATCTCCTGTTTACAAGACAGGCGCTTTAACCACTAAGCCACGCGGCCACGTAAGCGCCGCAATTCTTATTAGAATATGAAAAAGAAATTAAAGAGATAGTTCGAAAGGTGGTAGGCCACGGCGAGAATCGAACTCGCGATCTCCTCTTTACAAGACAGGCGCTTTAACCAATAAGCCACGTGGCCAAGGGACCCAAGCAATTCTTATTAGAAAATGAAAAATAAATTAAAGAGATAGTTCGAAAGGTGGTAGGCCACGGCGAGAATCGAACTCGCGATCTCCTGTTTACAAGACAGGCGCTTTAACCACTAAGCCACGTGGCCACGTAAGCGCCGCAATTCTTATTAGAATATGAAAAAGAAATTAAAGAGATAGTTCGAAAGGTGATAGGCGTCGGTGAGAATCGAACTCGCGATCTCATGTTTACAAGACAGGCGCTTTAACCACTAAGCCACGCGGCCACGGAACCGATGCAATTCTTATTAGAAAATGAAAAATAAATTAAAGAGATAGTTCGAAAGGTGGTAGGCCACGGCGAGAATGGAACTCGCGATCTCCTGTTTACAAGACAGGCGCTTTAACCACTAAGCCTCGCGGCCACGGAACCGACGCAATTCGTATTAGAAAATGAAAAATAAATTAAAGAGATAGTTCGAAAGGTGGTAGGCGCGGGTGAGAATTGAACTCGCGATCTCCTGTTTACAAGAGAGGCGCTGTAACCACTAAGTCACGCGGCCACGGAACCGACGCAATTCTTATAAGAATATGACAAAGAAATAAAAGAGATAGTTCGAAAGGTGGTAGGCCACGTTGATAATCGAACTCGCGATCTCCTGCTTACAAGACAGGCGCTTTAACCACTAAGCCATGCGGCCACGGAACCGAAGCAATTCTTATTAGAAAACGAAAAAGAAATTAAAGAGATAGTTCGGAAGGTGGTAGGCCACGGCGAGAGTCGAACTCGCGATCTCCTGTTTACAAGACAGGCGCTTTAACCACTAAGCCACGCGGCCACGTAAGCGCCGCAATTCTTATTAGAATATGAAAAAGAAATTAAAGAGATAGTTCGAAAGGTGATAGGCGTCGGTGAGAATCGAACTCGCGATCTCATGTTTACAAGACAGGCGCTTTAACCACTAAGCCACGCGGCCACGGAACCGATGCGATTCTTATTAGAAAATGAAAAATAAATTAAAGAGATAGTTCGAAAGGTGGTAGGCCACGGCGAGAATGGAACTCGCGATCTCCTGTTTACAAGACAGGCGCTTTAACCACTAAGCCTCGCGGCCACGGAACCGACGAAATTCGTATTAGAAAATGAAAAATAAATTAAAGAGATAGTTCGAAATGTGGTAGGCGCGGGTGAGAATTGAACTCGCGATATCCTGTTTACAAGAGAGGCGCTTTAACCACTAAGCCACGCGGCCACGTAAGCGCCGCAATTCTTATTAGAATATGAAAAAGAAATTAAAGAGATAGTTCGAAAGGTGATAGGCGTCGGTGAGAATCGAACTCGCGATCTCATGTTTACAAGACAGGCGCTTTAACCACTAAGCCACGCGGCCACGGAACCGATGCAATTCTTATTAGAAAATGAAAAATAAATTAAAGAGATAGTTCGAAAGGTGGTAGGCCACGGCGAGAATGGAACTCGCGATCTCCTGTTTACAAGACAGGCGCTTTAACCACTAAGCCACGCGGCCACGGAACAGACGCAATTCGTATTAGAAAATGAAAAAGATATTAAAGAGATAGTTCGAAAGGTGGTAGGCGCGGGTGAGAATTGAACTCGCGATCTCTTGTTTACAAGAGAGGCGCTGTAACCACTAAGTCACGCGGCCACGGAACCGACGCAATTCTTATAAGAATATGACAAAGAAATAAAAGAGATAGTTCGAAAGGTGGTAGGCCACGTTGATAATCGAACTCGCGATCTCCTGCTTACAAGACAGGCGCTTTAACCACTAAGCCATGCGGCCACGGAAACGAAGCAATTCTTATTAGAAAACGAAAAATAAATTAAAGAGATAGTTCGGAAGGTGGTAGGCCACGGCGAGAGTCGAACTCGCGATCTCCTGTTTACAAGACAGGCGCTTTAACCACTAAGCCACGCGGCCACGTAAGCGCCGCAATTCTTATTAGAATATGAAAAAGAAATTAAAGAGATAGTTCGGAAGGTGATAGGCGTCGGTGAGAATCGAACTCGCGATCTCATGTTTACAAGACAGGCGCTTTAACCACTAAGCCACGTGGCCACGGAACCGATGCGATTCTTATTAGAAAATGAAAAATAAATTAAAGAGATAGTTCGAAAGGTGGTAGGCCACGGCGAGAATGGAACTCGCGATCTCCTGTTTACAAGACAGGCGCTTTAACCACTAAGCCTCGCGGCCACGGAACCGACGAAATTCGTATTAGAAAATGAAAAATAAATTAAAGAGATAGTTCGAAATGTGGTAGGCGCGGGTGAGAATTGAACTCGCGATATCCTGTTTACAAGAGAGGCGCTGTAACCACTAAGTCACGCGGCCACGGAACCGATGCAATTCTTATAAGAATATGACAAAGAAATAAAAGAGATATTTCGAAAGGTGGTAGGCCACGGCGAGAATCGAACTCGCGATCTCCTCTTTACAAGACAGGCGCTATAACCACTAAGCCACGCGGCCACGGAACCTAGGCAATTCTTATTAGAATATGAAAAAGAAATTAAAGAGATAGTTCGAAAGGTGGTAGGCCACGGTGAGAATCGAACTCGCGATCTCCTCTTTACAAGACAGGCGCTTTAACCAATAAGCCACGTGGCCAAGGGACCCAAGCAATTCTTATTAGAAAATGAAAAATAAATTAAAGAGATAGTTCGAAAGCTGGTAGGCCACGGCTTGAATCTAACTGGCGATTTCCTATTTACAAGAAAGGCGCTTTAACCACTAAGTCACGCGGCCACGGAACCGATGCAATTCTTATTAGAATATGACAAAGAAATAAATGAGATAGTTCGAAAGGTGGTAGGCCACGTTGATAATCGAACTCGCGATCTCCTGTTTACAAGACAGGCGCTTTAACCACTAAGCCACGTGGCCAAGGGACCCAAGCAATTCTTATTAGAAAATGAAAAATAAATTAAAGAGATAGTTCGAAAGGTGGTAGGCCACGGCGAGAATCGAACTCGCGATCTCCTGTTTACAAGAGAGGCGCTTTAACCACTAAGCCACGCAGCCACGTAAGCGCCGCAATTCTTATTAGAATATGACAAAGAAATAAAAGAGATAGTTCGAAAGGTGGTAGGCCACGTTGATAATCGAACTCGCGATCTCCTGTTTACAAGACAGGCGCTTTAACCACTAAGCCACGCGGCCACGGAACCGAAGCAATTCTTATTAGAAAACGAAAAAGAAATTAAAGAGATAGTTCGGAAGGTGGTAGGCCACGGCGAGAGTCGAACTCGCGATCTCCTGTTTACAAGACAGGCGCTTTAACCACTAAGCCACGCGGCCACGTAAGCGCCGCAATTCTTATTAGAATATGAAAAAGAAATTAAAGAGATAGTTCGAAAGGTGATAGGCGTCGGTGAGAATCGAACTCGCGATCTCATGTTTACAAGACAGGCGCTTTAACCACTAAGCCACGCGGCCACGGAACCGATGCAATTCTTATTAGACAATGAAAAATAAATTAAAGAGATAGTTCGAAAGGCGGTAGGCCACGGCGAGAATGGAACTCGCGATCTCCTGTTTACAAGACAGGCGCTTTAACCACTAAGCCTCGCGGCCACGGAACCGACGCAATTCGTATTAGAAAATGAAAAATAAATTAAAGAGATAGTTCGAAAGCAGGTAGGCCACGGCGAGAATGGAACTCGCGATCTCCTGTTTACAAGACAGGCGCTTTAACCACTAAGCCTCGCGGCCACGGAACCGACGCAATTCGTATTAGAAAATGAAAAATAAATTAAAGAGATAGTTCGAAAGGTGGTAGGCGCGGGTGAGAATTGAACTCGCGATCTCCTGTTTACAAGAGAGGCGCTGTAACCACTAAGTCACGCGGCCACGGAACCGACGCAATTCTTATAAGAATATGACAAAGAAATAAAAGAGATAGTTCGAAAGGTGGTAGGCCACGTTGATAATCGAACTCGCGATCTCCTGTTTACAAGACAGGCGCTTTAACCACTAAGCCATGCGGCCACGGAACCGAAGCAATTCTTATTAGAAAACGAAAAAGAAATTAAAGAGATAGTTCGGAAGGTGGTAGGCCACGGCGAGAGTCGAACTCGCGATCTCCTGTTTACAAGACAGGCGCTTTAACCACTAAGCCACGCGGCCACGTAAGCGCCGCAATTCTTATTAGAATATGAAAAAGAAATTAAAGAGATAGTTCGAAAGGTGATAGGCGTCGGTGAGAATCGAACTCGCGATCTCATGTTTACAAGACAGGCGCTTTAACCACTAAGCCACGCGGCCACGGAACCGATGCAATTCGTATTAGAAAATGAAAAATAAATTAAAGAGATAGTTCGAAATGTGGTAGGCGCGGGTGAGAATTGAACTCGCGATATCCTGTTTACAAGAGAGGCGCTGTAACCACTAAGTCACGCGGCCACGGTACCGACGCAATTCTTATAAGAATATGACAAAGAAATAAAAGAGATATTTCGAAAGGTGGTAGGCCACGGCGAGAATCGAACTCGCGATCTCCTGTTTACAAGACAGGCGCTATAACCACTAAGCCACGCGGCCACGGAACCTAGGCAATTCTTATTAGAATATGAAAAAGAAATTAAAGAGATAGTTCGAAAGGTGGTAGGCCACGGCGAGAATCGAACTCGCGATCTCCTCTTTACAAGACAGGCGCTTTAACCAATAAGCCACGTGGCCAAGGGACCCAAGCAATTCTTATTAGAAAATGAAAAATAAATTAAAGAGATAGTTCGAAAGGTGGTAGGCCACGGCGAGAATCGAACTCGCGATCTCCTGTTTACAAGACAGGCGCTTTAACCACTAAGCCACGCGGCCACGTAAGCGCCGCAATTCTTATTAGAATATGAAAAAGAAATTAAAGAGATAGTTCGAAAGGTGATAGGCGTCGGTGAGAATCGAACTCGCGATCTCATGTTTACAAGACAGGCGCTTTAACCACTAAGCCACGCGGCCACGGAACCGATGCAATTCTTATTAGAAAATGAAAAATAAATTAAAGAGATAGTTCGAAAGGTGGTAGGCCACGGCGAGAATGGAACTCGCGATCTCCTGTTTACAAGACAGGCGCTTTAACCACTAAGCCTCGCGGCCACGGAACCGACGCAATTCGTATTAGAAAATGAAAAATAAATTAAAGAGATAGTTCGAAAGGTGGTAGGCGCGGGTGAGAATTGAACTCGCGATCTCCTGTTTACAAGAGAGGCGCTGTAACCACTAAGTCACGCGGCCACGGAACCGACGCAATTCTTATAAGAATATGACAAAGAAATAAAAGAGATAGTTCGAAAGGTGGTAGGCCACGTTGATAATCGAACTCGCGATCTCCTGCTTACAAGACAGGCGCTTTAACCACTAAGCCATGCGGCCACGGAACCGAAGCAATTCTTATTAGAAAACGAAAAAGAAATTAAAGAGATAGTTCGGAAGGTGGTAGGCCACGGCGAGAGTCGAACTCGCGATCTCCTGTTTACAAGACAGGCGCTTTAACCACTAAGCCACGCGGCCACGTAAGCGCCGCAATTCTTATTAGAATATGAAAAAGAAATTAAAGAGATAGTTCGAAAGGTGATAGGCGTCGGTGAGAATCGAACTCGCGATCTCCTGTTTACAAGACAGGCGCTTTAACCACTAAGCCTCGCGGCCACGGAACCGACGCAATTCGTATTAGAAAATGAAAAATAAATTAAAGAGATAGTTCGAAAGCAGGTAGGCCACGGCGAGAATGGAACTCGCGATCTCCTGTTTACAAGACAGGCGCTTTAACCACTAAGCCTCGCGGCCACGGAACCGACGCAATTCGTATTAGAAAATGAAAAATAAATTAAAGAGATAGTTCGAAAGGTGGTAGGCGCGGGTGAGAATTGAACTCGCGATCTCCTGTTTACAAGAGAGGCGCTGTAACCACTAAGTCACGCGGCCACGGAACCGACGCAATTCTTATAAGAATATGACAAAGAAATAAAAGAGATAGTTCGAAAGGTGGTAGGCCACGTTGATAATCGAACTCGCGATCTCCTGTTTACAAGACAGGCGCTTTAACCACTAAGCCATGCGGCCACGGAACCGAAGCAATTCTTATTAGAAAACGAAAAAGAAATTAAAGAGATAGTTCGGAAGGTGGTAGGCCACGGCGAGAGTCGAACTCGCGATCTCCTGTTTACAAGACAGGCGCTTTAACCACTAAGCCACGCGGCCACGTAAGCGCCGCAATTCTTATTAGAATATGAAAAAGAAATTAAAGAGATAGTTCGAAAGGTGGTAGGCCACGGCGAGAATCGAACTCGCGATCTCCTCTTTACAAGACAGGCGCTTTAACCAATAAGCCACGTGGCCAAGGGACCCAAGCAATTCTTATTAGAAAATGAAAAATAAATTAAAGAGATAGTTCGAAAGGTGGTAGGCCACGGCGAGAATCGAACTCGCGATCTCCTGTTTACAAGACAGGCGCTTTAACCACTAAGCCACGTGGCCACGTAAGCGCCGCAATTCTTATTAGAATATGAAAAAGAAATTAAAGAGATAGTTCGAAAGGTGATAGGCGTCGGTGAGAATCGAACTCGCGATCTCATGTTTACAAGACAGGCGCTTTAACCACTAAGCCACGCGGCCACGGAACCGATGCAATTCTTATTAGAAAATGAAAAATAAATTAAAGAGATAGTTCGAAAGGTGGTAGGCCACGGCGAGAATGGAACTCGCGATCTCCTGTTTACAAGACAGGCGCTTTAACCACTAAGCCTCGCGGCCACGGAACCGACGCAATTCGTATTAGAAAATGAAAAATAAATTAAAGAGATAGTTCGAAAGGTGGTAGGCGCGGGTGAGAATTGAACTCGCGATCTCCTGTTTACAAGAGAGGCGCTGTAACCACTAAGTCACGCGGCCACGGAACCGACGCAATTCTTATAAGAATATGACAAAGAAATAAAAGAGATAGTTCGAAAGGTGGTAGGCCACGTTGATAATCGAACTCGCGATCTCCTGCTTACAAGACAGGCGCTTTAACCACTAAGCCATGCGGCCACGGAACCGAAGCAATTCTTATTAGAAAACGAAAAAGAAATTAAAGAGATAGTTCGGAAGGTGGTAGGCCACGGCGAGAGTCGAACTCGCGATCTCCTGTTTACAAGACAGGCGCTTTAACCACTAAGCCACGCGGCCACGTAAGCGCCGCAATTCTTATTAGAATATGAAAAAGAAATTAAAGAGATAGTTCGAAAGGTGATAGGCGTCGGTGAGAATCGAACTCGCGATCTCATGTTTACAAGACAGGCGCTTTAACCACTAAGCCACGCGGCCACGGAACCGATGCGATTCTTATTAGAAAATGAAAAATAAATTAAAGAGATAGTTCGAAAGGTGGTAGGCCACGGCGAGAATGGAACTCGCGATCTCCTGTTTACAAGACAGGCGCTTTAACCACTAAGCCTCGCGGCCACGGAACCGACGAAATTCGTATTAGAAAATGAAAAATAAATTAAAGAGATAGTTCGAAATGTGGTAGGCGCGGGTGAGAATTGAACTCGCGATATCCTGTTTACAAGAGAGGCGCTTTAACCACTAAGCCACGCGGCCACGTAAGCGCCGCAATTCTTATTAGAATATGAAAAAGAAATTAAAGAGATAGTTCGAAAGGTGATAGGCGTCGGTGAGAATCGAACTCGCGATCTCATGTTTACAAGACAGGCGCTTTAACCACTAAGCCACGCGGCCACGGAACCGATGCAATTCTTATTAGAAAATGAAAAATAAATTAAAGAGATAGTTCGAAAGGTGGTAGGCCACGGCGAGAATGGAACTCGCGATCTCCTGTTTACAAGACAGGCGCTTTAACCACTAAGCCACGCGGCCACGGAACAGACGCAATTCGTATTAGAAAATGAAAAAGATATTAAAGAGATAGTTCGAAAGGTGGTAGGCGCGGGTGAGAATTGAACTCGCGATCTCTTGTTTACAAGAGAGGCGCTGTAACCACTAAGTCACGCGGCCACGGAACCGACGCAATTCTTATAAGAATATGACAAAGAAATAAAAGAGATAGTTCGAAAGGTGGTAGGCCACGTTGATAATCGAACTCGCGATCTCCTGCTTACAAGACAGGCGCTTTAACCACTAAGCCATGCGGCCACGGAAACGAAGCAATTCTTATTAGAAAACGAAAAAGAAATTAAAGAGATAGTTCGGAAGGTGGTAGGCCACGGCGAGAGTCGAACTCGCGATCTCCTGTTTACAAGACAGGCGCTTTAACCACTAAGCCACGCGGCCACGTAAGCGCCGCAATTCTTATTAGAATATGAAAAAGAAATTAAAGAGATAGTTCGGAAGGTGATAGGCGTCGGTGAGAATCGAACTCGCGATCTCATGTTTACAAGACAGGCGCTTTAACCACTAAGCCACGTGGCCACGGAACCGATGCGATTCTTATTAGAAAATGAAAAATAAATTAAAGAGATAGTTCGAAAGGTGGTAGGCCACGGCGAGAATGGAACTCGCGATCTCCTGTTTACAAGACAGGCGCTTTAACCACTAAGCCTCGCGGCCACGGAACCGACGAAATTCGTATTAGAAAATGAAAAATAAATTAAAGAGATAGTTCGAAATGTGGTAGGCGCGGGTGAGAATTGAACTCGCGATATCCTGTTTACAAGAGAGGCGCTGTAACCACTAAGTCACGCGGCCACGGAACCGATGCAATTCTTATAAGAATATGACAAAGAAATAAAAGAGATATTTCGAAAGGTGGTAGGCCACGGCGAGAATCGAACTCGCGATCTCCTCTTTACAAGACAGGCGCTATAACCACTAAGCCACGCGGCCACGGAACCTAGGCAATTCTTATTAGAATATGAAAAAGAAATTAAAGAGATAGTTCGAAAGGTGGTAGGCCACGGTGAGAATCGAACTCGCGATCTCCTCTTTACAAGACAGGCGCTTTAACCAATAAGCCACGTGGCCAAGGGACCCAAGCAATTCTTATTAGAAAATGAAAAATAAATTAAAGAGATAGTTCGAAAGCTGGTAGGCCACGGCTTGAATCTAACTGGCGATTTCCTATTTACAAGAAAGGCGCTTTAACCACTAAGTCACGCGGCCACGGAACCGATGCAATTCTTATTAGAATATGACAAAGAAATAAATGAGATAGTTCGAAAGGTGGTAGGCCACGGCGAGAATCGAACTCGCGATCTCCTGTTTACAAGACAGGCGCTTTAACCACTAAGCCACGCGGCCACGGAACCGTTGCAATTCTTATAATAAATTGAAAAAAAATTAAAGAGATAGTTCGAAAGGTGGTATGCCACGGAGATAATCGAACTCGCGATCTCCTGTTTACAAGACAGGCGCTTTAACCACTAAGCCACGCGGCCACGGAACAGACGCAATTCGTATTAGAAAATGAAAAAGATATTAAAGAGATAGTTCGAAAGGTGGTAGGCGCGGGTGAGAATTGAACTCGCGATCTCCTGTTTACAAGAGAGGCGCTGTAACCACTAAATCACGCGGCAACGGAACCGACGCAATTCTTCTAAGAATATGACAAAGAAATAAAAGAGATAGTTCTAAAGGTGGTAGGCCACGTTGAGAATCAAACTCACGATCTCCTGTTTACAAGACAGGCGCTTTAACCACTAAGCCACGCAGCCACGTAATTGCCGCAATTCTTATTAGAATATGAAAAAGAAATTAAAGAGATAGTTCGAAAGGTGATAGGCGTCGGTGAGAATCGAACTCGCGATCTCATGTTTACAAGACAGGCGCTTTAACCACTAAGCCACGCGGCCACGGAACCGATGCAATTCTTATTAGAAAATGAAAAATAAATTAAAGATATAGTTCGAAAGGTGGTAGGCCACGGCGAGAATGGAACTCGCGATCTCCTGTTTACAAGACAGGCGCTTTAACCACTAAGCCTCGCGGCCACGGAACCGACGCAATTCGTATTAGAAAATGAAAAATAAATTAAAGAGATAGTTCGAAAGGTGGTAGGCCACGGCGAGAGTCGAACTCGCGATCTTCTGTTTACAAGACAGGCGCTTTAACCACTAAGCCACGCGGCCACGTAAGCGCCGCAATTCTTATTAGAATATGAAAAAGAAATTAAAGAGATAGTTCGAAAGGTGATAGGCGTCGGTGAGAATCGAACTCGCGATCTCATGTTTACAAGACAGGCGCTTTAACCACTAAGCCACGCGGCCACGGAACCGATGCAATTCTTATTAGAAAATGAAAAATAAATTAAAGAGATAGTTCGAAAGGTGGTAGGCCACGGCGAGAATGGAACTCGCGATCTCCTGTTTACAAGACAGGCGCTTTAACCACTAAGCCTCGCGGCCACGGAACCGAAGCAATTCTTATTAGAAAATGAAAAAGAAATTAAAGAGATAGTTCGAAAGGTGGTAGGCCACGGCGAGAATCGAACTCGCGATCTCCTGTTTACAAGACAGGCGCTTTAACCACTAAGCCACGCGGCCACGGAACCGACGCAATTCTTATTAGAAAATGAAAAAGAAATTAAAGAGATAGATAGAAAGCTGGTAGGCCACGGCTTGAATCTAACTCGCGATTTCCTATATACAAGAAAGGCGCTTTAACCACTAAGTCACGCGGCCACGGAACCGATGCAATTCTTATTAGAATATGACAAAAAAATAAATGAGATAGTTCGAAAGGTGGTAGGCCACGGCGAGAATTGAACTCGCGATCTCCTGTTTACAAGACAGGCGCTTTAACCACTAAGCCACGCGGCCACGGAACCGATGCAATTCTTATAATAAATTGAAAAAAAAATTAAAGAGATAGTTCGTAAGGTGGTATGCCACGGAGAGAATCGAACTCGCGATCTCCTGTTTACAAGACAGGCGCTTTAACCACTAAGCCTCGCGGCCACGGAACCGACGAAATTCGTATTAGAAAATGAAAAATAAATTAAAGAGATAGTTCGAAATGTGGTAGGCGCGGGTGAGAATTGAACTCGCGATATCCTGTTTACAAGAGAGGCGCTGTAACCACTAAGTCACGCGGCCACGGAACCGATGCAATTCTTATAAGAATATGACAAAGAAATAAAAGAGATATTGCGAAAGGTGGTAGGCCACGGTGAGAATCGAACTCGCGATCTCCTCTTTACAAGACAGGCGCTTTAACCAATAAGCCACGTGGCCAAGGGACCCAAGCAATTCTTATTAGAAAATGAAAAATAAATTAAATGATAGTTCGAAAGCTGGTAGGCCACGGCATGAATCTAACTGGCGATTTCCTATTTACAAGAAAGGCGCTTTAACCACTAAGTCACGCGGCCACGGAACCGATGCAATTCTTATTAGAATATGACAAAGAAATAAATGAGATAGTTCGAAAGGTGGTAGGCCACGGCGAGAATCGAACTCGCGATCTCCTGTTTACAAGACAGGCGCTTTAACCACTAAGCCACGCGGCCACGGAACCGTTGCAATTCTTATAATAAATTGAAAAAAAATTAAAGAGATAGTTCGAAAGGTGGTATGCCACGGAGATAATCGAACTCGCGATCTCCTGTTTACAAGACAGGCGCTTTAACCACTAAGCCACGCGGCCACGGAACAGACGCAATTCGTATTAGAAAATGAAAAAGATATTAAAGAGATAGTTCGAAAGGTGGTAGGCGCGGGTGAGAATTGAACTCGCGATCTCCTGTTTACAAGAGAGGCGCTGTAACCACTAAATCACGCGGCAACGGAACCGACGCAATTCTTCTAAGAATATGACAAAGAAATAAAAGAGATAGTTCTAAAGGTGGTAGGCCACGTTGAGAATCAAACTCACGATCTCCTGTTTACAAGACAGGCGCTTTAACCACTAAGCCACGCGGCCACGGAACCGAAGCAATTCTTATTAGAAAATGAAAAAGAAATTAAAGAGATAGTTCGAAAGGTGGTAGGCCACGGCGAGAATCGAACTCGCGATCTCCTGTTTACAAGACAGGCGCTTTAACCACTAAGCCACGCGGCCACGGAACCGACGCAATTCTTATTAGAAAATGAAAAAGAAATTAAAGAGATAGATAGAAAGCTGGTAGGCCACGGCTTGAATCTAACTCGCGATTTCCTATATACAAGAAAGGCGCTTTAACCACTAAGTCACGCGGCCACGGAACCGATGCAATTCTTATTAGAATATGACAAAAAAATAAATGAGATAGTTCGAAAGGTGGTAGGCCACGGCGAGAATTGAACTCGCGATCTCCTGTTTACAAGACAGGCGCTTTAACCACTAAGCCACGCGGCCACGGAAGCGATGCAATTCTTATAATAAATTGAAAAAAAATTAAAGAGATAGTTCGAAAGGTGGTATGCCACGGAGAGAATCGAACTCGCGATCTCCTGTTTACAAGACAGGCGCTTTAACCACTAAGCCACGCGGCCACGGAACAGACGCAATTCGTATTAGAAAATGAAAAAGATATTAAAGAGATAGTTCGAAAGGTGGTAGGCGCGGGTGAGAATTGAACTCGCGATCTCCTGTTTACAAGAGAGGCGCTGTAACCACTAAGTCACGCGGCCACGGAACCGACGCAATTCTTATAAGAATATGACAAAGAAATAAAAGAGATAGTTCGAAAGGTGGTAGGCCACGTTGAGAATCGAACTCGCGATCTCCTGTTTACAAGACAGGCGCTTTAACCACTAAGCCACGCGGCCACGTAAGTGCCGCAATTCTTATTAGAATATGAAAAAGAAATTATAGAGATAGTTCGAAAGGTGGTAGGCCACGGCGAGAATCGAACTCGCGATCTCCTGTTTACAAGACAGGCGCTTTAACCACTAAGCCACGCGGCCACGGAACCGATGCAATTCTTATAATAAATTGAAAAAAAATTAAAGAGATAGTTCGAAAGGTGGTAGGCGCGGGTGAGAATTGAACTCGCGATCTCCTGTTTACAAGAGAGGCGCTGTAACCACTAAGCCACGCGGCCACGGAACAGACGCAATTCGTATTAGAAAATGAAAAAGATATTAAAGAGATAGTTCGAAAGGTGGTAGGCGTGGGTGAGAATTGAACTCGCGATCTCCTGTTTACAAGAGAGGCGCTGTAACCACTAAGTCACGCGGCCACGGAACCGACGCAATTCTTATAAGAATATGACAAAGAAATAAAAGAGATAGTTCGAAAGGCGGTAGGCCACGTTGAGAATCGAACTCGCGATTTCCTATTTACAAGAAAGGCGCTTTAACCACTAAGTCACGCGGCCACGGAACCGATGTAATTCTTATTAGAATATGACAAAGAAATAAATGAGATAGTTCGAAAGGTGGTAGGCCACGGCGAGAATCGAACTCGCGATCTCCTGTTTACAAGACAGGCGCTTTAACCACTAAGCCACGCGGCCACGGAACCGATGCAATTCTTATAATAAATTGAAAAAAAATTAAAGAGATAGTTCGAAAGGTGGTATGCCACGGAGAGAATCGAACTCGGGATCTCCTGTTTACAAGACAGGCGCTTTAACCACTAAGCCTCGCGGCCACGGAACCGACGCAATTCGTATTAGAAAATGAAAAAGAAATTAAAGAGATAGTTCGAAAGGTGGTAGGCGCGGGTGAGAATTGAACTCGCGATCTCCTGTTTACAAGAGAGGCGCGGTAACCATTGAGTCACGCGGCCACGGAACCGATGCAATTCTTATAAGAATATGACAAAGAAATAAAAGAGATAGTTCGAAAGGTGGTAGGCCACGTTGATAATCGAACTCGCGATCTCCTGTTTACAAGACAGGCGCTTTAACCACTAAGCCATGCGGCCACGGAACCGAAGCAATTCTTATTAGAAAATGAAAAAGAAATTAAAGAGATAGTTCGAAAGGTGGTAGGCCACGGCGAGAATAAAACTCGCGATCTCCTGTTTACAAGACAGGCGCTTTAACCACTAAGCCTCGCGGCCACGGAACCGACGCAATTCGTATTAGAAAATGAAAAATAAATTAAAGAGATAGTTCGAAAGGTGGTAGGCCACGGCGAGAATGGAACTCGCGATCTCCTGTTTACAAGACAGGCGCTTTAACCACTAAGCCTCGCGGCCACGGAACCGACGCAATTCGTATTAGAAAATGAAAAATAAATTAAAGAGATAGTTCGAAAGGTGGTAGGCCACGGCGAGAATAAAACTCGCGATCTCCTGTTTACAAGACAGGCGCTTTAACCACTAAGCCTCGCGGCCACGGAACCGACGCAATTCGTATTAGAAAATGAAAAATAAATTAAAGAGATAGTTCGAAAGGTGGTAGGCCACGGCGAGAATCGAACTCGCGATCTCCTGTTTACAAGACAGGCGCTTTAACCACTAAGCCTCGCGGCCACGGAACAGATGCAATTCTTATTAGAAAATGAAAAATAAATTAAAGAGATAGTTCGAAAGGTGGTAGGCCACGGCGAGAATAAAACTCGCGATCTCCTGTTTACAAGACAGGCGCTTTAACCACTAAGCCTCGCGGCCACGGAACCGACGCAATTCGTATTAGAAAATGAAAAATAAATTAAAGAGATAGTTCGAAAGGTGGTAGGCCACGGCGAGAATGGAACTCGCGATCTCCTGTTTACAAGACAGGCGCTTTAACCACTAAGCCTCGCGGCCACGGAACCGACGCAATTCGTATTAGAAAATGAAAAATAAATTAAAGAGATAGTTCGAAAGGTGGTAGGCGCGGGTGAGAATTGAACTCGCGATCTCCTGTTTACAAGAGAGGCGCTGTAACCACTAAGTCACGCGGCCACGGAACCGACGCAATTCTTATAAGAATATGACAAAGAAATAAAAGAGATAGTTCGAAAGGTGGTAGGCCACGTTGATAATCGAACTCGCGATCTCCTGTTTACAAGACAGGCGCTTTAACCACTAAGCCATGCGGCCACGGAACCGAAGCAATTCTTATTAGAAAACGAAAAAGAAATTAAAGAGATAGTTCGGAAGGTGGTATGCCACGGAGAGAATCGAACTCGCGATCTCCTGTTTACAAGACAGGCGCTTTAACCACTAAGCCACGCGGCCACGGAACCGACGCAATTCTTATTAGAAAATAAAAAATAAATTAAAGAGATAGATAGAAAGCTGGTAGGCCACGGCTTGAATCTAACTCGCGATTTCCTATTTACAAGAAAGGCGCTTTAACCACTAAGTCACGCGGCCACGGAACCGATGCAATTCTTATATTAAATTGAAAAAAAATTAAAGAGATAGTTCGGGAGGTGGTAGGCCACGGCGAGAGTCGAACTCGCGATCTCCTGTTTACAAGACAGGCGCTTTAACCACTAAGCCACGCGGCCACATAAGCGCCGCAATTCTTATTAGAATATGAAAAAGAAATTAAAGAGATAGTTCGAAAGGTGATAGGCGTCGGTGAGAATCGAACTCGCGATCTCATGTTTACAAGACAGGCGCTTTAACCACTAAGCCACGCGGCCACGTAAGCGCCGCAATTCTTATTAGAATATGAAAAAGAAATTAAAGAGATAGTTCGAAAGGTGATAGGCGTCGGTGAGAATCGAACTCGCGATTTCCTGTTTACAAGACAGGCGCTTTAACCACTAAGCCTCGCGGCCACGGAACCGACGCAATTCGAATTAGAAAATGAAAAATAAATTAAATAGATAGTTCGAAATGTGGTAGGCGCGGGTGAGAATCGAACTCGCGATCTCATGTTTACAAGACAGGCGCTTTAACCACTAAGCCACCCGGCCACGGGACCGAAGCAATTCTTATTAGAAAATGAAAAAGAAATTAAAGAGATAGTTCGAAAGGTGGTAGGCCACGGCGAGAATCGAACTCGCGACCTCCTGTTTACAAGACAGGCGCTTTAACCACTAAGCCACGCGGCCACGGAACCGATGCAATTCTTATAATAAATTGAAAAAAAATTAAAGAGATAGTTCGAAAGGTGGTAGGCCACGGCGAGAATGGAACTCGCGATCTCCTGTTTACAAGACAGGCGCTTTAACCACTAAGCCTCGCGGCCACGGAACCGACGCAATTCGTATTAGGAAATGAAAAATAAATTAAAGAGATAGTTCGAAATGTGGTAGGCGCGGGTGAGAATTGAACTCGCGATATCCTGTTTACAAGAGAGGCGCTGTAACCACTAAGTCACGCGGCCACGGAACCGATGCAATTCTTATAAGAATATGACAAAGAAATAAAAGAGATATTTCGAAAGGTGGTAGGCCACGGCGAGAATCGAACTCGCGATCTCCTGTTTACAAGACAGGCGCTAAAACCACTAAGCCACGCGGCCACGGAACCTAGGCAATTCTTCTTAGAATATGAAAAAGAAATTAAAGAGATATTTCGAAAGGTGGTAGGCCACGGCGAGAATCGAACTCGCGATCTCCTGTTTATAAGACAGGCGCTTTAACCACTAAGCCACGCGGCCACGGAACCGATGCAATTCTTATTAGAAAATGAAAAATAAATTAAAGAGATAGTTCGAAAGGTGGTAGGCCACGGCGAGAATCGAACTCGCGATCTCCTGTTTACAAGACAGGCGCTTTAACCACTAAGCCACGCGGCCACGGAACCGACGTAATTCTTATTAGAAAATGAAAAAGAAATTAAAGAGATAGATAGAAACCTGGTAGGCCACGGCTTGAATCTAACTCGCGATTTCCTATTTACAAGAAAGGCGCTTTAACCACTAAGTCACGCGGCCACGGAACCGATGCAATTCTTATAATAAATTGAAAAAAAATTAAAGAGATAGTTTGAAAGGTGGTATGCCACGGAGAGAATCGAACTCGGGATCTCCTGTTTACAAGACAGGCGCTTTAACCACTAAGCCTCGCGGCCACGGAACCGACGCAATTCGTATTAGAAAATGAAAAAGAAATTAAAGAGATAGTTCGAAAGGTGGTAGGCGCGGGTGAGAATTGAACTCGCGATCTCCTGTTTACAAGAGAGGCGCGGTAACCATTGAGTCACGCGGCCACGGAACCGATGCAATTCTTATAAGAATATGACAAAGAAATAAAAGAGATAGTTCGAAAGGTGGTAGGCCACGGCGAGAATCGAACTCGCGATCTCCTGTTTATAAGAGAGGCGCTTTAACCACTAAGCCACGCGGCCACGGAACCGATGCAATTCTTATAATAAATTGAAAAAAAATTAAAGAGATAGTTCGAAAGGTGGTAGGCCACGGCGAGAATGGAACTCGCGATCTCCTGTTTACAAGACAGGCGCTTTAACCACTAAGCCTCGCGGCCACGGAACCGACGCAATTCGTATTAGGAAATGAAAAATAAATTAAAGAGATAGTTCGAAATGTGGTAGGCGCGGGTGAGAATTGAACTCGCGATATCCTGTTTACAAGAGAGGCGCTGTAACCACTAAGTCACGCGGCCACGGAACCGACGTAATTCTTATTAGAAAATGAAAAAGAAATTAAAGAGATAGATAGAAACCTGGTAGGCCACGGCTTGAATCTAACTCGCGATTTCCTATTTACAAGAAAGGCGCTTTAACCACTAAGTCACGCGGCCACGGAACCGATGCAATTCTTATAATAAATTGAAAAAAAATTAAAGAGATAGTTCGAAAGGTGGTATGCCACGGAGAGAATCGAACTCGGGATCTCCTGTTTACAAGACAGGCGCTTTAACCACTAAGCCTCGCGGCCACGGAACCGACGCAATTCGTATTAGAAAATGAAAAAGAAATTAAAGAGATAGTTCGAAAGGTGGTAGGCGCGGGTGAGAATTGAACTCGCGATCTCCTGTTTACAAGAGAGGCGCGGTAACCATTGAGTCACGCGGCCACGGAACCGATGCAATTCTTATAAGAATATGACAAAGAAATAAAAGAGATAGTTCGAAAGGTGGTAGGCCACGGCGAGAATCGAACTCGCGATCTCCTGTTTATAAGAGAGGCGCTTTAACCACTAAGCCACGCGGCCACGGAACCGACGCAATTCTTATTAGAAAATGAAAAAGAAATTAAAGAGATAGATAGAAAGCTGGTAGGCCACGGCTTGAATCTAACTCGCGATTTCCTATTTACAAGAAAGGCGCTTTAACCACTAAGTCACGCGGCCACGGAACCTAGGCAATTCTTCTTAGAATATGAAAAAGAAATTAAAGAGATATTTCGAAAGGTGGTAGGCCACGGCGAGAATCGAACTCGCGATCTCCTGTTTACAAGACAGGCGCTTTAACCACTAAGCCACGCGGCCACGGAACCGAAGCAATTCTTATTAGAAAATGAAAAATAAATTAAAGAGATAGTTCGAAAGGTGGTAGGCCACGGCGAGAATCGAACTCGCGATCTCCTGTTTACAAGACAGGCGCTTTAACCACTAAGCCACGCGGCCACGGAACCGACGCAATTCTTATTAGAAAATGAAAAAGAAATTAAAGAGATAGATAGAAACCTGGTAGGCCACGGCTTGAATCTAACTCGCGATTTCCTATTTACAAGAAAGGCGCTTTAACCACTAAGTCACGCGGCCACGGAACAGACGCAATTCGTATTAGAAAATGAAAAAGATATTAAAGAGATAGTTCGAAAGGTGGTAGGCGCGGGTGAGAATTGAACTCGCGATCTCCTGTTTACAAGAGAGGCGCTGTAACCACTAAGCCACGCGGCCACGTAAGCGCCGCAATTCTTATTAGAATATGAAAAAGAAATTAAAGAGATAGTTCGAAAGGTGGTAGGCGCGGGTGAGAATTGAACTCGCGATCTCCTGTTTACAAGAGAGGCGCTGTAACCACTAAGTCACGCGGCCACGGAACCGACGCAATTCTTATAAGAATATGACAAAGAAATAAAAGAGATAGTTCGAAAGGTGGTAGGCCACGTTGATAATCGAACTCGCGATCTCCTGTTTACAAGACAGGCGCTTTAACCACTAAGCCATGCGGCCACGGAACCGAAGCAATTCTTATTAGAAAACGAAAAAGAAATTAAAGAGATAGTTCGGAAGGTGGTAGGCCACGGCGAGAGTCGAACTCGCGATCTCCTGTTTACAAGACAGGCGCTTTAACCACTAAGCCACGCGGCCACGTAAGCGCCGCAATTCTTATTAGAATATGAAAAAGAAATTAAAGAGATAGTTCGAAAGGTGATAGGCGTCGGTGAGAATCGAACTCGCGATCTCATGTTTACAAGACAGGCGCTTTAACCACTAAGCCACGCGGCCACGTAAGCGCCGCAATTCTTATTAGAATATGAAAAAGAAATTAAAGAGATAGTTCGAAAGGTGATAGGCGTCGGTGAGAATCGAACTCGCGATTTCCTGTTTACAAGACAGGCGCTTTAACCACTAAGCCTCGCGGCCACGGAACCGACGCAATTCGAATTAGAAAATGAAAATTAATTAAATAGATAGTTCGAAATGTGGTAGGCGCGGGTGAGAATCGAACTCGCGTTCTCATGTTTACAAGACAGGCGCTTTAACCACTAAGCCACCCGGCCACGGGACCGAAGCAATTCTTATTAGAAAATGAAAAAGAAATTAAAGAGATAGTTCGAAAGGTGGTAGGCCACGGCGAGAATCGAACTCGCGACCTCCTGTTTACAAGACAGGCGCTTTAACCACTAAGCCACGCGGCCACGGAACCGATGCAATTCTTATAATAAATTGAAAAAAAATTAAAGAGATAGTTCGAAAGGTGGTAGGCCACGGCGAGAATGGAACTCGCGATCTCCTGTTTACAAGACAGGCGCTTTAACCACTAAGCCTCGCGGCCACGGAACCGACGCAATTCGTATTAGGAAATGAAAAATAAATTAAAGAGATAGTTCGAAATGTGGTAGGCGCGGGTGAGAATTGAACTCGCGATATCCTGTTTACAAGAGAGGCGCTGTAACCACTAAGTCACGCGGCCACGGAACCGACGCAATTCTTATAAGAATATGACAAAGAAATAAAAGAGATATTTCGAAAGGTGGTAGGCCACGGCGAGAATCGAACTCGCGATCTCCTGTTTACAAGACAGGCGCTAAAACCACTAAGCCACGCGGCCACGGAACCTAGGCAATTCTTCTTAGAATATGAAAAAGAAATTAAAGAGATATTTCGAAAGGTGGTAGGCCACGGCGAGAATCGAACTCGCGATCTCCTGTTTATAAGACAGGCGCTTTAACCACTAAGCCACGCGGCCACGGAACCGAAGCAATTCTTATTAGAAAATGAAAAATAAATTAAAGAGATAGTTCGAAAGGTGGTAGGCCACGGCGAGAATCGAACTCGCGATCTCCTGTTTACAAGACAGGCGCTTTAACCACTAAGCCACGCGGCCACGGAACCGACGTAATTCTTATTAGAAAATGAAAAAGAAATTAAAGAGATAGATAGAAACCTGGTAGGCCACGGCTTGAATCTAACTCGCGATTTCCTATTTACAAGAAAGGCGCTTTAACCACTAAGTCACGCGGCCACGGAACCGATGCAATTCTTATAATAAATTGAAAAAAAATTAAAGAGATAGTTCGAAAGGTGGTATGCCACGGAGAGAATCGAACTCGGGATCTCCTGTTTACAAGACAGGCGCTTTAACCACTAAGCCTCGCGGCCACGGAACCGACGCAATTCGTATTAGAAAATGAAAAAGAAATTAAAGAGATAGTTCGAAAGGTGGTAGGCGCGGGTGAGAATTGAACTCGCGATCTCCTGTTTACAAGAGAGGCGCGGTAACCATTGAGTCACGCGGCCACGGAACCGATGCAATTCTTATAAGAATATGACAAAGAAATAAAAGAGATAGTTCGAAAGGTGGTAGGCCACGGCGAGAATCGAACTCGCGATCTCCTGTTTATAAGAGAGGCGCTTTAACCACTAAGCCACGCGGCCACGGTACCGACGCAATTCTTATTAGAAAATGAAAAAGAAATTAAAGAGATAGATAGAAAGCTGGTAGGCCACGGCTTGAATCTAACTCGCGATTTCCTATTTACAAGAAAGGCGCTTTAACCACTAAGTCACGCGGCCACGGAACCTAGGCAATTCTTCTTAGAATATGAAAAAGAAATTAAAGAGATATTTCGAAAGGTGGTAGGCCACGGCGAGAATCGAACTCGCGATCTCCTGTTTACAAGACAGGCGCTTTAACCACTAAGCCACGCGGCCACGGAACCGAAGCAATTCTTATTAGAAAATGAAAAATAAATTAAAGAGATAGTTCGAAAGGTGGTAGGCCACGGCGAGAATCGAACTCGCGATCTCCTGTTTACAAGACAGGCGCTTTAACCACTAAGCCACGCGGCCACGGAACCGACGCAATTCTTATTAGAAAATGAAAAAGAAATTAAAGAGATAGATAGAAACCTGGTAGGCCACGGCTTGAATCTAACTCGCGATTTCCTATTTACAAGAAAGGCGCTTTAACCACTAAGTCACGCGGCCACGGAACAGACGCAATTCGTATTAGAAAATGAAAAAGATATTAAAGAGATAGTTCGAAAGGTGGTAGGCGCGGGTGAGAATTGAACTCGCGATCTCCTGTTTACAAGAGAGGCGCTGTAACCACTAAGCCACGCGGCCACGTAAGCGCCGCAATTCTTATTAGAATATGAAAAAGAAATTAAAGAGATAGTTCGAAAGGTGGTAGGCCACGGTGAGAATCGAACTCGCGATCTCCTGTTTACAAGAGAGGCGCTGTAACCACTAAGCCACGCGGCCACGGAACAGACGCAATTCGTATTAGAAAATGAAAAAGATATTAAAGAGATAGTTCGAAAGGTGGTAGGCGCGGGTGAGAATTGAACTCGCGATCTCCTGTTTACAAGAGAGGCGCTGTAACCACTAAGTCACGCGGCCACGGAACCGACGCAATTCTTATAAGAATATGACAAAGAAATAAAAGAGATAGTTCGAAAGGTGGTAGGCCACGTTGAGAATCGAACTCGCGATCTCCTGTTTACAAGACAGGCGCTTTAACCACTAAGCCACGCGGCCACGGAACCGATGCAATTATTATTAGAAAACGAAAAAGAAAATAAAAGATATTTCAAAGGTGGTAGGCCACGGCGAGAGTCGAACTCGCGATCTCTTGTTTACAAGACAGGCGCTTTAACCACTAAGCCACGCGGCCACGTAAACGCCGCAATTCTTATTAGAATATGAAAAAGAAATTGAAGAGATAGTTCGAAAGGTGGTAGGCCACGGTGAGAATCGAACTCGCGATCTCCTGTTTCTAAGACAGGCGCATTAACCACTAAGCCACGCGGCCACAGAACCGAATCAATTCTTATTAGAATATGAAAAATAAATTAAAGAGATAGATAGAAAGCTGGTAGGCCACGGCTTGAATCTAACTCGCGATCTCCTATTTACAAGACAGGCGCTTTAACCACTAAGTCACGCGGCCACGGAACCGCAGCAATTCTTATTAGAATATGAAAAAGAAATTAAAGAGCTAGTTCGAAAGGTGGTAGGCCACGGCGAGAATCGAACTCGCGATCTCCTGTTTACAAGACAGGCGCATTAACCACTAAGCCACGCGGCCACAGAACCGAATCAATTCTTATTAGAATATGAAAAATAAATTAAAGAGATAGATAGAAAGCTGGTAGGCCACGGCTTGAATCTAACTCGCGATCTCCTATTTACAAGACAGGCGCTTTAACCACTAAGTCACGCGGCCACGGAACCGCAGCAATTCTTATTAGAATATGAAAAAGAAATTAAAGAGCTAGTTCGAAAGGTGGTAGGCCACGGCTTGAATCTAACTCGCGATCTCCTATTTACAAGACAGGCGCTTTAACCACTAAGTCACGCGGCCACGGAACCGAAGCAATTCTTATTAGAATATGAAAAAGAAATTAAAGAGATATTTCGAAAGGTGGTAGGTCACGGCGAGAATCGAACTCGCGATCTCCGGCTTACAAGACAGGCGCTTTAGCCACTAAGCCACGCGGCCACGGAACAGACGCAATTCGTATTAGAAAATGAAAAAGAAATTAAAGAGATAGTTCGAAAGGTGGTAGGCGCAGGAGAGAATTGAACTCGCGATCTCCTGTTTACAAAAGAGGCGCTGTAACCACTAAGTCACGCGGCCACGGAACCGATGCAATTCTTATTAGAAAATGAAAAAGAAATCAAAGAGATAGTTCGAAAGGTGGTAGGCGCGGGTGAGAATTGAACTCGCGATCTCCTGTTTACAAGAGAGGCGCTTTAACCACTAAGTCACGCGGCCACGGAACCGATGCAATTCTTATTAGAATATGACAAAGAAATAAATGAGATAGTTCGAAAGGTGGTAGGCCACGTTGAGATCGAACTCGCGATCTCCTGTTTACAAGACTGGCGCTTTAACCACTAAGCCTCGCGGCCACGGAACTGACGCAATTCTTATTAGAAAATGAAAAAGAAATTAAAGAGATAGTTCGAAAGGTGGTAGGCGCGGGTGAGAATTGAACTCGCGATCTCCTGTTTACAAGAGAGGCGCTGTAACCACTAAGTCACGCGGCCACGTAAGCGCCGCAATTCTTATTAGAATATGAAAAAGAAATTGAAGAGATAGTTCGAAAGGTGGTAGGCCACGGTGAGAATCGAACTCGCGATCTCCTGTTTACAAGACAGGCTTTTTTTTTTTTTTTAATTATATCATTAAAAAATACAATTTTAGTGTATATTACAAAAGTTGCGAGACCAATATTAACAAAAGAATAACAACAGTCATAAAAATACAGGAATTCTAACCCCAAAACAACTCTTGGAATGCTATATATATATATATATATATATATATATGAACGCAATTAAAGAACAATAGTTAACCCCTTAAAACAGACTGGAGTGCTTTTTAAAGACTATTGACATTGTTAAATTAGATTTCTTAAAATATTTTTGACAACATGTTAGTAAATTCTTTATCTTTATCTTTAAAAATTTTAATGGTTTTACGTATTTCGCATTGAATTTTTGCATAAAATCTATGTTGAACTACTACGAGAGGTATGTTTTGATTGACATTAGAAAAGGAACGGCAGTCCAGAATAAGATACTTTAAAAGAGATACCATGAAATGTATTATTTTTAACTCGTGACAATTTAAAGATATCGGGCATTTACCTTGAAAAACAATAAAACAATTTCGAACAAAGCCGGGATTGGTAAAATAATCGACTTTTAAACCAAGTTTATCATTAAATAGCCATGACCACCAGGCCTCAACAATGCTACACCCAAATAATATATGTGATAATGTTTCTTCTGCGTTTTTACAAAAAGTACACATGGGAGAGATCTGCGGATCGAACAAATGAATACGTTTGTTAAGAAATAGCGCGTGATGAACAATTCTTAAATTATTATCGCGTTGTTCGGGACTTAAAACTCGTCCTTTTAACCAACTCCATCCTGGTTTCGGTAAGGGACCTCCTAAATATTCCCGCCACTGAAGCTCACCGGATGACTCGTAATTTTGAACCGAAAGGTAGCGCTGATATAGTTCTTTAGCCGAGGCCGCCAAATAATCGAATTCGGTGTTGTCTTTGGAAAAAACACGTATTGCGTTCTCGACTGGAACCCGCGACGAAGAAGCGTACACGCGGTCGAAAAAAACTTTCGGCAAAGATTCTTTAATAACGGAATAAACGCGTTTGACATCCAGAGCCCGCTGCATCGAGGCATCAATATCGCATAGTTCCAATACACTGTCCTCTGGAAGAAAACCAGGTATGACTTCGTAACAAAAATCGCGGAGACATAGTAGGCCATGCGAAAGAAACGGAAGCCGTGACCGCGAAGTCAGAGTAGATAGATCAACACGCTGACTATAAAACACCGGCTCGTGGAACGGATCGGCCGCCATCTGTAGACGTAAATTCTGCGAAGTGAGAAATGTCTGCCAGGCAATCCACATTTCGCGATAACGCGGAGAAAGACGACTTAATAACGGCTGAGTTAACTGGCACCGTAAAACATTAATTCCGGGGCTGGAAGTACCGTCAAAAGGATTCAAGAGTGCCACGGCAAGATCTCTCTGCCAAGAAGGACAATCCGCGCGCAGAATCGCCTGCAACTCCTTCAAACGGAACGCGCACGTTTTCCATTTCAAATCAATCAGTCCATAGCCACCCAAACGCTTAAGGCGAGTAAGAGTATCGTACGAAACCTTATGGGCCTTAGAACCCCAGATGAACGCCAACGCCACTTTGCGGAACTCCGCCGCGTAACGGTCAGGAAACGGAGTCGATCGAAGAGTATGCCACAAAATGGACATAGCCAAAGTGTTAACTAAAATAACTTGGCCGGTAACCGTTAAATGCCGCGCTTGCCAAGTTCGTAAAACTTTTTTAAATTTTTCTAAACGCGAAGACCAATTAAGTTCCAGAGTATCATTGTGAGACGAACCAACATAAACGCCAAGAACCTCTAGCGGATCCGAAGAAATAGTTATCCCAGATATTACTTCAGGGACATTGGAACGATCTGAGCCAAGCCATAAACCGCGACACTTGGCCAAATTTAAAACTGCGCCCGAACCTTCCGAAAAGCGGTTATATTCAGCAACAACCTCCTCCACCGACTGCCGGTCGCGAACGACTACCGTATTGTCGTCAACGTGAATGCGCAAAAGAGGAGCCGAATGGATGCCCGGCCACGAAACTCGGACAATAGACCGTCGACGCTCCAACGCGAAAACTAAGGCTTCGGATGTTAGAACGTAAAGAAGGGGGCTAAGCGGACAACCCTGACGAACCGAGCGTCCGAGTTGGAAAAAATCGGTTAGATAGCCATTAATCTTCAAACATGACCTGCTACCGATGAGAAACGTTTGAATCCACCCACAAAAAGTTGGCCCGAATCCAAAAGTCCGCAAGACAGCAAAGAGATACGGCCAAGACACGCAATCGAACGCTTTGGACAAGTCCAACTTCAACAGGATGCCACCAGAGTCTACACCTTGAAGGTAATCGATAGTGTCAAGTAAAAGTGAAGGGGTACTTAATGCTCCACGACCTTTAATCGCGCCGGTCTGACGATCCGAAATTATCGTCGGCAAAACCGCCGAAAGCCGCATCGCCTGGATCTTCGCGAGAATCTTATAATCAGCATTGAGGAGCGTGATGGGACGCCAGTTTGAAACGTAGCGTAAGTCGCCGCTCTTAGGCAGCAGCACGATTATACCTTCTTTCATACTTGGAGGCAAGCAACCCTCCGCCTGGCAAAAAGAGATCAGCGCCAGAAACTCAACCTTAATTTGCGGAAGAACGAATTTCCAAAATTCATTGGTAAGTCCATCCTTCCCTGGACTCTTACCACTGGGAAGCTGCCCCAGGTTTAACGTAACATCCGTCCAAGTCACCGGGTTATCACAGATAGCACTTGCGTCGTCCGATAACCGAGTTGGAAGATGCGCCGCGTATTCCTCCACCGAAAAGCGATTGACAGGTTGACTTCTGTACATATCGCTAAAATGCTCGAAAATTCTATGACGAACATCCGACGGATCTACTAGTAGAGTGCGCGACGCGGAATAGATATACCGTACATTTTTCTTACATTGGCGATACTTTTCTAAGCGTAAAAAATAGGCTGTCGGCTGTTCACCGTCCGTCCGCCACAATTGATTGGAACGGATCACGGCCCCCCGGAGGGAATTCCGATCAAAGAAATTAAGATCGTCGATCTTAGAAGTCAACTCCGACGCGTCAATGAGACCATTACGGAAATCAACATGAGCTTGGTCTACCGCTAACCGTAACGCAGTACGGCGCTCGCGACTACGCGTAGCTTGTAATTTTCCAAAAAACATAGCGTGATCACGCAACGAAGTCTTCAACCTCTCGTACCAGGCAATGACCGACGTGGAGAATTCCGGCCAAGTACGACTACGACGAATAATGCGACTCACAGCGTCACGATACGAATCCGATTCGAGAAAGCTTGCGTTGAAAGACCACGTACCAGGTCCTATGGCTATCCCGTCGAGATGAAAACGCAGTTCCACAAGTTTGTGATCCGATAGCGAACACGGCAGAATTTGACAAATCTGGACATTTTTACGTTCCGACTCAGGGACAAAAATATAATCGATACGCGATTGTACATACTTCCCGAAAACATAACCAGCCCATGACCAGTCAAACACGTGGGGATGCGTGACCCTCCAGACATCAACGAGATGGAGCGAGCTTATGAAGTGGAAGAGTTCTGTAGGGCGTAAACGAGATGCTGCCAGCGGAATAGGATAACGGTCCCGGGTGCGACTAACGACATCATTAAAATCTCCCACGACTACTGGACGCTGCAAACGAGAAACCTCATTTTCGGAGCCGCGCGTAAAAAGGAACCCGATCATTCGGGTCATTAGGTAAATACGCGTTAACAATATCTATCGACACATCATCGAAGTTAAGCGACACAATAACGAACCGTCCCTCATTACTGACGATCACGCGTGAAGCGATAGCAGACAAACCCGGCCGAACAAGCGTTGCCACGCCGCGAAATCCGGTCGTCGAATCATTGTCAAAAAATACTTGACCACGCCATAGAGACTTAAACCGATGCGCGTGCTCCGCTAACCAATGCGTCTCCTGAAGGCAAATAATGTCATACGGCTTACTAAGTTCCAAAAACTCTAAAATCTTCTGATCATCCCGCAGTCCGCGAATATTACAACTGGCCAAACGCATCATAGTGACTTAGGTCCCACCGCCATCCACTTTCTCCGTCGCCGCCAACTGATCCCCGTTCTCTGGCGCCTCCATCCGAAGCTTTTCCCACGAACCAAACCGCCTGATAGCGATAGCCTTCTCAAAAGTTTTATTGTCACGGAGCCTTTTAGAATGTGACGATCAACTAGTCGAGGCGGGCAAAGACAAATTACCAGTGGGGCGGACACCATCGTCACTACCAGTGGAAGTAGAAATCGGTCTCTTAGCCGCGCTTAACGATAAAATTGAGGAGGGTCCTTTATCAGCCATTTCATCAGGAGTACCTGCATCCCCGTCGGGTGGAAGGTGAGGATTAACCGCTTCCCCCTGATCCATCGGCAAGTCATGAACAACAGCGTGGTCTACTTTTTCGTTGACTTGTGCAGGCCGGCCTTGGGCGCCCTTCTCCCATTCCGGACATTGACGAAAATTGGGGCATTGGCGATATAAATGAGACGTGGAAAAACATTTGTTACAGACCTTGGCCTGACGGTCGTGGCGGAGACGGTAATTAGTTTCAAGACCCAAGACATCAAGAATACGAATAGTATAAGGCAAACTTGACACACCTTCCGGTAATGACACTTTTAGCGACCTTTGACCGTAATATTTTACAAATTCCCGCGCCCACATCACGTCAGACTTCACCTCGCATTTCATGCTGACAAACTTATCTTTCACCGCTTCATCAGTGACAAATTCCGGTAGACCAGATAACGTCATCAAAACTCCATGTTCAACGCAAGTATCCGCATCTTCCAATGTAATAAATGTGACGAAAAAGCCACCCAAAGTAGCGACCACTGACGAATAGGAATCCAAACCAAAATGCTCTTTCAAATCATCTTCTACCAAATTAACGGCCGTCGCTTCAGAAGCGACGAAAACCGTACGTCGTAAAACTTCCATAATTAAAATTAGTTAAAGGGGTTACAGACCCTGCAATGCAGGGTCAAAGATTAAAATTAATAAATAACTCAATAAACTGGGATTATAGAAAAGCAAATATATTTAAAATAAACACTAAGCCTAGGCTTAAACGCCAAAAGAGACTAGAAAAACGGAGCGGAAAAATCGGCAACCGCACTCTAGAAAAGCTCAAGCGAGACCTCAGAATCAGTGTTGGGCACCGCTCATCTCATTGTGAGCGGATTTGTTATTATGAGCGAAAATGAACGGTAAAATATCTTTTTAAAAGAGCGCAAAACAAAAATATGAAAAATATATTAAAAAACAAGTAAGAAAGGTAGTAGGCCAAGACGAGAATCGAACCCGCGATCTCCTGTTTACAAGACAGGCGCCTTAACCACTAGCCACGCGGCCTCGGGACCGATGTAATTCTTGTTATAATATGAAAAATATATTAAAAAGCCAGTAATAAAGTTGGTATTGCCTGAAGGACTATCGTCGTTGCCATACTGTATTCGTTTCCCTGATTTTACGGGCAGGGAAGTCTTTTAACAAGTCCGTCATTCATCCCAGAATAAAATTTGCAATAGATGTCTGTCTACCGACCACCTGTAAAAAAACTGTTCGTTCTTTCTACGCAACCGATGCAAAGAACAGGGCCATACTGCTCGTCATTGTCCCATTTTGAAATTTCCATTCACCCGAATGCAAATATTGACAATGTTGATAGGAATGAAGTCGTTCATGATAAAGAGGTCGAAATACCTCTTAAGTCAACAGAGGTCGCTCCTGATTCCATTCGGTTTTAGAATTTTGGCGCTAAAGATGTTTATTCTATGGAGACTGACGAGGCAACTAATTTATCAAAGATTGTTAAGGGCGCCCCTAAGCGGCACTGGCTGAATTCTACTGGTAATGAAGACGAGCGGCGCTAGGAGAATCAGACTGAATATGTTTCCAGCACGCTACTTCCGAGTCTTGTAGAAGTTGCGCGTTGAAAGACCGAGTGCCGGGCCCTAATTTTAATCCCTCTAAATCAAGACGCAACTCAACCGCATCGTGGTCCGAGAAAGGGCAATAAATAATTTGGCTCATAGAAATGTTCTGCCTATCGGCGCCGCTTACAAAATTGTAGTCTATGCGAGAGAGGGTATGCCTACCGAAAACATAACCCGCTCAAGACTGACGAAAAATCTAAGCGTGCTTCATTCTCTACGTATCAACCGCGACATCTAAATAGCGATCAGCGTCAAACGAAAGTGACCTCTATCTAGGGCTATTGAAATAGGAATACGGTCAAAAGAACTATCAGCAACATCATTAAAGTCCCTTAGAATAGCTGGCCTTAAAAGCCCCTGGCAATCTTGCTATAAAATATGATAAGGCTGGGCGAATAGCATTGTTAGCCTATCGAGACGAATATCGAATACCCAATAAATTTCTAATCGAATACCCAATAAATTTCTAATCGAATACCCAATAAATTTCTAATTGAATGCCGAGACGAATAGTAGTTTTTGAACCAAATACCAAATAGTTAGGCTTAATACAAATATTATCTTATCGAATATTCGTCGAATAATAGGCCCGTATATTCGTCGAATGCTATACCGAATATTCGTGGAGTACTATGCCAAATATTCGTCAAATAATAGACCTGAATATTCGTCGAATAATATGCCGAATATTGACCCAAATATTTGTCGAATAACAGATCTAATTGAAGAAATTGTTTTGCGGGGTTTGCCGAATTCTAACTTTAAATTGATTTTAATTTCTTCTGAAACTGGGTGGTTCTTTTTTGAGGAGAGCGTTTTAACACCGGGTATATCGGACTGAAACAATATACTCGGTTTGTCGCGAAAAAAAACTACACATTAAGTTCTGACGAACCAAAAATTATTTATTTAAAAACAGTAATTTTAAACATTTGTCCTTTCGGGACCGGCTATTTCCTGCTTTGGCAGGAGACCCTTTTAGTTAGGGCTTGGAGTAGAATTTTCCGTTCAACTAACTTGACCACTCCTTGGCCGAGGTATTTATACGGGGTTCAAACGTATTGTTCGGCCTCAGTGACGTAGGCTCCACAGGGGCCAGCAATGAAGCGAGGATTCCTTCGTCCTCCGCGGGTTTTTTCGGCTCGGACGAAATATCTCTGCCAAGGAGTGCTCTTACAATGGAAAGTTTCCGTTCGTTATTTTACAGTTTTTGAAATTTTACAACAAAATATTATTTACACATCATACAACATACACTTTTATACTAAATTAATTATACAATTTTATTCATTTCTTTAACAATCTTTAATACACTAAAGACTAACACTAAATAAACTAACTTAAAAGTAACCAATTAAAGTAGCACGTTATTATTTTTCTACACTCCCCCTAGGTGATACTTATGATATCACCTAAGGTTCATGACGTGCTACTTTTCACTTATTTCCAAATTACAAAGGTGTTGAATTGCTCGTTTAATTACACTACCATTGGTAGTTTTTACAAAGCAAGATCTGATTTTCTTATCGTTTCCACGTTCGTTTGATAATTCGACAATTACACCAAGCTTCCACATATGACGTGGTAACTTATCTTCCACGATTAGGACTACGTCCCCGATTGCAAATTCGCCTTTGTAATTTGTTTTCTGAGAGTGATGGGCAGACCGTAGTTCCATTAGGTACTCGTGTCGCCATCGCACCCACAATTTTTGAATTAAATTTTCTCGATATTGATTTCTTTTAATCAATTCTACTCTCGACGAAGGTATTTTCACACGTCTGAATGTTAGAGGGGGTAGAGAAGTGACTCTACGACCAAGCAGGAATTCAGAGGGGGTCAAAGGTGTGGGCTCATTTTGATTATTATACGTGTACGTAATAGGCCTGGAATTAATTATACCTTCAGTTTCTAACAATAAAGTTTCTAGCTCGGTATATGACAGGGAGGCGTGGCCGAGCGTCTTTCTTAAAGAGGTTTTTGTGGACCTGACGAGGCGCTCCCACCAGCCCCCATACCAAGCTGCGCGTTCTACTATAAATTTCCATTGAATGCCCCTAATTCCAAAAAATTCTCTGAACGACTCTGCCTTAACGTTCTGCCAAATATTTTTAAGATCGGTATTTGCCTTTTTGAAAGTTTTGGCATTATCAGTATAAATTACGGTGGGGACCCCTCTCCTCGCGATTATTCGCCTGAAAGCCATCAGAAATTCATCGGTACTTAAAGTTGGCACCAACTCCAAATGAATCGCGCGGGTCACGGCGCAAGTGGCGAGACAAATATAGGCCTTTTTAATTTTATTTTGATTCTTCACAAACAACGGGCCGGCAAAATCGATACCTATAATTGAAAATGGTGGGCATTCATCTATCCTATCTTTAGGTAGTGCGGCGGTGGGCGCATCGCCGGGTTGCACTCGAAGTTTTTTACAAAGGGAGCAATCTTTTACTACCGCTCTCGCTATCTGCCTGGCGCTAGGAACCCAATACCTTTCTCTAAGTTGGATAATGGTATCGTTAATTCCACCATGATAAACTTGGGAGTGACTTCGTACAATTAACATTTTAGCGAGTCTCTGATTTTTAGCTAAGATAATGGGATGTTTTTCCGCGTAAGAAAGGGAAGATTCCTCAAGACGTCCTCCTACACATATTAAGCCTGACTCGTTCAAGACTGGCCTAAGGGGGGCAATTTTTGATCCAGATTCTACGGCTTTCCCCCTTTTAAGGCATTCCAATTCTAATTCAAAATCTTCCGATTGCGCGGATTTTACCCATAAGTTTTCTGCGATTTCCATCTCTTCCGCGGTAATGGGACCCAATGTTTTTTCTAGGCCTTTGGTTCTGGTAAATTTGGCGAAGCGATTTACATACGCGGTTACGCGAAGGGCAGTGTTAACGTGGTAATATCTGTTTAAGTCTATTACGTTTTTGACCCCTAAACTTTCCTTAGTGGCCACGGCTACAGTTAGCTTGCGCCTTTCTTCGGCGACCGACTGTAGGTCTACTTTTTGGGGCTCTATGTTTGGCCAGGTGTTTTTAGGACCGCTAAGAAACGAGGGGCCCTCCCACCAGGTTCTATTGTTCGCTAAATTTTCCGCCTTAATACCTCTACTAGGTATATCCGCGGGGTTAAGTATACCTGGGCAATGATGCCAGTGTCTTTTGTTGGTTAGTTTTTGTATTTCGGAAACGCGATTACTAACAAAGGGTTTCCAGTTTTTCGTGTTATCTCTAACCCAAGCTAAAGCGACGGTTGAATCCGTCCAAAAATAAATGTCGGATAGGTTTTCTTGGAAAATCCCCCGAACGTAGTTGGTTAATCTGGCGCCTAGTAAACAAGCCATTAGTTCTAACCTAGGTAGCGACAACTCGTCTTTTGACAATTTTATCGGGGTTATTCGAGTTTTCGCGGTTATTAGGGACACGCCTACTTCATTCGAATTAGTGATGTACCTGATATAAATGACTGCGGCATAGGCCTTTTTACTAGCATCTACAAAACAATGCAGCTCGTGACTGGTTATTTCCGCGTTGGTATCGCGAAAGTAGTGCCTATTGATTTTAATGTTATGCAATAGTGGCAATTCTTGGGCCCAATTTTCAAAGGATTGGCTTATTTCTACGGGCAGCTGGTCATCCCAATCTTTATTGCATTCCCATAACTGCTGAAAGAGCATTTTGGCTCGAATAGTGAAGGGTGATAACAGACCGATTGGGTCGAAGATTTGGGAGATGAAACTAAGGAGATGTCTTTTCGTTAATTTTAGATTTTTACGAATTTCGATTAAATCGCGCATATCAAATGAAAAGATATCATCTAGGGGGTCCCATTTTAGACCTAAGATTTTAGTATCTTCGGAAATTTTAGCTTGTTCAAATAGTTCCTCCCCCTTGTCATCCAACTGATTTTTCCAGAGCTCCCTTAATTCCTTCGAATTCGTTCCCCATTTCCGGAACCTCATACCCGCTCCCTTGATAAGTTTCGCGGCGCCTATAGAAGTTGCTAGGGCCAATGGGACATTTTTCTCTCCCCCCGTCAGATCATCTACGTATAGGTCATTGTTTAACGTTTCTTTAACCCTTTCATGGACATTTTCCGAATTTTGAATATGGTACTTGATTGCGCAAGCTAACAAAAAGGGACTAGGTTTGACCCCGAAGGGAACTCGCGCCATCCTAAGAGTTACAAATTCGTTGGTTTTGATTACCCCATTTTCCTCCCTCGCCCACAGAAATCTGACAGAGTCTTTATCGGGATCATCTAATCCTACTTGTAGAAAAGCAGCCTCAATATCGGCGACTATTGCAATTTTGTTTTTTCTAAATCTTATAAGTAGAAGTAGGATATCTGGGTTCAGATTGGGGCCAGGTGCTAAGCACGCGTTTAAGGAAGGTAAACCGTACCCGTGAGAGGACGCGTCGTACACTATTCTGAGTTTTGTTGTTTGAGATTTCGACCGGACTACCCCCTGGTGGGGCATATAATACGTCCCCGGAATTCTTTTTTCAATTTCATTATCTGGGACAATTTCCACGATTCCCTTTTCTAGCTGGTCATTGATAATACTTTTATATTCTGAATAGTATTTTGGGTCTTTTTGAAACCTTTTTTCTAAAGTTTGCCATCTTTTTAAAGCTTGACCGTAGTTATCTGATAGGGTCTCCTTACTAGTTTCCCAGGGGAATTTTACCACATACCTTTCCCCATTGTGATCTATAGGTTCGATCATTAGCGTTTTCTTTAATTTCCCTATTATCTATACCCAAACTTTCTAGGTCGAAAAATGACTTTAATGTTTCATTGACTCTTTTTTGACCGAGGGAAACTAACATGGTTGTTACTGGATTTTTATCGTTTCCATTTGATGGACTATATTTTTGCCCTTGAATGCACCAGCCGAGTACGGTTTCTGTGGCTACTAGAGAACGAGTGAATCGCTCGTTTTTCCCCGTGACTAACTCCCAATAATGATCGGATCCTATCAAAATATCTACTTCCGGATCTTTACAATTTGATCTCTTGGGATCGTCCGCTAATTGCAAATTTTGAGATTTCATAATTTTCTCTAAACCCTCGTCGTCAATTTTCGTAAAAGTGTAGCAAATAAAAGGAACGGCTAAAGCTACGATTTCAGCTTTACGCGCAGGGTTTTCCCTATTTTCTAAGGTCACCTTTACCAAGTTTAACGATCTTTTCCAGGGCGTCTTGCTACCAAAGGTATAAACTTCTTGGCCTTGAAGTTTTCCTACTATAGGTAGATTTAAATTTCTCGCTAATTCCTGTTTGATAAAGCTGGTTTGGCTTCCGCCATCGAAAAAGCATTGGGCTTCTTCTGACTTTCTGGGGTTTTTTGGATCTCTAACTACGGCTAGCGCTGTTTGCATTAGGACTTCTCTTTTGAGGTTTTTTACGGGCGCCGTTGCGGAAACTAGGGCCTCGAATTTTTTATGACTAGGGTTATTCTCGCACAACGCAAAATTGTGCCTCCTTTTGCAATTTCTGCAATTTCTAAATTTTGATCGACAGCTTCTCGCGTCGTGACCCAGGCGAAAACAATTAAAGCACCTAGAACTGTCTTTAACTATGGTTTGTTTTTGTTCTAAAGTATAATCAGTGCAATAACTGCTTTTGTGGCTATCGTTTTTACAAAATATACAATAAATGTTTTCTGAATTTGGCGTGGAAGTGGTGAGGGCGGAAGAGGATGATCTAAAATTTTGATTCCCGTTATTTCCAATTTTACCCTTAGATTTGTTTACTTCCCGGTCATTATTGCTAGTTTTAACGTGCTCGGCTTTTCCCGGTGCAGCGCTAAGTAATTTTGCCATTTCTCGACTTTCGATTTGTTGCCTAATGAACCTAATTAATTCGTCGGCGTCCCACTCTATATTGCTATCGGGCCGTCTTTGTATGCAAAAATCGGTTCTAATATCACTCGGCAGGCATCTAAGCAGAGCCGGACAGAGAAACGAGGCCTTTTCAGCCGTATTCACCCCTAACGCTTTCAAGCTTCTTAGACTTGTCTCGCAAATATCTAATAGATTTCTTAGGTCTCTCAAATTTTGAGAGCTAGCTACGGGCTGAATGTCTAAAAGTTTGTTTATATGGGAGTGGATTGCTAAATCTTGGCGGTCATACCGCTTTTTTAATAACGCGACTGCTTGATCGTATGAATCGTCTACTTCTTCAAACCCAACCAAAGCTTTAAGAGCTTCCCCCTCTAAATATGACGTGAGATAAATAAACTTTTCTACCTTCTCGAGCTTCGTGTTTCGATCAATGGTGGCTTTAAACCTCCCCCAAAAGTTGTTCCATTTAGAGTAGTCTCCACTGAATTTGACGATGGTCAGCTGCGGTAGGCGAACTTCGTGACTGGAACTGGCGGCTTGATACGGAGCGGTAGGTGGCTGTAGATAGATCGGACCGGGCGGCGGCTGGACGTTGGTCGTACCGGGCGGCGGCTGGTGGTTTACCGGACCTACCGTCGGCTGCGCGGCAACTCCCGAAGAAGAAGGCGTCGTCTGATTTGGGGGCGTCTGGTTGCCCGGAGCTGCTCCTGTAGAAACTGCGTGGCCTGGCGGGGTCTGGTTAAAAACCTGACCGACGGGTGTAACGTTACCAGTGGAGACGTTGGAGATCGTTGATCCTGAATAACTGGCTATATTTGACGTTGACTGACCGTAGGCTCTCTGAATGATTCTTTTTACGGCGGATTTGACCTCTGAAACCTCCTCTCGACATTGAAGAGCGCCGTCCGTTTCTAGTTCAATTTCAATTTCGTCCTCGATGAGGGCTTCCACTCGGGCGTCGATTTTGATGAGGTCGTCTTCCTTTTCGAGCAGGATGGCGAGGGCATCTTCGTAGCTCTCCAGCGTAACTGTTGGGTCTTGCATCATCTTTTTGATCTGATTGATCTTTCTCGTAGCGGCTTTTCTGGCGCTGGTTCTGATACCTTTGGCGAGCTTCAATTCCCTCGAGTCGGTTGGTTTGCTGGTTACGTCGGTGGCGGCGGCGTTGTCGACTCCAGCTGGATCGCTGGATTTCCCGCCTCCAGTGTTCTTCGGATCGGTAGGCATTCTGGAGAGTTTTTCGCGACTGGACGATAGCTATTTTTATCCCGGGTGCTTCGGCACCATGAAGAAATTGTTTTGCGGGGTTTGCCGAATTCTAACTTTAAATTGATTTTAATTTCTTCTGAAACTGGGTGGTTCTTTTTTGAGGAGAGCGTTTTAACACCGGGTATATCGGACTGAAACAATATACTCGGTTTGTCGCGAAAAAAAACTACACGTTAAGTTCTGACGAACCAAAAATTATTTATTTAAAAACAGTAATTTTAAACATTTGTCCTTTCGGGACCGGCTATTTCCTGCTTTGGCAGGAGACCCTTTTAGTTAGGGCTTGGAGTAGAATTTTCCGTTCAACTAACTTGACCACTCCTTGGCCGAGGTATTTATACGGGGTTCAAACGTATTGTTCGGCCTCAGTGACGTAGGCTCCACAGGGGCCAGCAATGAAGCGAGGATTCCTTCGTCCTCCGCGGGTTTTTTCGGCTCGGACGAAATATCTCTGCCAAGGAGTGCTCTTACAATGGAAAGTTTCCGTTCGTTATTTTACAGTTTTTGAAATTTTACAACAAAATATTATTTACACATCATACAACATACACTTTTATACTAAATTAATTATACAATTTTATTCATTTCTTTAACAATTTTTAATACACTAAAGACTAACACTAAATAAACTAACTTAAAAGTAACCAATTAAAGTAGCACGTTATTATTTTTCTACACTAATAGTGACAATGGTCTAAATATTTAAAAATAATAATATCTAAATGGTAATTTAGCTAATTAAAATAAGTTTAATTAACTTATGACAATAATTTTACTTTATTAAAAATATGGGGATCCATACCTCAAGAACAACAAGTAGCCTAAGGTTTAACCAAAATTAAAAGACTGCAAAACAAAACTAAAACTATTTTGAGTAGTCTCGCTTTACTTTAAAAAAAAACTGAAGGGAGAATAGTTTTAGTTTTAGTTTTGTTTTTTACATTTGCGTTTTTTATACTAGGCTATTTGTTGTTTCTGAGTCATGATCTCTATTTTTTTAATAAAATCAAAATTTGTCCTAAGTTAATACACTCGAGTTAATAGAACTTATTTTCATACCCAAATTCGGCGGAGAGCCAACTGACCAATAACAACGATCTTTAATATAAAATTGCCGTTTCAATTTTCAATTTTCTGAGCTCCGCCGTCGTATCCGTCGACCGCCAATTTCTGAGAGCTCTACCGTAGTAATCCCCCCCCCCAAATAGGTTTGGCCTTCACCGTCTCCCCATAGCTTTCTATGGGATGGTAAAGGCGAGAGGCGGAAATAAGATACTATATTTTCCGAATATTCGCCGAATATCTTCCGAATATTCGCCTAATATGTAACGAATAATAAGGACCGAATAATACAAATGCTATTCGATATTCGATCAAATACCAAAAAAGGCGTGAAGCGAATATCGAGACGGTTATTCGTCTCGATATACGACCGAATTATTCGGTTAATCCGGTTATTCGCCCAGCCTTAATATATGAAAACGAGCCTTCCTTCCGCATTCCTCATTCCGCTTGTAAACATAGACTAATTCCCCGTGCTCGTCATCCAAGTCACAGGAGACGATCAGGAAACGCCCAAATTGGCTTCTAGTTACGCTGTTTATTCGTGAGCTCCGTTGACAGAATTATATATCGAAGTCGCTCTTCGTCCGAATGGCAAGAAGATATTTTTACTTGGTATGAAAATTTGAAACGTCACCTCAGAGACCATGCCATGTTTTTTAGTAAGGTTCGAACTCGCAGGCAGCGTGAATGACGCGCGGCACTGCGAGTCGCTTTGGATGAAGCTCGGGATCAATTTTCTCGTGGCCTGACAGACCGTACGGAAGTTGCGAGATTAGGTGATTCCCCCAAAGACTTCAACCAAGAGAACTTGCGTGTGTCAGTTGTCCGGACCAATCAAGAGTGGCGCGTATTTGGAGAGCGTCCATCGCGCTATTTCTTGCGCCTTAAAAATATAGGCAAAATCCCCCGAGGAGTCCGGGAACGAATTTTTAATCATTATTCGTAAATGAGGTAACGTGAAGCTGTCGATCCCCATCTTCGCGATTATTTTCTTCAGCACATTCGTAATCGTTTCCTGATAATTTGAGTGTCACGTGTGATGCGGAGGTTTTGGCAATCGTGCAGAAGCTTCCCAGTGGTAAAAGTTCGGGAACTGATGGTTTCACTAATGAATTTGGAAGGTTATTTTGGAAAAAAATAAAGATGAGTATCTCCGTTTCATTGCTACGTGAGTCGTTATTCAAAGAGCCCAAATTTTGGAAAAAATTAAAAAAATTGGCTGTTACAAATAATATGTACATTTTTATAATAAGTAAATAATGGAGAGTGATGCAGCAACAATAGGTTATAGCTGCGACCCCTAGCGGCGAAGTTACTTTCCCTGAAGAAGCACAGAGTTTTCGTTGGTGTCATTCCATAGATCTTAGCGAATTTAGGATTCGAAAAATCAATAGTTACAACTAGTTAAAGGGTTGGAAAAAGCCATTTTGTAGCATGTTAACACGCGATTTATTCCGAGAGACGCATGTAGATAACTATAGGTTTTTCAACGTTTATTAGTAAACGTTACAATAGTTCTTTTTATAAAATAACCTTCGCTATGTTGTTGAAATGTTGCCTCCCGGCTTCAGCTGTGTATCCGTTTTCTCTCCCACTAAAGAGCTTATGAACTCATTCTTAGGCATTGGCTGAACTATTCCAGGGCAACATTTCAACAAGTTGGCAAGCGTAAAGACATTTTATAAAATCAAATATTAGTTCATTTAATAAATTTTTTAAGTTTCCCTTTGCAACCTTTGGAGAAAATTCGGTTTTAAAATTTAACAAGTCGATCAAGCCCGTAATATTACCTCTCCTCGGAGGATATATCCCGGTGTCGTCACACACCACTGTAACTGTATTTATTAACTATTATGCTTACGATGAGTGTCTTATTTGCAGTGTAGCTAAGGAGTTATCGTTGGTTCTGTGGTAGAGCGCTCAACTGCCTAAAACCTGGGTGGCGCATTTGTTTTTAAACAATAGAAGAATATAATTTCTTTGATGCAATAATTTAAATCTTACACGAAATCTGGTTCTATATCAATTAAACCAAAATTTCATACTCTATTAAATACGCTTCTGATTAAGTTGAAGGTCTAATTTTCGATGAAGCGTTATGAGTGTCGGTGGTTCTGTGGTAGAAGGTTCGCCTGTCAATTAGGTGGTCTCGGGTTCGAAACCCGCCCGATGCGATCGCAAATTGATACTAAGACTAATACCGTGAACAATTGGTGGAAACCCTGCCATTGGACGTTGAGAGGTTGCCATAACACTCAGCACTCGGTCCGTCCGAAAAGTCAATAAGAAGGAGTTGGGAAAAACACACCCATGACAACCGGCGCGACGGTAGGCGTTAACGAAAAAAGAAACCAACCAATCAAACTCAACGCAATCGCAAATTTATCCGTTAACGCTTACCGTCACACTGTGGTTTTGCCAACCGGTGAAATGGTTATTCAGTGAGCCAAGAAACTGCGTACGCAGTGATTACCCTTTGCCCCGAAAATGCGAACGCGTTCGCAGACCTGACAGACAGACCCACATACAGACAGACAGACAGACAGACACGGTGGTTGTATAACCCCTCCTAGGGTACAAAGTCCCCTCGGAGAGGTAAAAATTAATAACTAAATTCCTAGCAAAAATTTGGCTAGAAATAATTGTAGCAGAATAGTCCTTTGCGCAAATTAGTGTTACCACTTGCTAAACAAATTTGCACACATAATTATATAAGAAACAATATTAACCTAATCTAATTTGTACCAGTAATCGCTAGAGTACATTAAAAAGATTTCATTCTCAGATAAATACCGAGGGGGTGATAACTCCCCGCAATAGGTGTAAAATTTTGTAGCTCTGACTGTACTTAACTAAAGTGATTACGTTACTGATTATAGCATTAACATTTCCAAAGGCTCTATTCAGTTTCATATGCCTGTAACCGGTGTACAGAATTTTAGGAAGTGGTTAGCCCCTTGATACATACTGAAGCTACTTTCTCCAAAGATTGCGAAGGGAAACTTTATAAAATTATTAAATGACTAATTTTAACGTTTACTAATTATCGTTTGAAAAATTATAGTTATCCACATGCGTCTCTCGGAATAAATCGCGTGTTAACCTGCCAAAAATGGCTTTTTCCAACACTTAAACTAGTTATAACTATTGTTTGAAATACCGTATGACTGTTAATTTCTTTCCACGTCCTAAATTCGCTAAGATCTATGGAATGACACCAACGAAAACTCTGTGCTTCTTCGGGGAAAGTAACTTCGCCCCTAGGGGTCGCAGCTATAACCTATTGTTGCTGCATCACTCTCCATTATTTACTTATTATAAAAATGTACATATTATTTGTAACAGACCAATTTTTAAATTTTGTCAAAATTTGGGCTCTTTGAAACACTGTGCAATCCGGGACCGTTACCAAAAATAAAGGTGAGAGTTCTCAAGCTTACCAAAGTAATCTTAGAACAAATGAAGAAAATTTAACACAACTTAATTGGTGGCGTCTTCAGATCTCGCTGGATGTGAAGAAAATATATCAACCGAAATATCAAATACACACGTTATCAAACACGACTTCCAATTCCAAATGTTTTTCAACGGATCCTGCTCTTTGGGAATCCATTACTAATATTACTGGATTGGCAAAGGGCCTTCAGCCTGTCACAATAAGGACTGTGACTATAGCAAGTCTTTACGTGTTTATTACGAAACCTGTTGTAAAATGAAAAAGATAATTTTAAAAACAACCGCTTTCAAACGGGTCCTTCGTAACGATGAATCGGTTAACCGTGAGTGATTACTGTATTCACCATCGAAAGGAACAGTTTTAAGTTTGGTTTGCCGATTATTTTCTAACACAACAGACTCGCCTTCGTCTTTCAGTTCAACCGGCTTTAATGATTCGAAACACTCATCCACTCGTATTTCTGAACACGAAAAGGGTGTGGAACATCAGAAATACATGTTGATATATTGCAATGCAAAATTAGATAAACTGGTCGAATTGATTCTTAACTTTTGCAACATATTCGTCTTGAACTAGTTTATTGTCAGGAAGTTTAAAAAAAAATTGTGGCAGTTGTGAAATTTCTGGAATTAAGAGGTCTGGCATTCAGAGACAATAATCAAACAATTGGATCACAGCACAATGGAAATTATTTGGGAATCTTAGAGCTACTGAGTCAGTTTGATAAATTCCTTGAAGAGCACATAAAAAAATATGGCAATGCAGGATGATTAACTCCCTCATATTAGCGAAGAGCTTATGGGTATGAAAGTTCAATCCGTAATTATTTCTGAACTATGAAAAGCAAAGTATTATTCCATCTCTGTGGATTCTACTCCCGATTAATCTAATGTTGATCAATTAAGTTTTACAGCTCAGTATGTCAAAGGGAGTGTGTCAGTTGAGCGGTTTATGGAGTTTATACCTATTTATGGACACGGTGCTGAGTATCTAGCCGACGTTGTATTAAATTTTTTGAAACAGAAAGAAATTTCAGTATCAGATTGCCGTGTCCAGTCATTCGATAATGCTTCAAATATGGCTGGACAATATTCTGATCTGCAAGCAAGACTTAAAGAGTTGAATGAGTTTGCCGTTTACGTTTCCTGTTCAGGACATTCATTGAACCTATTGGGTGTTAAAACTGTCAAGTGCAACGTGCAAGTTACCTCTCATTTTAACTTTGTACAACGGCTTTATGTATATTTTTCGCAGTCTAATTACATCGCTAGAATGTGTTAGTTTCATCTTAGGGACCAAACAACAAAGTTGTTAAGCATTTAATCGGTGGTCAGCCCATGCTGATGCCAGTATAGCACTATGTGAAAAACTCAAGCTGCACTTGACGATTTGCCTCAAGATGAAAATCAGACAAAAGATACCAGACATGATGCTCAATCACTCAACAAAAAAATGGACAAACTGGAGACAGTAATTTTGTGTATATTTTGGAACAACATCTTTTCCCGCTTTAATGAAACCATTAAAAGTGTACAGAAGGAAGATATCAACTTATCTGTTGTTGTAAATCTCATAAGGCCTTTAAAGTCTTATACTCAAGATCTGAGAGGCTATTTCGACCACTACGAAAAAGTGTAGAAAATCCAAAGCTTCCAAGTCTAATTACAGTGACAGCAATACCGACACATTTCTAGTTGGAAGTCAAAAGTTCAAAGTAGAACCATACTTACCTATAATAGATTCATTGATAGAGGGATTAACAAGACGAGGCAAAGCATACGAAGTAGGGTGGTTCAAAAAAATGCAAATATCGAAATGTTTTGGTGCTAATGGATTTTCTTGTTCATTTTGATGAGAACATGACCCACGAAAAATTTTAGGTTATTTCATTAATATTTAGGACTGCCTCAACGAGGTTAAATTTTACCACTATGAACTAACCCATTTATAAGCAAAAATCAGTTATGTCACACAAATACTTTACTTGAACGAAAAATTTAATATTTATTACTTATTTAGGTTTTTATAAGGTTTATTATAGAAATAAGTACCGGTACACAATAAAATATTTCGCAGAAAGCACCACTAAACCAGGTTATAACTGCTGAAAATCACAAGTTAGGACCTGGTTTTGTGGGGATTTCTGCCAATTATTCTATTGTGTACCGGTACTTATTACTATAATAAACCCTGTGTAAATTTAAGTAAGTAATAAATATTAAATATTTCGTTCAGTTAAAGTATTTGAGTGACATAATTATTTTTTGCTTATAAATGTGTTTGTTTATAATGGTAAAACTTCAGCTCGTTGAGGCAGTCCTAAATATTAATGAATGTACGTAAAATTTTTCCTGTGTTATTTTCCGACCAAAATGAACGAGAAAATCAATGTGCACCAAAACATTTCGATATTTGCATTTTTTTTAAACACCCTAATACGAAGAAATTAATGATCGTTTTGGTTTTTTATGAAATTACAAGAAATGAATTCGGATGAGATTCCGCAACAGTGTAAAAATCTTTCATTGCACTACGATAATGATCTGGTCGAAATAGAACTAATTTCGGAATGTCAGCACTTCAAATACTACATTTCAGAAAAACTCCGAAAACATCCATGTCAGATATTTATAAAAAAAATAAAGCCGATAATTTGGATTCCATATTCGCTGACATTAAAATCGATTTGCGAATCTTTTTATCTATGATTGTAACAAATTGCACCTGAGAGCGATCATTTTCGAAATTGAAGCTTATAAAATATGAGCTGTGTGCATGCATGCTTTAGTCTAGATTGATCAGTCTGTCAATAAAGAGCATTAAATCAGATGTCCTCGAAGAAATTGAATCTTCGTCGATCATTAGAGAATTTGCAGAACTTAAAACAAAAAAGAAATCTTTCAAAATAAGAATTAATAATTTGGTTTTTCAAAAATTCAATACATGCTATAGTTGTTTCAATTTGGAAGTACAATAAAACTTTTTATTGAAAATTATATTTTTTAAAAACTGTTTTCTAAAGCTTTTTTTTATCAAATCCAATGCCAAAAAGGGACTACAAATCTCATGGGGCCCAGGGCCCCAAAAATCCTTAAGACAGCACTGGAGATAATTGGATTAAATTAGATAACCTTTTTTAAACTTTAGTGTTATTATTTTGGTTGAACTCGATTTGTTACCATATATCGTTTTGACACCCGACTTATCTTTAATTACTTAATTTAATTGTTTATATAATTCCATACACGTAAAATCGCACTTCTAGGCTATGTTTATACGCGCTTTATTGATTGGTAATTTGAAGTAGAATTATTTTATTGTGCTGGCTCTAGTGCATAGTTTTAATTGTTAGACATATTGGTTTACCTTTAAATTTTTGCCAACATTACATATGTGAAAATTAAACAATTATGAAACAACTTGGATTTACATTAGACTCGGGAAAAACGTTTAGAAAATATCTTGAAGGGGAAATAATGGGAAATATATTCAATATTCATTGTTCGAGTAAATTTAAGACACTCAGTTCCTTTGTTCAAAAGCGCTGGTTTTTTCAGCCTCCAAATTTCAAATTGCTGAATTATTTTACAAAAGAATTTACCTTGTTAGTCCACGCATTGTTTTTCTTAACTTGTTATCGTTATTTTATATTATTTCTTTAAAATATGTTTTCTAGTGAAAATCCCTGAAGTACATCCCTAAGATTTGCTGAGAATCATTTTTAAAGAGATGCTCAGGGTTTCGTCCAAATGCAACGACTACACTTTTCTCGTAGCAATTACCCTCTTCCCAATTGATTCGTCACCTTAACCAAGGTGGTGCCGTCATAGCGTGTTTAGTTCTCTCCGGAGGTTAATTAACGCTTAACTCCGGCAAATGAGCACAACTTAGAAATTGTTTGGTAAAGGTTTATTTTATTACAGTGATTTATAAGAACTTTTGTTTTGTTAATAATTCCAACGGCTCCAAATTTTCTTGAAAAACAAAGTTTTTGTTTTTAGGTCTTCAACGGACAAGCCTGCATCGCAAGAAAATGTAAATAAAATCTGAAAAACCAATATTAAGCCTACACGTACCTTGAATGCGTTGATGGTCATTTGAAAAATGTCAACGCTGGTTTTCTCAGGATAATCTATCTTTTTTCGTTGTGAATTCATCTTATCATATCCTCCTGTATGACACGTACAAAAGCAAATTAATAATCTGGGATTTAGGAAACAGGAAAAGGCGCTTTTGCCATAGGAATGTATATACCGGAGGGCCACTAAACTCACTTGTCAGTTTCGCCCATGCACTTAGCCCAGAGCCGCGAGATATTTAAGCACGGCACTGATAGTAGATATTCATAATGGTATAAAGACATATTTATTTACTTATTTTCTATATATAATATATATATATATATATATATATATATATATATATATATATATATATATAAGATATAATTTGAAAGAGGTTGACTATTCTATTGTTAATTGTATATTGAATATTGATGCGCCTTCGGGTTTGAATTATTTGATTATTTATAAGTAGAGGTGCTATTAAACTAAATGTATAATTACCTGCGTCGAGGAACCGACGTTTTGGCAGATGGATTGAAGTGTTTCCTGATCTTCTATCTCTTGAAGATGCGGTTGTAAGAATTTTTTGCAAGCATCATAATGCTGAAAAGTTTTAAAGTTTGCTTGTAATAGCAACGGAGTCAATAATAAGAGCTGATTGAATAAAATACAGTCAAAAAAGGACATTCCAGCTCTTCAGAGCTTGTCTAGGAAAACAATCGTATCCTACGATAACAATTTGCATAAATGTTTATTTTCAAACCTGAACTTCATGTCAATATATTTTAGCATAAGTCTATAATATTGTTCCATAAGTTTGTCACTTTGGGGAATATTTTACTGAGTGCTAGTCACAAACGTCATCACAAGAATAAAATCGAACCCTAGCGAGGTGCAGTCAAAGGTTACGCGTGAAGTGAGAGTTAGTGGACGAAGCCCGTAATGCAGTCTGACTTGTGAATGGCTCACAGTAAAACGTTTGCATATAAAGAATATAAAGTGTCACACTTAGGTCGCAAAATTATACACTTATGAGTTAATTTACCCTTCAAACTGATTAAATTCTAAATACCATTATTTTATATTAAACGAAATTGCTTAATTAAAGGTATCCAAGATGGCGGCCAGTTTATGTTGGAAATTCCGGTTTTTATTTTTTTCTGGAAGTTCTATTGAAGTTATCGACAAACTGACAACGGAATTAATATTCGTAGGTATTTGGACATTTTCCTAATTTTTTTCGAATTCATCCGCCATCTTGAATCCAAGATGGCGGATTTTGAAATTAACCCCGCAACTGAAAATACGTATAAACACACAGTTTCATACTTCAAATAAGCCAGTTTGAAGTGCAAATGATATGTCTTTTAGCAAATTTCATATTTATAGGATTTTTTCAAATCACTGTCATTTTGAATCCAAGATGGCGACTTTTTTTTGGTGTTAAATTAGGTTTTTATTTTTTCCTGAACATCCTAGTTGAGCTAACGACAAAATGACAACGATAATAACAATCGTAGGTGTTTGAATATATACCCTATAAGGACATTTTCCTTATTTTTTTTTCGAACTCGTCGGCCATATTGGACCCAAGATGGCGGATTTCGAATTAAACCCCGCAACTGAAAATATGTATAAGCCCACAGTTTCTTACCAAAGAAATCTATACCCAATGTCAAAGCATGTACGTGCGCTTTCCCTAATTGTTTTAGTTGTCAAACTTATCAAAAGGATTTCCTAGTTCGTTAATTTCTTTGATCAACGCCTTGGTATTCAAAAAGAAAGTGTTTTGAAACGCTGGCTGACTTTCATGGTGAGAACTTAATGTTGAATGGTTTCTTTCAAACAAGAGCCGCTCGAAGTCGTTTATTACTTTGGATATTTCTGGTCCGGCAACCATCCATCTCTTGAGAGCCTCCGCATCTTCAGTCAATCCGATAGCTCCGCCGTCACCTTTAACAATCTTATTTAGTTGTTCGTGCGCTTGGTCGAGTGCAATCGCCGAAACATTCCTTCCGGCAATGTTAGCAGTAAACTTTCCCTGTGAAAACTCCTCGTAAATACTTGGGTGCTGTGTCTCTAAATTCTCCATATCTTTTATATGGATAGGAAGCCATCTTGAATAATTTGAATGATTAAAAGTAAAATACCACGGTACCATTTTTCTCAAACTCTTTACGTACAAGTCAAAATCGGAACTGCGCAGGGAAGTAATGAAATCTAAAAGGACTAATTGGAGTTCCATAACCAAATTCCAGTATTTAAATTGCGCGCTTTTAGAGCTCATACTTTCTTGCCATTTTTCATAGCATTCTGGATTTTGTCCACATTCTTTGCAGTACTTATCGTAAGCCATTTTCTTCAAGTAATGTAAAGCGCAAAGTGTAACTTGGTGTGCGTACCTTGTTCTGGTTAAATTTGACACTGAGATAAGCGATTGCGCTCTTCCTATGGTGGTGACATGTGCCGCTACCAAGGTTTCAATCCAACCGCTATTGTTTAGCAAATTTCCTAGAACTTTGAAAAAATCCTATAAATATGAAATTTGCTAAAAGACATATCATTTGCACTTCAAACTGGCTTATTTGAAGTATGAAACTGTGTTTATACGTATTTTCAGTTGCGGGGTTAATTTCAAAATCCGCCATCTTGAAAAAATTAGGAAAATGTCCAAATACCTACGAATATTAATTCCGTTGTCCGTTTGTCGATATCTTTAATAGAACATCCAGAAAAAAATAAAAACCGGATTTTCCAACATAAAATGGCCGCCATCTTGGATCCAAGATGGCGGACGGCTGCGCATACATTCTTAAAATGATCTCCTAGACCTATAGTACATATGTGGAAAGTTTCATGCTTTTATCAAAAAGTGAAGTATTCGGATGAAAAAGTGGACTTATCCGCCTCACTATTTTAAATACTATATGCACAGTTATTTTTTAAATATATAGAATATAATAAAATTGTTCACTTTCACTTTTAAATTCTAAAAAACATCGAATTAAAATTAAAATTCATTGATGATCTTGTTTGGTATTAGTATTTCGTTTAAGCAATTGATAAATTTGGTCCTACTGGGCTCACTAAAGTCAACATATTCTGATAGACGATTACAGTTTACCTGCACTCTACCAAGACATGTTTAATCTCTCGTTCTCCGGAAGAATAAACATTTGCGTTTTTTGCGGCATTTTTACATTTATGTTCAATAGCAAAACAGAGCAATCATTTTGATTATTTAATATTTTTTATTTTATTAATTAAAAGCGCATCTGATCTTAGAAACCGGTTATGAATAGTTTGTACTTTGATAGTATTTAATATATTTATGTAGTCAAAGGTAGACGTCTTTATTAAATAATTATGATATAAATGGGCAAATTTACGCTGAATACATTATACCATAATGAGCAAGTACTTGCTACATCCCGTATATTTGTGAACAATACTCTATTTTGATATGTACAAATCTTGCATAGAGTTTGACAAATAAGCTTTTGCGTGAGCAGTCTCCTTTCAATTTTGAAATATGTAATGAAAATAATTTATATAGGGGGTTTCAGAGATATCTGGCAACAATTTACAGGCGGGTTCTTTGGGTAACAATGAGTGAAAGAGGTCCTAAGAAAAATTTTCCTAAATTGGACCGCCGTATCAGGGTAATTGGCCGTCAAAAATCATTCTCCAAAACGCCGAAAAACGCGCAAATGAGCAGTTTCTAGAATTCCTTGCATACAATTGTTTCCTTTAACGAAGCATTTGGTTTCTTAATATTTTCGATAAAAACAAAAGTGCGTTATTAAAATTAAAGAAGTAAGCTACGTCGTGTTGAAATACGTTTTAACTATAACAAGTTGGCAAGCTTGCCAAAATATACCTCTCCTCGGAAGAATTGTCCCTAGTGGTATTAATTTCTCGAGATGACCCTTAAAGATATATCTCCGCAATTCAGAGTTATTTACTAAAAACGTAATCCCGGTTCCATCCCGCCCGGTATAAAATTTTAATTATAATTCAAATAAATGAGACGAAACAACCGATTTTAATTTATTCAAAATATTATAAATTAAGTAGTTACAACAGTGAGTTAGACGTACTATAACAATGCACAATTGAATTTAACCCTTTTTACAGTACAAGTTTATCAGTTTAATATAATACGAAGCAAATTTTAATGAAAGAAATATCTACAGATGGTATTTGTATTTTTCTCGCTTACGAAATACTTGCCGCATCTTTAACGCTCATTTTATTTCAACACTCGTAGACTTGACGTTGTGACACATACCGCATGAAAAAGACCAATACCGTCCAATTTCCAGTATCATATAATGACTCGCACACCCAGGAAATCATTGAGTGCGTTAGAAATCGTAGATATCCAAATATCCACACCAAATGTATTTACAAGAAGCAAAAACCTTACCATCAACAAAGCACAGAGAGCCACTAGACTAACCGACATTTCTTAAAGCAATAAACGTTAAATTATCGCTTTTGCATTAACACCACTATATATAGGTCGATAATAAAACCCGTAAATAAATAACAAAAAAATAACAAAGTGGACCACCCACAGGGTCTACCCTTTAACCCTCTTATCTCGGCTGACTGCGCTAAAACAAGATTTGACCTTTAAAATTGCATATGTAAAATATTTAGACTTTAAAAACCATTAATATACTCTTCCGCTAAGAGTGATATTCCTAAGCTGAGTTTATAATTTTCAAAGAAGCGTAACATCTATCGGTGGTTCTGTGGTTGAACATTCGCCTGTCATGCAGAAGGGCTCGGGTTCAAAACCTGGGCGTCGCTTTCGTTTTTAATCAACAGAGAATACGCTACATTAGAATTACTTCGATGCAATAATTTAAATGGAACACGAAATTTCGTTCTATTTAATAAAAACCGAAATTTAATACTCTGTTAATTTGTAATAAACGCTTCCGATAAAGCTGAAGGTCTAATTTTCGACAAAGCGTAATAAGTGTCGGTGGTTCTGTGGTAGAACGTCCGCATGTCAAACAGGAGGTCTCGGGTTCAAATCCCGCCTGATGCGATCACAAATTGATACTAAGACGAATACCGTAAACAATTGGTGGAAACCCTGCCATTTGGACGTTGAGACGTTTGTCGTAGCCTTCAGAACTCGATCCGTCCCAAAAGTCAATTAGAAGTAGTTAAAGAGGAAACGCCCATACATACAAAATGCAAACACAACACACTGAACACCCACGACAGCCATAACACAAACTCAACATTCCCACATTGCGCATAAACATTACAATAACATAATTTCCAATGAAACTGGGTTGCAACCGTCACGACGGTGAGCGTTAACGAAAAAACAACCATACCAAACCGCACTAACTGCAAATTACACCGTTAACGCTCACACACAGACACACACACAGACACGCACACAGACACGCACACACACACACACACACCCATACACACACACACACACGGACAAACACAACAATTGTGTAGTATCCTTAGTCTGCTCCACATATGTCTAGCCCCTTGGAGACGAAAGTGTCGTCTGCTAGGGCGTCTGCTTATCCTTAGTTCATAATGAATGTATATGTGCAAGTGTGAATGATTAAAACTTTAGTATGAATGTTGAAAGCAAACAGAGAGCTTGTGTCATTATTATTATTATGTTTAATTAAGCCTGAGCCAGTCATTTATAGCTATAAGCAACAAAGATTAAGAGTCTCCTGTTCTAATGATCAATGACTGAAGTGATATATAGGAAAGGCTTAGTAGATGAACATGGCATCAAGAAGTGAAGATATATTCACATTTCGGAAATTAGACGGCACAAATTATGCTGACTGGAAAATTGATGTTAAGATGGCCTTGGCTGCCAAGGGTTTGGACAAATTTATAGATTCCACAGTAGTAGCTCCAACCACTATACCTTCGCTGACTGCACACAATGAGAAGAAATCACAAACAATGGGATTTCTATATCTGACTCTGGAACCCCAAATTAAGAGACTACTTCGAACTGCGACAGATCCAGCAGTTGCCTGGGATTTACTTAAGCAAACTTATGAACCAGTTTCCAGAGCTAGGAGAGCGATGCTTAGAAGAACATTCATAACATGTGTACCCGCGAAGGGAGAAAGAATAGAATTGTATTTGAACAGAGTTACCGAAGCTGCGGCATCTCTCGCTGAAGTTGGGGCACCAATTCCAGATAGCGAAATAGCCTTTCAGATGATCTACGAGTTACCAGCGGAATTTAATGGAATAGTTCTCAATATTAATCAATGGAACGATGCTGACTTTGTTCCTGACAAAGTAAAGATGGCGATCATTGCCGAAGCGGATCGTTTACGGATGAGAGAACTAGGCGATGGAAATAATAAACACTCGGATATAATGGCAACTCAGGGGTTTACAAAGGGATATACCCAGATGAAAAGAAAAGAAACAAGGACTTGTTTCAATTGTGGAATGATAGGGCATTTAGCGAAGATTTGCAGAAAATCAAGGAAAACATACAATCACCCTTTTCGAAAAAAAGAAACTTTTGATGTTGCTACAGTATCAAGCGCAGAAGAATATATGTCGGAAACAAATGAATGGATATGGGATTCGGGAGCTGGAGCGCATCTATGTAATAACAAGAAATGGCTTACCAATTACCGTGATGTGTCACCAATAACGATGAATTCATATTATGGAACGTTCACTATCACAGGCTTAGGAGATGCTGTTATCAAACACGAAGTAGATGGACAAGATAGAGTCCTACTGCTAAAGAATGTTGGGTTTGCACCAAATGGAAGACGAAACCTAATAAGTGGTTATCAGAATGATAAAGCCGGACATCATTGGACTGGTGGAAATATGGAACTTGTAGTTCAAAATAGTAACCAAGAGAAAATATTATCATTCAAAGGATCAAATGGCTTATATAGAATGAAGGGGGATGTCTACACTGGCGAAATGCCAGATGTTACGATGCATGAATATAACCTTGCTGATGATACTAACGCAGATTTATTGGATTTATGGCACCGACGTCTAGGTCATCACAGCATACATACCATTATCAATATGGCAAGTAAAGGAAGCGCTCGAAACTTACCAGCTTTCAAGAAGCAACAAACGTTTACCTGTGATATATGTACTGCAACGAAGACGACTCAATTACCAAGAAAACCAATGTCAGGGATAAACACAAAGAAAGTGTTACAATTGGTACACACAGACGTGTGGGGACCATCCGCATATAAGTCCGGATCTGGCAACCTATATTTCATCTCGTTTATCGATGACCACACACGATGGGCCGAGGTCGAAGCGATGACTCATAAGTGGGAAGTGTTTGACAAAATGAAACAATATATTACAAAAATGGAAAGACAAACTGGGGAAAAAGTAATTAGTATCAGAAGCGATAATGGGATGGAGTATTGTAGCGGAAAAATGCAAACCTTCCTCAATGATATTGGTATTCAACATCAACGGACAAACATCTACACCCCACAACAAAATGGAATAGCGGAACGCTACAACCGCACAGCCTTAAATTCAATCAGAGCTATGCTCAAAGACAGCCACCTGCATCCTCGATTCTGGGTGGAAATGTTGTACACAGCAGAAACTTGAGAATAAGACACCTTTCGAACAAAGATTTGGACGAACTCCCTCACTGAAGTATCTGAAACGAATCGGAAGCATAACTCATTATTTTATTCCGAAGGGGAAGAGGGAAAATAAATTTTCGGATACAGCTGGAAAAGGAGTGCTGGTGGGTTACGCACGCACAACCCAAGGCTACCGAATATGGAACCCGGACACAAACAAAATTATTGAGTGCGACAACGCCAGATTTAATGAAGACCAGACTTTCGATACGTATACCGGTAGTAATTCTCACGTCCGATTTGCTGTAGAAGACGACACCCTCAAGCAACCCTTTACACGTGCAACAGTTGCAGCTAGACTAAATAGCACGCCAGCTACATCAACTAGCAACCATCCAGTACCAGTTTCACCACAACCCGGCACATCAGGAATAGCTGCAACGCCAGTGCAGGTACATCCTCAAACTCCTGTACGAGGATCTTCGGAAGTCGAGAGAAGACAAGTACGACTAGTACAGGAAGGCAAGTTAGAGGAACCCAAATGGTCAAGAATAAGACAGCAAAGGGAATCGGGAAAAACTGCCGGTAATTACGACATTTATTATAAATATGGCGACAGGAAGAGAGAATTCAGAAGCACAAGAGAAGTCACTGATTTCTGTAAAATGAATAATATTGAAATAGATCCCGATCTCATTAATTTCTCTACCAAGGACCCATTCGAGGGAATCTGTAATCTGAAACAAACAAGTAGTGCAACACCAAATGAGGAAACCCCTGACATTAATTTAATGTCACGATTTGATAGTTTGGATTTTTGTTTCGCGAACTGTGATGATCCTTCTACTTATGGAGAAGCTACGACTGCAGAAGATAAAGACGATTGGGGTAGAGCCATGGACGATGAAATCGCGACACTTCGGGAACGAGAAGTGTTCACCCAAGTCAAAAGACCCACTGACCAAAAAATCATCGGAAGCAAATGGGTGTACGTACGAAAAAGGGATGAAAAGAAAAATATAGTCAGTCACAGAGCAAGAATTGTGGCGCAAGGATTTAAACAAAAGAAAGGGATTGACTATCACGAAAGCTATTCACCAGTTGTCGACTTGGTTATTGTCCGACTCTTGTTATTTGTTCTGGTGGTAATTCTACAGTGGTCCTACAAGCATGTAGACGTCAAATGCGCTTACTTGTATGGCGATCTCGATGAAACCACATATATGGAAATTCCGCAAGGATACCAGGTGAATAATGAATACGTATGGCGGTTGCACAAAAGTCTCTACGGATTACACCAATCCGGTAGATGTTGGTATTACAAGCTGGATGAAGAACTAAAGGAATTAGGCTTTGTCAACCTCAAATCATGCCAGTGTGTTTACCGATTTGCTTGGGATAGTATACTTCTTGTTTACGTCGATGACATTATCGTCCTCGCAAGAAATGACAATATTATGGCCAAAGTCATGCAATTACTAACTTCGAAATTCAACTTGAAGGATTTAGGAAAAATCAAAACATTCCTCGGAATCGATATTTCTGAAGACCAAAAAGGATTAACGATGGCGCAAACGAGATATATAGAGAAATTGCATGAACAGCTGGACTATATTCCATTTAAAAGATGTTATGAACCATTGAAACATAAATCCATCATCAACCCTCCAACACCAGGAGAAGAAATACCAGATGTACCTTATCGCAATTTGATTGGCGCATTGTTGTATATAGCAAGACACACTCGTCCAGACATTCTGTACGCAGTGACAACGTTAGCGCAATATTGCAACAACTATAACGAAGAAACATGGTGTCATCTTGTTCATTTATGGAACTATGTCATCACGACTAAAGACAAGGTTTTGAGGATGGAACGCAATGGTTCTGTGGCCGTACAAGTTTATTGTGATGCATCATTTGCATCAGATAGAGAATCTAGAAAGTCCATATCCGGTTACATCATTACATGTGGAAAGAACCCAATCGCTTGGAAATCCGCAAAGCAATCATTAATAGCGTTATCTACGATGGAAGCGGAACTAATGGCAGCCGTAGAAGCAACTAAGGAGATCTTATTCATCCGTAGAATCCTGTTAGAGTGTCATAGCATGTTCCCAGACAGTATCGGACCTGACATTCAACTCAACATCGATAACAAGGCCGCCATACAGTGCATTCAAAACCACGTAGACAATGCCAGAACCAGATATCTAGATTTAAAAGTGAAGTTCCTTCGCGAGAAATTAGCTGAAGGACTTTTTCGGGTAGAGTTTATATCATCGCAATTTAACTTAGCAGATATTTTTACTAAAGCTTTACCAAAATGTGTACTGTCTAGATTATCTACTTATTTGAAATAATGTTTCTGTATTGTTATTCTAGAAATATGTGAAGCGGGGGAGTTTGTAGTATCCTTAGTCTGCTCCACATATGTCTAGCCCCTTGGAGACGAAAGTGTCGTCTGCTAGGGCGTCTGCTTATCCTTAGTTCATAATGAATGTATATGTGCAAGTGTGAATGATTAAAACTTTAGTATGAATGTTGAAAGCAAACAGAGAGCTTGTGTCATTATTATTATTATGTTTAATTAAGCCTGAGCCAGTCATTTATAGCTATAAGCAACATTCCCACATTGCGCATAAACATTACAATAACATAATTTCCAATGAAACTGGGTTGCAACCGTCACGACGGTGAGCGTTAACGAAAAAACAACCATACCAAACCGCACTAACTGCAAATTACACCGTTAACGCTCACACACAGACACACACACAGACACGCACACAGACACGCACACACACACACACACACACACACACACACACACACACACACACACACACACACACACACACACACACACACACACACACACACACACACACACACACACACGGACAAACACAACAATTGTATAACCCCTCCAGGGAGAGGTAGCAAGGTGTTTCTAAGTGACTACGCCTATTAAAAAAAGGAATTATTGAATTTCGTTTTTTACACACAATTCTTAGGGATTACGATCACCTACTGTGTAGCCACCGCCGCCGCCGCCGTACACACGATTGCTCGCGGTACGTTAGTGGTACAAAGGCAATTGATATCTCAATCGGTAGGCACTATTATAGCCTCGACGGGATTTTCATAATTTTTGGGATCGGGGCCCCGGAAGTGGGGTATTTGCCCATTTAAGTGATTTTTGGCGATTTTCGTCTTAAAAGGACATCGCACTTCTTCTACGGGATTTGGCTTTCGACAGATTTTTTTCAAATTGAAACATGTTGTTAAGCTTGATCAAAGGAGCAAAATTTTCCATTGCCAATTTTCCCTAGCTCCTATAGTTTGTCCAGTATCAGCGGTCAAAAGTGGACAAAACTTAGTATAGTCTATTTGTTAAAAGAAGTCAGCGCCCATCGGTTAGCGTTCTACGTTCGCGCGTCGCTAGTCCGGGCTCACCACAAATAAATTTTTCTTGCCAAGATTTTTACACCTCTACTTCATTATTCATTATTTCATTTCTCGCAAATTATTATTCGATGAATTTTCGTACGTGGAATAATTTATTGTTCAATATTTTGTGAGCAACAATAAAGAAAACATAACAAAAATAAATTCTTAAGAAATCAGAATATCTATGATTAACCGTTTCGTTAAATCCCCCATTCAACACTCGCTGATAGGAAAGAAACAGTCACACCCATTGAGTTGGGAATAATACTATCTAGAGCCCCAATTCAAATTTTCCACATAGGCTTTAACACAGCATTAGTGAAGATAGGAACGAAAATCATGGGAGGGTTATCAACTACGACAAAAGCCACCTATGAGCGAAAAATGCAACTATTTAAATGAAAATTTCTTCGATGACCGCTGCCGCTACCTATTATTCATTTTGAAATAATTTAGAGTATTTTAAGAGATTAAATTGCACTAAAACTAAATAAAGTATGTAAAAAATGAATACAAATAAATAATAATGAATATAAATAAAAAAATAATGATTATAAATAAATAAATAATGAATATAAATAAATAAATATTGATTATAAATAAATAAATAATGAATATAAATAAATAAATAATGATTATAAATAAATAAATAATAAATATAAATAATATACACTAACTATTACCGTTAACCTCAGCTAGTTTATATGGGAAGGGGAAACCGAAGACCTCGGGGGAAAACCCCTTTAACCAGTGGGGAGATAACTTACAAACTTTACGTAGAAGGAGTGGTTCCGGGTTTTCACCCAGTGCCACTAGCTGGGATCGTACCCGTCTCCTCTTGCTGCGAAGCGAAAGTGCTAACCACTCCGCCACCCCACTTTCTACTGTACGTTTTCTGTAAAAGGTTATCTAAGTAATGGTCTAATAATTTATTTTCTTCTTAAATAGTACCATGTCAGCTCTAAAATTTGTATTTAAGAAAAGTGAAGGTGTTGCGGTGTTTGAAAGCATTTTAAAAGTGGTGTTTTTCCTGAAGTCTTCCTCTGTAAAATGATCAAACTGCATCTGTTGCGTTTGGAACCCAGTCTGATCTTCCAATGGCTGTGAGCCTTTTTTGCAACAAAGGATTCACTTTACCTGGAAACCTTTTTGTAATTTTGAATAATTTAGAATAAAAATGTCTTCTATTTTTTTGGAATATTAGTGCTACTTCTACTTATGCCAAGAAACGTTTTTGTTTTTTCCATTATTTTCGCAAGACGAAACTGCACATTTCCTACCCATTATGCTTAAAATTTCACTCAAAATCGATGAAAAAAAGTAAAGAACTCAGAAAAGAAACCTTTATTGTGTTAATAAAGAGTTTTCAGATATACATGACTTTAATTTAAAAAACGCGTTTTCAAAAGTTTTCTTAAAAACGCGTCGCTTTCCCTCTTCAATTCAAAAGTTAAAATTATAATAGTTCACAAAGTCGCTAATAGGTGGCGGCAGGGGCCATCGAAGAAGTTTTCATTTAAATAGTTGCATTTTTCGCTCATAGGTGGCTTTTGTCGTAGTTGATAACCCTCCCACGATTTTCGTTCCTATCTTCACTAACGCTGTGTTAAAGCTTATGGGGAAAATTTGAACTGGGGCTCTAGATAGTATTATTCCCAACTCAATGGTCACACCACAACATATCAAACACTTATTTATCGATTTTAGTCACGCAGGCGTCTAAAGTCACGGTCAAACGACATTTAAAACTCAATATTTAATTATTTATTTACTGAGTTCGTTCATCGTGCGATCAGAAAGTCACCAAATCCGACGCTCTGTTTTGGGAAGCACGGCGAATCTTGGCAAGAAAACTCTATTGATAGTGAGCCCGGACTAGCGAAGGTAGAACGCTAACCGATCAGCCGTGACTTCTTTTAACAAATAGACTATACTATATTTTGTCCACATTTGACCGCTGATACTGGACAAACTATAGGAGCTAGGCAAAAATGACATAGAACAATTTTGCTCCTTTGATCAAGCTTAACAACATGTTTCAATTTCAGAAAAATCTGTCGAAAGCCAAATCCCATAGAAGAAGTGCGATGTCCTTTACGTACTTTTTAAAAATTAACTGTGAATTGTTTGAATATTATATTTTTAGTTGGTACTGATCATTTCTGAACTAGGATTTCGGTTGCATTAAGAATTTTTAATTTTAAGTGAGATTTTCGGCCAATTCGCGGGACCCCACAACCCGGGTACGCACTATTGTCATATTTGAATTTCGTTAATTCAGTTAATTTATCTGTTCCACCGAGCTCTATACAGGCGACATCTAACTCGTTCACTTTCGCTACCTTATTTCCAAAACCAGGTAACTCTAAAAATTCGATTAACTAAAAATTAATTTAAATTAACGTGTTCACGTTCCGCTACCTTATTTTCAAAAAGAGGTAACTCGAAATATTCGTTTTCCCTAAAAATTATTTAAATTACCGTGTTCACGTTTCGCTACCTTATTTCCAAAACCAGGTAACACGAAAAATTCCTTTTCGATAAAATTCCTCTTGGGTTTAAAAGATAAAGCACAAAATGATTGGAAATTTGTTCAAATTACAATGGCATATCTCGATGACATCGTAATTTTTTCCCGATCTTTTGACGAGCATCCCCACCACCTGAATCAAGTTCTAACTTGCTTAGGCAACGCTAACTTCAAGATCAAGCCGAACAAATGCTCCTTTGCGAAGCCTCGAATCCGTTACCTGGGTCACATCATCGATGGTCATGGTATCGCTCCCGATCCTCGTAACCTGGAAGCCGTGAAAATTTCTATACGCCCAAAACGGTCAAGCAATTCCAACGATTCTTGGGGCTGGCCGGGTATTACAAACGCTTCATCAAGGACTTTGCCGGTATCGCTCAGCCTATAACCGAGCTGACGAAAAAAGATACTCCCTTCGTCTGGAATCCGGTAGCCGAACAGGCGTTGCAACAGCTCCGTCATTGTCTCGTTTCGTCACCGGTAGTGCGCCACCCGCAGTGGGACAGGCCCTTTGAATTGCAAACGGACGCTTCTGCATACGGGGTGACCGCCATTCTCAAGCCAAAGATCAACAACCAAGAACGAGTCATCGCGTACGCAAGCCACCTGCTCAACTCCGCCGAGAGAAATTATAGTCCTACCGAACGGGAATGTTTGGCCATCGTCTTTGGGGCTAACAAATTCCGACCTTATGTTTATGGACGCCGGCTCACAGTTGTCACGGACCATCACGGGTTATGCTGGCTGCCGTCAGTTAAAAACCCCAACGGACGTTTGGCCCGTTGGCCCTTGACCCTCTAGGAGTTCGACCCCATAATTCAATATAAAAGCGGACGCAAGCACCTAGACGCAGATGCACTCTCCAGAGCTCCCTTCGAGCACGCACCGGCTTCTCACGATCTTCTCCTGACGGCTACGGATACGGACCAGCTGGATTTGACTAAATTCGACATCCCTTCCTTGCAGCGTAAGGACAAATTCATGGCATCCTTGATCCATTTCTTGGAAACCAAACCACTCAAGGCACCTAAACCACTCGTCAAATCTGCCCGCTGTTTCGAACTAGTCAGCGGTCTCCTTTTTCGTCGCATCCGGACCGAGGTGGGCTTTGGGACTGTTTTGGTAGCTCCCAGAGAAATCCGGACGGCTATTCTCTTCGCTCTCCACGATGACGTCACCGCCGGTCATCTGGGCCTAAATCGTACCTGGCAGCGAATACGTCACCGTTTCTTCTGGTCTAAAATGCTCGCACAAATTACCAACTATGTTCAGTCCTGCGTATCATGCCAACGACAAAAAAATTTATCCCGGGAAGCCGGCCGGATTCCTTCAGCCGATTCCGCCTACCATCAAGCCCTTCGAGAGGGTGGGACTGGATAAGCTCTGCCCTTTCCCACGGTCACACGATGGTAACGTCCACATCGTGGTCTGCACGGACTATTGCACCCGAATGGTAGTAGCCAAAGCCATTCCCCGAGGCACTGCGGAAGAAATCGCCTAATTCTTCACAAAAGACGTCATCCTTCATTACGGAACGCCGAAGGATTTAATCACCGACCGCGGGACGGAGAACGTTAACCATCTAATGACGGAAATCAACAAACTCTTCACCGTCAGCCACCGACGTACCACAGCCTACCATCCCCGCACCAATGGGCTCGTAGAGCGCTTCAACAAGACCTTGGCCGATATGATGGCTCAGTACGTCGCGGATAACCACCGGGATTGGGATAGGTTTCTCCCTTTTCTCGTCTTCGCGCATAATACTTCTCTACACGCCGTCACCGGATACAGCCCATTCTTCCTGATGTACGGCTACGAAGCTGACTTGCGGCTCGATGCCGCTTTGGACCTCCCTTCATCAACGGTTAGGACTCAGTTCGGTTTCGAACATATTCTATATGCGCAACGTGCCCGTGCGCCACGCCATAGCGCAAAGTAAGGATAAGGAGCGTTTCGACCTACGCCGACGAGAGGCCAACTGCCGGACCATTCCAAATCCTCCAACAAACCGCCCCGAACAACTTCGAAGTACGACCATCAGATGGGAAAAAAACCGATGTCGTCTCCATAGAACGTCTCAAGCCGTACATCGCTCGGACAAATTATCCAGGCTCCGTTCGCCGAGTTCATTTCGCGGAACATCCCTCCATCTTCGAATATTCACCAGATGACCGTCCTTCCCTCATATCCGGAAGTACCGACCACGGCCCTACCTCGTTTTCGACTCCCCCTCCGAAATTTTCCACGAAGCCTTTGCCGATCCTTCCCCAATCCCAGGGGGCTACCAGTCGCTCTTCGCGCCGTCGTTCTTCTCCGGACCATTTTTCCCCCTGCCCGTAAGCCACTACTATTTTATCCCCACAGGTGTTTCAACCCCGCCTTCATACGGCACGGCACTTTGGCCGGTCATTTTTATCACCACTCTCGTCGGGTTCATTTCGATTTCACGCCATGAAGCCCTCTGCCCAGCGCCGTCGACAGCGTTTTACCGAACACATCAAGCAACTTCAGAATGCAGCTCCGCTCAATCCTCGAGTGATTGGTCGTATGGAAAAACAGCAACGCCGGAATCTGCGTCGTCAGCATCGGCTACAACATCCCGTTACCCCTCCAGACCAACCAGTGGATCTCTCAACCACCTACTTAACCACCGAGGTTATCACGGACTACGTTGACCCCGCCGACGCCTTTCTCCTTCTGGACGCCAGCGATCGCCGAGACGGCTCTTTCTCCGACGGGAAGCTGTCGCTACAACGGACCAGGGAGCTTCTTGGACGGACGAATCAACAGACGGACCAAGAGAGGGATCTCGCAGGACCGCCGCCGCAAGCGAGGGGAAGAAGGGAAAGTTCGAAAAAAACCCAAGCGTCACTGGCGGACAATGGGGCCCAGGGTATAAAAGGAGCTTCAACGCCAGCCGGAGGGAAGACTTCTCTCAGCTCTCTTAGTGGGAAATATTAAGGCTGAAAAGCCAAGCCCGCTAAAGAGCCGCTCACTTGACCTGGGACGCATTAGGCGGAAAAAGCCTGCCCTAAGTTACGGGAGCCTCCCGCGAGCCACAAGTTCGGCTGAGACCCTTGCGCGTGTACATAAGTTCTTGCATTATTACTTTTATATTTTCATTGTAACTAAACATTCATCCCTGTAACTTTTTAACTGTAAATAAATATTCATCATCAACTCGCAAATTCATGTCCTTATTTTCTACGCTGACAATATGATCGTCATCAGGAATCGAACCCGGGGTACATTCTTATGACGCGGACGTTTTACCATTGACGTCTACATCTAAATACCAGTAAAACAGGGATAAAAATAAATGTAATATTTGTTTGGGTGGGAATATTATAAACATCTTACGTAGATGTTTATTTTGTTTTTGTTTCTGTTACTTTAATGTTTGATATTGCATTGGGTGTAGTATAACGTTACTTCTGCGTATTTTGAATGTGTGTGACGTTGAAACAATTCTAACTTTGTTAAAGCTTTGTTATAAATAAAATGTTTCAATGTATTTAGCATCACATTGTTTTATAACTTGGCCATTAGCTTGAAACTCTTTAAGCCGCAACCTGATACATTTTAGATGCACAGAGAATTGGCGCCATTTTACTAGCGCACAGCTCGCGTAGGAATATCACTCTTAGCGGAAGAGTATATTAATGGTTTTTAAAGTCTTCATTTCTTACGTATGAAATTTTAAAGGTCAAATCTTGTTTTAGCGCAGTCAGCAGAGATAAGAGGGTTTAAGGGTAGAACCTGTGGGTGATCGACTTTGTTAGTTTTGTTATTTATTTAGGGGGTTTCCTTATCGTCCTAAACATAGTTGTAATAATGCAAAGGCGTTTATTTAACGTTTATTGATATACGAGCTGTCGTTTAGTCTCGTGGCTCTATGTGCTTTGTTGATGGTAAGGTTTTTGCTTCTTGTTAATACATTTGGTGTATATATTTGGATATCTACGATTCCTAATGCAGTCATTGATTTCCTGGGTGTGCGAGTCATTATATGATATAGGAAATTGGACGGCATTGGTCTTTTTCATGCGGTATGTGTCACAACGTCAACTGGAAGTCTACGAGTCGTCCACTACCAGATGTCAAATATAGCTATTCTACGGTATCTTCACCAAGGGCGAGTGTTGAAATAAAACAAGTTGGAAAGCCAAAATATACCTCTGCTCGGAAGAGTTTTTAATTTTCAGTGAAGCGTAACTGTATCCGTGGTTATGCGATAGAACCCTCACCTGTCCTTCAAGAGGACTCGGTTTCGAATCCCGGCCGATTAAAAAATTGTACTACACCCAATGACGAAAAGAGGGCGCTTTTGGAAAAACCTTTTCCCTGATTCTAAGAAACTGCGTACGCAGTGATTACCCTTTGCCTCGAAAATGCGAACGCGTTCGCAGGCCTGACAGACAGACCCACAGACAGACAGACAGACCCACCCACCCACAGACAGACAGACACGGTGGTTGTATAACCCCTCCTATGGTACAAAGTCCCCTCGGAGAGGTAAAAAATACAAATTCCCTCTGTAGATATTTCTTTCATTAAAATTTGCTTCGTATTATATTCAACTGATAAACTTGTACTGTAAATAGGGTTAAATTCAATTGTGCATTGTTTTAGTACCTCTAACGCACTGTTGTAACTACTTAATTTATAATATTCTGAAAAAATTATAATCGGTTGTTTCGTCTCAATTATTTTAATTATAATTAAAATTTTATACCGGGCGGGATAGAACCGGGATTAAGGTTTTAGTAAATAACTCTGAATTGCGGAGATCTATCTTTAAGGGTCATATCGATAAATTAATACCACTAGGGACAATTCTTCCGAGGAGAGGTATATTTTGGCTTGCCAACTTGTTTTAAAGTCAAAATGATTAATACAGTTTGTTATACCAAAAAAAAATTATTTTAGTATTGTGAGAATCGAAAATATTACCACTTGCTCATTCTTTTATTAATTGTTTAATTAATTTTAAGGCTCCTAGATAATTTATTTTTTCTGTTCTTTACCCTTTGAAAAATGCAGTACTAAAATATAAATGTTAGATATGATTGAATTGATCTGCTATAACGAAGCACCTTATTTTTACCGAAATGTTTTACACCATGTTGGGTTGGTACCATTGAATTGGGAATAGTACTGCTAGAATTACAATTACGATTTCGGTTGCCATGGTTACGCGGGACCTGTTCTGATAAGACTGTATGAAATTCATCTTCATAATTAGGCGGTAGAGCCATCTATATTTTGTAATGTAATGGCTGAAAATAAATCATTATTGGCTAACTCACCGTAACTTGAGTTACAAAGGATCGTGTTGACAGAATAAAATTATTTTTAAACAACTTCAAAGGTTTGTTTGTTACGATAAATCATACATTTCAATTTCGCATCAGATTCGCGAAAAAATTCAATTGCAATATAGTTTCCACCACTAGAGACAGATGCCGCCACGGTAGAACGATAAAGTTGAATTGTCTCCTTATTGAACGAAATTGGTCCAGCGCCAGCCAGATTTAGTTGTACCTCTATTTATTCCCAACTCAATGGTTGGTACAGGTGTTGTCACGTGAAATTTTCTGAGAGATCAAAAGTTCAGTGTAATAAATAAACATTTCAAATGAATACTTATATAAATTTTTAAAAGAAATCTAGGAAACTTTCTAAAGAAATAACTTTTTTTTCAATAATTTTAAATATATTTATATTGTTGCTTTATCGGTATCAAAACTATTCAAACGATAAAAATCAGTAGTTTTTAACTAACAATGAGACTACCCGAGGTGTAACACACCGATTTTGTTCAAACTCGGGGGTTAAGTAGGCGTTAATGAATCATGAAAATTCCCAAAAGGAAAAGTTTCAACGGGCATTAGTTTTGCCATGGCAACCGAAAATGTTTTTGACAACACAAAATGGAAAATTCCTTATCGAAAAAAATATGGGATTTTGAAAATTTCTAATGGTGCCCCCTTGGAAAATTGATATATTTAATTTTTTTTTCGTCAATTTTGATAAATTTTTTCTAGTTTTTGCATTTTTAAAAATTTTTAATTTTTTGGAAAAATTACCAAAGGCCTGAAGAATTCGCAACAAAAATTGAAGAAGCCACTAGGCTGCAGAGCAAATGCAAGGAATGGTTGAACCAAAGAGCTGGTAGAATTACTGCATCACGGATGAAGAGTGCATGCCATTCAGATCCGGCAAACCCTTCCGTTAGCCTCATCAAAACCATATGCTACCCTGACAAACAAGTAAATGGTTTTCGACAAAACATGTTGTAAGTGATATTGGAACGAACGATATAAATACGTTGAATTTAACCAACAAACTGTTTTGTTTTTTTCAGCAGCCCGAAAGTGGGAATATGGTTTGTTGCGACAACAAAGACTGTGATAAAAAAAGGTTTCATTTCGATTGTTTAAAAATAAAAAAAAAGCTCCAAAATGTAAAGAGTGGTTTTGCCCAGACTGCAGAAAGTTCAATTTCTCTAAATCAAAACGAAAGAGCTCTACCAAAAAAAAAGCTGTTAAGTGATAAATTTGTGGTAAAATTTACTTTGTGATATTAGGCAGATTAACAGAACGTATTAGAAGTTTTTAAATTTATAATTTTAAATACGGTTTTGGTAAATTGTTTTAAAATTAATTTTTTAAGTAAAAAGTAGCTCATTCAAACATAGATGTCGCACTGTTCTCCATTAGTTGTTAAATCGAAAGTGCGTTCACAGCTTTTAAAGACTTTTTGTTGGATAAAAACTTCCTGAACATTTTGTTTAAACTATTAAAAAGGTCTTTTAATTGAATTTTCGAGATTTACATAAAAATTTCCAAAATCAATTTACTGTTTTTTTATATGGACATAAATTTGTTAAAGCGCAAGAAACTCTAGCAATTTTATCAAGGGGCGTAACATTGTCACCTTTCTTTTTAGTTACCATTTCAACCGGCAAGCAAGCTTGTAATATTTTGTATTTTTTTCTAACCAAGCCTATAACTCTTTCTACATGAATTGGTAGATGCGCTATTTTCCTAGTATTCACGATTTCCAAAGCCGGTAGTTGATCTTTTCCTTTGGTAAATGCTGGTATTGCTAATTTAGCACAACAGAAGCCTAAGGTTTCAGCAATATCAAAGCCCCGGTCTGCCAAAACCAAATCATTAGGCAACAAATGTTTTAGTAAACCAGAATGTTCCATTAGATATTTATCACTAGTTCGTCCCCCCAGCCATCAGAAATGAAACTAACAGAACCTTGAGTATTGTGGTGTTTGTACTGTGAGCACGTTATGGCTCTAGGAAGGAGTGACGTTGGCCTATCTATGAAAACCTCTGGTGGCATTGTTTTATAAAGATTTTCCCGTTCAGGCCAGTAAACAACATTATATAGGCGTTTATACATGGCCTCAAGCCACTTATCAAATATTCTACTTGTCGTTGATTCAGAAATTTTAAAACGGTACCCTAAATCTTCAGAAGGTAAATTCAATCGTAAGCGCGTTAGAAAAATCATAAATTCTTGAAACTGAGTCCAAGAGTTGCGATATGAAAAGGATACACTTGTGCAAACCAATTTGAATAAATTCATTAGAATTGTAAACCATTACAAACCAGTGTAAAATTTTACCATTTCGTCATTTTCTTCAAAAGTCTTCTCCTTGAATTCAAATTGCAGTGCTTTTGGTCTAAGAGCGTACAATTCTTCTCGCAAACACAAATTATCTTTCTCTAGAGCAACTATACCACACGCCGACAGATCAGTTTGACATTTCACAGTGCGCGTATAATTGTAGGGATCAGTATTTGTAGTAATTGACACCGACACATTAGAGGTTGACGTTGAGCTATCCTTGGTTGACACTGAACCATCGGCAGTTGATGTTGAGCTGTCTTTGGTTGAAACTGAACTATACAGTAATAGAGTAGAGTTATACGTAGCTGGAGTAGATATATACAATCGGAGCCAAGTGATTCATAGTGGCATTATATCGAGATGCAAGTTCCACAATCCATAACCGAAGTTCCATGGTTTATTATAGGCTCACTATTTTCTTCAGCATTTTCTTTATTACCCACTACCAATGCTCCTCTGAGCAGTTTGGAGATTTGGGCTGCCTATTGGGTGGGCTGTTCATATCAAGGAGTAAACGCCGTTTCATTATAATATTTCCTGGAGAAACTCCTCTGAAAATAACCTTTTCGTTCCTATCATCCAATTGCAAAGTTGGTACCCAGTCAGGATTTGAATCATTCAACAATTTGGCAGGTTTTCCTGTAATTTAATTTGTATTAAAAACCAAGGTTTAGCAGCTGAGAAAAGCCTAAACTTACCAGAAATAAAATGTAATCTACAAACAACTGTAATTGGTTTTGCTGTGTGCTCATTAACATCCTCACGATTAATATTCTCAAACCACTTCAGCCTCCGTAATGTTGATAGTTCCTTAGTTTTAGCGCACTGATTATTAATTGCGGCTGGTATTTTAAAATATCACAGCCTACTCTTCCACTTTCTTTTACTGTTACAACTACTGATGGTGCACTTAGACATTGTAGAAAACTCCAATATTATAATAATTTAATTAAAACCTTAACTTACTTGTATCTTTTATCTCTGGAATTTGTGACGTCGAAAGCTGGAGGCACGCCACTTCTTCCCGCCCCAAAGGTTTTCCCCCCAAAACCGGCGCGTCCGCGTGAGCCAACATTAGTGTGCAGCAAGCATTTTTACGAACCTTGTGTGACACCTACCGGTGAGAAAATTAATTTTCCAAAACCGCGAATATTCGTTTAATTTCACTGCAATTTATAATACCTAACCAATATGCTCTAAAAAATTCTAAACACTAGGAAAAATATTTTTTTGAGAAAAAAGCCCTGATCGAGCAAATTGACACACCCTGTATTTGCACAAATATATTTGCCGGTCGGAATATTTTTGGCTTGGGATAAATTTGAAATAAAATATTGTAGTCACGTGCAATCAATCTCTTAAATTATAAAGATAATAAATAATTAATAGTAAGATTTATTTTATCCTGTCGGGGGGGGGGGGGGGGTGGCTACCCTATTCAATCATATAAATTAAGTCCTAACAAATTTGACGCCCCGGGGATTTGAATCCGTTGCAACAAGGGTGATAAGTACTGAAGATACGTTTCTAACCACACGACTAACCACACTTAATACAACAGTTTAAAGTTTCATTGCAGTACTTACGAAAGTAACATAGGCTTAGCGAAAAGATGAGCTAGCGCATCGCCGTGGTCCACCTAATAATAATCTGCTAGGCTAATACCCAAGGCACCACCTTAGCACCAAGTTAACGACCGACTTTTAATGCCTTTCCACAGGTGGCCTTAAGGGAGGCTAGCCCAACAACGATAAATTATTATTAGTAATACCGACTAGTTTGTAATCAATAATTGGTTATAAGGCTTGATGTCAAATTGAATACCCACACTCGCGCAACCTATTTAAAAGTAATTCCATAAGAAACTTATTAAGGATTATCTAGCTTCCGTTCATTTTTAGTTTCAAACGGAGGCTCTACGCCCCAGTGGCCGAATCTGTGCTGCCGTTAACACCTTTAGTGAAAACTACCAATAACTTGGTTTGCCGAGTGAAACCCAAATATGAAAGTGGTAAAATGACAGTTTTATTGTACATACATATACAATACATGATAAAAATATTTACAGCATTCATTTCTTTATGCCTTCGTGATGCGGACCTTGAGACGAGCGCAAGCTAGATTCTTTCCGTCTTCGTTCACGCCCTTGTAGGTGACTTCCATCAGTTGCTACAAGATACCCAAAAAATCTCGTGATTAAGCGACGAAGATAAATTATTTCGTTTAACTTGAAACCGATTAGAAGAACTTACGGCGGGGATCATCTTGTGGATGTGGAAGGTGGAGGCATAGGTGTAGATATTTCCTGGCTTGACGGGACAGGCGGGTTTGATCTTGCCCAAGCAGATGTCCTCGTTGTCCTTGGGGAATACCATCTCGCGACCACGCAAGTTGCCAGTAATAGAGGTGGTCGCCGAACTAGCACCGAAAGCTGCGAGAAAACGAACGACATAAGAATCAGGTGTAGTCAAGTTGTCCAATGAAATTGATCGAACTTACGAGCACGGATGACAGCTTGGATCTGGATGGTGGAGCCATGTTCGAAGACGCAAGGTACGCTATTACAAGGAGTCACGACCAGATTCAACATACTTCCGTTACCTACGAACAAATTAATGTATTAACTGCCCTGTCTTAACCCACAACAAATGATTTACAACCACAGCAACTTACCACAATCATTGAATTGAACAGCTACGGCATTGACCATGACGAAACTCGACGCTACGAGAATTACAATAATAGAAGACATATTTCCGCGATCACTTTTGAACAATAAAATAGTCAAAATGAAATCTATTAGGCGACCACAGCTGATGAAATGCGGCTTCGTCATGTTTCCCGACTTCTTTTATACCCGAGGTCTTACCGACTGGGAGGGTTTGGGCGACCATTTTTTAGTGAAATAATATTTTAGCTTAAAAAAACTTTATCAAACAAGTTGGCAAGCCAAAAAATACCTCTCTTGTAAGAGTTTTCCTGTGATTTCTTTGATTTTCATTCTAGCGATATGAAAGGCAATGTCTCAACGGTAAACAATCCGCCTGTAAAAATATGTCCCAGGGTAGATTCCTGACCACGACCGCATTTTAAATTAAAATAATTGATTAATTTTGCTTTTAATTTTATTATAACCAGGCGAGTCGTCGCCTGGTTATATATAGGTACCTCGACTTTTAACATTAAACTCGTTGCCTTCACGCTATGGGAAAGTTAAGGGAAAAGTAGGTGATTTGGGTTGTGAGATGCCATTTTGTTTTTTTTTTCACTATAGTAATTTTTCCACGCGGTTACAGGTAAAAAGGGTTGTTGTATAGTGGTAAAACTTTTAAAGGAACTGCGATTATAGTTTCATTGAGTGCCTTTGCTATATAATTTCTATTAAATTTAAATAGAAAATTTATAATTAATTTTCTAAAAATATTGAATATTTCCAGATAAATATAAATAGGTCTCACCAGATGGCGGTAGCGTTTTGGTCAGAAATTTTAACCTTGTTGTGTTAGCCTCTTTTACTGACTTTAGTCCATGAAAAATAAAATAAAATGACATCCATATGCGGTGCATAAGATCGATATTCTTAAGCCTTGGACTTTTAGTAAAAAAATACGTGATATAAAAATGAGCGTTTAGCGTGGTAAATTGTGGTGTAGTGGTTATAGGCGTTAAATTTCGTCGTAATGTGATGTATTCGGGTCTAGAAAGGGCGAAAATTGTTAAATGGGTGTCATTTGGATGTTCGAATCCAATCCGTATCAGTAGGAGTGTTTAAATAAATATTAAATGTAATTAGATTATTGTAAATGTAATTAAATTATTGTAATTGTTGAAAACTTTCAAGTACATCAAGAATCGGTTACCGCAAAAGAAGTTGCAGAACAAAACCCCATTCGAAAAACGCTATGGGTATACACCTACTGTGAAACATTGTAAGAGGATAGGAAGCCAAGCGCATTATTTTGTACCGAAACAGACCCGTGTTAATAAATTTGCGGATACAGCCAAGAAAGGCATACTAATCGGATACGCCACCTCAACACGTGGGTATCGCATCTGGGATCCAAACACTGACAAGATTATTGAAAGCGATAATGTCAAGTTCAACGAGACCCATACTGGGCAAGGAGCGGAAGACCTCAAGACTGATGACGACAACCGTTCAGAAGATAATGTACGATTTTCAGCAGCGTTGCCAGATCGAAAATCTGAAATTATCGTATCTAGGCCAAAAAATTATCGATTTTCCTGATAATTATCGTACATTTCTTTTTGGCGATAAATTTTAATTCATACATAAATGCGTTGAATTTAGATGATTTTTTAATGCACTACAGGAGTTTTATTTCAGGGAAATAAACAAAATGTCTATTATCATTATTAACTGAACTTAATATGTTTAAAAATGTTTTAAATGTTGAGGTAATAGCTAGGAGTAATAAACTCACACTCTGGACTACGCGTACAGAAAATGTATATCATTCATTTTTAAGTAGAAAAGTTATATAAATTAATAATAAAATAAAAATCGTTCGTAGGTTTTTAAAAAATTCTAAAGATTATCGTACATTATAGTACGTTGAGGCAGAATTATCGAAATAATGGTACGATATCGTACGCCATGAAAATTATAGTACGCCCTTAAAATTTTGATTAAATTATCGCACTGTGCGATAATTATCGTACGTCTGGCAACGCTGATTTTCAGATGGTGAAGAAGAAATACACGGGGTCAAGTCGAGATCCAGGAAAAGGATTACAGCGCCAGCTTCACCAACACCGCCAAGAGGACATTCTCCTTCACCACATCCGGAACACCCAGCCAGCCAAGAAGAGACTAGTGAAGATGAAGTGATTGATCACATCACACCTGGTAGACCAACAGCGACAGAAGAGAAGGAATGGCGACGTACAGCTAGACAGAGAACGACTGGAGACACAGCCGGAAGATATGACATCTACTATAGACATGGAGATATGAAGCGATGTTTCCGAAGTAGACGAGAGCTTTTAGAATATTGCAGAGAAAATGAGATCGATATTGACCCAGAGCTAATTGACTACTCTACGAAAAACACATACTCGGGAATTTGTGATTTAACACCGCAACAGCGATCCGACGATATCGGCACAGATCCAGATTTGGTTTTCCTGAGGGATATGGAAACATGCTTCGCCAATGTAGATGATCCCACAACATACGAAGAAGCCATGAGTGCTAATGACTCAGTGCAATGGAAGAAAGCCATGGATGACGAAGTGCAGACACTACAAGTAAGAAACGTCTTCACGCCAGTTCATAGACCAGACAAAGTGAAAATACTCGGTAATAGATGGGTATATGTCCGAAAAAGGAACGAGAATGGACAGATTGTTCGCTATAGGGCACGATTGGTCGCACGAGGTTATGATCAACAGCTGTAACGTTAAAAATATTAAGGGAAATAGTTAATTACCGCTACAATTAAATTAATTTGCCCGGGTACTCGCGTAACTTCTATGATGGGGTTAGCGAGGGTCCTGAAAATATTAATAAGGTGTCTAGGGGTTTGTTTAGAATAAATTATCATTAAGTTGTCTAGGGGTTTTATTCAAAGGGTGTAAGAAATAACCAAACGGATTAGAGATTACTAAAGACACTAAATTATTTATTATTATGAATTAAACAACTGAATCCTAACCAACATACTGTTAAGCTAACTTAAAATTAATCCTAAACAAAACAGAGAAGCTAACTTAAAAATAAAAATAATACAATCTTGCATTCTGGCCAGTGCATTCTAAAACTTTTGCGCAATAAAGAAATTAATTAGCCTGAAGGGCCAACACGAAGTTAAGCACCACAAGGTGCGTTTAGGGCACATTTACGGTTGCCGTATTGGCGAAGTTTGAAACGATACTTAGGATTTTATCAATAGGTCCATCTGATCTCGGTGTTCGTCCACACGTGGCTGCGTTGAACATCAAAAACGTGGGTCGTACGCGTACACTCGTTGATACGGAGACCGTGGCGCGTGGAAAGCGAATTCACTGCGACATTATCACTTCGTCCTTTTACCGCGTTAACCCTTTTCGGTGCCGAAACTAACGTGTATAAATAAAACTTTTCTCGTTCACTTGGAGAATGGTGGTCACGAACTATCCCATATCTCGCTATGTCGATATCTCTCTGAGTCTGTCCTTTTTTTGGCGGGAGCCAGGTCTTTTTATCACCTTCCCTCGGACCTCGTGACGTCCTTCGCGCACAAAACGTTTCAAAAACTTTCCCAAGTATCTACGACTCGCGCCCGTGTTTCTCGTGTTGGGGAAAACCCCGGGCCACAAACATTTTAACATGTACAATAACGGAATGGAAAATTACACTTTTTAACTCCCTATACAACTGCGCCTATCAACCTCTCACCCGTTTGGACACTTCGGAGTTAAGAGTAAAGGGGGGGGGGGATAATTGAAAGCGACAGGACTACTGGCTAAACCCATCGCAGGAAACGAAAGAAACGGAAACTATAGAAAACCCGCGATGAAGGGACGGGCCCTTCCCCTCATCGGGAAATTCCTGGATGCAAACTAACAATACTGTAGGCCTAATACTCTACCAGCGAGTATTTCCAAAGAAATGTTTTTAAATTTGTTAAAGTTTAAATTGGGTGTTTTGTCTAAATTTGAATTAAGTTAATTTTGAATGAATTTGAATTAAGTTAAATTACCTGCTATTGAATTATTTTAATATACAGCTAAATTCATATAACTAATATATTTCGCATTACAACTCTCCCCCTACTTAAGTCGAATGTCCCCATGAGACCACTACATAAACATCTAGAAGAACTAAAATTTTGAAAACGGGTTTAAACTATTTACAATATGTACAACACGCGTGAAAAAAAAACTAATAAATGCAAGACTAACAAATGGAGCTCAATGAAAAATATCTCAAAATCAAATGGTGCACCTGTTATAAGGCCTTCCAAAAACTAACAAACAAACAAACAAAAAAAATGCAAGCCTACTATCGTCGAACCCTTCCAGTTTGCGGGTCTCTTGGCCTAAGTGTTCGGCCACCATAGTTTGGCTTGGGTTTAACCACTACAGGGGAATCTATATTTCCGTCGATATCGGTATCCCTCAAAACATTATCTGTCCTCCGGATATACGGTTTTAACTGTCGGATATTATGGGTACCTTTGAGTATTTGTCCCTTCCCATCCTGTAACCTATATGTCCACTTGGACAATTGTTCAGCCACCTTGTAGGGGCCATCAAATTTCGGTGCCAGCTTGACGGCATAGTCGTCCGCGGCACTCGATTGAAAGTGCGTCTTCTTCAACACTAACTGTCCCACCTTCAACTCACAATCCCGATGGCGCTTGTCATAGGCAGCCTTTTGTATCGCTTGCGCTTTCTCAATATTACCGCGGGCATTTTCTAGTGTTTTACTAACATCATTAATAACCCTGAGAGAGTAAGCTTTTTCAACGTCCGCGCTCAAAAAGTGATCGGGGTCATGCTCTGTTTGGACATTAAGCGCAGTTCGTAGTTCTCTACCAAACATTAAAGCCGCCGGAGTGTGTCCGGTGGTTTCGGAGGGGGCGGTCCGCATAGCCATTGCGTATTGCTGAAGTCCGCGATCCCACTCCTTATGATTATCGGTTACATAAGCGGAGATTTTGGTGCCTATCGTCGCGTTGAACCTCTCGGTTAGGTTCGACTGGGGCGTGTAAAAAGACGTAAAACGCTGTTTTACATGGAGCTTTTTGAATACAGCGTCCATTAATTTGGAGGCGAAGGAACTACCATTATCCGAAACAACAACGGCGGGAAGACCAAATCGGGAAAAGACATCGTCGACCAAATGTCGAACGATGCCGGGGCTACTGGCGTTACGAAGCGGGAAGACTTCGACCCACTTCGTGAGGTAATCTGATACTACTAGGATGTACCGAAAGCCGCGGTTGGAGCGGGGATATGGGCCTTTAAGGTCCATCGAAATCACTTCCCAAGGCTGGGGGATTGCGCTGGGTTTCATTAAACCTGGAGGCGCCTGGTGAGAAACCTTGTGAGTTTGGCATATTTCGCACGATCGACAATATCTGAGGACGTCTAGGGTCATGCCATCCCAGGTATACTGGCTTTGGATTCTTTTTAGAGTCTTTTTGACTCCAAAATGCCCAGCAGATGGGATATCGTGACTTAAGTGTAGGATCCTCGAGCGCAAAGCTGTGGGGACTATCACTCTAAACGTTTCCCATTCGGCTGGATCACCTTTGCCTAAATCCTGATACAAAATTTTATTGCGAATGTCGCATTGGGGCGCTACTTTCAATACCCACGAACGGACTGAAGCGTCGGTGGGGATTTTATTGTCCTCCAAATACTGAACTAACGCACCTACTTTGTCGTCGGCGCGCTGCGCGGATATTAATTCGTCATTGTCAAAACGAATTATGGGGTGCGGGGTCGCTACGCCAGTAAGAGCAAGTATTTGCCCTTCGGATATAGATTCTGGAATCCGGGAGAGCGCGTCCGCTACCACGTTGTCCTTGCCAGGAACGTGATAAATTGTAAAATCAAAAACTTGGAGCCTCGCGTTCCAACGGGCAAATTTGCCGGTTGGATCTGGGGCTCGGTGCAACCATTTTAAGGCGGAATGGTCAGTGTAAACCTCGAAGTGAGTGCCCTCGACGTATGGGCGGAATTTCTCCACGGCCCATACAATTCCAAGGCACTCGCGCTCCGTCGTTGAGTATTTTTGTTCAACGGCGCTTAGGGACCTACTAGCAAACTGTACTACGCGCCGCTGGCCATCGATATGCTGGGCCAAAATAGCTCCGAGACCCGTCAATGATGCATCGGTATAAATTTTAAAAGGGTGGCTGTAGTCAGGAGTATTAAGTACCGGCGCTGATGACAAACGGTCTTTCAAAATATTGAAGGCGGCTTCTTGGGAAGCAGCCCAATGCCAAGGGGTTTCCTTATGCAGGAGCGTGGTCAACGGATTAGCTATTTTGGCAAAATCTTTGACGAACCGGCGGTAATACGACGCCATACCTAAGAAACGCCGCAGCTGTTTCACGTTTTTCGGGGTGGGAAAATTGCGCATTGTTTCGGTCTTAGCCGGGTCTACCTTTATACTAGAATTATTTACAATATGACCCAAAATAGCGCATTCTTGTTGACAGAATTGCGTTTTTGACGCTTTAATGGTCAGGCCCGCTTTGGCGAACCTGTTAAACACTTCCTCCAGCGTTTTGATATGCGTTTCAAAATCCGCCGACGCTATTATAAGATCGTCGAGGTAGGCGCAAACGCCACGCCCGGACAGATCCATAAACAATGAATTAACTAAGCGCTGAAAGGAAGCTGGCGCGTTGCAAAGCCCAAACATCAAAACTTTTGGCCTAAATAAACCTCTATGAGTTACGAAACTGGCTATATCCCTATGGCCTTCAAATATTGGCATTTGCCAGTAGCCACTACGCATGTCAAGGGTTGTAATAAAGGTAGGCTTATGCAGGGACTCTAATATATCGTCTATGCGTGGTAACGGGTAGACGTCGCGGCGCGTAATAGAATTAATTTTGCGGTAGTCTATGCAGAGTCTTTGGGTACCGTCTTTCTTACCCACTAACAATGTAGGGCTGGCCCACGGACCACTGGAGGGTTCTATTATGTCCTGGCTTATCATCTCGTCAATTATTTCATCAATTACAGCGCGCTTAGCGGGGGAAAACCTATACGGAGGACTCGAAATAGGTCTATCGGTTGTCAAGTCTATATAATGTTCGATACGATCAGTGCGACCAGGGACGGTCGAAAATAAAGGTTTAAATCTATTTACAAGTGATTCTAAAATTTCCCTTTGTTCGAGGTTAATAGGGGCACCTTCTAGAGCTTTGAAAATCTCATCCTCATCAATTAAACTCTTTGTTGCTTCTAAATTAAAAATCGGACTAAGTCTAATACTTTCTTTAGGTGGGACACTTACGGGAATCGGTAGGTTGTCAATGAACTTCTGGGCACACAAATTGAAACAACTAGCGGAATTACGGGAAAAACTACAATTAACATCACCCTTAAACTTTAATAAATGGTCACCCTGGTCCTTCCAATAAAAACTACTCAACTCATGGTCAATAACCATGCCAGTATGTCTAAGAATGTCCTTCCCTAAAATGCACGAGTAGGGAATGTTTGGGCAGTATACTGCCTCAAATTGAACCTGTTTTCTAGGCAAACAAAACGTGACGGTTACGGCACCGTCCGTAGGTAAGAGGGTACCATCGGGTTGTCGGAGAGCTAAAAGTGAGTCAGAAGTGTGACACCCTAAATCTTCTAACAAAGGCTTGAGACTACTATGGATGATTGTATTGGTGGAACCAGGGTCAATAAGAGCTACGCACGGCACAGTTTCTAAATAAATATCTAACAAATCTTGACCCAAATAAAAAATATCGGAGCCCCCTGGTTGTGAAATTGCCGCGCTGACTAAATGGGTACTGTTTATCGCTGAGATGGCGGCCCGCTGCTCACCCTCGGAGCAGAGGCCGTCGCCCCGTTTCCCGGAGCCGGATTTGGGGGGTTTGTGAGGTTGGGGCAACGATTCCTAGCGTGGCCTACTTCTTGACACCCGTAGCAAGTAATGTTGGGGTTAAAATAGGGTCCTGGCCTACCATTAATTGGTTGAGCGTTTTGGGCCTGATTAATAAAGTTATTATTCGAGGGGCGATTGTTACCGCTACCCTGATTGTTATTGCGATTAGCGCTATTGTTTTGGAAACCAGTTTGGTCCGACCGATTAACGTTAAAGGAACCCTGATATCCATTTTGACCGGAGCGATTAAAGCTATTATTGCCTTGATTATTTCGACGAGAATTGTGATTACGGGGTCCATCTGAACTATAGCTATGGTTACCCCCCGAATTCTGATTGCCCGAAGAGCTAGATCCACCCTGGCCGCCTTGACCATCCCGACTAGTTTCACCCTTGCGGCGGCCCTGCTTTTTATCTATCCGTTCTACCTGGGTGGCGCTATCAATTAGTTCACGCAAGGTGTCGTAACCCCGTGGGTTAATTAAATGGATTCGAATGTCGTCGCGCATGTTTCTTTCGACATACCTAATTTTCTCACGTTCCGACAGGGCATTGTTTAACTGGCCAAATAATTTCTGCATTTGCTCTGTGTATTCGTACACCGTTTCCTGCGCGTACTGAAGGCGATCAAAAATTTTATCTTTGACGTGCTCGTCATTGGCTCTGCGTTCAAATTGCACGCGCAAGCCCGATTCAAAATCGCCCCACGAGCTAAAGGGTTGGTTATCGCAAAACCAATCTAAAGCGGCCCCATCTAACATAGCGGGAACCCATTGTTCTAGAAAATCTTCTTCACTTAGACGGCTGGTAATACGCATTTGCTTAGCGCGTCGGAGAAAATCTTTAGGGCCCGTGTCTGTGGGCTTACCTGAATACGTCGGGGTTTTAATGGGGTTTGAAAAAACAAAAGGCGCTAAGTTCACTGGCGCGGTCTGAAACGGAGCCTGCGCGTTAAAAACCGAGGGCTGAACCGAGGAGGACACCATCGGACTACCCGAATTAGTCGTTATAACCCGCGGGAATAAAGACGGCATGCCCGCGCTAGGGTTAATTAAGGGTGTAATGTTTTGATTAAAACTAGCTGGCAACACTGGCTGACTGTGGTTTAAGGTGATCGGTACCATTGGTGCCGTGTTTTGACTACCCGAACTGTGAGCCGGAATTAAATTTTGACTACTAATTGTTAAGTGGGGCAACTGTGATTGTGACGTCATCGTCGCCGAAGAAGTGGCTGCCGCGGAAGAAACAGTGCTCACGGGAGGCACCGTGGGAGGGGCGGGGGGAACTACCAGCGCCTCCGGCCCGGCGTTTTGGAGTAGCGCTAAAGCGGTTTGGAACTGCTGCTGTTGTATTGCCAAAGCTTGTAACTGCGCGAGAATGTTCGTCAGGACGTCCGGCGGGACGCTGACGCCAGCATTACTAGGGGGCGGAGGATTAGCGTGACCCGTGCCCGAAGTAGTAACGGTATTTACCGCGGTAGATGCCGCGCAAGTGGTCGCGCCTGCCTGACTGACGCTTGAATTCATGGCGCGGGGTATTGTTGGAGCGGGATTTACTAGAATGGGAATAGTAGATCCTTCTCTATTCGCGGAACGCTTTTGATAACGAGCTTCTCGCTGCCTTTTGCAAAATTCTAAATAATTGGGACTGTGGGCGTTACTCATAAAGACAAATAAATCAACGAATTAAATATTTTAGAGTGGACCAATAAACAACGGAAATGCAACCAAAGAGTTAGGGATAAGAAAATTAAATCTAACATGCAAACTGGAATAGCCGACGAATAAAAAAAAAAAAAAACAACAAACAAAACAAAAGCATACCAACTAATTATGCGTAAGAAATAACAACCAATACTGTTGCGAGGCTAAACCATGAGATAGTGAGAGATTTTCCTTAAAACTACCACCTAACTACTAATTGCATTTTTTTTTTATGTAACCTGCCAACTGACCACTAATTAATTTTTCCTTCATTAATTTAGGTAACTTAATCATTAATCAAAATCCCGGACGGACCCCCATTGTAACGTTAAAAATATTAAGGGAAATAGTTAATTACCGCTACAATTAAATTAATTTGCCCGGGTACTCGCGTAACTTCTATGATGGGGTTAGCGAGGGTCCTGAAAATATTAATAAGGTGTCTAGGGGTTTGTTTAGAATAAATTATTATTAAGTTGTCTAGGGGTTTTATTCAAAGGGTGTAAGAAATAACCAAACGGATTAGAGATTACTAAAGACACTAAATTATTTATTATTATGAATTAAACAACTGAATCCTAACCAACATACTGTTAAGCTAACTTAAAATTAATCCTAAACAAAACAGAGAAGCTAACTTAAAATTAAAATAATACAATCTTGCATTCTGGCCAGTGCATTCTAAAACTTTTGCGCAATAAAGAAATTAATTAGCCTGAAGGGCCAACACGAAGTTAAGCACCACAAGGTGCGTTTAGGGCACATTTACGGTTGCCGTATTGGCGAAGTTTGAAACGATACTTAGGATTTTATCAATAGGTCCATCTGATCTCGGTGTTCGTCCACACGTGGCTGCGTTGAACATCAAAAACGTGGGTCGTACGCGTACACTCGTTGATACGGAGACCGTGGCGCGTGGAAAGCGAATTCACTGCGACATTATCACTTCGTCCTTTTACCGCGTTAACCCTTTTCGGTGCCGAAACTAACGTGTATAAATAAAACTTTTCTCGTTCACTTGGAGAATGGTGGTCACGAACTATCCCATATCTCGCTATGTCGATATCTCTCTGAGTCTGTCCTTTTTTTGGCGGGAGCCAGGTCTTTTTATCACCTTCCCTCGGACCTCGTGACGTCCTTCGCGCACAAAACGTTTCAAAAACTTTCCCAAGTATCTACGACTCGCGCCCGTGTTTCTCGTGTTGGGGAAAACCCCGGGCCACAAACATTTTAACATGTACAATAACGGAATGGAAAATTACACTTTTTAACTCCCTATACAACTGCGCCTATCAACCTCTCACCCGTTTGGACACTTCGGAGTTAAGAGTAAAGGGGGGGGGGATAATTGAAAGCGACAGGACTACTGGCTAAACCCATCGCAGGAAACGAAAGAAACGGAAACTATAGAAAACCCGCGATGAAGGGACGGGCCCTTCCCCTCATCGGGAAATTCCTGGATGCAAACTAACAATACTGTAGGCCTAATACTCTACCAGCGAGTATTTCCAAAGAAATGTTTTTAAATTTGTTAAAGTTTAAATTGGGTGTTTTGTCTAAATTTGAATTAAGTTAATTTTGAATGAATTTGAATTAAGTTAAATTACCTGCTATTGAATTATTTTAATATACAGCTAAATTCATATAACTAATATATTTCGCATTACACAGCAAGGAACAGACTATGAAGAAATATACTCACCAGTGGTCGATTTATTATTAGTCCGTTTATTTCTGTTTGTACTTGTTGTTATCCTGAAGTGGTCAAATAAACACATAGACATCAAAAGTGCCTATTTGTATGTCGTTTTAGACCAGAAAAGCTACATGGAAATACTAAGAGGGTACGAAACGACTGACAACAAGGTATGGGAAATACATAAAAGCCTCTACGGCGGCTTCATCAATCAGGACGTTGTTGGCATAATAAACTTGATGAAGAACTGAAAATGATGGGATTTCAAGAACTAAGATCATGTCAAGGCGTATATCGTTTCCAATGGGATTGTATCATTCCGGTATATGTAGATGATATCCTGATTTTAAATCGAGATCAGCAAGTGATGACCAAAATCCTGGCTCTGCTACAAGGAAAGTTTGACATCCAAGACCTAGGAAGAGTAAAAACGTTCTTGGGAATTGACATACAAATAACCGAACAAGCTAGGACTCCGAATGTCACAAACGAGATATATTGACCATTTAGAGAAACAGTTTGATGGCATTCCCTACAAGATGACCTACGAACCTCTAAAATTTCGAACGGTGATCACGGGATCTAACCAAGAAGAAGAAGAAAGGAAAGAACCACAAGTACCTTTTCGAAGTATGATCGGGCGGCTACTATATATAGCACGTCATACTCGCCCAGATACATTATATGCTGTGAACGTCCTCGCGAAATATAACAATAACTATAACCTCGACACCTGGAATCATTTACTGCACTTGTGGAATTATATCATCACGACGAATTAGAAATCATTATTCATGGAGTACACTGAAAACCCACAACTCATTGCCTATAGTGACGCCTCATGGGCTTCAGACCCCGAAACCAGGAAGTCGACATCTATTCATGTGTGGAAAAACACCTATAGCTTGGAAATCAAAGAAACAATCCCTCACTGCACTGAGTTAATAGCGGCTGTAGAAACAACCAAAGAACTCCTCTACATAAAGCGTATTCTTAACGAATGTAGAACGGTTTTCCCTTCCTCCTTATCCGGAGAGATACAGATGAAAATAGATAACCAAGCTGCTATACAGTACATGAAGAATAAAGTTGACAATGCGCGTACAAAATATTTAGATCTACGTGTGAAATATTTACGGGAACAAGTGGCCGAAGGTTTATTTACAATCGTGTATGTCAACTCAAAAGCCAACCTGGCAGATATATTCACCAAAGCCTTTCCGAAAGAAAGGTTACAAGTGTTGACTGATTATGTGACTGACTGAATATGTGAAGCAGGGGGACTATGTGGTTTATGGGAAAGCGATTATGCTTCACATATGGCAGCCTTGTTATATTTTGTTTTTGATTTATATTCGGCCCTTCGAAGTGAAAGGGTCGTCTGCTATTTTTGTGTTTTTCATTACTCTTTTTTTTGTGTGCTTGAATAAACCTCTCACACGTTTGGAATCAGTTGTTTCTCCCCTACTTACAAGGAGACGACCCGAGGTGTTACACACCGATTTTGTTCAAACTCGGGGGATTGGTAGACCTTCATGTAACTTGAAAAATCCTAAAGGGAATTTATACAATGGGCAACGGTTTTGCCATGGCATCGAAAAATGATTTCGACAATATAAAATGGAAATTTTTCCTATTTAAGCCATATCGGTTCATTTTCACCCATTTGGTTCAAATTGATCAAAATGTGATCAATTTTGATTTTCTTCGTCAATGTTTAACAATTTTTTTAATATTTTGGTATTTTAAAATTTTTAAAATTTTTTTAAATTTCTCACATGGGGGACCCTTGGAATCGGTCTAAATCCCATGTTATTTTTAATGGGAAAATTTCCATTTTATGTTGTCAAAAACATTTTTCGTTGCCATGGCAAAACCGTTGCCCATTGAATAGATTCCCTTTACGATTTTTCAAGTTACATGAAGGTCTACCATTCCCCCGAGTTTGAACAAAATCGGTGTGTAACACCTCGGGTCGTCTCCTTGTTAGTGTTGCAGTATGTACTTAGTAACTTAGAACTAAAGTAAATAGTCCGAAATATAAAGTGAGCATGCATATTATAACAATATAGAAGTAAAATCTTGGCGTGGTAAAGTGTGGTGTAGTGGTTATAGGCGTTAGAATTTCCGTCCCATCTCGTCGTAAAGTTGTGCGTTTGAATCTAAAGAGGGACAAAATATTTGAATGGGTTTCAATTGCAAGAAATTTGTGCCCCCCCCTTCCCGTATGAAGTTTTTTCCAGTAATTAAATAGTATCATGATCAACTACCCTGAAATTGAATACCATTGACTCCTTTTCCGTGTCGGTGTGCTACTAATTGACATTTTTTTGTCTATAATTACTTCAAAATATCTATTCGGTAGTCACGTGGCTTCTAAAGTTTTTTTTTTAAATAGGTTTAAACTATCTTTTTAAATACCTTAAAGGGGCCCAAAAGCTGAGACGCATTAAAAAAAATTGCTAGTACATTTTTTTAACTCATTGCGCATGCGTGAATCTCTCAGCTTTGGCCATGTAAGTAATTTGTCAGAAATTACGAAGTGTTAGGTATAGCTGGTACATGAAGAGTTAATAAAAGCGTTTAGACTACATTCGTACATGTAAAGTTTTGGGCCCCTTTAATCACGTACTTGACAGTTATTTTCTCTTGAAATTAACATAAGAACTTTAAAATAGTTGACAGCAAACAAGTTTCCTAAATTTTCGTTAGAGGTGTCTATTAAATAAATAAATTAACTCTGACAGCAAACAAGTTTCCTTAATTTTCTCTAGGTGTGTCTATTAAATAAATAAATAATATCTTTGATATCACATCCCTCAGATCGTTCATGCTTCCACTGGTGAATTTTTTTTATCTCCAAATATTTAAATTAGAATTGGTGTATATGGCAGCATAAACTTCAAACCTTATTATAACCAGCCGACGAGCGGAGCGTACCGGTGCCTTTGACGTCACGATGGCCGTCGATGAAAGTGCGATCACTTTTGAGATCAGTTTAATTTTCCGCAGTTAACCATTTCGGTTAGCATAGAACCATTTAGCGGCCACTGCAAGAAGTTCGCTTACCTACTGTATTTTCGTCTGCTAAGGTCGTCTACCTCCAGTCTTGTAGAGGTTTAGTGAGTTTGCGGACGGCAATCCAGTATCTACGTGAGCTTCTTGCGATAGCCGCTAGAAGGCTTTATGGTACTATCTAAATGGCTATAATTGAAAGCAGCCGCTGGCGTTACGTTTGCCTTTGGAAAGCGCCGGCCTCGGTTCGGGTCTCCACCAATCAGTTTGTGTGACCCTTGGGCTGTCGACACATGGCGGCACCACCAAGCAGCGTGGTCGGGCCCCGTTGACCATGGTCGCAGTTAGTAAGCAACATGGAAGATTGTGGTAAGTTTGAAATTATGACAAACCTTTATGTTTCAAGAAGTCAATTTCCAGTGGTTTTGGCTTATGGGGTTACTATACATAAGTGTCAAGGTATGAGTGTGGAGTGTGCTTTGATAAATATAGGACCAAGCGTCTTTCAAAGTGGGATGGCATACGTTGCTCTTTCGAGAGTCACATCTTTGGATGGCCTTCATTTGCTTGATTTTGATGCGTCTAAAATATATCCTGATTGTAAAGCAATAGTTGAGTAAAATCGCCTAAGAAATGAGTTTAGGCCTGATTTACCAGAAATAACCTTTAATCTAAAAAGATCAGCAAAAAACAAGTTTACCCGTGTCAGTAACGGCATTTGAACAAACTGGGATTGAAATGGATTTGGGTATTGAAGCTGTTGTAAGCAATGAAGCTGGTCCCTCCAAAGCTAGAGTGCCTAAATCTGTAAGTGCTAATATTCCTAAAGATAATTCACTTTTGGTTATTAAAGGATTTTTGAATAACGATAATTCCTGCTATGCTATCTCCACTTTACAAGCTTTTTTCCAAATTCCAGAATTGGTCAGAAGCATTCGAGATAGGGTTATTTCTCCAGGACCAGCAATTGTTGCATTGCAACAATTGCTGCGTTAGAGGGAAGATCCTGATTTTTCACTTTTAGGAACTTCTATTGTCAGGGGTATACTTGATGTACAATTTCATGGATATGACCAACAGGATCCAGTGGAATTTTTGATTAATCTGTTACGAAAACTTGAAGATGAAAATGTTCTTATTGATAATTTATTTTCATGTCGTATGCAGTATCAAAGCCCAGGTAGCAAAATAACGTTTGTAAAATGGTCAATATTTGGTTTTTGGTCAAAATAACGTTTAATGGTTATTATCGCACTAATTATAAACGTTTATATTTAGTAAAATATTGACAGTAGAAGGAAAGTGATGGCGAGACGCCACTCCCTGGTTCGGGTTTGGGTTCGGGATCGAAATCCGGGATTTAAGGGTGAAATGGGGGTAAAATCGTCAAAAATTCAATGTATTTATAATATTTCTCGCGACGATATGTTTTTTCGTTTATCAACATATTATGTTCAGGCCAACTTGTTTATTTATCTACGCTTATCTCGAAAGACACTTGAACGTATATCTTATCGCGTTTTATCGTACGGAATAAGTTGAAATGATGTAAAAATTGATAACCTAGGCGGCGCGTGCGCGGATTACCCGAGGGACGCGGTTAATTGGAATTTAAGAGTGTTTTGATGTCATGGAATATTCGTTGTTAAAGTAGAATGGAAATATTTTTTAAACTTCATTTTAATATCATTGTAGTACGCTTGGCACTTGAACCTATCTCACGAGTATTTCACTGGGAGAGAGATAACGCGCGCGTGCGTGGATTACCCGGGGCGTGGTTTTCGCGGCGCGGTTAATTTGAATTTAAAACACGGATTTGAGTGTTTTGACGTCATGGAATATTCGTTGTTAAAATGACGTAGAATGTAAATATTTTTAAACTTCATTTTAATATTATTAGCACGTAAGTTTTAAATTTGATTATCATATTTTTATACCTATATTTACATATTGAAATTGTTACGCATACATGGTCCCCATTTAATATTGGGATATTTATAGTAATAAATACATAGAAAAATACTATAAAAGTTCAACACGTATAAAGAGTCCTTCAAAGTACTTTAAAAGGATTTTATTTACGAACTAAATCCATATTTCTTTTTTCAAACTTAGAAGTTAGTTTGTATGAAATACTTTCTAATACCTGAAAAATGGACTTTAGAGTGGATAATTAAGTATTTTTTCAATCCTTTTACCTATATTTACATATTGGAATTGTTACAAAAGGTTCTTTTAAACGTAACTTAGTACATTAATTTATTTTGGAAGTTCAAAACGTATTAAGAGCCCTTCAGAGTACTATAAAAGGATTTCATTTACAAACTAAATTAATATTTTCTTCAAACTTTCAATTCGTTATAATTTGAATTTAAATGAAAACATCATGGATTATAGGAGCGTAATCTACTATTAGACCGAACGGATTAAAAATACTTAAAGTAAGTGGTTTTACTGATAAACTCTAAAGGAATTTTGGAATTTTCTAGAATAGCAAAGTAAAACTAAAACGTAAATCAAGTTTAAAACGAAACTAATAACTGGGAGATAGGTTGAAGTAAGTAATTTTTTGATTTTTCGTTTTTTAATTTTTGAGTTCCCTATATTATTATAAACTAAATTAAATATAATTTTTGAAAATTTGTGATAAAAGATCTGCTCCTTCGTGTTTTACATATATTTAAAAACTCGAGATTTTAATGAATTGTTTTCAAAGCATGAAAAATATAGCAGATCCTTTGATTTTAATTGTAGTTAGTAGTTACTTAAAAAAAAAGTCGCTAGCTGACTTGGAGCTGGTGTAGTTAAATTTTAAAAATGTGTATTTTAAATTTTGTTTGTAAAAGTTTTTTTTGAAAAAGTTTAGTATTATAGTTTAAATTTATTAAATGAAATAAAATATAAATTATACATTTGGTTTAGTATTTTACTATTGCAAGTAAAATTAACAGTAATTTCAATTACTTTTTTAGTTTTTTTTTGACAAATATGCAAACTATTTAGTTATTTCAAAAACAAAGACGTCGAATTATTTGGTATTCGAAATACTATTGGTAAGTTTTTCTATCTTTAATTTTATTTTTCAGAACAATTTCTCTTTGTCTAGCTTCTTCTAACTTTAATTTATATGGCCTTAAAGCCAAGTATTTAACAAATTTTGTAACCAAGTAGATGGACCTTTAAACAATTTTTCAGTCATGTAGTCAAGGAAATGTTCAAATATACGTGTATTTGGTCATTTTGATGGTCCAATAGCCGAGTATGGAACTGCCAGATGATAGTCAGACGTTGAGACGCGGGTGGCGCCCGTGCCCCAGCGTCCGCGCCAGCCCTGTCGGTGTCCCATTTCACATTTCAGACGTCGACCCAATATTAAATGGGGACCATGTATGCGTAACAATTTCAATATGTAAATATAGGTATAAAAATATGATAATCAAATTTAAAACTTACGTGCTAATAATATTAAAATGAACTTTAAAAATATTTCCATTCTACGTCATTTTAACAACGAATATTCCATGACGTCAAAACACTCAAATCCGTGTTTTAAATTCAAATTAACCGCGCCGCGAAAACCACGCCCCGGGTAATCCACGCACGCGCGCGTTATCTCTCACCCAGTGAAATACTCGTGAGATAGGTTCAAGTGCCAAGCGTACTACAATGATATTAAAATGAAGTTTAAAAAATATTTCCATTCTACTTTAACAACGAATATTCCATGACGTCAAAACACTCTTAAATTCCAATTAACCGCGTCCCCCGGGTAATCCGCGCACGCGCCGCCTAGGTTATCAATTTTTACATCATTTCAACTTATTCCGTACGATAAAACGCGATAAGATATACTTTCAAGTGTCTTTCGAGATAAGCGTAGATAAATAAACAAGCTGGCCTGAACATAATATGTTGATATACGAAAAAACAAATCGTCGCGAGAAATATCATAAATACATTGACTTTTTAACGATTTTACCCCCATTTCACCCTAAAATCCCGGATTTCGATCCCGAACCCAAACCCGAACCCGGGAGTGGCGTCTCGCCATCACTTTCCTTCTACTATTGACCTCTTTTAGAACTCATGTTTTCATCAAAATAGTTAGGTTGAAAAACCCACGTTATTTACATTATATTTATCACATTCAAAAACGTCACTTTTAATGTGGATATTAAGGTTAAAATAACGTTATATTATTTAACTTTTTTAGGATATATCTTTTGACAAACATGAGACGTTGTTATGTTTTTTGCTATCAACTAATTTTTTAATCTAACTAATAATAAAAGTTTATATTTAGTTAAATATGAACCACTTCTTAAACATGTTTTTATAAAAATATTCTAATTAAAACATGTTATAGAAGTGGTTAATATTTAACTAAATATAAACTGTATTTATATGTTTGTTTGTCCGCTATAGGAATCTACAGTTTTCAACTTAGGTCGACTTAATTTGGTATACTATCTCATGGTACCCTGACTGTGGTTTTCAACGGTTACGGTCGGCGAAACATCTTTAATTAATTGGATTAATTTAAAAATTAGGTATATCCGCTATACATAAGATACTACACTTTGGTCTTAGCCAAAAGACCGAGTTTCTTCATTCTTTGGCCCTACACACGGAAAACGATTAAAGTATAGTAATGCTTTTTAAAAGCCTTCTTCTATAGACACTAGGCCTTGTGATAAAAGGAAAATTATTGTGATATCAACGTATAATTGTTTAAATTTGCATAAATCAGTTGGTTATATGGGGTACGGTGCCATGCGTGGAGAGAGCTACGGCACCGTTGTACTTTCGTTTTGACAGCGACCTTGTTTGCCACTGCCGCTTTAAATTAGGTAGTTGCCTGCACTGTATGGTGAAAAGTATATACCTAAGGGAGAAATCTTTTGTGCTGTTGTGCTGTACATTCCCGGGAAATATCGGTTTACTTCGGGTACCCTGTCTATTTAAGTAACTTACATAAAATATAAGAATGACGTTTAATCGACTTTAGTATTATAACGTTTATATGAGGTTCATTATGCATCGATTAATAGTTTTAATAACATTTCATATTGACGTTTAATAGACGTTAATCAAATAACGTTTATACTTGGGTTTTGTTAGTATTAAAAGACTTAATATCAACCGTTTTATAAACCGTCTATTTTGGGCAAAGACTATATAACGCTTCGCGAAGCGTTATATAGTCTTTGATTTTGGTGACATCGTCAACCATTTCATAACGTTTATCTCTCAACATAGTTTCAACGATTCACAAACGGTTTATCAACGAGATTTTGCTACCTGGGAGTAGATGTCCAAATTGTCCTAATGATAGAGTTTATAATCAGCAACCTCATGATGGTAATGTTTTCTTTGTTAATGTATTAGCTGATTAAAAAAACTTAATTTTTAAAGAATTGTTGGACTACTGGGAGTTGTTTGAACACCCTTGTGTTCAGAGCCAAAATAAAGTGAAGGGACGTCGAATGATTTTGTATTCTTCTAGTAAATATTTAAATTTGAATTTGGTCAGGTTTACTAACCGGGGGGCTGAACAAATTAAAATTCATACTCCAATTAAAGAGTTTAGTTCTGATAAAGTAAAAATTAATGATTTCTTGTTCAGAACAAAAGCTGCTGTAGTTCATATTGGAAAAGATTGCTCAGCGGGGCATTACATAGTTGCTCTAAAGAATCTTGGTTCTGAAACAGGATGGACACTTTGCAATGACAGCCAAATAAGTCCAAGAAAAAGGGTTTTTTAACAATTTGATTGATGTTTATTGTTTATTTTTAGAAAAACTATAATTTCATAAATGGCTGCATGTATTGGAAATTATACTTGGTCGAGGTACTTCAGTGTGTCCTAAGAACCTGGATCAAAAAGTTGGATTCCCTTGACATTCAAAAGTTGCTGATGGCAAAGTAGTATTCACATAAAACGTGAGTGAAATTCATTGGTGGTATTAGTTAGTTACCAAAAATAGTTTCCAAAATTGGTTAAGTAATATATTGTTCCCTATTAGTTTGTAGTCTTATAGATAGTACTATTTTTAAAGTTATGGGAGGGTATGAAATAAACTGGAATACGAGCGATGTATGAGACAAACCCTGCAATCATTTTTTTCTGTTTAGAAAATGCAATTTATCATATTAGAAAAGTTTATGAAAAGTTGGTAATTTAATGACCTAAAGTAAGTAACAGAGCATTAGGATTATGTTTCCTGTATAATTTTATTATTTTTACTATTTGTGTTTTTGTAGAAAGAGCCCCCTTACCCATATATTGTAGTTTATTCTAATGCAGTTAGGGTTTTAAATATGGATTAGTTTTATAAATATTAAAATTATCTTAAGTTATGTTGAAAGTTTACAACTAATCATCTATAGGACTTTGAGTTACTGATTAATTGTTTGTCTTGCTTTGACTAAACAACAATATTTTACTTCACAAACACTACTAATTATTCATTTACTATATGCTGTTGTAACAATCACGAAAGAAAACGTTTTTGTACTGTAACATTAGTGGTTTAACAATGCAAAGCAGATATCATTGGAGCAGTGCCGTATATTTTGCTAGACCGTGGGACTGTGGGGACTGAAGAATATGAAAGATCTTGTAAAAACCTTTTCTTGATGGGAGTAGTGGCATAATTCTTTGATATCAAGTGGCTGGATACCAGTTTATTTCAAATCATTCATTCCTCGATAATTCGCTGTTCAATTACTGCCAAATATTCATCTACTAAGTCAATAAAGGTTTCGTGCTGCTACATTACTGGAATTGGTATACAATTGATGTAAAGCAGCTGTCATTGGACTAGTGCTGTATATTTGTCTAACCCATGCGACTGTGGGGACCGGAGAATAAAAGAGACTTTGTAAAAACATTCTCTTGGTCGGAGTAGTGGCGTACTTCTTTGAAAACAAGTGGCTAGAGACCAGTTTATTTCGAATCAGTCAGTCCTTGATAATTTACTGTCCAAATACTGCCAAATATTCTTCTATTATATACTATTGTCAAAATCAAGACAAAAACGTTTGTTACTACGACATCAATGGAATGGATACACATTGATTATCAGATGTCATTGGACTAGCGCCGTAAATTAGTTTTTTTGTTGATTGTGAGATGATATCAATTGGCTGAGAAAGTGGTTTATTTGAAATCAGTTAGTCCTTTATAACTCATTGTGCAGATGCTGCCCAATATTTCTCTATTATATAGCAGTTGGATATCCAAAAGAAAAAAGGTGTGTAGAATTGGGTGATTGCAGAAATAAGAATTCTAGTGAGCTTACAAAGTTGATGTACTATTGTGAGAAAAACCTGAATAAGGTGTTTTCACTAATTTTCCTAAACAATTCAATTCAATTCAATTTTATTAATTAATTACATCGCAGGTTGGGGGCCGAAGTCATCTTGCGACTTATTTGCAAGTTTTATTGACTGCTTTTTTGGCTCTTGATAGTCTAAATTTTTAATTCACACCATCAAGGCAGCAAACTAATTAAATTTATCAATCACACCACAACATGAAAAGTGTTGTATTTTATTTTACAGACTCTCGCACTGGAGTTTACAGAGGCTTTTATTGGGACATATTTTAATTGTTAAACTCGTGAATTAGTATTAGTTTGAAATGTTACACCCCTTCCTTTAGTTATAATTGATATTTCCAAGGTGCCACTCGTTTCATTTCTAAAAATGGTTCTAATGAAAAAATTCAGTTCAAGACAATACTTTAAATAAAGTATTAATAATAATATTCAGCTAAGCAAATGCTTTATGTACCCCGTTGGCTTTAGTCAACTAGCGAATTGTAAAGTCGTGTCTGGGTTATGCTTACAATGTTAGTTTATAAATGCAGGTTTTTTCAATTCTGCATTTTAGGGTCAGTGGGTTTGTTGAATGACGATGTGGCACCAGATCATTTTTTAAATATGGTATAATGTTATTATTAAGTTTAAAATCATTTTCATTTATAGATAGAATAAAATTAAATTAAATGGAGAGAAACGTTACTGTATGCAATTTGCAAAATAATTTAAGAATTATGGTTTTATTTGAAAAGTAACATTGTACTAATTTTGAAAACTATTTTATTTTTGGAATGACAAATTTATTACAAAAAATTATATATTTCAATATTGAATCAGCAGCTGTTTTGATTTATAAGTATAAACATGAAAAAAAGTTATCATCTGTGTAATTTTAATATAACAGTACATCAGCTGTTTGGTGTTATTTTTAGACAAAATAAATAACTTATAACGAATTACAACTTTTTAAAAGGAGCTATTTTTTATTGTAAAATTGAAACCCTCTTTATTATTGTTTACATTAAAATCTAGTACAATGGTCCTGAAATTTTATTTTATTCGTCAGTTAGGGCGTTTTCAATTAATACCATCTTCACTAATACCTGTCCCTTCTTAGCCGCAGTAAAATGCTCAGGTGTACCTATATATCCCCTTTTTTCTCAGCGTAGCTGAGCTTTTTCCGATATTTTCTAATTATCTACGAAACGTAAAGCAACGAAACTTTATATTCGGGTATTTTAAACGTAATTTCTTCGTTTAAAAGTAATATTAAGGCGGTAACGAATAATTTGCAACTTACTCTTTAATAATAAAAAATCCAAAAAAATCATACAAGTTTAACTTAAAAATCAAAAGTGTAATAAAAAACACCAGAAAGAGTATAAATATCCCAACTGTAACGCTTACAGTATCAGAAGTTATCGGAGCTTCCTCTCTTCAAATAATTCCCCCAATAAAGCAAAGATGTACAAGACCGTCAGCTCAATTCTCTTCGTGGCAATCATTTCTGCGGTAAGTTGACTAACAGGAGTTCAATGTTAGTTTCTATCCAATTTATTAAAGTAATTGTGTTGTTCAGGTTCTGGGCCAGAAATCGATCGACGTTGAGACCACTCATGGAGTCGAAATAGCAGCCCCGTTGCCCTTGGACATGGCCCCGCCCTTGAACACTGTCCACGAACAGACAATGGAATTGCCAGCTGCCGTCTTCGACATCCCTCAACCGTCTTTATCCCTCGTCCAACCAACAATTGAGATGCCCAAAGGCGCACCAGAAGTCCACGATGTTCCTCATGCTAACATCGCCTTCTCTGGGAATGTCTTGAAGGAGAAGAAAGTGATCCTCAACATCCCTTCGCCAGTCATCGAGGCTCCTAAGCCCATCGTCCAAACCAAACCCGCCCTCTTCAGGGTGCCCCAGGCCATCTTCGTCATCCCCAGTACCGTGGTCCAGCATAAGCCGATGGTCTACAAGGTGCCTCACACTCTCATCGTGCACCGACCAGAGGTGAACCTGCAACAGTACCACGTGGTCATCCCCCAAATGAAGGTCGTCAAGGGTTCCAAGTCTGCCTATACTCAACCCATCCCGGAAATCTATAAAGCTAAGACTTCTGGTCCCATCTTATCGAAGATGGACTCTAAGATCCAAGCTGTCCAGGGTGTAGGTAAGATGATCGCGGACATGGAGGCGTCGAAGGCGGCTTCCTTCGGTGTGGCCAGAGACCTGGTCGAGAAGAAATTCCACGACAAAGTCGCCCGCGTCTCGAAAACTTTCCACGGAGCTATATGAAAGTTCATTTAGCATCTTCTAGCGTTGTTATTAGTTTTTAAACACTGTATTTATTTCCATAAATATTTATGTCATGTGTAAATAGATTTGTCACTCGAATTAAACTTGATTTCCTTTTATCTAATGGTTTACCTTACTTTCGCTAACCAAAGCGTCCTTAAAACCGTGGACCAAACTTACGCCCAAAAGTAATTAGCCTGTTTCCTTTCGGTTACATATTAGATTCATGGTTGGCCCATATAAAAAAACCTCACTTCTATAGATTACAAAATATCACTACATGTGAGCTTAGTAATTAAAAAAAAAGCCGAAAAAATTCATGTAAATTTAACTTAAGGATAAAACATTTAATAAAAAACCCCAGAAAGAGTATAAATATCCCAAATGTAACGCTTACAGTATCAGAAGTTATCGGGGCTCCCCCCCCCTCCCCCTCTTCAACCACAATTAACAAAGTAAGCGAAGATGAACAAGGCCGTCAGCTAAATCATCTTCATGACAATGGCTTCTGTGGTAAGTTGCCTAACAGTCTGAGTTAAATGTAAGTTTCTATAAAATGTATTAAAGTAAATGTGTTATTCAGGAACCGAAACGACAACCAACTAAGTGGCACCTTAACCGACCCTATCAAGACCAATCGCAACCGAAACCGAATGTCGAAAAGTAAAACTACAGTAACTAGCTAACGCAGGCGGCGAAGCTATTTTCGCTTATTTCCACATATTTGGAAGTAACATAGAACACGCGGCGAAATAAAAACCAATAGTTTGGACAAAACGAAGTTAAGTTATTTCTAAATACAACGGTTTTTCCTTCCAATTGAGACAATAGACATAATAGTCCTTGTCACTTGGCACTGTTGTTTAGTGGTTTATTTATTATTTTTCTCGGATTTTTCAAAAGTAATAGTATTCGAAAAGTATTCGGTTCTTTCGGTTCTCCATGGAACCGGAACCGAACCGAAATGGCTTCGGTTCTAAACGGAAACCTTAACCATAGAGGCATTTTCACGCTTCAAATGAATTTTAAAAGCTGCCAAGCCAAACGTACTAGGCTCATGAATAATAAGCACTGACTGACCCACCACCTAGTCAAGAAAAGAGAAATGCTTCGAATCTAACTTAATTTTTCTTGTGATACGGAACTAAATCATAGCACCTTTCGAAAATCTGCCGAAGATGGCACTATTGAAACTATAGTCTACTCAACTCGCTTTTACACCATTTGGGGCCAAGGCTTAGTAAGATTTGTGAGGGTCATATATTATCAACATCAATCAACAAAAAGTATTACTTAATCGGATTACTTTTAATTAGGCTGATAATCAAAACTAAACAATAATAATTATCAGGGCCGGATTAACCAATAGGCCGAATAGGCCTGGGCCTAGGGCACCAAGCCTACAAGGGGCACCAAGAGGGATCGAAAAAAAATAAAAGTACAAAACTTTAATCATTTGCTTTTCACAAAATATTTTCCGGAGTAATTTTAGTAAATGCGTCCACCCCTATGAACCAAAAACGTTTGGTTGTCACATTATCTGACGGACTGCCATCTAGCCCCTGACGACATACTAAATCTGGCACCAAAATGAATTTTCCTTCCATTTCTCAATTATAAATTGAGGAAGCGCTTTTTTGAGCGGTAAAATTTTCGTTTTTCTTTTTCCGCTCTTTTTTGAGCGGTATAATTTTCGCTCCTGTCTTTCCGCTCAGGTTTCAGCGGTAAAACTTTCGCTCCTCTCTTTCCGCTCTTTTTTTGAGCGGTAAAATTGCCGCTCCTCTCATTTTTGTTTTGCGCTCTTTTAAAAAGATATTTTAACGCTCATTTTCGCTCATAATAACAAATCCGCCCACAATGAGAGGAGCGGTGCCCAACACTGCTATGATGTACTTCACAACGTTACGAAAGACTTCGTGAAATTTATTCTAACGAAACCCAGAATCTCTGGAGTTCAATTAAGTAATACATGTATATAGAGGCTTAAACAAGAGCCAATTTCGAAGCAGACCTTTGAATGGAACTCTTTATTATCAAGTCCTTTACCCTATTTTTCGCCATAGCAATGCACCAATCGATTAATTTTTCTCTGATTTACCTCAATACCTAAAATAAACTTCTGTAAAATCTTCCTTGAAAAACATCATGTTTAAAACAGTTTGATTCAATCGTTTTAAACACATAGAGTTTTATTAAAAATTTGGTTTAAAACATGTTAAAACCCTGGTTTAAAATTGACGCCACGACCCCCGTTTAAGAAAACTATTTTTATTTCAGTTCTAAATACACCCAAGGCTGTGTTGAAATATTTTATTCGTTACTCGTAAACGTAAAAAATGCAGTTGAAAGCTACCAAAAACCTATTTATAAAATTCTGAGAATAATAAAAACCTCGTTTAAGGTTCTTTTCCTTAATTTAAGGCTGAGCGAATAACCGACTTCACCGAATAATTCCGTCGAATATCCAGACGAATGACCGTCTAGATATTAGAATAACATTTCTATTATTCGGTAAATCTTCAGTGATAATTCGGTAAATATTCGGCCTCCCAATCGGTCTTTGCCACCACGTAGCTCTCTATGGCCCTATGGGGCGAGTGAAACCAAAACCCGTTTTGGGGGAAGAAATTTTTATGGTAGAGCTCTCACTTGGCGGTTGACGGCTAGTACGTACGTCATTGGTTAGTTCGCTCTCAGCAGATACTTTTTAGTTTTTTATTTACGTCATAGATAATTCAGTTCTACAATTAAGATTTTAAAATTTTAAATATTTTGACTATTAGACTTGTTATTTGACCAAAATTAAACCTATATTCGACGAATATTCGGCATATTATTCGACGAATATTCGGCATATTATTCGACGAATATTCGGCATATTGTTCGACGAATATTCGGCATATTATTCGACGAATATTCGAGAAGGTATTATTTGCATTAAGCCTAGCTATTCGACATTTGGTTAAAAATCTACTATTCGCCTCGGTATTCGATTAGACAATTTTGGGGTATTCGATATTCTTATCGTTAGGCTAAAAGTACTATTCACCCAGCCATAAAATAATTAGTAACTTTGTTTGACTGCTAAGACCAATATTTTACAAAAAATAAAAAATGAATAGAATTTTTTGGTTATAACGGTTTTTGGTCCCCAGTTTCAATAACACAGATAAATAAAATAGGTCAAAAAATACCATTACTAAAAGAAACCATCACCAGATAATTAGCATAACATTTCTATAGTGACAAAGATAATATAGAACTAGATTCGAATTCTGACAGCTTTCTGATTTATGGTTTAATAACGACGAGTTTACCTACTTCCGGCACGTGACCTCTGAAAAATTGGCCTCCATCGGTCGCTGTATTGTCCTAGTACGGCCAACTTTGGTGACATGCGGTTGCGCGAAAAGCGCTTCATCAAAATTGGCCGTGGTCTTAATTTTAAATGGTTACTATGGTAACTATGGAGCTAATGTTTTCGGAGTTCCGGCAGGAAGTGGGTCAGCTCGAGGCAGTTATTTCGAATCTAGGGTACGAGGGCCATATTATCTTTGAAAGTGCCAAACTAAAACTTTAAACTGACTCTCAAAGTTGCAGAAAAAAGTGATTTTGGACTTGACATTTTCGACCGTTGCTTTGAAGCGATTGTAGACCATTGGACCGAAATCCCATTCGTCCGAATGTACCATTCAACCGAAAACCGCGTTTTGCGCGGTTTTCATTCAATATACCGTTAGTGATCCATATTTATACATCGTAGGTTACGTGACGATAGTATATCTAATTTGGACTAAACTATGTCTTAAATATTTATTATTTCGTACCGACGTGTATTCTTAGACCTTTTTCCCTTGAAATTTGATATTTTCCGGGTTTAATTTTGGAAAATAACCTTGATAAAACCCGACGTGAAATAGTTGCCTACCATATTTAACCTAACCCAACCTAACCTAACCTAACCTAACCTAACCTAACCCGAACTAACCTAACCTAACCTAACCAAACCCAACCTAACCTAACCTAACCCAACCCAACCTGAACTAACCTTACCTAACCTAACCCAACCTGAACTAACCTACCCGAATTGAAAACGAACCAGATTTAAATTTCCCATTCAACTGAATCCCGCCATGTTGGGCTATAAACGAAAATACTTTTCGGTTCAATTTGATTCGGTCAAACGGGATTCGGTCCAATAGTATACAACCCTTTGAAGCGGCTCCACCGATTTCGAAAATTCTTAAGGATTACTTTTCAGAATATTAAGACAGATTTATTGCAGTTAATGAAGACATCGGATACAAATTTATTTGTGCCAATTTTGAAAATTCATTAAAAGTACATTGATTTGCGGAATAATTTTATCGTACTTAAACAGACCTTTAAAAAGATATCTTGCTCTTTAATGTACCACCGATAGAAGCCAAAACATAAATAAAACAGTGTTCGGAAACTTTCTTCAGCGACTGTACATTGAATTTTAGTAGCAACGCATTTACGGATAATCTTTGTAACACGTTATCGGTTATTATGTGACTTATGTTAACATTTAATTCTTATCGCTCTTATAAACAATTTTTCGTTAGTTATCAAACAAAGCCGAAAAATGTCATGTAATTTTAACTTAAAAACCAATAAAAAATACAAACACATGAAATAAAAAAATCCAGAAAGAGAATAAATATCCCAGCTGTAGCATCCCTCGTAACAGAAATTATCGTAGCTTCATCTGTTCAACTACAACTCACAAAATAAAGCGAAGATGTACAAGACGGTCAGTTTAATTCTTTTCGTGGTAATAGCTTCTGCGGTAAGTCAACTAATAGCAGTTTAATGTTTGATATCAAATTTATAAAAATATATATATTTTCAGGTTTTGGGCCAGAAATCGATCGACGTTGAAACTCCACATGGGGTCGAAATAGCAGCCCCGTTGCCCTTGGACATGGCCCCACCCTTGAGTACTGTTCGCGGACAGACTATGGAATTCCCAGATGCCGTCTTCGACATCCCTCAGCCGTCCTTGTCTCTCGTCCAACCAACAATTGAGATGCCAAAAGGCGCACCGGAAGTCCATGATGTTCCTCACGCCAACATCGGCTTCTCTGGGAATGTCTTGAAGGAGAAGAAAGTTATCCTCAACATCCCTTCGCCAGTCATCGAGGCTCCGAAGCCCATCGTCCAGACCAAACCCGCCCTCTTCAGGGTGCCTCAGGCCATCTTCGTTATCCCCAGTCCCGTCGTCCAGCACAAGCCCATGGTCTACAAGGTGCCCCACACTCTCATCGTGCACCGTCCAGAAGTGAACCTACAACAGTACCACGTGGCAATTCCCCAGATGAAGATCGTCAAGGGTTCCAAGTCCTCCTACACCCAACCCATCCCTGAAATCTATAAAGCTAAAACCTCTGGCCCCGTTTTCACGAAGGTGGATTCTAAGATCCAAGCTGTTCATGGCTTTAGTAAGATGATCGCGGACATGGAAGCATCCAAGGCAGCTTCCTTCGGAGTGGCCAGAGACCTGGTCGAGAAGAAATTCCACGACAAAGTCGCCCGCGTCTCGAAGACATTACACGGGGAGGTTTAAAATTAGCCTTAAAACTTTTGTTATTCAATTTTAGAACCTAGTATTTATTGCTGTAAATATTTATGTCATATGTAAATAGCCACGTACAAATAAAAAAACTATTTTTAAATGGAAGAGTTATGTACTTAATCAAAAGGGACGGTAGTCCCTATGCAAGGTTCGGGTAAAGAGTAGAGCACCTACCCGAGCACTTGCTATATTATCTCGAGTCAGAATGAAACCGATTTTACCCCCTCGTATCAAAACAAGTGATGCATCGTTTGAAAGGTTACAGGCACGCGACAAACATACACGAATTCCATCGAACAGGGTTGAGGCGACGTTTCGTAGTAATGGGGCAAAGTAAGGCTTAACTTTTCTTCTCTTCCATCTGCTCCTCGCAGACCGCTCTAGAGCAAAAACTACTGAACCGATTTAAATTAAATTTGGTATACAGTTTCAAATTAAGCTCCCATTGTGTCCTTCCAAAGTTCATATCTGGTACAGCTCTTGAGCTATGGCGACAAATGAACAGTTCAGCGAGTCGGTAACGAATCCATTGAGTAATATACAATAGTATTCAATAGTCCCACCGCCACCTATCGGTAATGTACAGAAATGTTCGAGTACCATTATACGGACAGTTTCAGTAATTTTATCGATTGTTTTTATTTTGACTCGGTTGGCCAAGGTGGTACTTTGAGCGAGACAAGAATTAAACACGTGCCAACGTTTATTTCACTGCCAAGTTATGTTGAATCTGATTATTGAAACTCGTTTACTATGTTTTTAAAGTAAAAGAGTAAATCTAAACAGAGTAGATAATATATTTAGATCTAAACAATATATGCCCCTAAAAATAAAATAAACAAACCGGGCCACGTTTTGCGAGAACGAAAGAAAACTTTAAAGTCGGGAGGTTGAAATGGTCCCGTGATTAGGTAATGCTGCCATCTAAATCGTTTTTAGGAACTAATTCTTGATAATTATGCTTGCCTTTCGTCCGCTACGTTGTAAATTTTACGATTTGTTCACTCTTTATACATTCTTAAGAAAACGTTACCTTTTTCTTTAATTAACTTGGTAAATTATTTTGATATTGTATCATTAGAATCGTTACAGCTAAGCTAAGAAAACTTGTCTCGGCCATCGAGCCGAAACTACGTTATAGCGCATGAGCGAGACATAGCATTTTAAGCCAATAGTGTGTTTCTTTCCCAGAATGCTTTGCGAACATCCCAAGAACCGTTGAAAATTTTCAAACCAATTTATTTAACGGTGTATTTGATACAATGCGATTCTAATATTAGCCATTCACTTTGAAATGTTTTATGGTTGTACAAATGATTTTAACTCAGTAAAGCACTTAGGATGCGCAAGGTCTAGCATATTACTTCAGAGCACATCACTTGTCGATAAATAAGTCCAGTTTATGACGTTTATGGGAATATAATTACAGATCTTGCCCGTTATTTGATTTCACTACTTTCATGGCCTAGAGTAATATAGGACGTGACGTTTTTGTTTAAAGGACCTTGCAATTTTTAACCGAATGGTTTTTGGGTGGATAATTATTATATCTAGGAATCCATACCTCTACTTGGAATGCTTATTTTGCCGTATCGCGTATGGTAAGATCACTCTGACGGCCCTGGCCCAGCCTACGATAAAAAAACCCTTTGCGCGCACATCCCTCACACGTTTTTATTAGTTAAGTTAACATAGTGACGTCAATAAAACCGTCAACCGCATTGAGACGAAAATCTACCGCGAAAGCATTCAAAGTAGAGGGATGGATTCCTGTTAATTCATAATTAAATGATCACCAAAATGTTTAAGCATTAGTGCAGTTCCGCTGTAGGGTGCACTTACTCTGTGGTTTGTTTTGGAGAATTACAGATTTACATTACCAATATCTTGAAGATACTTTGGTCCATTGGTTTCGAAGGGTGGAAACACTCTAGCAGTATTACCGCGTACAATAACAGCTAGGAATAATAATAATAATCAGCTAGGATAATACCCAAGGCACCACCTTAGGCCTAAGTCATCGAGCGACTTTTAATTCAGATGCCCGGGTTACAATGCGTAGGAGGGTGGTGGCAAGAACTGCAAGCCACGCGAGCCAACAGCTCCCTACACTCACTATTACTGTTAACAAGTTTTTATGGAAGGGGAAACCTCTTAAACCAGCGGGGAGAGAACTTGCAAACTCAACGCGCAAGGAGTTGTTCCGAGTTTTCACCCAGTGCCACAAGCTGGGATCGAACCTGGCTCCACTTGCTGCGAGGCGAAAGTGCTAACCACTCCGCAACCCCACCTTAAACCAAAGCCAAGTTTCGAAGGGAACCATTACATTAGGTGATCCCGAACAATGTTTCAATGGAGTGCAATTTTCTAATACGTACAGTTTGCCCGCCGGAGGGGCGCGAAAGTCGTCGAAACTGAAAAATAGAAAAACCATTTATCCTAAACGAAATTGCCGTGCGTGTTTAAAAAAAACTATTTACCGATAATAATATTGAAATTATCATTTCAACAAGATTTAAACCTTATCATAAACTCATGAATTAATAATAATCAGCTAGGCTAATACCCAAGGCACCACCATAGGCCTAAGTCATCAAGCGACTTTTGAAGCCATTTATTCAGGTGGCCGGGTTACAATGCGTAGGAGGGTGGTGGCAAGTCCTGCATGCCACGCGAACGAGCCAACAGCTCCCTACACTAACTATTACCGTTAACCTCGACAAGTTTTTATATCCGAAAATTATTGAAATAAACTAAATGTTATTAGTTTATATACTGAGAGGTTGCAATTAAGTAAGGTCTGTAACCTCTATTAGGATGACCCAAGTTAGCTCGTTTTGTAATTTCGATTTCGCGTTTCGGGCCATGGTCACACCATCAATTCTCACCATGTTCTGTATATTCAATCGCGAATCACATATGAAACAAGCACGAATTATATTTGCCATAGTTCAAAAATATAACTCAAGAAAAACACTTCAAAGAGAAGATAAGAATATTTAACGAATATAATCTATAAACGTCGGGTGACTAAATTATTTGCCGAAAGACGTTATTCTGCAGTTAATTTATCCCACTCAACCAATTTCAATCGTTGTCTTATAAGAAGATCGCTAAAACCTTATTCAATAGGATAAAGGGTGTACGGATAAACGTTTTGATATAACACACTCATTTTCTACAAAATTCAACCATATGATAATAATATGCTATTGGGTTGCTAAAGCGTAGAATTAATTAGAAGATATTCAGATAATCGGGAGATCGTTATTTCGTGGTCGGTTTTGAGGTAATAACTACATTATCCGTTTCAACAAATAGGTACCCTTATAGTTGTTTTTCCAATTTTCCACAATAAAAAACCTTTCATGTATCAAGAGGAATATACTATGAAAAACTGGTCTGGGTCCGATGGCCCGAAGAACAACCGATCGAATGGGGGTCCAACGGACCGAAGTCCATCCAATCGAAGGAAAGCAGTAACCGACCGAAAATTAAAAAAATCATTTTTTATGAGTTAATTGCAGAAGGTTTCAACGGACCGAAATATATATTTTTAAAAAGCTGAAAAAAAACGTTACTATAATTGAAACCCGGTGGATTATGTTGGCATTATCTGTTAAAAATAAATATCAAAACAAGAACATGCAAAGCAGACCACCTTGAAAGGGCAAAAAATATACACCCCACAAGAAATTGAACGCGCAAGCGTTTTTTTTTTTCACTCGAAGGCCTTTCCTTTCGAATAGTAATTAAGAATAGTAATTTAATGCAATAATTTTGCTTTGGGCCCATTCGACCGAAATCCAATTCGTTGGAAAACGATTTAACAAAATTCAACCATATGATAATAATATGCTATTGGGTTGCTAAAGCCCAATTTTGCACCTTTATATATTTTTTTTAGTACATCGAATTAAGGGTTTTTTTTTATAGATATATATAAGTCACGGACCTATCCAACGGTGCCTACGCGCCTTCGGCGCGCGTATATAACCTAACCTAACCTAACCTAATCCGAACTAATCTAATCTAAAACGCTTTTCGCGTAACCTGCTATATCGCGGGACAGAAGTAAAAAACAAAATAGTAAACTTGAACAGTAAAAAAGTTATTTTAATTTTTATTTAACGATATACAACGTGGCCACGTGGCTTAGTGGTTAAAGCTCCTGTCTTGTAAACAGGAGATCGCGAGTTCGATTCTCACCGTGGCCTACCACCTTTCGAACTATCTCATTAATTTCTTTTTCATTTTCTAATAAGAATTGCGGCGCTTACGTGGCCACGTGGCTTAGTGGTTAAAGCACCTGTCTTGTAAACAGGAGATCGCGAGTTCGATTCTCACCGTGGCCTACCACCTTTCGAACTATCTCTTCAATTTCTTTTTCATTTTCTAATAAGAATTGCGGCGCTTACGTGGCCACGTGGCTTAGTGGTTAAAGCACCTGTCTTGTAAACAGGAGATCGCGAGTTCGATTCTCACCGTGGCCTACCACCTTTCGAACTATCTCTTTAATTTCTTTTTCATATTCTATTAAGAATTGCGGCGTTTACGTGGCCACGTGGCTTAGTGGTTAAAGCACCTGTCTTGTAAACAGGAGATCGCGAGTTCGATTCTCACCGTGGCCTACCACCTTTCGAACTATTTCTTTAATTTATTTTTCATATTCTAATAAGAATTGCGGCGCTTACGTGGCCACGGGGCTTAGTGGTTAAAGCACCTGTCAGGTAAACAGGAGATCGCGAGTTCGATTCTCACCGTGGCCCACCACCTTTCGAACTATCTCTTTAATTTCTTTTTCATATTCTAATAAGAATTGCGTCTTTTCCGTGGCCGCGTTGCTTAGTGGCTAAAGCGCCTGTCTTGTAAACAGGAGATCGCGAGTTTGAATCTCACCGTGGCCTACCACCTTTCGAACTATCTCTTTAATTTCTTTTTCATATTCTAATAAGAATTGACTCTTTTCCGTGGCCGCGTGGCTTAGTGGTTAAAGCGCCTGTCTTGTAAACAGGAGATCGCGAGTTCGATTCCCACCGTGGCCTACCACCTTTCGAACTATCTCTTTAATTTCTTTTTCATATTCTAATAAGAATTGCGTCAGTTCCGTGGCCGCGTTGCTTAGTGGCTAAAGCGCCTGTAGGAGTTGTGTTCGAGCTTTTGGAGAGTGCAGGTCGTTCGATTTTGCGCTCCGTGTTTTCGTCGCGCTAAGCACAAGCGGGGTATTTTGCCAATTTATTTTTCTTTCGGTTATTATTCGTGCATTTAATTCAATAGTTGTTATTTTATTAATTTGGTAATCCCTCCTGGGTGTTTCTACCCAGGATGGACGCATTCAAGAGATCGGTTTTTATTGATTTTAAACGAAATCTACCAAGTTTTGAAGTTTTGTCTACGGCGGTGATTGCGAACTTTGGTCTCGATTGTGCTTCTGCTTTAGTTGTCTGTGATGAGGGTGGTTACATTCTCACCTTGAAGACTTTGGCCGATGTCGAGGGCGTTATTGATTCGGGCTTGGATATTGACGGTGAGATATATGAAATTTCAAGCGTTTCTGCGAAGACTGTGACTGTCGCCTTTTCGGATTTACCTGAGTTCGTGACTGATGAAGCCGTTTTATCCAAATTAACGTCGCTTGGCTGTGAAATCAAGGGTCCGCTTGTTTGGCATGGAAAGGCATCATTCTATTGCGGACTTCGTACCGTTCGTCTTACCTTACATGAGAGTCTGTCATCGCTTACGAGTTGCCGATGCTGTTGGTCGGGAGAAGTTTTACGCTGTCCGACATGATTCTCAGTTGAAAATATGTAATAAATGTTATTCTCCTGACCTTATTTATCGCAATTGACCGGATTTCAAGTGCTTCCGTGGCCGCGTGGCTTGGTGGCTAAAGCGCCTGTCTTGTAAACAGGAGATCGCGAGTTCGATTCTCGCCGTGGCCTACCACCTTTCGAACTATCTCTTTAATTTCTTTTTCATATTCTAATAAGAATTGCGTCTTTTCCGTGGCCGCGTGGCTTAATGGTAAAAGCGCCTGTCTTGTAAACAGGAGATCGCGAGTTCGATTCTCGCCGTGGCCTACCACCTTTCGAACTATCTCTTTAATTTATTTTTCATATTCTAATAAGAATTGCTTCGGTTCCGTGGCCGCATGGCTTAGTGGTTAAAGCGCCTGTCTTGTAAACAGGAGATCGCGAGTTCGATTCTCAACGTGGCCTACCCCCTTTCGAACTATCTCTTTTATTTCTTTGTCATATTCTTATAAGAATTGCATCGGTTCCGTGGCCGCGTGGATTAGTGGTTAAAGCGCCTGTCTTGTAACCAGGAGATCGCGAGTTCGATTCTCGACGTGGCCTACCACCTTACGAACTATCTCTTTAATTTATTTTTCATATTCTAATAAGAATTGCATCGGTTCCGTGGCCTCGTGGCCTAGTGGTTAAAGCACCTGTCTTGTAAACAGGAGACCGCGTGTGCGATTCTCGCCGTGGCCTACCACCTTTCGAACTATCTCTTTAATTTCTTTTTCATTTTCTAATAAGAATTGCTTCCGTTCCGTGGCCGCGTGGCTTAGTGGCTAAAGCGCCTGTCTTGTAAACAGGAGATCGCGAGTTCGATTCTCGCCGTGGCCTACCACCTTTCGAACTATCTCTTTAATTTCTTTTTCATATTCTAATAAGAATTGCGTCTTTTCCGTGGCCGCGTGGCTTAGTGGTTAAAGCGCCTGTCTTGTAAACAGGAGATCGCGAGTTCGATTCTCGCCGTGGCCTACCACCTTTCGAACTATCTCTTTAATTTCTTTTTCATATTCTAATAAGAATTGCGGCGCTTACGTGGCCGCGTGGCTTAGTGGTTAAAGCGCCTGTCTTGTAAACAGGAGATCGCGAGTTCGACTCTCGCCGTGGCCTACCACCTTTCGAAATATCTCTTTAATTTCTTTTTCGTTTTCTAATAAGAATTGCTTCGGTTCCGTGGCCGCATGGCTTAGTGGTTAAAGCGCCTGTCTTGTAAACAGGAGATCGCGAGTTCGATTCTCAACGTGGCCTACCCCCTTTCGAACTATCTCTTTTATTTCTTTGTCATATTCTAATAAGAATTGCATCGGTTCCGTGGCCGCGTGGCTTAGTGGTTAAAGCGCCTTTCTTGTAAATAGAAAATCGCGAGTTAGATTCTAGCCGTGGCCTACCAGCTTTCTATCTATCTCTTTAATTTCTTTTTCATTTTCTAATAAGAATTGCGTCGGTTCCGTGGCCGCGTGGCTTAGTGGTTAAAGCGCCTGTCATGTAAACAGGAGATCGCGAGTTCGATTCTCGCCGTGGCCTACCACCTTTCGAACTATCTCTTTAATTTCTTTTTCATTTTCTAATAAGAATTGCTTCCGTTCCGTGGCCGCGTGGCTTAGTGGTTAAAGCGCCTGTCTTGTAAACAGGAGATCGCGAGTTCGATTCTCGCCGTGGCCTACCACCTTTCGAAATATCTCTTTAAAATCTTTTTCATATTCTAATAAGAATTTCGTTTCGTCTTTTTTCGCTCCGTTTTCGCTAAGCCTGTTTGCCGCCTTTAAGGTGTTATTTTAGTTCAAGTTTTTTTTTCTTCTCTGTTAAAACCTTTTTATCTAGTTTCGGTTTCTTGCGGGTGATTCCCCTCCCGGGTCTTCTGATCCAGGATGGATATTATTAAACGGTCGGTTTTTGTGGATTTTGAAGGAAAATTACCGAAGTTTGACGATGTTGCGGAGGCTGTGAAAATTCAATATGGTTTGGATGCGGTGAAATCTGTTGTTCCGTCCACGGGCGGCTACATTTTGGTATTTTCGTCTGAAACTTTGATTAATGATGCGATTGACACTGGGTTGGAGGTAGACAGCATTATTTATGCCATTTCGAGCGTCACCAAAAAAACTGTTACGGCAAATTTTTTCGGCCTTCCGGATTATGTTACTGATGAGGCGTTGCTGGCGAAGTTGACGATGATGGGCTGCGAAGTCAGAGGTACGATTTCGTGGCGGGAAAAAGCCGGGTTCTATTGTGGTATCCGATCAGTCCGTTTGACGCTCCCGGAAGGTAAATCAGCGTTACCTTACAGTCTTCGAGTTCCGGATGTCTTAAATAGAGAAAATTCTTACCGTGTCACTCATGAATCGCAAGTTAAAGTCTGTAATATGTGTCTAGCATCCGATCATTTATATAAGGATTGCCCTCAATTTATTTGCCGTAAATGTAAAACACAAGGTCATGCTGTGCGTAATTGCCCTACTTGGGAACGCCCTGCAGTGGAGATGAAGGGACAGGAGCGTGGACAACCCCCTGTCATTGTCGCGGGGGGATCGATTGATCAATTCGCTGAGGGTCGTAAGGATGCCGTCGATGGTCCTGGTTTATTGGGTGCCGGACATGAAGACGTTCATATTGTCACTCCTAACGCAACGCCGATGTCTCAGGGAATGGGCGCCGACCAAGTGGGCCGCGTCAAACCGACTGGTGAAGCTCAAAGGGGTTCCAAGCACCGGATCTCATCTGGTGACACCGATTCAGCTACTAATCCGTCTACAGGTCCTCCGCACAAGATATTTCAGAAGTTGCCATCGGGTCAATGGACCCAAATTAATTTGAATCCAAATGCCGGTGAAAATTCTGACGATTAATGTAGGCGGTTTGCGCGATGTAGAGAAGATGCGAAAGTTGGTTTTGTGGGCGAAGCATTATGATGTGTTGTTGTTGCAAGAGACTCATTGGGAGGCGTCTCATGTAAGTACTTTTCGGACTTTTTTTTCGGGTGCGGTCTACGTGGACTTGAACTTGGACACCAAGTTTTGCGGTGTGGCAATTTGTATTTCGTGGTTACTTGATTTTAAAGAATGTAATTTGATAAGTTCTAACGAGGGCCGGTATATTTTTATTTCCGCTGAAATTGAAGGCGAGAAAGTTGATTTAGGTTCTGTTTATGCCCCAACCGATGCGGTCAATAGATCTATTTTTATGCAAAATTTAATTCCCATTGTTCGTGTGTTAAATCGTCCGCTATTGGGCGGTGATTTTAATGATATTATTTCTCGAGTTTTTGATCGGCGGTCGCCTGCCAAGATTACGGTGAGTGGAATGACGAATCTTCATCGCTGGGTCTCTTATCTCTCGTTGGTAGACATTTGGCGGTTGCAACATAAAAAAACATTCGATTACACGCGATCGGGGGTGGTTTTTGGTAACTTTGTGAGTTCTCGAATTGATTATTTTTTTGCTTTACATTCAGACGTATATAATATTTCAAAGTGTATGCATGTTTTTTGTAGTTTCTCTGACCATAAGGGTGTTTCTCTGATTTTTGAACCTAGTGGTATTCTTAGGGGGCCCGGAATTTGGAGTTTTAATTCTACTTTTTTAGAAGACGCACTTTTTTGCACGGCCATCGAGCGGACAGTTAAAAATAGTTATTCTTGGCCTTGTTATTTAACCGATATCTTTGAGTGGTATGATGCTTTAAAAGTTAAAATACGGGAGTACTGCATTTTTTACGGGCGTCACAAAGCGTTGATGAAGCGGGCTGTATGGGCGGACTTACAAAATAGGCTTCGAGACCTACAAGATTCGCCATTAAAAACAGATACGATTTTAGACGAAATAGCTGCGGTAACGAGTAAATTACGAGATTTGGAAGAGAACGATTTGCAGGGTGCATTAGTTCGTTCGAGGTTGGAGTGGAGAGATTTGGGGGAACGCCCCACTCAGTATTTTTTGCGGCTGGAGAAATTTCGTCAGCGTCAACGTCAAATGACTTCTCTGACTCTCCCTTCGGGGGCGATTATTAAAGATCCTGCGTTAATAAGGGAGGAAGTGTTCCGTTTTTATTCGGAGTTGTATACACGAGGCGTTACGTCTCAAGCCGCTACTGACAATTTGAAGAATTTAATCTCAGGGAGGCTTACTGAAGGTGACCGCGATTCCTGCGAAGCCGTCGTGACCTGGAGCGACATTTACACGGAGTTAACTAATTTGGCCGGAGGGAAGGCCCCCGGAAGAGATGGCTTTACCAATGAGTTCCTGCGTTTCTTTATCCCTCTAATTAAAGATGACTTTATGCGCTTGGTTGCCGAATGCGAAGCCCGTGGCCTTTTGCCGTTTAGCATGCGAGAAGGGATGGTGGTTTTGTTGCCTAAATCGGGGGATTTGACTCTTCTGAAAAATTGGAGGCCAATTACCATATTGAATGGCGATAGGAAACTCCTTGCTAAGGTTTTTACTCGCCGTGTTTCGCCGCTTTTACCTTTAATTACGTCATCGTGTCAAACTGGTGGCATTCGTGGGCGTACCATTTCCGATACTCCCCGTTTTCTGTCTGATGTCATGGAGTTTTTAAAAATGGAAAATAGGCCAGGGATTTTTCTTCAACTCGATTTGTTAAAAGCGTTCGATCGGGTGGAATGGCCGTATCTATTTGCAATCTTAGAAGCCTTTGGTTTCGGCGCACGCTTCCGCGCTTGGATTCAGATGTTTTTAGTTGGCGCAAAGACAGCTATTAAGCTTCATGGATATGTTACCGATTCTTTTGTCATTAGCCGCTCGGTTCGTCAAGGGTGTCCGCTCAGTCCTTTGCTGTACGTTCTATCATCTGAACCTTTTTGCGCCTTACTCGAAACGGACAAACGTATATGTCGGATAATGCTCACGGACTTAACACCGTCCCCTGTGGTGTTTCAACATATTGATGACACTTCCATTCTCGTCACTGGGCCTAGGGATGTTACTTACCTTTTGGAGGATATTGAACTTTATTGCCAGTCTTCGGGAGCTGCCATCAATCTTGCAAAAAGTTCTGGTTGTTGGCTCGGCTCCTTGCGATTTCACGCGGACCAGACTGTGGCTGGGCTTGTTATTAGCACCCGTTCAATAAAGGTATTGGGCGTGACCTTGGGCTATGACCATGACGTCGTTGCCACGATGAACTGGGAGGGCCGGTATGAAAAATTTAAAAATGTCCTACACGTTTGGAAGGGTCGTAGTCTGACCATTTTTGGGAAAGTCATTATCATTAACGTGTTAGGAGCGTCGATATTGTGGCATATGCTGGAGGTTTTTGATTTACCGGACCGCTGGTTCTCTGATTTTAAGCGGCTCATGTTGGATTTTATTTGGAAGGATCGCCCACATTCTATATCGTACGAAACCTTAACTCGCCATAAGAGTCAAGGCGGGTTTGGATTAATCAATCTTCGGATCAAACAGAAGGTACTTCGTCTGAAGGAATGTTTGCAGCTCGCTACCGGGTCCAAGCCTTCGCATGTCGCATGCGTTGCGTCTCGGTTCTTTGACGAATATGGCGGCGGACTTCGCCAGGGTCTCTCAATGCTACGGATTAGAATTGAACGTCGTCTGCTTTGCGCTATGCCGAAACGCCATGGATCAATGTTATTGGCTTGGAAAGAGTTCTTGGCTCTCACGCGATGGACCTTGGTTCCTTTGACCAACCCTATTATGGAGCCCCTATTTTATAACTCAAATCTTTTAATCATGAACATTTCTTTGGCTGAGCGGCGTCTTCTTGCTTCTTGTGGCGTGGTCTACCTGAAAGATATTTGCTACGAGGTCATCCTGGGGTTTCTTCCGGATGAAGCCTTTTTGGAATTGACCGCAGATTCCGGAATCGGTCGCCGTCGGTTGTTGGAGTAATCGTTGTTTGTACAATTTGGGGCAGATAACCAATAAGCGTACGCTTTTTTCCCGTTTTCGTGCTCTCATAAAAACTGAGGCTCGGTACCGCGTGCAATGGCTACTCCTTCATAAGCCGGGTTGTACGGCCGCAATAGATATTTTTCGTAACATATGAGGGGTCAATAATCTTAAAGATATCCTTATGGTCATTAATATTTAAAGTACTTTATTGAAATGTGTATTTTGTTGTATTTGCAGTAGTTATTATTTTCTATAACTGAGGATTTTTTATCAATGATATTTTGCTTATTTATTTTTCATGTTGTTTCTAACTTCAATTGTGTAATGCTTTTAATAACACTGCTTCACATATATATAACATTGCTGGATGTACGTAGGTTTAAATTGTTAAATTTGTTTTAAATATTAACACTGTGCAATAATGCATGTAACAAAATAAAAAATTTAAATAAAAAAGAAAAAAAAAAGCGCCTGTCTTGTAAACATGAGATCGCGAGTTCGATTCTCACCGACGCCTATCACCTTTCAAACTATCTCTTTAATTTCTTTTTCATATTCTAATAAGAATTGCGGCGCTTACGTGGCCGCGTGGCTTAGTGGTTAAAGCGCCTGTCTTGTAAACAGGAGGTCGCGAGTTCGATTCTCACTGTGGCCTACCACCTTTCGAACTATCTCTTAAATTTCTTTTTCATATTCTAATAAGAATTGCGGCGCTTACGTGGCCGCGTGGCTTAGTGGTTCAAGCGCCTGTCTTGTAAACAGGAGATCGCGAGTTCGACTCTCGCCGTGGCCTACCACCTTTTGAAATATCTCTTTAATTTATTTTTCGTTTTCTAATAAGAATTGCTTCGGTTCCGTGGCCGCGTGGCTTAGTGGATAAAGCGCCTGTCTTGTAAACAGGAGATCGCGAGTTCGATTCTCACCGTGGCCTACCACCTTTCGAACTATCTCTTTAATTTCTTTTTCATATTCTAATAAGAATTGCATCGGTTCCGTGGCCGCGTGGCTTAGTGGATAAAGCGCCTGTCTTGTAAACAGGAGATTGCGAGTTCGATTCTCACCGTGGCCTACCACCTTTTGAACTATCTCTTTAATTTATTTTTCAATTTATTTTAAGAATTGCGACGGTTCCGTCACCGCGTGGCTTAGTGGTTAAAGCGCCTGTCATGTAAACAGGAGATCGCGAGTTCGATTCTCACCGTGGCCTACCACCTTTCGAACTATTTCTTTCATTTCTTTTTCATATTCTAATAAGAATTGCATCGGTTCCGTGGCCGCGTGGCTTAGGGGTTAAAGCGCCTGTCTTGTAAACCGGAGATCGCGAGTTCGATTCTCGCCGTGGCCTACCACCTTTTGAAATATCTCTTTAATTTATTTTTCGTTTTCTAATAAGAATTGCTTCGGTTCCGTGGCCGCGTGGCTTAGTGGATAAAGCGCCTGTCTTGTAAACAGGAGATCGCGAGTTCGATTCTCACCGTGGCCTACCACCTTTCGAACTATCTCTTTAATTTCTTTTTCATATTCTAATAAGAATTGCATCGGTTCCGTGGCCGCGTGGCTTAGTGGATAAAGCGCCTGTCTTGTAAACAGGAGATTGCGAGTTCGATTCTCACCGTGGCCTACCACCTTTTGAACTATCTCTTTAATTTATTTTTCAATTTATTTTAAGAATTGCGACGGTTCCGTCACCGCGTGGCTTAGTGGTTAAAGCGCCTGTCATGTAAACAGGAGATCGCGAGTTCGATTCTCACCGTGGCCTACCACCTTTCGAACTATTTCTTTCATTTCTTTTTCATATTCTAATAAGAATTGCATCGGTTCCGTGGCCGCGTGGCTTAGGGGTTAAAGCGCCTGTCTTGTAAACCGGAGATCGCGAGTTCGATTCTCGCCGTGGCCTACCACCTTTTGAAATATCTCTTTAATTTCTTTTTCATATTCTAATAAGAACTTCGGCGGTTACGTGGCCGCGTGGCTTAGAGGTTAAAGCGCCTGTCTTGTAAACAGGTGATCGCGAGTTCGATTCTCACCGTGGCCTACCACCTTTTGAAATATCTCTTTAATTTCTTTTTCATATTCTAATAAGAACTTCGGCGCTTACGTGGCCGCGTGGCTTAGTGGTTAAAGCGCCGGTCTTGTAAACAGGAGATCGCGAGTTCGACTCTCGCCGTGGCCTACCACCTTTCGAAATATCTCTTTAATTTCTTTTTCATTTTCTAATACGAATTGCGTCGGTTTCGTGGCCGCGAGGCTTAGTGGTTAAAGCGCCTGTCTTGTAAACAGGAGATCGCGAGTTCGATTCTCGCCTTGGCCTACCACCTTTCGAACTATCTCTTTAATTTCTTTTTCATTTTCTGATAAGAATTGCAACGGTTCCGTGGCCGCGTGGCTTAGTGGTTAAAGCGCCTTTCTTGTAAATAGGAAATCACGAGTTAGATCAAGCCGTGGCCTACCACCTTTCGAACTATCTCTTTAATTTTTTTTCAATTTATTATAAGAATTGCTTCGGTTCCGTGGCCGCGTGGCTTAGTGGTTAAAGCGCCTTTCTTGTAAATAGGAGATCGCGAGTTCGATTCTCACCGTGGCCTACCACCTTTCGAACTATCTCTTTAATTTCTTTTTCATATTCTAATAAGAATTGCGGCGCTTACGTGGCCGCGTGGCTTAGTGGTTCAAGCGCCTGTCTTGTAAACAGGAGATCGCGAGTTCGATTCTCACCGTGGCCTACCACCTTTCGAACTATTTCTTTAATTTCTTTTTCATATTCTAATAAGAATTGCGGCGCTTACGTGGCCGCGTGGCTTAGTGGTTCAAGCGCCTGTCTTGTAAACAGGAGATCGCGAGTTCGATTCTCACCGTGGCCCACCACCTTTTGAACTATCTCTTTAATTTCTTTTTCAATTTATTTTAAGAATTGCGTCGGTTCCGTGGCCACGTGGCTTAGTGGTTAAAGCGCCTGTCTTGTAAACAGGAGATCGCGAGTTCGATTCTCACCGTGGCCTACCACCTTTCGAACTATCTCTTTAATTTCTTTTTCATATTCTAATAAGAATTGCATCGGTTCCGTGGCCGCGTGGCTTAGTGGATAAAGCGCCTGTCTTGTAAACAGGAGATTGCGAGTTCGATTCTCACCGTGGCCTACCACCTTTTGAACTATCTCTTTAATTTATTTTTCAATTTATTTTAAGAATTGCGTCGGTTCCGTCACCGCGTGGCTTAGTGGTTAAAGCGCCTGTCATGTAAACAGGAGATCGCGAGTTCGATTCTAACCGTGGCCTACCACCATTCGAACTATTTCTTTAATTTCTTTTTCATATTCTAATAAGAATTGCATCGGTTCCGTGGCCGCGTGGCTTAGTGGTTAAAGCGCCTGTCTTGTAAACAGGAGATCGCGAGTTCGATTCTCGCCGTGGCCTACCACCTTTCGAACTATCTCTTTAATTTCTTTTTCATTTTCTAATAAGAATTGCGTCGGTTCCGTGGCCGCGTGGCTTAGTGGTTAAAACGCCTGTCTTGTAAACAGGAGATCGTGAGTTCGATTCTCGCCGTGGCCTACCACCTTTCGAACTATCTCTTTAATTTCTTTTTCATTTTCTAATAAGAATTGCGTCGGTTCCGTGGCCGCGTGGCTTAGTGGTTAAAGCGCCTGTCATGTAAACAGGAGATCGCGAGTTCGATTCTCTCCGTGGCCTACCACCTTTCGAACTATCTCTTTAATTTCTTTTTCATTTTCTAATAAGAATTGCTTCCGTTCCGTGGCCGCGTGGCTTAGTGGCTAAAGCGCCTGTCTTGTAAACAGGAGATCGCGAGTTCGATTCTCGCCGTGGTCTACCACCTTTCGAACTATCTCTTTAATTTCTTTTTCATATTCTAATAAGAATTGCGGCGCTTACGTGGCCACGTGGCTTAGTGGTTAAAGCGCCTGTCTTGTAAACAGGAGATCGCGAGTTCGATTCTCACCGTGGCCTACCACCTTTCGAACTATCTCTTTAATTTCTTTTTCATATTCTAATAAGAATTGCATCGGTTCCGTGGCCGCATGGCTTAGTGGTTATAGCGCCTGTCTTGTAAACAGGAGATCGCGAGTTCGATTCTCGCCGTGGTCTACCACCTTTCGAACTATCTCTTTAATTTCTTTTTCGTTTTCTAATAAGAATTGCTTCGGTTCCGTGGCCGCATGGCTTAGTGGTTAAAGCGCCTGTCTTGTGAACAGGAGATCGCGAGTTCGATTCTCAACGTGGCCTACCCCCTTTCGAGCTATCTCTTTTATTTATTTTTCATATTCTAATAAGAATTGCATCGGTTCCGTGGCCGCATGGCTTAGTGGTTATAGCGCCTGTCTTGTAAACAGGAGATCGCGAGTTCGATTCTCTCCGTGGCCTACCACCTTTCGAACTATCTCTTTAATTTCTTTTTCATTTTCTAATAAGAATTGCTTCCGTTCCGTGGCCGCGTGGCTTAGTGGCTAAAGCGCCTGTCTTGTAAACAGGAGATCGCGAGTTCGATTCTCGCCGTGGTCTACCACCTTTCGAACTATCTCTTTAATTTCTTTTTCGTTTTCTAATAAGAATTGCTTCGGTTCCGTGGCCGCATGGCTTAGTGGTTAAAGCGCCTGTCTTGTAAACAGGAGATCGCGAGTTCGATTCTCAACGTGGCCTACCCCCTTTCGAGCTATCTCTTTTATTTATTTTTCATATTCTAATAAGAATTGCATCGGTTCCGTGGCCGCATGGCTTAGTGGTTATAGCGCCTGTCTTGTAAACAGGAGATCGCGAGTTCGATTCTCAACGTGGCCTACCCCCTTTCGAACTATCTCTTTTATTTCTTTGTCATATTCTAATAAGAATTGCATCGGTTCCGTGGCCGCGTGACTTAGTGGTTTAAGCGCCGGTCTTGTAAACAGGAGATCGCGAGTTCGATTCTCACCGTGGCCTACCACCTTTCGAACTATTTCTTTAATTTCTTTTTCATATTCTTATAAGAATTGCGTCGGTTCCGTGGACGCGTGGCTTAGTGTTTAAAGCGCCTGTCTTGTAAACAGGAGATCGCGAGCTCGATTCTTGCCGTGGCCTACCACCTTTCGAAATATCTCTTTAATTTCTTTTTCATATTCTAATAAGAACTTCGGCGGTTACGTGGCCGCGTGGCTTAGTGGTTAAAGCGCCTGTCTTGTAAACAGGTGATCGCGAGTTCGATTCTCACCGTGGCCTACCACCTTTTGAAATATCTCTTTAATTTCTTTTTCATATTCTAATAAGAACTTCGGCGCTTACGTGGCCGCGTGGCTTAGTGGTTAAAGCGCCTGTCTTGTAAACAGGAGATCGCGAGTTCGATTCTCGCCGTGGCCTACCACCTTTCGAAATATCTCTTTAATTTCTTTTTCATTTTCTAATACGAATTGCGTCGGTTTCGTGGCCGCGAGGCTTAGTGGTTAAAGCGCCTGTCTTGTAAACAGGAGATTGCGAGTTCGATTCTCACCGTGGCCTACCACCTTTTGAACTATCTCTTTAATTTATTTTTCAATTTATTTTAAGAATTGCGTCGGTTCCGTCACCGCGTGGCTTAGTGGTTAAAGCGCCTGTCATGTAAACAGGAGATCGCGAGTTCGATTCTAACCGTGGCCTACCACCATTCGAACTATTTCTTTAATTTCTTTTTCATATTCTAATAAGAATTGCATCGGTTCCGTGGCCGCGTGGCTTAGTGGTTAAAGCGCCTGTCTTGTAAACAGGAGATCGCGAGTTCGATTCTCGCCGTGGCCTACCACCTTTCGAACTATCTCTTTAATTTCTTTTTCATTTTCTAATAAGAATTGCGTCGGTTCCGTGGCCGCGTGGCTTAGTGGTTAAAACGCCTGTCTTGTAAACAGGAGATCGTGAGTTCGATTCTCGCCGTGGCCTACCACCTTTCGAACTATCTCTTTAATTTCTTTTTCATTTTCTAATAAGAATTGCGTCGGTTCCGTGGCCGCGTGGCTTAGTGGTTAAAGCGCCTGTCATGTAAACAGGAGATCGCGAGTTCGATTCTCTCCATGGCCTACCACCTTTCGAACTATCTCTTTAATTTCTTTTTCATTTTCTAATAAGAATTGCTTCCGTTCCGTGGCCGCGTGGCTTAGTGGCTAAAGCGCCTGTCTTGTAAACAAGAGATCGCGAGTTCGATTCTCGCCGTGGTCTACCACCTTTCGAACTATCTCTTTAATTTCTTTTTCATATTCTAATAAGAATTGCTTCCGTTCCGTGGCCGCGTGGCTTAGTGGCTAAAGCGCCTGTCTTGTAAACAAGAGATCGCGAGTTCGATTCTCGCCGTGGCCTACCACCTTTCGAACTATCTCTTTAATTTCTTTTTCATTTTCTAATAAGAATTGCGTCGATTCCGTGGCCGCGTGGCTTAGTGGCTAAAGCGCCTGTCTTGTAAACAAGAGATCGCGAGTTCGATTCTCGCCGTGGCCTACCACCTTTCGAACTATCTCTTTAATTTCTTTTTCATTTTCTAATAAGAATTGCGTCGATTCCGTGGCCGCGTGGCTTAGTGGTTAAAACGCCTGTCTTGTAAACAGGAGATCGTGAGTTCGATTCTCGCCGTGGCCTACCACCTTTCGAACTATCTCTTTAATTTCTTTTTCATTTTCTAATAAGAATTGCGTCGATTCCGTGGCCGCGTGGCTTAGTGGTTAAAACGCCTGTCTTGTAAACAGGAGATCGTGAGTTCGATTCTCGCCGTGGCCTACCACCTTTCGAACTATCTCTTTAATTTCTTTTTCATTTTCTAATAAGAATTGCTTCCGTTCCGTGGCCGCGTGGCTTAGTGGCTAAAGCGCCTGTCTTGTAAACAAGAAATCGCGAGTTCGATTCTCGCCGTGGTCTACCACCTTTCGAACTATCTCTTTAATTTCTTTTTCATATTCTAATAAGAATTGCGGCGCTTACGTGGCCACGTGGCTTAGTGGTTAAAGCGCCTGTCTTGTAAACAGGAGATCGCGAGTTCGATTCTCACCGTGGCCTACCACCTTTCGAACTATCTCTTTAATTTCTTTTTCATATTCTAATAAGAATTGCGGCGCTTACGTGGCCGCGTGGCTTAGTGGTTCAAGCGCCTGTCTTGTAAACAGGAGATCGCGAGTTCGACTCTCGCCGTGGCCTACCACCTTTTGAAATATCTCTTTAATTTATTTTTCGTTTTCTAATAAGAATTGCATCGGTTCCGTGGCCGCGTGGCTTAGTGGCTAAAGCGCCTGTCTTGTAAACAGGAGATCGCGAGTTCGATTCTCGCCGTGGCCTACCACCTTTCGAAATATCTTTTTAATTTCTTTTTCGTTTTCTAATAAGAATTGCTTCGGTTCCGTGGCCGCATGGCTTAGTGGTTAAAGCGCCTGTCTTGTAAACAGGAGATCGCGAGTTCGATTCTCACCGTGGCCTACCACCTTTTGAACTATCTCTTTAATTTCTTTTTCATTTTCTAATAAGAATTGCGTCGGTTCCGTGGCCGCGTGGCTTAGTGGTTAAAGCGCCTGTCATGTAAACAGGAGATCGCGAGTTCGATTCTCTCCATGGCCTACCACCTTTCGAACTATCTCTTTAATTTCTTTTTCATTTTCTAATAAGAATTGCTTCCGTTCCGAGGCCGCGTGGCTTAGTGGCTAAAGCGCCTGTCTTGTAAACAAGAGATCGCGAGTTCGATTCTCGCCGTGGTCTACCACCTTTCGAACTATCTCTTTAATTTCTTTTTCATATTCTAATAAGAATTGCGGCGCTTACGTGGCCACGTGGCTTAGTGGTTAAAGCGCCTGTCTTGTAAACAGGAGATCGCGAGTTCGATTCTCACCGTGGCCTACCACCTTTCGAACTATCTCTTTAATTTCTTTTTCATATTCTAATAAGAATTGCGGCGCTTACGTGGCCGCGTGGCTTAGTGGTTCAAGCGCCTGTCTTGTAAACAGGAGATCGCGAGTTCGATTCTCACCGTGGCCTACCACCTTTTGAACTATCTCTTTAATTTCTTTTTCAATTTATTTTAAGAATTGCGTCGGTTCCGTCACCGCGTGGCTTAGTGGTTAAAGCGCCTGTCATGTAAACAGGAGATCGCGAGTTCGATTCTAACCGTGGCCTACCACCATTCGAACTATTTCTTTAATTTCTTTTTCATATTCTAATAAGAATTGCATCGGTTCCGTGGCCGCGTGGCTTAGTGGTTAAAGCGCCTGTCTTGTAAACAGGAGATCGCGAGTTCGATTCTCGCCGTGGCCTACCACCTTTCGAACTATCTCTTTAATTTCTTTTTCATTTTCTAATAAGAATTGCGTCGGTTCCGTGGCCGCGTGGCTTAGTGGTTAAAACGCCTGTCTTGTAAACAGGAGATCGTGAGTTCGATTCTCGCCGTGGCCTACCACCTTTCGAACTATCTCTTTAATTTCTTTTTCATTTTCTAATAAGAATTGCGTCGGTTCCGTGGCCGCGTGGCTTAGTGGTTAAAGCGCCTGTCATGTAAACAGGAGATCGCGAGTTCGATTCTCTCCATGGCCTACCACCTTTCGAACTATCTCTTTAATTTCTTTTTCATTTTCTAATAAGAATTGCTTCCGTTCCGTGGCCGCGTGGCTTAGTGGCTAAAGCGCCTGTCTTGTAAACAAGAGATCGCGAGTTCGATTCTCGCCGTGGTCTACCACCTTTCGAACTATCTCTTTAATTTCTTTTTCATATTCTAATAAGAATTGCGGCGCTTACGTGGCCACGTGGCTTAGTGGTTAAAGCGCCTGTCTTGTAAACAGGAGATCGCGAGTTCGATTCTCACCGTGGCCTACCACCTTTCGAACTATCTCTTTAATTTCTTTTTCATATTATAATAAGAATTGCGGCGCTTACGTGGCCGCGTGGCTTAGTGGTTCAAGCGCCTGTCTTGTAAACAGGAGATCGCGAGTTCGACTCTCGCCGTGGCCTACCACCTTTTGAAATATCTCTTTAATTTATTTTTCGTTTTCTAATAAGAATTGCATCGGTTCCGTGGCCGCGTGGCTTAGTGGCTAAAGCGCCTGTCTTGTAAACAGGAGATCGCGAGTTCGATTCTCGCCGTGGCCTACCACCTTTCGAAATATCTCTTTAATTTCTTTTTCGTTTTCTAATAAGAATTCCTTCGGTTCCGTGGCCGCATGGCTTAGTGGTTAAAGCGCCTGTCTTGTAAACAGGAGATCGCGAGTTCGATTCTCAACGTGGCCTACCCCCTTTCGAGCTATCTCTTTTATTTATTTTTCATATTCTAATAAGAATTGCATCGGTTCCGTGGCCGCATGGCTTAGTGGTTAAAGCGCCTGTCTTGTAAACAGGAGATCGCGAGTTCGATTCTCAACGTGGCCTACCCCCTTTCGAACTATCTCTTTTATTTCTTTGTCATATTCTAATAAGATTTGCATCGGTTCCGTGGCCGCGTGACTTAGTGGTTTAAGCGCCGGTCTTGTAAACAGGAGATCGCGAGTTCGATTCTCACCGTGGCCTACCACCTTTCGAACTATTTCTTTAATTTCTTTTTCATATTCTTATAAGAATTGCGTCGGTTCCGTGGACGCGTGGCTTAGTGTTTAAAGCGCCTGTCTTGTAAACAGGAGATCGCGAGTTCGATTCTCGCCGTGGCCTACCACCTTTTGAAATATCTCTTTAATTTCTTTTTCATATTCTAATAAGAACTTCGGCGCTTACGTGGCCGCGTGGCTAAGTGGTTAAAGCGCCTGTCTTGTAAACAGGAGATCGCGAGTTCAATTCTAGCCGTGGCCTACCACCTTTCGAAATATCTCTTTAATTTCTTTTTCATATTCTAATAAGAATTGCGTCAGTTCCGTTACCGCGTGGCTTAGTGGTTTAAGCGCCTGTCTTGTAAACAGGAGATCGCGAGTTCGATTCTCACCGTGGCCTACCACCTTTCGAAAAATCTCTTTAATTTCTTTTTCATATTCTAATAAGAACTTCGGCGCTTACGTGGCCGCGTGGCTTAGTGGTTAAAGCTACTGTCTTGTAAACAGGAGATCGCGAGTTCGACTCTCGCCGTGGTCTACCACCTTTCGAACTATCTCTTTAATTTCTTTTTCAATTTATTATAAGAATTGCGTCGGTTCCGTGGCCGCGTGGCTTAGTGGTTAAAGCACCTATCTTGTAAACAGGAGATCGCGAGTTCGATTCTCGCCGTGGCCTACCACCTTTCGAAATATCTCTTTAATTTCTTTTTCATATTCTAATAAGAACTTCGGCGCTTACGTGGCCGCGTGGCTTAGTGGTTAAAGCGCCTGTCTTGTAAACAGGAGATCGCGAGTTCGATTCTCGCCGTGGCCTACCACCTTTCGAACTATCTCTTTAATTTCATTTTCTAATAAGAATTGCGTCGGTTCCGTGGCCGCGTGGCTTAGTGGTTAAAACGCCTGTCTTGTAAACAGGAGATCGTGAGTTCGATTCTCGCCGTGGCCTACCACCTTTCGAACTATCTCTTTAATTTCTTTTTCATTTTCTAATAAGAATTGCGTCGGTTCCGTGGCCGCGTGGCTTAGTGGTAAAGAAAGGTGGTAGGCCACGGCGAGAATCGAACTCACGATCTACTGTTTACAAGACAGGCGCCTTAACCACCAAGCCACGCGGTCTCGGAACAAACGTAATTCTTATTATAATATGAAAAATATATTAAAAAGCAAGTAAGAAAGGTGGTAGGCCACGGCGAGAATCGAAATCACGATATCCGGTTTACAAGACAGGCGCCTTAACCACTAAGCCACGCGGCCTCGGGACCAGTGTAATACTTATTATAATATGAAAAATATATTTAAAAGAAAGTAAGAAAGGTGGTAGGCCACGGCGAGAATAGACCCCGCAATCTCCTGCTTACAAGACAGGCGCCTTAACCACTAAGCCACGCGGCCTCGGGACCGGTGTTATTCTTATTATAATATGAAAAATATATTAAAAAGCAAGAAAGAAAGGTGGTAGGCCACGGCGAGAATCGAACCCGCGATCTCCTGTTTACAAGACAGTCGCCTTAACCACTAAGCCACGCGGTCTCGGAACAAGAGTAATTCTTTTTATAATATGAAAAATATATTAAAAAGCAAGTAAGAAAGATTGTAGGCCACGGCGAGAATCGAAATCACGAGATCCTGTTTGCAAGACAGGCGCCTTAACCACTAGCCACGCGGCCTCGGGACTGGCGTAAATCTTGTTATAATATGAAAAAATTATTAAAAAGAAAGTAAAGAGGTGGTAGGCCACGGCGAGAATCGAACCCGCGATCTCCTGTTTACAAGACAGGCGCCTTAACCACTAAGCCACGCGGCCTCGGGACCGGTGTTATTCTTATTATAATATGAAAAATATATTAAAAAGCAAGAAAGAAAGGTGGTAGGCCACGGCGAGAATCGAACCCGCGATCTCCTGTTTACAAGACAGGCGCCTTAACCACTAAGCCACGCGGTCTCGGAACAGGTGTAATTCTTTTTATAATATGAAAAATATATTAAAAAGCAAGAAAGAAAGGTGGTAGGCCACGGCGAGAATCGAACCCGCGATCTCCTGTTTACAAGACAGGCGCCTTAACCACTAAGCCACGCGGCCTCGGAACATGCGTAATTCTTGTTATAATATGAAAAATGTATTAAAAAGCAAATAAGAAAGGTGGTAGGCCACGGCGAGAATCGAACCCGCGATCTCCTGTTTACAAGACAGGCGCCTTAACCACTAAGCCACGCGGCCTCGGGCCCGGTGTGATACTTATTATAATATGAAAAATATACTTAAAAGAAAGGTGGTAGGCCACGGCGAAAATCGAACCCGCGATCTTCTGTTTACAAGACAGGCGCCTTAACCACTAAGCCACGCGGTCTCGGAACAGGTGTAATTCTTGTTATAATATGAAAAATATATTAAAAAGAAAGAAAGAAAGGTGGTAGGCCACGGCGAGAATCGAACCCGCGATCTCCTGTTTACAAGACAGGCGCCTTAACCACTAAGCCACGCGGCCTCGGTAACGGTATAATTCTTATTATAATATGAAAAATATATTTAAAAGAATTAAGAAAGGTGGTAGGCCACGGCGAGAATCGAACCCGCGATCTCCTGTTTACAAGACAGGCCCCTTAACCACTAAGCCACGCGGCCTCGGAACCGCCGCAATTCTTATTATAATATGAAAAATATATTAAAAAGCAAGTAAGAAAGGTAGTAGGCCACGGCGAGGATCGAACTCGCGAGCTCCGGTTTACAAGACAGGCGCCTTAACCACTAAACCACGCGGCCTCAGGACCGGACTAATACTTATTATAATATGAAAAATATATTGAAAAGAAAGTAAGAAAGGTGGTAGGCCACGGCGAGAATCGAACTCACGATCTCCTGTTTACAAGACAGGCGCCTTAACCACTAAGCCACGCGGCCTCGGGACCGGTGTAATACTTATTATAATATGAAAAATTTATTTAAAAGAAAGTAAGAAAGGTGGTAGGCCACGGCGAGAATCGAACCCGCGATCTTCTGTTTACAAGACAGGCGCCTTAACCACTAAGCCAGGCGGCTTCGGAACAGGCGTAATTCTTATTATAATATGAAAAATATATTTAAAAGAAATTAAGAAAGGTGGTAGGCCACGGCGAGAATCGAACCCGCGATCTCCTGTTTACAAGACAGGCGCCTTAACCACTAAGCCACGCGGCCTCGATAACAGTGTAATTCTTATTAAAATATGAAAAATATATTTAAAAGAAAGTAAGAAAGGTGGTAGGCCACGGCGAGAATCGAACCCGCGATCTCCTGTTTACAAGACAGGCGCCTTAACCACTAGCCACGCGGCCTCGGGACCGGCGTAAATCTTGTTATAATATGAAAAAATTATTAAAAAGAAAGTAAAGAGGTGGTAGGCCACGGCGAGAATCGAAATCACGATATCCTGTTCACAAGACAGGCGCCTTAACCACTAAGCCACGCGGCCTCGGAACATGCGTAATTCTTATTATAATATGAAAAATGTATTAAAAAGCAAATAAGAAAGGTAGTAGGCCAAGACGAGAATCGAACCCGCGATCTCCTGTTTACAAGACAGGCGCCTTAACCACTAAGCCACGCGGCCTCGGGACCGGTGTGATACTTATTATAATATGAAAAATATACTTAAAAGAAAGGTGGTAGGCCACGGCGAGAATCGAACCCGCGATCTTCTGTTTACAAGACAGGCGCCTTAACCACTAAGCCACGCGGCCTCGGTAACGGTGTAATTCTTATTATAATATGAAAAATATATTTAAAAGAAAGTAAGAAAGGTGGTAGGCCACGGCGAGAATCGAACCCGCGATCTCCTGTTTACAAGACAGGCGCCTTAACCACTAAGCCACGCGGCCTCGGTACCGGTGTTATTCTTATTATAATATGAAAAATATATTTAAAAGAAAGTAAGAAAGGTAGTAGGCCACGGCGAGAATCGAACCCGCGATCCCCTGTTTACAAGACAGGCGCCTTAACCACTAGCCACGCGTCCTCGGGACCGGCGTAAATCTTGTTATAATATGAAAAAATTATTAAAAAGAAAGTAAAGAGGTGGTAGGCCACTGCGAGAATGGAACTCACGATCTCCTGTTTACAAGACAGGCGCCTTAACCACTAGCCACGCGGCCTCATGACCGGCGTAAATCTTGTTATAATATGAAAAAATTATTAAAAAGAAAGTAAAGAGGTGGTAGGCCACGGCGAGAATCGAACTCACGATCTCCTGTTTACAAGACAGGCGCCTTAACCACTAGCCACGCGGCCTCAGGACCGGTGTTATTCTTATTATAATATGAAAAATATATTTAAAAGAAAGTAAGAAAGGTAGTAGGCCACGTCGAGAATCGAACCCGCGATCTCCAGTTTACCAGACAGGCGCCTTAACCACTAAGCCACGCGGCCTCGGAACCGATGCAATTCTTATTATAATATGAAAAGTATATTAAAAAGCAAGTAAGAAAGGTAGTAAGCCACGGTGAGAATCGAACCCGCGATCTTCTGTTTACAAGACAGGCGCCTTAACCACTAAGCCACGCGGCCTCGGGACCGGTGTAATACTTGTTATAATATGAAAAATATATTAAAAAGAAAATAAGAAAGGTGGTAGGCCACGGCGAGAATCTAACTCACGATCTCCTGTTTACAAGACAGGCGCCTTAACCACTAAGCCACGCGGTCTCGGAACACGTGTAATTCTTGTTATAATATGAAAAATATATTAAATAGAAAGAAAGAAAGGTGGTAGGCCACGTCGAGAATCTAACTCACGATCTCCTGTTTACAAGACAGGCGCCTTAACCACTAAGCCACGCGGCCTCGGAACCGCCGCAATTCTTATTATAATATGAAAAATATATTAAAAAGAAAGTAAGAAAGGTGGTAGGCCACGGCGAGAATCGAACCCGCGATCTCCTGCTTACAAGACAGGCGCCTTAACCACTAAGCCACGCGGCCTCGGGACCGGTGTTATTCTTATTATAATATGAAAAATATATTAAAAAGCAAGTAAGAAAGGTAGTAGGCCACGGTGAGAATCGAACCCGCGATCTCCAGTTTACCAGACAGGCGCCTTAACCACTAAGCCACGCGGCCTCGGAACCGATGCAATTCTTATTATAATATGAAAAATATATTTAAAAGAAAGTAAGAAAGGTGGTAGGCCACGGCGAGAATCGAACCCGCGATCTCCTGCTTACAAGACAGGCGCCTTAACCAATAAGCCACGCGGCCTCGGAACAGGCGTAATTCTTATTATAATATGAAAAATATATTAAAAAGCAAGTAAGAAAGGTGGTAGGCCACGGCGAGAATCGAACCCGCGATCTTCTGCTTACAAGACAGGCGCCTTAACCACTAAGCCACGCGGCCTCGGGACCGGTGTTATTCTTATTATAATATGAAAAATATATTAAAAAGCAAGTAAGAAAGGTAGTAGGCCACGGTGAGAATCGAACCCGCGATCTCCTGCTTACAAGACAGGCGCCTTAACCACTAAGCCACGCGGCCTCGGGACCGGTGTTATTCTTATTATAATATGAAAAATATATTTAAAAGAAAGTAAGAAAGGTAGTAGGCCACGTCGAGAATCGAACCCGCGATCTCCAGTTTACCAGACAGGCGCCTTAACCACTAAGCCACGCGGCCTCGGAACCGATGCAATTCTTATTATAATATGAAAAATATATTAAAAAGCAAGTAAGAAAGGTAGTAAGCCACGGTGAGAATCGAACCCGCGATCTTCTGTTTACAAGACAGGCGCCTTAACCACTAAGCCACGCGGCCTCGGGACCGGTGTAATACTTGTTATAATATGAAAAATATATTAAAAAGAAAATAAGAAAGGTGGTAGGCCACGGCGAGAATCGAACCCGCGATCTTCTGTTTACAAGACAGGCGCCTTAACCACTAAGCCACGCGGCCTCGGGACCAGTGTAATACTTATTATAATATGAAAAATATATTAAAAAGCAAGTAAGAAAGGTAGTAGGCCACGGCGAGAATCGAACCCGCGATCTCCTGTTTACAAGACAGGCGCCTTAACCACTAGCCACGCGGCCTCGGGACCGGCGTAATTCTTGTTATAATATGAAAAATATATTAAAAAGAAAGTAAGAAAGGTGGTAGGCCACGGCGAGAATCGAACTCGCGATCTCCTGTTTACAAGACAGGCCCTTTTTTTTAATAATATCATTAAAAAATACATTGTTGATGTATATCACTAAATTTCGAAAGCAATTTTGACAAAACAAGAGCAACTATTATAAAAATACAGGTATGCTAATGTGGTGATATATATTAACCAAAAAAACAAACAAATACACTTTTGGAATGCGATATATATGAAAGCAATTAAAGCACAATATTTAAACCCCTTAAAACATTCTGATTTACGTTTAAAAAATATTCACACTGTTAAATTAGAATTTTTTAAATATTTTTCACAACATATTAGCAAATTTATTTTTCTTTACAATACCCAATTAAAATCAAAATGTAAGATATCTGGACATTTCTTTTTTTTTTGTTTCCAATAAATAAATAAATAAATAAATATTAAAATATTCACCCTTGAGTCTTAAAATATTTTTAACAAAATTCTTTTTCCTTATCTTTATAAATTGCTATGGTTTTACTTATTTCACTCCTAATTTTAGCGATAAATCGTTTTTTTCACAATAAAGAGCGGGACATTATCATGGGTTGTATAAAAAGATATACTATCGAGTATAAAATATTTAAATATGGATATTAAAAAGTGCAAAACTTTCCGCTCGAGAGGATTGATATTTAAAGGGCATTTACCTTGAAAAACAAGAAATACATTTCGAACATATCCCGGGGTAGTGAACCAATTAACTTTTATTTTTAGTTTTTCCACGAACAACCACAACCACCAACTATTTACTACGCGACAGTCTAATAGTAAATGCCCTAAATTTTTATCCGCACCCTTACAAAATGTACAGTCTGCAGAAGCCTGTGGATCAAAGGCATGTAAACGGGCATTTAGAAAATAAGCGCGATGGACAATTTTATAATTAGTATCTCGTTGTTCGGGACCCAACAATTTTCCTTTTAGCCAATTCCACCCTGGTTCGGGTAATGGACCCCCGAAATATTCCCGCCATTTGAGTTCACCGGCTGATTCAGAAGTGCCAATCGTAAGATACCGATGATATAGTTCCTTTACCGAGGCGGATGCATAGTCGTAGATAGATCCATTCGGAGCATCAATCTTAATCTCGGGACTGGACAGCTGCGCATTCGAAATAGCGTGTACCCGGGCCAAAAAATTCTGGGGTAGCGCACTTTTAATGACCGAATAATCACGCAGGACTGCCGACGCGGGCACTTCAGAGTTAGAAATATCGCACAGTTCTAACATACTGACTTCCGGTAAAAAGCCAGGTATAACCTCGTAACAAAACTCGCGAAGACATAGTAGACCGTGAGACAGAAAAGGAAGGCGCTGTCGATACGATAAGTCGGGCAAGTTAATGTGCCTACCGTAGAAAACCGGTTCGTGTAACAGATTCTCAGATAGCTGGAGTCGCATATTCTGGGAGTCAATAAACGTCCGCCACGCGATCCACATTTCTCGATAACGCGGAGAAAGCCGACTGAGCCACGACTGAGGTAACACGCAACGCAGAATGTTGATACCGGGACTTGCCGTTCCGTCAAATGGGTTTAAAAGGGCAATCACGAGATCTCGCTGAGCCGAAGGGCTTTCCGGAGAAAGAATAGTCTGCAACTCCCGGAAGCGGAAAGCGTAAGTCTTCCATTTTAGATCGACCAGTCCATAGCCACCCAGACGAGTAGGGCCGCTAGGGCGCGTGAGAGTGGTATACGAAACTTGATAAGCCCGAGACCCCCATTGGAAGTCCAGCGCGACTTTGCGTAACTGAACGGCTATACTATCAGGAAACGGAACCGAGCGAAGAGTATGATTCAAAAGCGACATGGCCAAAGTAATAATTAAGATAACCTTTCCGGTAACCGTCCAACGCCGCGCCTGCCAAACCCGTAAGACTTTCTTGAATTTTTCTAAACGTGAAGTCCAATTTAGATCAATCGTATCGGTATACGATGAACCAATATACACGCCGAGAACCTCGAGCGGTTCAAAAGAAATAGTAATGCCGGAAATGACCTCGGGGACATTAGCGCGTTCCGACCCTAGCCATAATCCGCGACACTTGCTCAGATTTAATACCGCGCCCGATCCTTCCGAAAAGCGGTGATACTCGGCCACAACTTCTTCAACCGATTTCCGGTTCCGAACGACTACAGTGTTGTCATCGACGTGGATGCGCAATAACGGGGCCGAATGAAGACCAGGCCAATTGACCCGGACAATCGCTTGACGACTCTCTAACGCGAAACACAAGGCTTCCGACGTCAGCACGTATAAAAGTGGGCTCAGCGGACAACCTTGACGAACCGAACGACCGAGTTGGAAAAAATCGGTTAAATAACCGTTTATCTTCAAGCACGACCGACTACCGATAAGAAAGGTTTGAATCCAGCCGCAAAAAGTGGGACCGAAACCGAAAGCGCGCGAGACAGCGAATAAATATGGCCAAGAAACACAATCAAACGCTTTGGCTAAATCCAACTTCAAAAGAATTCCGCTAGTGTTCACGCGATTGAGATACTCAATCGTGTCCAATAAAAGCGCGGGGGTACTAAATGACCCGCGACCTTTGATGGCTCCCGTTTGACGATCAGAAATTATCGTTGGTAAGACCGCTGAAAGTCGCATTGCCTGGATTTTCGCGAAAATCTTATAATCCGCATTTAAGAGGGTAATTGGACGCCAATTAGATATGTGCCGCAAGTCGCCAGTCTTCGGAAGCAGAACGATCATGCCTTCTTTCATACTCGGAGGCAAACGGCCCTCACTTTGACAAAAGGCAATTCACGCTAAAAATTCGTCCTTGATTTGCGGGAAAATAAACTTCCAAAACTCATTAGTTAGGCCATCTTTTCCGGGACTCTTACCATTTGGAAGGTTCCGGAGGCTTAAGGTTACATCCGCCCAAGTCACTGAACTCTCGCAGATAGCGAAATCGGCCTCCGACAACCGGGTCGGGATATATGATACGTATTCTTCAGCACTGGCGTTATTAGTAGGTCTACCGCGGTACATGTCGCTAAAATGTTCAAAAACCCTGCGCCTGACACATAACGGATCCTCGAGAAGAGTTTGGGACGCGGAATAAATGTATCGTAAATTTTTCTTACTTTGGCGATACTTCTCAAGGCGTAAAAAATACGCCGTAGGCCGTTCACCCTCTGTGCGCCACAGTTGATTAGAACGAGCTACAGCTCCACGAAGGACATTCCGGTCGAACAATTTCAGATCGTCCACCTTGGAAGTTAACTCCACCACGTCAATTAGTCCATTCGTAAAGTCCTCCTGAGCGCGGACCACCGCTAACCGTAAAGCCGTACGATGATCGCGCGAGCGCGCCACTTGTATTTTACCAAAAAACATCGCGTGATCACGCAAAGAAGACTTTAACTTTTCGTACCAGTCAATAACCGACGTAGAAAATTCCGGCCACGTACGACTTCGACGAATAATACGAGCCACCGCGTCGCGATACGAGTCTAAGTCGAGGAAGCTCGCGTTGAAAGACCATGTGCCCGGGCCCATAGCGACACCGTCCAAATTGAAGCGGAGTTCGACTAGTTTATGATCCGTAAGTGAACATGGTATAATTTGGCAAAGCTTTACATTCTTACGCTCCGACGCCGGTACAAAAATATAATCGATCCGAGATTGTACATAGTTCCCAAAAACATAACCAGCCCATGACCAGTCGAAAACATGGGGGTGTGTGTCCCTCCAGACATCGACAAGATTTAAGGCACTTTTGAAGCGAAACAGATCAGTATGTCGGAAGCGCGTGGTGACCAAAGGAATAGGACAACGATAACGTCATCAAAACTCCATGTTCAACGCAAGTATCCGCATCTTCCAATGTAATAAATGTGACGAAAAAGCCACCCAAAGTAGCGACCACTGACGAATAGGAATCCAAACCAAAATGCTCTTTCAAATCATCTTCTACCAAATTAACGGCCGTCGCTTCAGAAGCGACGAAAACCGTACGTCGTAAAACTTCCATAATTAAAATTAGTTAAAGGGGTTACAGACCCTGCAATGCAGGGTCAAAGATTAAAATTAATAAATAACTCAATAAACTGAGATTATAGAAAAGCAAATATATTTAAAATAAACACTAAGCCTAGGCTTAAACGCCAAAAGAGACTAGAAAAACGGAGCGGAAAAATCGGCAACCGCACTCTAGAAAAGCTCAAGCGAGACCTCAGAATCAGTGTGAGCGGATTTGTTATTATGAGCGAAAATGAACGGTAAAATATCTTTTTAAAAGAGCGCAAAACAAAAATGAGAGGAGCGAAAATTTTACCGCTCAAAAAAGAGCGGAAAAAAAGAGCGACAATTTTACCGCTCAAAAAAGAGTGGAAAAAAAGCGAAAATTTTACCGCTCAAAAAAGAGCGAAAAAAAAAGAGCGAAATTTTACCTATCAAAAAAAGAGCGAAAAGAGAGGAGCGAAAATTTTACCCCTCAAAAAAGAGCGAAAAGAGAGGAGCGAAAATTTTACCGCTCAAAAAAGAGCGAAAAGAGAGGAGCGAAAATTTTACCGCTCAAAAAAGAGCGGAAAGAGAGGAGCGCCGATTTAACCGCTCAAAAAAAGAGCGGAAAAATGAGAGCGAAAATTTTACCGCTCAAAAAAGAGCGGAAAGAGAGGAGCGAAAATTTTCCGCTTAAACTTCTGTCTTCTGAGTGTCCGATTTCAAAATAATTAGCAATGGCGACGAGGGTTTTCGATACGTGAAACTAGTACACGACAATCGCTATACAGTGGCGTAACTAAACTTACGGTCGCCCGGGGCGGAAGACAAAACCTTAGCCCCCTCTCATACAATTAATATTAATTAATGAATAATAATTTGAATGACTTCAAGTATTGATTAATTAATTGACGAATTAATTAATTATTATGGCAAATGAACTACAAATATTATTTGCTTTGGTAATAAACATTGAAATTAAACTTAAGACTTTACTGAAAGTCTGAAATACAAGGAATAAAAATGTACACGTGAAAATCTGCGACCGACCATTCAAAACGCGCCCTCCGCTCTTATAAGTTTGCACCTGGGGCCCCTTTCGCCCCCCTGGTAGATACGCTACTGCCCCTACATACCTAGGGATTGTGTGTAGAAAGTAGATGAAGATGTAGTTATAGCTTCATAAGTTAATTGTATGCTAGAAATGAGCGCAATTATTACCGCTCAAAAAGAGCGAAGAGAGGAGCGAAAATTATACCGCTCAAAAAAGAGCGGAAAGAGAGGAGCGAAATTTTAACGCTCAAAAAAGAGCGAAAAAAAAGAGCGAAAATTTTACCGCTCAAAAAAGAGCGAAAAAAAGAGCGAAAATTTTACCGCTCAAAAAAGATCGGAAAAAAAAGAGCGAAAATTTTACCCCTCAAAAAAAAAGAGCGAAAAGACAGGAGCGAAAATTTTACCGCTCAAAAAGAGCTAAAAGAGAGGAGCGAAAATTTTACCGCTCAAAAAAGAGCGAAAAGAGAGGAGCGAAAATTTTACCGCTCAATAAGACGTGAGCGTGAGCGGCTCTTTGATAAAAATGCCCAACACTGCTCAGAATCGAACTCACGATCTACTGTTTACAAGACAGGCGCCTTAACCACTAAGCCACGCGGCCCCGGAACCGATGCAATTCTTATTATAATATGAAAAATATATTAAAAAGCAAGTAAGAAAGGTGGTAGGCCACGGCGAGAATCGATCTCACGATCTCCTGTTTACAAGACAGGTGCCTTAACCACTAAACCACGCGGCCTCGGAACCCAAGAAATTCTTATTATAATATGAAAAATATATTAAAAAGCAAGTAAGAAAGGTCCGTCATTCATCCCAGAATAAAATTTGCAATAGATGTCTGTCTACCGACCACCTGTAAAAATACCGTTCGTTCTTTCTACGCAACCGATGCAAAGAACAGGGCCATACTGCTCGTCATTGTCCCATTTTGAAATTTCCATTCACCCGAATGCAAATATTGACAATGTTGATAGGAATGAAGTCGTTCATGATAAAGAGGTCGAAATACCTCTTAAGTCAACAGAGGTCGCTCCTGATTCCATTCGGTTTTAGAATTTTGGCGCGAAAGATGTTTATTCTATGGAGACTGACGAGGCAACTAATTTATCAAAGATTGTTAAGGGCGCCCCTAAGCGGCACTGGCTGAATTCTACTGGTAATGAAGACGAGCGGCGCTAGGAGAATCAGACGGAATCTGTTTCCAGCACGCTACTTCCGAGTCTTGTAGAAGTTGCGCGTTGAAAGACCGAGTGCCGGGCCCTAATTTTATTCCCTCTAAATCAAGACGCAACTCAACCGCATCGTGGTCCGAGAAAGGGCAATAAATAATTTGGCTCATAGAAATGTTCTGCCTATCGGCGCCGCTTACAAAATTGTAGTCTATGCGAGAGAGGGTATGCCTCCCGAAAACATAACCCGCTCAAGACTGACGAAAAATCTAAGCGTGCTTCATTCTCTACGTATCAACCGCGACATCTAAATAGCGATCAGCGTCAAACGAAAGTGACCTCTATCTAGGGCTATTGAAATAGGAATACGGTCAAAAGAACTATCAGCAACATCATTAAAGTCCCCTAGAATAGCTGGCCATAAAAGCCCCTGGCAATCTTGCTATAAAATATGATAAGGCTGGGCGAATAGCATTGTTAGCCTATCGAGACGAATATCGAATACCCAATAAATTTCTAATCGAATACCCAATAAATTTCTAATCGAATACCGAGACGAATAGTAGTTTTTGAACCAAATACCAAATAGTTAGGCTTAATACAAATATTATCTTATCGAATATTCGTCGAATAATAGGCCCGTATATTCGTCGAATACTATACCGAATATTCGTGGAGTACTATGCCAAATATTCGTCAAATAATAGACCTGAATATTCGTCGAATAATATGCCGAATATTGACCCAAATATTTGTCGAATAACAGATCTAATAGTGACAATGGTCTAAATATTTAAAAATAATAATATCTAAATGGTAATTTAGCTAATTAAAATAAGTTTAATTAACTTATGACAATAATTTTACTTTATTAAAAATATGGGGATCCATACCTCAAGAACAACAAGTAGCCTAAGGTTTAACCAAAATTAAAAGACTGCAAAACAAAACTAAAACTATTTTGAGTAGTCTCGCTTTACTTTAAAAAAAACTGAAGGGAGAATAGTTTTAGTTTTAGTTTTGTTTTTTACATTTGCGTTTTTTATACTAGGCTATTTGTTGTTTCTGAGTCATGATCTCTATTTTTTTAATAAAATCAAAATTTGTCCTAAGTTAATACACTCGAGTTAATAGAACTTATTTTCATACCCAAATTCGGCGGAGAGCTAACTGACCAATAACAACGATCTTTAATATAAAATTGCCGTTTCAATTTTCAATTTTCTGAGCTCCGCCGTCGTATCCGTCGACCGCCAATTTCTGAGAGCTCTACCGTAGTAATCCCCCCCCCCCCCCAAATAGGTTTGGCCTTCACCGTCTCCCCATAGCTTTCTATGGGATGGTAAAGGCGAGAGGCGGAAATAAGATACTATATTTTCCGAATATTCGCCGAATATCTTCCGAATATTTGCCTAATATGTAACGAATAATAAGGACCGAATAATACAAATGCTATTCGATATTCGATCAAATACCAAAAAAGGCGTGAAGCGAATATCGAGACGGTTATTCGTCTCGATATACGACCGAATTATTCGGTTAATCCGGTTATTCGCCCAGCCTTAATATATGAAAACGAGCCTTCCTTCCGCATTCCTCATTCCGCTTGTAAACATAGACTAATTCCCCGTGCTCGTCATCCAAGTCACAGGAGACGATCAGGAAACGCCCAAATTGGCTTCTAGTTACGCTGTTTATTCGTGAGCTCCGTTGACAGAATTATATATCGAAGTCGCTCTTCGTCCGAATGGCAAGAAGATATTTTTACTTGGTATGAAAATTTGAAACGTCACCTCAGAGACCATGCCATGTTTTTTAGTAAGGTTAGAACTCGCAGGCAGCGTGAAAGGCGCGCGGCACTGCGAGTCGCTTTGGATGAAGCTCGGGATCAATTTTCTCGTGGCCTGACAGACCGTACGGAAGTTGCGAGATTAGGTGATTCCCCCAAAGACTTCGACCAAGAGAACATGCCTGCGAAAGTTGTCCGGTCCAATCAAGAGTGGCGCGTATTTGGAGAGCGTCCATCGCGCTATTTCTTGCGCCTTAAAAATATAGGCAAAATCCCCCGAGGAGTCCGGGAACGAATTTTTAATCATTATTCGTAAATGAGGTAACGTGAAGCTGTCGATCCCCCTCTTCGCGATTATTTTCTTCAGCACATTCGTAATCGTTTCCTGATAATTTGAGTGTCACGTGTGATGCGGAGGTTTTGGCGATCGTGCGGAAGCTTCCCAATGGTAAAAGTTCGGGATCTGATGGTTTCACTAATGAATTTGGAAGGTTATTTTGGAAAAAAATAAAGATGAGTATCTCCGTTTCATTGCTACGTGTGATGAGTCGTTATTCAAAGAGCCCAAATTTTGGAAAAAATTAAAAAAATTGGCTGTTACAAATAATATGTACATTTTTATAATAAGTAAATAATGGAGAGTGATGCAGCAACAATAGGTTATAGCTGCGACCCCTAGCGGCGAAGTTACTTTCCCTGAAGAAGCACAGAGTTTTCGTTGGTGTCATTCCATAGATCTTAGCGAATTTAGGATTCGAAAAATCAATAGTTACAACTAGTTAAAGGGTTGGAAAAAGCCATTTTGTAGCATGTTAACACGCGATTTATTCCGAGAGACGCATGTAGATAACTATAATTTTTTCAACGTTTATTAGTAAACGTTACAATAGTTCTTTTTATAAAATAACCTTGGCTATGTTGTTGAAATGGTGCCTCCCGGCTTCAGCTGTGTATCCGTTTTCTCTCCCACTAAAGAGCTTATGAACTCATTCTTAGGCATTGGCTGAACTATTCCAGGGCAACATTTCAACAAGTTGGCAAGCGTAAAGACATTTTATAAAATCAAATATTAGTTCATTTAATAAATTTTTTAAGTTTCCCTTTGCAACCTTTGGAGAAAATTCGGTTTTAAAATTTAACAAGTCGGTCAAGCCCGTAATATTACCTCTCCTCGGAGGATATATCCCGGTGTCGTCACACACCACTGTAACTGTATTTATTAACTATTATGCTTACGATGAGTGTCTTATTTGCAGTGTAGCTAAGGAGTTATCGTTGGTTCTGTGGTAGAGCGCTCAACTGCCTAAAACCTGGGTGGCGCATTTGTTTTTAAACAATAGAAGAATAGAATTTCTTTGATGCAATAATTTAAATCTTACACGAAATCTGGTTCTATTTCAATTAAACCAAAATTTCATACTCTATTAAATACGCTTCTGATAAAGCTGAAGGTCTAATTTTCGATGAAGCGTTATGAGTGTCGGTGGTTCTGTGGTAGAACGTTCGCCTGTCAATTAGGTGGTCTCGGGTTCGACACCCGCCCGATGCGATCGCAAATTGATACTAAGACTAATACCGTGAACAATTGGTGGAAACCCTGCCATTGGACGTTGAGAGGTTGCCATAACAATCAGCACTCGGTCCGTCCCAAAAGTCAAAAAGAAGGAGTTGGGAAAAACACACCCATGACAACCGGCGCGACGGTAGGCGTTAACGAAAAAAAAACCAACCAATCAAACTCAACGCAATCGCAAATTTATCCGTTAACGCTTACCGTCACACTGTGGTTTTGCCAACCGGTAAAATGGTTATTCAGTGAGCCAAGAAACTGCGTACGCAGTGATTACCCTTTGCCCCGAAAATGCGAACGCGTTCGCCGGCCTGACAGACAGACCCACAGACAGACAGACACGGTGGTTGTATAACCCCTCCTAGGGTACAAAGTCCCCTCGGAGAGGTAAAAATTAATAACTAAATTCCTAGCTAGAAATAATTGTAGCAGAATAGTCCTTTGCGCAAATTAGTGTTACCACTTGCTAAACAAATTTGCACACATAATTATATAAGAAACAATATTAACCTAATCTAATTTGTACCAGTAATAGCTAGAGTACATTAAAAAGATTTCATTCTCAGATAAATACCAAGGGGGTGATAACTCCCCGCAATAGGTGTAAAATTTTGTAGCTCTGACTGTACTTAACTAAAGTGATTACGTTACTGATTATAGCATTAGCATTTCCAAAGGCTCTATTCAGTTTCATATGCCTGTAACCGGTGTACAGAATTTTAGGAAGTGGTTAGCCCCTTGATACATACTGAAGCTACTTTCTCCAAAGATTGCGAAGGGAAACTTTATAAAATTATTAAATGACTAATTTTAACGTTTACTAATTATCGTTTGAAAAATTATAGTTATCCACATGCGTCTCTCGGAATAAATCGCGTGTTAACCTGCCAAAAATGGCTTTTTCCAACACTTAAACTAGTTATAACTATTGTTTGAAATACCGTATGACTGTTAATTTCTTTCCACGTCCTAAATTCGCTAAGATCTATGGAATGACACCAACGAAAACTCTGTGCTTCTTCGGAGAAAGTAACTTCGCCCCTAGGGGTCGCAGCTATAACCTATTGTTGCTGCATCACTCTCCATTATTTACTTATTATAAAAATGTACATATTATTTGTAACAGACCATTTTTTAAATTTTGTCAAAATTTGGGCTCTTTGAAACACAGTGCAATCCGGGACCGTTACCAAAAACAAAGGTGAGAGTTCTCAAGCTTCCCAAAGTAATCTTATAACAAATGAAGAAAATTTTACACAACTTAATTGGTGGGGTTTTCAGATCTCGCTGGATGTGAAGAAAATATATCAACCGAAATATCAAATACACACGTTATCAAACACGACTTCCAATTCCAAATGTTTTTCAACGGATCATACTCTTTGGGAATCCATTACTAATATTACTGAATTGGCAAAGGGCCTTCAGCCTGTCACAATAAGGACTGTGACTATAGCAAGTCTTTACGTGTTTATTACGAAACCTGTTGTAAAATGAAAAAGATAATTTTAAAAACAACCGCTTTCAAACGGGTCCTTCGTAACGAGGAATCGGTTAACCGTGAGTGATTACTGTTTTCACCATCGAAAGGAACAGTTTATAGTTTCGTTTGCCGATTATTTTCTAACACAACAGACTCGCCTTCGTCTTTCAGTGCAGCCGGCTTTAATGATTCGAAACACTCATCCACTCGTATTTCTGAACACGAAAAGGGTGTGGAACATCAGAAATACATGTTGATATATTGCAATGCAAAATTAGAGAAACTGGTCGAATTGATTCTAAACTTTTGCAACATATTCACCTTGAACTAGTTTATTGGCAGGAAGTTTAAAAAAAAATTGTGGCAGTTGTGAAATTTCTGGAATTAAGAGGTCTGGCATTCAGAGACAATAATCAAACAATTGGATCACAGCACAATGGAAATTATTTGGGAATCTTAGAGCTACTGAGTCAGTTTGATAAATTCATTGAAGAGCACATAAAAAAATATGGCAATGCAGGATGATTAACTCCCTCATATTAGCGAAGAGTTTATGGGTATGAAAGTTCAGTCCGTAATTATTTCTGAACTATGCAAAGCAAAGTATTATTCCATCTCTGTGGATTCTACTCCCGATTTATCTAATGTTGATCAATTAAGTTTTACAGCTCAGTATGTCAAAGGGAGTGTGTCAGTTGAGCGGTTTATGGAGTTTATACCTATTTATGGACACGGTGCTGAGTATCTAGCCGAAGTTGTATTAAATTTCTTGAAACAGAAAGAAATTTCAGTATCAGATTGCCGTGTCCAGTCATTCGATAATGCTTCAAATATGGCTGGACAATATTCTGGTCTGCAAACAAGACTTAAAGAGTTGAATGAGTTTGCCGTTTACGTTTCCTGTTCAGGACATTCATTGAACCTAGTAGGTGTTAAAACTGTCAAGTGCAACGTGCAAGTTATCTCTCATTTTAACTTTGTTAGTTTCATCTTAGGGACCAAACAACAAAGTTGTTAAGCATTTAATCGGTGGTCAGCCCATGCTGATGCCAGTATAGCACTATGTGAAAAGACTCAAGCTGCACTTGACGATTTGCCTCAAGATGAAAATCAGACAAAAGATACCAGACATGATGCTCAATCACTCAACAAAAAAATGGACAAACTGGAGACAGTAATTTGGTGTATATTTTGGAACAACATCTTTTCCCGCTTTAATGAAACCATTAAAAGTGTACAGAAGGAAGATATCAACTTATCTGTTGTTGTAAATCTCATAAGGCCTTTAAAGTCTTATACTCAAGATCTGAGAGGCTATTTCGACCACTACGAAAAAGTGTAGAAAATCCAAAGCTTCCAAGTCTAATTACAGTGACAGCAATACCGACACATTTCTAGTTGGAAGTCAAAAGTACAAAGTAGACCATACTTACCTATAATAGATTCATTGATAGAGGGATTAACAAGACGAGGCAAAGCATACGAAGAAATTAATGATCGTTTTGGTTTTTTATGAAATTACAAGAAATGAATTCGGATGAGATTCCGCAACAGTGTAAAAATCTTTCATTGCACTACGATAATGATCTGGTCGAAGTAGAACTAATATCGGAATGTCAGCACTTCAAATACTACATTTCAGAAAAACTCCGAAAACATCCATGTCAGATATTTATAAAAAAATAAAGCCGATAATTTGGATTCCATATTCCAAATTGCTGAATTATTTTACAAAAGAATTTACCTTGTTAGTCCACGCATTGTTTTTCTTAACTTGTTATCGTTATTTTATATTATTTCTTTAAAATGTGTTTTCTAGTGAAAATCCCTGAAGTACATCCCTAAGATTTGCTGAGAATCATTTTTAAAGAGATGCTCAGGGTTTCGTCCAAATGCAACGACTACACTTTTCTCGTAGCAATTACCCTCTTCCCAATTGATTCGTCACCTTAACCAAGGTGGTGCCGTCATAGCGTGTTTAGTTCTCTCCGGAGGTTAATTAACGCTTAACTCCGGCAAATGAGCACAACTTAAAAATTGTTTGGTAAAGGTTTATTTTATTACAGTGATTTATAAGAACTTTTGTTTAGTTAATAATTCCAACGGCTCCAAATTTTCTTGAAAAACAAAGTTTTTGTTTTTAGGTCTTCAACGGACAAGCCTGCATCGCAAGAAAATGTAAATAAAATCTGAAAAACCAATATTAAGCCTACACGTACCTTGAATGCGTTGATGGTCATTTGAAAAATGTCAACGCTGGTTTTCTCAGGATAATCTATCTTTTTTCGTTGTGAATGCATCTTATCATATCCTCCTGTATGACACGTACATGTACAAAAGCAAATTAATAATCTGGGATTTAGGAAACAGGAAAAGGCGCTTTTGCCATAGGAATGTATATACCGGAGGGCCACTAAACTCACTTGTCAGTTTCGCCCATGCACTTAGCCCAGAGCCGCGAGATATTTAAGCACGGCACTGATAGTAGATATTCATAATGGTATAAAGACATATTTATTTACTTATATAATTTGAAAGAGGTTGACTATTCTATTGTTAATTGTATATTGAATATTGATGCGCCTTCGGGTTTGAATGATTTGATTATTTATAAGTAGAGGTGCTATTAAACTAAATGTATAATTACCGACGTTTTGGCAGATGGATTGAAGTGTTTCCTGATATTCTATCTCTTGAAGATGCGGTTGTAAGAATTTTTTGCAAGCATCATAATGCTGAAAAGTTTTAAAGTTTGCTTGTAATAGCAACGGAGTCAATAATAAGAGCTGATTGAATAAAATACAGTCAAAAAAGGACATTCCAGCTCTTCAAAGCTTGTCTAGGAAAATAATCGTATCCTACGATAACAATTTGCATAAATGTTTATTTTCAAACCTGAACTTCATGTCAATATATTTTAGCATAAGTCTATAATATTGTTCCATAAGTTTGTCACTTTGGGGAATATTTTACTGAGTGCTAGTCACAAACGTCATCACAAGAATAAAATCGAACCCTAGCGAGGTGCAGTCAAAGGTTACGCGTGAAGTGAGAGTTAGTGGACGAAGCCCGTAATGCAGTCTGACTTGTGAATGGCTCACAGTAAAACGTTTGCATATAAAGAATATAAAGTGTCACACTTAGGTCGCAAAATTATACACTTATGAGTTAATTTACCCTTCAAACTGATTAAATTCTAAATACCATTATTTTATATTAAACGAAATTGCTTAATTAAAGGTATTTTATCAAAGTAGTTGGTAAGAATTTTACTTCAATAATATTTTAAGAACTTCCAACGAACCACCACTACTTATAGTTTCAATGTGTACCTGCAGCTACAAATGCCTAATTAAACGACACTAAACAATAATATTTTACAAAATCACGTACATTTGGAGAAGAAAACGTGTTAGCTTTTATGTAGCACTTTTTGAAATCTTCAAACTGTTCGTCGGTCGCGTCTTTCGCTGAAAAACACAATATTTTCCTTATTATTAATTCTTTGATACTCATTCTTCAGCCAATTAGAATAGATAGATAATGGTTATTTACTTCAACAACATACAGACGTACTTTTTATAGTACCGCCGGTTAAATTATGTAATAATTTACATTTTAGTGAGGCGGATATCTCCAGAATACTTCACTTTTTGATAAAAGCATGAAACTTTCCACATATGTACTATAGGTTTAGGAGATCATTTTAAGAATGTATGCCCAGCCGTCCGCCATCTTGGATCCAAGATGGCGGCCAGTTTATGTTGGAAATTCCGGTTTTTATTTTTTTCTGGAAGTTCTATTAAAGTTATCGACAAACTGACAACGGAATTAATATTCGTAGGTATTTGGACATTTTCCTAATTTTTTTCGAATTCATCCGCCATCTTGAATCCAAGATGGCGGATTTTGAAATTAACCCCGCAACTGAAAATACGTATAAACACACAGTTTCATACTTCAAATAAGCCAGTTTGAAGTGCAAATGATATGTCTTTTAGCAAATTTCATATTTATAGGATTTTTTCAAATTACTGTCATTTTGAATCCAAGATGGCCACTTTTTTTTGGTGTGAAATTAGGTTTTTATTTTTTACTGAACATCCTAGTTGAGCTAACGACAAAATGACAACGATAATAACAATCGTAGGTGTTTGAATATATACCCTATAAGGACATTTTCCTTATTTTGTTTTTCGAACTCGTCGGCCATATTGGACCCAAGATGGCGGATTTCGAATTAAACCCCGCAACTGAAAATATGTATAAGCCCACAGTTTCTTACCAAAGAAATCTATACCCAATGTCAAAGCATGTACGTGCGCTTTCCCTAATTGTTTTAGTTGTCAAACTTATCAAAAGGATTTCCTAGTTCGTTAATTTCTTTGATCAACGCCTTGGTATTCAAAAAGAAAGTGTTTTGAAACGCTGGCCGACTTTCATGGTGAGAACTTAATGTTGAATGGTTTCTTTCAAACAAGAGCCGCTCGAAGTCGTTTATTACTTTGGATATTTCTGGTCCGGCAACCATCCATCTCCTAAGAGCCTCCGCATCTTCAGTCAATCCGATAGCTCCGCCGTCACCTTTAACAATCTTATTTAGTTGTTCGTGCGCTTGGTCGAGTGCAATCGCCGAAAAATTCCTTCCGGTAATGTTAGCGGTAAACTTTCCCTGTGAAAACTCCTCGTAAATACTTGGGTGCTGTGTCTCTAAATTCTCCATATCTTTTATATGGATAGGAAGCCATCTTGAATAATTTGAATGATTAAAAGTAAAATACCACGGTACCATTTTTCTCAAACTCTTTACGTACAAGTCAAAATCGGAACTGCGCAGGGAAGTAATGAAATCTAAAAGGACTAATTGGAGTTCCATAACCAAATTCCAGTATTTAAATTGCGCGCTTTTAGAGCTCATACTTTCTTGCCATTTTTCATAGCATTCTGGATTTTGTCCACATTCTTTGCAGTACTTATCGTAAGCCATTTTCTTCAAGTAATGTAAAGCGCAAAGTGTAACTTGGTGTGCGTACCTTGTTCTGGTTAAATTTGACACTGAGATAAGCGATTGCGCTCTTCCTATGGTGGTGACATGTGCCGCTACCAAGGTTTCAATCCAACCGCTATTGTTTAGCAAATTTCCTAGAACTTTCAAGAAGGACAGCTCTAAGTGCATTCCTCCCATTACAGTCACTAATTTTTCCTCGCCAATGATATCAGGAAATCTCCACTGAAGATTTTTGGCAATAGCGTACAATGGGGCGTCACAAGTTAGTACTGGAACTTGACCAGGGTTTAAATGCTCAGTAGCTTGGACAATTACTTTGATCGAATGATATATCATAGCGTCAGAGTGCGCTGCATCTTGGAACATTGGCATCAAAGCGCATGACGTGGTGTGTATAGGTTTGTTAATTTTTGTAGACTGATAGGAAGCCCACGATACATCAGTTTGGACTTCGTGGTCGTCCTTATTCAATTGTTTTCCAATATTCTGTAACCAATTTTCACTTGAAAATGGAACGCATTCAGTCGGTAATAAACTTAGTGAAGGTGATAACGGTACGTTATGTTTCGTATCAACCGTATCGAAAATTGGTTGTACTTGAGTATAAGCAACTGGAAGTTCAGCAATTTGTTTTTTAGTTCCAGTATTATTAATGTGTATACAACCTCTAGTAATGCCTTGTTCGCTTGGAAATCGGTGTTGGTTTAGAGATATCGCTGTACCATGAAAAGAGTTCAAAGACGTAAGTGAACTTGTATTATGATCAATATTATCTACGGCACCAGTAGTGAAAATTCCACCAAGGAGGCCGATTGGACAGACCACTCCAGTTTCTTCATAATATTTGCTTGTTGACTCGGTGAATTCAGATGAGATCTGCAAAACGCGGTCGTACGATATTCCTAGTCCTAATTTATGAATCTTGTCAACTAATTTCTTTTTCCTAGTTTCGGAGTGAAGCACGAGAGATAAATAAACCGACATTGGAGTTTCACGTTGGCGTTCATGTCTAATAGTGGTTTCTTTCGGAGAATTTTTAACCATGTTAAAACAGAGCAACTGTGCAATGGTCAAAGACTCTTGATTTTCTGTATTATTTGTTAGCTCGGTTATACTTGGGCCATATAAAATCATATTAACTAGGGTTAATAATTCTTTAGGCATCGAATTTATCTGTGAATCAGCATCAAAATGTCCAGTGAATGTAATTTTAGATTTTAAAACCTCTCTTCTTATTTGTTTAATGTAACGACTCAAATGTAAAAGCTCTCTTTCTGCGTCATATTCACAAGCTTTTTGAATGGCGCCACCCATTCCCTCTTTGACAGTTAAAAGTACTTCACGTCCTTGGGTATACGCAAAGAGTTCCGGAATACTGTCGAGTAATTTTTCCTTCAGTCTTGTGACATTTGTAGTCGGCTCATAGCCTAGTAGTTGTTGTAACCGCTCATTGTATATTCTTAACAAATCTTTCAATTTAAAAACTGGAAATATTTCGTCGTCGTTAGTTCTATCTTCAATATAAGTTAGTAATCCCGCAAATGCCATAGATTCGTATACTCTAATGTTCGAGTTCGTTTCATAATTCTTGGTAGAAATCTTTCGTCTTTGGTTATAAAATTTGACTAAACATTTCCTATGGTATTTAGCTTCAGTAGCTATCAAATCTCCTTCACTAAGTTTCGATAAAATTTTCTGATCTGAAAGCTCTTGAGCATACTGGGTAATCTTTTGAGTTACTTCTAACGTCATTACTTGGTGCATTTCAGTAGCGCCGCCACAGTCTCCACATATCATGTCACAAAAAAAGCAAGCCTTAGAAAAATTTTCAGTCCCGCATTTAGACCTCGTGAAAGACATATTGGGTGCTGATTTACATTTCAATGCTCTATTTAGTTTATATTGGCTATACTTTCCACGAAAAGTGGTATTTTGCTTTATGTGACATTAAATTAGCCTTCAACTCACCTCCGACATTAAGTATAGTATCATACGGAATTTCCGTAGGAAGCAATCCGGCTGTTCTAAAATCTTTGAGATCCTTACACAGCGATTCATAACCTAATCCATTTCTATTCGCTGGACATACCATTCTATCAGAAGCAGGCAAAGTCGCTTGACAAATAACGCATAACTCCCAGTCAAAGGTCTTCTGGTTTTTCGAAGGCTTTGTAATTTCATTTTCGTTTGTAACTACTATAGAAAATCGCTTATCCATAACACGACGTGGTTTTACAATTTTGTCTAAATTTATCAATTCTTAAAGTAATACACGACATTAAAGCAGAGAGGGCAGAAGTTTCAATATACTACACAATCCACTGGATAGATCTGAGACATTTCATGCTCTAACGTCTCGTCTATCTCACTGAGATAACCGCCAGACCATACTTTACGAAGGTAGAGTGTAAATTTCCCCCTGTAATAATATCTGCATTGAATTGTGGGGATAACTATAATGCGCGCAATCTTCAATTCCATCTACGGCATTCCAGTAAAACAATTAGGGAAGGCAATTAGGGATTAAGCAAAAGACAAGTTTTCACATTGGGTATAGATTTTTTTGGTAAGAAACTGTGGGCTTATACATATTTTCAGTTGTGGGGTTTAATTCGAAATCCGCCATCTTGGGTCCAATATGGCCGACGAAAAAAATGAAAACCAGATTTTTTAACATAAAATGGCCGCCATCTTGGACTCAAGATGGCTGACAAATTCGAAAAAAATAGGGTATATATCCAAACACCTACGATTGTTGTTATCGTTGTCATTTTGTCGTTAGCTCAACTAGGATGTTCAGGAGAAAATAAAAACCTAATTTCACACCAAAAAAAGTCGCCATCTTGGATTCAAAATGACAGTGATTTGAAAAAATCCTATAAATATGAAATTTGCTAAAAGACATATCATTTGCACTTCAAACTGGCTTATTTGAAGTATGAAACTGTGTTTATACGTATTTTCAGTTGCGGGGTTAATTTCAAAATCCGCCATCTTGAAAAAATTAGGAAAATGTCCAAATACCTACGAATATTAATTCCGTTGTCAGTTTGTCGATATCTTTAATAGAACATCCAGAAAAAAATAAAAACCGGATTTTCCAACATAAAATGGCCGCCATCTTGGACCCAAGATGGCGGACGGCTGCGCATACATTCTTAAAATGATCTCCTAGACCTATAGTACATATGTGGAAAGTTTCATGCTTTTATCAAAAAGTGAAGTATTCGGATGAAAAAGTGGACTTATCCGCCTCACTATTTTAAATACTATATGCACAGTTATTTTTTAAATATATAGAATATAATAAAATTGTTCACTTTCACTTTTAAATTCTAAAAAACATCGAATTAAAATTAAAATTCATTGATGATCTTGTTTGGTATTAGTATTTCGTTTAAGCAATTGATAAATTTGGTCCTACTGGGCTCACTAAAGTCAACATATTCTGATAGACGATTACAGTTTAGCTGCACTCTACCAAGACATGTTTAATCTCTCGTTCTCCGGCAGAATAAGCATTTGCGTTTTTTTGCGGCATTTTTACATTTATGTTCAATAGCAAAACAGAGCAATCATTTTGATTATTTAATATTTTTTATTTTATTAATTAAAAGCGCATCTGATCTTAGAAACCGGTTATGAATAGTTTGTACTTTGATAGTATTTAATATATTTATGTAGTCAAAGGTAGACGTCTTTATTAAATAATTATGATATAAATGGGCAAATTTACGCTGAATACATTATACCATAATGAGCAAGTACTTGCTACATCCCGTATATTTGTGAACAATACTCTATTTTGATATGTACAAATCTTGCATAGAGTTTGACAAATAAGCTTTTGCGTGAGCAGTCTCCTTTCAATTTTGAAATATGTAATGAAAATAATTTATATAGGGGGTTTCAGAGATATCTGGCAACAATTTACAGGCGGGTTCTTTGGGTAACAATGAGTGAAAGAGGTCCTAAGAAAAATTTTCCTAAATTGGACCGCCGTATCAGGGTAATTGGCCGTCAAAAATCATTCTCCAAAACGCCGAAAAACGCGCAAATGAGCAGTTTCTAGAATTCCTTGCATACAATTGTTTCCTTTAACGAAGCATTTGGTTTCTTAATATTTTCGATAAAAACAAAAGTGCGTTATTAAAATTAAAGAAGTAAGCTACGTCGTGTTGAAATACGTTTTAACTATAACAAGTTGGCAAGCTTGCCAAAATATACCTCTCCTCGGAAGAATTGTCCCTAGTGGTATTAATTTCTCGAGATGACCCTTAAAGATATATCTCCGCAATTCAGAGTTATTTACTAAAAACGTAATCCCGGTTCCATCCCGCCCGGTATAAAATTTTAATTATAATTCAAATAAATGAGACGAAACAACCGATTTTAATTTATTCAAAATATTATAAATTAAGTAGTTACAACAGTGAGTTAGACGTACTATAACAATGCACAATTGAATTTAACCCTTTTTACAGTACAAGTTTATCAGTTTAATATAATACGAAGCAAATTTTAATGAAAGAAATATCTACAGATGGTATTTGTATTTTTCTCGCTTACGAAATACTTGCCGCATCTTTAACGCTCATTTTATTTCAACACTCGTAGACTTGACGTTGTGACACATACCGCATGAAAAAGACCAATACCGTCCAATTTCCAGTATCATATAATGACTCGCACACCCAGGAAATCATTGACTGCGTTAGAAATCGTAGATATCCAAATATCCACACCAAATGTATTTACAAGAAGCAAAAACCTTACCATCAACAAAGCACAGAGAGCCACTAGACTAACCGACATTTCTTAAAGCAATAAACGTTAAATTATCGCTTTTGCATTAACACCACTATATATAGGTCGATAATAAAACCCGTAAATAAATAACAAAAAACTAACAAAGTGGACCACCCACAGGGTCTACCCTTTAACCCTCTTATCTCGGCTGACTGCGCTAAAACAAGATTTGACCTTTAAAATTGCATATGTAAAATATTTAGACTTTAAAAACCATTAATATACTCTTCCGCTAAGAGTGATATTCCTAAGCTGAGTTTATAATTTTCAAAGAAGCGTAACATCTATCGGTGGTTCTGTGGTTGAACATTCGCCTGTCATGCAGAAGGGCTCGGGTTCAAAACCTGGGCGTCGCTTTCGTTTTTAATCAACAGAGAATACGCTACATTAGAATTACTTCGATGCAATAATTTAAATGGAACACGAAATTTCGTTCTATTTAATAAAAACCGAAATTTAATACTCTGTTAATTTGTAATAAACGCTTCCGATAAAGCTGAAGGTCTAATTTTCGACAAAGCGTAATAAGTGTCGGTGGTTCTGTGGTAGAACGTCCGCATGTCAAACAGGAGGTCTCGGGTTCAAATCCCGCCTGATGCGATCACAAATTGATACTAAGACGAATACCGTAAACAATTGGTGGAAACCCTGCCATTTGGACGTTGAGACGCTATCGTAACCCTCAGAACTCGATCCGTCCCAAAAGTCAATTAGAAGTAATTAAAGAGGATACAAAATGCAAACACAACACACTGAACACCCACGACAACCATAACACAAACTCAACATTCCCCCATTGCGCATAAACATTACAATAACATAATTTCCAATGAAACTGGGTTGCAGCCGTCACGACGGTGAGCGTTAACGAAAAAACAACCATACCAAACCGCAGTAACTGCAAATTACACCGCTAACGCTCACACACAGACACACAGACACACACACACACACACACCCACACACACACACGGACAAACACAACGATTGTATAACCCCTCCAGGGAGAGGTAGCAAGGTGTTTCTAAGTGACTACGCCTATTAAAAAAAGGAATTATTGAATTTCGTTTTTTACACACAATTCTTAGGGATTACGATCACCTACTGTGTAGCCACCGCCGCCGCCGCCGTACACACGATTGCTCGCGGTACGTTAGTGGTACAAAGGAAATTGATATCTCAATCGGTAGGCACTATTATAGCCTCGACGGGATTTTCATAATTTTTGGGATCGGGGCCCCGGAAGTGGGGTATTTGCCCATTTAAGTGATTTTTGGCGATTTTCGTCTTAAAAGGACATCGCACTTCTTCTACGGGATTTGGCTTTCGACAGATTTTTTTTCAAATTGAAACATGTTGTTAAGCTTGATCAAAGGAGCAAAATTTTCCATTGCCAATTTTCCCTAGCTCCTATAGTTTGTCCAGTATCAGCGGTCAAAAGTGGACAAAACTTAGTATAGTCTATTTGTTAAAAGAAGTCAGCGCCCATCGGTTAGCGTTCTACGTTCGCGCGTCGCTAGTCCGGGCTCACCACAAATAAATTTTTCTTGCCAAGATTTTTACACCTCTACTTCATTATTCATTATTTCATTTCTCGCAAATTATTATTCGATGAATTTTCGTACGTGGAATAATTTATTGTTCAATATTTTGTGAGCAACAATAAAGAAAACATAACAAAAATAAATTCTTAAGAAATCAGAATATCTATGATTAACCGTTTCGTTAAATCCCCCATTCAACACTCGCTGATAGGAAAGAAACAGTCACACCCATTGAGTTGGGAATAATACTATCTAGAGCCCCAATTCAAATTTTCCACATAGGCTTTAACACAGCATTAGTGAAGATAGGAACGAAAATCATGGGAGGGTTATCAACTACGACAAAAGCCACCTATGAGCGAAAAATGCAACTATTTAAATGAAAATTTCTTCGATGACCGCTGCCGCTACCTATTATTCATTTTGAAATAATTTAGAGTATTTTAAGAGATTAAATTGCACTAAAACTAAATAAAGTATGTAAAAAATGAATACAAATAAATAATAATGAATATAAATAAAAAAATAATGATTATAAATAAATAAATAATGAATATAAATAAATAAATATTGATTATAAATAAATAAATAATGAATATAAATAAATAAATAATGATTATAAATAAATAAATAATAAATATAAATAATATACACTAACTATTACCGTTAACCTCAGCTAGTTTATATGGGAAGGGGAAACCGAAGACCTCGGGGGAAAACCCCTTTAACCAGTGGGGAGATAACTTACAAACTTTACGTAGAAGGAGTGGTTCCGGGTTTTCACCCAGTGCCACTAGCTGGGATCGTACCCGTCTCCTCTTGCTGCGAAGCGAAAGTGCTAACCACTCCGCCACCCCACTTTCTACTGTACGTTTTCTGTAAAAGGTTATCTAAGTAATGGTCTAATAATTTATTTTCTTCTTAAATAGTACCATGTCAGCTCTAAAATTTGTATTTAAGAAAAGTGAAGGTGTTGCGGTGTTTGAAAGCATTTTAAAAGTGGTGTTTTTCCTGAAGTCTTCCTCTGTAAAATGATCAAACTGCATCTGTTGCGTTTGGAACCCAGTCTGATCTTCCAATGGCTGTGAGCCTTTTTTGCAACAAAGGATTCACTTTACCTGGAAACCTTTTTGTAATTTTGAATAATTTAGAATAAAAATGTCTTCTATTTTTTTGGAATATTAGTGCTACTTCTACTTATGCCAAGAAACGTTTTTGTTTTTTCCATTATTTTCGCAAGACGAAACTGCACATTTCCTACCCATTATGCTTAAAATTTCACTCAAAATCGATGAAAAAAAGTAAAGAACTCACAAAAGAAACCTTTATTGTGTTAATAAAGAGTTTTCAGATATACATGACTTCAATTTAAAAAACGCGTTTTCAAAAGTTTTCTTAAAAACGCGTCGCTTTCCCTCTTCAATTCAAAAGTTAAAATTATAATAGTTCACAAAGTCGCTAATAGGTGGCGGCAGGGGCCATCGAAGAAGTTTTCATTTAAATAGTTGCATTTTTCGCTCATAGGTGGCTTTTGTCGTAGTTGATAACCCTCCCACGATTTTCGTTCCTATCTTCACTAACGCTGTGTTAAAGCTTATGGGGAAAATTTGAACTGGGGCTCTAGATAGTATTATTCCCAACTCAATGGTCACACCACAACATATCAAACACTTATTTATCGATTTTAGTCACGCAGGCGTCTAAAGTCACGTTCAAACGACATTTAAAACTCAATATTTAATTATTTATTTACTGAGTTCGTTCATCGTGCGATCAGAAAGTCACCAAATCCGACGCTCTGTTTTGGGAAGCACGGCGAATCTTGGAAAGAAAACTCTATTGATAGTGAGCCCGGACTAGCGAAGGTAGAACGCTAACCGATCAGCCGTGACTTCTTTTAACAAATAGACTATACTATATTTTGTCCACATTTGACCGCTGATACTGGACAAACTATAGGAGCTAGGCAAAAATGACATAGAACAATTTTGCTCCTTTGATCAAGCTTAACAACATGTTTCAATTTCAGAAAAATCTGTCGAAAGCCAAATCCCATAGAAGAAGTGCGATGTCCTTTACGTACTTTTTAAAATTAACTGTGAATTGTTTGAATATTATATTTTTAGTTGGTACTGATCATTTCTGAACTAGGATTTCGGTTGCATTAAGAATTTTTAATTTTAAGTGAGATTTTCGGCCAATTCGCGGGACCCCACAACCCGGGTACGCACTATTGTCATATTTGAATTTCGTTAATTCAGTTAATTTATCTGTTCCACCGAGCTCTATACAGGCGCCATCTAACTCGTTCGCGTTTCGCTACTTTATTTCCAAAATCCGGTAACTCGAAAAATTAGATTTGTCTAAAAATTAATTTAAATTAACGTGTTCACTTTCGCTACCTTATTTCCAAAACCAGGTAACTCTAAAAATTCGATTAACTAAAAATTAATTTAAATTAACGTGTTCACGTTCCGCTACCTTATTTTCAAAAAGAGGTAACTCGAAATATTCGTTTTCCCTAAAAATTATTTAAATTAACGTGTTAACGTTTCGCTACCTTATTTCCAAAACCAGGTAACACGAAAAATTCCTTTTCGATAAAATTCCTCTTGGGTTTAAAAGATAAAGCACAAAATGATTGGAAATTTGTTCAAATTACAATGGCATATCTCGATGACATCGTAATTTTTTCCCGATCTTTTGACGAGCATCCCCACCACCTGAATCAAGTTCTATCTTGCTTAGGCAACGCTAACTTCAAGATCAAGCCGAACAAATGCTCCTTTGCGAAGCCTCGAATCCGTTACCTGGGTCACATCATCGATGGTCATGGTATCGCTCCCGATCCTCGTAACCTGGAAGCCGTGAAAATTTCTATACGCCCAAAACGGTCAAGCAATTCCAACGATTCTTGGGGCTGGCCGGGTATTACAAACGCTTCATCAAGGACTTTGCCGGTATCGCTCAGCCTATAACCGAGCTGACGAAAAAAGATACTCCCTTCGTCTGGAATCCGGTAGCCGAACAGGCGTTTCAACAGCTCCGTCATTGTCTCGTTTCGTCACCGGTAGTGCGCCACCCGCAGTAGGACAGGCCCTTTGAATTGCAAACGGACGCTTCTGCATACGGGGTGACCGCCATTCTCAAGCCAAAGATCAACAACCAAGAACGAGTCATCGCGTACGCAAGCCACCTGCTCAACTCCGCCGAGAGAAATTATAGTCCTACCGAACGGGAATGTTTGGCCATCGTCTTTGGGGCTAACAAATTCCGACCTTATGTTTATGGACGCCGGCTCACAGTTGTCACGGACCATCACGGGTTATGCTGGCTGCCGTCAGTTAAAAACCCCAACGGACGTTTGGCCCGTTGGCCCTTGACCCTCCAGGAGTTCGACCCCATAATTCAATATAAAAGCGGACGCAAGCACCTAGACGCAGATGCACTCTCCAGAGCTCCCTTCGAGCACGCACCGGCTTCTCACGATCTTCTCCTGACGGCTACGGATACGGACCAGCTGGATTTGACTAAATTCGACATCCCTTCCTTGCAGCGTAAGGACAAATTCATGGCATCCTTGATCCATTTCTTGGAAACCAAACCACTCAAGGCACCTAAACCACTCGTCAATCTGCCTGCTGTTTCGAACTAGTCAGCGGTCTCCTTTTTCGTCGCATCCGGACCGAGGTGGGCTTTGGGACTGTTTTGGTAGCTCTCAGAGAAATCCGGACGGCTATTCTCTTCGCTCTCCACGATGACGTCACCGCCGGTCATCTGGGCCTAAATCGTACCTGGCAGCGAATACGTCACCGTTTCTTCTGGCCTAAAATGCTCGCACAAATTACCAACTATGTTCAGTCCTGCGTATCATGCCAACGACAAAAAATGTATCCCGGGAAGCCGGCCGGATTCCTTCAGCCGATTCCGCCTACCATCAAGCCCTTCGAGAGGGTGGGACTGGATAAGCTCTGCCCTTTCCCACGGTCACACGATGGTAACGTCCACATCGTGGTCTGCACGGACTATTGCACCCGAATGGTAGTAGCCAAAGCCATTCCCCGAGGCACTGCGGAAGAAATCGCCTAATTCTTCACAAAAGACGTCATTATTACGGAACGCCGAAGGATTTAATCACCGACCGCGGGACGGAGAACGTTAACCATCTAATGACGGAAATCAACAAACTCTTCACCGTCAGCCACCGACGTACCACAGCCTACCATCCCCGCACCAATGGGCTCGTAGAGCGCTTCAACAAGACCTTGGCCGATATGATGGCTCAGTACGTCGCGGATAACCACCGGGATTGGGATAGGTTTCTCCCTTTTCTCGTCTTCGCGCATAATACTTCTCTACACGCCGTCACCGGATACAACCCATTCTTCCTGATGTACGGCTACGAAGCTGACTTGCGGCTCGATGCCGCTTTGGACCTCCCTTCATCAACGGTTAGGACTCAGTTCGGTTTCGAACATATTCTAAATGCGCAACGTGCCCGTGCGCCACGCCATAGCGCAAAGTAAGGATAAGGAGCGTTTCGACCTACGCCGACGAGAGGCCAACTACCAGGAAGGAGATTTTGTTTTTCTAAAAACACCCCGCCGCGTTCCAGGGCTTTCGGAAAAATTGCTAAATCAATACGCCGGACCATTCCAAATCCTCCAACAAACCGCCCCGAACAACTTCGAAGTACGACCATCAGATGGGGGAAAAACCGATGTCGTCTCCATAGAACGTCTCAAGCCGTACATCGCTCGGACAAATTATCCAGGCTCCGTTCGCCGAGTTCATTTCGCGGAACATCCCTCCATCTTCGAATATTCACCAGATGACCGTCCTTCCCTCATATCCGGAAGTACCGACCACGGCCCTACCTCGTTTTCGACTCCCCCTCCGAAATTTTCCACGAAGCCTTTGCCGATCCTTCCCCAATCCCAGGGGGCTACACGTCGCTCTTCGCGCCGTCGTTCTTCTCCGGACCATTTTTCCCCCTGCCCGTAAGCCACTACTATTTTATCCCCACAGGTGTTTCAACCCCGCCTTCATACGGCACGGCACTTTGGCCGGTCATTTTTATCACCACTCTCGTCGGGTTCATTTCGATTTCACGCCATGAAGCCCTCTGCCCAGCGCCGTCGACAGCGTTTTACCGAACACATCAAGCAACTTCAGAATGCAGCTCCGCTCAATCCTCGAGTGATTGGCCGTATGGAAAAACAGCAACGCCGGAATCTGCGTCGTCAGCATCGGCTACAACATCCCGTTACCCCTCCAGACCAACCAGTGGATCTCTCAACCACCTACTTAACCACCGAGGCTATCACGGACTACGTTGACCCCGCCGACGCCTTTCTCCTTCTGGACGCCAGCGATCGCCGAGACGGCTCTTTCTCCGACGGGAAGCTGTCGCTACAACGGACCAGGGAGCTTCTTGGACGGACGAATCAACAGACGGACCAAGAGAGGGATCTAGCAGGACCGCCGCCGCAAGCGAGGGGAAGAAGGGAAAGTTCGAAAAAAACCCAAGCGTCACTGGCGGACAATGGGGCCCAGGGTATAAAAGGAGCTTCAACGCCAGCCGGAGGGAAGACTTCTCTCAGCTCTCTTAGTGGGAAATATTAAGGCTGAAAAGCCAAGCCCGCTAAAGAGCCGCTCACTTGACCTGGGACGCATTAGGCGGAAAAAGCCTGCCCTAAGTTACGGGAGCCTCCCGCGAGCCACAAGTTCGGCTGAGACCCTTGCGCGTGTACATAAGTTCTTGCATTATTACTTTTATATTTTCATTGTAACTAAACATTCATCCCTGTAACTTTTTAACTGTAAATAAATATTCATCATCAACTCGCAAATTCATGTCCTTATTTTCTACGTTGACAATATGATCGTCATCAGGAATCGAACCCGGGGTACATTCTTATGACGCGGACGTTTTACCATTGACGTCTACATCTAATTACCAGTAAAACAGGGATAAAAATAAATGTAATATTTGTTTGGGTGGGAATATTATAAACATCTTACGTAGATGTTTATTTTGTTTTTGTTTCTGTTACTTTAATGTTTGATATTGCATTGGGTGTAGTATAACGTTACTTCTGCGTATTTTGAATGTGTGTGACGTTGAAACAATTCTAACTTTGTTAAAGCTTTGTTATAAATAAAATGTTTCAATGTATTTAGCATCACATTGTTTTATAACTTGGCCATTAGCTTGAAACTCTTTAAGCCGCAACCTGATACATTTTAGATGCACAGAGAATTGGCGCCATTTTACTAGCGCACAGCTCGCGTAGGAATATCACTCTTAGCGGAAGAGTATATTAATGGTTTTTAAAGTCTTCATTTCTTACGTATGAAATTTTAAAGGTCAAATCTTGTTTTAGCGCAGTCAGCAGAGATAAGAGGGTTTAAGGGTAGAACCTGTGGGTGATCGACTTTGTTAGTTTTTGTTATTTATTTAGGGGGTTTCCTTATCGTCCTAAACATAGTTGTAATAATGCAAAGGCGTTTATTTAACGTTTATTGATATACGAGCTGTCGTTTAGTCTCGTGGCTCTATGTGCTTTGTTGATGGTAAGGTTTTTGCTTCTTGTTAATACATTTGGTGTATATATTTGGATATCTACGATTCCTAATGCAGTCATTGATTTCCTGGGTGTGCGAGTCATTATATGATATAGGAAATTGGACGGCATTGGTCTTTTTCATGCGGTATGTGTCACAACGTCAACTGGAAGTCTACGAGTCGTCCACTACCAGATGTCAAATATAGCTATTCTACGGTATCTTCACCAAGGGCGAGTGTTGAAATAAAACAAGTTAGAAAGCCAAAATATACCTCTGCTCGGAAGAGTTTTTAATTTTCAGTGAAGCGTAACTGTATCCGTGGTTATGCGATAGAACCCTCACCTGTCGTTCAAGAGGGCTCGGTTTCGAATCCCGGCCGATTAAAAAATTGTACTACACCCAATGACGAAAAGAGGGCGCTTTTGGAAAAACCTTTTCCCTGATTCTAAGAAACTGCGTACGCAGTGATTACCCTTTGCCTCGAAAATGCGAACGCGTTCGCAGGCCTGACAGACAGACCCACAGACAGACAGACAGACCCACCCACCCACAGACAGACAGACACGGTGGTTGTATAACCCCTCCTAGGGTACAAAGTCCCCTCGGAGAGGTAAAAAATACAAATTCCCTCTGTAGATATTTCTTTCATTAAAATTTGCTTCGTATTATATTCAACTGATAAACTTGTACTGTAAATAGGGTTAAATTCAATTGTGCATTGTTTTAGTACCTCTAACGCACTGTTGTAACTACTTAATTTATAATATTCTGAAAAAATTATAATCGGTTGTTTCGTCTCAATTATTTTAATTATAATTAAAATTTTATACCGGGCGGGATAGAACCGGGATTAAGGTTTTAGTAAATAACTCGGAATTGCGGAGATCTATCTTTAAGGGTCATATCGATAAATTAATACCACTAGGGACAATTCTTCCGAGGAGAGGTATATTTTGGCTTGCCAACTTGTTTTAAAGTCAAAATGATTAATACAGTTTGTTATACCAAAAAAAAATTATTTTAGTATTGTGAGAATCGAAAATATTACCACTTGCTCATTCTTTTATTAATTGTTTAATTAATTTTAAGGCTCCTAGATAATTTATTTTTTCTGTTCTTTACCCTTTGAAAAATGCAGTACTAAAATATAAATGTTAGATATGATTGAATTGATCTGCTATAACGAAGCACCTTATTTTTACCGAAATGTTTTACACCATGTTGGGTTGGTACCATTGAATTGGGAATAGTACTGCTAGAATTACAATTACGATTTCGGTTGCCATGGTTACGCGGGACCTGTTCTGATAAGACTGTATGAAATTCATCTTCATAATTAGGCGGTAGAGCCATCTATATTTTGTAATGTAATGGCTGAAAATAAATAATTATTGGCTAACTCACCGTAACTTGAGTTACAAAGGATCGTGTTGACAGAATAAAATTATTTTTAAACAACTTCAAAGGTTTGTTTGTTACGATAAATCATACATTTCAATTTCGCATCAGATTCGCGAAAAAATTCAATTGCAATATAGTTTCCACCACTAGAGACAGATGCCGCCACGGTAGAACGATAAAGTTGAATTGTCTCCTTATTGAACGAAATTGGTCCAGCGCCAGCCAGATTTAGTTGTACCTCTATTTATTCCCAACTCAATGGTTGGTACAGGTGTTGTCACGTGAAATTTTCTGAGAGATCAAAAGTTCAGTGTAATAAATAAACATTTCAAATGAATACTTATATAAATTTTTAAAAGAAATCTAGGAAACTTTCTAAAGAAATAACTTTTTTTTCAATAATTTTAAATATATTTATATTGTTGCTTTATCGGTATCAAAACTATTCAAACGATAAAAATCAGTAGTTTTTAACTAACAATGAGACTACTACTACACACCGATTTTGTTCAAACTCGGGGGTTAAGTAGGCGTTAATGAATCATGAAAATTCCCAAAAGGAAAAGTTTCAACGGGCATTAGTTTTGCCATGGCAACCGAAAATGTTTTTGACAACACAAAATGGAAAATTCCTTACCGAAAAAAATATGGGATTTTGAAAATTTCTAATGGTGCCCCCTTGGAAAATTGATATATTTAATTTTTTTTTCGTCAATTTTGATAAATTTTTTCTAGTTTTTGCATTTTTAAAAATTTTTAATTTTTTGGAAAAATTACCAAAGGCCTGAAGAATTCGCAACAAAAATTGAAGAAGCCACTAGGCTGCAGAGCAAATGCAAGGAATGGTTGAACCAAAGAGCTGGTAGAATTACTGCATCACGGATGAAGAGTGCATGCCATTCAGATCCGGCAAACCCTTCCGTTAGCCTCATCAAAACCATATGCTACCCTGACAAACAAGTAAATGGTTTTCGACAAAACATGTTGTAAGTGATATTGGAACGAACGATATAAATACGTTGAATTTAACCAACAAACTGTTTTGTTTTTTTCAGCAGCCCGAAAGTGGGAATATGGTTTGTTGCGACAACAAAGACTGTGATAAAAAAAGGTTTCATTTCGATTGTTTAAAAATAAAAAAAAAGCTCCAAAATGTAAAGAGTGGTTTTGCCCAGACTGCAGAAAGTTCAATTTCTCTAAATCAAAACGAAAGAGCTCTACCAAAAAAAAAGCTGTTAAGTGATAAATTTGTGGTAAAATTTACTTTGTGATATTAGGCAGATTAACAGAACGTATTAGAAGTTTTTAAATTTATAATTTTAAATACGGTTTTGGTAAATTGTTTTAAAATTAATTTTTTAAGTAAAAAGTAGCTCATTCAAACATAGATGTCGCACTGTTCTCCATTAGTTGTTAAATCGAAAGTGCGTTCACAGCTTTTAAAGACTTTTTGTTGGATAAAAACTTCCTGAACATTTTGTTTAAACTATTAAAAAGGTCTTTTAATTGAATTTTCGAGATTTACATAAAAATTTCCAAAATCAATTTACTGTTTTTTATATGGACATAAATTTGTTAAAGCGCAAGAAACTCTAGCAATTTTATCAAGGGGCGTAACATTGTCACCTTTCTTTTTAGTTACCATTTCAACCGGCAAGCAAGCTTGTAATATTTTGTATTTTTTTCTAACCAAGCCTATAACTCTTTCTACATGAATTGGTAGATGCGCTATTTTCCTAGTATTCACGATTTCCAAAGCCGGTAGTTGATCTTTTCCTTTGGTAAATGCTGGTATTGCTAATTTAGCACAACAGAAGCCTAAGGTTTCAGCAATATCAAAGCCCCGGTCTGCCAAAACCAAATCATTAGGCAACAAATGTTTTAGTAAACCAGAATGTTCCGTTAGATATTTATCACTAGTTCGTCCCCCCAGCCATCAGAAATGAAACTAACAGAACCTTGAGTATTGTGGTGTTTGTACTGTGAGCACGTTATGGCTCTAGGAAGGAGTGACGTTGGCCTATCTATGAAAACCTCTGGTGGCATTGTTTTATAAAGATTTTCCCGTTCAGGCCAGTAAACAACATTATATAGGCGTTTATACATGGCCTCAAGCCACTTATCAAATATTCTACTTGTCGTTGATTCAGAAATTTTAAAATGGTACCCTAAATCTTCAGAAGGTAAATTCAATCGTAAGCGCGTTAGAAAAATCATAAATTCTTGAAACTGAGTCCAAGAGTTGCGATATGAAAAGGATACACTTGTGCAAACCAATTTGAATAAATTCATTAGAATTGTAAACCATTACAAACCAGTGTAAAATTTTACCATTTCGTCATTTTCTTCAAAAGTCTTCTCCTTGAATTCAAATTGCAGTGCTTTTGGTCTAAGAGCGTACAATTCTTCTCGCAAACACAAATTATCTTTCTCTAGAGCAACTATACCACACGCCGACAGATCAGTTTGACATTTCACAGTGCGCGTATAATTGTAGGGATCAGTATTTGTAGTAATTGACACCGACACATTAGAGGTTGACGTTGAGCTATCCTTGGTTGACACTGAACCATCGGCAGTTGATGTTGAGCTGTCTTTGGTTGAAACTGAACTATACAGTAATAGAGTAGAGTTATACGTAGCTGGAGTAGATATATACAATCGGAGCCAAGTGATTCATAGTGGCATTATATCGAGATGCAAGTTCCACAATCCATAACCGAAGTTCCATGGTTTATTATAGGCTCACTATTTTCTTCAGCATTTTCTTTATTACCCACTACCAATGCTCCTCTGAGCAGTTTGGAGATTTGGGCTGCCTATTGGGTGGGCTGTTCATATCAAGGAGTAAACGCCGTTTCATTCTAATATTTCCTGTAGAAACTCCTCTGAAAATAACCTTTTCGTTCCTATCATCCAATTGCAAAGTTGGTACCCAGTCAGGATTTGAATCATTCAACAATTTGGCAGGTTTTCCTGTAATTTAATTTGTATTAAAAACCAAGGTTTAGCAGCTGAGAAAAGCCTAAACTTACCAGAAATAAAATGTAATCTACAAACAACTGTAATTAGTTTTGCTGTGTGCTCATTAACATCCTCACGATTAATATTCTCAAACCACTTCAGCCTCCGTAATGTTGATAGTTCCTTAGTTTTAGCGCACTGATTATTCATTGCGGCTGGTATTTTAAAATATCACAGCCTACTCTTCCACTTTCTTTTACTGTTACAACTACTGATGGTGCACTTAGACATTGTAGAAAACTCCAATATTATAATAATTTAATTAAAACCTTTACTTACTTGTATCTTTTATCTCTGGAATTTGTGACGTCGAAAGCTGGAGGCACGCCACTTCTTCCCGCCCCAAAGGTTTTCCCCCCAAAACCGGCGCGTCCGCGTGAGCCAACATTAGAGTGCAGCAAGCATTTTTACGAACCTTGTGTGACACCTACCGGTGAGAAAATTAATTTTCCAAAACCGCGAATATTCGTTTAATTTCACTGCAATTTATAATACCTAACCAATATGCTCTAAAAAATTCTAAACACTAGGAAAAATATTTTTTTGAGAAAAAAGCCCTGATCGAGCAAATTGACACACCCTGTATTTGCACAAATATATTTGCCGGTCGGAATATTTTTGGCTTGGGATAAATTTGAAATAAAATATTGTAGTCACGTGCAATCAAGCTCTTAAATTATAAAGATAATAAATAATTAATAGTAAGATTTATTTTATCCTGTCGGGGGGGGGGGGGGGGTGGCTACCCTATTCAATCATATAAATTAAGTCCTAACAAATTTGACGCCCCGGGTATTTGAATCCGTTACTACAAGGGTGATAAGTACTGAAGATACGTTTCTAACCACACGACTAACCACACTTAAAACAACAGTTTAAAGTTTCATTGCAGTACTTACGAAAGTAACATAGGCTTAGCGAAAAGATGAGGCACCACCTTAGCACCAAGTTAACGACCGACTTTTAATGCCTTTCCACAGGTGGCCTTAAGGGAGGCTAGCCCAACAACGATTAATTATTATTAGTAATACCGACATCTGTTGTTAACGTTTTACCAACGTTTAAAATTAATTTCTTAAAATAATTTTAAAACTTTAATTTAAATTTAAATACACTAATTGTAGCAAAGCGAATGAAATTACAAGTAATACAGATTCCTTTAAAGCTTTAATACCAATAAATTATGCCGTTCTTAAGCTATAGGTTATTATTTCGATTAGTAATAATTTCAACACTTATTAAGTATTAGAAAATTCTTTACAAGTAATTAACGGTAGTTTAAGTGATTCTAAAGAAAATCTTATGGAGCAATATTTTATTGACTAACGTAACTGCCCTTTCTCAATGTGGGTTTGAATTAAAGCAAGACTAGTTTGTAATCAATAATTGGTTATAAGGCTTGATGTCAAATTGAATACCCACACTCGCGCAACCTATTTAAAAGTAATTCCATAAGAAACTTATTAAGGATTATTTAGCTTCCGTTCATTTTTAGTTTCAAACGGAGGCTCTACGCCCCAGTGGCCGAATCTGTGCTGCCGTTAACACCTTTAGTGAAAACTACCAATAACTTGGTTTGCCGAGTGAAACTCAAATATGAAAGTGGTAAAATGACAGTTTTATTGTACATACATATACAATACATGATAAAAATATTTACAGCATTCATTTCTTTATGCCTTCGTGATGCGGACCTTGAGACGAGCGCAAGCTAGATTCTTTCCGTCTTCGTTCACGCCCTTGTAGGTGACTTCCATCAGTTGCTACAAGATACCCAAAAAATCTCGTGATTAAGCGACGAAGATAAATTATTTCGTTTAACTTGAAACCGATTAGAAGAACTTACGGCGGGGATCATCTTGTGGATGTGGAAGGTGGAGGCATAGGTGTAGATATTTCCTGGCTTGACGGGACAGGCGGGTTTGATCTTGCCCAAGCAGATGTCCTCGTTGTCCTTGGGGAATACCATCTCGCGACCACGCAAGTTGCCAGTAATAGAGGTGGTCGCCGAACTAGCACCGAAAGCTGCGAGAAAACGAACAACATAAGAATCAGGTGTAGTCAAGTTGTCCAAAGAAATTGATCGAACTTACGAGCACGGATGACAGCTTGGATCTGGATGGTGGAGCCATGTTCGAAGACGCAAGGTACGCTATTACAAGGAGTCACGACCAGATTCAACATACTTCCGTTACCTACGAACAAATTAATGTATTAACTGCCCTGTCTTAACCCACAACAAATGATTTACAACCACAGCAACTTACCACAATCATTGAATTGAACAGCTACGGCATTGACCATGACGAAACTCGACGCTACGAGAATTACAATAATAGAAGACATATTTCCGCGATCACTTTTGAACAATAAAATAGTCAAAATGAAAACTATTAGGCGACCACAGCTGATGAAATGCGGCTTCGTCATGTTTCCCGACTTCTTTTATACCCGAGGTCTTACCGACTGGGAGGGTTTGGGCGACCATTTTTTAGTGAAATAATATTTTAGCTTAAAAAAACTTTATCAAACAAGTTGGCAAGCCAAAAAATACCTCTCCTTGTAAGAGTTTTCCTGTGATTTCTTTGATTTTCATTCTAGCGATATGAAAGGCAATGTCTCAACGGTAAACAATCCGCCTGTAAAAATATGTCCCAGGGTAGATTCCTGACCACGACCGCATTTTAAATTAAAATAATTGATTAATTTTGCTTTTAATTTTATTATAACCAGGCGAGTCGTCGCCTGGTTATATATAGGTACTCACTATAGTAATTTTTCCACGCGGTTACAGGTAAAAAGGGTTGTTGTATAGTGGTAAAACTTTTAAAGGAACTGCGATTATAGTTTCATTGAGTGCCTTTGCTATATAATTTCTATTAAATTTAAATAGAAAATTTATAATTAATTTTCTAAAAATATTGAATATTTCCAGATAAATATAAATAGGTCTCACCAGATGGCGGTAGCGTTTTGGTCAGAAATTTTAACCTTGTTGTGTTAGCCTCTTTTACTGACTTTAGTCCATGAAAAATAAAATAAAATGACATCCATATGCGGTGCATAAGATCGATATTCTTAAGCCTTGGACTTTTAGTAAAAAAATACGTGATATAAAAATGAGCGTTTAGCGTGGTAAATTGTGGTGTAGTGGTTATAGGCGTTAAATTTCGTCGTAATGTGGTGTATTCGGGTCTAGAAAGGGCGAAAATTGTTAAATGGGTGTCATTTGGATGTTCGAATCCAATCCGTATCAGTAGGAGTGTTTAAATAAATATTAAATGTAATTAGATTATTGTAAATGTAATTAAATTATTGTAATTGTTGAAAACTTTCAAGTACATCAAGAATCGGTTACCGCAAAAGAAGTTGCAGAACAAAACCCCATTCGGAAAACGCTATGGGTATACACCTACTGTTAAACATTGTAAGAGGATAGGAAGCCAAGCGCATTATTTTGTACCGAAACAGACCCGTGTTAATAAATTTGCGGATACAGCCAAGAAAGGCATACTAATCGGATACGCCACCTCAACACGTGGGTATCGCATCTGGGATCCAAACACTGACAAGATTATTGAAAGCGATAATGTCAAGTTCAACGAGACCCATACTGGGCAAGGAGCGGAAGACCTCAAGACTGATGACGACAACCGTTCAGAAGATAATGTACGATTTTCAGCAGCGTTGCCAGATCGAAAATCTGAAATTATCGTATCTAGGCCAAAAAATTATCGATTTTCCTGATAATTATCGTACATTTCTTTTTGGCGATAAATTTTAATTCATACATAAATGCGTTGAATTTAGATGATTTTTTAATGCACTACAGGAGTTTTATTTCAGGGAAATAAACAAAATGTCTATTATCATTATTAACTGAACTTAATATGTTTAAAAATGTTTTAAATGTTGAGGTAATAGCTAGGAGTAATAAACTCACACTCTGGACTACGCGTACAGAAAATGTATATCATTCATTTTTAAGTAGAAAAGTTATATAAATTAATAATAAAATAAAAATCGTTCGTAGGTTTTTAAAAAATTCTAAAGATTATCGTACATTATAGTACGTTGAGGCAGAATTATCGAAATAATGGTACGATATCGTACGCCATGAAAATTATAGTACGCCCTTAAAATTTTGATTAAATTATCGCACTGTGCGATAATTATCGTACGTCTGGCAACGCTGATTTTCAGATGGTGAAGAAGAAATACACGGGGTCAAGTCGAGATCCAGGAAAAGGATTACAGCGCCAGCTTCACCAACACCGCCAAGAGGACATTCTCCTTCACCACATCCGGAACACCCAGCCAGCCAAGAAGAGACTAGTGAAGATGAAGTGATTGATCACATCACACCTGGTAGACCAACAGCGACAGAAGAGAAGGAATGGCGACGTACAGCTAGACAGAGAACGACTGGAGACACAGCCGGAAGATATGACATCTACTATAGACATGGAGATATGAAGCGATGTTTCCGAAGTAGACGAGAGCTTTTAGAATATTGCAGAGAAAATGAGATCGATATTGACCCAGAGCTAATTGACTACTCTACGAAAAACACATACTCGGGAATTTGTGATTTAACACCGCAACAGCGATCCGACGATATCGGCACAGATCCAGATTTGGTTTTCCTGAGGGATATGGAAACATGCTTCGCCAATGTAGATGATCCCACAACATACGAAGAAGCCATGAGTGCTAATGACTCAGTGCAATGGAAGAAAGCCATGGATGACGAAGTGCAGACACTACAAGTAAGAAACGTCTTCACGCCAGTTCATAGACCAGACAAAGTGAAAATACTCGGTAATAGATGGGTATATGTCCGAAAAAGGAACGAGAATGGACAGATTGTTCGCTATAGGGCACGATTGGTCGCACGAGGTTATGATCAACAGCTGTAACGTTAAAAATATTAAGGGAAATAGTTAATTACCGCTACAATTAAATTAATTTGCCCGGGTACTCGCGTAACTTCTATGATGGGGTTAGCGAGGGTCCTGAAAATATTAATAAGGTGTCTAGGGGTTTGTTTAGAATAAATTATCATTAAGTTGTCTAGGGGTTTTATTCAAAGGGTGTAAGAAATAACCAAACGGATTAGAGATTACTAAAGACACTAAATTATTTATTATTATGAATTAAACAACTGAATCCTAACCAACATACTGTTAAGCTAACTTAAAATTAATCCTAAACAAAACAGAGAAGCTAACTTAAAAATAAAAATAATACAATCTTGCATTCTGGCCAGTGCATTCTAAAACTTTTGCGCAATAAAGAAATTAATTAGCCTGAAGGGCCAACACGAAGTTAAGCACCACAAGGTGCGTTTAGGGCACATTTACGGTTGCCGTATTGGCGAAGTTTGAAACGATACTTAGGATTTTATCAATAGGTCCATCTGATCTCGGTGTTCGTCCACACGTGGCTGCGTTGAACATCAAAAACGTGGGTCGTACGCGTACACTCGTTGATACGGAGACCGTGGCGCGTGGAAAGCGAATTCACTGCGACATTATCACTTCGTCCTTTTACCGCGTTAACCCTTTTCGGTGCCGAAACTAACGTGTATAAATAAAACTTTTCTCGTTCACTTGGAGAATGGTGGTCACGAACTATCCCATATCTCGCTATGTCGATATCTCTCTGAGTCTGTCCTTTTTTTGGCGGGAGCCAGGTCTTTTTATCACCTTCCCTCGGACCTCGTGACGTCCTTCGCGCACAAAACGTTTCAAAAACTTTCCCAAGTATCTACGACTCGCGCCCGTGTTTCTCGTGTTGGGGAAAACCCCGGGCCACAAACATTTTAACATGTACAATAACGGAATGGAAAATTACACTTTTTAACTCCCTATACAACTGCGCCTATCAACCTCTCACCCGTTTGGACACTTCGGAGTTAAGAGTAAAGGGGGGGGATAATTGAAAGCGACAGGACTACTGGCTAAACCCATCGCAGGAAACGAAAGAAACGGAAACTATAGAAAACCCGCGATGAAGGGACGGGCCCTTCCCCTCATCGGGAAATTCCTGGATGCAAACTAACAATACTGTAGGCCTAATACTCTACCAGCGAGTATTTCCAAAGAAATGTTTTTAAATTTGTTAAAGTTTAAATTGGGTGTTTTGTCTAAATTTGAATTAAGTTAATTTTGAATGAATTTGAATTAAGTTAAATTACCTGCTATTGAATTATTTTAATATACAGCTAAATTCATATAACTAATATATTTCGCATTACACAGCAAGGAACAGACTATGAAGAAATATACTCACCAGTGGTCGATTTATTATTAGTCCGTTTATTTCTGTTTGTACTTGTTGTTATCCTGAAGTGGTCAAATAAACACATAGACATCAAAAGTGCCTATTTGTATGTCGTTTTAGACCAGAAAAGCTACATGGAAATACTAAGAGGGTACGAAACGACTGACAACAAGGTATGGGAAATACATAAAAGCCTCTACGGCGGCTTCATCAATCAGGACGTTGTTGGCATAATAAACTTGATGAAGAACTGAAAATGATGGGATTTCAAGAACTAAGATCATGTCAAGGCGTATATCGTTTCCAATGGGATTGTATCATTCCGGTATATGTAGATGATATCCTGATTTTAAATCGAGATCAGCAAGTGATGACCAAAATCCTGGCTCTGCTACAAGGAAAGTTTGACATCCAAGACCTAGGAAGAGTAAAAACGTTCTTGGGAATTGACATACAAATAACCGAACAAGCTAGGACTCCGAATGTCACAAACGAGATATATTGACCATTTAGAGAAACAGTTTGATGGCATTCCCTACAAGATGACCTACGAACCTCTAAAATTTCGAACGGTGATCACGGGATCTAACCAAGAAGAAGAAGAAAGGAAAGAACCACAAGTACCTTTTCGAAGTATGATCGGGCGGCTACTATATATAGCACGTCATACTCGCCCAGATACATTATATGCTGTGAACGTCCTCGCGAAATATAACAATAACTATAACCTCGACACCTGGAATCATTTACTGCACTTGTGGAATTATATCATCACGACGAATTAGAAATCATTATTCATGGAGTACACTGAAAACCCACAACTCATTGCCTATAGTGACGCCTCATGGGCTTCAGACCCCGAAACCAGGAAGTCGACATCTATTCATGTGTGGAAAAACACCTATAGCTTGGAAATCAAAGAAACAATCCCTCACTGCACTGAGTTAATAGCGTCTGTAGAAACAACCAAAGAACTCCTCTACATAAAGCGTATTCTTAACGAATGTAGAACGGTTTTCCCTTCCTCCTTATCCGGAGAGATACAGATGAAAATAGATAACCAAGCTGCTATACAGTACATGAAGAATAAAGTTGACAATGCGCGTACAAAATATTTAGATCTACGTGTGAAATATTTACGGGAACAAGTGGCCGAAGGTTTATTTACAATCGTGTATGTCAACTCAAAAGCCAACCTGGCAGATATATTCACCAAAGCCTTTCCGAAAGAAAGGTTACAAGTGTTGACTGATTATGTGACTGACTGAATATGTGAAGCAGGGGGACTATGTGGTTTATGGGAAAGCGATTATGCTTCACATATGGCAGCCTTGTTATATTTTGTTTTTGATTTATATTCGGCCCTTCGAAGTGAAAGGGTCGTCTGCTATTTTTGTGTTTTTCATTACTCTTTTTTTTGTGTGCTTGAATAAACCTCTCACACGTTTGGAATCAGTTGTTTCTCCCCTACTTACAAGGAGACGACCCGAGGTGTTACACACCGATTTTGTTCAAACTCGGGGGATTGGTAGACCTTCATGTAACTTGAAAAATCCTAAAGGGAATTTATACAATGGGCAACGGTTTTGCCATGGCATCGAAAAATGATTTCGACAATATAAAATGGAAATTTTTCCTATTTAAGCCATATCGGTTCATTTTCACCCATTTGGTTCAAATTGATCAAAATGTGATCAATTTTGATTTTCTTCGTCAATGTTTAACAATTTTTTTAATATTTTGGTATTTTAAAATTTTTAAAATTTTTTTAAATTTCTCACATGGGGGACCCTTGGAATCGGTCTAAATCCCATGTTATTTTTAATGGGAAAATTTCCATTTTATGTTGTCAAAAACATTTTTCGTTGCCATGGCAAAACCGTTGCCCATTGAATAGATTCCCTTTACGATTTTTCAAGTTACATGAAGGTCTACCATTCCCCCGAGTTTGAACAAAATCGGTGTGTAACACCTCGGGTCGTCTCCTTGTTAGTGTTGCAGTATGTACTTAGTAACTTAGAACTAAAGTAAATAGTCCGAAATATAAAGTGAGCATGCATATTATAACAATATAGAAGTAAAATCTTGGCGTGGTAAAGTGTGGTGTAGTGGTTATAGGCGTTAGAATTTCCGTCCCATCTCGTCGTAAAGTTGTGCGTTTGAATCTAAAGAGGGACAAAATATTTGAATGGGTTTCAATTGCAAGAAATTTGTGCCCCCCCCCCTTCCCGTATGAAGTTTTTTCCAGTAATTAAATAGTATCATGATCAACTACCCTGAAATTGAATACCATTGACTCCTTTTCCGTGTCGGTGTGCTACTAATTGACATTTTTTTGTCTATAATTACTTCAAAATATCTATTCGGTAGTCACGTGGCTTCTAAAGTTTTTTTTTAAATAGGTTTAAACTATCTTTTTAAATACCTTAAAGGGGCCCAAAAGCTGAGACGCATTAAAAAAAATTGCTAGTACATTTTTTTAACTCATTGCGCATGCGTGAATCTCTCAGCTTTGGCCATGTAAGTAATTTGTCAGAAATTACGAAGTGTTAGGTATAGCTGGTACATGAAGAGTTAATAAAAGCGTTTAGACTACATTCGTACATGTAAAGTTTTGGGCCCCTTTAATCACGTACTTGACAGCTATTTTCTCTTGAAATTAACATAAGAACTTTAAAATAGTTGACAGCAAACAAGTTTCCTAAATTTTCGTTAGAGGTGTCTATTAAATAAATAAATTAACTCTGACAGCAAACAAGTTTCCTTAATTTTCTCTAGGTGTGTCTATTAAATAAATAAATAATATCTTTGATATCACATCCCTCAGATCGTTCATGCTTCCATTGGTGAATTTTTTTTATCTCCAAATATTTAAATTAGAATTGGTGTATATGGCAGCATAAACTTCAAACCTTATTATAACCAGCCGACGAGCGGAGCGTACCGGTGCCTTTGACGTCACGATGGCCGTCGATGAAAGTGCGATCACTTTTGAGATCAGTTTAATTTTCCGCAGTTAACCATTTCGGTTAGCATAGAACCATTTAGCGGCCACTGCAAGAAGTTCGCTTACCTACTGTATTTTCGTCTGCTAAGGTCGTCTACCTCCAGTCTTGTAGAGGTTTAGTGAGTTTGCGGACGGCAATCCAGTATCTACGTGAGCTTCTTGCGATAGCCGCTAGAAGGCTTTATGGTACTATCTAAATGGCTATAATTGAAAGCAGCCGCTGGCGTTACGTTTGCCTTTGGAAAGCGCCGGCCTCGGTTCGGGTCTCCACCAATCAGTTTGTGTGACCCTTGGGCTGTCGACACATGGCGGCACCACCAAGCAGCGTGGTCGGGCCCCGTTGACCATGGTCGCAGTTAGTAAGCAACATGGAAGATTGTGGTAAGTTTGAAATTATGACAAACCTTTATGTTTCAAGAAGTCAATTTCCAGTGGTTTTGGCTTATGGGGTTACTATACATAAGTGTCAAGGTATGAGTGTGGAGTGTGCTTTGATAAATATAGGACCAAGCGTCTTTCAAAGTGGGATGGCATACGTTGCTCTTTCGAGAGTCACATCTTTGGATGGCCTTCATTTGCTTGATTTTGATGCGTCTAAAATATATCCTGATTGTAAAGCAATAGTTGAGTAAAATCGCCTAAGAAATGAGTTTAGGCCTGATTTACCAGAAATAACCTTTAATCTAAAAAGATCAGCAAAAAACAAGTTTACCCGTGTCAGTAACGGCATTTGAACAAACTGGGATTGAAATGGATTTGGGTATTGAAGCTGTTGTAAGCAATGAAGCTGGTCCCTCCAAAGCTAGAGTGCCTAAATCTGTAAGTGCTAATATTCCTAAAGATAATTCACTTTTGGTTATTAAAGGATTTTTGAATAACGATAATTCCTGCTATGCTATCTCCACTTTACAAGCTTTTTTCCAAATTCCAGAATTGGTCAGAAGCATTCGAGATAGGGTTATTTCACCAGGACCAGCAATTGTTGCATTGCAACAATTGCTGCGTTAGAGGGAAGATCCTGATTTTTCACTTTTAGGAACTTCTATTGTCAGGGGTATACTTGATGTACAATTTCATGGATATGACCAACAGGATCCAGTGGAATTTTTGATTAATCTGTTACGAAAACTTGAAGATGAAAATGTTCTTATTGATAATTTATTTTCATGTCGTATGCAGTATCAAAGCCCAGGTAGCAAAATAACGTTTGTAAAATGGTCAATATTTGGTTTTTGGTCAAAATAACGTTTAATGGTTATTATCGCACTAATTATAAACGTTTATATTTAGTAAAATAATGACAGTAGAAGGAAAGTGATGGCGAGACGCCACTCCCTGGTTCGGGTTTGGGTTCGGGATCGAAATCCGGGATTTAAGGGTGAAATGGGGGTAAAATCGTCAAAAATTCAATGTATTTATAATATTTCTCGCGACGATATGTTTTTTCGTTTATCAACATATTATGTTCAGGCCAACTTGTTTATTTATCTACGCTTATCTCGAAAGACACTTGAACGTATATCTTATCGCGTTTTATCGTACGGAATAAGTTGAAATGATGTAAAAATTGATAACCTAGGCGGCGCGTGCGCGGATTACCCGAGGGACGCGGTTAATTGGAATTTAAGAGTGTTTTGATGTCATGGAATATTCGTTGTTAAAGTAGAATGGAAATATTTTTTAAACTTCATTTTAATATCATTGTAGTACGCTTGGCACTTGAACCTATCTCACGAGTATTTCACTGGGAGAGAGATAACGCGCGCGTGCGTGGATTACCCGGGGCGTGGTTTTCGCGGCGCGGTTAATTTGAATTTAAAACACGGATTTGAGTGTTTTGACGTCATGGAATATTCGTTGTTAAAATGACGTAGAATGTAAATATTTTTAAACTTCATTTTAATATTATTAGCACGTAAGTTTTAAATTTGATTATCATATTTTTATACCTATATTTACATATTGAAATTGTTACGCATACATGGTCCCCATTTAATATTGGGATATTTATAGTAATAAATACATAGAAAAATACTATAAAAGTTCAACACGTATAAAGAGTCCTTCAAAGTACTTTAAAAGGATTTTATTTACGAACTAAATCCATATTTCTTTTTTCAAACTTAGAAGTTAGTTTGTATGAAATACTTTCTAATACCTGAAAAATGGACTTTAGAGTGGATAATTAAGTATTTTTTCAATCCTTTTACCTATATTTACATATTGGAATTGTTACAAAAGGTTCTTTTAAACGTAACTTAGTACATTAATTTATTTTGGAAGTTCAAAACGTATTAAGAGCCCTTCAGAGTACTATAAAAGGATTTCATTTACAAACTAAATTAATATTTTCTTCAAACTTTCAATTCGTTATAATTTGAATTTAAATGAAAACATCATGGATTATAGGTGCGTAATCTACTATTAGACCGAACGGATTAAAAATACTTAAAGTAAGTGGTTTTACTGATAAACTCTAAAGGAATTTTGGAATTTTCTAGAATAGCAAAGTAAAACTAAAACGTAAATCAAGTTTAAAACGAAACTAATAACTGGGAGATAGGTTGAAGTAAGTAATTTTTTGATTTTTCGTTTTTTAATTTTTGAGTTCCCTATATTATTATAAACTAAATTAAATATAATTTTTGAAAATTTGTGATAAAAGATCTGCTCCTTCGTGTTTTACATATATTTAAAAACTCGAGATTTTAATGAATTGTTTTCAAAGCATGAAAAATATAGCAGATCCTTTGATTTTAATTGTAGTTAGTAGTTACTTAAAAAAAAGTCGCTAGCTGACTTGGAGCTGGTGTAGTTAAATTTTAAAAATGTGTATTTTAAATTTTGTTTGTAAAAGTTTTTTTTGAAAAAGTTTAGTATTATAGTTTGAATTTATTAAATGAAATAAAATATAAATTATACATTTGGTTTAGTATTTTACTATTGCAAGTAAAATTAACAGTAATTTCAATTACTTTTTTAGTTTTTTTTTGACAAATATGCAAACTATTTAGTTATTTCAAAAACAAAGACGTCGAATTATTTGGTATTCGAAATACTATTGGTAAGTTTTTCTATCTTTAATTTTATTTTTCAGAACAATTTCTCTTTGTCTAGCTTCTTCTAACTTTAATTTATATGGCCTTAAAGCCAAGTATTTAACAAATTTTGTAACCAAGTAGATGGACCTTTAAACAATTTTTCAGTCATGTAGTCAAGGAAATGTTCAAATATACGTGTATTTGGTCATTTTGATGGTCCAATAGCCGAGTATGGAACTGCCAGATGATAGTCAGACGTTGAGACGCGGGTGGCGCCCGTGCCCCAGCGTCCGCGCCAGCCCTGTCGGTGTCCCATTTCACATTTCAGACGTCGACCCAATATTAAATGGGGACCATGTATGCGTAACAATTTCAATATGTAAATATAGGTATAAAAATATGATAATCAAATTTAAAACTTACGTGCTAATAATATTAAAATGAAGTTTAAAAATATTTCCATTCTACGTCATTTTAACAACGAATATTCCATGACGTCAAAACACTCAAATCCGTGTTTTAAATTCAAATTAACCGCGCCGCGAAAACCACGCCCCGGGTAATCCACGCACGCGCGCGTTATCTCTCACCCAGTGAAATACTCGTGAGATAGGTTCAAGTGCCAAGCGTACTACAATGATATTAAAATGAAGTTTAAAAAATATTTCCATTCTACTTTAACAACGAATATTCCATGACGTCAAAACACTCTTAAATTCCAATTAACCGCGTCCCCCGGGTAATCCGCGCACGCGCCGCCTAGGTTATCAATTTTTACATCATTTCAACTTATTCCGTACGATAAAACGCGATAAGATATACTTTCAAGTGTCTTTCGAGATAAGCGTAGATAAATAAACAAGCTGGCCTGAACATAATATGTTGATATACGAAAAAACAAATCGTCGCGAGAAATATCATAAATACATTGACTTTTTAACGATTTTACCCCCATTTCACCCTAAAATCCCGGATTTCGATCCCGAACCCAAACCCGAACCCGGGAGTGGCGTCTCGCCATCACTTTCCTTCTACTATTGACCTCTTTTAGAACTCATGTTTTCATCAAAATAGTTAGGTTGAAAAACCCACGTTATTTACATTATATTTATCACATTCAAAAACGTCACTTTTAATGTGGATATTAAGGTTAAAATAACGTTATATTATTTAACTTTTTTAGGATATATCTTTTGACAAACATGAGACGTTGTTATGTTTTTTGCTATCAACTAATTTTTTAATCTAACTAATAATAAAAGTTTATATTTAGTTAAATATGAACCACTTCTTAAACATGTTTTTATAAAAATATTCTAATTAAAACATGTTATAGAAGTGGTTAATATTTAACTAAATATAAACTGTATTTATATGTTTGTTTGTCCGCTATAGGAATCTACAGTTTTCAACTTAGGTCGACTTAATTTGGTATACTATCTCATGGTACCCTGACTGTGGTTTTCAACGGTTACGGTCGGCGAAACATCTTTAATTAATTGGATTAATTTAAAAATTAGGTATATCCGCTATACATAAGATACTACACTTTGGTCTTAGCCAAAAGACCGAGTTTCTTCATTCTTTGGCCCTACACACGGAAAACGATTAAAGTATAGTAATGCTTTTTAAAAGCCTTCTTCTATAGACACTAGGCCTTGTGATAAAAGGAAAATTATTGTGATATCAACGTATAATTGTTTAAATTTGCATAAATCAGTTGGTTATATGGGGTACGGTGCCATGCGTGGAGAGAGCTACGGCACCGTTGTACTTTCGTTTTGACAGCGACCTTGTTTGCCACTGCCGCTTTAAATTAGGTAGTTGCCTGCACTGTATGGTGAAAAGTATATACCTAAGGGAGAAATCTTTTGTGCTGTTGTGCTGTACATTCCCGGGAAATATCGGTTTACTTCGGGTACCCTGTCTATTTAAGTAACTTACATAAAATATAAGAATGACGTTTAATCGACTTTAGTATTATAACGTTTATATGAGGTTCATTATGCATCGATTAATAGTTTTAATAACATTTCATATTGACGTTTAATAGACGTTAATCAAACAACGTTTATACTTGGGTTTTGTTAGTATTAAAAGACTTAATATCAACCGTTTTATAAACCGTCTATTTTGGGCAAAGACTATATAACGCTTCGCGAAGCGTTATATAGTCTTTGATTTTGGTGACATCGTCAACCATTTCATAACGTTTATCTCTCAACATAGTTTCAACGATTCACAAACGGTTTATCAACGAGATTTTGCTACCTGGGAGTAGATGTCCAAATTGTCCTAATGATAGAGTTTATAATCAGCAACCTCATGATGGTAATGTTTTCTTTGTTAATGTATTAGCTGATTAAAAAAACTTAATTTTTAAAGAATTGTTGGACTACTGGGAGTTGTTTGAACACCCTTGTGTTCAGAGCCAAAATAAAGTGAAGGGACGTCGAATGATTTTGTATTCTTCTAGTAAATATTTAAATTTGAATTTGGTCAGGTTTACTAACCGGGGGGCTGAACAAATTAAAATTCATACTCCAATTAAAGAGTTTAGTTCTGATAAAGTAAAAATTAATGATTTCTTGTTCAGAACAAAAGCTGCTGTAGTTCATATTGGAAAAGATTGCTCAGCGGGGCATTACATAGTTGCTCTAAAGAATCTTGGTTCTGAAACAGGATGGACACTTTGCAATGACAGCCAAATAAGTCCAAGAAAAAGGGTTTTTTAACAATTTGATTGATGTTTATTGTTTATTTTTAGAAAAACTATAATTTCATAAATGGCTGCATGTATTGGAAATTATACTTCAGTGTGTCCTAAGAACCTGGATCAAAAAGTTGGATTCCCTTGACATTCAAAAGTTGCTGATGGCAAAGTAGTATTCACATAAAACGTGAGTGAAATTCATTGGTGGTATTAGTTAGTTACCAAAAATAGTTTCCAAAATTGGTTAAGTAATATATTGTTCCCTATTAGTTTGTAGTCTTATAGATAGTACTATTTTTAAAGTTATGGGAGGGTATGAAATAAACTGGAATACGAGCGATGTATGAGACAAACCCTGCAATCATTTTTTTCTGTTTAGAAAATGCAATTTATCATATTAGAAAAGTTTATGAAAAGTTGGTAATTTAATGACCTAAAGTAAGTAACAGAGCATTAGGATTATGTTTCCTGTATAATTTTATTATTTTTACTATTTGTGTTTTTGTAGAAAGAGCCCCCTTACCCATATATTGTAGTTTATTCTAATGCAGTTAGGGTTTTAAATATGGATTAGTTTTATAAATATTAAAATTATCTTAAGTTATGTTGAAAGTTTACAACTAATCATCTATAGGACTTTGAGTTACTGATTAATTGTTTGTCTTGCTTTGACTAAACAACAATATTTTACTTCACAAACACTACTAATTATTCATTTACTATATGCTGTTGTAACAATCACGAAAGAAAACGTTTTTGTACTGTAACATTAGTGGTTTAACAATGCAAAGCAGATATCATTGGAGCAGTGCCGTATATTTTGCTAGACCGTGGGACTGTGGGGACTGAAGAATATGAAAGATCTTGTAAAAACCTTTTCTTGATGGGAGTAGTGGCATAATTCTTTGATATCAAGTGGCTGGATACCAGTTTATTTCAAATCATTCATTCCTCGATAATTCGCTGTTCAATTACTGCCAAATATTCATCTACTAAGTCAATAAAGGTTTCGTGCTGCTACATTACTGGAATTGGTATACAATTGATGTAAAGCAGCTGTCATTGGACTAGTGCTGTATATTTGTCTAACCCATGCGACTGTGGGGACCGGAGAATAAAAGAGACTTTGTAAAAACATTCTCTTGGTCGGAGTAGTGGCGTACTTCTTTGAAAACAAGTGGCTAGAGACCAGTTTATTTCGAATCAGTCAGTCCTTGATAATTTACTGTCCAAATACTGCCAAATATTCTTCTATTATATACTATTGTCAAAATCAAGACAAAAACGTTTGTTACTACGACATCAATGGAATGGATACACATTGATTATCAGATGTCATTGGACTAGCGCCGTAAATTCGTTTTTTTGTTGATTGTGAGATGATATCAATTGGCTGAGAAAGTGGTTTATTTGAAATCAGTTAGTCCTTTATAACTCATTGTGCAGATGCTGCCCAATATTTCTCTATTATATAGCAGTTGGATATCCAAAAGAAAAAAGGTGTGTAGAATTGGGTGATTGCAGAAATAAGAATTCTAGTGAGCTTACAAAGTTGATGTACTATTGTGAGAAAAACCTGAATAAGGTGTTTTCACTAATTTTCCTAAACAATTCAATTCAATTCAATTTTATTAATTAATTACATCGCAGGTTGGGGGCCGAAGTCATCTTGCGACTTATTTGCAAGTTTTATTGACTGCTTTTTTGGCTCTTGATAGTCTAAATTTTTAATTCACACCATCAAGGCAGCAAACTAATTAAATTTATCAATCACACCACAACATGAAAAGTGTTGTATTTTATTTTACAGACTCTCGCACTGGAGTTTACAGAGGCTTTTATTGGGACATATTTTAATTGTTAAACTCGTGAATTAGTATTTTAGTGTTAGTTTGAAATGTTACACCCCTTCCTTTAGTTATAATTGATATTTCCAAGGTTCCACTCGTTTCATTTCTAAAAATGGTTCTAATGAAAAAATTCAGTTCAAGACAATACTTTAAATAAAGTATTAATAATAATATTCAGCTAAGCAAATGCTTTATGTACCCCGTTGGCTTTAGTCAACTAGCGAATTGTAAAGTCGTGTCTGGGTTATGCTTACAATGTTAGTTTATAAATGCAGGTTTTTTCAATTCTGCATTTTAGGGTCAGTGGGTTTGTTGAATGACGATGTGGCACCAGATCATTTTTTAAATATGGTATAATGTTATTATTAAGTTTAAAATCATTTTCATTTATAGATAGAATAAAATTAAATTAAATGGAGAGAAACGTTACTGTATGCAATTTGCAAAATAATTTAAGAATTATGGTTTTATTTGAAAAGTAACATTGTACTAATTTTGAAAACTATTTTATTTTTGGAATGACAAATTTATTACAAAAAATTATATATTTCAATATTGAATCAGCAGCTGTTTTGATTTATAAGTATAAACATGAAAAAAAGTTATCATCTGTGTAATTTTAATACAACAGTACATCAGCTGTTTGGTGTTATTTTTAGACAAAATAAATAACTTATAACGAATTACAACTTTTTAAAAGGAGCTATTTTTTATTGTAAAATTGAAACCCTCTTTATTATTGTTTACATTAAAATCTAGTACAATGGTCCTGAAATTTTATTTTATTCGTCAGTTAGGGCGTTTTCAATTAATACCATCTTCACTAATACCTGTCCCTTCTTAGCCGCAGTAAAATGCTCAGGTGTACCTATATATCCCCTTTTTACCTCTCCGAGGGGACAAAGTCCCCTAGGAGGGGTTATACAACGACCGTGTCTCTCTGTGGGTCTGTGGGTGGGTCTGTGGGTGTGTCTGTGGGTGTGTCTGTCTGTCAGGACTGCGAACGCGTTCGCAGTTTCGGTGCAAAGTGTAATCACTGCGTACGCAGTTTCTCAAAGGGTTGGCAAAACCACCGTGTGACGGTGAGCGTTAACGGATGCATTTGCGGTTTGGTTTGGATGGTGTTTTTTCGCTCACCGTCGTGACGGTTTGGTGTATTACGGTTTTTGTAATGTTTATGCGTAGGTTGTGAGTGTTGAATTTGTTGTGTTTGTGTTCTGATGGATGTGCATGTTGAGTCTGTTGTGTTTATATGGGCGTTTTCTCTCCAACTTCTTCATAATGACTTTGGGACGGACCGAGTGCTGAGTGTAATGCTACCTCTCAACGTCCAATGGCAGGGTTTCCACCAGTTGTACACGGTATTCGTCTTAGTATCAATTTGCGATCGCATCGGGCGGGATTTGAACCCGAAACCTCCTGATTGACAGGCGGATGTTCTACCACAGAACCACCGACACTTGTTACGCCTTGTTGAAAATTAGACCTTCAGCTTTATCGGAAGCGTATTTAATAGAGTACGAAATTTTGGTTTAATTGAAATAGAATTGAAATTGAAATTATTGCATCGAAGAAATTCTAATTTAGCGTTTCTCTATTGATTAAAAACAAATGCGCCACCCAGGTTTCGAACCCAGACCATTCGGCTTGGCAGTCGAGCGCTCTACCACAGAACCACCGATAGCTGCTTAGATTCACTGAAATTAAGACAGGCATCGTAAGCATAATAGGTAATAAAGTCTTTTTTTATTAATGAATTTATGAAGGCCTAATCTGGTATTTTTTAAAGGTTAAATCTTGTTTTAGCGCAGTCAGCCGAGATTAGAGGGTTAAAGGGTAGACCCTGTGGGTGGTCCACTTTCTTAACGACCTATATATAGTTCTGTTAATTCAAAGGAGATAATTTAACGTTAATTGCTTTAAAAGCTGGCGGTTAGTCAAGTGGCTCTCTGTGCTTTGTTGATGGTAAGGTTTTTGCTTCTTGTAAATACATTTGGTGTGGATATTTGGATATCTACGATTTCTAACGCAGTCAATGATTTCTTGGGTGTGCGAGTCATTATATGATATTGGAAATTGGACGGCATTGGTCTTTTTCATGTGGTATGCGTCACAACGTCAACAGGAAGTGAACGAGTCGTCCACTACCCGATATCTACGGTATCTTCATCAAGGGCGAGTGTTGAAATAAAATGAGCGTTAAAGATGCGGCAAGTATTTCGTAAGCGAGTAATTCCAAAAAGCCTCTGTAGATATTTAATTAAAATTTGCTTCGTATTATCTTTAACTGATAAACTTGTTCTGTAAAAGGGTTTAATTCAATTGTGCATTGTTATAGTACGTCTAACTTACTGTTGTAACTACTTAACTTATGATATTCTGAATAAATTAAAATTGGTCGTTTCGTCTCAATTATTTTAATTATAATTAAAATTTTATACCGGGCGGGATAGAAATGGGTTAATATTTTTAACAAATAACTCTAAATTGCGGAGATATATCTTTAAGGGTTATCTCGAGAAATTAATACCACTAGGGACAATTCTTCCGAGGAGAGGTATATTTTGGCTTGCCAACTTGTTTCTCAACGTAGCTGAGCTTTTTCCGATATTTTCTAATTATGTACGAAACGTAAAGCAACGAAACTTTATATTCGGGTATTTTAAACGTAATTTCTTCGTTTAAAAGTAATATTAAGGCGGTAACGAATAATTTGCAACTTACTCTTTAATAATAAAAAATCCAAAAAAATCATACAAGTTTAACTTAAAAATCAAAAGTGTAATAAAAAACACCAGAAAGAGTATAAATATCCCAACTGTAACGCTTACAGTATCAGAAGTTATCGGAGCTTCCTCTCTTCAAATAATTCCCCCAATAAAGCAAAGATGTACAAGACCGTCAGCTCAATTCTCTTCGTGGCAATCATTTCTGCGGTAAGTTGACTAACAGGAGTTCAATGTTAGTTTCTATCCAATTTATTAAAGTAATTGTGTTGTTCAGGTTCTGGGCCAGAAATCGATCGACGTTGAGACCACTCATGGAGTCGAAATAGCAGCCCCGTTGCCCTTGGACATGGCCCCGCCCTTGAACACTGTCCACGAACAGACAATGGAATTGCCAGCTGCCGTCTTCGACATCCCTCAACCATCTTTATCCCTCGTCCAACCAACAATTGAGATGCCCAAAGGCGCACCAGAAGTCCACGATGTTCCTCATGCTAACATCGCCTTCTCTGGGAATGTCTTGAAGGAGAAGAAAGTGATCCTCAACATCCCTTCGCCAGTCATCGAGGCTCCTAAGCCCATCGTCCAAACCAAACCCGCCCTCTTCAGGGTGCCCCAGGCCATCTTCGTCATCCCCAGTCCCGTGGTCCAGCATAAGCCGATGGTCTACAAGGTGCCTCACACTCTCATCGTGCACCGACCAGAGGTGAACCTGCAACAGTACCACGTGGTCATCCCCCAAATGAAGGTCGTCAAGGGTTCCAAGTCTGCCTATACTCAACCCATCCCGGAAATCTATAAAGCTAAGACTTCTGGTCCCATCTTATCGAAGATGGACTCTAAGATCCAAGCTGTCCAGGGTGTAGGTAAGATGATCGCGGACATGGAGGCGTCGAAGGCGGCTTCCTTCGGTGTGGCCAGAGACCTGGTCGAGAAGAAATTCCACGACAAAGTCGCCCGCGTCTCGAAAACTTTCCACGGAGCTATATGAAATTTCATGTAGCATCTTCTAGCGTTGTTATTAGTTTTTAAACACTGTATTTATTTCCATAAATATTTATGTCATGTGTAAATAGATTTGTCACTCGAATTAAACTTGATTTCCTTTTATCTAATGGTTTACCTTACTTTCGCTAACCAAAGCGTCCTTAAAACCGTGGACCAAACTTACGCCCAAAAGTAATTAGCCTGTTTCCTTTCGGTTACATATTAGATTCATGGTTGGCCCATATAAAAAAACCTCACTTCTATAGATTATAAAATATCACTACATGTGAGCTTAGTAATTAAAAAAAAGCCGAAAAAATTCATGTAAATTTAACTTAAGGATAAAACATTTAATAAAAAACCCCAGAAAGAGTATAAATATCCCAAATGTAACGCTTACAGTATCAGAAGTTATCGGGGCTCCCCCCCCTCCCCCTCTTCAACTACAATTAACAAAGTAAGCGAAGATGAACAAGGCCGTCAGCTGAATCATCTTCATGACAATGGCTTCTGTGGTAAGTTGCCTAACAGTCCGAGTTAAATGTAAGTTTCTATAAAATGTATTAAAGTAAATGTGTTATTTAGGAACCGAAACGACAACCAACTAAGTGGCACCTTAACCGACCCTATCAAGACCAATCGCAACCGAAACCGAATGTCGAAAAGTAAAACTACTGTAACTAGCTAACGCAGGCGGCGAAGCTATTTTCGCTTATTTCCACATATTTGGAAGTAACATAGAACACGCGGCGAAATAAAAACCAATAGTTTGGACAAAACGAAGTTAAGTTATTTCTAAATACAACGGTTTTTCCTTCCAATTGAGACAATAGACATAATAGTCCTTGTCACTTGGCACTGTTGTTTAGTGGTTTATTTATTATTTTTCGCGGATTTTTCAAAAGTAATAGTATTCGAAAAGTATTCGGTTCTTTCGGTTCTCCATGGAACCGGAACCGAACCGAAATGGCTTCGGTTCTAAACGGAAACCTTAACCATAGAGGCATTTTCACGCTTCAAATGAATTTTAAAAGCTGCCAAGCCAAACGTACTAGGCTCATGAATAATAAGCACTGACTGACCAACCACCTAGTCAAGAAAAGAGAAATGCTTCGAATCTAACTTAATTTTTCTTGTGATACGGAACTAAATCATAGCACCTTTCGAAAATCTGCCGAAGATGGCACTATTGAAACTATAGTCTACTCAACTCGCTTTTACACCATTTGGGGCCAAGGCTTAGTAAGATTTGTGAGGGTCATATATTATCAACATCAATCAACAAAAAGTATTACTTAATCGGATTACTTTTAATTAGGCTGATAATCAAAACTAAACAATAATAATTATCAGGGCCGGATTAACCAATAGGCCGAATAGGCCTGGGCCTAGGGCACCAAGCCTACAAGGGGCACCAAGAGGGATCGAAAAAAAATAAAAGTACAAAACTTTAATCATTTGCTTTTCACAAAATATTTTCCGGAGTAATTTTAGTAAATGCGTCCACCCCTATGAACCAAAAACGTTTGGTTGTCACATTATCTGACGGACTGCCATCTAGCCCCTGACGACATACTAAATCTGGCACCAAAATGAATTTTCCTTCCATTTCTCAATTATAAATTGAGGAAGCGCTTTTTTGAGCGGTAAAATTTTCGTTTTTCTTTTTCCGCTCTTTTTTGAGCGGTATAATTTTCGCTCCTGTCTTTCCGCTCAGGTTTCAGCGGTAAAACTTTCGCTCCTCTCTTTCCGCTCTTTTTTTGAGCGGTAAAATTGCCGCTCCTCTCATTTTTGTTTTGCGCTCTTTTAAAAAGATATTTTAACGCTCATTTTCGCTCATAATAACAAATCCGCCCACAATGAGAGGAGCGGTGCCCAACACTGCTATGATGTACTTCACAACGTTACGAAAGACTTCGTGAAATTTATTCTAACGAAACCCAGAATCTCTGGAGTTCAATTAAGTAATACATGTATATAGAGGCTTAAACAAGAGCCAATTTCGAAGCAGACCTTTGAATGGAACTCTTTATTATCAAGTCCTTTACCCTATTTTTCGCCATAGCAATGCACCAATCGATTAATTTTTCTCTGATTTACCTCAATACCTAAAATAAACTTCTGTAAAATCTTCCTTGAAAAACATCATGTTTAAAACAGTTTGATTCAATCGTTTTAAACACATAGAGTTTTATTAAAAATTTGGTTTAAAACATGTTAAAACCCTGGTTTAAAATTGACGCCACGACCCCCGTTTAAGAAAACTATTTTTATTTCAGTTCTAAATACACCCAAGGCTGTGTTGAAATATTTTATTCGTTACTCGTAAACGTAAAAAATGCAGTTGAAAGCTACCAAAAACCTATTTATAAAATTCTGAGAATAATAAAAACCTCGTTTAAGGTTCTTTTCCTTAATTTAAGGCTGAGCGAATAACCGACTTCACCGAATAATTCCGTCGAATATCCAGACGAATGACCGTCTAGATATTAGAATAACATTTCTATTATTCGGTAAATCTTCAGTGATAATTCGGTAAATATTCGGCCTCCCAATCGGTCTTTGCCACCACGTAGCTCTCTATGGCCCTATGGGGCGAGTGAAACCAAAACCCGTTTTGGGGGAAGAAATTTTTATGGTAGAGCTCTCACTTGGCGGTTGACGGCTAGTACGTACGTCATTGGTTAGTTCGCTCTCAGCAGATACTTTTTAGTTTTTTATTTACGTCATAGATAATTCAGTTCTACAATTAAGATTTTAAAATTTTAAATATTTTGACTATTAGACTTGTTATTTGACCAAAATTAAACCTATATTCGACGAATATTCGGCATATTATTCGACGAATATTCGGCATATTATTCGACGAATATTCGGCATATTGTTCGACGAATATTCGGCATATTATTCGACGAATATTCGAGAAGGTATTATTTGCATTAGGCCTAGCTATTCGACATTTGGTTAAAAATCTACTATTCGCCTCGGTATTCGATTAGACAATTTTGGGGTATTCGATATTCTTATCGTTAGGCTAAAAGTACTATTCACCCAGCCATAAAATAATTAGTAACTTTGTTTGACTGCTAAGACCAATATTTTACAAAAAATAAAAAATGAATAGAATTTTTTGGTTATAACGGTTTTTGGTCCCCAGTTTCAATAACACAGATAAATAAAATAGGTCAAAAAATACCATTACTAAAAGAAACCATCACCAGATAATTAGCATAACATTTCTATAGTGACAAAGATAATATAGAACTAGATTCGAATTCTGACAGCTTTCTGATTTATGGTTTAATAACGACGAGTTTACCTACTTCCGGCACGTGACCTCTGAAAAATTGGCCTCCATCGGTCGCTGTATTGTCCTAGTACGGCCAACTTTGGTGACATGCGGTTGCGCGAAAAGCGCTTCATCAAAATTGGCCGTGGTCTTAATTTTAAATGGTTACTATGGTAACTATGGAGCTAATGTTTTCGGAGTTCCGGCAGGAAGTGGGTCAGCTCGAGGCAGTTATTTCGAATCTAGGGTACGAGGGCCATATTATCTTTGAAAGTGCCAAACTAAAACTTTAAACTGACTCTCAAAGTTGCAGAAAAAAGTGATTTTGGACTTGACATTTTCGACCGTTGCTTTGAAGCGATTGTAGACCATTGGACCGAAATCCCATTCGTCCGAATGTACCATTCAACAGAAAACCGCGTTTTGCGCGGTTTTCATTCAATATACCGTTAGTGATCCATATTTATACATCGTAGGTTACGTGACGATAGTATATCTAATTTGGACTAAACTATGTCTTAAATATTTATTATTTCGTACCGACGTGTATTCTTAGACCTTTTTCCCTTGAAATTTGATATTTTCCGGGTTTAATTTTGGAAAATAACCTTGATAAAACCCGACGTGAAATAGTTGCCTACCATATTTAACCTAACCCAACCTAACCTAACCTAACCTAACCTAACCTAACCCGAACTAACCTAACCTAACCTAACCAAACCCAACCTAACCTAACCTAACCTAACCCAACCCAACCTGAACTAACCTTACCTAACCTAACCCAACCTGAACTAACCTACCCGAAGTGAAAACGAACCAGATTTAAATTTCCCATTCAACTGAATCCCGCCATGTTGGGCTATAAACGAAAATACTTTTCGGTTCAATTTGATTCGGTCAAACGGGATTCGGTCCAATAGTATACAACCCTTTGAAGCGGCTCCACCGATTTCGAAAATTCTTAAGGATTACTTTTCAGAATATTAAGACAGATTTATTGCAGTTAATGAAGACATCGGATACAAATTTATTTGTGCCAATTTTGAAAATTCATTAAAAGTACATTGATTTGCGGAATAATTTTATCGTACTTAAACAGACCTTTAAAAAGATATCTTGCTCTTTAATGTACCACCGATAGAAGCCAAAACATAAATAAAACAGTGTTCGGAAACTTTCTTCAGCGACTGTACATTGAATTTTAGTAGCAACGCATTTACGGATAATCTTTGTAACACGTTATCGGTTATTATGTGACTTATGTTAACATTTAATTCTTATCGCTCTTATAAACAATTTTTCGTTAGTTATCAAACAAAGCCGAAAAATGTCATGTAATTTTAACTTAAAAACCAATAAAAAATACAAACACATGAAATAAAAAAATCCAGAAAGAGAATAAATATCCCAGCTGTAGCATCCCTCGTAACAGAAATTATCGTAGCTTCATCTGTTCAACTACAACTCACAAAATAAAGCGAAGATGTACAAGACGGTCAGTTTAATTCTTTTCGTGGTAATAGCTTCTGCGGTAAGTCAACTAATAGCAGTTTAATGTTTGATATCAAATTTATAAAAATATATATATTTTCAGGTTTTGGGCCAGAAATCGATCGACGTTGAAACTCCACATGGGGTCGAAATAGCAGCCCCGTTGCCCTTGGACATGGCCCCACCCTTGAGTACTGTTCGCGGACAGACTATGGAATTCCCAGATGCCGTCTTCGACATCCCTCAGCCGTCCTTGTCTCTCGTCCAACCAACAATTGAGATGCCAAAAGGCGCACCGGAAGTCCATGATGTTCCTCACGCCAACATCGGCTTCTCTGGGAATGTCTTGAAGGAGAAGAAAGTTATCCTCAACATCCCTTCGCCAGTCATCGAGGCTCCGAAGCCCATCGTCCAGACCAAACCCGCCCTCTTCAGGGTGCCTCAGGCCATCTTCGTTATCCCCAGTCCCGTCGTCCAGCACAAGCCCATGGTCTACAAGGTGCCCCACACTCTCATCGTGCACCGTCCAGAAGTGAACCTACAACAGTACCACGTGGCAATTCCCCAGATGAAGATCGTCAAGGGTTCCAAGTCCTCCTACACCCAACCCATCCCTGAAATCTATAAAGCTAAAACCTCTGGCCCCGTTTTCACGAAGGTGGATTCTAAGATCCAAGCTGTTCATGGCTTTAGTAAGATGATCGCGGACATGGAAGCATCCAAGGCAGCTTCCTTCGGAGTGGCCAGAGACCTGGTCGAGAAGAAATTCCACGACAAAGTCGCCCGCGTCTCGAAGACATTACACGGGGAGGTTTAAAATTAGCCTTAAAACTTTTGTTATTCAATTTTAGAACCTAGTATTTATTGCTGTAAATATTTATGTCATATGTAAATAGCCACGTACAAATAAAAAAACTATTTTTAAATGGAAGAGTTATGTACTTAATCAAAAGGGACGGTAGTCCCTATGCAAGGTTCGGGTAAAGAGTAGAGCACCTACCCGAGCACTTGCTATATTATCTCGAGTCAGAATGAAACCGATTTTACCCCCTCGTATCAAAACAAGTGATGCATCGTTTGAAAGGTTACAGGCACGCGACAAACATACACGAATTCCATCGAACAGGGTTGAGGCGACGTTTCGTAGTAATGGGGCAAAGTAAGGCTTAACTTTTCTTCTCTTCCATCTGCTCCTCGCAGACCGCTCTAGAGCAAAAACTACTGAACCGATTTAAATTAAATTTGGTATACAGTTTCAAATTAAGCTCCCATTGTGTCCTTCCAAAGTTCATATCTGGTACAGCTCTTGAGCTATGGCGACAAATGAACAGTTCAGCGAGTCGGTAACGAATCCATTGAGTAATATACAATAGTATTCAATAGTCCCACCGCCACCTATCGGTAATGTACAGAAATGTTCGAGTACCATTATACGGACAGTTTCAGTAATTTTATCGATTGTTTTTATTTTGACTCGGTTGGCCAAGGTGGTACTTTGAGCGAGACAAGAATTAAACACGTGCCAACGTTTATTTCACTGCCAAGTTATGTTGAATCTGATTATTGAAACTCGTTTACTATGTTTTTAAAGTAAAAGAGTAAATCTAAACAGAGTAGATAATATATTTAGATCTAAACAATATATGCCCCTAAAAATAAAATAAACAAACCGGGCCACGTTTTGCGAGAACGAAAGAAAACTTTAAAGTCGGGAGGTTGAAATGGTCCCGTGATTAGGTAATGCTGCCATCTAAATCGTTTTTAGGAACTAATTCTTGATAATTATGCTTGCCTTTCGTCCGCTACGTTGTAAATTTTACGATTTGTTCACTCTTTATACATTCTTAAGAAAACGTTACCTTTTTCTTTAATTAACTTGGTAAATTATTTTGATATTGTATCATTAGAATCGTTACAGCTAAGCTAAGAAAACTTGTCTCGGCCATCGAGCCGAAACTACGTTATAGCGCATGAGCGAGACATAGCATTTTAAGCCAATAGTGTGTTTCTTTCCCAGAATGCTTTGCGAACATCCCAAGAACCGTTGAAAATTTTCAAACCAATTTATTTAACGGTGTATTTGATACAATGCGATTCTAATATTAGCCATTCACTTTGAAATGTTTTATGGTTGTACAAATGATTTTAACTCAGTAAAGCACTTAGGATGCGCAAGGTCTAGCATATTACTTCAGAGCACATCACTTGTCGATAAATAAGTCCAGTTTATGACGTTTATGGGAATATAATTACAGATCTTGCCCGTTATTTGATTTCACTACTTTCATGGCCTAGAGTAATATAGGACGTGACGTTTTTGTTTAAAGGACCTTGCAATTTTTAACCGAATGGTTTTTGGGTGGATAATTATTATATCTAGGAATCCATACCTCTACTTGGAATGCTTATTTTGCCGTATCGCGTATGGTAAGATCACTCTGACGGCCCTGGCCCAGCCTACGATAAAAAAACCCTTTGCGCGCACATCCCTCACACGTTTTTATTAGTTAAGTTAACATAGTGACGTCAATAAAACCGTCAACCGCATCGAGACGAAAATCTACCGCGAAAGCATTCAAAGTAGAGGGATGGATTCCTGTTAATTCATAATTAAATGATCACCAAAATGTTTAAGCATTAGTGCAGTTCCGCTGTAGGGTGCACTTACTCTGTGGTTTGTTTTGGAGAATTACAGATTTACATTACCAATATCTTGAAGATACTTTGGTCCATTGGTTTCGAAGGGTGGAAACACTCTAGCAGAATTACCGCGTACAATAACAGCTAGGAATAATAATAATAATCAGCTAGGATAATACCCAAGGCACCACCTTAGGCCTAAGTCATCGAGCGACTTTTAATTCAGATGCCCGGGTTACAATGCGTAGGAGGGTGGTGGCAAGAACTGCAAGCCACGCGAGCCAACAGCTCCCTACACTCACTATTACTGTTAACAAGTTTTTACGGAAGGGGAAACCTCTTAAACCAGCGGGGAGAGAACTTGCAAATTCAACGCGCAAGGAGTTGTTCCGAGTTTTCACCCAGTGCCACAAGCTGGGATCGAACCTGGCTCCACTTGCTGCGAGGCGAAAGTGCTAACCACTCCGCAACCCCACCTTAAACCAAAGCCAAGTTTCGAAGGGAACCATTACATTAGGTGATCCCGAACAATGTTTCAATGGAGTGCAATTTTCTAATACGTACAGTTTGCCCGCCGGAGGGGCGCGAAAGTCGTCGAAACTGAAAAATAGAAAAACCATTTATCCTAAACGAAATTGCCGTGCGTGTTTAAAAAAAACTATTTACCGATAATAATATTGAAATTATCATTTCAACAAGATTTAAACCTTATCATAAACTCATGAATTAATAATAATCAGCTAGGCTAATACCCAAGGCACCACCATAGGCCTAAGTCATCAAGCGACTTTTGAAGCCATTTATTCAGGTGGCCGGGTTACAATGCGTAGGAGGGTGGTGGCAAGTCCTGCATGCCACGCGAACGAGCCAACAGCTCCCTACACTAACTATTACCGTTAACCTCGACAAGTTTTTATATCCGAAAATTATTGAAATAAACTAAATGTTATTAGTTTATATACTGAGAGGTTGCAATTAAGTAAGGTCTGTAACCTCTATTAGGATGACCCAAGTTAGCTCGTTTTGTAATTTCGATTTCGCGTTTCGGGCCATGGTCACACCATCAATTCTCACCATGTTCTGTATATTCAATCGCGAATCACATATGAAACAAGCACGAATTATATTTGCCATAGTTCAAAAATATAACTCAAGAAAAACACTTCAAAGAGAAGATAAGAATATTTAACGAATATAATCTATAAACGTCGGGTGACTAAATTATTTGCCGAAAGACGTTATTCTGCAGTTAATTTATCCCACTCAACCAATTTCAATCGTTGTCTTATAAGAAGATCGCTAAAACCTTATTCAATAGGATAAAGGGTGTACGGATAAACGTTTTGATATAACACACTCATTTTCTACAAAATTCAACCATATGATAATAATATGCTATTGGGTTGCTAAAGCGTAGAATTAATTAGAAGATATTCAGATAATCGGGAGATCGTTATTTCGTGGTCGGTTTTGAGGTAATAACTACATTATCCGTTTCAACAAATAGGTACCCTTATAGTTGTTTTTCCAATTTTCCACAATAAAAAACCTTTCATGTATCAAGAGGAATATACTATGAAAAACTGGTCTGGGTCCGATGGCCCGAAGAACAACCGATCGAATGGGGGTCCAACGGACCGAAGTCCATCCAATCGAAGGAAAGCAGTAACCGACCGAAAATTAAAAAAATCATTTTTTATGAGTTAATTGCAGAAGGTTTCAACGGACCGAAATATATATTTTTAAAAAGCTGAAAAAAAAACGTTACTATAATTGAAACCCGGTGGATTATGTTGGCATTATCTGTTAAAAATAAATATCAAAACAAGAACATGCAAAGCAGACCACCTTGAAAGGGCAAAAAATATACACCCCACAAGAAATTGAACGCGCAAGCGTTTTTTTTTTCACTCGAAGGCCTTTCCTTTCGAATAGTAATTAAGAATAGTAATTTAATGCAATAATTTTGCTTTGGGCCCATTCGACCGAAATCCAATTCGTTGGAAAACGATTTAACAAAATTCAACCATATGATAATAATATGCTATTGGGTTGCTAAAGCCCAATTTTGCACCTTTATATATTTTTTTTAGTACATCGAATTAAGGGTTTTTTTTTATAGATATATATAAGTCACGGACCTATCCAACGGTGCCTACGCGCCTTCGGCGCGCGTATATAACCTAACCTAACCTAACCTAATCCGAACTAATCTAATCTAAAACGTTTTTCGCGTAACCTGCTATATCGCGGGACAGAAGTAAAAAACAAAACAGTAAACTTGAACAGTAAAAAAGTTATTTTAATTTTTATTTAACGATATACAACTTTTTGGTCCGTTGAAACCTTTACCCTTTTATTGCTATAAAAAACGTATGTTAAATTTCGGTCGGTTGGTCCTTTTTTTTCGGGCCGTGAGTTTTCGATCCGTTGGACCCCTTCGATCGGTTGGTCTTCGGCCCATCGGACCTACCCCGAAAAACTACCTAGAAACAGATATTATAATATGAAGATTAGGATAAATTTCGTCTTTTTATTTGTAGCGACACCAATTTCGAATTTAATCCCAACGCAGCAGGTGATGTTGAAATTATAATTTCAATATTATTATCGGTAAATATACTTTTTTTAAAATCGCACGGCAATTTTGTTTAGAAGAAATGGTTTTGCTATTTTTCAGCTTCGACGACTTTCGCGCCCCTCTGGTGGGCGAACTGTGCGTCTTAGAAAATTTCCCTCCATTGAAACATTGTTCGAGATCACCTAATCTATATTATATACAAATTTGAAGATTTCACCGGGAACCAAAATCAATGTCAAGTGTCCGGGTCCTTTTATTGAATGTATTGAATTTTAAAAAAGTAATATTTTTGCTAGTTCTGGGATATGGTCATCGATTCAGTAGCCGCGTGGCCACGTGGCTTAGTGGTTAAAGCGCCTGTCTTGTAAACAAGAGGTCGCGAGTTTGATTCTCGCCGTGGCCTACCACCTTTCTTACTATCTCATCGATTTCTTTGTCATATTCTAATAAGAATTGCATCGGTTCCGTGGCCGCGTGACTTAGTGGCTAAAGCGCCTGTCTTGTAAATAGGAGATCGCAAGTTAGATTCAAGCCGTGGCCTACCAGCTTTCTATCTATCTCTTTAATTTATTTTTCATTTTCTAATAAGAATTGCGTCGGTTCCGTGGCCGCGTGGCTTAGTGGTTAAAGCGCCTGTCTTGTAAACAGGAGATCGCGAGTTCGATTCTCACCGTGGCCTACCTCCTTTCGAACTATCTCTTTAATTTCTTTTTCATTTTCTAATAAGAATTGCATCGGTTCCGTGGCCGCGTGGCTTAGTGGTTAAAGCGCCGGTCTTGTAAACAGGAGATCGCGAGTTCGATTCTCGCCGTGGCCTACCACCTTTCGAACTATCTCGTTAATTTCTTTTTCATATTCTAATAAGAATTGCGTCGGATCCGTGGCCACGTGGCTTAGTGGTTAAAGCGCTTGTCTTGTAAACAGGAGATCGCGAGTTCGATTCTCACCGTGGCCTACCACCTTTCGAACTATCTCTTTAATTTCTTTTTCATTTTCTAATAAGAATTGCGGCGCTTACGTGGCCACGTGGCTTAGTGGTTAAAGCACCTGGCATGTAAACAGGAGATCGCGAGTTCGATTCTCACCGTGGCCTACCACCTTTCGAACTATCTCTTTAATTTCTTTTTCATATTCTAATAAGAATTGCGGCGCTTACGTGGCCACGTGGCTTAGTGGTTAAAGCACCTGTCTTGTAAACAGGAGATCGCGAGTTCGATTCTCACCGTGGCCTACCACCTTTCGAACTATCTTTTTAATTTCTTTTTCATATTCTAATAAGAATTGCGGCGCTTACGTGGCCACGTGGCTTAGTGGTTAAAGCACCTGTCTTGTAAACAGGAGATCGCGAGTTCGATTCTCACCGTGGCCTACCACCTTTCGAACTATCTCTTTAATTTATTTTTCATATTCTAATAAGAATTGCGTCGGTTCCGTGGCCGCGGGGCTTAGTGGTTAAAGCGCCTGTCTTGTAAACAGGAGATCGCGAGTTCGATTCTCACCGTGGCCTACCACCTTTCGAACTATCTCTTTAATTTCTTTTTCATATTCTAATAAGAATTGCGGCGCTTACGTGGCCACGTGGCTTTGTGGTTAAAGCACCTGTCTTGTAAACAGGAGATCGCGAGTTCGATTCTCACCGTGGCCTACCACCTTTCGAACTATCTCTTTAATTTCTTTTTCATTTTCTAATAAGAATTGCGTCGGTTCCGTGGCCGCGTGGCTTAGTGGTTAAAGCGCTTGTCTTGTAAACAGGAGATCGCGAGTTCGATTCTCACCGTGGCCTACCACCTTTCGAACTATCTCTTTAATTTCTTTTTCATTTTCTAATAAGAATTGCGGCGCTTACGTGGCCACGTGGCTTAGTGGTTAAAGCACCTGGCTTGTAAACAGGAGATCGCGAGTTCGATTCTCACCGTGGCCTACCACCTTTCGAACTATCTCTTTAATTTCTTTTTCATATTCTAATAAGAATTGCCTCGGTTCCGTGGCCGCGTGGCTTAGTGGTTAAAGCGCTTGTCTTGTAAACAGGAGATCGCGAGTTCGATTCTCACCGTGGCCTACCACCTTTCGAACTATCTCTTTAATTTCTTTTTCATTTTCTAATAAGAATTGCGGCGCTTACGTGGCCACGTGGCTTTGTGGTTAAAGCACCTGTCTTGTAAACAGGAGATCGCGAGTTCGATTCTCACCGTGGCCTACCACCTTTCGAACTATCTCTTTAATTTCTTTTTCATATTCTAATAAGAATTGCGTCGATTCCGTGGCCGCGTGGCTTAGTGGCTAAAGCGCCTGTCTTGTAAACAGGAGATCGCGAGTTCGATTCTCGCCGTGGCCTACCACCAGAGATGGGCAAAAAATCATTTGGCGAATAACGAATAAATTACTAAATAACTAAATATCTGATCATATTTATTCGTCGATTGACAGGGCTAAATATTTTAGGTATAGTTATTTGGCAATTAAACAAATATTTTGCCGTGGTCTTATTTGATAAATAATTTAAAACATAATATTTTCGATTATTATCTGGAAAATAATATTTTACGAATATTTCATGAACATTCATTTGTTAAATTGTTTTTTGACAAAATATTTTCAGTCATTTATTTCGCGAAATAAAAAATGGAAATATTTTCTTTAATTTAAATAACGAATAAGGATTTTAGTTAATCGAGTAAACGCAAGGTTAAAAAAAATGCTTATCGCACTATAAGGAGTAAACTGTTGCGGGATATTTGACTTCCTGATAATGGCAACTTTTAACGCTAATGCCACCGACAAAGCACCTCCATTTAGAAGCTTTGGAGGCAGTGGCGTAATGAAAAATTTCGAGCCCCCCGCAGGATATCAAAAGGCCCCTTTATAAAAAAAATGTATTTGTTATAAAGTATTAGTAGTGTCGTAGTAAATGGAATGCAATATATAATATATCTATTTAAATTAAAAATCGCGAATTTCATTTATTAAAATTTGAAAATTAAAATATTATATTCAAAAGCTACCTTTAGATATTTTTTTACGATTTCTACCGTAGGATATTGAGTGAGATTGAATTTCAGTATTAGTTAAAGCCTGTCTTTTGTTCGTCCCGTAACCCATTTTTCTCCATTTTTACAAGTTTTTCTTGTAAAAATACTTAAAACGAAAGGGCCCCCTAGTTTGTGAAAATGAAACCCGCCCCCCCCCCGCGTTCGCGGGGTCTGCAGGTCCTTAGTTACGCCACTGTTTTAACGATGCTACGGAAATTATGGGGTCGGTGGTATTAGATTAATGTTTTTATTAATTTACTGACCTTCCGTACTTTTTGCCTTGGGTAAATGATACCCCTAGCTACCCTGGCACCCGGGGCGGTCAGTCCTCCCCCTTATTCCGCCACTGCTACAATCCTTTTCTCGTGATCTACGAATTTCAATCTTGGAATGTCATATTATCGCGTGAAAACCAAATTCACGTATCTTCGTAAGGTTTGTGTATATAGTAAAGGCAAATGATGCTTTCAAGTAAAAATTAGTAGCATTAATTAAATAATTAATTAATAGCTACAGTGGCGTAGCTATAGGGCCGGCGCTAGAACAGGCGAGCGAGGCGAGCGTCTAGGGCCTCCCACTTAGCGACACGTTTTGTGGTCCCCACACCTAAGGGAACTTTTAGGGGTCCCCTTACTTAGCGGCACTTATTGAGGTCCGGCACTTTTTGGGGTTCCCGTACTTTGCGGCACTTATTCGGGCCTCTCATTTATTCCTTCGCAAAACATGTGTGTTGTGCGAAGGGGCCTCGCTCACATGTCGCTGCCTCCCCTCCGACCGGTCTGCTGTACCTTCGCTGTGCCATTAAATAGTGACCACCATTGCTGAGTAATATTGATACTCTTTGTTAAAATAAAAATGGTGTCGACAATTGTATTTCGTCTCTGACACCAGAATTAACTTTAAGTCTTTGGAATTTGTATTGCATTTTCTTACAAATTGGCCATATATTCAGTTATTTTCCTTGAGTCTAGCCCTGTCAAATAAAAATAATTCGTTATCTACAAAATAAAAAATAAACGGAAGCTATTTTTGACGATCTATTTGTAAACTACGCCAACCCGAAATATCTGATGACTAAATATTTCAGTCTTCTTTATTTGCAAAATACATTTATTTCAAATGATTTAATAAAACAGATATTTTGACCTTTTTATTTATAAACTTATTTTATTTAAAAATATTTTCCTACATTTATTTAAAATATTTTTCTCTAAATAAATTAATTGTAACGTTATTTATAAATAACAACTGACAAGAAAAAATTTATTCGTTATTCGCCAAATGATTTTTTGCCCATCTCTGCCTACCACCTTTCGAACTATCTCTTTAATTTCTTTTTCATAATCTAATAAGAATTGCGTCTTTTCCGTGGCCGCGTGGCTTAGTGGTTAAAGCGCCTGTCTTGTAAACAGGAGATCGCGAGTTCGATTCTCACCGTGGCCTACCACCTATCGAACTATCTCTTTAATTTCTTTTTCATATTCTAATAAGAATTGCGTCTTTTCCGTGGCCGCGTGGCTTAGTGGTTAAAGCGCCTGTCTTCTAAACAGGAGATCGCGAGTTCGATTCTCACCGTGGCCTACCACCTTACGAACTATCTCTTTAATTTATTTTTCATATTCTAATAAGAATTGCATCGGTTCCGTGGCCGCGTGGCCTAGTGGTTAAAGCACCTGTCTTGTAAACAGGAGACCGCGTGTGCGATTCTCGCCGTGGCCTACCACCTTTCGAACTATCTCTTTAATTTCTTTTTCATTTTCTAAAACGAATTGCGTAGGTTCCGTGGCCGCGAGGCTTAGTGGTTAAAGCGCCTGTCTTGTAAACAGGAGATTGCGAGTTCGATTCTCACCGTGGCCTACCACCTTTCGAACTATCTCTTTAATTTCTTTTTCATATTCTAATAAGAATTGCGTCGGTTCCGTGGCCGCGTGGCTTAGTGGCTAAAGCGCCTGTAGGAGTTGCGTTCGAGCTTTTGGAGAGTGCAGGTCGTTCGATTTTGCGCTCCGTGTTTTCGTCGCGCTAAGCCTAATCGGGGTATTTTGCCAATTTATTTTTCTATCGGTTATTATTCGTGCATTTAATTCAATAGTTGTTATTTTATTAATTTGGTAATCCCTCCTGGGTGTTTCTACCCAGGATGGACGCATTCAAGAGATCGGTTTTTATTGATTTTAAACGAAATCTACCAAGTTTTGAAGTTTTGTCTACGGCGGTGATTGCGAACTTTGGTCTCGATTGTGCTTCTGCTTTAGTTGTCTGTGATGAGGGTGGTTACATTCTCACCTTGAAGACTTTGGCCGATGTCGAGGGCGTTATTGATTCGGGCTTGGATATTGACGGTGAGATATATGAAATTTCAAGCGTTTCTGCGAAGACTGTGACTGTCGCCTTTTCGGATTTACCTGAGTTCGTGACTGATGAAGCCGTTTTATCCAAATTAACGTCGCTTGGCTGTGAAATCAAGGGTCCGCTTGTTTGGCATGGAAAGGCATCATTCTATTGCGGACTTCGTACCGTTCGTCTTACCTTACATGAGAGTCTGTCATCATTACCATATCGCTTACGAGTTGCCGATGCTGTTGGTCGGGAGAAGTTTTACGCTGTCCGACATGATTCTCAGTTGAAAATATGTAATAAATGTTATTCTCCTGACCTTATTTATCGCAATTGACCGGATTTCAAGTGCTTCCGTGGCCGCGTGGCTTAGTGGCTAAAGCGCCTGTCTTGTAAACAAGAGATCGCGAGTTCGATTTTCGCCGTGGCCTACCACCTTTCGAACTATCTCTTTAATTTCTTTTTCATATTCTAATAAGAATTGCGTCTTTTCCGTAGCCGCGTGGCTTAGTGGTTAAAGCGCCTGTCTTGTAAACAGGAGATCGCGAGTTCGATTCTCGCCGTGGTCTACCACCTTTCGAACTATCTCTTTTATTTCTTTGTCATATTCTTATAAGAATTGCATCGGTTCCGTGGCCGCGTGGATTAGTGGTTAAAGCGCCTGTATAGTAACCAGGAGATCGCGAGTTCGATTCTCGACGTGGCCTACCACCTTACGAACTATCTCTTTAATTTATTTTTCATATTCTAATAAGAATTGCATCGGTTCCGTGGCCGCGTGGCCTAGTGGTTAAAGCACCTGTCTTGTAAACAGGAGATCGCGAGTTCGATTCTCGCCGTGGCCAACCACCTTTCGAACTATCTCTTTAATTTCTTTTTCATTTTCTAAAACGAATTGCATCGGTTCCGTGGCCGCGTGACTTAGTGGTTAAAGCGCCTTTCTTGTAAATAGAAAATCGCGAGTTAGATTCAAGCCGTGGCCTACCAGCTTTCTATCTATCTCTTTAATTTATTTTTCATTTTCTAATAAGAATTGCTTCCGTTCCGTGGCCGCGTGGCTTAGTGGTTAAAGCGCCTGTCAGGTAAACAGGAGATCGCGAGTTCGATTCTCGCCGTGGCCTACCACCTTTCGAACTATCTCTTTAATTTCTTTTTCATTTTCTAATAAGAATTGCCTCCGTTCCGTGGCCGCGTGGCTTAGTGGTTAAAGCGCCTGTCATGTAAACAGGAGATCGCGAGTTCGATTCTCGCCGTGGCCTACCACCTTTCGAAATATCTCTTTAATTTCTTTTTCATATTCTAATAAGAATTTCGGCGCTTACGAGGCCACGTGGCTTAGTGGTTAAAGCGCCTGTCTTGTAAACATGAGATCGCGAGTTCGATTCTCACCATGGCCTACCACCTTTCGAACTATTTCTTTAATTTCTTTTTCATATTCTAATAAGAATTGCATCGGTTCCGTGGCCGCGTGGCTTAGTGGTTAAAGCGCCTGTCTTGAAAACAGGAGATCGCGAGTTCGATTCTCACCGTGGCCTACCACCTTTCGAACTATCTCTTTAATTTCTTTTTCATATTCTAATAAGAACTTCGGCGCTTACGAGGCCACGTGGCTTAGTGGTTAAAGCGCCTGTCTCGGTTCGCTGCTAGGTTTGGTTGTGAACGGTTCGTCTTTTTTCGCTCCGTTTTCGCTAAGCCTGTTTGCCGCCTTTAAGGTGTTATTTTAGTTCAAGTTTTTTTTTCTTCTCTGTTAAAACCTTTTTATCTAGTTTCGGTTTCTTGCGGGTGATTACCCTCCTGGGTCTTCTGATCCAGGATGGATATTATTAAACGGTCGGTTTATGTGGATTTTGAAGGAAAATTACCGAAGTTTGACGATGTTGCGGAGGCTGTGAAAATTCAATATGGTTTGGATGCGGTGAAATCTGTTGTTCCGTCCACGGGCGGCTACATTTTGGTATTTTCGTCTGAAACTTTGATTAATGATGCGATTGACACTGGGTTGGAGGTAGACAGCATTACTTATGCCATTTCGAGTGTCACCAAAAAAACTGTTACGGCAAATTTTTACGGCCTTCCGGATTATGTTACTGATGAGGCGTTGCTGGCGAAGTTGACGATGATGGGCTGCGAAGTCAGAGGTACGATTTCGTGGCGGGAAAAAGCCGGGTTCTATTGTGGTATCCGATCAGTCCGTTTGACGCTCCCGGAAGGTAAATCAGCGTTACCTTACAGTCTTCGAGTTCCGGATGTCTTAAATAGAGAAAATTCTTACCGTGTCACTCATGAATCGCAAGTTAAAGTCTGTAATATGTGTCTAGCATCCGATCATTTATATAAGGATTGCCCTCAATTTAATTGCCGTAAATGTAAAACACAAGGTCATGCTGTGCGTAATTGCCCTACTTGGGAACGCCCTGCAGTGGAGATGAAGGGACAGGAGCGTGGACAACCCCCTGTCATTGTCGCGGGGGGATCGATTGATCAATTCGCTGAGGGTCGTAAGGATGCCGTCGATGGTCCTGGATTATTGGGTGCCGGACATGAAGACGTTCATATTGCCACTCCTAACGCAACGCCGATGTCTCAGGGAATCGGCGCCGACCAAGTGGGCCACGTCAAAACGACTGGTGAAGCTCAAAGGGGTTCCAAGCACCGGATCTCATCTGGTGACACCGATTCAGCTACTAATCCGTCTACAGGTCCTCCGCACAAGATATTTCAGAAGTTGCCATCGGGTCAATGGACCCAAATTAATTTGAATCCAAATGCCGGTGAAAATTCTGACGATTAATGTAGGCGGTTTGCGCGATGTAGAGAAGATGCGAAAGTTGGTTTTGTGGGCGAAGCATTATGATGTGTTGTTGTTGCAAGAGACTCATTGGGAGGCGTCTCATGTAAGTACTTTTCGGACTTTTTTTTCGGGTGCGGTCTACGTGGACTTGAACTTGGACACCAAGTTTTGCGGTGTGGCAATTTGTATTTCGCGGTTACTTGATTTTAAAGAATGTAATTTGATAAGTTCTAACGAGGGCCGGTATATTTTTATTTCCGCTGAAATTGAAGGCGAGAAAGTTGATTTAGGTTCTGTTTATGCCCCAACCGATGCGGTCAATAGATCTATTTTTATGCAAAATTTAATTCCCATTGTTCGTGTGTTAAATCGTCCGCTATTGGGCGGTGATTTTAATGATATTGTTTCTCGAGTTTTTGATCGGCGGTCGCCTGCCAAGATTACGGTGAGTGGAATGACGAATCTTCATCGCCGGGTCTCTTATCTCTCGTTGGTAGACATTTGGCGGTTGCAAAATAAAAAAACATTCGATTATACGCGATCGGGGGTGGTTTTTGGTAACTTTGTGAGTTCTCGAATTGATTATTTTTTTGCTTTACATTCAGACGTATATAATATTTCAAAGTGTATGCATGTTTTTTGTAGTTTCTCTGACCATAAGGGTGTTTCTCTGATTTTTGAACCTAGTGGTATTCTTAGGGGGCCCGGAATTTGGAGTTTTAATTCTACTTTTTTAGAAGACGTACTTTTTTGCACGGCCATCGAGCGGACAGTTAAAAATAGTTATTCTTGGCCTTGTTATTTAACCGATATCTTTGAGTGGTATGATGCTTTAAAAGTTAAAATACGGGAGTACTGCATTTTTTACGGGCGTCACAAAGCGTTGATGAAGCGGGCTGTATGGGCGGACTTACAAAATAGGCTTCGAGACCTACAAGATTCGCCATTAAAAACAGATACGATTTTAGACGAAATAGCTGCGGTGACGAGTAAATTACGAGATTTGGAAGAGAACAATTTGCAGGGTGCATTAGTTCGTTCGAGGTTGGAGTGGAGAGATTTGGGGGAACGCCCCACTCAGTATTTTTTGCGGCTGGAGAAATTTCGTCAGCGTCAACGTCAAATGACTTCTCTGACTCTCCCTTCGGGGGCGATTATTAAAGATCCTGCGTTAATAAGGGAGGAAGTGTTCCGTTTTTATTCGGAGTTGTATACACGAGGCGTTACGTCTCAAGCCGCTACTGACAATTTGAAGAATTTAATCTCAGGGAGGCTTACTGAAGGTGACCGCGATTCCTGCGAAGCCGTCGTGACCTGGAGCGACATTTACACGGAGTTAACTAATTTGGCCGGAGGGAAGGCCCCCGGAAGAGATGGCTTTACCAATGAGTTCCTGCGTTTCTTTATCCCTCTAATTAAAGATGACTTTATGCGCTTGGTTGCCGAATGCGAAGCCCGTGGCCTTTTGCCGTTTAGCATGCGAGAAGGGATGGTGGTTTTGTTGCCTAAATCGGGGGATTTGACTCTTCTGAAAAATTGGAGGCCAATTACCATATTGAATGGCGATAGGAAACTCCTTGCTAAGGTTTTTACTCGCCGTGTTTCGCCGCTTTTACCTTTAATTACGTCATCGTGTCAAACTGGTGGCATTCGTGGGCGTACCATTTCCGATACTCCCCGTTTTCTGTCTGATGTCAGGGAGTTTTTAAAAATGGAAAATAGGCCAGGGATTTTTCTTCAACTCGATTTGTTAAAAGCGTTCGATCGGGTGGAATGGCCGTATCTATTTGCAATCTTAGAAGCCTTTGGTTTCGGCGCACGCTTCCGCGCTTGGATTCAGATGTTTTTAGTTGGCGCCAAGACAGCTATTAAGCTTCATGGATATGTTACCGATTCTTTTGTCATTAGCCGCTCGGTTCGTCAAGGGTGTCCGCTCAGTCCTTTGCTGTACGTTCTATCATCTGAACCTTTTTGCGCCTTACTCGAAACGGACAAACGTATATGTCGGATAATGCTCACGGACTTAACACCGTCCCCTGTGGTGTTTCAACATATTGATGACACTTCCATTCTCGTCACTGGGCCTAGGGATGTTACTTACCTTTTGGAGGATATTGAACTTTATTGCCAGTCTTCGGGAGCTGCCATCAATCTTGCAAAAAGTTCTGGTTGTTGGCTCGGCTCCTTGCGATTTCACGCGGACCAGACTGTGGCTGGGCTTGTTATTAGCACCCGTTCAATAAAGGTATTGGGCGTGACCTTGGGCTATGACCATGACGTCGTTGCCACGATGAACTGGGAGGGCCGGTATGAAAAATTTAAAAATGTCCTACACGTTTGGAAGGGTCGTAGTCTGACCATTTTTGGGAAAGTCATTATCATTAACGTGTTAGGAGCGTCGATATTGTGGCATATGCTGGAGGTTTTTGATTTACCGGACCGCTGGTTCTCTGATTTTAAGCGGCTCATGTTGGATTTTATTTGGAAGGATCGCCCACATTCTATATCGTACGAAACCTTAACTCGCCATAAGAGTCAAGGCGGGTTTGGATTAATCAATCTTCGGATCAAACAGAAGGTACTTCGTCTGAAGGAATGTTTGCAGCTCGCTACCGGGTCCAAGCCTTCGCATGTCGCATGCGTTGCGTCTCGGTTCTTGACGAATATGGCGGCGGACTTCGCCAGGGTCTCTCAATGCTACGGATTAGAATTGAACGTCGTCTGCTTTGCGCTATGCCGAAACGCCATGGATCAATGTTATTGGCTTGGAAAGAGTTCTTGGCTCTCACGCGATGGACCTTGGTTCCTTTGACCAACCCTATTATGGAGCCCCTATTTTATAACTCAAATCTTTTAATCATGAACATTTCTTTGGCTGAGCGGCGTCTTCTTGCTTCTTGTGGCGTGGTCTACCTGAAAGATATTTGCTACGAGGTCATCCTGGGGTTTCTTCCGGATGAAGCCTTTTTGGAATTGACCGCAGATTCCGGAATCGGTCGCCGTCGGTTGTTGGAGTAATCGTTGTTTGTACAATTTGGGGCAGATAACCAATAAGCGTACGCTTTTTTCCCGTTTTCGTGCTCTCATAAAAACTGAGGCTCGGTACCGCGTGCAATGGCTACTCCTTCATAAGCCGGGTTGTACGGCCGCAATAGATATTTTTCGTAACATATGAGGGGTCAATAATCTTAAAGATATCCTTATGGTCATTAATATTTAAAGTACTTTATTGAAATGTGTATTTTGTTGTATTTGCAGTAGTTATTATTTTCTATAACTGAGGATTTTTTATCAATGATATTTTGCTTATTTATTTTTCATGTTGTTTCTAACTTCAATTGTGTAATGCTTTTAATAACACTGCTTCACATATATATAACATTGCTGGATGTACGTAGGTTTAAATTGTTAAATTTGTTTTAAATATTAACACTGTGCAATAATGCATGTAACAAAATAAAAAATTTAAATAAAAAAGAAAAAAAAAGCGCCTGTCTTGTAAACATGAGATCGCGAGTTCGATTCTCACCGACGCCTATCACCTTTCAAACTATCTCTTTAATTTCTTTTTCATATTCTAATAAGAATTGCGGCGCTTACGTGGCCGCGTGGCTTAGTGGTTAAAGCACCTGTCTTGTAAACAGGAGGTCGCGAGTTCGATTCTCACTGTGGCCTACCACCTTTCGAACTATCTCTTAAATTTCTTTTTCATATTCTAATAAGAATTGCGGCGCTTACGTGGCCGCGTGGCTTAGTGGTTCAAGCGCCTGTCTTGTAAACAGGAGATCGCGAGTTCGACTCTCGCCGTGGCCTACCACCTTTTGAAATATCTCTTTAATTTATTTTTCTTTTTCTTTTAAGAATTGCTTCGGTTCCGTGGCCGCGTGGCTTAGTGGTTAAAGCGCCTGTCTTGTAAACAGGAGATCGCGAGTTCGATTATCAACGTGGCCTACCACCTTTCGAACTATCTCTTTTATTTCTTTGTCATATTCTTATAAGAATTGCATCGGTTCCGTGGCCGCGTGACTTAGTGGTTACAGCGCCTCTCTTGTAAACAGGAGATCGCGAGTTCGATTCTCACCCGCGCCTGCCACCTTTCGAACTATCTCTTTAATTTCTTTTTCATTTTCTGATAAGAATTGCAACGGTTCCGTGGCCGCGTGGCTTAGTGGTTAAAGCGCCTGTCTTGTAAATAGGAGATCGCGAGTTCGATTCTCACCGTGGCCTACCACCTTTCGAAATATCTCTTTAATTTCTTTTTCATATTCTAATAAGAATTTCGGCGCTTACGAGGCCACGTGGCTTAGTGGTTAAAGCGCCTGTCTTGAAAACAGGAGATCGCGAGTTCGATTCTCACCGTGGCCTACCACCTTTCGAACTATCTCTTTAATTTCTTTTTCATATTCTAATAAGAATTGCGACGGTTCCATTACCGCGTGGCTTAGTGGTTTAAGCGCCTGTCTTGTAAACAGGAGCTCGCGAGTTCGATTCTCACCGTGGCCTACCACCTTTCGAACTATTTCTTTAATTTCTTTTTCATATTCTAATAAGAATTGCTTCGGTTCCGTGGCCGCGTGGCTTAGTGGTTAAAGCTCCTGTCTTGTAAACAGCAGATCGCTAGTTCGATTCTCGCCGTGGCCTACCACCTTTCGAAATATCTCTTTAATTTCTTTTTCATATTCTAATAAGAACTTCGGCACATACGTGGCCGCGTGCCTTAGTGGTTAAAGCGCCTGTCTTGTAAACAGGAGATCGCGAGTTCGACTCTCGCCGTGGCCTACCACCTTTCGAACTATCTCTTTAATTTCTTTTTCATATTCTAATAAGAATTGCGTCGGTTCCGTTACCGCGTGGCTTAGTGGTTTAAGCGCCTGTCTTGTAAACAGGAGATCGCGAGTTCGATTCTCACCGTGGCCTACCACCTTTCGAACTATTTCTTTAATTTCTTTTTCATATTCTAATAAGAACTTCGGCGCTTACGTGGCCGCGTGGCTTAGTGGTTAAAGCGCCTGTCTTGTAAACAGGAGATCACGAGTTCGATTCTCGCCGTGGCCTACCAACTTTCGAAATATCTCTTTAATTTCTTGTTCATATTCTAATAAGAACTTCGGCGCTTACGTGGCCGCGTGGCCGCGTGGCTTAGTGGTTAAAGCGCCTGTCTTGTAAACCGGAGATCGCGAGTTCGATTCTCACCGTGGCCTACCATCTTTCGAACTATTTCTTTAATTTCTTTTTCATATTCTTATAAGAATTGCGTCGGTTCCGTGGCCGCGTGGCTTAGTGGTTAAAGCGCCTGTCTTGTAAACAGGAGATCGCGAGTTCGATTCTCGCCGGGGCCTACCACCTTTCGAAATATCTCTTTAATTTATTTTTCATATTCTAATAAGAACTCCGGCGCTTACGTGGCCGCGTGGCTTAGTGGTTAAAGCGCCTGTCTTGTAAACAGGAGATGGCGAGTTCGATTCTCGCCGTGGCCTACCACCTTTCGAAATATCTCTTTAATTTCTTTTTCATATTCTAATAAGAACTTCGGCGCTTACGTGGCCGCGTGGCTTAGTGGTTATTATTATTATTATTATTGATGAAGGGGTGAAGGGCTTTGGAAATGCCCGTTCGCGCACGTCGACCAGAGGTCCATTGTGCAAAACCCGAACCTTAAGACTTAAAAAGTCCAATATCCGACACAAAACGGAGAATCCTCTTGGCCGGCATATTATAGAAATCAGAAGTTTCCAGTTGATGCATACCAAGATGCTCGAATCTTTGGGCCGCGTAGTAATCGCACCTACAAAGCACATGAGAGGCGGTTTCCTCCTCAGCCTGACATGCCCTACAGATTGGATCATCACTGATTCCAATCAGGTGAAGATGTCTGTTAAGGAGACAGTGACCTGTTAGTAGGCCAATGACCAACCTGATATTAGATTTGGAAAGCGAGAGCAGCTCCTTAGCTCTCTGCCTAGAGGGGCCCGAGATAAACTCTTTAGCCTTCCTTTGGCCATCCATCTCAAGCCAAAGCTTGAGTTGACGGTCAGTCATGGAGTTAGAGATAAGGCCGCGAACTATGCTAGAGGGGATAGGAACGGCAGGTTCAGGACCAAAGAACCCAGCCTCTGCCCCCTTCTTGGCTAAGACATCGGCCCTCTCATTACCATAGTACCCCCGATGGCCAGGAACCCAATAGAGCTGAACTTTATTATTGGTGCCTAGCACCGAGAGGAGGTTCCAACAGCTGTAAACCAGTTTTGAAGAGACCTGAAACTGGTTGAGAGCCTTGAGGGCTGCTTGACTATCCGAATAAATTTGGATAACCTTGCCATGAAGCTTCTTCTTAAGACAAAAATCAACACAGAAGCAGATAGCGGCAATTTCCGCCTGGAAAACACTAGCATAGACACCAAGGCTTTCAAAGAAGCCGAGATTGCTAGTAAGGCAATACATCCCCGAACCTGAGCCAGAGCGGGTCTTAGACCCATCGGTAAACCAGACGATTTCTCCTCTGGCCCCGAGGGTACTATGATTGGCCCACTCTGTACGGCTCGGAAAATAAGTATTGAAGGACTTACTAAAATGCAGCTTCGTAGTCATCAAATCAGAACCCATGAGATATACAGGTAACTGACATGAAATTTCCCGAAAGATCTTGGTGTGGCTATTATCCCAAGTATTCGCCTTCCACCAACCATTCTGGTTGAGCCTATAGGCTCCCATAGCAGCAGCTTCCTCTATAAAAAGATGAAGAGGAAGAATGTTCAGGAGAATTTCTAGAGAAGCACTTGGGGCTGTTCTCATAGCTCCTGTGATGCTGACACAAGCCAGCCTTTGTAGGGTGCGCAGATCGCTCTGCACAGTCTTAATTCGGACTCTTGGCCACCAGACCACTGCAGCATAAGAGAGCAGTGGTCTGATGATCATGGTGTACAGCCAGAAGGCCACTTTAGGGCTAAGCCCCCATGACCTGCTAACTGCACTCCTAGTCCTTCAAAATAACATCTTGGCCTTCTTAACTACACAGTCAAGGTGAGGCTTCCACGTTAGTTTGTTGTCAAGAATAACACCAAGGTACTTCACCTCCGTGCTTTCCCTCAAAATAGTCCCAAATAAGGAGATATCATTAAAAGAGTTTTGCAGCCTTTTACGAGTAAAAGGAACAAGTACCGTTTTATTAGGATTAACCGTAAGACCAACTTCCCTGCACCATTTTTCCACTGATGCAAGAGCCCTTCTCACTAAATCGCTAGTAGTGTTGGGGAATTTTCCCGTAAAGATGATGGCGATATCGTCGGCATAGCCGAAGCAGCGGCACCCATCCCTGTCTAGCCTCACCAAAAGCTCATCCACAACCAGGCACCACAGCAGAGGTGATAGAACACCACCTTGCGGGCAACCACGGCTGGTGGAGATCATAAGGGATTCACCGAGCAGGGAGGATACCACCACACGATTCGTCAGCATAGCTTTGAGCCAGAGACACAGAGTGTCATTAATGCCAAAGCGCTTAGCAGCCTTCATGATGACTGCGCTGGACACCTTATCAAAGGCGCCCTCAATATCAAGGAACACAGCTAATGCTATTTCCTTAAAGTTAATAGCCCTTTCAATGCAATTGGTTATGCCATGAAGGGCAGTCTCAGTAGATTTGCCTTTTTGGTAGGCATACTGAGCCGTCGAGAGAGGTGTATGAGAAATAACCTCTCCCCTAATATAGTTGTCTACCAATTTCTCCAAAATCTTTAGAAAAAAAGAAGTCAAACTGATTGGTCTAAAAGCCTTAGCCTCGAGATAGTTAGATTTCCCTGGCTTCGGAATAAAGATCACCCTAGAAAGCTTCCAGGTGCTAGGAATATATCCAAGGGCAATACAAGCCCTATAGATTCTACTCAGCATTGGGCAGACAACGTCAATGCCCTCCTGCAACAGAATGGGAAGTATCCCATCCGGCCCCGGAGACTTATAGGGCTTAAAAGACTTTATAGCCCTAATAAGTCTCGAGTGCGTGACAATTTTATTCGCCACCACCCAGTCCTCCCTTTTGGTACGTGCAATCCTAATAGGAAGGGGGTCAGAATCAGTACTGTTTGTAATTCTGGAGTCGGGAAAGTGTACATCTAACATATGAGTTAGAGTCTCCTTACCCGACGAAGAATGACTGCCATCTTTCAACTTGATAGTGTCAAGATGTTTAGTCTTATCGTTGGCCATAATTTTCATTAACTTTGCCGTACTAGGAATATCAGAGATATTCTCACAGAAATTCCTCCACGAGTCCCTCTTGGCCTCGCGGATGGCCTTATGGTACGCAGTGAGGGTTTGCTTGTAGGCAACCCAGTCACCCGACCTCTTAGCTTTGTTAAAGAGCCTCCTAGACTCTTTGCGAAGCCTGCCAATCTCAAGGTTCCACCAAGGAACTAGCCTTGGCTGGTTGGCAGACTTCACCGGACAGTTACGGTGGTAGGAGTCGATAATGGCATGTTGCATGCGATCAACAGCCAAATCAAAATCCAGCACCGATGACAGCCTAGGCTTATTATCCTTCAGATAAAGATTTAGATCATCCCTAAAACCAGGCCAATTAGTTCGCCTGGGATTACGAAGTTCGGTACAAACCTGAACCACTTTCATCCTGACTGTATAGCAAATGTGTCTGTGATCCGACAGTGATGGTTCACTAGACACATGCCAGTCATTAATAAGAGCTGCGACATTTTCTGTGCACAGCGTGAGATCAATGACCTCACTTCTGTTACGAGTAACAAAAGTTGGTTCATTGTTCCTATTAAGAATATGGAGTTTCGTACTAACCACATATTCCATTAGTTTATCACCACGATCGTTGCAGTTACTGCTGCCCCAGATAACATGGTGAGCGTTTGCATCAAAACCTATAATGAGTTTCTTTCCCGACCGCTCACAGTGGTTGACCAGATTGGTCACCTCCTGTGATGGTGGGGGCAGAGCATCATCGTAGGGAAAGTAAGCAGAAGCCAGCGTGAGTTCATCATTCCCATCAGCAGAAGGGGAAATGATTTTAACCACTGCAGTGTCCCTAGAGTGATAGATTGAGAGCGGAAGGGCATGAATGTCCTTGCGTACCAAAACACAAGCTCTAGGAGAAACGGAATTATGGTCATAATAGATATTACCTGCACTATTAAGACCAAGGATTTTACCCCTGGCAATCCAAGGCTCCTGAATAAGAGCAACATCAATTTGCTCCTTAGCAAGCCTTCGACAAAGTACAGCGGAGGCTGCCTTGCAGTGATGAAGATTTATCTGCACCACCTTAATGCTCATGGCGACGGGCCTAGATTGGAGGTTGACCAGTGACACCGCCCCCTCCAGTGGGGGGTGTGGAAACCACACCACTCCCGCTGGTTAGGTTAGTACCACCAGTCTCCCCCACCACTGCTCCATCTGGCTGAGCCACCATGCCTTGGACCTCTTCACCGTCCGAGACACTGAGGTTCTTGATGTCCTCTGTCAGCGTATCCCCTTCCGAGTAATCGCTGAGCAGAGGCTCTAGGTCCTCTAGTCCTGAAATAACCGAGTCGTTAGACTTGGAATCATTAATAGGTGTAGGATTATCCACACCCTCTACAGCACTTACGACTGAGGTTTGATTTGGTTGACTGAGTATCTTAAAGATACCCCTATCCAAACCTGTCTGAGCGGCAAATCCTGCCGCTTTGATGGCGTTGACCGACTCACCATCCATTAGAAAAATCCAACGGATGGCAGCCGGTTCCTCGGATTTGCCCAGCACCTTCCAGCGGCTGGTGTTCAGCGCACCGTTGAAGGCTTGAAGACGCCTGAGGAGCACTTTAGGGTCCTTCGTCCAGACGTCCCTTGTACGGAGAGCGACCTTAAAAGGTTTCGGCAGGTCACTGGCTTTTGTTACCAAAAGCTTCGTTCCCTGGAGAACCTGTTCGTTGCGGTCGAACTCCTGGCTTAACCATTTACCTGTGAAGTCATCCTTACACAGGTAAACCATGCCACCTCCTTTCAGCTGGAATTGCAGGAATTGAGGAAGAGGGTTACCCGAAGGTATCCCGTCAATCCTCTCCAGAACTCCACGCTGGATGGTGCCCATTTCTGCCTCGGTTAAGCCGTTCGAGGGAAAGCCTTCTTTAATGATGGCCATCCGCATCGAACCCACAGCTTCACTGAAGGTTAGTGGTTTGGACTTCTTGGCAGCCTGTTGTTGAGAGCTAGGAGAGTCTTGATCTGACTCCCTTGTTCTCTTGTTAGAAGAGGAGTTACCCTTTGGAGAGTCGTCTGCCACCTTCTTGTTTGTCTTACGACGCCTGTTCCTCTTGCGAGTACGAGCATTGGAAGCACTTACCTTGCTTCCCTCCGTCGGGGTACTGTCTTTGGTAGACTCCGGCTTCTGATGCTGGGTACTGCCAGAGGCAGACCCTAGCACCATGGGCTCGGTATCCTCCACGACAGACCCACGACCTGAACTTGTGGAAGGGAGGGTAGTATCCTGAGATACACCCTTCTACTGGCTAGAGCAGGGTGCTGTCAAAGACAGACCCTTGCCCGATGGTTTTTTGTTTTGTTTTTTGTTATTGGAATTCATAAAAGATCCCACGAGAAAAGAGGAAAGTAGAAGGTCACCGCCCTTAATCCTCCGTCCGGGCGGAAGGCTAAAACACAACGGGGTGTCGCCTGGTTCCCCGAGGGGATCGTTCACGATACCGTAATTTCGCTTCCCCGGTACCACTCAGCCCTCAGCACGATACCACCCACCTTAGCTTAAGGAAGAAGCAGAGCCTTAGTTGGCCAGCATGAAGGGTTGCCCCTCCAACTGTTACTCCCTTCCACCACGAAGAGGTACAAGGTTGCAGTTTATGGAAGGGGGCTTAGTGGTTAAAGCGCCTGTCTTGTAAACAGGAGATCGCGAGTTCGATTCTCACCATGGCCTATAACCTTTTGAACTATCTCTTTAATTTCTTTTTCAATTTATTTTAAGAATTGCGTCGGTTCCGTGGCCGCGTGGCTTAGTGGTAAAAGCGCCTGTCTTGTAAACAGGAGATCGCGAGTTCAACTCTCGCCGTGGCCTACCACCTTACGAACTATCTCTTTAATTTCTTTTTCAATTTATTATAAGAATTGCGTCGGTTCCGTGGCCGCGTGGCTTAGTGGTTAAAGCGCCTGTCTTGTAAACAGGAGATCGCGAGTTCGATTCTCACCGTGGCCTACCACCTTTCGAACTATCTCTTTAATTTCTTTTTCATATTCTAATAAGAATTGCGGCGCTTACGTGGCCGCGTGGCTTAGTGGTCCAAGCGCCTGTCTTGTAAACAGGAGATCGCGAGTTCGATTCTCACCGTGGCCTACCACCTTTCGAACTATTTCTTTAATTTCTTTTTCATATTCTAATAAGATTTGCATCGGTTCCGTGGCCGCGTGGCTTAGTGGTTAAAGCGCGTGTCTTGTAAACAGGAGATCGCGATTTCGATTCTCACCGTGGCCTAACACCTTTTGAACTATCTCTTTAATTTCTTTTTCAATTTATTTTAAGAATTGCGTCGGTTCCGTGGCCGCGTGGCTTAGTGGTTAAAGCGCCTGTCTTGTAAACAGGAGATCGCGAGTTCGATTCTAACCGTGGCCTACCACCTTTCGAAATATCTCTTTAATTTCTTTTTCATATTCTAATAAGAACTTCGGCGCTTACGTGGCTGCGTGGCTTAGTGGTTAAAGCGCCTGTCTTGTAAAAAGGAGATCGCGAGTTCGACTCTCGCCGTGGCCTACCACCTTTCGAACTATCTCTTTAATTTCTTTTTCATATTCTAATAAGAATTGCGTCGGTTCCGTTACCGCGTGGCTTAGTGTTTAAAGCGCCTGTCTTGTAAACAGGAGATCGCGAGCTCGATTCTCGCCGTGGCCTACCACCTTTCGAAATATCTCTTTAATTTCTTTTTCAATTTATTATAAGAATTGCGTCGGTTCCGTGACCGCGTGGCTTAGTGGTTAAAGCGCCTGTCTTGTAAACAGGAGATCGCGAGTTCAATTCTAGCCGTGGCCTACCACCTTTCGAAATATCTCTTTAATTTCTTTTTCATATTCTACTAAGAACTTCGGCGCTTTCGTGGCCACGTGGCTTAGTGGTTAAAGCGCCTGTCTTGTAAACATGAGATCGCGAGTTCGATTCTCACCGATGCCTATCACCTTTCGAACTATCTCTTTAATTTCTTTTTCATATTCTAATAAGAACTTCGGTGGTTACGTGGCCGCGTGGCTTAGTGGTTAAAGCGCTTGGCTTGTAAACAGGAGATCGCGAGTTCGATTCTCGCCGTGGCCTACCACCTTTTGAAATATCTCTTTAAATTCTTTTTCATATTCTAATAAGAACTTCGGCGCTTACGTGGCCGCGTGGCTTAGTGGTTAAAGCGCCTGTCTTGTAAACAGGAGATCGCGAGTTCGACTCTCGCCGTGGCCTACCACCTTACGAACTATCTCTTTAATTTCTTTTTCAATTTATTATAAGAATTGCGTCGGTTCCGTGACCGCGTGGCTTAGTGGTTAAAGCGCCTGTCTTGTAAACAGGAGATCGCGAGTTCAATTCTAGCCGTGGCCTACCACCTTTCGAAATATCTCTTTAATTTCTTTTTCATATTCTACTAAGAACTTCGGCGCTTTCGTGGCCACGTGGCTTAGTGGTTAAAGCGCCTGTCTTGTAAACATGAGATCGCGAGTTCGATTCTCACCGACGCCTATCACCTTTCGAACTATCTCTTTAATTTCTTTTTCATATTCTAATAAGAATTGCGGCGCTTACGTGGCCGCGTGGCATAGTGGTTAAAGCGCCTGTCTTGTAAACAGGAGATCGCGAGTTCAACTCTCGCCGTGGCCTACCACCTTTCGAACTATCTCTTTAATTTCTTTTTCAATTTATTATAAGAATTGCGTTGGTTCCGTGGCCGCGTGGCTTAGTGGTTAAAGCGCCTGTCTTATAAACAGGAGATCGCGAGTTCGATTCTCACCGTGGCCTACCACCTTTCGAACAATTTCTTTAATTTCTTTTTCATATTCTAATAAGAATTGCCTCGGTTCCGTGGCCGCGTGGCTTAGTGGTTAAAGCGCCTGTCTTGTAAACAGGAGATCGCGAGTTCGATTCTCACCGTGGCCTACCACCTTTCGAACTATTTCTTTAATTTCTTTTTCATATTCTAATAAGAATTGCTTCGGTTCCGTGGCCGCGTGGCTTAGTTTTTAAAGCGCCTGTCTTGTAAACAGCAGATCGCGAGTTCGATTCTCGCCGTGGCCTACCACCTTTCGAAATATCTCTTTAATTTCTTTTTCATATTCTAATAAGAACTTTGGCGCATACGTGGCCGCGTGGCTTAGTGGTTAAAGCGCCTGTCTTGTAAACAGGAGACCGCGGGTTCGACTCTCGCCGTGGCCTACCACCTTTCGAACTATCTCTTTAATTTCTTTTTCATATTCTAATAAGAATTGCGTCGGTTCCGTTACCGCGTGGCTTAGTGGTTTAAGCGCCTGTCTTGTAAACAGGAGATCGCGAGTTCGATTCTCACCGTGGCCTACCACCTTTCGAACTATTTCTTTAATTTATTTTTCATATTCTAATAAGAATTGCATCGGTTCCGTGGCCGCGTGGCTTAGTGGTTAAAGCGCCTGTCTTGTAAAAAGGAGATCGCGAGTTCGACTCTCGCCGTGGCCTACCACCTTTCGAACTATCTCTTTAATTTCTTTTTCATATTCTAATAAGAATTGCGTCGGTTCCGTTACCGCGTGGCTTAGTGGTTTAAGCGCCGGTCTTGTAAACAGGAGATCGCGAGTTCGATTCTCACCGTGGCCTACCACCTTTCGAACTATTTCTTTAATTTCTTTTTCATATTCTTATAAGAATTGCGTCGGTTCCGTGGACGCGTGGCTTAGTGTTTAAAGCGCCTGTCTTGTAAACAGGAGATCGCGAGCTCGATTCTCGCCGTGGCCTACCACCTTTCGAAATATCTCTTTAATTTCTGTTTCATATTCTAATAAGAACTTCGGCGGTTACGTGGCCGCGTGGCTTAGTGGTTATAGCGCCTGGCTTGTAAACAGGAGATCGCGAGTTCGATTCTCGCCGTGGCCTACCACCTTTTGAAATATCTCTTTAATTTCTTTTTCATATTCTAATAAGAATTGCGTCAGTTCCGTTACCGCGTGGCTTAGTGGTTTAAGCGCCTGTCTTGTAAACAGGAGATCGCGAGTTCGATTCTCACCGTGGCCTACCACCTTTCGAACTATTTCTTTAATTTCTTTTTCATATTCTTATAAGAATTGCGTCGGTTCCGTGGCCGCGTGGCTTAGTGGTTAAAGCGCCTGTCTTGTAAACAGGAGATCGCGAGTTCGATTCTCACCGTGGCCTACCACCTTTCGAACTATTTCTTTAATTTATTTTTCATATTCTAATAAGAATTGCATCGGTTCCGTGGCCGCGTGGTTTAGTGGTTAAAGCGCCTGTCTTGTAAAAAGGAGATCGCGAGTTCGACTCTCGCCGTGGCCTACCACCTTTCGAACTATCTCTTTAATTTCTTTTTCATATTCTAATAAGAATTGCGTCGGTTCCGTTACCGCGTGGCTTAGTGGTTTAAGCGCCGGTCTTGTAAACAGGAGATCGCGAGTTCGATTCTCACCGTGGCCTACCACCTTTCGAACTATTTCTTTAATTTCTTTTTCATATTCTTATAAGAATTGCGTCGGTTCCGTGGACGCGTGGCTTAGTGTTTAAAGCGCCTGTCTTGTAAACAGGAGATCGCGAGCTCGATTCTCGCCGTGGCCTACCACCTTTCGAAATATCTCTTTAATTTCTGTTTCATATTCTAATAAGAACTTCGGCGGTTACGTGGCCGCGTGGCTTAGTGGTTATAGCGCCTGGCTTGTAAACAGGAGATCGCGAGTTCGATTCTCGCCGTGGCCTACCACCTTTTGAAATATCTCTTTAATTTCTTTTTCATATTCTAATAAGAATTGCGTCAGTTCCGTTACCGCGTGGCTTAGTGGTTTAAGCGCCTGTCTTGTAAACAGGAGATCGCGAGTTCGATTCTCACCGTGGCCTACCACCTTTCGAACTATTTCTTTAATTTCTTTTTCATATTCTTATAAGAATTGCGTCGGTTCCGTGGCCGCGTGGCTTAGTGGTTAAAGCGCCTGTCTTGTAAACAGGAGATCGCGAGTTCGATTCTCACCGTGGCCTACCACCTTTCGAACTATTTCTTTAATTTATTTTTCATATTCTAATAAGAATTGCATCGGTTCCGTGGCCGCGTGGCTTAGTGGTTAAAGCGCCTGTCTTGTAAAAAGGAGATCGCGAGTTCGACTCTCGCCGTGGCCTACCACCTTTCGAACTATCTCTTTAATTTCTTTTTCATATTCTAATAAGAATTGCGTCGGTTCCGTTACCGCGTGGCTTAGTGGTTTAAGCGCCGGTCTTGTAAACAGGAGATCGCGAGTTCGATTCTCACCGTGGCCTACCACCTTTAGAACTATTTCTTTAATTTCTTTTTCATATTCTTATAAGAATTGCGTCGGTTCCGTGGACGCGTGGCTTAGTGTTTAAAGCGCCTGTCTTGTAAACAGGAGATCGCGAGCTCGATTCTCGCCGTGGCCTACCACCTTTCGAAATATCTCTTTAATTTCTGTTTCATATTCTAATAAGAACTTCGGCGGTTACGTGGCCGCGTGGCTTAGTGGTTAAAGCGCCTGGCTTGTAAACAGGAGATCGCGAGTTCGATTCTAGCCGTGGCCTACCACCTTTCGAAATATCTCTTTAATTTCTTTTTCATATTCTAATAAGAATTGCGTCAGTTCCGTTACCGCGTGGCTTAGTGGTTTAAGCGCCTGTCTTGTAAACAGGAGATCGCGAGTTCGATTCTCACCGTGGCCTACCACCTTTCGAACTATTTCTTTAATTTCTTTTTCATATTCTTATAAGAATTGCGTCGGTTCCGTGGCCGCGTGGCTTAGTGGTTAAAGCGCCTGTCTTGTAAACAGGAGATCGCGAGTTCGATTCTCGCCGGGGCCTACCACCTTTCGAAATATCTCTTTAATTTCTTTTTCATATTCTAATAAGAACTCCGGCGCTTACGTGGCCGCGTGGCTTAGTGGTTAAAGCACCTGTCTTGTAAACAGGAGATCGCGAGTTCGATTCTCGCCGTGGCCTACCACCTTTCGAAATATCAGTTAATTTCTTTTTCATATTCTAATAAGAACTTCGGCGCTTACGTGGCCGCGTGGCTTAGTGGTTAAAGCGCCTGTCTTGTAAACCGGAGATCGCGAGTTCGACTCTCGCCGTGGCCTACCACCTTTCGAACTATCTCTTTAATTTCTTTTTCAATTTATTATAAGAATTGCGTCGGTTCCGTGGCCGCGTGGCTTAGTGGTTAAAGCGCCTGTCTTGTAAACAGGAGATCGCGAGTTCGATTCTAGCCGTGGCCTACCACCTTTCGAAATATCTCTTTAATTTCTTTTTCATACTCTAATAAGAACTTCGGCGCTTACGAGGCCACGTGGCTTAGTGGTTAAAGCGCCTGTCTTGTAAACATGAGATCGCGAGTTCGATTCTCACCGACGCCTATCACCTTTCGAACTATCTCTTTAATTTCTTTTTCATATTCTAATAAGAATTGCGTCGGTTCCGTTACCGCGTGGCTTAGTGGTTTAAGCGCCTGTTTTGTAAACAGCAGATCGCGAGTTTTATTCTCGCCGTGGCCTACCACCTTTCGAACTATTTCTTTAATTTCTTTTTCATATTCTAATACGAACTTCGGCGCTTACGTGGCCGCGTGGCTTAGTGGTTAAAGCGCCTGTCTTGTAAAGAGGAGATCGCGAGTTCGACTCTCGCCGTGGCCTACCACCTTTCGAACTATCTCTTTAATTTCTTTTTCATATTCTAATAACAACTTCGGCGCTTACGTGGCCGCGTGGCTTAGTGGTTAAAGCGCCTGTCTTGTAAACAGGACATCGCGAGTTCGACTCTCGCCATGGCCTACCACCTTTCGAACTATCTCTTTAATTTCTTTTTCATATTCTAATAAGAATTGCGTCGGTTCCGTTACCGCGTGGCTTAGTGGTTTAAGCGCCTGTCTTGTAAACAGGAGATCGCGAGTTCGATTGTCGCCGTGGCTTACCACCTTTCGAACTATTTCTTTAATTTCTTTTTCATATTCTTATAAAAACTTCGGCGTTTACGTGGCCGCGTGGCTTAGTGGTTAAAGCGCCTGTCTTGTAAACAGGAGATCGCGAGTTCGATTCTCACCGTGGCCTACCACCTTTCGAACTATCTCTTTAATTTCTTTTTCATATTCTAATAAGAATTGCGGCGCTTACGTGGCCGCGTGGCTTAGTGGTCCAAGCGCCTGTCTTGTAAACAGGAGATCGCGAGTTCGATTCTCACCGTGGCCTACCACCTTTCGAACTATTTCTTTAATTTCTTTTTCATATTCTAATAAGATTTGCATCGGTTCCGTGGCCGCGTGGCTTAGTGGTTAAAGCGCGTGTCTTGTAAACAGGAGATCGCGATTTCGATTCTCACCGTGGCCTAACACCTTTTGAACTATCTCTTTAATTTCTTTTTCAATTTATTTTAAGAATTGCGTCGGTTCCGTGGCCGCGTGGCTTAGTGGTTAAAGCGCCTGTCTTGTAAACAGGAGATCGCGAGTTCGATTCTAACCGTGGCCTACCACCTTTCGAAATATCTCTTTAATTTCTTTTTCATATTCTAATAAGAACTTCGGCGCTTACGTGGCTGCGTGGCTTAGTGGTTAAAGCGCCTGTCTTGTAAAAAGGAGATCGCGAGTTCGACTCTCGCCGTGGCCTACCACCTTTCGAACTATCTCTTTAATTTCTTTTTCATATTCTAATAAGAATTGCGTCGGTTCCGTTACCGCGTGGCTTAGTGTTTAAAGCGCCTGTCTTGTAAACAGGAGATCGCGAGCTCGATTCTCGCCGTGGCCTACCACCTTTCGAAATATCTCTTTAATTTCTTTTTCAATTTATTATAAGAATTGCGTCGGTTCCGTGACCGCGTGGCTTAGTGGTTAAAGCGCCTGTCTTGTAAACAGGAGATCGCGAGTTCAATTCTAGCCGTGGCCTACCACCTTTCGAAATATCTCTTTAATTTCTTTTTCATATTCTACTAAGAACTTCGGCGCTTTCGTGGCCACGTGGCTTAGTGGTTAAAGCGCCTGTCTTGTAAACATGAGATCGCGAGTTCGATTCTCACCGACGCCTATCACCTTTCGAACTATCTCTTTAATTTCTTTTTCATATTCTAATAAGAACTTCGGTGGTTACGTGGCCGCGTGGCTTAGTGGTTAAAGCGCTTGGCTTGTAAACAGGAGATCGCGAGTTCGATTCTCGCCGTGGCCTACCACCTTTTGAAATATCTCTTTAAATTCTTTTTCATATTCTAATAAGAACTTCGGCGTTTACGTGGCCGCGTGGCTTAGTGGTTAAAGCGCCTGTCTTGTAAACAGGAGATCGCGAGTTCGACTCTCGCCGTGGCCTACCACCTTTCGAACTATCTCTTTAATTTCTTTTTCAATTTATTATAAGAATTGCGTCGGTTCCGTGACCGCGTGGCTTAGTGGTTAAAGCGCCTGTCTTGTAAACAGGAGATCGCGAGTTCAATTCTAGCCGTGGCCTACCACCTTTCGAAATATCTCTTTAATTTCTTTTTCATATTCTACTAAGAACTTCGGCGCTTTCGTGGCCACGTGGCTTAGTGGTTAAAGCGCCTGTCTTGTAAACATGAGATCGCGAGTTCGATTCTCACCGACGCCTATCACCTTTCGAACTATCTCTTTAATTTCTTTTTCATATTCTAATAAGAATTGCGGCGCTTACGTGGCCGCGTGGCTTAGTGGTTAAAGCGCCTGTCTTGTAAACAGGAGATCGCGAGTTCAACTCTAGCCGTGGCCTACCACCTTTCGAACTATCTCTTTAATTTCTTTTTCAATTTATTATAAGAATTGCGTTGGTTCCGTGGCCGCGTGGCTTAGTGGTTAAAGCGCCTGTCTTATAAACAGGAGATCGCGAGTTCGATTCTCACCGTGGCCTACCACCTTTCGAACAATTTCTTTAATTTCTTTTTCATATTCTAATAAGAATTGCCTCGGTTCCGTGGCCGCGTGGCTTAGTGGTTAAAGCGCCTGTCTTGTAAACAGGAGATCGCGAGTTCGATTCTCACCGTGGCCTACCACCTTTCGAACTATTTCTTTAATTTCTTTTTCATATTCTAATAAGAATTGCTTCGGTTCCGTGGCCGCGTGGCTTAGTTTTTAAAGCGCCTGTCTTGTAAACAGCAGATCGCGAGTTCGATTCTCGCCGTGGCCTACCACCTTTCGAAATATCTCTTTAATTTCTTTTTCATATTCTAATAAGAACTTTGGCGCATACGTGGCCGCGTGGCTTAGTGGTTAAAGCGCCTGTCTTGTAAACAGGAGACCGCGGGTTCGACTCTCGCCGTGGCCTACCACCTTTCGAACTATCTCTTTAATTTCTTTTTCACATTCTAATAAGAATTGCGTCGGTTCCGTTACCGCGTGGCTTAGTGGTTTAAGCGCCTGTCTTGTAAACAGGAGATCGCGAGTTCGATTCTCACCGTGGCCTACCACCTTTCGAACTATTTCTTTAATTTATTTTTCATATTCTAATAAGAATTGCATCGGTTCCATGGCCGCGTGGCTTAGTGGTTAAAGCGCCTGTCTTGTAAACAGGAGATCGCGAGTTCGATTCTCGCCGTGGCCTACCACCTTTTGAAATATCTCTTTAATTTCTTTTTCATATTCTAATAAGAATTGCGTCAGTTCCGTTACCGCGTGGCTTAGTGGTTTAAGCGCCTGTCTTGTAAACAGGAGATCGCGAGTTCGATTCTCACCGTGGCCTACCACCTTTCGAACTATTTCTTTAATTTCTTTTTCATATTCTTATAAGAATTGCGTCGGTTCCGTGGCCGCGTGGCTTAGTGGTTAAAGCGCCTGTCTTGTAAACAGGAGATCGCGAGTTCGATTCTCACCGTGGCCTACCACCTTTCGAACTATTTCTTTAATTTATTTTTCATATTCTAATAAGAATTGCATCGGTTCCGTAGCCGCGTGGCTTAGTGGTTAAAGCGCCTGTCTTGTAAAAAGGAGATCGCGAGTTCGACTCTCGCCGTGGCCTACCACCTTTCGAACTATCTCTTTAATTTCTTTTTCATATTCTAATAAGAATTGCGTCGGTTCCGTGGCCGCGTAACATAGTGGTTAAAGCGCCTGTCTTGTAAACAGGAGATCGCGAGTTCGATACTCGCCGTGGCCTACCACCTTTCGAACTATCTCATTTATTTCTTTGTCATATTCTAATAAGAATTGCACCGGTTCCGTGGCCGCGTGACTTAGTGGTTAAAGCGCCTGTCTTGTAAACAGGAGATCGCGAGTTCGATTCTCAACGTGGCCTACCACCTTTCGAACTATCTCTTTTATTTCTTTGTCATATTCTTATAAGAATTGCATCGGTTCCGTGGCCGCGTGACTTAGTGGTTAAAGCGCCTGTCTTGTAAACAGGAGATCGCGAGTTCGATTCTCGCCGTGGCCTACCACCTTTCGAACTATCTCTTTAATTTATTTTTCATTTTCTAATAAGAATTGCATCGGTTCCGTGGCCGCGTGACTTAGTGGTTACAGCGCCTCTCTTGTAAACAGGAGATCGCGAGTTCAATTCTCTCCCTCACCTACCACCTTTCGAACTATATCTTTAATTTCTTTTTCATTTTCTAATACGAATTGCGTCTGTTCCGTGGCCGCGTGGCTTAGTGGTTAAAGCGCCTGTCTTGTAAACAGGAGATCGCGAGTTCGATTCTCGCCGTGGCCTACCACCTTTCGAAATATCTCTTTAATTTCTTTTTCATATTCTAATAAGAATTGCATCGGTTCCGTGGCCGCGTGACTTAGTGGTTAAAGCGCCTGTCTTGTAAACAGGAGATCGCGAGGTCGATTCTTGCCGTGGCCTACCACCTTTCGAAATATCTCTTTAATTTCTTTTTCATATTCTAATAATAATAATAATAATTTTCCTTTTATCACAAGGCCTAGTGTCTATAGAAGAAGGCTTTTAAAAAGATTATGAAAAATAAATTAAAGAAATAGTTCGAAAGGTGGTATGTCACGGAGAGAATCGAACTCGCGATCTCCTGTTTTCAAGACAGGCGCTTAAACCACTAATCCACGCGGTAACGGAACCGACGCAATTCTTATTAGAATATGAAAAAGAAATTAAAGAGATAGTTAAAAAGGTGGTAGGCCACGGCGAGAATCGAACTCGCGATCTCCTGTTTACAAGACAGGCGCTTTAACCACTAAGCCACGCGGCCACGGAACGGAAGCAATTCTTATAAGAAAATGAAAAAGAAATTAAAGAGATAGTTCGAAAGGTGGTAGGCCACGGAGAGAATCGAACTCGCGATCTCCTGTTTACATGACAGGCGCTTTAACCACTAAGCCACGCGGCCACGGAACCGACGCAATTCTTATTAGAATATGAAAAAGAAATTAAAGAGATAGTTCGAAAGGTGGTAGGCCACGGCGAGAATCGAACTCGCGATCTCCTGTTTACAAGACAGGCGCTTTAACCACTAAGCCACGCGGCCACGGAACGGAAGCAATTCTTATAAGAAAATGAAAAAGAAATTAAAGAGATAGTTCGAAAGGTGGTAGGCCACGGAGAGAATCGAACTCGCGATCTCCTGTTTACATGACAGGCGCTTTAACCACTAAGCCATGCGGCCACGGAACGGAAGCAATTCTTATTAGAAAATGAAAAAGAAATTAAAGAGATAGTTCGAAAGGTGGTAGGCCACGGCGAGAATCGAACTCGCGATCTCCTGTTTACATGACAGGCGCTTTAACCACTAAGCCACGCGGCCACGGAACCGACGCAATTCTTATTAGAAAATGAAAAAGAAATTAAAGAGATAGATAGAAAGCTGGTAGGCCACGGCTAGAATCTAACTCGCGATTTTCTATTTACAAGAAAGGCGCTTTAACCACTAAGTCACGCGGCCACGGAACCGATGCAATTCTTATTAGAATATGACAAAGAAATAAAAGAGATAGTTCGAAAGGGGGTAGGCCACGTTGAGAATCGAACTCGCGATCTCCTGTTTACAAGACAGGCGCTTTAACCACTAAGCCACGCGGTAACGGAACCGACGCAATTCTTATTAGAATATGACAAAGAAATTAAAGAAATAGTTCGAAAGGTGGTAGGCCACGGCGAGAATAAAACTCGCGATCTGCTGTTTACAAAACAGGCGCTTAAACCACTAAGCCACGCGGTAACGGAACCGACGCAATTCTTATTAGAATATGAAAAAGAAATTAAAGAGATAGTTCGAAAGGTGATAGGCGTCGGTGAGAATCGAACTCGCGATCTCATGTTTACAAGACAGGCGCTTTAACCACTAAGCCACGTGGCCTCGTAAGCGCCGAAGTTCTTATTAGAGTATGAAAAAGAAATTAAAGAGATATTTCGAAAGGTGGTAGGCCACGGCTAGAATCGAACTCGCGATCTCCTGTTTACAAGACAGGCGCTTTAACCACTAAGCCACGCGGCCACGTAAGCGCCGAAGTTCTTATTAGAATATGAAAAAGAAATTAAAGAGATATTTCGAAAGGTGGTAGGCCACGGCGAGAATCGAACTCGCGATCTCCTGTTTACAAGACAGGTGCTTTAACCACTAAGCCACGCGGCCACGTAAGCGCCGGAGTTCTTATTAGAATATGAAAAAGAAATTAAAGAGATATTTCGAAAGGTGGTAGGCCCCGGCGAGAATCGAACTCGCGATCTCCTGTTTACAAGACAGGCGCTTTAACCACTAAGCCACGCGGCCACGTAACCGCCGAAGTTCTTATTAGAATATGAAAAAGAAATTAAAGAGATATTTCGAAAGGTGGTAGGCCACGGCGAGAATCGAGCTCGCGATCTCCTGTTTACAAGACAGGCGCTTTAAACACTAAGCCACGCGTCCACGGAACCGACGCAATTCTTATAAGAATATGAAAAAGAAATTAAAGAAATAGTTCGAAAGGTGGTAGGCCACGGTGAGAATCGAACTCGCGATCTCCTGTTTACAAGACCGGCGCTTAAACCACTAAGCCACGCGGTAACGGAACCGACGCAATTCTTATTAGAATATGAAAAAGAAATTAAAGAGATAGTTCGAAAGGTGGTAGGCCACGGCGAGAGTCGAACTCGCGATCTCCTTTTTACAAGACAGGCGCTTTAACCACTAAGCCACGCGGCCACGGAACCGATGCAATTCTTATTAGAATATGAAAAATAAATTAAAGAAATAGTTCGAAAGGTGGTAGGCCACGGTGAGAATCGAACTCGCGATCTCCTGTTTACAAGACAGGCGCTTAAACCACTAAGCCACGCGGTAACGGAACCGACGCAATTCTTATTAGAATATGAAAAAGAAATTAAAGAGATAGTTCGAAAGGTGGTAGGCCACGGCGAGAGTCGAACCCGCGGTCTCCTGTTTACAAGACAGGCGCTTTAACCACTAAGCCACGCGGCCACGTATGCGCCAAAGTTCTTATTAGAATATGAAAAAGAAATTAAAGAGATATTTCGAAAGGTGGTAGGCCACGGCGAGAATCGAACTCGCGATCTGCTGTTTACAAGACAAGCGCTTTAATAACTAAGCCACGCGGCCACGGAACCGAAGCAATTCTTATTAGAATATGAAAAAGAAATTAAAGAAATAGTTCGAAAGGTGGTAGGCCACGGTGAGAATCGAACTCGCGATCTCCTGTTTACAAGACAGGCGCTTTAACCACTAAGCCACGCGGCCACGGAACCGAAGCAATTCTTATTAGAATATGAAAAAGAAATTAAAGAAATTGTTCGAAAGGTGGTAGGCCACGGTGAGAATCGAACTCGCGATCTCCTGTTTATAAGACAGGCGCTTTATCCACTAAGCCACGCGGCCACGGAACCAACGCAATTCTTATAATAAATTGAAAAAGAAATTAAAGAGATAGTTCGAAAGGTGGTAGGCCAGGGCGAGAGTTGAACTCGCGATCTCCTGTTTACAAGACAGGCGCTTTAACCACTAAGCCACGCGGCCACGTAAGCGCCGCAATTCTTATTAGAATATGAAAAAGAAATTAAAGAGATAGTTCGAAAGGTGATAGGCGTCGGTGAGAATCGAACTCGCGATCTCATGTTTACAAGACAGGCGCTTTAACCACTAAGCCACGTGGCCACGAAAGCGCCGAAGTTCTTAGTAGAATATGAAAAAGAAATTAAAGAGATAGTTCGAAAGGTGGTAGGCCACGGCGAGAATCGAACTCGCGATCTCCTGTTTACAAGACAGGCGCTTTAACCACTAAGCCACGCGGCCACGGAACGGAAGCAATTCTTATAAGAAAATGAAAAAGAAATTAAAGAGATAGTTCGAAAGGTGGTAGGGCACGGAGAGAACCGAACTCGCGATCTCCTGTTTACATGACAGGCGCTTTAACCACTAAGCCACGCGGCCACGGAACCGACGCAATTCTTATTAGAATATGAAAAAGAAATTAAAGAGATAGTTCGAAAGGTGGTAGGCCACGGCGAGAATCGAACTCGCATTCTCCTGTTTACATGACAGGCGCTTTAACCACTAAGCCACGCGGCCACGGAACCGACGGAATTCTTATTAGAAAATGAAAAAGAAATTAAAGAGATAGATAGAAAGCTGGTAGGCCACGGCTAGAATCTAACTCGCGATCTCCTGTTTACATGACAGGCGCTTTAACCACTAAGCCACGCGGCCACGGAACGGATGCAATTCTTATTAGAAAATGAAAAAGAAATTAAAGAGATAGTTCGAAAGGTGGTAGGCCACGGCGAGAATCGAACTCGCGATCTCCTGTTTACATGACAGGCGCTTTAACCACTAAGCCACGCGGCCACGGAACCGACGGAATTCTTATTAGAAAATGAAAAAGAAATTAAAGAGATAGATAGAAAGCTGGTAGGCCACGGCTAGAATCTAACTCGCGATTTTCTATTTACAAGAAAGGCGCTTTAACCACTAAGTCACGCGGCCACGGAACCGATGCAATTCTTATTAGAATATGACAAAGAAATAAAAGAGATAGTTCGAAAGGGGGTAGGCCACGTTGAGAATCGAACTCGCGATCTCCTGTTTACAAGACAGGCGCTTTAACCACTAAGCCATGCGGCCACGGAACCGATGCAATTCTTATTAGAATATGAAAAATAAATAAAAGAGATAGCTCGAAAGGGGGTAGGCCACGTTGAGAATCGAACTCGCGATCTCCTTTTTACAAGACAGGCGCTTTAACCACTAAGCCATGCGGCCACGGAACCGATGCAATTCTTATTAGAAAACGAAAAAGAAATTAAAGAGATATTTCGAAAGGTGGTAGGCCACGGCGAGAATCGAACTCGCGATCTCCTGTTTACAAGACAGGCGCTTTAGCCACTAAGCCACGCGGCCACGGAACCGATGCAATTCTTATTAGAAAACGAAAAATAAATTAAAGAGATATTTCAAAAGGTGGTAGGCCACGGCGAGAGTCGAACTCGCGATCTCCTGTTTACAAGACAGGCGCTTGAACCACTTAGCCACGCGGCCACGTAAGCGCCGCAATTCTTATTAGAATATGAAAAAGAAATTAAAGAGATAGTTCGAAAGGTGGTAGGCCACGGTGAGAATCGAACTCGCGATCTCCTGTTTACAAGACAGGCGCTTTAACCACTAAGCCACGTGGCCACGTAAGCGCCGCAATTCTTATTAGAATATGAAAAAGAAATTAAAGAGATAGTTCGAAAGGTGGTAGACCACGGCGAGAATCGAACTCGCGATCTCCTGTTTACAAGACAGGCGCTTTAGCCACTAAGCCACGCGGCCACGGAACGGAAGCAATTCTTAATAGAAAATGAAAAAGAAATTAAAGAGATAGTTCGAAAGGTGGTAGGCCACGGAGAGAATCGAACTCGCGATCTCCTGTTTACATGACAGACGCTTTAACCACTAAGCCACGCGGCCACGGAACCGACGCAATTCTTATTAGAAAATGAAAAAGAAATTAAAGAGATAGTTCGAAAGGTGGTAGGTCACGGCGAGAATCGAACTCACGATCTCCTGTTTACAAGACAGGCGTTTTAACCACTAAGCCACGCGGCCACGGAACCGACGCAATTCTTATTAGAAAATGAAAAAGAAATTAAAGAGATAGTTCGAAAGGTGGTAGGCCACGGCGAGAATCGAACTCGCGATCTCCTGTTTACAAGACAGGCGCTTTAACCACTAAGCCACGCGGCCACGGAACCGGTGCAATTCTTATTAGAATATGAAAAAGAAATTAAAGAAATAGTTCGAATGGTGGTAGGCCACGGTTAGAATCGAACTCGCGATCTCCTGTTTACATGACAGGCGCTTTAACCACTAAGCCACGCGGTGACGGAACCGACGCAATTCTTAAAATAAATTGAAAAATAAATTAAAGAGATAGTTCAAAAGGTGGTAGGCCACGGTGAGAATCGAACTCGCAATCTCCTGTTTACAAGACAGGCGCTTTATCCACTAAGCCACGCGGCCACGGAACCGATGCAATTCTTATTAGAATATGAAAAAGAAATTAAAGAGATAGTTCGAAAGGTGGTAGGCCACGGTGAGAATCGAACTCGCGATCTCCTGTTTACAAGACAGGCGCTTTAACCACTAAGCCACGTGGCCACGGAACCGACGCAATTCTTAAAATAAATTGAAAAAGAAATTAAAGAGATAGTTCAAAAGGTGGTAGGCCACGGTGAGAATCGAACTCGCGATCTCCTGTTTACAAGACAGGCGCTTGAACCACTAAGCCACGCGGCCACGTAAGCGCCGCAATTCTTATTAGAATATGAAAAAGAAATTAAAGAAATAGTTCGAAAGGTGGTAGGCCACGGTGAGAATCGAACTCGCGATCTCCTGTTTACAAGACAGGCGCTTGAACCACTAAGCCACGCGGCCACGTAAGCGCCGCAATTCTTATTAGAATATGAAAAAGAAATTAAAGAGATAGTTCGAAAGGTGGTAGGCCACGGTGAGAATCGAACTCGCGATCTCCTATTTACAAGAAAGGCGCTTTAACCACTAAGCCACGCGGCCACGGAACCGAAGCAATTCTTATAATAAATTGAAAAAAAATTAAAGAGATAGTACGAAAGGTGGTAGGCCACGGCTTGATCTAACTCGTGATTTCCTATTTACAAGAAAGGCGCTTTAACCACTAAGCCACGCGGCCACGGAACCGTTGCAATTCTTATCAGAAAATGAAAAAGAAATTAAAGAGATAGTTCGAAAGGTGGTAGGCCAAGGTGAGAATCGAACTCGCGATCTCCTGTTTACAAGACAGGCGCTTTAACCACTAAGCCTCGCGGCCACGAAACCGACGCAATTCGTATTAGAAAATGAAAAAGAAATTAAAGAGATATTTCGAAAGGTGGTAGGCCACGGCGAGAATCGAACTCGCGATCTCCTGTTTACAAGACAGGCGCTTTAACCACTAAGCCACGCGGCCACGTAAGCGCCGAAGTTCTTATTAGAATATGAAAAAGAAATTAAAGAGATATTTCAAAAGGTGGTAGGCCACGGTGAGAATCGAACTCGCGATCACCTGTTTACAAGACAGGCGCTTTAACCACTAAGCCACGCGGCCACGTAACCGCCGAAGTTCTTATTAGAATATGAAAAAGAAATTAAAGAAATAGTTCGAAAGGTGGTAGGCCACGGTGAGAATCGAACTCGCGATCTCCTGTTTACAAGACCGGCGCTTAAACCACTAAGCCACGCGGTATCGGAACCGACGCAATTCTTATTAGAATATGAAAAAGAAATTAAAGAGATAGTTCGAAAGGTGGTAGGCCACGGCGAGAGTCGAACTCGCGATCTCCTGTTTACAAGACCGGCGCTTTAACCACTAAGCCACGCGGCCAAGTAAGCGCCGACGTTCTTATTAGAATATGAAAAAGAAATTAAAGAGATATTTCGAAAGGTGGTAGGCCACGGCGAGAATCGAACTCGCGATCTCCGGTTTACAAGACAGGCGCTTTAACCCCTAAGCCACGCGGCCACGGAACCGATGCAATTCTTATTAGAATATGAAAAAGAAATGAAAGAAATAGTTCGAAAGGTGGTAGGCCACGGTGAGAATCGAACTCGCGATCTCCTGTTTACATGACAGGCGCTTTAACCACTAAGCCACGCGGTGACGGAACCGTCGCAATTCTTAAAATAAATTGAAAAATAAATTAAAGAGATAGTTCAAAAGGTGGTAGGCCACGGTGAGAATCGAACTCGCAATCTCCTGTTTACAAGACAGGCGCTTTATCCACTAAGCCACGCGGCCACGGAACCGATGCAATTCTTATTAGAATATGAAAAAGAAATTAAAGAGATAGTTCGAAAGGTGATAGGCCACGGTGAGAATCGAACTCGCGATCTCCTGTTTACAAGACAGGCGCTTTATCCACTAAGCCACGCGGCCACGGAACCGAAGCAATTCTTATTAGAAAACGAAAAATAAATTAAAGAGATATTTCAAAAGGTGGTAGGCCACGGCGAGAGTCGAACTCGCGATCTCCTGTTTACAAGACAGGCGCTTTAACCACTAAGCCACGCGGCCACGTAAGCGCCGCAATTCTTATTAGAATATGAAAAAGAAATTAAAGAGATAGTTTGAAAGGTGATAGGCGTCGGTGAGAATCGAACTCGTGATCTCATGTTTACAAGACAGGCGCTTTTTTTTTTCTTTTTTATTTAAATTTTTTATTTTGTTACATGCATTATTGCACAGTGTTAATATTTAAAACAAATTTAACAATTTAAACCTACGTACATCCAGCAATGTTATATATATGTGAAGCAGTGTTATTAAAAGCATTACACAATTGAAGTTAGAAACAACATGAAAAATAAATAAGCAAAATATCATTGATAAAAAATCCTCAGTTATAGAAAATAATAACTACTGCAAATACAACAAAATACACATTTCAATAAAGTACTTTAAATATTAATGACCATAAGGATATCTTTAAGATTATTGACCCCTCATATGTTACGAAAAATATCTATTGCGGCCGTACAACCCGGCTTATGAAGGAGTAGCCATTGCACGCGGTACCGAGCCTCAGTTTTTATGAGAGCACGAAAACGGGAAAAAAGCGTACGCTTATTGGTTATCTGCCCCAAATTGTACAAACAACGATTACTCCAACAACCGACGGCGACCGATTCCGGAATCTGCGGTCAATTCCAAAAAGGCTTCATCCGGAAGAAACCCCAGGATGACCTCGTAGCAAATATCTTTCAGGTAGACCACGCCACAAGAAGCAAGAAGACGCCGCTCAGCCAAAGAAATGTTCATGATTTAAAGATTTGAGTTATAAAATAGGGGCTCCATAATAGGGTTGGTCAAAGGAACCAAGGTCCATCGCGTGAGAGCCAAGAACTCTTTCCAAGCCAATAACATTGATCCATGGCGTTTCGGCATAGCGCAAAGCAGACGACGTTCAATTCTAATCCGTAGCATTGAGAGACCCTGGCGAAGTCCACCGCCATATTCGTCAAAGAACCGAGACGCAACGCATGCGACATGCGAAGGCTTGGACCCGGTAGCGAGCTGCAAACATTCCTTCAGACGAAGTACCTTCTGTTTGATCCGAAGATTGATTAATCCAAACCCGCCTTGACTCTTATGGCGAGTTAAGGTTTCGTACGATATAGAATGTGGGCGATCCTTCCAAATAAAATCCAACATGAGCCGCTTAAAATCAGAGAACCAGCGGTCCGGTAAATCAAAAACCTCCAGCATATGCCACAATATCGACGCTCCTAACACGTTAATGATAATGACTTTCCCAAAAATGGTCAGACTACGACCCTTCCAAACGTGTAGGACATTTTTAAATTTTTCATACCGGCCCTCCCAGTTCATCGTGGCAACGACGTCATGGTCATAGCCCAAGGTCACGCCCAATACCTTTATTGAACGGGTGCTAATAACAAGCCCAGCCACAGTCTGGTCCGCGTGAAATCGCAAGGAGCCGAGCCAACAACCAGAACTTTTTGCAAGATTGATGGCAGCTCCCGAAGACTGGCAATAAAGTTCAATATCCTCCAAAAGGTAAGTAACATCCCTAGGCCCAGTGACGAGAATGGAAGTGTCATCAATATGTTGAAACACCACAGGGGACGGTGTTAAGTCCGTGAGCATTATCCGACATATACGTTTGTCCGTTTCGAGTAAGGCGCAAAAAGGTTCAGATGATAGAACGTACAGCAAAGGACTGAGCGGACACCCTTGACGAACCGAGCGGCTAATGACAAAAGAATCGGTAACATATCCATGAAGCTTAATAGCTGTCTTGGCGCCAACTAAAAACATCTGAATCCAAGCGCGGAAGCGTGCGCCGAAACCAAAGGCTTCTAAGATTGCAAATAGATACGGCCATTCCACCCGATCGAACGCTTTTAACAAATCGAGTTGAAGAAAAATCCCTGGCCTATTTTCCATTTTTAAAAACTCCATGACATCAGACAGAAAACGGGGAGTATCGGAAATGGTACGCCCACGAATGCCACCAGTTTGACACGATGACGTAATTAAAGGTAAAAGCGGCGAAACACGGCGAGTAAAAACCTTAGCAAGGAGTTTCCTATCGCCATTCAATAGGGTAATTGGCCTCCAATTTTTCAGAAGAGTCAAATCCCCCGATTTAGGCAACAAAACCACCATCCCTTCTCGCATGCTAAACGGCAAAAGGCCACGGGCTTCGCATTCGGCAACCAAGCGCATAAAGTCATCTTTAATTAGAGGGATAAAGAAACGCAGGAACTCATTGGTAAAGCCATCTCTTCCGGGGGCCTTCCCTCCGGCCAAATTAGTTAACTCCGTGTAAATGTCGCTCCAGGTCACGACGGCTTCGCAGGAATCGCGGTCACCTTCAGTAAGCCTCCCTGAGATTAAATTCTTCAAATTGTCAGTAGCGGCTTGAGACGTAACGCCTCGTGTATACAACTCCGAATAAAAACGGAACACTTCCTCCCTTATTAACGCAGGATCTTTAATAATCGCCCCCGAAGGGAGAGTCAGAGAAGTCATTTGACGTTGACGCTGACGAAATTTCTCCAGCCGCAAAAAATACTGAGTGGGGCGTTCCCCCAAATCTCTCCACTCCAACCTCGAACGAACTAATGCACCCTGCAAATCGTTCTCTTCCAAATCTCGTAATTTACTCGTTACCGCAGCTATTTCGTCTAAAATCGTATCTGTTTTTAATGGCGAATCTTGTAGGTCTCGAAGCCTATTTTGTAAGTCCGCCCATACAGCCCGCTTCATCAACGCTTTGTGACGCCCGTAAAAAATGCAGTACTCCCGTATTTTAACTTTTAAAGCATCATACCACTCAAAGATATCGGTTAAATAACAAGGCCAAGAATAACTATTTTTAACTGTCCGCTCGATGGCCGTGCAAAAAAGTGCGTCTTCTAAAAAAGTAGAATTAAAACTCCAAATTCCGGGCCCCCTAAGAATACCACTAGGTTCAAAAATCAGAGAAACACCCTTATGGTCAGAGAAACTACAAAAAACATGCATACACTTTGAAATATTATATACGTCTGAATGTAAAGCAAAAAAATAATCAATTCGAGAACTCACAAAGTTACCAAAAACCACCCCCGATCGCGTGTAATCGAATGTTTTTTTATGTTGCAACCGCCAAATGTCTACCAACGAGAGATAAGAGACCCAGCGATGAAGATTCGTCATTCCACTCACCGTAATCTTGGCAGGCGACCGCCGATCAAAAACTCGAGAAACAATATCATTAAAATCACCGCCCAATAGCGGACGATTTAACACACGAACAATGGGAATTAAATTTTGCATAAAAATAGATCTATTGACCGCATCGGTTGGGGCATAAACAGAACCTAAATCAACTTTCTCGCCTTCAATTTCAGCGGAAATAAAAATATACCGGCCCTCGTTAGAACTTATCAAATTACATTCTTTAAAATCAAGTAACCACGAAATACAAATTGCCACACCGCAAAACTTGGTGTCCAAGTTCAAGTCCACGTAGACCGCACCCGAAAAAAAAGTCCGAAAAGTACTTACATGAGACGCCTCCCAATGAGTCTCTTGCAACAACAACACATCATAATGCTTCGCCCACAAAACCAACTTTCGCATCTTCTCTACATCGCGCAAACCGCCTACATTAATCGTCAGAATTTTCACCGGCATTTGGATTCAAATTAATTTGGGTCCATTGACCCGATGGCAACTTCTGAAATATCTTGTGCGGAGGACCTGTAGACGGATTAGTAGCTGAATCGGTGTCACCAGATGAGATCCGGTGCTTGGAACCCCTTTGAGCTTCACCAGTCGGTTTGACGCGGCCCACTTGGTCGGCGCCCATTCCCTGAGACATCGGCGTTGCGTTAGGAGTGACAATATGAACGTCTTCATGTCCGGCACCCAATAAACCAGGACCATCGACGGCATCCTTACGACCCTCAGCGAATTGATCAATCGATCCCCCCGCGACAATGACAGGGGGTTGTCCACGCTCCTGTCCCTTCATCTCCACTGCAGGGCGTTCCCAAGTAGGGCAATTACGCACAGCATGACCTTGTGTTTTACATTTACGGCAAATAAATTGAGGGCAATCCTTATATAAATGATCGGATGCTAGACACATATTACAGACTTTAACTTGCGATTCATGAGTGACACGGTAAGAATTTTCTCTATTTAAGACATCCGGAACTCGAAGACTGTAAGGTAACGCTGATTTACCTTCCGGGAGCGTCAAACGGACTGATCGGATACCACAATAGAACCCGGCTTTTTCCCGCCACGAAATCGTACCTCTGACTTCGCAGCCCATCATCGTCAACTTCGCCAGCAACGCCTCATCAGTAACATAATCCGGAAGGCCGAAAAAATTTGCCGTAACAGTTTTTTTGGTGACGCTCGAAATGGCATAAATAATGCTGTCTACCTCCAACCCAGTGTCAATCGCATCATTAATCAAAGTTTCAGACGAAAATACCAAAATGTAGCCGCCCGTGGACGGAACAACAGATTTCACCGCATCCAAACCATATTGAATTTTCACAGCCTCCGCAACATCGTCAAACTTCGGTAATTTTCCTTCAAAATCCACAAAAACCGACCGTTTAATAATATCCATCCTGGATCAGAAGACCCGGGAGGGGAATCACCCGCAAGAAACCGAAACTAGATAAAAAGGTTTTAACAGAGAAGAAAAAAAAACTTGAACTAAAATAACACCTTAAAGGCGGCAAACAGGCTTAGCGAAAACGGAGCGAAAAAAGACGAACCGAAATTCTTATTAGAATATGAAAAAGATTTTAAAGAGATATTTCGAAAGCTGGTAGGCCACGGCTAGAATCTAACTCGCGATTTTCTATTTACAAGAAAGGCGCTTTAACCACTAAGCCATGCGGCCACGGAACCGAAGCAATTCTTATTAGAAAACGAAAAAGAAATTAAAGAGATATTTCGAAAGGTGGTAGGCCACGGCGAGAGTCGAACTCGCGATCTCCTGTTTACAAGACAGGCGCTTTAACCACTAAGCCACGCGGCCACGTAAGCGCCGCAATTCTTATTAGAATATGAAAAAGAAATTAAAGAGATAGTTCGAAAGGTGGTAGGCCACGGCGAGAATCGAACTCGCGATCTCCTGTTTACAAGACAGGCGCTTTAACCACTAAGCCACGCGGCCACGGAAAAGACGCAATTCTTATTAGAATATGAAAAAGAAATTAAAGAGATAGTTCGAAAGGTGGTAGGCCACGGCGAGAATCGAACTCGCGATCTCCTGTTTACAAGACAGGCGCTTTAGCCACTAAGCCACGCGGCCACGGAACGGAAGCAATTCTTATTAGAAAATGAAAAAGAAATTAAAGAGATAGTTCGAAAGGTGGTAGGCCACGGCGAGAATCGCACACGCGGTCTCCTGTTTACAAGACAGGTGCTTTAACCACTAGGCCACGAGGCCACGGAACCGATGCAATTCTTATTAGAATATGAAAAATAAATTAAAGAGATAGTTCGTAAGGTGGTAGGCCACGTCGAGAATCGAACTCGGGATCTCCTGGTTACAAGACAGGCGCTTTAACCACTAATCCACGCGGCCACGGAACCGATGCAATTCTTATAAGAATATGACAAAGAAATAAAAGAGATAGTTCGAAAGGGGGTAGGCCACGTTGAGAATCGAACTCGCGATCTCCTGGTTACAAGACAGGCGCTTTAACCACTAAGCCATGCGGCCACGGAACCGAAGTAATTCTTATTAGAATATGAAAAAGAAATTAAAGAGATAGTTCGAAAGGTGGTAGGCCACGGCGAGAATCGAACTCGCGATCTCCTGTTTACAAGACAGGCGCTTTAACCATTAAGCCACGCGGCCACGGAAAAGACGCAATTCTTATTAGAATATGAAAAAGAAATTAAAGAGATAGTTCGAAAGGTGGTAGGCCACGGCGAGAATCGAACTCGCGATCTCCTGTTTACAAGACAGGCGCTTTAGCCACCAAGCCACGCGGCCACGGAAGCACTTGAAATCCGGTCAATTGCGATAAATAAGGTCAGGAGAATAACATTTATTACATATTTTCAACTGAGAATCATGTCGGACAGCGTAAAACTTCTCCCGACCAACAGCATCGGCAACTCGTAAGCGATGACAGACTCTCATGTAAGGTAAGACGAACGGTACGAAGTCCGCAATAGAATGATGCCTTTCCATGCCAAACAAGCGGACCCTTGATTTCACAGCCAAGCGACGTTAATTTGGATAAAACGGCTTCATCAGTCACGAACTCAGGTAAATCCGAAAAGGCGACAGTCACAGTCTTCGCAGAAACGCTTGAAATTTCATATATCTCACCGTCAATATCCAAGCCCGAATCAATAACGCCCTCGACATCGGCCAAAGTCTTCAAGGTGAGAATGTAACCATCCTCATCACAGACAACTAAAGCAGAAGCACAATCGAGACCAAAGTTCGCAATCACCGCCGTAGACAAAACTTCAAAACTTGGTAGATTTCGTTTAAAATCAATAAAAACCGATCTCTTGAATGCGTCCATCCTGGGTAGAAACACCCAGGAGGGATTACCAAATTAATAAAATAACAACTATTGAATTAAATGCACGAATAATAACCGAAAGAAAAATAAATTGGCAAAATACCCCGCTTAGGCTTAGCGCGACGAAAACACGGAGCGCAAAATCGAACGACCTGCACTCTCCAAAAGCTCGAACACAACTCCTACAGGCGCTTTAGCCACTAAGCAACGCGGCCACGGAACCGACGCAATTCTTATTAGAATATGAAAAAGAAATTAAAGAGATAGTTTGAAAGGTGGTAGGCCACGGTGAGAATCGAACTCGCGATCTCCTGTTTACAAGACAGGCGCTTTAACCACTAAGCCACGCGGCCACGGAAAAGACGCAATTCTTATTAGAATATGAAAAAGAAATTAAAGAGATAGTTCGAAAGGTGGTAGGCCACGGTGAGAATCGAACTCGCGATCTCCTGTTTACAAGACAGGCGCTTTAACCACTAAGCCACGCGGCCACGGAAAAGAGGCAATTCTTATTAGAATATGAAAAAGAAATTAAAGAGATAGTTCGAAAGGTGGTAGGCCACGGTGAGAATCGAACTCGCGATCTCCTGTTTACAAGACAGGCGCTTTAGCCACTAAGCAACGCGGCCACGGAAAAGGCGCAATTCTTATTAGAATATGAAAAATAAATTAAAGAAATAGTTCGAAAGGTGGTAGGCCACGGTGAGAATCGAACTCGCGATCTCCTGTTTACAAGACAGGTGCTTTAACCACTAAGCCACGTGGCCACGTAAACGCCGCAATTCTTATTAGAATATGAAAAAGAAATTAAAGAGATAGTTCGAAAGGTGGTAGGCCACGGTGAGAATCGAACTCGCGATCTCCTGTTTACAAGACAGGTGCTTTAACCACTAAGCCACGTGGCCACGTAAGCGCCGCAATTCTTATTAGAAAATGAAAAAGAAATTGAAGAGATAGTTCGAAAGGTGGTAGGCCACGGTGAGAATCGAACTCGCGATCTCCTGTTTACAAGACAGGTGCTTTAACCACTAAGCCACGTGGCCACGTAAGCGCCGCAATTCTTATTAGAAAATGAAAAAGAAATTAAAGAGATAGTTCGAAAGGTGGTAGGCCACGGTGAGAATCGAACTCGCGATCTCCTGTTTACAAGACAGGAGCTTTAACCACTAAGCCACGTGGCCACGTTGTATATCGTTAAATAAAAATTAAAATAACTTTTTTACTGTTCAAGTTTACTGTTTTGTTTTTTACTTCTGTCCCGCGATATAGCAGGTTACGCGAAAAACGTTTTAGATTAGATTAGTTCGGATTAGGTTAGGTTAGGTTAGGTTATATACGCGCGCCGAAGGCGCGTAGGCACCGTTGGATAGGTCCGTGACTTATATATATCTATAAAAAAAAACCCTTAATTCGATGTACTAAAAAAAATATATAAAGGTGCAAAATTGGGCTTTAGCAACCCAATAGCATATTATTATCATATGGTTGAATTTTGTTAAATCGTTTTCCAACGAATTGGATTTCGGTCGAATGGGCCCAAAGCAAAATTATTGCATTAAATTACTATTCTTAATTACTATTCGAAAGGAAAGGCCTTCGAGTGAAAAAAAACGCTTGCGCGTTCAATTTCTTGTGGGGTGTATATTTTTTGCCCTTTCAAGGTGGTCTGCTTTGCATGTTCTTGTTTTGATATTTATTTTTAACAGATAATGCCAACATAATCCACCGGGTTTCAATTATAGTAACGTTTTTTTTTCAGCTTTTTAAAAATATATATTTCGGTCCGTTGAAACCTTCTGCAATTAACTCATAAAAAATGATTTTTTTAATTTTCGGTCGGTTACTGCTTTCCTTCGATTGGATGGACTTCGGTCCGTTGGACCCCCATTCGATCGGTTGTTCTTCGGGCCATCGGACCCAGACCAGTTTTTCATAGTATATTCCTCTTGATACATGAAAGGTTTTTTATTGTGGAAAATTGGAAAAACAACTATAAGGGTACCTATTTGTTGAAACGGATAATGTAGTTATTACCTCAAAACCGACCACGAAATAACGATCTCCCGATTATCTGAATATCTTCTAATTAATTCTACGCTTTAGCAACCCAATAGCATATTATTATCATATGGTTGAATTTTGTAGAAAATGAGTGTGTTATATCAAAACGTTTATCCGTACACCCTTTATCCTATTGAATAAGGTTTTAGCGATCTTCTTATAAGACAACGATTGAAATTGGTTGAGTGGGATAAATTAACTGCAGAATAACGTCTTTCGGCAAATAATTTAGTCACCCGACGTTTATAGATTATATTCGTTAAATATTCTTATCTTCTCTTTGAAGTGTTTTTCTTGAGTTATATTTTTGAACTATGGCAAATATAATTCGTGCTTGTTTCATATGTGATTCGCGATTGAATATACAGAACATGGTGAGAATTGATGGTGTGACCATGGCCCGAAACGCGAAATCGAAATTACAAAACGAGCTAACTTGGGTCATCCTAATAGAGGTTACAGACCTTACTTAATTGCAACCTCTCAGTATATAAACTAATAACATTTAGTTTATTTCAATAATTTTCGGATATAAAAACTTGTCGAGGTTAACGGTAATAGTTAGTGTAGGGAGCTGTTGGCTCGTTCGCGTGGCATGCAGGACTTGCCACCACCCTCCTACGCATTGTAACCCGGCCACCTGAATAAATGGCTTCAAAAGTCGCTTGATGACTTAGGCCTATGGTGGTGCCTTGGGTATTAGCCTAGCTGATTATTATTAATTCATGAGTTTATGATAAGGTTTAAATCTTGTTGAAATGATAATTTCAATATTATTATCGGTAAATAGTTTTTTTTAAACACGCACGGCAATTTCGTTTAGGATAAATGGTTTTTCTATTTTTCAGTTTCGACGACTTTCGCGCCCCTCCGGCGGGCAAACTGTACGTATTAGAAAATTGCACTCCATTGAAACATTGTTCGGGATCACCTAATGTAATGGTTCCCTTCGAAACTTGGCTTTGGTTTAAGGTGGGGTTGCGGAGTGTTTAGCACTTTCGCCTCGCAGCAAGTGGAGCCAGGTTCGATCCCAGCTTGTGGCACTGGGTGAAAACTCGGAACAACTCCTTGCGCGTTGAATTTGCAAGTTCTCTCCCCGCTGGTTTAAGAGGTTTCCCCTTCCGTAAAAACTTGTTAACAGTAATAGTGAGTGTAGGGAGCTGTTGGCTCGCGTGGCTTGCAGTTCTTGCCACCACCCTCCTACGCATTGTAACCCGGGCATCTGAATTAAAAGTCGCTCGATGACTTAGGCCTAAGGTGGTGCCTTGGGTATTATCCTAGCTGATTATTATTATTATTCCTAGCTGTTATTGTACGCGGTAATTCTGCTAGAGTGTTTCCACCCTTCGAAACCAATGGACCAAAGTATCTTCAAGATATTGGTAATGTAAATCTGTAATTCTCCAAAACAAACCACAGAGTAAGTGCACCCTACAGCGGAACTGCACTAATGCTTAAACATTTTGGTGATCATTTAATTATGAATTAACAGGAATCCATCCCTCTACTTTGAATGCTTTCGCGGTAGATTTTCGTCTCGATGCGGTTGACGGTTTTATTGACGTCACTATGTTAACTTAACTAATAAAAACGTGTGAGGGATGTGCGCGCAAAGGGTTTTTTTATCGTAGGCTGGGCCAGGGCCGTCAGAGTGATCTTACCATACGCGATACGGCAAAATAAGCATTCCAAGTAGAGGTATGGATTCCTAGATATAATAATTATCCACCCAAAAACCATTCGGTTAAAAATTGCAAGGTCCTTTAAACAAAAACGTCACGTCCTATATTACTCTAGGCCATGAAAGTAGTGAAATCAAATAACGGGCAAGATCTGTAATTATATTCCCATAAACGTCATAAACTGGACTTATTTATCGACAAGTGATGTGCTCTGAAGTAATATGCTAGACCTTGCGCATCCTAAGTGCTTTACTGAGTTAAAATCATTTGTACAACCATAAAACATTTCAAAGTGAATGGCTAATATTAGAATCGCATTGTATCAAATACACCGTTAAATAAATTGGTTTGAAAATTTTCAACGGTTCTTGGGATGTTCGCAAAGCATTCTGGGAAAGAAACACACTATTGGCTTAAAATGCTATGTCTCGCTCATGCGCTATAACGTAGTTTCGGCTCGATGGCCGAGACAAGTTTTCTTAGCTTAGCTGTAACGATTCTAATGATACAATATCAAAATAATTTACCAAGTTAATTAAAGAAAAAGGTAACGTTTTCTTAAGAATGTATAAAGAGTGAACAAATCGTAAAATTTACAACGTAGCGGACGAAAGGCAAGCATAATTATCAAGAATTAGTTCCTAAAAACGATTTAGATGGCAGCATTACCTAATCACGGGACCATTTCAACCTCCCGACTTTAAAGTTTTCTTTCGTTCTCGCAAAACGTGGCCCGGTTTGTTTATTTTATTTTTAGGGGCATATATTGTTTAGATCTAAATATATTATCTACTCTGTTTAGATTTACTCTTTTACTTTAAAAACATAGTAAACGAGTTTCAATAATCAGATTCAACATAACTTGGCAGTGAAATAAACGTTGGCACGTGTTTAATTCTTGTCTCGCTCAAAGTACCACCTTGGCCAACCGAGTCAAAATAAAAACAATCGATAAAATTACTGAAACTGTCCGTATAATGGTACTCGAACATTTCTGTACATTACCGATAGGTGGCGGTGGGACTATTGAATACTATTGTATATTACTCAATGGATTCGTTACCGACTCGCTGAACTGTTCATTTGTCGCCATAGCTCAAGAGCTGTACCAGATATGAACTTTGGAAGGACACAATGGGAGCTTAATTTGAAACTGTATACCAAATTTAATTTAAATCGGTTCAGTAGTTTTTGCTCTAGAGCGGTCTGCGAGGAGCAGATGGAAGAGAAGAAAAGTTAAGCCTTACTTTGCCCCATTACTACGAAACGTCGCCTCAACCCTGTTCGATGGAATTCGTGTATGTTTGTCGCGTGCCTGTAACCTTTCAAACGATGCATCACTTGTTTTGATACGAGGGGGTAAAATCGGTTTCATTCTGACTCGAGATAATATAGCAAGTGCTCGGGTAGGTGCTCTACTCTTTACCCGAACCTTGCATAGGGACTACCGTCCCTTTTGATTAAGTACATAACTCTTCCATTTAAAAATAGTTTTTTTATTTGTACGTGGCTATTTACATATGACATAAATATTTACAGCAATAAATACTAGGTTCTAAAATTGAATAACAAAAGTTTTAAGGCTAATTTTAAACCTCCCCGTGTAATGTCTTCGAGACGCGGGCGACTTTGTCGTGGAATTTCTTCTCGACCAGGTCTCTGGCCACTCCGAAGGAAGCTGCCTTGGATGCTTCCATGTCCGCGATCATCTTACTAAAGCCATGAACAGCTTGGATCTTAGAATCCACCTTCGTGAAAACGGGGCCAGAGGTTTTAGCTTTATAGATTTCAGGGATGGGTTGGGTGTAGGAGGACTTGGAACCCTTGACGATCTTCATCTGGGGAATTGCCACGTGGTACTGTTGTAGGTTCACTTCTGGACGGTGCACGATGAGAGTGTGGGGCACCTTGTAGACCATGGGCTTGTGCTGGACGACGGGACTGGGGATAACGAAGATGGCCTGAGGCACCCTGAAGAGGGCGGGTTTGGTCTGGACGATGGGCTTCGGAGCCTCGATGACTGGCGAAGGGATGTTGAGGATAACTTTCTTCTCCTTCAAGACATTCCCAGAGAAGCCGATGTTGGCGTGAGGAACATCATGGACTTCCGGTGCGCCTTTTGGCATCTCAATTGTTGGTTGGACGAGAGACAAGGACGGCTGAGGGATGTCGAAGACGGCATCTGGGAATTCCATAGTCTGTCCGCGAACAGTACTCAAGGGTGGGGCCATGTCCAAGGGCAACGGGGCTGCTATTTCGACCCCATGTGGAGTTTCAACGTCGATCGATTTCTGGCCCAAAACCTGAAAATATATATATTTTTATAAATTTGATATCAAACATTAAACTGCTATTAGTTGACTTACCGCAGAAGCTATTACCACGAAAAGAATTAAACTGACCGTCTTGTACATCTTCGCTTTATTTTGTGAGTTGTAGTTGAACAGATGAAGCTACGATAATTTCTGTTACGAGGGATGCTACAGCTGGGATATTTATTCTCTTTCTGGATTTTTTTATTTCATGTGTTTGTATTTTTTATTGGTTTTTAAGTTAAAATTACATGACATTTTTCGGCTTTGTTTGATAACTAACGAAAAATTGTTTATAAGAGCGATAAGAATTAAATGTTAACATAAGTCACATAATAACCGATAACGTGTTACAAAGATTATCCGTAAATGCGTTGCTACTAAAATTCAATGTACAGTCGCTGAAGAAAGTTTCCGAACACTGTTTTATTTATGTTTTGGCTTCTATCGGTGGTACATTAAAGAGCAAGATATCTTTTTAAAGGTCTGTTTAAGTACGATAAAATTATTCCGCAAATCAATGTACTTTTAATGAATTTTCAAAATTGGCACAAATAAATTTGTATCCGATGTCTTCATTAACTGCAATAAATCTGTCTTAATATTCTGAAAAGTAATCCTTAAGAATTTTCGAAATCGGTGGAGCCGCTTCAAAGGGTTGTATACTATTGGACCGAATCCCGTTTGACCGAATCAAATTGAACCGAAAAGTATTTTCGTTTATAGCCCAACATGGCGGGATTCAGTTGAATGGGAAATTTAAATCTGGTTCGTTTTCACTTCGGGTAGGTTAGTTCAGGTTGGGTTAGGTTAGGTAAGGTTAGTTCAGGTTGGGTTGGGTTAGGTTAGGTTAGGTTAGGTTGGGTTTGGTTAGGTTAGGTTAGGTTAGTTCGGGTTAGGTTAGGTTAGGTTAGGTTAGGTTAGGTTGGGTTAGGTTAAATATGGTAGGCAACTATTTCACGTCGGGTTTTATCAAGGTTATTTTCCAAAATTAAACCCGGAAAATATCAAATTTCAAGGGAAAAAGGTCTAAGAATACACGTCGGTACGAAATAATAAATATTTAAGACATAGTTTAGTCCAAATTAGATATACTATCGTCACGTAACCTACGATGTATAAATATGGATCACTAACGGTATATTGAATGAAAACCGCGCAAAACGCGGTTTTCTGTTGAATGGTACATTCGGACGAATGGGATTTCGGTCCAATGGTCTACAATCGCTTCAAAGCAACGGTCGAAAATGTCAAGTCCAAAATCACTTTTTTCTGCAACTTTGAGAGTCAGTTTAAAGTTTTAGTTTGGCACTTTCAAAGATAATATGGCCCTCGTACCCTAGATTCGAAATAACTGCCTCGAGCTGACCCACTTCCTGCCGGAACTCCGAAAACATTAGCTCCATAGTTACCATAGTAACCATTTAAAATTAAGACCACGGCCAATTTTGATGAAGCGCTTTTCGCGCAACCGCATGTCACCAAAGTTGGCCGTACTAGGACAATACAGCGACCGATGGAGGCCAATTTTTCAGAGGTCACGTGCCGGAAGTAGGTAAACTCGTCGTTATTAAACCATAAATCAGAAAGCTGTCAGAATTCGAATCTAGTTCTATATTATCTTTGTCACTATAGAAATGTTATGCTAATTATCTGGTGATGGTTTCTTTTAGTAATGGTATTTTTTGACCTATTTTATTTATCTGTGTTATTGAAACTGGGGACCAAAAACCGTTATAACCAAAAAATTCTATTCATTTTTTATTTTTTGTAAAATATTGGTCTTAGCAGTCAAACAAAGTTACTAATTATTTTATGGCTGGGTGAATAGTACTTTTAGCCTAACGATAAGAATATCGAATACCCCAAAATTGTCTAATCGAATACCGAGGCGAATAGTAGATTTTTAACCAAATGTCGAATAGCTAGGCCTAATGCAAATAATACCTTCTCGAATATTCGTCGAATAATATGCCGAATATTCGTCGAACAATATGCCGAATATTCGTCGAATAATATGCCGAATATTCGTCGAATAATATGCCGAATATTCGTCGAATATAGGTTTAATTTTGGTCAAATAACAAGTCTAATAGTCAAAATATTTAAAATTTTAAAATCTTAATTGTAGAACTGAATTATCTATGACGTAAATAAAAAACTAAAAAGTATCTGCTGAGAGCGAACTAACCAATGACGTACGTACTAGCCGTCAACCGCCAAGTGAGAGCTCTACCATAAAAATTTCTTCCCCCAAAACGGGTTTTGGTTTCACTCGCCCCATAGGGCCATAGAGAGCTACGTGGTGGCAAAGACCGATTGGGAGGCCGAATATTTACCGAATTATCACTGAAGATTTACCGAATAATAGAAATGTTATTCTAATATCTAGACGGTCATTCGTCTGGATATTCGACGGAATTATTCGGTGAAGTCGGTTATTCGCTCAGCCTTAAATTAAGGAAAAGAACCTTAAACGAGGTTTTTATTATTCTCAGAATTTTATAAATAGGTTTTTGGTAGCTTTCAACTGCATTTTTTACGTTTACGAGTAACGAATAAAATATTTCAACACAGCCTTGGGTGTATTTAGAACTGAAATAAAAATAGTTTTCTTAAACGGGGGTCGTGGCGTCAATTTTAAACCAGGGTTTTAACATGTTTTAAACCAAATTTTTAATAAAACTCTATGTGTTTAAAACGATTGAATCAAACTGTTTTAAACATGATGTTTTTCAAGGAAGATTTTACAGAAGTTTATTTTAGGTATTGAGGTAAATCAGAGAAAAATTAATCGATTGGTGCATTGCTATGGCGAAAAATAGGGTAAAGGACTTGATAATAAAGAGTTCCATTCAAAGGTCTGCTTCGAAATTGGCTCTTGTTTAAGCCTCTATATACATGTATTACTTAATTGAACTCCAGAGATTCTGGGTTTCGTTAGAATAAATTTCACGAAGTCTTTCGTAACGTTGTGAAGTACATCATAGCAGTGTTGGGCACCGCTCCTCTCATTGTGGGCGGATTTGTTATTATGAGCGAAAATGAGCGTTAAAATATCTTTTTAAAAGAGCGCAAAACAAAAATGAGAGGAGCGGCAATTTTACCGCTCAAAAAAAGAGCGGAAAGAGAGGAGCGAAAGTTTTACCGCTGAAACCTGAGCGGAAAGACAGGAGCGAAAATTATACCGCTCAAAAAAGAGCGGAAAAAGAAAAACGAAAATTTTACCGCTCAAAAAAGCGCTTCCTCAATTTATAATTGAGAAATGGAAGGAAAATTCATTTTGGTGCCAGATTTAGTATGTCGTCAGGGGCTAGATGGCAGTCCGTCAGATAATGTGACAACCAAACGTTTTTGGTTCATAGGGGTGGACGCATTTACTAAAATTACTCCGGAAAATATTTTGTGAAAAGCAAATGATTAAAGTTTTGTACTTTTATTTTTTTTCGATCCCTCTTGGTGCCCCTTGTAGGCTTGGTGCCCTAGGCCCAGGCCTATTCGGCCTATTGGTTAATCCGGCCCTGATAATTATTATTGTTTAGTTTTGATTATCAGCCTAATTAAAAGTAATCCGATTAAGTAATACTTTTTGTTGATTGATGTTGATAATATATGACCCTCACAAATCTTACTAAGCCTTGGCCCCAAATGGTGTAAAAGCGAGTTGAGTAGACTATAGTTTCAATAGTGCCATCTTCGGCAGATTTTCGAAAGGTGCTATGATTTAGTTCCGTATCACAAGAAAAATTAAGTTAGATTCGAAGCATTTCTCTTTTCTTGACTAGGTGGTTGGTCAGTCAGTGCTTATTATTCATGAGCCTAGTACGTTTGGCTTGGCAGCTTTTAAAATTCATTTGAAGCGTGAAAATGCCTCTATGGTTAAGGTTTCCGTTTAGAACCGAAGCCATTTCGGTTCGGTTCCGGTTCCATGGAGAACCGAAAGAACCGAATACTTTTCGAATACTATTACTTTTGAAAAATCCGCGAAAAATAATAAATAAACCACTAAACAACAGTGCCAAGTGACAAGGACTATTATGTCTATTGTCTCAATTGGAAGGAAAAACCGTTGTATTTAGAAATAACTTAACTTCGTTTTGTCCAAACTATTGGTTTTTATTTCGCCGCGTGTTCTATGTTACTTCCAAATATGTGGAAATAAGCGAAAATAGCTTCGCCGCCTGCGTTAGCTAGTTACAGTAGTTTTACTTTTCGACATTCGGTTTCGGTTGCGATTGGTCTTGATAGGGTCGGTTAAGGTGCCACTTAGTTGGTTGTCGTTTCGGTTCCTAAATAACACATTTACTTTAATACATTTTATAGAAACTTACATTTAACTCAGACTGTTAGGCAACTTACCACAGAAGCCATTGTCATGAAGATGATTCAGCTGACGGCCTTGTTCATCTTCGCTTACTTTGTTAATTGTAGTTGAAGAGGGGGAGGGGGGGGAGCCCCGATAACTTCTGATACTGTAAGCGTTACATTTGGGATATTTATACTCTTTCTGGGGTTTTTTATTAAATGTTTTATCCTTAAGTTAAATTTACATGAATTTTTTCGGCTTTTTTTTAATTACTAAGCTCACATGTAGTGATATTTTATAATCTATAGAAGTGAGGTTTTTTTATATGGGCCAACCATGAATCTAATATGTAACCGAAAGGAAACAGGCTAATTACTTTTGGGCGTAAGTTTGGTCCACGGTTTTAAGGACGCTTTGGTTAGCGAAAGTAAGGTAAACCATTAGATAAAAGGAAATCAAGTTTAATTCGAGTGACAAATCTATTTACACATGACATAAATATTTATGGAAATAAATACAGTGTTTAAAAACTAATAACAACGCTAGAAGATGCTACATGAAATTTCATATAGCTCCGTGGAAAGTTTTCGAGACGCGGGCGACTTTGTCGTGGAATTTCTTCTCGACCAGGTCTCTGGCCACACCGAAGGAAGCCGCCTTCGACGCCTCCATGTCCGCGATCATCTTACCTACACCCTGGACAGCTTGGATCTTAGAGTCCATCTTCGATAAGATGGGACCAGAAGTCTTAGCTTTATAGATTTCCGGGATGGGTTGAGTATAGGCAGACTTGGAACCCTTGACGACCTTCATTTGGGGGATGACCACGTGGTACTGTTGCAGGTTCACCTCTGGTCGGTGCACGATGAGAGTGTGAGGCACCTTGTAGACCATCGGCTTATGCTGGACCACGGGACTGGGGATGACGAAGATGGCCTGGGGCACCCTGAAGAGGGCGGGTTTGGTTTGGACGATGGGCTTAGGAGCCTCGATGACTGGCGAAGGGATGTTGAGGATCACTTTCTTCTCCTTCAAGACATTCCCAGAGAAGGCGATGTTAGCATGAGGAACATCGTGGACTTCTGGTGCGCCTTTGGGCATCTCAATTGTTGGTTGGACGAGGGATAAAGACGGTTGAGGGATGTCGAAGACGGCAGCTGGCAATTCCATTGTCTGTTCGTGGACAGTGTTCAAGGGCGGGGCCATGTCCAAGGGCAACGGGGCTGCTATTTCGACTCCATGAGTGGTCTCAACGTCGATCGATTTCTGGCCCAGAACCTGAACAACACAATTACTTTAATAAATTGGATAGAAACTAACATTGAACTCCTGTTAGTCAACTTACCGCAGAAATGATTGCCACGAAGAGAATTGAGCTGACGGTCTTGTACATCTTTGCTTTATTGGGGGAATTATTTGAAGAGAGGAAGCTCCGATAACTTCTGATACTGTAAGCGTTACAGTTGGGATATTTATACTCTTTCTGGTGTTTTTTATTACACTTTTGATTTTTAAGTTAAACTTGTATGATTTTTTTGGATTTTTTATTATTAAAGAGTAAGTTGCAAATTATTCGTTACCGCCTTAATATTACTTTTAAACGAAGAAATTACGTTTAAAATACCCGAATATAAAGTTTCGTTGCTTTACGTTTCGTAGATAATTAGAAAATATCGGAAAAAGCTCAGCTACGCTGAGAAAAAAGGGGATATATAGGTACACCTGAGCATTTTACTGCGGCTAAGAAGGGACAGGTATTAGTGAAGATGGTATTAATTGAAAACGCCCTAACTGACGAATAAAATAAAATTTCAGGACCATTGTACTAGATTTTAATGTAAACAATAATAAAGAGGGTTTCAATTTTACAATAAAAAATAGCTCCTTTTAAAAAGTTGTAATTCGTTATAAGTTATTTATTTTGTCTAAAAATAACACCAAACAGCTGATGTACTGTTATATTAAAATTACACAGATGATAACTTTTTTTCATGTTTATACTTATAAATCAAAACAGCTGCTGATTCAATATTGAAATATATAATTTTTTGTAATAAATTTGTCATTCCAAAAATAAAATAGTTTTCAAAATTAGTACAATGTTACTTTTCAAATAAAACCATAATTCTTAAATTATTTTGCAAATTGCATACAGTAACGTTTCTCTCCATTTAATTTAATTTTATTCTATCTATAAATGAAAATGATTTTAAACTTAATAATAACATTATACCATATTTAAAAAATGATCTGGTGCCACATCGTCATTCAACAAACCCACTGACCCTAAAATGCAGAATTGAAAAAACCTGCATTTATAAACTAACATTGTAAGCATAACCCAGACACGACTTTACAATTCGCTAGTTGACTAAAGCCAACGGGGTACATAAAGCATTTGCTTAGCTGAATATTATTATTAATACTTTATTTAAAGTATTGTCTTGAACTGAATTTTTTCATTAGAACCATTTTTAGAAATGAAACGAGTGGCACCTTGGAAATATCAATTATAACTAAAGGAAGGGGTGTAACATTTCAAACTAACACTAAAATACTAATTCACGAGTTTAACAATTAAAATATGTCCCAATAAAAGCCTCTGTAAACTCCAGTGCGAGAGTCTGTAAAATAAAATACAACACTTTTCATGTTGTGGTGTGATTGATAAATTTAATTAGTTTGCTGCCTTGATGGTGTGAATTAAAAATTTAGACTATCAAGAGCCAAAAAAGCAGTCAATAAAACTTGCAAATAAGTCGCAAGATGACTTCGGCCCCCAACCTGCGATGTAATTAATTAATAAAATTGAATTGAATTGAATTGTTTAGGAAAATTAGTGAAAACACCTTATTCAGGTTTTTCTCACAATAGTACATCAACTTTGTAAGCTCACTAGAATTCTTATTTCTGCAATCACCCAATTCTACACACCTTTTTTCTTTTGGATATCCAACTGCTATATAATAGAGAAATATTGGGCAGCATCTGCACAATGAGTTATAAAGGACTAACTGATTTCAAATAAACCACTTTCTCAGCCAATTGATATCATCTCACAATCAACAAAAAAACGAATTTACGGCGCTAGTCCAATGACATCTGATAATCAATGTGTATCCATTCCATTGATGTCGTAGTAACAAACGTTTTTGTCTTGATTTTGACAATAGTATATAATAGAAGAATATTTGGCAGTATTTGGACAGTAAATTATCAAGGACTGACTGATTCGAAATAAACTGGTCTCTAGCCACTTGTTTTCAAAGAAGTACGCCACTACTCCGACCAAGAGAATGTTTTTACAAAGTCTCTTTTATTCTCCGGTCCCCACAGTCGCATGGGTTAGACAAATATACAGCACTAGTCCAATGACAGCTGCTTTACATCAATTGTATACCAATTCCAGTAATGTAGCAGCACGAAACCTTTATTGACTTAGTAGATGAATATTTGGCAGTAATTGAACAGCGAATTATCGAGGAATGAATGATTTGAAATAAACTGGTATCCAGCCACTTGATATCAAAGAATTATGCCACTACTCCCATCAAGAAAAGGTTTTTACAAGATCTTTCATATTCTTCAGTCCCCACAGTCCCACGGTCTAGCAAAATATACGGCACTGCTCCAATGATATCTGCTTTGCATTGTTAAACCACTAATGTTACAGTACAAAAACGTTTTCTTTCGTGATTGTTACAACAGCATATAGTAAATGAATAATTAGTAGTGTTTGTGAAGTAAAATATTGTTGTTTAGTCAAAGCAAGACAAACAATTAATCAGTGACTCAAAGTCCTATAGATGATTAGTTGTAAACTTTCAACATAACTTAAGATAATTTTAATATTTATAAAACTAATCCATATTTAAAACCCTAACTGCATTAGAATAAACTACAATATATGGGTAAGGGGGCTCTTTCTACAAAAACACAAATAGTAAAAATAATAAAATTATACAGGAAACATAATCCTAATGCTCTGTTACTTACTTTAGGTCATTAAATTACCAACTTTTCATAAACTTTTCTAATATGATAAATTGCATTTTCTAAACAGAAAAAAATGATTGCAGGGTTTGTCTCATACATCGCTCGTATTCCAGTTTATTTCATACCCTCCCATAACTTTAAAAATAGTACTATCTATAAGACTACAAACTAATAGGGAACAATATATTACTTAACCAATTTTGGAAACTATTTTTGGTAACTAACTAATACCACCAATGAATTTCACTCACGTTTTATGTGAATACTACTTTGCCATCAGCAACTTTTGAATGTCAAGGGAATCCAACTTTTTGATCCAGGTTCTTAGGACACACTGAAGTATAATTTCCAATACATGCAGCCATTTATGAAATTATAGTTTTTCTAAAAATAAACAATAAACATCAATCAAATTGTTAAAAAACCCTTTTTCTTGGACTTATTTGGCTGTCATTGCAAAGTGTCCATCCTGTTTCAGAACCAAGATTCTTTAGAGCAACTATGTAATGCCCCGCTGAGCAATCTTTTCCAATATGAACTACAGCAGCTTTTGTTCTGAACAAGAAATCATTAATTTTTACTTTATCAGAACTAAACTCTTTAATTGGAGTATGAATTTTAATTTGTTCAGCCCCCCGGTTAGTAAACCTGACCAAATTCAAATTTAAATATTTACTAGAAGAATACAAAATCATTCGACGTTCCTTCACTTTATTTTGGCACTGAACACAAGGGTGTTCAAACAACTCCCAGTAGTCCAACAATTCTTTAAAAATTAAGTTTTTTTAATCAGCTAATACATTAACAAAGAAAACATTACCATCATGAGGTTGCTGATTATAAACTCTATCATTAGGACAATTTGGACATCTACTCCCAGGTAGCAAAATCTCGTTGATAAACCGTTTGTGAATCGTTGAAACTATGTTGAGAGATGAACGTTATGAAATGGTTGACGATGTCACCAAAATAGACGGTTTATAAAACGGTTGATATTATGTCTTTTAATACTAACTGAAACCCAAGTATAAACGTTACTTGATTAACGTCTATTAAACGTCAATATGAAATGTTATTAAAACTATTAAACGATGCATAATGAACCTCATATAAACGTTATGATACTATAGTCGATTAAACGTCGTTCTTGAACTTTATGTAAATTACTTAACTAGATTGGGTACCCGATATTTCCCGGGTACATACGGCACAACAGCACAAAAGTTTTTCCCTTAGGTATATACCTTTCACCATACAGTGCAGGCAATTACCTAATTTAAAGCGGCAGTGGCAAACAAGGTCGCTGTCAAAATGGAAGTACAACGGTGCCGTAACTCTCTCCACGCATGGCACCGTACCCCATATAACCAACTGATTTATGCAAATTTAAACAATTATACGTTGATATCACAATAATTTTCCTTTTATCACAAGGCCTAGTGTCTATAGAAGAAGGCTTTTAAAAAGCATGACTATACTTTAATCGTTTTCCGTGTGTAGGGCCAAAGAATGAAGAAACTCGGTCTTTTGGCTAAGACCAAAGTGTAGTATCTTATGTATAGCGGATATACCTAATTTTTAAATTAATCCAATTAATTAAAGATGTTTCGCCGACCGTAACCGTTGAAAACCACAGTCAGGGTACCATGAGATAGTATACCAAATTAAGTCGACCTAAGTTGAAAACTGTAGATTCCTATAGCGGACAAACAAACATATAAATACAGTTTATATTTAGTTAAATATTAACCACTTCTATAACATGTTTTAATTAGAATATTTTTATTAAAACATGTTTAAGAAGTGGTTCATATTTAACTAAATATAAACTTTTATTATTAGTTAGATTAAAAAATTAGTTGATAGCAAAAAACATAACAACGTCTCATGTTTGTCAAAAGATATATCCTTAAAAAGTTAAATAATATAACGTTATTTTAACCTTAATATCCACATTAAAAGTGACGTTTTTGAATGTGATAAATATAATGTAAATAACGTGGGTTTTTCAACCTAACTATTTTGATGAAAACATGAGTTCTAAAAGAGGTCAATAGTAGAAGGAAAGTGATGGCGAGACGCCACTCCCGGGTTCGGGTTTGGGTTCGGGATCGAAATCCGGGATTTAAGGGTGAAATGGGGGTAAAATCGTCAAAAAGTCAATGTATTTATAATATTTCTCGCGACGATATGTTTTTTCGTTTATCAACATATTATGTTCAGGCCAACTTATTTATTTATCTACGCTTATCTCGAAAGACACTTGAACGTATATCTTATCGCGTTTTATCGTACGGAATAAGTTGAAATGATGTAAAAATTGATAACCTAGGCGGCGCGTGCGCGGATTACCCGGGGGACGCGGTTAATTGGAATTTAAGAGTGTTTTGACCTCATGGAATATTCGTTGTTAAAGTAGAATGGAAATATTTTTTAAACTTCATTTTAATATCATTGTAGTACGCTTGGCACTTGAACCTATCTCACGAGTATTTCACTGGGTGAGAGATAACGCGCGCGTGCGTGGATTACCCGGGGCGTGGTTAATTTGAATTTAAAACACGGATTTGAGTGTTTTGACGTCATGGAATATTCGTTGTTAAAATGACGTAGAATGGAAATATTTTTAAACTTCATTTTAATATTATTAGCACGTAAGTTTTAAATTTGATTATCATATTTTTATACCTATATTTACATATTGAAATTGTTACGCATACATGGTCCCCATTTAATATTGGGATATTTATAGTAATACATAGAAAAATACTATAAAAGTTCAACACGTATAAAGAGTCCTTCAAAGTACTTTAAAAGGATTTTATTTACGAACTAAATCCATATTTCTTTTTTCAAACTTAGAAGTTAGTTTGTATGAAATACTTTCTAATACCTGAAAAATGGACTTTAGAGTGGATAATTAAGTATTTTTTCAATCCTTATACCTATATTTACATATTGGAATTGTTACAAAAAGTTCTTTTAAACGTAACTTAGTACATTAATTTATTTTGGAAGTTCAAAACGTTTTAAGAGCCCTTCAGAGTACTATAAAAGGATTTCATTTACAAACTAAATCCATATTTTAGAAGTTAGTTTGTATGAAATACTTACTAATACCTGAAAAATGGACTTTAGAGTTGATAAGATTTGTAAATATCATTTGAAACTAATAATTTTCACGCTTTATTTAAGTCAAGCAATTACATTTTTAAAAATGAAAGAAGTTAAACAATATAAAAATTTGTAAATATTGTAAATATTTTTAGGTAATAAAGAAATTAAGAAATGTTTTAATTAACATATCTTTCATTTTCTACTACATTTTTAAAAATGAATGAAGTTTAACAATATAATTATTCTAATATAATTTCAAATTCAGGTATTATTTAAAGTACAAATGCATAATTTAGTGAAGCAATTCTTATTTAAATACTTTTATTTAATTAATTTGTGTATCTGAAATGTATTTATTGAAAAATAAGTGGGTTTTACTATTTATCACGGTTATTTTTATATATATATATATATATATATATTGGAATTGTTACAAAAGGTTCTTTTAAACGTAACTTAGTACATTAATTTATTTTAGAAGTTCAAAACGTTCAAAACGTATAAAGAGTCCTTCAAAGTTCTTTAAAAGGATTTTATTTACGAACTAAATCCATATTTTTTTTTTCAAACTTAGAAGTTAGTTTGTATGAAATACTTACTAATACCTGAAAAATGGACTTTAGAGTGGATAATTAAGTATTTTTTCAATCCTTATACCTATATTTACATATTGGAATTTTTACAAAAGGTTCTTTTAAACGTAACTTAGTACATTAATTTATTTTGGAAGTTCAAAACGTATTAAGAGCCCTTCAGAGTACTATAAAAGGATTTCATTTACAAACTAAATTAATATTTTCTTCAAACTTTCAATTCGTTATAATTTGAATTTAAATGAAAACATCATGGATTATAGGTGCGTAATCTACTATTAGACCGAACGGATTAAAAATACTTAAAGCAAGTGGTTTTACTGATAAACTCTAAAGGAATTTTGGAATTTTCTAGAATAGCAAAGTAAAACTAAAACGTAAACCAAGTTTAAAACGAAACTAATAACTGGGAGAAAGGTTGTAGTATGTAATTTTTTTTTATTTTTCGTTTTTTAATTTTTGAGTTCCCTATATTATTATAAACTAAATTAAATATAATTTTTGAAAATTTGTAATAAAAGATCTGCTCCTTCGTTAATTTTTTTTTCAGAACAATTTCTCTTTGTCTAGCTTCTTCTAACTTTAATTTATATGGCCTTAAAGCCAAGTATTTAACAAATTTTGTAACCAAGTAGATGGACCTTTAAACAATTTTTCAGTCATGTAGTCAAGGAAATGTTCAAATATACCTGTATTTGGTCATTTTGATGGTCAAATAGCCGAGTATGGAACTGCCAGATAATAGTCAGACGTTGAGACGCGGGTGGCGCCCGTGCCCCAGCGTCCGCGCCAGCCCCGTCGGTGTCCCATTTCACATTTCAGACGTCGACGGGGGCTCGGGGCACCGACGGGGCTGGCGCGGACGCTGGGGCACGGGCGCCACCCGCGTCTCAACGTCTGACTATCATCTGACAGTTCCATACTGGGCTATTTGACCATCAAAATGATCAAATACACGTATATTTGAACATTTCCTTGAGTACATGACTGAAAAATTGTTTAAAGGTCCATCTACTTGGTTACAAAGTTTGTTAAATACTTGGCCTTAAGGCCATCTAAATTAAAGTTAGAAGAAGCTAGACAAAGAGAAATTGTTCTGAAAAATAAAATTAAAGATATAAAAACTAACCAATAGTATTTCGAATACCAAATAATTCGACGTATTTGATTTTGAAATAACTAAATAGTTTGCATATTTGTCAAAAAAAAACTAAAAAAGTAATTGAAATTACTGTTAATTTTACTTGCAATAGTAAAATACTAAACCAAATGTATAATTTATATTTTATTTTATTTAATAAATTTAAACTATAATACTAAACTTTTTCAAAAAAAACTTTAAAATACACATTTTAAAAATTTAACTACACCAGCTCCAAGACAGCTAGCGACTATTCTTTTTTTAAGTAACTACTAACTACAATTAAAATCAAAGGATCTGCTATATTTTTCATGCTTTGAAAACAATTCATTAAAATCTCGAGTTTTTAAATATATGTAAAACGCGAAGGAGCAGATCTTTTATCACAAATTTTCAAAAATTATATTTAATTTAGTTTATAATAATATAGGGAACTCAAAAATTAAAAAACGAAAAATCAAAAAATTACTTACTTCAACCTTTCTCCCAGTTATTAGTTTCGTTTTAAACTTGGTTTACGTTTTAGTTTTACTTTGCTATTCTAGAAAATTCCAAAATTCCTTTAGAGTTTATCAGTAAAACCACTTACTTTAAGTATTTTAATCCGTTCGGTCTAATAGTAGATTACGCACCTATAATCCATGATGTTTTAATTTAAATTCAAATTATAACGAATTGAAAGTTTGAAGAAAATATTAATTTAGTTTGTAAATGAAATCCTTTTATAGTACTCTGAAGGGCTCTTAATACGTTTTGAACTTCCAAAATAAATTAATGTACTAAGTTACGTTTAAAAGAACCTTTTGTAACAATTCCAATATGTAAATATAGGTAAAAGGATTGAAAAATACTTAATTATCCACTCTAAAGTCCATTTTTAGGTATTAGTAAGTATTTCATACAAACTAACTTCTAAGTTTGAAAAAAAAAATATGGATTTAGTTCGTAAATAAAATCCTTTTAAAGTACTTTGAAGGACTCTTTATACGTTTCGAACGTTTTGAACTTCTAAAATAAATTAATGTACTAAGTTACGTTTAAAAGAACCTTTAGTAACAATTCCAATATGTAAATATAGGTATATAAGGATTGAAAAAATACTTAAAGTAAGTGGTTTTACTGATAAACTCTAAAGGAATTTAACTTTAAAAGGTATCTTAGATTATTGTTTTTAATTTTATTCAAATTATAACGAATTTAACGGTTAGTCTACGCTTTTCTAACTTTGGTATCAGCGGCCAATGTACCAGTCAATACTTAAGTAACTACTAACTACAATTTAAAATCAACGGATCTGCTATATTTTTCATGCTTTGAAAACAATTCATTAAAATCTCGAGTTTTTAAATATATGTAAAACACGAAGGAGCAGATCTTTTATTACAAATTTTCAAAAATTATATTTAATTTAGTTTATAATAATATAGGGAACTCAAAAATTAAAAAACGAAAAATCAAAAAAAAAATTACTTACTTCAACCTTTCTCCCAGTTATTAGTTTCGTTTTAAACTTGGTTTACGTTTTAATTTTACTTTGCTATTCTAGAAAATTCCAAAATTCCTTTAGAGTTTATCAGTAAAACCACTTACTTTAAGTATTTTTTTAATCCGTTCGGTCTAATAGTAGATTACGCACCTATAATCCATGATGTTTTCATTTAAATTCAAATTATAACGAATTGAAAGTTTGAAGAAAATATTAATTTAGTTTGTAAATGAAATCCTTTTATAGTACTCTGAAGGGCTCTTAATACGTTTTGAACTTCCAAAATAAATTAATGTACTAAGTTACGTTTAAAAGAACCTTTTGTAACAATTCCAATAGGTAAATATAGGTATAAGGATTGAAAAAATACTTAATTATCCACTCTAAAGTCCATTTTTCAGGTATTAGAAAGTATTTCATACAAACTAACTTCTAAGTTTGAAAAACAAAAATATGGATTTAGTTCGTAAATAAAATACTTTTAAAGTACTTTGAAGGACTCTTTATACGTGTTGAACTTTTATAGTATTTTTCTATGTATTACTATAAATATCCCAATATTAAATGGGGACCATGTATGCGTAACAATTTCAATATGTAAATATAGGTATAAAAATATGATAATCAAATTTAAAACTTACGTGCTAATAATATTAAAATGAAGTTTAAAAATATTTCCATTCTACGTCATTTTAACAACGAATATTCCATGACGTCAAAACACTCAAATCCGTGTTTTAAATTCAAATTAACCACGCCCCGGGTAATCCACGCACGCGCGCGTTATCTCTCACCCAGTGAAATACTCGTGAGATAGGTTCAAGTGCCAAGCGTACTACAATGATATTAAAATGAAGTTTAAAAAATATTTCCATTCTACTTTAACAACGAATATTCCATGACGTCAAAACACTCTTAAATTCCAATTAACCGCGTCCCCCGGGTAATCCGCGCACGCGCCGCCTAGGTTATCAATTTTTACATCATTTCAACTTATTCCGTACGATAAAACGCGATAAGATATACGTTCAAGTGTCTTTCGAGATAAGCGTAGATAAATAAATAAGTTGGCCTGAACATAATATGTTGATAAACGAAAAAACATATCGTCGCGAGATATATTATAAATACATTGACTTTTTGACGATTTTACCCCCATTTCACCCTTAAATCCCGGATTTCAATCCCGAACCCAAACCCGAACCCGGGAGTGGCGTCTCGCCATCACTTTCCTTCTACTGTCAATATTTTACTAAATATAAACGTTTATAATTAGTGCGATAATAACCATTAAACGTTATTTTGACCAAAAACCAAATATTGACAATTTTACAAACGTTATTTTGCTACCTGGGCTTTGATACTGCATACGACATGAAAATAAATTATCAATAAGAACATTTTCATCTTCAAGTTTTCGTAACAGATTAATCAAAAATTCCACTGGATCCTGTTGGTCATATCCATGAAATTGTACATCAAGTATACCCCTGACAATAGAAGTTCCTAAAAGTGAAAAATCAGGATCTTCCCTCTAACGCAGCAATTGTTGCAATGCAACAATTGCTGGTCCTGGAGAAATAACCCTATCCCGAATGCTTCTGACCAATTATGGAATTTGGAAAAAAGCTTGTAAAGTGGAGATAGCATAGCAGGAATTATCGTTATTCAAAAAATCCTTCAATAACCAAAAGTGAATTATCTTTAGGAATATTAGCACTTACAGATTTAGGCACTCTAGCTTTGGAGGGAAAAGCTTCATTGCTTACAACAGCTTCAATACCCAAATCCATTTCATTCCCAGTTTGTTCAAATGCCGTTACTGACACGGGTAAACTTGTTTTTTGCTGATCTTTTTAGATTAAAGATTATTTCTGGTAAATCAGGCCTAAACTCATTTCTTAGGCGATTTTACTCAACTATTGCTTTACAATCAGGATATATTTTAGTCGCATCAAAATCAAGCAAATGAAGGCCATCCAAAGATGTGACTCTCGAAAGAGCAACGTATGCCATCCCACTTTGAAAGACGCTTGGTCCTATATTTATCAAAGCACACTCCACACTCATACCTTGACACTTATGTATAGTAACCCCATAAGCCAAAACCACTGGAAATTGACTTCTTGAAACATAAAGGTTTGTCATAATTTCAAACTTACCACAATCTTCCATGTTGCTTACTAACTGCGACCATGGTCAACGGGGCCCGACCACGCTGCTTGGTGGTGCCGCCATGTGTCGACAGCCCAAGGGTCACACAAACTGATTGGTGGAGACCCGAACCGAGGCCGGCGCTTTCCAAAGGCAAACGTAACGCCAGCGGCTGCTTTCAATTATAGCCATTTAGATAGTACCATAAAGCCTTCTAGCGGCTATCGCAAGAAGCTCACGTAGATACTGGATTGCCGTCCGGAAACTCACTAAACCTCTACAAGACTGGAGGTAGACGACCTTAGCAGACGAAAATACAGTAGGTAAGCGAACTTCTTGCAGTGGCCGCTAAATGGTTCTATGCTAACCGAAATGGTTAACTGCGGAAAATTAAACTGATCTCAAAAGTGATCGCACTTTCATCGACGGCCATCGTGACGTCAAAGGCACCGGTACGCTCCGCTCGTCGGCTGGTTATAATAAGGTTTGAAGTTTATGCTGCCATATACACCAATTCTAATTTAAATATTTGGAGATAAAAAAATTCACCAGTGGAAGCATGAACGATCTGAGGGATGTGATATCAAAGATATTATTTATTTATTTAATAGACACACCTAGAGAAAATTAAGGAAACTTGTTTGCTGTCAGAGTTAATTTATTTATTTAATAGACACCTCTAACGAAAATTTAGGAAACTTGTTTGCTGTCAACTATTTTAAAGTTCTTATGTTAATTTCAAGAGAAAATAACTGTCAAGTACGTGATTAAAGGGGCCCAAAACTTTACATGTACGAATGTAGTCTAAACGCTTTTATTAACTCTTCATGTACCAGCTATACCTAACACTTCGTAATTTCTGACAAATTACTTACATGGCCAAAGCTGAGAGATTCACGCATGCGCAATGAGTTAAAAAAAATGTACTAGCAATTTTTTTTAATGCGTCTCAGCTTTTGGGCCCCTTTAAGGTATTTAAAAAGATAGTTTAAACCTATTTAAAAAAAAACTTTAGAAGCCACGTGACTACCGAATAGATATTTTGAAGTAATTATAGACAAAAAAATGTCAATTAGTAGCACACCGACACGGAAAAGGAGTCAATGGTATTCAATTTCAGGGTAGTTGATCATGATACTATTTAATTACTGGAAAAAACTTCATACGGGAAGGGGGGGGGCACAAATTTCTTGCAATTTAAACCCATTCAAATATTTTGTCCCTCTTTAGATTCAAACGCACAACTTTACGACGAGATGGGACGGAAATTCTAACGCCTATAACCACTACACCACACTTTACCACGCCAAGATTTTACTTCTATATTGTTATAATATGCATGCTCACTTTATATTTCGGACTATTTACTTTAGTTCTAAGTTACTAAGTACATACTACAACACTAACAAGGAGACGACCCGAGGTGTTACACACCGATTTTGTTCAAACTCGGGGGAATGGTAGACCTTCATGTAACTTGAAAAATCGTAAAGGGAATCTATTCAATGGGCAACGGTTTTTCCATGGCAACGAAAAATGTTTTTGACAACATAAAATGGAAATTTTCCCATTAAAAATAACATGGGATTTAGACCGATTCCAAGGGTCCCCCATGTGAGAAATTTTAAAAAATTTAAAAAATTTTAAAATACCAAAATATTAAAAAAATTGTTAAACATTGACGAAGAAATTAAAATTGATCACATTTTGATCAATTTGAACCAAATGGGTGAAAATGAACCGATATGGCTTAAATAGGAAAAATTTCCATTTTATATTGTCGAAATCATTTTTCGATGCCATGGCAAAACCGTTGCCCATTGTATAAATTCCCTTTAGGATTTTTCAAGTTACATGAAGGTCTACCAATCCCCCGAGTTTGAACAAAATCGGTGTGTAACACCTCGGGTCGTCTCCTTGTAAGTAGGGGAGAAACAACTGATTCCAAACGTGTGAGAGGTTTATTCAAGCACACAAAAAAAGAGTAATGAAAAACACAAAAATAGCAGACGACCCTTTCACTTCGAAGGGCCGAATATAAATCAAAAACAAAATATAACAAGGCTGCCATATGTGAAGCATAATCGCTTTCCCATAAACCACATAGTCCCCCTGCTTCACGTATTCAGTCAGTCACATAATCAGTCAACACTTGTAACCTTTCTTTCGGAAAGGCTTTGGTGAATATATCTGCCAGGTTGGCTTTTGAGTTGACATACACGATTGTAAATAAACCTTCGGCCACTTGTTCCCGTAAATATTTCACACGTAGATCTAAATATTTTGTACGCGCATTGTCAACTTTATTCTTCATGTACTGTATAGCAGCTTGGTTATCTATTTTCATCTGTATCTCTCCGGATAAGGAGGAAGGGAAAACCGTTCTACATTCGTTAAGAATACGCTTTATGTAGAGGAGTTCTTTGGTTGTTTCTACAGCCGCTATTAACTCAGTGCAGTGAGGGATTGTTTCTTTGATTTCCAAGCTATAGGTGTTTTTCCACACATGAATAGATGTCGACTTCCTGGTTTCGGGGTCTGAAGCCCATGAGGCGTCACTATAGGCAATGAGTTGTGGGTTTTCAGTGTACTCCATGAATAATGATTTCTTCTTCGTCGTGATGATATAATTCCACAAGTGCAGTAAATGATTCCAGGTGTCGAGGTTATAGTTATTGTTATATTTCGCGAGGACGTTCACAGCATATAATGTATCTGGGCGAGTATGACGTGCTATATATAGTAGCCGCCCGATCATACTTCGAAAAGGTACTTGTGGTTCTTTCCTTTCTTCTTCTTCTTGGTTAGATCCCGCGATCACCGTTCGAAATTTTAGAGGTTCGTAGGTCATCTTGTAGGGAATGCCATCAAACTGTTTCTCTAAATGGTCAATATATCTCGTTTGTGACATTCGGAGTCCTAGCTTGTTCGGTTATTTGTATGTCAATTCCCAAGAACGTTTTTACTCTTCCTAGGTCTTGGATGTCAAACTTTCCTTGTAGCAAAGCCAGGATTTTGGTCATCACTTGCTGATCTCGATTTAAAATCAGGATATCATCTACATATACCGGAATGATACAATCCCATTGGAAACGATATACGCCTTGACATGATCTTAGTTCTTGAAATCCCATCATTTTCAGTTCTTCATCAAGTTTATTATGCCAACAACGTCCTGATTGATGAAGCCGCCGTAGAGGCTTTTATGTATTTCCCATACCTTGTTGTCAGTCGTTTCGTACCCTCTTAGTATTTCCATGTAGCTTTTCTGGTCTAAAACGACATACAAATAGGCACTTTTGATGTCTATGTGTTTATTTGACCACTTCAGGATAACAACAAGTACAAACAGAAATAAACGGACTAATAATAAATCGACCACTGGTGAGTATATTTCTTCATAGTCTGTTCCTTGCTGTTGATCATAACCTCGTGCGACCAATCGTGCCCTATGGCGAACAATCTGTCCATTCTCGTTCCTTTTTCGGACATATACCCATCTATTACCGAGTATTTTCACTTTGTCTGGTCTATGAACTGGCGTGAAGACGTCTCTTACTTGTAGTGTCTGCACTTCGTCATCCATGGCTTTCTTCCATTGCACTGAGTCATTAGCACTCATGGCTTCTTCGTATGTTGTGGGATCATCTACATTGGCGAAGCATGTTTCCATATCCCTCAGGAAAACCAAATCTGGATCTGTGCCGATATCGTCGGATCGCTGTTGTGGTGTTAAATCACAAATTCCCGAGTATGTGTTTTTCGTAGAGTAGTCAATTAGCTCTGGGTCAATATCGATCTCATTTTCTCTGCAATATTCTAAAAGCTCTCGTCTACTTCGGAAACATCGCTTCATATCTCCATGTCTATAATAGATGTCATATCTTCCGGCTGTGTCTCCAGTCGTTCTCTGTCTAGCTGTACGTCGCCATTCCTTCTCTTCTGTCGCTGCTGGTCTACCAGGTGTGATGTGATCAATCACTTCATCTTCACTAGTCTCTTCTTGGCTGGCTGGGTGTTCCGGATGTGGTGAAGGAGAATGTCCTCTTGGCGGTGTTGGTGAAGCTGGCGCTGTAATCCTTTTCCTGGATCTCGACTTGACCCCGTGTATTTCTTCTTCACCATCTGAAAATCGTACATTATCTTCTGAACGGTTGTCGTCATCAGTCTTGAGGTCTTCCGCTCCTTGCCCAGTATGGGTCTCGTTGAACTTGACATTATCGCTTTCAATAATCTTGTCAGTGTTTGGATCCCAGATGCGATACCCACGTGTTGAGGTGGCGTATCCGATTAGTATGCCTTTCTTGGCTGTATCCGCAAATTTATTAACACGGGTCTGTTTCGGTACAAAATAATGCGCTTGGCTTCCTATCCTCTTACAATGTTTAACAGTAGGTGTATACCCATAGCGTTTTCCGAATGGGGTTTTGTTCTGCAACTTCTTTTGCGGTAACCGATTCTTGATGTACTTGAAAGTTTTCAACAATTACAATAATTTAATTACATTTACAATAATCTAATTACATTTAATATTTATTTAAACACTCCTACTGATACGGATTGGATTCGAACATCCAAATGACACCCATTTAACAATTTTCGCCCTTTCTAGACCCGAATACACCACATTACGACGAAATTTAACGCCTATAACCACTACACCACAATTTACCACGCTAAACGCTCATTTTTATATCACGTATTTTTTTACTAAAAGTCCAAGGCTTAAGAATATCGATCTTATGCACCGCATATGGATGTCATTTTATTTTATTTTTCATGGACTAAAGTCAGTAAAAGAGGCTAACACAACAAGGTTAAAATTTCTGACCAAAACGCTACCGCCATCTGGTGAGACCTATTTATATTTATCTGGAAATATTCAATATTTTTAGAAAATTAATTATAAATTTTCTATTTAAATTTAATAGAAATTATATAGCAAAGGCACTCAATGAAACTATAATCGCAGTTCCTTTAAAAGTTTTATCACTATACAACAACCCTTTTTACCTGTAACCGCGTGGAAAAATTACTATAGTGAAAAAAAAAAACAAAATGGCATCTCAACCCAAATCACCTACTTTTCCCTTAACTTTCCCATAGCGTGAAGGCAACGAGTTTAATGTTAAAAGTCGAGGTACCTATATATAACCAGGCGACGACTCGCCTGGTTATAATAAAATTAAAAGCAAAATTAATCAATTATTTTAATTTAAAATGCGGTCGTGGTCAGGAATCTACCCTGGGACATATTTTTACAGGCGGATTGTTTACCGTTGAGACATTGCCTTTCATATCGCTAGAATGAAAATCAAAGAAATCACAGGAAAACTCTTACAAGGAGAGGTATTTTTTGGCTTGCCAACTTGTTTGATAAAGTTTTTTTAAGCTAAAATATTATTTCACTAAAAAATGGTCGCCCAAACCCTCCCAGTCGGTAAGACCTCGGGTATAAAAGAAGTCGGGAAACATGACGAAGCCGCATTTCATCAGCTGTGGTCGCCTAATAGTTTTCATTTTGACTATTTTATTGTTCAAAAGTGATCGCGGAAATATGTCTTCTATTATTGTAATTCTCGTAGCGTCGAGTTTCGTCATGGTCAATGCCGTAGCTGTTCAATTCAATGATTGTGGTATGTTGCTGTGGTTGTAAATCATTTGTTGTGGGTTAAGACAGGGCAGTTAATACATTAATTTGTTCGTAGGTAACGGAAGTATGTTGAATCTGGTCGTGACTCCTTGTAATAGCGTACCTTGCGTCTTCGAACATAGCTCCACCATCCAGATCCAAGCTGTCATCCGTGCTCGTAAGTACGATCAATTTCTTTGGACAACTTGACTACACCTGATTCTTATGTCGTTCGTTTTCTCGCAGCTTTCGGTGCTAGTTCGGCGACCACCTCTATTACTGGCAACTTGCGTGGTCGCGAGATGGTATTCCCCAAGGACAACGAGGACATCTGCTTGGGCAAGATCAAACCCGCCTGTCCCGTCAAGCCAGGAAATATCTACACCTATGCCTCCACCTTCCACATCCACAAGATGATCCCCGCCGTAAGTTCTTCTAATCGGTTTCAAGTTAAACGAAATAATTTATCTTCGTCGCTTAATCACGAGATTTTTTGGGTATCTTGTAGCAACTGATGGAAGTCACCTACAAGGGCGTGAACGAAGACGGAAAGAATCTAGCTTGCGCTCGTCTCAAGGTCCGCATCACGAAGGCATAAAGAAATGAATGCTGTAAATATTTTTATCATGTATTGTATATGTATGTACAATAAAACTGTCATTTTACCACTTTCATATTTGGGTTTCACTCGGCAAACCAAGTTATTGGTAGTTTTCACTAAAGGTGTTAACGGCAGCACAGATTCGGCCACTGGGGCGTAGAGCCTCCGTTTGAAACTAAAAATGAACGGAAGCTAGATAATCCTTAATAAGTTTCTTATGGAATTACTTTTAAATAGGTTGCGCGAGTGTGGGTATTCAATTTGACATCAAGCCTTATAACCAATTATTGATTACAAACTAGTCTTGCTTTAATTCAAACCCACATTGAGAAAGGGCAGTTACGTTAGTCAATAAAATATTGCTCCATAAGATTTTCTTTAGAATCACTTAAACTACCGTTAATTACTGGTAAAGAATTTTCTAATACTTAATAAGTGTTGAAATTATTACTAATCGAAATAATAACCTATAGCTTAAGAACGGCATAATTTATTGGTATTAAAGCTTTAAAGGAATCTGTATTACTTGTAATTTCATTCGCTTTGCTACAATTAGTGTATTTAAATTTAAATTAAAGTTTTAAAATTATTTTAAGAAATTAATTTTAAACGTTGGTAAAACGTTAACAACAGATGTCGGTATTACTAATAATAATTTATCGTTGTTGGGCTAGCCTCCCTTAAGGCCACCTGTGGAAAGGCATTAAAAGTCGGTCGTTAACTTGGTGCTAAGGTGGTGCCTCATCTTTTCGCTAAGCCTATGTTACTTTCGTAAGTACTGCAATGAAACTTTAAACTGTTGTTTTAAGTGTGGTTAGTCGTGTGGTTAGAAACGTATCTTCAGTACTTATCACCCTTGTAGTAACGGATTCAAATCCCCGGGGCGTCAAATTTGTTAGGACTTAATTTATATGATTGAATAGGGTAGCCACCCCCCCCCCCGACAGGATAAAATAAATCTTACTATTAATTATTTATTATCTTTATAATTTAAGAGCTTGATTGCACGTGACTACATTTTTTTATATCAAATTTATCCCAAGCCAAAAATATTCCGACCGGCAAATATATTTGTGCAAATACAGGGTGTGTCAATTTGCTCGATCAGGGCTTTTTTCTCAAAAAAATATTTTTCCTAGTGTTTAGAATTTTTTAGAGCATATTGGTTAGGTATTATAAATTGCAGTGAAATTAAACGAATATTCGCGGTTTTGGAAAATTAATTTTCTCACCGGTAGGTGTCACACAAGGTTCGTAAAAATGCTTGCTGCACTCTAATGTTGGCTCACGCGGACGCGCCGGTTTTGGGGGGAAAACCTTTGGGGCGGGAAGAAGTGGCGTGCCTCCAGCTTTCGACGTCACAAATTCCAGAGATAAAAGATACAAGTAAGTAAAGGTTTTAATTAAATTATTATAATATTGGAGTTTTCTACCATGTCTAAGTGCACCATCAGTAGTTGTAACAGTAAAAGAAAGTGGAAGAGTAGGCTGTGATATTTTAAAATACCAGCCGCAATTAATAATCAGTGCGCTAAAACTAAGGAACTATCAACATTACGGAGGCTGAAGTGGTTTGAGAATATTAATCGTGAGGATGTTAATGAGCACACAGCAAAACCAATTACAGTTGTTTGTAGATTACATTTTATTTCTGGTAAGTTTAGGCTTTTCTCAGCTGCTAAACCTTGGTTTTTAATACAAATTAAATTACAGGAAAACCTGCCAAATTGTTGAATGATTCAAATCCTGACTGGGTACCAACTTTGCAATTGGATGATAGGAACGAAAAGGTTATTTTCAGAGGAGTTTCTCCAGGAAATATTAGAATGAAACGGCGTTTACTCCTTGATATGAACAGGCCACCCAATAGGCAGCCCAAATCTCCAAACTGCTCAGAGGAGCATTGGTAGTGGGTAATAAAGAAAATGCTGAAGAAAATAGTGAGCCTATAATAAACCATGGAACTTCGGTTATGGATTGTGGAACTTGCATCTCGATATAATGCCACTATGAATCACTTGGCTCCGATTGTATATATCTACTCCAGCTACGTATAACTCTACTCTATTACTGTATAGTTCAGTTTCAACCAAAGACAGCTCAACATCAACTGCCGATGGTTCAGTGTCAACCAAGGATAGCTCAACGTCAACCTCTAATGTGTCGGTGTCAATTACTACAAATACTGATCCCTACAATTATACGCGCACTGTGAAATGTCAAACTGATCTGTCGGCGTGTGGTATAGTTGCTCTAGAGAAAGATAATTTGTGTTTGCGAGAAGAATTGTACGCTCTTAGACCAAAAGCACTGCAATTTGAATTCAAGGAGAAGACTTTTGAAGAAAATGACGAAATGGTAAAATTTTACACTGGTTTGTAATGGTTTACAATTCTAATGAATTTATTCAAATTGGTTTGCACAAATGTATCCTTTTCATATCGCAACTCTTGGACTCAGTTTCAAGAATTTATGATTTTTCTAACGCGCTTACGATTGAATTTACCTTCTGAAGATTTAGGGTACCGTTTTAAAATTTCTGAATCAACGACAAGTAGAATATTTGATAAGTGGCTTGAGGCCATGTATAAACGCCTATATAATGTTGTTTACTGGCCTGAACGGGAAAATCTTTATAAAACAATGCCACCAGAGGTTTTCATAGATAGGCCAACGTCACTCCTTCCTAGAGCCATAACGTGCTCACAGTACAAACACCACAATACTCAAGGTTCTGTTAGTTTCATTTCTGATGGCTGGGGGGACGAACTAGTGATAAATATCTAACGGAACATTCTGGTTTACTAAAACATTTGTTGCCTAATGATTTGGTTTTGGCAGACCGGGGCTTTGATATTGCTGAAACCTTAGGCTTCTGTTGTGCTAAATTAGCAATACCAGCATTTACCAAAGGAAAAGATCAACTACCGGCTTTGGAAATCGTGAATACTAGGAAAATAGCGCATCTACCAATTCATGTAGAAAGAGTTATAGGCTTGGTTAGAAAAAAATACAAAATATTACAAGCTTGCTTGCCGGTTAAAATGGTAACTAAAAAGAAAGGTGACAATGTTACGCCCCTTGATAAAATTGCTAGAGTTTCTTGCGCTTTAACAAATTTATGTCCATATAAAAAAACAGTAAATTGATTTTGGAAATTTTTATGTAAATCTCGAAAATTCAATTAAAAGACCTTTTTAATAGTTTAAACAAAATGTTCAGGAAGTTTTTATCCAACAAAAAGTCTTTAAAAGCTGTGAACGCACTTTCGATTTAACAACTAATGGAGAACAGTGCGACATCTATGTTTGAATGAGCTACTTTTTACTTAAAAAATTAATTTTAAAACAATTTACCAAAACCGTATTTAAAATTATAAATTTAAAAACTTCTAATACGTTCTGTTAATCTGCCTAATATCACAAAGTAAATTTTACCACAAATTTATCACTTAACAGCTTTTTTTTTTGGTAGAGCTCTTTCGTTTTGATTTAGAGAAATTGAACTTTCTGCAGTCTGGGCAAAACCACTCTTTACATTTTGGAGCTTTTTTTTTATTTTTAAACAATCGAAATGAAACCTTTTTTTATCACAGTCTTTGTTGTCGCAACAAACCATATTCCCACTTTCGGGCTGCTGAAAAAAACAAAACAGTTTGTTGGTTAAATTCAACGTATTTATATCGTTCGTTCCAATATCACTTACAACATGTTTTGTCGAAAACCATTTACTTGTTTGTCAGGGTAGCATATGGTTTTGATGAGGCTAACGGAAGGGTTTGCCGGATCTGAATGGCATGCACTCTTCATCCGTGATGCAGTAATTCTACCAGCTCTTTGGTTCAACCATTCCTTGCATTTGCTCTGCAGCCTAGTGGCTTCTTCAATTTTTGTTGCGAATTCTTCAGGCCTTTGGTAATTTTTCCAAAAAATTAAAAATTTTTAAAAATGCAAAAACTAGAAAAAATTTATCAAAATTGACGAAAAAAAAATTAAATATATCAATTTTCCAAGGGGGCACCATTAGAAATTTTCAAAATCCCATATTTTTTTCGGTAAGGAATTTTCCATTTTGTGTTGTCAAAAACATTTTCGGTTGCCATGGCAAAACTAATGCCCGTTGAAACTTTTCCTTTTGGGAATTTTCATGATTCATTAACGCCTACTTAACCCCCGAGTTTGAACAAAATCGGTGTGTTACACCTCGGGTAGTCTCATTGTTAGTTAAAAACTACTGATTTTTATCGTTTGAATAGTTTTGATACCGATAAAGCAACAATATAAATATATTTAAAATTATTGAAAAAAAAGTTATTTCTTTAGAAAGTTTCCTAGATTTCTTTTAAAAATTTATATAAGTATTCATTTGAAATGTTTATTTATTACACTGAACTTTTGATCTCTCAGAAAATTTCACGTGACAACACCTGTACCAACCATTGAGTTGGGAATAAATAGAGGTACAACTAAATCTGGCTGGCGCTGGACCAATTTCGTTCAATAAGGAGACAATTCAACTTTATCGTTCTACCGTGGCGGCATCTGTCTCTAGTGGTGGAAACTATATTGCAATTGAATTTTTTCGCGAATCTGATGCGAAATTGAAATGTATGATTTATCGTAACAAACAAACCTTTGAAGTTGTTTAAAAATAATTTTATTCTGTCAACACGATCCTTTGTAACTCAAGTTACGGTGAGTTAGCCAATAATTATTTATTTTCAGCCATTACATTACAAAATATAGATGGCTCTACCGCCTAATTATGAAGATGAATTTCATACAGTCTTATCAGAACAGGTCCCGCGTAACCATGGCAACCGAAATCGTAATTGTAATTCTAGCAGTACTATTCCCAATTCAATGGTACCAACCCAACATGGTGTAAAACATTTCGGTAAAAATAAGGTGCTTCGTTATAGCAGATCAATTCAATCATATCTAACATTTATATTTTAGTACTGCATTTTTCAAAGGGTAAAGAACAGAAAAAATAAATTATCTAGGAGCCTTAAAATTAATTAAACAATTAATAAAAGAATGAGCAAGTGGTAATATTTTCGATTCTCACAATACTAAAATAATTTTTTTTTGGTATAACAAACTGTATTAATCATTTTGACTTTAAAACAAGTTGGCAAGCCAAAATATACCTCTCCTCGGAAGAATTGTCCCTAGTGGTATTAATTTATCGATATGACCCTTAAAGATAGATCTCCGCAATTCAGAGTTATTTACTAAAACCTTAATCCCGGTTCTATCCCGCCCGGTATAAAATTTTAATTATAATTAAAATAATTGAGACGAAACAACCGATTATAATTTTTTCAGAATATTATAAATTAAGTAGTTACAACAGTGCGTTAGAGGTACTAAAACAATGCACAATTGAATTTAACCCTATTTACAGTACAAGTTTATCAGTTGAATATAATACGAAGCAAATTTTAATGAAAGAAATATCTACAGAGGGAATTTGTATTTTTTACCTCTCCGAGGGGACTTTGTACCATAGGAGGGGTTATACAACCACCGTGTCTGTCTGTCTGTGGGTGGGTGGGTCTGTCTGTCTGTCTGTGGGTCTGTCTGTCAGGCCTGCGAACGCGTTCGCATTTTCGAGGCAAAGGGTAATCACTGCGTACGCAGTTTCTTAGAATCAGGGAAAAGGTTTTTCCAAAAGCGCCCTCTTTTCGTCATTGGGTGTAGTACAATTTTTTAATCGGCCGGGATTCGAAACCGAGCCCTCTTGAACGACAGGTGAGGGTTCTATCGCATAACCACGGATACAGTTACGCTTCACTGAAAATTAAAAACTCTTCCGAGCAGAGGTATATTTTGGCTTTCCAACTTGTTTTATTTCAACACTCGCCCTTGGTGAAGATACCGTAGAATAGCTATATTTGACATCTGGTAGTGGACGACTCGTAGACTTCCAGTTGACGTTGTGACACATACCGCATGAAAAAGACCAATGCCGTCCAATTTCCTATATCATATAATGACTCGCACACCCAGGAAATCAATGACTGCATTAGGAATCGTAGATATCCAAATATATACACCAAATGTATTAACAAGAAGCAAAAAACTTACCATCAACAAAGCACATAGAGCCACGAGACTAAACGACAGCTCGTATATCAATAAACGTTAAATAAACGCCTTTGCATTATTACAACTATGTTTAGGACGATAAGGAAACCCCCTAAATAAATAACAAAAACTAACAAAGTCGATCACCCACAGGTTCTACCCTTAAACCCTCTTATCTCTGCTGACTGCGCTAAAACAAGATTTGACCTTTAAAATTTCATACGTAAGAAATGAAGACTTTAAAAACCATTAATATACTCTTCCGCTAAGAGTGATATTCCTACGCGAGCTGTGCGCTAGTAAAATGGCGCCAATTCTCTGTGCATCTAAAATGTATCAGGTTGCGGCTTAAAGAGTTTCAAGCTAATGGCCAAGTTATAAAACAATGTGATGCTAAATACATTGAAACATTTTATTTATAACAAAGCTTTAACAAAGTTAGAATTGTTTCAACGTCACACACATTCAAAATACGCAGAAGTAACGTTATACTACACCCAATGCAATATCAAACATTAAAGTAACAGAAACAAAAACAAAATAAACATCTACGTAAGATGTTTATAATATTCCCACCCAAACAAATATTACATTTATTTTTATCCCTGTTTTACTGGTATTTAGATGTAGACGTCAATGGTAAAACGTCCGCGTCATAAGAATGTACCCCGGGTTCGATTCCTGATGACGATCATATTGTCAGCGTAGAAAATAAGGACATGAATTTGCGAGTTGATGATGAATATTTATTTACAGTTAAAAAGTTACAGGGATGAATGTTTAGTTACAATGAAAATATAAAAGTAATAATGCAAGAACTTATGTACACGCGCAAGGGTCTCAGCCGAACTTGTGGCTCGCGGGAGGCTCCCGTAACTTAGGGCAGGCTTTTTCCGCCTAATGCGTCCCAGGTCAAGTGAGCGGCTCTTTAGCGGGCTTGGCTTTTCAGCCTTAATATTTCCCACTAAGAGAGCTGAGAGAAGTCTTCCCTCCGGCTGGCGTTGAAGCTCCTTTTATACCCTGGGCCCCATTGTCCGCCAGTGACGCTTGGGTTTTTTTCGAACTTTCCCTTCTTCCCCTCGCTTGCGGCGGCGGTCCTGCTAGATCCCTCTCTTGGTCCGTCTGTTGATTCGTCCGTCCAAGAAGCTCCCTGGTCCGTTGTAGCGACAGCTTCCCGTCGGAGAAAGAGCCGTCTCGGCGATCGCTGGCGTCCAGAAGGAGAAAGGCGTCGGCGGGGTCAACGTAGTCCGTGATAACCTCGGTGGTTAAGTAGGTGGTTGAGAGATCCACTGGTTGGTCTGGAGGGGTAACGGGATGTTGTAGCCGATGCTGACGACGCAGATTCCGGCGTTGCTGTTTTTCCCTACGACCAATCACTCGAGGATTGAGCGGAGCTGCATTCTGAAGTTGCTTGATGTGTTCGGTAAAACGCTGTCGACGGCGCTGGGCAGAAGGCTTCATGGCGTGAAATCGAAATGAACCCGATGAGAGTGGTGATAAAAATGACCGGCCAAAGTGCCGTGCCGTATGAAGGCGGGGTTGAAACACCTGTGGGGATAAAATAGTAGTGGCTTACGGGCAGGGGGGAAAATGGTCCGGAGAAGAACGACGGCGCGAAGAGCGACGTGTAGCCCCCTGGGGTTGGGGAAGGACCGATTCCAAGGGTCCCCCATGTGAGAAATTTTAAAAAATTTAAAAAATTTTAAAAAACCAAAATATTAAAAAAATTGTTAAACATTGACGAAGAAAATCAAAATTGATCACATTTTGATCAATTTGAACCAAATGGGTGAAAATGAACCGATAGGGCTTAAATAGGAAAAATTTCCATTTTATGTTGTCGAAATCATTTTTCGATGCCATGGCAAAACCGTTGCCCATTGTATAAATTCCCTTTAGGATTTTTCAAGTTACATGAAGGTCTACCAATCCCCCGAGTTTGAACAAAATCGGTGTGTAACACCTCGGGTCGTCTCCTTGTAAGTAGGGGAGAAACAACTGATTCCAAACGTGTGAGAGGTGTATTCAAGCACACAAAAAAAAGAGTAATGAAAAACACAAAAATAGCAGACGACCCTTTCACTTCGAAGGGCCGAATGTAAATCAAAAACAAAATATAACAAGGCTGCCATATGTGAAGCATAATCGCTTTCCCATAAACCACATAGTCCCCCTGCTTCACATATTCAGTCAGTCACATAATCAGTCAACACTTGTAACCTTTCTTTCGGAAAGGCTTTGGTGAATATATCTGCCAGGTTAGCTTTTGAGTTGACATACACGATTGTAAATAAACCTTCGGCCACTTGTTCCCGTAAATATTTCACACGTAGATCTAAATATTTTGTACGCACATTGTCAACTTTATTCTTCATGCACTGTATAGCAGCCTGGTTATCTATTTTCATCTGTATCTCTCCGGATAAGGAGGAAGGGAAAACCGTTCTACATTCGTTAAGAATACACTTTATGTAGAGGAGTTCTTTGGTTGTTTCTACAGCCGCTATTAACTCAGTGCAGTGAGGGATTGTTTCTTTGATTTCCAAGCTATAGGTGTTTTTCCACACATGATGAGATGTCGACTTCCTGGTTTCGGGGTCTGAAGCCCATGAGGCGTCGCTATAGGCAATGAATTGTGGGTTTTCAGTGTACTCCATGAATAATGATTTCTTCTTCGTCGTGATGATATAATTCCACAAGTGAAGTAAATGATTCCAGGTGTCGAGGTTATAGTTATTGTTATATTTCGCGAGGACGTTCACAGCATATAATATATCGGGGCGAGTATGACGTGCTATATATAGTAGCCGCCCGATCATACTTCGAAAAGGTACTTGTGGTTCTTTCCTTTCTTCTTCTTCTTGGTTAGATCCCGCGATCACCGTTCGAAATTTTAGAGGTTCGTAGGTCATCTTGTAGGGAATGCCATCAAACTGTTTCTCTAAATGGTCAATATATCTCGTTTGTGACATTCGGAGTCCTAGCTTGTTCGGTTATTTGTATGTCAATTCCCAAGAACGTTTTTACTCTTCCTAGGACTTGGGTGTCAAACTTTCCTTGTAGCAGAGCCAGGATTTTGGTCATCACTTGCTGATCTCGATTTAAAATCAGGATATCATCTACATATACCGGAATGATACAATCCCATTGGAAACGATATACGCCTTGACATGATCTTAGTTCTTGAAATCCCATAATTTTCAGTTCTTCATCAAGTTTATTATGCCAACAACGTCCTGATTGACGAAGCCCGTAGAGGCTTTTATGTATTTCCCATACCTTGTTGTCAGTCGTTTCGTACCCTCTTAGTATTTCCATGTAGCTTTTCTGGTCTAAAACGACATACAAATAGGCACTTTTGATGTCTATGTGTTTATTTGACCACTTCAGGATAACAACAAGTACAAACAGAAATAAACGGACTAATAATAAATCGACCACTGGTGAGTATATTTCTTCATAGTCTGTTCCTTGCTGTTGATCATAACCTCGTGCGACCAATCGTGCCCTATGGCGAACAATCTGCCCATTCTCGTTCCTTTTTCGGACATATACCCATCTATTACCGAGTATTTTCACTTTGTCTGGTCTATGAACTGGCGTGAAGACGTCTCTTTCTTGTAGTGTCTGCACTTCGTCATCCATGGCTTTCTTCCATTGCACTGAGTCATTAGCACTCATGGCTTCTTCGTATGTTGTGGGATCATCTACATTGGCGAAGCATGTTTCCATATCCCTCAGGAAAACCAAATCTGGATCTGTGCCGATATCGTCGGATCGCTGTTGCGGTGTTAAATCACAAATTCCCGAGTATGTGTTTTTCGTAGAGTAGTCAATTAGCTCTGGGTCAATATCGATCTCATTTTCTCTGCAATATTCTAAAAGCTCTCGTCTACTTCGGAAACATCGCTTCATATCTCCATGTCTATAGTAGATGTCATATCTTCCGGCTGTGTCTCCAGTCGTTCTCTGTCTAGCTGTACGTCGCCATTCCTTCTCTTCTGTCGCTGCTGGTCTACCAGGTGTGATGTGATCAATCACTTCATCTTCACTAGTCTCTTCTTGGCTGGCTGGGTGTTCCGGATGTGGTGAAGGAGAATGTCCTCTTGACGGTGTTGGTGAAGCTGGCGCTGTAATCCTTTTCCTGGATCTCGACTTGACCCCGTGTATTTCTTCTTCACCATCTGAAAATCAGCGTTGCCAGACGTACGATAATTATCGCACAGTGCGATAATTTAATCAAAATTTTAAGGGCGTAGTATAATTTTCATGGCGTACGATATCGTACCATTATTTCGATAATTCTGCCTCAACGTACTATAATGTACGATAATCTTTAGATTTTTTTAAAAACCTACGAACGATTTTTATTTTATTATTAATTTATATAACTTTTCTACTTAAAAATGAATGATATACATTTTCTGTACGCGTAGTCCAGAGTGTGAGTTTATTACTCCTAGCTATTACCTCAACATTTAAAACATTTAAGTTCAGTTAATAATGATAATAGACATTTTGTTTATTTCCCTGAAATAAAACTCCTGTAGTGCATTAAAAAATCATCTAAATTCAACGCATTTATGTATGAATTAAAATTTATCGCCAAAAAGAAATGTACGATAATTATCAGGAAAATCGATAATTTTTTGGCCTAGATACGATAATTTCAGATTTTCGATCTGGCAACGCTGCTGAAAATCGTACATTATCTTCTGAACGGTTGTCGTCATCAGTCTTGAGGTCTTCCGCTCCTTGCCCAGTATGGGTCTCGTTGAACTTGACATTATCGCTTTCAATAATCTTGTCAGTGTTTGGATCCCAGATGCGATACCCACGTGTTGAGGTGGCGTATCCGATTAGTATGCCTTTCTTGGCTGTATCCGCAAATTTATTAACACGGGTCTGTTTCGGTACAAAATAATGCGCTTGGCTTCCTATCCTCTTACAATGTTTCACAGTAGGTGTATACCCATAGCGTTTTTCGAATGGGGTTTTGTTCTGCAACTTCTTTTGCGGTAACCGATTCTTGATGTACTTGAAAGTTTTCAACAATTACAATAATTTAATTACATTTACAATAATCTAATTACATTTAATATTTATTTAAACACTCCTACTGATACGGATTGGATTCGAACATCCAAATGACACCCATTTAACAATTTTCGCCCTTTCTAGACCCGAATACATCACATTACGACGAAATTTAACGCCTATAACCACTACACCACAATTTACCACGCTAAACGCTCATTTTTAAATCACGTATTTTTTTACTAAAAGTCCAAGGCTTAAGAATATCGATCTTATGCACCGCATATGGATGTCATTTTATTTTATTTTTCATGGACTAAAGTCAGTAAAAGAGGCTAACACAACAAGGTTAAAATTTCTGACCAAAACGCTACCGCCATCTGGTGAGACCTATTTATATTTATCTGGAAATATTCAATATTTTTAGAAAATTAATTATAAATTTTCTATTTAAATTTAATAGAAATTATATAGCAAAGGCACTCAATGAAACTATAATCGCAGTTCCTTTAAAAGTTTTATCACTATACAACAACCCTTTTTACCTGTAACCGCGTGGAAAAATTACTATAGTGAAAAAAAAAACAAAATGGCATCTCACAACCCAAATCACCTACTTTTCCCTTAACTTTCCCATAGCGTGAAGGCAACGAGTTTAATGTTAAAAGTCGAGGTACCTATATATAACCAGGCGACGACTCGCCTGGTTATAATAAAATTAAAAGCAAAATTAATCAATTATTTTAATTTAAAATGCGGTCGTGGTCAGGAATCTACCCTGGGACATATTTTTACAGGCGGATTGTTTACCGTTGAGACATTGCCTTTCATATCGCTAGAATGAAAATCAAAGAAATCACAGGAAAACTCTTACAAGGAGAGGTATTTTTTGGCTTGCCAACTTGTTTGATAAAGTTTTTTTAAGCTAAAATATTATTTCACTAAAAAATGGTCGCCCAAACCCTCCCAGTCGGTAAGACCTCGGGTATAAAAGAAGTCGGGAAACATGACGAAGCCGCATTTCATCAGCTGTGGTCGCCTAATAGTTTTCATTTTGACTATTTTATTGTTCAAAAGTGATCGCGGAAATATGTCTTCTATTATTGTAATTCTCGTAGCGTCGAGTTTCGTCATGGTCAATGCCGTAGCTGTTCAATTCAATGATTGTGGTATGTTGCTGTGGTTGTAAATCATTTGTTGTGGGTTAAGACAGGGCAGTTAATACATTAATTTGTTCGTAGGTAACGGAAGTATGTTGAATCTGGTCGTGACTCCTTGTAATAGCGTACCTTGCGTCTTCGAACATGGCTCCACCATCCAGATCCAAGCTGTCATCCGTGCTCGTAAGTTCGATCAATTTCTTTGGACAACTTGACTACACCTGATTCTTATGTCGTTCGTTTTCTCGCAGCTTTCGGTGCTAGTTCGGCGACCACCTCTATTACTGGCAACTTGCGTGGTCGCGAGATGGTATTCCCCAAGGACAACGAGGACATCTGCTTGGGCAAGATCAAACCCGCCTGTCCCGTCAAGCCAGGAAATATCTACACCTATGCCTCCACCTTCCACATCCACAAGATGATCCCCGCCGTAAGTTCTTCTAATCGGTTTCAAGTTAAACGAAATAATTTATCTTCGTCGCTTAATCACGAGATTTTTTGGGTATCTTGTAGCAACTGATGGAAGTCACCTACAAGGGCGTGAACGAAGACGGAAAGAATCTAGCTTGCGCTCGTCTCAAGGTCCGGATCACGAAGGCATAAAGAAATGAATGCTGTAAATATTTTTATCATGTATTGTATATGTATGTACAATAAAACTGTCATTTTACCACTTTCATATTTGGGTTTCACTCGGCAAACCAAGTTATTGGTAGTTTTCACTAAAGGTGTTAACGGCAGCACAGATTCGGCCACTGGGGCGTAGAGCCTCCGTTTGAAACTAAAAATGAACGGAAGCTAGATAATCCTTAGTAGTAGGAGAGTGTATGTTCAAGCACTAGGGGGAGAAAAGGGGGAGAAAAGGGGGAGAAAAGGGGGAGAAAAGGGGGAGAAAAGGGGGAGAAAAGGGGGAGAAAAGGGGGAGAAAAGGGGTCGATACTTAGAGGACAGAGAACTGAACTACTTTGATATATCAATACTTAGAGGACAGAGAACTGAACTACTTTGATATATCAATACTTAGAGGACAGAGAACTGAACTACATTGGTATATCGATACTTAGAGGACAGAGAACTGAACTACTTTGATATATCGATACTTAGAGGACAGAGAACTGAACTACTTTGGTATATCGATACTTAGAGGGTGGAGAACCGAACTACTTTGATATATCAATACTTAGAGGGTGGAGAACCGAACTACTTTGATATATCAATACTTAGAGGACAGAGAACTGAACTACTTTGTTATATCGGAACTTAGAATGACACAGAGGAGGTATATAAGTACCTAGAGGGCTAAACTACAGAACATATTAATGTCCACCTTCAACATCGATACTTAGAGGACAGAGAACTTAACTAAAATGCACATTAATACTTATGAGTTATTTTGCTACTATCAAATGACGAAACATGTTCGTTTCTCCTATACATATATTTATATTATTCCATTCGAAGATAGGGTGAACCATGTTTTAAGAAATAAACAACATTTTTCAATGCTAATTAAATTAAAATTTGAACCATTGATATCTCCAGTATTAATCAAATGGCAAATGACGTACTTAAAGCGTTAGTTCTAAGATATACATACCAACCTTTGGAAGCTGCACACAATTCGTACATCAGAGTGCAAATCGTTAAGGCAGTATACAAACATTTGTAAAGTCAAAGTACAAGTGAAAATTCATTTCGGAAAATCCAATGGGCAAATGACGTACTTAAAGAGTTCTAAGATATTCAAACCGAACTTTGGAAGTTGCACACAATTCGTACATCAGAGTACAAATCGATAAAGCTAGTATACAAACATTTGTAAAGTCAAAGTACAAGTAACAATCCAATGACGTTTTGCAACGATATCAATGTCCACCTTTAACCCATAAATCAAGTATAAAAGACGAGCATGAGTGATCGCCTTCTTCATTCTCTACTTTGACTAGTTCACGACGAGCAAGACGAAACATCAGGCCTTCAAATGTATGTATAAAAAACCCTTTTGTGACTTAGAACTTTTTGTTCAACAACGTGCCATAGAAATATTGTTTTTTCTGAAGGTCCGGATCAAACGTTTTCCAAATTTCGACGAGGAAAGCAATATCTATCACCGCTAAGGGTAAAATTAAGCTCGGACTTACTGACGGTTCATCGAGCATCATTTTGACTGAATCCGAATTTAAAGAGTTATGGAACAGACGAACGGAGATCACCGCATTCTTGGAAAGCGAAACTATCCAACCCTCTGCATCGTTCTTCGAAGGATCGACCACCAAACGTATCGAGATGACTACTTATCAAGAGCGACACGTGTTGGACATTCGAGAGATGTTCATCGGAACAGGAATCCATTACGGAAAGCTCTTACCCACGAAAAAAGGGTTTAACGTGGGTCTACAGCTGTGGTCGATGTTAATTAAGAAGTACGAAAATGTTATGACTGTTTTATGGGAGACTATACGAGTTCGAGATCTGATCGCGGAAAACGTAGTGTCACAGTTACGCGAATCAATTAGATTAAATTGTAACGGGTGTATGTTCGCTCTCCCATCCCAATTAGAACATGACTGTATAGTTCACGATTGGTCTGATAGAGTAGAATCAAACTTTTCGGATGCTGTAAAATCACTTGATATTATTGCTGCACATAATGTATTTATAAACAAATCATTTTTAAGTCACGAGTTTTGTAAAGAAATACTAAATATTGTTATTTGTACTGCGAAGAAAATGCTTCTATAAATAAAAATGCCCGTGTTGACTACATCACATTTGTTCTCTGTTCCTCTACATTACTAGACATGGAAATAGACCTAAGCCTAAAGCATCCATTTAACGGACTAATAGCAGGCGCCACCCAGTCCGGGAAGTCTGTGTTTGTGGCAAACCTAATAAAGAATATGGAAATATGTATTTCCCCAGTTCCGGAGAGAGTAATATGGTGTTACACTGAATATCAGTCTACTTTGTTCAATTCCGTACAGAAACATACCCCAATTGTTGAATTTCACGAAGGACTTTTAGAAGTTAATATTATCGACTCTAATAAAAATAATTTAATTATACTCGATGATTTGCTATGCGAGATAGCTAATAACAAAGATGTAACAAATCTCTTCGTTAGAGCCAGCCATCATCGCAACTCTTCAATCCTAATTCTAATGCAAAACCTATATTACCCAGGAAAGGAGATACGGACTTTGAACCTTAATGCGCACTATTTAGTCATTTTTAAATCACCACGTGACCAATCTGCAATTTACCATCTTGCTAGACAAATATCACCCGGAAATAGTAATTTCGTCATAGACGCGTTTAAACAAGCAGTGGCGGAACCGTACGGCTACATGTTAGTTGATCTAAAACCCAACACACTCGACAAACATAGGCTTAGGTCTGGAATATTACCCGGAGAGCAAGCAGCAATCTATTTACCAAAGTAATCAATCGGTGGAATATTTTATGTTCTAAGTGTTAATGACGTGTGGGAAAATCCCATTTCAAAATCTAATCAATAGCGATTAGTGTAATGGAAAAATCGAATTGCAATATGTATGCGACTTCGACCTTATGATAAATATGTACTTGAACTCCGACCCGTACGAGATCTCTATATAAGCAACGGAGATCTTTGAGTAAAATCATACTGTTTCTAAAACCTGCTGAAAGAACGTCTCCGAAGAATTGAAGTGGAATACACTGGGATGTAAGTGTAACTTTATATATTCTATCTGTTTGTGGGGTTTGGGTTTGTTCTTAACAACATTTATTTCTTGACAGAATTGACTGTAGAAAAATGACGGGGTTTATCGAGGCAAATTTCTATAGAGCTAGAGATGAATGGATCATTAAGGAAGTAGCCATATACGTAGACGAAACAGGGGATTATCAAGCATGGACATTCAAACCGCCATTCCCATTTGCCGATCTTTCACAGAAGGATAAAAGGCTGTGCAGATGGTTAACATGGAACATTTGTGATATACGTTGGAACGAGGGACAACACACATTCACCAGTCAACTGACCATCGCGGAACTCATTCGTGGAAAGGCGACCACATTTTATTGCAAAGGACTAGAGAAAGCGGAAATACTTTCCAAATTTCTCAGTGTTAACGTTACAAACATCGAAGACTTGAACTGTCCGCGTTTGTCTACGATATTCTGTCTCAATCCGCCGACTCATTGTGATTTTCATAAAGATTCGAACCACTGTACCATCGTTAAGGCCCATAAAATCGCAACATGGTTCCGTCGAATAGGCTGCAGGAAAATGTAAACTTCTTGAGATATTTATCTACGGGCAAAGCGAGACAGAGAAAAGCCGCAATTCAAAACGCTAGTATGGAAGAGATAAAAACTTTAGCCGAATGTTGTATAAATGTTTTACGTGGTACAGTTAAAATTTCAGAAGACCATAGGAAGCGGTTGAAGGAACATCGCAGTGTCCTTCGTAAAGTCAATCGCAAGTTATCCCCATCTAAAAGAAGAAAGGTCCTTAACCAAACAGGAGGATTTTTACCCATCCTGTTAGCCCCAATTCTGTCAATTCTTAGCTCTGTGGCAGGCGCGGCTATAAGCGAGGCAATCAAGTGATGGCCCGAAAAATGATGTTAGTATCGGAAGAGGTACTTAGAAAGCTTCAAAAAGGAATTGTGGAGGAGGGTAAGAGAGACGATCAGACGCCAAAGGTGGATACCCTACTCGAACTTAACACACGTCCGAACACCGTTATAAAACACAGGAAATTGAATAATACCGAAAAGCGAAATATTCTGAATCACAAGTTGCAACAACGTGTCAACACGGATGTGGGAGAAAAGAAACGAAAAGGGGGAAAGAACTGGAAGTCTCAAATCGCTTCGACTATACCCGGTTATTATATTGACGAGTGTTTAGCGTTGTATAAATGGATCGTGAAATCTACAAATATTAGGTTCACCGAAAACGGTGAATTAATATACCTGGGTGACCCTATTTCAGGTTCTCATGTAATTGATCTTTTGGCGTATTCCGCTGTAAATTCTAAAAAATCGAAACTTGTTCCCGGGGTTGCAGAATTTTACGATTGTTTAGAAAGGGAGAATGTTCCCAAATCCCTATTTAAGGGCAAGTCATTTTTAGAAACTCTTAAAAGGAAAAGCAAGAAAAGTAAATCTGATGAAGATGATACTCCCAAAAATGAAACTAATGTTAATAATATGATTGGAAGCGGGTTTAAAAATTGGATTGCATTGTGATGATTTGAATAAAATATGTATTAATACTAAAAACCTATGTATCTCATATTCATTTCGAACTCAAGCCTCTTAATGGAAGGCCACACGTTAGAAGCTGCTGTTGTAGCGAGTCTTACTCATTCGTTTTTCAAATATCCTAAAGTATTGACAGCGATATTAATCGTAGCTGTATTTATTATCTTTCAAGTATCAGAGTTTGCGCTCCATTATTACTCTAAGGGAAACTGTACACAGAATGGATAAGCTAAAGGAAATATACTTCAACATCTCGGAGAGCGGTTCGTTTGGAGGAGTCAAGGTGCTCTATCGAGCGGCTAAATTGAAAGACCTAAAAGTAACACTGAAAGAAGTTAGAGAGTTCCTTAACCACCAAGATACGTACACGCTCCACAAACCGGTAAGACGTGTATTTCAGAGGAATCCAACTATCGTGTACGGTATAGACGAGCAATGGCAAGTCGATTTGGCAGATTTACAAAGCTTATCCCGTGTTAATAATGGGTTTAGATATTTGCTATGTTGCATCGACGTCTTCAGCAAGTTCGCGTTTGTAGTTGCGGTTAAAAATAAAAAGGGACAAACAATGGTGAAAGCGTTTAAAAATATTCTATCGTCGGGTCGTCACCCCAAAAGAGTCCAGAGCGACCACGGAAGCGAGTTCGTGTGTATCGCTGTGCAACAATATTTCAAGAGTATTAATATCGATTTTTTTTCCACCCATTCCGAAGTAAAAGCGTCGGTTGTCGAACGTTTCAACAGAACTTTGAAAGAACGAATGTACCGCTACTTCACTAAAAATAATACCCATAAATATATCGATGTCCTTAAACAACTCGTTGAATCGTACAATAAAAGCTATCATAGGTCTATAAGACATAAACCGTTTGAAGTGTCCCCGGTAAATTCCGAGGAAGTTTGGAAAAATTTATATGGGAAGATTAATTTCTCCCCACCTATATCATTTGCTTTTGATGTTGAAGATATTGTTAGGATAAGTAAAAATAAAAAAACGTTCGAAAAGGGTTATTTGGCAAATTGGTCTGAAGAATTATTCCGTGTAATGAAGAGAATCCCCAGAAGTCCACCAGTATATAAGCTGGGAGATCTTAATTCCGAGCTCATTTCAGGCGTGTTCTACCAGGAGGAAATACAAAAAGTTGGTAAAGACCTCGAAAATTGTCCATTTGTAATTGAAAAGGTTTTGAGAAGTAGACGCACTCGCAACGGCCAGGTTGAGAAATTAGTTCGCTGGAAAGGATACCCACCCTCGTTCGATAGTTGGGTTAAAGAAATCATCATATTAAAATGAGCTTTTACGTCACTTTACCATCGGACTCATCTTCGAAGTTCTTTGAAGGCAATACAATGAGTAAATTCCATACATATCTCCCAGAATGCGTACATCTTCATGGTTCTTACGAGGTTGGTCTGGCCGAAATCAGTTATCCGAGAACGTGGAATAATCTAAGAGAGGATTGTATAGTAACTCTCTCGAAGAACAAAGAACGTGAGTTTCCGACTCATATAGACATACCCAAAGGCTATTACGGATGTGTTACGGAACTTTTGGAAATAATGCAATTTGAGTTTGATAAAAGAAGGGATGCTATACTAAGTGATGCAGCTACACGTGTGTTTCCTGTTACATTTAATTACGTTAAACACTTGAGAAAAGTTCATGTAAAATTGGAGAATAAGGTCTACTTAACAATGTCCGGGATCTTAGCAACGATACTTGGATTTACGAGAAACGCTGAAGTGGAATTCACACTTAGCAAAAAAGAAACGCTTTCGAAATATACCGTCGATTTGGACGTGGGCCTTCATTCCCTGTTCATCTATTCCGATATCGTTGAAAATCGTGCTGTAGGCGACTGCAATGCTCCACTTTTAAGAATCGTGAGCGTGCAGGGAAAAGATGGAGACACCGTTGATAGAGATTTCATCAAACCACATTATATTCCGGTGGCGACTAATAAATTTCAAACCATCGAAATTCAAATTTTGTCCGAATTGGGTACACCCATTCAGTTCGAAAGAGGAAAGGTTCATATTACTCTACATTTTAGACCAAGACGTACGTGGGCAATGTTATAAAAGGAAACCTGAACGGATGCGACCTTCCCATTTCATTACTGGCTGTTGAACGATACGCACCATGAAAACCGTAGCCCGAGAAAGCGAGACTGATTACGAAAGGTATTATTTAAATCAGGTTAAATTAGGTTCGAATAATACCCTCGACTATGAGAACTATTATCGATCTCAAGTTGGAAACGGTTCGATCCCATTTTATCAGGGAACATCGACGCAACGCGGTTATGGATTAGGGAATATACTGGCGTCAGCCTTTCGTCGAGCCGTCCCAATGTTAAAAAAGGGGGCGATATTCTTGGGGAAAAAGTTTTTGAAGACCGGCGCTAAAGTAGCAGACGACGTCGCCAGCGGTGTCCCGATAAAAAGTTCACTAAAAAATCACGGTACGACTATCGGAAAGGAGACGCTTTCAGAGTTGAAGGATATGGTAAGACAAAGAATGTCTGGAAACGGTATAAAAAGAAAGCGTGGAAAGATTCAACTCGTCAGTTCAGTCGTGGCGAAGAAGCGAAAGAGACGCATACCGAAACATTCCGATATATTCTCGAAATAATGGCCCTAATTCATCAACAGTCCGGTAAATGTACCAACTCTGAATTGGATCTATTCGAGGTTCCACTCACGCAAACGGGAATCGTCAGTGGAGAATGGGTGGAATTCAATCCCTTTTCTAACGCGGACGAAAATTCGAACATTAATTTTGATATTCCTGGAAACTCCGAGACTTATTTAGATCTGTCTAAGACACTTCTCCACGTGCAAGTGAGAATAGTGAAATCTGGGGGAACCGTTCCAGACTACGAAAAAGAAACCGTTGGTCCTGTAAACTTGTTCCTTCACAGTTTATTCAGCGAAGTTCATTTAATTATGAATGAGAGATCAGTTACAGTGTCCGCTCAGAATTACGCCTATAAAAGCATTATTCAAACTCTTTTAACGTTCGGAGGACCCGCCAAAGAAAGCTTTTTGACTAGTTCTCTCTTCTACAAGGACACTGTCGGAAATTTTGACGTACTAACGAGCAACGAAGGATTTCAGAAAAGAATGGCGTTTTCGAGAAAGGGAACAATTGATATGATTGGGACCATCCACACCGATATGTGTCAACAATCACGATTTCTACCGAATATGCTTAATCTACGATTCAGATTTATCAAAAACCCAAACGAGTTTTGTATACAATCGTCGGGCGACGTGAAATATAAAGTTAAATTCGAAACAGCGACGCTGTATATCAGGAAAGTTAAACTAATTCCGGAAATTATTCTCGCCCACGCCAAAGCCTTGGAACGTGGAACCATGAAGTACCCCATTATTCGATCTGAATGTAATACGTATTCCATTCCGGTGGGATCAAAAATGTCTACACGCGACAATTTATTCCACTCTCAAATTCCTAAGAAAGTCGTAATTGGATTATTAGAACAGAGCGCTTATTTAGGAGACTATTCGAAATCGCCGTTTAATTTTCAAAACTTCGGTGTAAACCATATAGCTTTATACGTCGATGGTACTTGCATCCCACATAAACCTTTAACTCCGAACTTTACGAATAATACGTGGATGAGGTCGTACATCAACCTGTTTCTTCAAACTGGACAATTTAATATTGACGAAGGTAACCTAATAAACCGTGAAGAATTCGCCGAAGGAAATTGCCTATTCGTTTTCGACCTCACCCCGGATCTTTCTCACTCGGTGGATCACTTTCACTTGATAAAGAGTGGAAGCGTGAGATTGGAATTAAAGTTTGATCGAGATTTACCTAAAACGGTCACCGTACTATACTACGCTGAATATCAAAACCTCGTAGAAATCGACAAAAATAGAACTGTAGTCTTTGATTACAGCAGCTAATGGATACGCTTCAATTAACCGAAATTTTACGACGTGATTCCTACACCGAAGGATTATTTCGCGGTGTATTTGCGGCTGATAAATTACCGAAATGCGTGAAGTTATTTCCTTCTCTCTACGTTGTCAATACCGGACTATCGAATACTAACGGAGAGCACTGGACTGTCATCTATTTCTCCTCCAAGCAAAATACAGAATTCTACGACTCTTTTGGTCACCCACCAGACTATTTTAAATTTAACCATTTCGTTGAAAGAAATAGCAAAACTGTTACCTTTAATTCCATACAACTTCAAAGTAATAATAGTAAAACGTGCGGCGGATATTGCGTTTATTTCGCTATGAATAGATGTAGGGGTATTAAAATGTATGATATTGTGTCAAATTTTCAGAATAATACATATGTGAACGATGGTATGATTGAAGAATTCATGTACAAGAGATTTTCAATAAAGTTTTTCAAATAATTTTATTTTTCATTTCAAACTCTTTCGCGGGCGGGCGGGTGGGCCCCAGCATCGCGTGCGCGTGTTAAGATATTTATATTTCGCGCGCGGGTTAATCATCAATTTATCGCGCGGCGCGGGTTAATCAATCTGTTGCGCGGGAATGTTGAAATGACCATGAGCCAAAGTCGTCACTCCATCCTCCAAAATGTACCGCTTGTCGTCGCAAGGATTAAGACATAGTTTGGACTGTTGCACTGTAAATAATTCGTGTTTTTTACTTTGTATATTCGTCATTTTCGCCATGGTGACTTTCATGTTGAGTAGACAATCCCTATACTCCTCATGTCGAACGTATTTTTTGACGACACGTTTACAGACGCCCTTTGCTGTTTTCTTTTCCCCATTGGATGATAGAATGGAATACATCTTCGGCCTTAAGCCACAGAACTCTTGGATGGGGACCGATGATAGCTCATCCTTGAATTTCCCTAGAACTTTGCAGTTCGTCGCACTATACAGCGGATGGTCTTGGGGATACGCGGAGAAGTCGTAATTGTCGGCTTGCTCTCCAAAGTCCTTGTACAGATCCTTGGTTTCAATGACGTAAGTAAGACTGTCTGTTAAAGAGAAACGTTTATTAATACATTTGTTTTAAATATATCCCTTTAAAAAGAAATTAACATACCGGTATCGGTGAATAAGAGTTTCGCCTTATCTCCGTACCGCGCTCTGATTACATCGTAATGAAATCTGTACATCAGGAGTTTGGAGAGCTCGAGGATCGTGAATCCTGTGTATATGGGTCGGTCCAGGGTCAAACTCTTCTTTTTTAAATGAATCCCAACAAGGTCCATGTTAAAGATCGTAAACCGTTCGAATGCCGGTGAATTCGCCTTTTTAGTGACCTTTTCCGGAGTTTGTGCGAGAACAAAATTGATGCGATTTCGCAAATTCTCCATCGTTTTACCTTTAAATTGGATATATATATATATATTTTTTAGAAATACAATATAATTTCGCTTTAAAGGAAAGGTGAATATACGTACCAAAAACAGAGTTATTCTGTAATTTAAAGAAATCTCGTTCCACGTCATTGACTGCTGTTCTACGCTTCTCAGTGTTAAAGTTGATAAAGTCCCGTAACCAGGATCTCTGGTCGAACGTCAGTACTCGATGAACCTTTTCAACTTTCATCCCTTTACTGACGTAATATTTAAGGTTCCTGTAGTGTACGACGTAGTTGTTCTTCGCGTTTAGGTTTGGAACCAGCTTAGGTAAACTGTCTTTTACTGGAATGTTAAGATGTTGTAGTTGCGTCTTGGAGTATGGTGATAGTTCCGCGACTGAAATTGGACGCTTTTCTGGAGCTAATGGATAATCGTTATGATCGTCGTGAATTTCGCTAGGGTATGTCAAATCCACTTCCAGTATATATCCTTTGATATGGTCGTCGGGATGGTTTAGGATGCTATCCAGATTTTCTTCGCACCACTTGAAGTTTTTCGTCGGCATGGGGTCGGTCATTACTGTCCCGTAAAGATTGTTACAGTCTGGGAGGGATACAAAGGGATAATTAAATTATAGTTAACTAATTAAACGTTCTAAAATAAATAAAAAATATATATATATACCTAGATATGTGATGAAAGTATCAGGTTTTTCAGGATCGTACGATTCTGGTAAATACGTATTGTTTGCTACAGCGTGACGGTGTGATATCATCGACACCCCTCCGCGTATACCTCGCTCGATCATCAAATGTATATCCTGGTCTAAGAGTAAATCGAGTTCAACACCCGTCATGAAGAGGGCGCTCTCCCACGCAAAGCCCGGTCCAGTAAATGCATGTGCAGGGTCCAAACGGTAGTAGTTTAAACAGATGGCTCGAAACGATTCGAATACATCCGCGAGCTGTAAGCAATCGGAAGTGACGTACAAATCGTGATATTCCCCTTAAAAATGAAAATAAAATGAAATATAAAATACATACTGGGAAATAAAATACATGGCAAAATAAGATCTATTTACCTAGATTCTCGATTTCAAATGTATCCCACACATTTTGAGCGTGTTGATAGTCAGCTTCACTTATATCTTCCTTCGTGAGGATGTTAAAAAAAGCTTCCTTTGGAGGTAGAGACGTTTCTGCGAATTTACCGATACTGTCCATGAAATCGTACGGATACACTCCCTTGCGTAATAACAGAGCGACTTCCTCCGGCGCGAACTTGGAATTGAGAATAGGAAACTTGGCCGCTCCACCTTTCGATAAGTTGGCTACTAGAGTTTCCAATGAGGCGAGTAGAAATCTCACCGAATCGACAAACCGTAGTTTTCCGAGAGAAAAAGAAATATATCTTTCTGAATTTGTTGGAATACAGTTGATATCCTTATCTTTCACCGTCCCGATTTGTTGCATTATTAAATGCGCGTCGTAGGAGCTTAAATTATGCATAAATACTGGAATGTGCTTAGGAGCTTTAAGCATAAGGTTGCAACTTTGGTGGGCTGGCCCGCGATACGAACCGCTATAGTGATCATGATCGCGAACTCTGATATCCTTCGATGTAAATCGTTTGTTGCAAACGTAGCACATATATGCGGATTGGAATGACGTCTCTTCGATGGCTGTCAGATTCAACGGCTTGACTTCTTTTATCCTCTCGAGTATGATCGCCTCCTCCCGTTGAAGCGCATTTAGAAATTGAAGCGTAGCTCCATCGCCTCTATACGTTACGGGCTCGCTAGGTTTCCCATCCGGACCAATGATACAATAGCTCCAACCACATGATATGTGGAGGGATAATGTTGTAGTGGAGGATAAAGTAGAATCCGGCATGCAAGTATGCGCCTTAGGTAAAATAGCCTCGAAATCGGCGTATATTACGTAAGGTACCTAGAGGATATAATCGTTAGTAAACTATAATATAACAAAAATTCGAAATAAAATTTAATATTACCTTTTGGCACCATCCATATTTCTTGAACCCGAGAACTGGATCTTTAGTAGGCATCTTGACTAGTTGAGGTCCGTGTGATTTACAAATATCCACGTGTATTTGGTGATTACTTTCCGCGTTCGTTCCGGCCGTACGGTGGAGACAATAGCGACAATAGTAGGTTTTTCTACAGTTTTTGGTATGGTCACTAAGGAGGCGGCTTAAACTCTTTATCAGACAGTAATGGAATTTTCCCCCTTCGGCTAGAAGTAGCAAATCTATTTGTCGAGATTCGTCGACGACTCGTTCACTCACGAAGCGCGGGAAAACTACACCCTCGTACGCGAATACGTTAATGGAAATGTCATTGTTGATTTCGAATTTCTTTATCCGATCCGAATTCAATTCAAATGGAAATTTAACATCCGAAAGATTCAATACGTTTTCATACCGAATGTAGTTGCGTACGAGATTAGGGTTACGTTCTACGGGATACAGTTTGGCTAAAATCGACCAAAGAAAACACCTTTCGTCATTATTTCTTACGTTGATGATAGCCTTTTTGTTGACGAGTCTCACTGGTGTTTCGATGAAAGATCCACCCACTAACGGTGCGTAGGTGATAATGTTGATTTGGAGAAAAAGAATTCGATCCAAAACCCATCCCGATCCCTGATTTTCGAACTCCGCCATAGATTGCGCAATTTTTTTAATACTCTCATCGATTTGTTCACTTATCACTTCCGGACTTAACGTGGCGTAGGAACATCCACGGAAATAGGGCATTACCTCGGCCAATCCCGCTTCGTTGGCCAAGGGACGAGTGTATCGACATCGGACTGTTAGGTACCATTTTAATCCCTTCTTGATTGAAAGCTTATTTATTACGTAGTTTTTAATCGCATGTCGATGACGTGTAATGAAAAGCTCCACATCCGTTTCCACTCGCGATGGGGTGAAACGTGCGGCGAAGACGTTATCATCGAGGGCGAATATCTCCTCCAATTGATCCGGCGCGGGTGCGCTTTCGTCGAGATTTTCCGGTTGAGTACTCTGGTTCGCCGATTCCCACTGCTGCATAAATTCTCCCGCATTTTCGTCGTTTTCATTGTCTAGTATCTCCTGGTAAACAATATTTGCTAAAAGATCATCGTTGAACTGACTGTCCCTGAAATTGAAAGAGTCCGTTCTCCGTCTTTTTTTAGCTGGAGTTCCTGTCGATTCGGGTCGTGAACGTTTGACGCGATGTACTAGTCTATTTTGGTTAGGAACGTAGTCAGCCCGATGGGAGGGACCGGCTTCTTGACTCCAATGAATACCTTCTCGATAATTCGGATCGGGATTAGCGGTAATTACATCGTTTGTCGATCCAACAGGGTGAGTAGACGATACAGCGTTGCAAGTCGTTGGTACAGCGTTGAGTGCCTTCACTGCGGAGAGGGAAGTCGTCGGTACAGCGTTGAGAGTCGACGGAGCGAGGTCGAGCGACGGTAGAGCGGGCACGAGAGGTCCCGGGGCGGTCAGGAGAGTCGTCGGTACAGCGCTGAGAGTCTTCGGTACGGGCAGGAGAGGTCTCGGTGCTGGCATGAGAGTCGCCGGTATAGCGTTGAGATGCTTCGGTACGAAGGGGAGAGTTACCGGTACAGTGGGAAGAACGGTTTGGTTGGAAACTTCGGTAGGTGAGCCGGCGGCTCGCGGCGAGTGAACGGCTCCATCAACAGATGGATCGGATCTTTGTTCTTGGTTATCCGAAGAGTTACGGTGGTGTTTCTGGATATGGGATATTAATTTAACGCGGCGGGTATAGGCAGCTCCACATTCATCACACGAAAACCTTTTTTCGTCATGTTTTTCACTAACGTGACGGAAAAGATTTTTTTTCGCGGAAAACTGAGAGGGACATTGTTCACAGAGAAACATTATAATTGAAATTTTATTTACTAGGTACAGAATCGTGATGGCTGACTAAAGTCAAAGCGATAATGGATAGATATCCCATATACGTCCTCTCTTTTATATCGTGATACTATTATCACGTGATTAACGCCATCCAATAAAATTAATTAAGGATGACGATATAAAATGATATCAGTCAAAACTTTCCGCAATCTAAATACTTAAAAATGCTGTTATTTGTGCATGGAAGATATGAAGATTGACGTCACCTTAAGATCGTCCAATCAAAATTTTTATAAGTGACTAATGACGATTCGTCATTGATACCATAATCTCAACAAATTACTCAAAAGTTTCCAAAATTCGTATTCAATAATTGAACTGTATGAACAACAGAAATGATAAGAGATAATGGTGAAATAAATAGTTTGTTTATTAAACAAACCGGGAAGGCCGATAAATTGTACATTGGAATGATTCTTGAAATAATATAGAAAGGGTAAACTTGGTATAAATACCAGACACGCTTGAAATTAAGAATCACAAATCGACAAGACACTTTTCTAAAAATGGTTAAGCGTTCCAGGACTTATTCAGAGAGTTCCGGAGAGTACAGTCGCGATATCGACTTTGCTATTAGGCTGCCGTCCTCTCAACCTGAATATGAGTAAGTATAATATTTTATGTGTTGGTTAAATCCACATTTTTCTCTATTGTAAAATTAATTCTGCGTAGTTCTGATGCTGACACGCTCCCTTACGCCCCGAGTCCCTCGCTTTTGGAGGAAATTCCACCAAATCCGAACGCAATGATTTCTGTCGTAACGGGGAATAATGCCAATGGGATAACGTATGTTTTTGGGTTTTTATTTTGTTTTTGTTTTTTTTTTTTTTTAATGCCATCTATACTATGACATGTATTAAAGTTTTAACATATTTTATCCTTGTTCTAAAATAGTATCATAAATTCCATAGTGGAGGAGATTTTCCCCATGATAGATGTTCCCGGGGACCGTGCCGATAACCTATTGTTAGCTATCATAGCTGAAATATCAGAAATTATAAGCGACAGGTACGGACTTAAATATATTTATGCTTTAGGAAGGGTGTATTAATTTATTTTTCTATAGCGGACAATCCTATGCTGATGCACAGATGGAGGCGGACGAGACACCTCACCCTCAACCTAACGTGCGAGGCACACAGTATGTTGTTCAAAATACTACCCGAAATTTCTTTATAGTGTATTAACAATATGATATTCCTAGTGTTGTTGACCGATTATGGAGATTGGTGATACGAAGGCGCTGGGAGCTCCGAGAAGCGGAAGGAAATGTTCCGGAAAGAGACGGGGGGCTGATGTTGAGGCTCATCAATATAGTGCTTCAAAACATGATGGAGTACGTCGAATTTTGAATAAATATGTTTCGATATGACATTTGACTCCTGCATTTTTAAATAGTAAGCATATTGTACATCATTCTCCACCCTCTAAGTATCGATATACCAAAGTAGTTCAGTTCTCTGTCCTCTAAGTATTGATATATCAAAGTAGTTCAGTTCTCTGTCCTCTAAGTATCGATATACCAATGTAGTTCAGTTCTCTGTCCTCTAAGTATTGATATATCAAAGTAGTTCAGTTCTCTGTCCTCTAAGTATCGACCCCTTTTCTCCCCCTTTTCTCCCCCTTCTCTCCCCCTTCTCCCCTTGCCTCCCCCTGCTCCCCCTTCTCCCCCTTGCTTCCCCCTGCTCCCCCTTCTCCCCCTTGCCTCCCCCTGCTCCCCCTAGTGCTTGAACATACACTCTCCTACTACTATCCTTAATAAGTTTCTTATGGAATTACTTTTAAATAGGTTGCGCGAGTGTGGGTATTCAATTTGACATCAAGCCTTATAACCAATTATTGATTACAAACTAGTCTTGCTTTAATTCAAACCCACATTGAGAAAGGGCAGTTACGTTAGTCAATAAAATATTGCTCCATAAGATTTTCTTTAGAATCACTTAAACTACCGTTAATTACTGGTAAAGAATTTTCTAATACTTAATAAGTGTTGAAATTATTACTAATCGAAATAATAACCTATAGCTTAAGAACGGCATAATTTATTGGTATTAAAGCTTTAAAGGAATCTGTATTACTTGTAATTTCATTCGCTTTGCTACAATTAGTGTATTTAAATTTAAATTAAAGTTTTAAAATTATTTTAAGAAATTAATTTTAAACGTTGGTAAAACGTTAACAACAGATGTCGGTATTACTAATAATAATTTATCGTTGTTGGGCTAGCCTCCCTTAAGGCCACCTGTGGAAAGGCATTAAAAGTCGGTCGTTAACTTGGTGCTAAGGTGGTGCCTCATCTTTTCGCTAAGCCTATGTTACTTTCGTAAGTACTGCAATGAAACTTTAAACTGTTGTTTTAAGTGTGGTTAGTCGTGTGGTTAGAAACGTATCTTCAGTACTTATCACCCTTGTAGTAACGGATTCAAATCCCCGGGGCGTCAAATTTGTTAGGACTTAATTTATATGATTGAATAGGGTAGCCACCCCCCCCCCCCCGACAGGATAAAATAAATCTTACTATTAATTATTTATTATCTTTATAATTTAAGAGCTTGATTGCACGTGACTACAATATTTTATTTCAAATTTATCCCAAGCCAAAAATATTCCGACCGGCAAATATATTTGTGCAAATACAGGGTGTGTCAATTTGCTCGATCAGGGCTTTTTTCTCAAAAAAATATTTTTCCTAGTGTTTAGAATTTTTTAGAGCATATTGGTTAGGTATTATAAATTGCAGTGAAATTAAACGAATATTCGCGGTTTTGGAAAATTAATTTTCTCACCGGTAGGTGTCACACAAGGTTCGTAAAAATGCTTGCTGCACTCTAATGTTGGCTCACGCGGACGCGCCGGTTTTGGGGGGAAAACCTTTGGGGCGGGAAGAAGTGGCGTGCCTCCAGCTTTCGACGTCACAAATTCCAGAGATAAAAGATACAAGTAAGTAAAGGTTTTAATTAAATTATTATAATATTGGAGTTTTCTACCATGTCTAAGTGCACCATCAGTAGTTGTAACAGTAAAAGAAAGTGGAAGAGTAGGCTGTGATATTTTAAAATACCAGCCGCAATTAATAATCAGTGCGCTAAAACTAAGGAACTATCAACATTACGGAGGCTGAAGTGGTTTGAGAATATTAATCGTGAGGATGTTAATGAGCACACAGCAAAACCAATTACAGTTGTTTGTAGATTACATTTTATTTCTGGTAAGTTTAGGCTTTTCTCAGCTGCTAAACCTTGGTTTTTAATACAAATTAAATTACAGGAAAACCTGCCAAATTGTTGAATGATTCAAATCCTGACTGGGTACCAACTTTGCAATTGGATGATAGGAACGAAAAGGTTATTTTCAGAGGAGTTTCTCCAGGAAATATTAGAATGAAACGGCGTTTACTCCTTGATATGAACAGCCCACCCAATAGGCAGCCCAAATCTCCAAACTGCTCAGAGGAGCATTGGTAGTGGGTAATAAAGAAAATGCTGAAGAAAATAGTGAGCCTATAATAAACCATGGAACTTCGGTTATGGATTGTGGAACTTGCATCTCGATATAATGCCACTATGAATCACTTGGCTCCGATTGTATATATCTACTCCAGCTACGTATAACTCTACTCTATTACTGTATAGTTCAGTTTCAACCAAAGACAGCTCAACATCAACTGCCGATGGTTCAGTGTCAACCAAGGATAGCTCAACGTCAACCTCTAATGTGTCGGTGTCAATTACTACAAATACTGATCCCTACAATTATACGCGCACTGTGAAATGTCAAACTGATCTGTCGGCGTGTGGTATAGTTGCTCTAGAGAAAGATAATTTGTGTTTGCGAGAAGAATTGTACGCTCTTAGACCAAAAGCACTGCAATTTGAATTCAAGGAGAAGACTTTTGAAGAAAATGACGAAATGGTAAAATTTTACACTGGTTTGTAATGGTTTACAATTCTAATGAATTTATTCAAATTGGTTTGCACAAATGTATCCTTTTCATATCGCAACTCTTGGACTCAGTTTCAAGAATTTATGATTTTTCTAACGCGCTTACGATTGAATTTACCTTCTGAAGATTTAGGGTACCGTTTTAAAATTTCTGAATCAACGACAAGTAGAATATTTGATAAGTGGCTTGAGGCCATGTATAAACGCCTATATAATGTTGTTTACTGGCCTGAACGGGAAAATCTTTATAAAACAATGCCACCAGAGGTTTTCATAGATAGGCCAACGTCACTCCTTCCTAGAGCCATAACGTGCTCACAGTACAAACACCACAATACTCAAGGTTCTGTTAGTTTCATTTCTGATGGCTGGGGGGACGAACTAGTGATAAATATCTAACGGAACATTCTGGTTTACTAAAACATTTGTTGCCTAATGATTTGGTTTTGGCAGACCGGGGCTTTGATATTGCTGAAACCTTAGGCTTCTGTTGTGCTAAATTAGCAATACCAGCATTTACCAAAGGAAAAGATCAACTACCGGCTTTGGAAATCGTGAATACTAGGAAAATAGCGCATCTACCAATTCATGTAGAAAGAGTTATAGGCTTGGTTAGAAAAAAATACAAAATATTACAAGCTTGCTTGCCGGTTGAAATGGTAACTAAAAAGAAAGGTGACAATGTTACGCCCCTTGATAAAATTGCTAGAGTTTCTTGCGCTTTAACAAATTTATGTCCATATAAAAAAACAGTAAATTGATTTTGGAAATTTTTATGTAAATCTCGAAAATTCAATTAAAAGACCTTTTTAATAGTTTAAACAAAATGTTCAGGAAGTTTTTATCCAACAAAAAGTCTTTAAAAGCTGTGAACGCACTTTCGATTTAACAACTAATGGAGAACAGTGCGACATCTATGTTTGAATGAGCTACTTTTTACTTAAAAAATTAATTTTAAAACAATTTACCAAAACCGTATTTAAAATTATAAATTTAAAAACTTCTAATACGTTCTGTTAATCTGCCTAATATCACAAAGTAAATTTTACCACAAATTTATCACTTAACAGCTTTTTTTTTTGGTAGAGCTCTTTCGTTTTGATTTAGAGAAATTGAACTTTCTGCAGTCTGGGCAAAACCACTCTTTACATTTTGGAGCTTTTTTTTTATTTTTAAACAATCGAAATGAAACCTTTTTTTATCACAGTCTTTGTTGTCGCAACAAACCATATTCCCACTTTCGGGCTGCTGAAAAAAACAAAACAGTTTGTTGGTTAAATTCAACGTATTTATATCGTTCGTTCCAATATCACTTACAACATGTTTTGTCGAAAACCATTTACTTGTTTGTCAGGGTAGCATATGGTTTTGATGAGGCTAACGGAAGGGTTTGCCGGATCTGAATGGCATGCACTCTTCATCCGTGATGCAGTAATTCTACCAGCTCTTTGCTTCAACCATTCCTTGCATTTGCTCTGCAGCCTAGTGGCTTCTTCAATTTTTGTTGCGAATTCTTCAGGCCTTTGGTAATTTTTCCAAAAAATTAAAAATTTTTAAAAATGCAAAAACTAGAAACAATTTATCAAAATTGACGAAAAAAAAATTAAATATATCAATTTTCCAAGGGGGCACCATTAGAAATTTTCAAAATCCCATATTTTTTTCGGTAAGGAATTTTCCATTTTGTGTTGTCAAAAACATTTTCGGTTGCCATGGCAAAACTAATGCCCGTTGAAACTTTTCCTTTTGGGAATTTTCATGATTCATTAACGCCTACTTAACCCCCGAGTTTGAACAAAATCGGTGTGTTACACCTCGGGTAGTCTCATTGTTAGTTAAAAACTACTGATTTTTATCGTTTGAATAGTTTTGATACCGATAAAGCAACAATATAAATATATTTAAAATTATTGAAAAAAAAGTTATTTCTTTAGAAAGTTTCCTAGATTTCTTTTAAAAATTTATATAAGTATTCATTTGAAATGTTTATTTATTACACTGAACTTTTGATCTCTCAGAAAATTTCACGTGACAACACCTGTACCAACCATTGAGTTGGGAATAAATAGAGGTACAACTAAATCTGGCTGGCGCTGGACCAATTTCGTTCAATAAGGAGACAATTCAACTTTATCGTTCTACCGTGGCGGCATCTGTCTCTAGTGGTGGAAACTATATTGCAATTGAATTTTTTCGCGAATCTGATGCGAAATTGAAATGTATGATTTATCGTAACAAACAAACCTTTGAAGTTGTTTAAAAATAATTTTATTCTGTCAACACGATCCTTTGTAACTCAAGTTACGGTGAGTTAGCCAATAATTATTTATTTTCAGCCATTACATTACAAAATATAGATGGCTCTACCGCCTAATTATGAAGATGAATTTCATACAGTCTTATCAGAACAGGTCCCGCGTAACCATGGCAACCGAAATCGTAATTGTAATTCTAGCAGTATTATTCCCAATTCAATGGTACCAACCCAACATGGTGTAAAACATTTCGGTAAAAATAAGGTGCTTCGTTATAGCAGATCAATTCAATCATATCTAACATTTATATTTTAGTACTGCATTTTTCAAAGGGTAAAGAACAGAAAAAATAAATTATCTAGGAGCCTTAAAATTAATTAAACAATTAATAAAAGAATGAGCAAGTGGTAATATTTTCGATTCTCACAATACTAAAATAATTTTTTTTTGGTATAACAAACTGTATTAATCATTTTGACTTTAAAACAAGTTGGCAAGCCAAAATATACCTCTCCTCGGAAGAATTGTCCCTAGTGGTATTAATTTATCGATATGACCCTTAAAGATAGATCTCCGCAATTCAGAGTTATTTACTAAAACCTTAATCCCGGTTCTATCCCGCCCGGTATAAAATTTTAATTATAATTAAAATAATTGAGACGAAACAACCGATTATAATTTTTTCAGAATATTATAAATTAAGTAGTTACAACAGTGCGTTAGAGGTACTAAAACAATGCACAATTGAATTTAACCCTATTTACAGTACAAGTTTATCAGTTGAATATAATACGAAGCAAATTTTAATGAAAGAAATATCTACAGAGGGAATTTGTATTTTTTACCTCTCCGAGGGGACTTTGTACCATAGGAGGGGTTATACAACCACCGTGTCTGTCTGTCTGTGGGTGGGTGGGTCTGTCTGTCTGTCTGTGGGTCTGTCTGTCAGGCCTGCGAACGCGTTCGCATTTTCGAGGCAAAGGGTAATCACTGCGTACGCAGTTTCTTAGAATCAGGGAAAAGGTTTTTCCAAAAGCGCCCTCTTTTCGTCATTGGGTGTAGTACAATTTTTTAATCGGCCGGGATTCGAAACCGAGCCCTCTTGAACGACAGGTGAGGGTTCTATCGCATAACCACGGATACAGTTACGCTTCACTGAAAATTAAAAACTCTTCCGAGCAGAGGTATATTTTGGCTTTCCAACTTGTTTTATTTCAACACTCGCCCTTGGTGAAGATACCGTAGAATAGCTATATTTGACATCTGGTAGTGGACGACTCGTAGACTTCCAGTTGACGTTGTGACACATACCGCATGAAAAAGACCAATGCCGTCCAATTTCCTATATCATATAATGACTCGCACACCCAGGAAATCAATGACTGCATTAGGAATCGTAGATATCCAAATATATACACCAAATGTATTAACAAGAAGCAAAAACCTTACCATCAACAAAGCACATAGAGCCACGAGACTAAACGACAGCTCGTATATCAATAAACGTTAAATAAACGCCTTTGCATTATTACAACTATGTTTAGGACGATAAGGAAACCCCCTAAATAAATAACAAAAACTAACAAAGTCGATCACCCACAGGTTCTACCCTTAAACCCTCTTATCTCTGCTGACTGCGCTAAAACAAGATTTGACCTTTAAAATTTCATACGTAAGAAATGAAGACTTTAAAAACCATTAATATACTCTTCCGCTAAGAGTGATATTCCTACGCGAGCTGTGCGCTAGTAAAATGGCGCCAATTCTCTGTGCATCTAAAATGTATCAGGTTGCGGCTTAAAGAGTTTCAAGCTAATGGCCAAGTTATAAAACAATGTGATGCTAAATACATTGAAACATTTTATTTATAACAAAGCTTTAACAAAGTTAGAATTGTTTCAACGTCACACACATTCAAAATACGCAGAAGTAACGTTATACTACACCCAATGCAATATCAAACATTAAAGTAACAGAAACAAAAACAAAATAAACATCTACGTAAGATGTTTATAATATTCCCACCCAAACAAATATTACATTTATTTTTATCCCTGTTTTACTGGTATTTAGATGTAGACGTCAATGGTAAAACGTCCGCGTCATAAGAATGTACCCCGGGTTCGATTCCTGATGACGATCATATTGTCAGCGTAGAAAATAAGGACATGAATTTGCGAGTTGATGATGAATATTTATTTACAGTTAAAAAGTTACAGGGATGAATGTTTAGTTACAATGAAAATATAAAAGTAATAATGCAAGAACTTATGTACACGCGCAAGGGTCTCAGCCGAACTTGTGGCTCGCGGGAGGCTCCCGTAACTTAGGGCAGGCTTTTTCCGCCTAATGCGTCCCAGGTCAAGTGAGCGGCTCTTTAGCGGGCTTGGCTTTTCAGCCTTAATATTTCCCACTAAGAGAGCTGAGAGAAGTCTTCCCTCCGGCTGGCGTTGAAGCTCCTTTTATACCCTGGGCCCCATTGTCCGCCAGTGACGCTTGGGTTTTTTTCGAACTTTCCCTTCTTCCCCTCGCTTGCGGCGGCGGTCCTGCTAGATCCCTCTCTTGGTCCGTCTGTTGATTCGTCCGTCCAAGAAGCTCCCTGGTCCGTTGTAGCGACAGCTTCCCGTCGGAGAAAGAGCCGTCTCGGCGATCGCTGGCGTCCAGAAGGAGAAAGGCGTCGGCGGGGTCAACGTAGTCCGTGATAACCTCGGTGGTTAAGTAGGTGGTTGAGAGATCCACTGGTTGGTCTGGAGGGGTAACGGGATGTTGTAGCCGATGCTGACGACGCAGATTCCGGCGTTGCTGTTTTTCCCTACGACCAATCACTCGAGGATTGAGCGGAGCTGCATTCTGAAGTTGCTTGATGTGTTCGGTAAAACGCTGTCGACGGCGCTGGGCAGAGGGCTTCATGGCGTGAAATCGAAATGAACCCGACGAGAGTGGTGATAAAAATGACCGGCCAAAGTGCCGTGCCGTATGAAGGCGGGGTTGAAACACCTGTGGGGATAAAATAGTAGTGGCTTACGGGCAGGGGGGAAAATGGTCCGGAGAAGAACGACGGCGCGAAGAGCGACGTGTAGCCCCCTGGGGTTGGGGAAGGACCGATTCCAAGGGTCCCCCATGTGAGAAATTTTAAAAAATTTAAAAAATTTTAAAAAACCAAAATATTAAAAAAATTGTTAAACATTGACGAAGAAAATCAAAATTGATCACATTTTGATCAATTTGAACCAAATGGGTGAAAATGAACCGATATGGCTTAAATAGGAAAAATTTCCATTTTATGTTGTCGAAATCATTTTTCGATGCCATGGCAAAACCGTTGCCCATTGTATAAATTCCCTTTAGGATTTTTCAAGTTACATGAAGGTCTACCAATCCCCCGAGTTTGAACAAAATCGGTGTGTAACACCTCGGGTCGTCTCCTTGTAAGTAGGGGAGAAACAACTGATTCCAAACGTGTGAGAGGTGTATTCAAGCACACAAAAAAAAGAGTAATGAAAAACACAAAAATAGCAGACGACCCTTTCACTTCGAAGGGCCGAATGTAAATCAAAAACAAAATATAACAAGGCTGCCATATGTGAAGCATAATCGCTTTCCCATAAACCACATAGTCCCCCTGCTTCACATATTCAGTCAGTCACATAATCAGTCAACACTTGTAACCTTTCTTTCGGAAAGGCTTTGGTGAATATATCTGCCAGGTTAGCTTTTGAGTTGACATACACGATTGTAAATAAACCTTCGGCCACTTGTTCCCGTAAATATTTCACACGTAGATCTAAATATTTTGTACGCACATTGTCAACTTTATTCTTCATGCACTGTATAGCAGCCTGGTTATCTATTTTCATCTGTATCTCTCCGGATAAGGAGGAAGGGAAAACCGTTCTACATTCGTTAAGAATACACTTTATGTAGAGGAGTTCTTTGGTTGTTTCTACAGCCGCTATTAACTCAGTGCAGTGAGGGATTGTTTCTTTGATTTCCAAGCTATAGGTGTTTTTCCACACATGATGAGATGTCGACTTCCTGGTTTCGGGGTCTGAAGCCCATGAGGCGTCGCTATAGGCAATGAATTGTGGGTTTTCAGTGTACTCCATGAATAATGATTTCTTCTTCGTCGTGATGATATAATTCCACAAGTGAAGTAAATGATTCCAGGTGTCGAGGTTATAGTTATTGTTATATTTCGCGAGGACGTTCACAGCATATAATATATCGGGGCGAGTATGACGTGCTATATATAGTAGCCGCCCGATCATACTTCGAAAAGGTACTTGTGGTTCTTTCCTTTCTTCTTCTTCTTGGTTAGATCCCGCGATCACCGTTCGAAATTTTAGAGGTTCGTAGGTCATCTTGTAGGGAATGCCATCAAACTGTTTCTCTAAATGGTCAATATATCTCGTTTGTGACATTCGGAGTCCTAGCTTGTTCGGTTATTTGTATGTCAATTCCCAAGAACGTTTTTACTCTTCCTAGGACTTGGGTGTCAAACTTTCCTTGTAGCAGAGCCAGGATTTTGGTCATCACTTGCTGATCTCGATTTAAAATCAGGATATCATCTACATATACCGGAATGATACAATCCCATTGGAAACGATATACGCCTTGACATGATCTTAGTTCTTGAAATCCCATCATTTTCAGTTCTTCATCAAGTTTATTATGCCAACAACGTCCTGATTGACGAAGCCCGTAGAGGCTTTTATGTATTTCCCATACCTTGTTGTCAGTCGTTTCGTACCCTCTTAGTATTTCCATGTAGCTTTTCTGGTCTAAAACGACATACAAATAGGCACTTTTGATGTCTATGTGTTTATTTGACCACTTCAGGATAACAACAAGTACAAACAGAAATAAACGGACTAATAATAAATCGACCACTGGTGAGTATATTTCTTCATAGTCTGTTCCTTGCTGTTGATCATAACCTCGTGCGACCAATCGTGCCCTATGGCGAACAATCTGTCCATTCTCGTTCCTTTTTCGGACATATACCCATCTATTACCGAGTATTTTCACTTTGTCTGGTCTATGAACTGGCGTGAAGACGTCTCTTTCTTGTAGTGTCTGCACTTCGTCATCCATGGCTTTCTTCCATTGCACTGAGTCATTAGCACTCATGGCTTCTTCGTATGTTGTGGGATCATCTACATTGGCGAAGCATGTTTCCATATCCCTCAGGAAAACCAAATCTGGATCTGTGCCGATATCGTCGGATCGCTGTTGCGGTGTTAAATCACAAATTCCCGAGTATGTGTTTTTCGTAGAGTAGTCAATTAGCTCTGGGTCAATATCGATCTCATTTTCTCTGCAATATTCTAAAAGCTCTCGTCTACTTCGGAAACATCGCTTCATATCTCCATGTCTATAGTAGATGTCATATCTTCCGGCTGTGTCTCCAGTCGTTCTCTGTCTAGCTGTACGTCGCCATTCCTTCTCTTCTGTCGCTGCTGGTCTACCAGGTGTGATGTGATCAATCACTTCATCTTCACTAGTCTCTTCTTGGCTGGCTGGGTGTTCCGGATGTGGTGAAGGAGAATGTCCTCTTGGCGGTGTTGGTGAAGCTGGCGCTGTAATCCTTTTCCTGGATCTCGACTTGACCCCGTGTATTTCTTCTTCACCATCTGAAGTGAAAATCGTACATTATCTTCTGAACGGTTGTCGTCATCAGTCTTGAGGTCTTCCGCTCCTTGCCCAGTATGGGTCTCGTTGAACTTGACATTATCGCTTTCAATAATCTTGTCAGTGTTTGGATCCCAGATGCGATACCCACGTGTTGAGGTGGCGTATCCGATTAGTATGCCTTTCTTGGCTGTATCCGCAAATTTATTAACACGGGTCTGTTTCGGTACAAAATAATGCGCTTGGCTTCCTATCCTCTTACAATGTTTCACAGTAGGTGTATACCCATAGCGTTTTTCGAATGGGGTTTTGTTCTGCAACTTCTTTTGCGGTAACCGATTCTTGATGTACTTGAAAGTTTTCAACAATTACAATAATTTAATTACATTTACAATAATCTAATTACATTTAATATTTATTTAAACACTCCTACTGATACGGATTGGATTCGAACATCCAAATGACACCCATTTAACAATTTTCGCCCTTTCTAGACCCGAATACATCACATTACGACGAAATTTAACGCCTATAACCACTACACCACAATTTACCACGCTAAACGCTCATTTTTATATCACGTATTTTTTTACTAAAAGTCCAAGGCTTAAGAATATCGATCTTATGCACCGCATATGGATGTCATTTTATTTTATTTTTCATGGACTAAAGTCAGTAAAAGAGGCTAACACAACAAGGTTAAAATTTCTGACCAAAACGCTACCGCCATCTGGTGAGACCTATTTATATTTATCTGGAAATATTCAATATTTTTAGAAAATTAATTATAAATTTTCTATTTAAATTTAATAGAAATTATATAGCAAAGGCACTCAATGAAACTATAATCGCAGTTCCTTTAAAAGTTTTATCACTATACAACAACCCTTTTTACCTGTAACCGCGTGGAAAAATTACTATAGTGAAAAAAAAAAACAAAATGGCATCTCAACCCAAATCACCTACTTTTCCCTTAACTTTCCCATAGCGTGAAGGCAACGAGTTTAATGTTAAAAGTCGAGGTACCTATATATAACCAGGCGACGACTCGCCTGGTTATAATAAAATTAAAAGCAAAATTAATCAATTATTTTAATTTAAAATGCGGTCGTGGTCAGGAATCTACCCTGGGACATATTTTTACAGGCGGATTGTTTACCGTTGAGACATTGCCTTTCATATCGCTAGAATGAAAATCAAAGAAATCACAGGAAAACTCTTACAAGGAGAGGTATTTTTTGGCTTGCCAACTTGTTTGATAAAGTTTTTTTAAGCTAAAATATTATTTCACTAAAAAATGGTCGCCCAAACCCTCCCAGTCGGTAAGACCTCGGGTATAAAAGAAGTCGGGAAACATGACGAAGCCGCATTTCATCAGCTGTGGTCGCCTAATAGTTTTCATTTTGACTATTTTATTGTTCAAAAGTGATCGCGGAAATATGTCTTCTATTATTGTAATTCTCGTAGCGTCGAGTTTCGTCATGGTCAATGCCGTAGCTGTTCAATTCAATGATTGTGGTATGTTGCTGTGGTTGTAAATCATTTGTTGTGGGTTAAGACAGGGCAGTTAATACATTAATTTGTTCGTAGGTAACGGAAGTATGTTGAATCTGGTCGTGACTCCTTGTAATAGCGTACCTTGCGTCTTCGAACATGGCTCCACCATCCAGATCCAAGCTGTCATCCGTGCTCGTAAGTTCGATCAATTTCTTTGGACAACTTGACTACACCTGATTCTTATGTCGTTCGTTTTCTCGCAGCTTTCGGTGCTAGTTCGGCGACCACCTCTATTACTGGCAACTTGCGTGGTCGCGAGATGGTATTCCCCAAGGACAACGAGGACATCTGCTTGGGCAAGATCAAACCCGCCTGTCCCGTCAAGCCAGGAAATATCTACACCTATGCCTCCACCTTCCACATCCACAAGATGATCCCCGCCGTAAGTTCTTCTAATCGGTTTCAAGTTAAACGAAATAATTTATCTTCGTCGCTTAATCACGAGATTTTTTGGGTATCTTGTAGCAACTGATGGAAGTCACCTACAAGGGCGTGAACGAAGACGGAAAGAATCTAGCTTGCGCTCGTCTCAAGGTCCGCATCACGAAGGCATAAAGAAATGAATGCTGTAAATATTTTTATCATGTATTGTATATGTATGTACAATAAAACTGTCATTTTACCACTTTCATATTTGGGTTTCACTCGGCAAACCAAGTTATTGGTAGTTTTCACTAAAGGTGTTAACGGCAGCACAGATTCGGCCACTGGGGCGTAGAGCCTCCGTTTGAAACTAAAAATGAACGGAAGCTAGATAATCCTTAATAAGTTTCTTATGGAATTACTTTTAAATAGGTTGCGCGAGTGTGGGTATTCAATTTGACATCAAGCCTTATAACCAATTATTGATTACAAACTAGTCTTGCTTTAATTCAAACCCACATTGAGAAAGGGCAGTTACGTTAGTCAATAAAATATTGCTCCATAAGATTTTCTTTAGAATCACTTAAACTACCGTTAATTACTGGTAAAGAATTTTCTAATACTTAATAAGTGTTGAAATTATTACTAATCGAAATAATAACCTATAGCTTAAGAACGGCATAATTTATTGGTATTAAAGCTTTAAAGGAATCTGTATTACTTGTAATTTCATTCGCTTTGCTACAATTAGTGTATTTAAATTTAAATTAAAGTTTTAAAATTATTTTAAGAAATTAATTTTAAACGTTGGTAAAACGTTAACAACAGATGTCGGTATTACTAATAATAATTTATCGTTGTTGGGCTAGCCTCCCTTAAGGCCACCTGTGGAAAGGCATTAAAAGTCGGTCGTTAACTTGGTGCTAAGGTGGTGCCTCATCTTTTCGCTAAGCCTATGTTACTTTCGTAAGTACTGCAATGAAACTTTAAACTGTTGTTTTAAGTGTGGTTAGTCGTGTGGTTAGAAACGTATCTTCAGTACTTATCACCCTTGTAGTAACGGATTCAAATCCCCGGGGCGTCAAATTTGTTAGGACTTAATTTATATGATTGAATAGGGTAGCCACCCCCCCCCCCCCCCGACAGGATAAAATAAATCTTACTATTAATTATTTATTATCTTTATAATTTAAGAGCTTGATTGCACGTGACTACATTTTTTTATATCAAATTTATCCCAAGCCAAAAATATTCCGACCGGCAAATATATTTGTGCAAATACAGGGTGTGTCAATTTGCTCGATCAGGGCTTTTTTCTCAAAAAAATATTTTTCCTAGTGTTTAGAATTTTTTAGAGCATATTGGTTAGGTATTATAAATTGCAGTGAAATTAAACGAATATTCGCGGTTTTGGAAAAATAATTTTCTCACCGGTAGGTGTCACACAAGGTTCGTAAAAATGCTTGCTGCACTCTAATGTTGGCTCACGCGGACGCGCCGGTTTTGGGGGGAAAACCTTTGGGGCGGGAAGAAGTGGCGTGCCTCCAGCTTTCGACGTCACAAATTCCAGAGATAAAAGATACAAGTAAGTAAAGGTTTTAATTAAATTATTATAATATTGGAGTTTTCTACCATGTCTAAGTGCACCATCAGTAGTTGTAACAGTAAAAGAAAGTGGAAGAGTAGGCTGTGATATTTTAAAATACCAGCCGCAATTAATAATCAGTGCGCTAAAACTAAGGAACTATCAACATTACGGAGGCTGAAGTGGTTTGAGAATATTAATCGTGAGGATGTTAATGAGCACACAGCAAAACCAATTACAGTTGTTTGTAGATTACATTTTATTTCTGGTAAGTTTAGGCTTTTCTCAGCTGCTAAACCTTGGTTTTTAATACAAATTAAATTACAGGAAAACCTGCCAAATTGTTGAATGATTCAAATCCTGACTGGGTACCAACTTTGCAATTGGATGATAGGAACGAAAAGGTTATTTTCAGAGGAGTTTCTCCAGGAAATATTAGAATGAAACGGCGTTTACTCCTTGATATGAACAGCCCACCCAATAGGCAGCCCAAATCTCCAAACTGCTCAGAGGAGCATTGGTAGTGGGTAATAAAGAAAATGCTGAAGAAAATAGTGAGCCTATAATAAACCATGGAACTTCGGTTATGGATTGTGGAACTTGCATCTCGATATAATGCCACTATGAATCACTTGGCTCCGATTGTATATATCTACTCCAGCTACGTATAACTCTACTCTATTACTGTATAGTTCAGTTTCAACCAAAGACAGCTCAACATCAACTGCCGATGGTTCAGTGTCAACCAAGGATAGCTCAACGTCAACCTCTAATGTGTCGGTGTCAATTACTACAAATACTGATCCCTACAATTATACGCGCACTGTGAAATGTCAAACTGATCTGTCGGCGTGTGGTATAGTTGCTCTAGAGAAAGATAATTTGTGTTTGCGAGAAGAATTGTACGCTCTTAGACCAAAAGCACTGCAATTTGAATTCAAGGAGAAGACTTTTGAAGAAAATGACGAAATGGTAAAATTTTACACTGGTTTGTAATGGTTTACAATTCTAATGAATTTATTCAAATTGGTTTGCACAAGTGTATCCTTTTCATATCGCAACTCTTGGACTCAGTTTCAAGAATTTATGATTTTTCTAACGCGCTTACGATTTAATTTACCTTCTGAAGATTTAGGGTACCGTTTTAAAATTTCTGAATCAACGACAAGTAGAATATTTGATAAGTGGCTTGAGGCCATGTATAAACGCCTATATAATGTTGTTTACTGGCCTGAACGGGAAAATCTTTATAAAACAATGCCACCAGAGGTTTTCATAGATAGGCCAACGTCACTCCTTCCTAGAGCCATAACGTGCTCACAGTACAAACACCACAATACTCAAGGTTCTGTTAGTTTCATTTCTGATGGCTGGGGGGACGAACTAGTGATAAATATCTAACGGAACATTCTGGTTTACTAAAACATTTGTTGCCTAATGATTTGGTTTTGGCAGACCGGGGCTTTGATATTGCTGAAACCTTAGGCTTCTGTTGTGCTAAATTAGCAATACCAGCATTTACCAAAGGAAAAGATCAACTACCGGCTTTGGAAATCGTGAATACTAGGAAAATAGCGCATCTACCAATTCATGTAGAAAGAGTTATAGGCTTGGTTAGAAAAAAATACAAAATATTACAAGCTTGCTTGCCGGTTAAAATGGTAACTAAAAAGAAAGGTGACAATGTTACGCCCCTTGATAAAATTGCTAGAGTTTCTTGCGCTTTAACAAATTTATGTCCATATAAAAAAACAGTAAATTGATTTTGGAAATTTTTATGTAAATCTCGAAAATTCAATTAAAAGACCTTTTTAATAGTTTAAACAAAATGTTCGGGAAGTTTTTATCCAACAAAAAGTCTTTAAAAGCTGTGAACGCACTTTCGATTTAACAACTAATGGAGAACAGTGCGACATCTATGTTTGAATGAGCTACTTTTTACTTAAAAAATTAATTTTAAAACAATTTACCAAAACCGTATTTAAAATTATAAATTTAAAAACTTCTAATACGTTCTGTTAATCTGCCTAATATCACAAAGTAAATTTTACCACAAATTTATCACTTAACAGCTTTTTTTTTTGGTAGAGCTCTTTCGTTTTGATTTAGAGAAATTGAACTTTCTGCAGTCTGGGCAAAACCACTCTTTACATTTTGGAGCTTTTTTTTTATTTTTAAACAATCGAAATGAAACCTTTTTTTATCACAGTCTTTGTTGTCGCAACAAACCATATTCCCACTTTCGGGCTGCTGAAAAAAACAAAACAGTTTGTTGGTTAAATTCAACGTATTTATATCGTTCGTTCCAATATCACTTACAACATGTTTTGTCGAAAACCATTTACTTGTTTGTCAGGGTAGCATATGGTTTTGATGAGGCTAACGGAAGGGTTTGCCGGATCTGAATGGCATGCACTCTTCATCCGTGATGCAGTAATTCTACCAGCTCTTTGGTTCAACCATTCCTTGCATTTGCTCTGCAGCCTAGTGGCTTCTTCAATTTTTGTTGCGAATTCTTCAGGCCTTTGGTAATTTTTCCAAAAAATTAAAAATTTTTAAAAATGCAAAAACTAGAAAAAATTTATCAAAATTGACGAAAAAAAAATTAAATATATCAATTTTCCAAGGGGGCACCATTAGAAATTTTCAAAATCCCATATTTTTTTCGGTAAGGAATTTTCCATTTTGTGTTGTCAAAAACATTTTCGGTTGCCATGGCAAAACTAATGCCCGTTGAAACTTTTCCTTTTGGGAATTTTCATGATTCATTAACGCCTACTTAACCCCCGAGTTTGAACAAAATCGGTGTGTTACACCTCGGGTAGTCTCATTGTTAGTTAAAAACTACTGATTTTTATCGTTTGAATAGTTTTGATACCGATAAAGCAACAATATAAATATATTTAAAATTATTGAAAAAAAAGTTATTTCTTTAGAAAGTTTCCTAGATTTCTTTTAAAAATTTATATAAGTATTCATTTGAAATGTTTATTTATTACACTGAACTTTTGATCTCTCAGAAAATTTCACGTGACAACACCTGTACCAACCATTGAGTTGGGAATAAATAGAGGTACAACTAAATCTGGCTGGCGCTGGACCAATTTCGTTCAATAAGGAGACAATTCAACTTTATCGTTCTACCGTGGCGGCATCTGTCTCTAGTGGTGGAAACTATATTGCAATTGAATTTTTTCGCGAATCTGATGCGAAATTGAAATGTATGATTTATCGTAACAAACAAACCTTTGAAGTTGTTTAAAAATAATTTTATTCTGTCAACACGATCCTTTGTAACTCAAGTTACGGTGAGTTAGCCAATAATTATTTATTTTCAGCCATTACATTACAAAATATAGATGGCTCTACCGCCTAATTATGAAGATGAATTTCATACAGTCTTATCAGAACAGGTCCCGCGTAACCATGGCAACCGAAATCGTAATTGTAATTCTAGCAGTACTATTCCCAATTCAATGGTACCAACCCAACATGGTGTAAAACATTTCGGTAAAAATAAGGTGCTTCGTTATAGCAGATCAATTCAATCATATCTAACATTTATATTTTAGTACTGCATTTTTCAAAGGGTAAAGAACAGAAAAAATAAATTATCTAGGAGCCTTAAAATTAATTAAACAATTAATAAAAGAATGAGCAAGTGGTAATATTTTCGATTCTCACAATACTAAAATAATTTTTTTTTGGTATAACAAACTGTATTAATCATTTTGACTTTAAAACAAGTTGGCAAGCCAAAATATACCTCTCCTCGGAAGAATTGTCCCTAGTGGTATTAATTTATCGATATGACCCTTAAAGATAGATCTCCGCAATTCAGAGTTATTTACTAAAACCTTAATCCCGGTTCTATCCCGCCCGGTATAAAATTTTAATTATAATTAAAATAATTGAGACGAAACAACCGATTATAATTTTTTCAGAATATTATAAATTAAGTAGTTACAACAGTGCGTTAGAGGTACTAAAACAATGCACAATTGAATTTAACCCTATTTACAGTACAAGTTTATCAGTTGAATATAATACGAAGCAAATTTTAATGAAAGAAATATCTACAGAGGGAATTTGTATTTTTTACCTCTCCGAGGGGACTTTGTACCATAGGAGGGGTTATACAACCACCGTGTCTGTCTGTCTGTGGGTGGGTGGGTCTGTCTGTCTGTCTGTGGGTCTGTCTGTCAGGCCTGCGAACGCGTTCGCATTTTCGAGGCAAAGGGTAATCACTGCGTACGCAGTTTCTTAGAATCAGGGAAAAGGTTTTTCCAAAAGCGCCCTCTTTTCGTCATTGGGTGTAGTACAATTTTTTAATCGGCCGGGATTCGAAACCGAGCCCTCTTGAACGACAGGTGAGGGTTCTATCGCATAACCACGGATACAGTTACGCTTCACTGAAAATTAAAAACTCTTCCGAGCAGAGGTATATTTTGGCTTTCCAACTTGTTTTATTTCAACACTCGCCCTTGGTGAAGATACCGTAGAATAGCTATATTTGACATCTGGTAGTGGACGACTCGTAGACTTCCAGTTGACGTTGTGACACATACCGCATGAAAAAGACCAATGCCGTCCAATTTCCTATATCATATAATGACTCGCACACCCAGGAAATCAATGACTGCATTAGGAATCGTAGATATCCAAATATATACACCAAATGTATTAACAAGAAGCAAAAAACTTACCATCAACAAAGCACATAGAGCCACGAGACTAAACGACAGCTCGTATATCAATAAACGTTAAATAAACGCCTTTGCATTATTACAACTATGTTTAGGACGATAAGGAAACCCCCTAAATAAATAACAAAAACTAACAAAGTCGATCACCCACAGGTTCTACCCTTAAACCCTCTTATCTCTGCTGACTGCGCTAAAACAAGATTTGACCTTTAAAATTTCATACGTAAGAAATGAAGACTTTAAAAACCATTAATATACTCTTCCGCTAAGAGTGATATTCCTACGCGAGCTGTGCGCTAGTAAAATGGCGCCAATTCTCTGTGCATCTAAAATGTATCAGGTTGCGGCTTAAAGAGTTTCAAGCTAATGGCCAAGTTATAAAACAATGTGATGCTAAATACATTGAAACATTTTATTTATAACAAAGCTTTAACAAAGTTAGAATTGTTTCAACGTCACACACATTCAAAATACGCAGAAGTAACGTTATACTACACCCAATGCAATATCAAACATTAAAGTAACAGAAACAAAAACAAAATAAACATCTACGTAAGATGTTTATAATATTCCCACCCAAACAAATATTACATTTATTTTTATCCCTGTTTTACTGGTATTTAGATGTAGACGTCAATGGTAAAACGTCCGCGTCATAAGAATGTACCCCGGGTTCGATTCCTGATGACGATCATATTGTCAGCGTAGAAAATAAGGACATGAATTTGCGAGTTGATGATGAATATTTATTTACAGTTAAAAAGTTACAGGGATGAATGTTTAGTTACAATGAAAATATAAAAGTAATAATGCAAGAACTTATGTACACGCGCAAGGGTCTCAGCCGAACTTGTGGCTCGCGGGAGGCTCCCGTAACTTAGGGCAGGCTTTTTCCGCCTAATGCGTCCCAGGTCAAGTGAGCGGCTCTTTAGCGGGCTTGGCTTTTCAGCCTTAATATTTCCCACTAAGAGAGCTGAGAGAAGTCTTCCCTCCGGCTGGCGTTGAAGCTCCTTTTATACCCTGGGCCCCATTGTCCGCCAGTGACGCTTGGGTTTTTTTCGAACTTTCCCTTCTTCCCCTCGCTTGCGGCGGCGGTCCTGCTAGATCCCTCTCTTGGTCCGTCTGTTGATTCGTCCGTCCAAGAAGCTCCCTGGTCCGTTGTAGCGACAGCTTCCCGTCGGAGAAAGAGCCGTCTCGGCGATCGCTGGCGTCCAGAAGGAGAAAGGCGTCGGCGGGGTCAACGTAGTCCGTGATAACCTCGGTGGTTAAGTAGGTGGTTGAGAGATCCACTGGTTGGTCTGGAGGGGTAACGGGATGTTGTAGCCGATGCTGACGACGCAGATTCCGGCGTTGCTGTTTTTCCCTACGACCAATCACTCGAGGATTGAGCGGAGCTGCATTCTGAAGTTGCTTGATGTGTTCGGTAAAACGCTGTCGACGGCGCTGGGCAGAAGGCTTCATGGCGTGAAATCGAAATGAACCCGATGAGAGTGGTGATAAAAATGACCGGCCAAAGTGCCGTGCCGTATGAAGGCGGGGTTGAAACACCTGTGGGGATAAAATAGTAGTGGCTTACGGGCAGGGGGGAAAATGGTCCGGAGAAGAACGACGGCGCGAAGAGCGACGTGTAGCCCCCTGGGGTTGGGGAAGGACCGATTCCAAGGGTCCCCCATGTGAGAAATTTTAAAAAATTTAAAAAATTTTAAAAAACCAAAATATTAAAAAAATTGTTAAACATTGACGAAGAAAATCAAAATTGATCACATTTTGATCAATTTGAACCAAATGGGTGAAAATGAACCGATAGGGCTTAAATAGGAAAAATTTCCATTTTATGTTGTCGAAATCATTTTTCGATGCCATGGCAAAACCGTTGCCCATTGTATAAATTCCCTTTAGGATTTTTCAAGTTACATGAAGGTCTACCAATCCCCCGAGTTTGAACAAAATCGGTGTGTAACACCTCGGGTCGTCTCCTTGTAAGTAGGGGAGAAACAACTGATTCCAAACGTGTGAGAGGTATATTCAAGCACACAAAAAAAAGAGTAATGAAAAACACAAAAATAGCAGACGACCCTTTCACTTCGAAGGGCCGAATGTAAATCAAAAACAAAATATAACAAGGCTGCCATATGTGAAGCATAATCGCTTTCCCATAATCCACATAGTCCCCCTGCTTCACATATTCAGTCAGTCACATAATCAGTCAACACTTGTAACCTTTCTTTCGGAAAGGCTTTGGTGAATATATCTGCCAGGTTAGCTTTTGAGTTGACATACACGATTGTAAATAAACCTTCGGCCACTTGTTCCCGTAAATATTTCACACGTAGATCTAAATATTTTGTACGCACATTGTCAACTTTATTCTTCATGCACTGTATAGCAGCCTGGTTATCTATTTTCATCTGTATCTCTCCGGATAAGGAGGAAGGGAAAACCGTTCTACATTCGTTAAGAATACACTTTATGTAGAGGAGTTCTTTGGTTGTTTCTACAGCCGCTATTAACTCAGTGCAGTGAGGGATTGTTTCTTTGATTTCCAAGCTATAGGTGTTTTTCCACACATGATGAGATGTCGACTTCCTGGTTTCGGGGTCTGAAGCCCATGAGGCGTCGCTATAGGCAATGAATTGTGGGTTTTCAGTGTACTCCATGAATAATGATTTCTTCTTCGTCGTGATGATATAATTCCACAAGTGAAGTAAATGATTCCAGGTGTCGAGGTTATAGTTATTGTTATATTTCGCGAGGACGTTCACAGCATATAATATATCGGGGCGAGTATGACGTGCTATATATAGTAGCCGCCCGATCATACTTCGAAAAGGTACTTGTGGTTCTTTCCTTTCTTCTTCTTCTTGGTTAGATCCCGCGATCACCGTTCGAAATTTTAGAGGTTCGTAGGTCATCTTGTAGGGAATGCCATCAAACTGTTTCTCTAAATGGTCAATATATCTCGTTTGTGACATTCGGAGTCCTAGCTTGTTCGGTTATTTGTATGTCAATTCCCAAGAACGTTTTTACTCTTCCTAGGTCTTGGATGTCAAACTTTCCTTGTAGCAGAGCCAGGATTTTGGTCATCACTTGCTGATCTCGATTTAAAATCAGGATATCATCTACATATACCGGAATGATACAATCCCATTGGAAACGATATACGCCTTGACATGATCTTAGTTCTTGAAATCCCATCATTTTCAGTTCTTCATCAAGTTTATTATGCCAACAACGTCCTGATTGACGAAGCCCGTAGAGGCTTTTATGTATTTCCCATACCTTGTTGTCAGTCGTTTCGTACCCTCTTAGTATTTCCATGTAGCTTTTCTGGTCTAAAACGACATACAAATAGGCACTTTTGATGTCTATGTGTTTATTTGACCACTTCAGGATAACAACAAGTACAAACAGAAATAAACGGACTAATAATAAATCGACCACTGGTGAGTATATTTCTTCATAGTCTGTTCCTTGCTGTTGATCATAACCTCGTGCGACCAATCGTGCCCTATGGCGAACAATCTGCCCATTCTCGTTCCTTTTTCGGACATATACCCATCTATTACCGAGTATTTTCACTTTGTCTGGTCTATGAACTGGCGTGAAGACGTCTCTTTCTTGTAGTGTCTGCACTTCGTCATCCATGGCTTTCTTCCATTGCACTGAGTCATTAGCACTCATGGCTTCTTCGTATGTTGTGGGATCATCTACATTGGCGAAGCATGTTTCCATATCCCTCAGGAAAACCAAATCTGGATCTGTGCCGATATCGTCGGATCGCTGTTGCGGTGTTAAATCACAAATTCCCGAGTATGTGTTTTTCGTAGAGTAGTCAATTAGCTCTGGGTCAATATCGATCTCATTTTCTCTGCAATATTCTAAAAGCTCTCGTCTACTTCGGAAACATCGCTTCATATCTCCATGTCTATAGTAGATGTCATATCTTCCGGCTGTGTCTCCAGTCGTTCTCTGTCTAGCTGTACGTCGCCATTCCTTCTCTTCTGTCGCTGCTGGTCTACCAGGTGTGATGTGATCAATCACTTCATCTTCACTAGTCTCTTCTTGGCTGGCTGGGTGTTCCGGATGTGGTGAAGGAGAATGTCCTCTTGACGGTGTTGGTGAAGCTGGCGCTGTAATCCTTTTCCTGGATCTCGACTTGACCCCGTGTATTTCTTCTTCACCATCTGAAAATCAGCGTTGCCAGACGTACGATAATTATCGCACAGTGCGATAATTTAATCAAAATTTTAAGGGCGTAGTATAATTTTCATGGCGTACGATATCGTACCATTATTTCGATAATTCTGCCTCAACGTACTATAATGTACGATAATCTTTAGATTTTTTTAAAAACCTACGAACGATTTTTATTTTATTATTAATTTATATAACTTTTCTACTTAAAAATGAATGATATACATTTTCTGTACGCGTAGTCCAGAGTGTGAGTTTATTACTCCTAGCTATTACCTCAACATTTAAAACATTTTTAAACATATTAAGTTCAGTTAATAATGATAATAGACATTTTGTTTATTTCCCTGAAATAAAACTCCTGTAGTGCATTAAAAAATCATCTAAATTCAACGCATTTATGTATGAATTAAAATTTATCGCCAAAAAGAAATGTACGATAATTATCAGGAAAATCGATAATTTTTTGGCCTAGATACGATAATTTCAGATTTTCGATCTGGCAACGCTGCTGAAAATCGTACATTATCTTCTGAACGGTTGTCGTCATCAGTCTTGAGGTCTTCCGCTCCTTGCCCAGTATGGGTCTCGTTGAACTTGACATTATCGCTTTCAATAATCTTGTCAGTGTTTGGATCCCAGATGCGATACCCACGTGTTGAGGTGGCGTATCCGATTAGTATGCCTTTCTTGGCTGTATCCGCAAATTTATTAACACGGGTCTGTTTCGGTACAAAATAATGCGCTTGGCTTCCTATCCTCTTACAATGTTTCACAGTAGGTGTATACCCATAGCGTTTTTCGAATGGGGTTTTGTTCTGCAACTTCTTTTGCGGTAACCGATTCTTGATGTACTTGAAAGTTTTCAACAATTACAATAATTTAATTACATTTACAATAATCTAATTACATTTAATATTTATTTAAACACTCCTACTGATACGGATTGGATTCGAACATCCAAATGACACCCATTTAACAATTTTCGCCCTTTCTAGACCCGAATACATCACATTACGACGAAATTTAACGCCTATAACCACTACACCACAATTTACCACGCTAAACGCTCATTTTTAAATCACGTATTTTTTTACTAAAAGTCCAAGGCTTAAGAATATCGATCTTATGCACCGCATATGGATGTCATTTTATTTTATTTTTCATGGACTAAAGTCAGTAAAAGAGGCTAACACAACAAGGTTAAAATTTCTGACCAAAACGCTACCGCCATCTGGTGAGACCTATTTATATTTATCTGGAAATATTCAATATTTTTAGAAAATTAATTATAAATTTTCTATTTAAATTTAATAGAAATTATATAGCAAAGGCACTCAATGAAACTATAATCGCAGTTCCTTTAAAAGTTTTATCACTATACAACAACCCTTTTTACCTGTAACCGCGTGGAAAAATTACTATAGTGAAAAAAAAAACAAAATGGCATCTCACAACCCAAATCACCTACTTTTCCCTTAACTTTCCCATAGCGTGAAGGCAACGAGTTTAATGTTAAAAGTCGAGGTACCTATATATAACCAGGCGACGACTCGCCTGGTTATAATAAAATTAAAAGCAAAATTAATCAATTATTTTAATTTAAAATGCGGTCGTGGTCAGGAATCTACCCTGGGACATATTTTTACAGGCGGATTGTTTACCGTTGAGACATTGCCTTTCATATCGCTAGAATGAAAATCAAAGAAATCACAGGAAAACTCTTACAAGGAGAGGTATTTTTTGGCTTGCCAACTTGTTTGATAAAGTTTTTTTAAGCTAAAATATTATTTCACTAAAAAATGGTCGCCCAAACCCTCCCAGTCGGTAAGACCTCGGGTATAAAAGAAGTCGGGAAACATGACGAAGCCGCATTTCATCAGCTGTGGTCGCCTAATAGTTTTCATTTTGACTATTTTATTGTTCAAAAGTGATCGCGGAAATATGTCTTCTATTATTGTAATTCTCGTAGCGTCGAGTTTCGTCATGGTCAATGCCGTAGCTGTTCAATTCAATGATTGTGGTATGTTGCTGTGGTTGTAAATCATTTGTTGTGGGTTAAGACAGGGCAGTTAATACATTAATTTGTTCGTAGGTAACGGAAGTATGTTGAATCTGGTCGTGACTCCTTGTAATAGCGTACCTTGCGTCTTCGAACATGGCTCCACCATCCAGATCCAAGCTGTCATCCGTGCTCGTAAGTTCGATCAATTTCTTTGGACAACTTGACTACACCTGATTCTTATGTCGTTCGTTTTCTCGCAGCTTTCGGTGCTAGTTCGGCGACCACCTCTATTACTGGCAACTTGCGTGGTCGCGAGATGGTATTCCCCAAGGACAACGAGGACATCTGCTTGGGCAAGATCAAACCCGCCTGTCCCGTCAAGCCAGGAAATATCTACACCTATGCCTCCACCTTCCACATCCACAAGATGATCCCCGCCGTAAGTTCTTCTAATCGGTTTCAAGTTAAACGAAATAATTTATCTTCGTCGCTTAATCACGAGATTTTTTGGGTATCTTGTAGCAACTGATGGAAGTCACCTACAAGGGCGTGAACGAAGACGGAAAGAATCTAGCTTGCGCTCGTCTCAAGGTCCGCATCACGAAGGCATAAAGAAATGAATGCTGTAAATATTTTTATCATGTATTGTATATGTATGTACAATAAAACTGTCATTTTACCACTTTCATATTTGGGTTTCACTCGGCAAACCAAGTTATTGGTAGTTTTCACTAAAGGTGTTAACGGCAGCACAGATTCGGCCACTGGGGCGTAGAGCCTCCGTTTGAAACTAAAAATGAACGGAAGCTAGATAATCCTTAATAAGTTTCTTATGGAATTACTTTTAAATAGGTTGCGCGAGTGTGGGTATTCAATTTGACATCAAGCCTTATAACCAATTATTGATTACAAACTAGTCTTGCTTTAATTCAAACCCACATTGAGAAAGGGCAGTTACGTTAGTCAATAAAATATTGCTCCATAAGATTTTCTTTAGAATCACTTAAACTACCGTTAATTACTGGTAAAGAATTTTCTAATACTTAATAAGTGTTGAAATTATTACTAATCGAAATAATAACCTATAGCTTAAGAACGGCATAATTTATTGGTATTAAAGCTTTAAAGGAATCTGTATTACTTGTAATTTCATTCGCTTTGCTACAATTAGTGTATTTAAATTTAAATTAAAGTTTTAAAATTATTTTAAGAAATTAATTTTAAACGTTGGTAAAACGTTAACAACAGATGTCGGTATTACTAATAATAATTTATCGTTGTTGGGCTAGCCTCCCTTAAGGCCACCTGTGGAAAGGCATTAAAAGTCGGTCGTTAACTTGGTGCTAAGGTGGTGCCTCATCTTTTCGCTAAGCCTATGTTACTTTCGTAAGTACTGCAATGAAACTTTAAACTGTTGTTTTAAGTGTGGTTAGTCGTGTGGTTAGAAACGTATCTTCAGTACTTATCACCCTTGTAGTAACGGATTCAAATCCCCGGGGCGTCAAATTTGTTAGGACTTAATTTATATGATTGAATAGGGTAGCCACCCCCCCCCCCCCCCGACAGGATAAAATAAATCTTACTATTAATTATTTATTATCTTTATAATTTAAGAGCTTGATTGCACGTGACTACATTTTTTTATATCAAATTTATCCCAAGCCAAAAATATTCCGACCGGCAAATATATTTGTGCAAATACAGGGTGTGTCAATTTGCTCGATCAGGGCTTTTTTCTCAAAAAAATATTTTTCCTAGTGTTTAGAATTTTTTAGAGCATATTGGTTAGGTATTATAAATTGCAGTGAAATTAAACGAATATTCGCGGTTTTGGAAAATTAATTTTCTCACCGGTAGGTGTCACACAAGGTTCGTAAAAATGCTTGCTGCACTCTAATGTTGGCTCACGCGGACGCGCCGGTTTTGGGGGGAAAACCTTTGGGGCGGGAAGAAGTGGCGTGCCTCCAGCTTTCGACGTCACAAATTCCAGAGATAAAAGATACAAGTAAGTAAAGGTTTTAATTAAATTATTATAATATTGGAGTTTTCTACCATGTCTAAGTGCACCATCAGTAGTTGTAACAGTAAAAGAAAGTGGAAGAGTAGGCTGTGATATTTTAAAATACCAGCCGCAATTAATAATCAGTGCGCTAAAACTAAGGAACTATCAACATTACGGAGGCTGAAGTGGTTTGAGAATATTAATCGTGAGGATGTTAATGAGCACACAGCAAAACCAATTACAGTTGTTTGTAGATTACATTTTATTTCTGGTAAGTTTAGGCTTTTCTCAGCTGCTAAACCTTGGTTTTTAATACAAATTAAATTACAGGAAAACCTGCCAAATTGTTGAATGATTCAAATCCTGACTGGGTACCAACTTTGCAATTGGATGATAGGAACGAAAAGGTTATTTTCAGAGGAGTTTCTCCAGGAAATATTAGAATGAAACGGCGTTTACTCCTTGATATGAACAGGCCACCCAATAGGCAGCCCAAATCTCCAAACTGCTCAGAGGAGCATTGGTAGTGGGTAATAAAGAAAATGCTGAAGAAAATAGTGAGCCTATAATAAACCATGGAACTTCGGTTATGGATTGTGGAACTTGCATCTCGATATAATGCCACTATGAATCACTTGGCTCCGATTGTATATATCTACTCCAGCTACGTATAACTCTACTCTATTACTGTATAGTTCAGTTTCAACCAAAGACAGCTCAACATCAACTGCCGATGGTTCAGTGTCAACCAAGGATAGCTCAACGTCAACCTCTAATGTGTCGGTGTCAATTACTACAAATACTGATCCCTACAATTATACGCGCACTGTGAAATGTCAAACTGATCTGTCGGCGTGTGGTATAGTTGCTCTAGAGAAAGATAATTTGTGTTTGCGAGAAGAATTGTACGCTCTTAGACCAAAAGCACTGCAATTTGAATTCAAGGAGAAGACTTTTGAAGAAAATGACGAAATGGTAAAATTTTACACTGGTTTGTAATGGTTTACAATTCTAATGAATTTATTCAAATTGGTTTGCACAAGTGTATCCTTTTCATATCGCAACTCTTGGACTCAGTTTCAAGAATTTATGATGTTTCTAACGCGCTTACGATTGAATTTACCTTCTGAAGATTTAGGGTACCGTTTTAAAATTTCTGAATCAACGACAAGTAGAATATTTGATAAGTGGCTTGAGGCCATGTATAAACGCCTATATAATGTTGTTTACTGGCCTGAACGGGAAAATCTTTATAAAACAATGCCACCAGAGGTTTTCATAGATAGGCCAACGTCACTCCTTCCTAGAGCCATAACGTGCTCACAGTACAAACACCACAATACTCAAGGTTCTGTTAGTTTCATTTCTGATGGCTGGGGGGACGAACTAGTGATAAATATCTAACGGAACATTCTGGTTTACTAAAACATTTGTTGCCTAATGATTTGGTTTTGGCAGACCGGGGCTTTGATATTGCTGAAACCTTAGGCTTCTGTTGTGCTAAATTAGCAATACCAGCATTTACCAAAGGAAAAGATCAACTACCGGCTTTGGAAATCGTGAATACTAGGAAAATAGCGCATCTACCAATTCATGTAGAAAGAGTTATAGGCTTGGTTAGAAAAAAATACAAAATATTACAAGCTTGCTTGCCGGTTGAAATGGTAACTAAAAAGAAAGGTGACAATGTTACGCCCCTTGATAAAATTGCTAGAGTTTCTTGCGCTTTAACAAATTTATGTCCATATAAAAAAACAGTAAATTGATTTTGGAAATTTTTATGTAAATCTCGAAAATTCAATTAAAAGACCTTTTTAATAGTTTAAACAAAATGTTCAGGAAGTTTTTATCCAACAAAAAGTCTTTAAAAGCTGTGAACGCACTTTCGATTTAACAACTAATGGAGAACAGTGCGACATCTATGTTTGAATGAGCTACTTTTTACTTAAAAAATTAATTTTAAAACAATTTACCAAAACCGTATTTAAAATTATAAATTTAAAAACTTCTAATACGTTCTGTTAATCTGCCTAATATCACAAAGTAAATTTTACCACAAATTTATCACTTAACAGCTTTTTTTTTTGGTAGAGCTCTTTCGTTTTGATTTAGAGAAATTGAACTTTCTGCAGTCTGGGCAAAACCACTCTTTACATTTTGGAGCTTTTTTTTTATTTTTAAACAATCGAAATGAAACCTTTTTTTATCACAGTCTTTGTTGTCGCAACAAACCATATTCCCACTTTCGGGCTGCTGAAAAAAACAAAACAGTTTGTTGGTTAAATTCAACGTATTTATATCGTTCGTTCCAATATCACTTACAACATGTTTTGTCGAAAACCATTTACTTGTTTGTCAGGGTAGCATATGGTTTTGATGAGGCTAACGGAAGGGTTTGCCGGATCTGAATGGCATGCACTCTTCATCCGTGATGCAGTAATTCTACCAGCTCTTTGGTTCAACCATTCCTTGCATTTGCTCTGCAGCCTAGTGGCTTCTTCAATTTTTGTTGCGAATTCTTCAGGCCTTTGGTAATTTTTCCAAAAAATTAAAAATTTTTAAAAATGCAAAAACTAGAAAAAATTTATCAAAATTGACGAAAAAAAAATTAAATATATCAATTTTCCAAGGGGGCACCATTAGAAATTTTCAAAATCCCATATTTTTTTCGGTAAGGAATTTTCCATTTTGTGTTGTCAAAAACATTTTCGGTTGCCATGGCAAAACTAATGCCCGTTGAAACTTTTCCTTTTGGGAATTTTCATGATTCATTAACGCCTACTTAACCCCCGAGTTTGAACAAAATCGGTGTGTTACACCTCGGGTAGTCTCATTGTTAGTTAAAAACTACTGATTTTTATCGTTTGAATAGTTTTGATACCGATAAAGCAACAATATAAATATATTTAAAATTATTGAAAAAAAAGTTATTTCTTTAGAAAGTTTCCTAGATTTCTTTTAAAAATTTATATAAGTATTCATTTGAAATGTTTATTTATTACACTGAACTTTTGATCTCTCAGAAAATTTCACGTGACAACACCTGTACCAACCATTGAGTTGGGAATAAATAGAGGTACAACTAAATCTGGCTGGCGCTGGACCAATTTCGTTCAATAAGGAGACAATTCAACTTTATCGTTCTACCGTGGCGGCATCTGTCTCTAGTGGTGGAAACTATATTGCAATTGAATTTTTTCGCGAATCTGATGCGAAATTGAAATGTATGATTTATCGTAACAAACAAACCTTTGAAGTTGTTTAATAATAATTTTATTCTGTCAACACGATCCTTTGTAACTCAAGTTACGGTGAGTTAGCCAATAATTATTTATTTTCAGCCATTACATTACAAAATATAGATGGCTCTACCGCCTAATTATGAAGATGAATTTCATACAGTCTTATCAGAACAGGTCCCGCGTAACCATGGCAACCGAAATCGTAATTGTAATTCTAGCAGTACTATTCCCAATTCAATGGTACCAACCCAACATGGTGTAAAACATTTCGGTAAAAATAAGGTGCTTCGTTATAGCAGATCAATTCAATCATATCTAACATTTATATTTTAGTACTGCATTTTTCAAAGGGTAAAGAACAGAAAAAATAAATTATCTAGGAGCCTTAAAATTAATTAAACAATTAATAAAAGAATGAGCAAGTGGTAATATTTTCGATTCTCACAATACTAAAATAATTTTTTTTTGGTATAACAAACTGTATTAATCATTTTGACTTTAAAACAAGTTGGCAAGCCAAAATATACCTCTCCTCGGAAGAATTGTCCCTAGTGGTATTAATTTATCGATATGACCCTTAAAGATAGATCTCCGCAATTCAGAGTTATTTACTAAAACCTTAATCCCGGTTCTATCCCGCCCGGTATAAAATTTTAATTATAATTAAAATAATTGAGACGAAACAACCGATTATAATTTTTTCAGAATATTATAAATTAAGTAGTTACAACAGTGCGTTAGAGGTACTAAAACAATGCACAATTGAATTTAACCCTATTTACAGTACAAGTTTATCAGTTGAATATAATACGAAGCAAATTTTAATGAAAGAAATATCTACAGAGGGAATTTGTATTTTTTACCTCTCCGAGGGGACTTTGTACCATAGGAGGGGTTATACAACCACCGTGTCTGTCTGTCTGTGGGTGGGTGGGTCTGTCTGTCTGTCTGTGGGTCTGTCTGTCAGGCCTGCGAACGCGTTCGCATTTTCGAGGCAAAGGGTAATCACTGCGTACGCAGTTTCTTAGAATCAGGGAAAAGGTTTTTCCAAAAGCGCCCTCTTTTCGTCATTGGGTGTAGTACAATTTTTTAATCGGCCGGGATTCGAAACCGAGCCCTCTTGAACGACAGGTGAGGGTTCTATCGCATAACCACGGATACAGTTACGCTTCACTGAAAATTAAAAACTCTTCCGAGCAGAGGTATATTTTGGCTTTCCAACTTGTTTTATTTCAACACTCGCCCTTGGTGAAGATACCGTAGAATAGCTATATTTGACATCTGGTAGTGGACGACTCGTAGACTTCCAGTTGACGTTGTGACACATACCGCATGAAAAAGACCAATGCCGTCCAATTTCCTATATCATATAATGACTCGCACACCCAGGAAATCAATGACTGCATTAGGAATCGTAGATATCCAAATATATACACCAAATGTATTAACAAGAAGCAAAAAACTTACCATCAACAAAGCACATAGAGCCACGAGACTAAACGACAGCTCGTATATCAATAAACGTTAAATAAACGCCTTTGCATTATTACAACTATGTTTAGGACGATAAGGAAACCCCCTAAATAAATAACAAAAACTAACAAAGTCGATCACCCACAGGTTCTACCCTTAAACCCTCTTATCTCTGCTGACTGCGCTAAAACAAGATTTGACCTTTAAAATTTCATACGTAAGAAATGAAGACTTTAAAAACCATTAATATACTCTTCCGCTAAGAGTGATATTCCTACGCGAGCTGTGCGCTAGTAAAATGGCGCCAATTCTCTGTGCATCTAAAATGTATCAGGTTGCGGCTTAAAGAGTTTCAAGCTAATGGCCAAGTTATAAAACAATGTGATGCTAAATACATTGAAACATTTTATTTATAACAAAGCTTTAACAAAGTTAGAATTGTTTCAACGTCACACACATTCAAAATACGCAGAAGTAACGTTATACTACACCCAATGCAATATCAAACATTAAAGTAACAGAAACAAAAACAAAATAAACATCTACGTAAGATGTTTATAATATTCCCACCCAAACAAATATTACATTTATTTTTATCCCTGTTTTACTGGTATTTAGATGTAGACGTCAATGGTAAAACGTCCGCGTCATAAGAATGTACCCCGGGTTCGATTCCTGATGACGATCATATTGTCAGCGTAGAAAATAAGGACATGAATTTGCGAGTTGATGATGAATATTTATTTACAGTTAAAAAGTTACAGGGATGAATGTTTAGTTACAATGAAAATATAAAAGTAATAATGCAAGAACTTATGTACACGCGCAAGGGTCTCAGCCGAACTTGTGGCTCGCGGGAGGCTCCCGTAACTTAGGGCAGGCTTTTTCCGCCTAATGCGTCCCAGGTCAAGTGAGCGGCTCTTTAGCGGGCTTGGCTTTTCAGCCTTAATATTTCCCACTAAGAGAGCTGAGAGAAGTCTTCCCTCCGGCTGGCGTTGAAGCTCCTTTTATACCCTGGGCCCCATTGTCCGCCAGTGACGCTTGGGTTTTTTTCGAACTTTCCCTTCTTCCCCTCGCTTGCGGCGGCGGTCCTGCTAGATCCCTCTCTTGGTCCGTCTGTTGATTCGTCCGTCCAAGAAGCTCCCTGGTCCGTTGTAGCGACAGCTTCCCGTCGGAGAAAGAGCCGTCTCGGCGATCGCTGGCGTCCAGAAGGAGAAAGGCGTCGGCGGGGTCAACGTAGTCCGTGATAACCTCGGTGGTTAAGTAGGTGGTTGAGAGATCCACTGGTTGGTCTGGAGGGGTAACGGGATGTTGTAGCCGATGCTGACGACGCAGATTCCGGCGTTGCTGTTTTTCCCTACGGCCAATCACTCGAGGATTGAGCGGAGCTGCATTCTGAAGTTGCTTGATGTGTTCGGTAAAACGCTGTCGACGGCGCTGGGCAGAGGGCTTCATGGCGTGAAATCGAAATGAACCCAACGAGAGTGGTGATAAAAATGACCGGCCAAAGTGCCGTGCCGTATGAAGGCGGGGTTGAAACACCTGTGGGGATAAAATAGTAGTGGCTTACGGGCAGGGGGGAAAATGGTCCGGAGAAGAACGACGGCGCGAAGAGCGACGTGTAGCCCCCTGGGGTTGGGGAAGGATCGGCAAAGGCTTCGTGGAAAATTTCGGAGGGGGAGTCGAAAACGAGGTAGGGCCGTGGTCGGTACTTCCGGATATGAGGTAAGGACGGTCATCTGGTGAATATTCGAAGATGGAGGGATGTTCCGCGAAATGAACTCGGCGAACGGAGCCTGGATAATTTGTCCGAGCGATGTACGGCTTGAGACGTTCTATGGAGATGACATCGGTTTTTCCCCCATCTGATGGTCGTACTTCGAAGTTGTTCGGGGCGGTTTGACGGAGGATTTGGAATGGTCCGGCGTATTGATTTAGCAATTTTTCCGAAAGCCCTGGAACGCGGCGGGGTGTTTTTAGAAAAACAAGATCTCCTTCCTGGTAGTTGGCCTCTCGTCGGCGTAGGTCGAAACGCTCCTTATCCTTACTTTGCGCTATGGCATGGCGCACGGGCACGTTGCGCATATAGAATATGTTCGAAACCGAACTGAGTCCTAACCGTTGATGAAGGGAGGTCCAAAGCGGCATCGAGCCGCAAGTCAGCTTCGTAGCCGTACATCAGGAAGAATGGGCTGTATCCGGTGACGGCGTGTAGAGAAGTATTATGCGCAAAGACGAGAAAAGGGAGAAACCTATCCCAATCCCGGTGGTTATCCGCGACGTACTGAGCCATCATATCGGCCAAGGTCTTGTTGAAGCGCTCTACGAGCCCATTGGTGCGGGGATGGTAGGCTGTGGTACGTTGGTGGCTGACGGTGAAGAGTTTGTTGATTTCCGTCATTAGATGGTTAACGTTCTCCGTCCCGCGGTCGGTGATTAAATCCTTCGGCGTTCCGTAATGAAGGATGACGTCTTTTGTGAAGAATTAGGCGATTTCTTCCGCAGTGCCTCGGGGAATGGCTTTGGCTACTACCATTCGGGTGCAATAGTCCGTGCAGACCACGATGTGGACGTTACCATCGTGTGACCGTGGGAAAGGGCAGAGCTTATCCAGTCCCACCCTCTCGAAGGGCTTGATGGTAGGCGGAATCGGCTGAAGGAATCCGGCCGGCTTCCCGGGATACATTTTTTGTCGTTGGCATGATACGCAGGACTGAACATAGTTGGTAATTTGTGCGAGCATTTTAGGCCAGAAGAAACGGTGACGTATTCGCTGCCAGGTACGATTTAGGCCCAGATGACCGGCGGTGACGTCATCGTGGAGAGCGAAGAGAATAGCCGTCCGGATTTCTCTGGGAGCTACCAAAACAGTCCCAAAGCCCACCTCGGTCCGGATGCGACGAAAAAGGAGACCGCTGACTAGTTCGAAACAGCGGGCAGATTTGACGAGTGGTTTAGGTGCCTTGAGTGGTTTGGTTTCCAAGAAATGGATCAAGGATGCCATGAATTTGTCCTTACGCTGCAAGGAAGGGATGTCAAATTTAGTCAAATCCAGCTGGTCCGTATCCGTAGCCGTCAGGAGAAGATCGTGAGAAGCCGGTGCGTGCTCGAAGGGAGCTCTGGAGAGTGCATCTGCGTCTACGTGCTTGCGTCCGCTTTTATATTGAATTATGGGGTCGAACTCCTAGAGGGTCAAGGGCCAACGGGCCAAACGTCCGTTGGGGTTTTTAACTGACGGCAGCCAGAATAACCCGTGATGGTCCGTGACAACTGTGAGCCGGCGTCCATAAACATAAGGTCGGAATTTGTTAGCCCCAAAGACAATGGCCAAACATTCCCGTTCGGTAGGACTATAATTTCTCTCGGCGGAGTTGAGCAGGTGGCTTGCGTACGCGATGACTCGTTCTTGGTTGTTGATCTTTTGCTTGAGAATGGCGGTCACCCCGTATGCAGAAGCGTCCGTTTGCAATTCAAAGGGCCTGTCCCACTGCGGGTGGCGCACTACCGGTGACGAAACGAGACAATGACGGAGCTGTTGAAACGCCTGTTCGGCTACCGGATTCCAGACGAAGGGAGTATCTTTTTTCGTCAGCTCGGTTATAGGCTGAGCGATACCGGCAAAGTCCTTGATGAAGCGTTGGACTTGCTTGACCGTTTTGGGCGTATAGAAATTTTCACAGCTTCCAGGTTACGAGGATCGGGAGCGATACCATGACCATCGATGATGTGACCCAGGTAACGGATTTGAGGCTTCGCAAAGGAGCATTTGTTCGGCTTGATCTTGAAGTTAGCGTTGCCTAAGCAAGTTAGAACTTGATTCAGGTGGTGGGGATGCTCGTCAAAAGATCGGGAAAAAATTACGATGTCATCGAGATATGCCATTGTAATTTGAACAAATTTCCAATCATTTTGTGCTTTATCTTTTAAACCCAAGAGGAATTTTATCGAAAAGGAATTTTTCGTGTTACCTGGTTTTGGAAATAAGGTAGCGAAACGTGAACACGTTAATTTAAATAATTTTTAGGGAAAACGAATATTTCGAGTTACCTCTTTTTGAAAATAAGGTAGCGGAACGTGAACACGTTAATTTAAATTAATTTTTAGTTAATCGAATTTTTAGAGTTACCTGGTTTTGGAAATAAGGTAGCGAAAGTGAACACGTTAATTTAAATTAATTTTTAGACAAATCTAATTTTTCGAGTTACCTGATTTTGGAAATAAAGTAGCGAAACGCGAACGAGTTAGATGTCGCCTGTATAGAGCTCGGTGGAACAGATAAATTAACTGAATTAACGAAATTCAAATATGGCAATAGTGCGTACCCGGGTTGTGGGGTCTCGCGAATTGGCCGAAAATCTCACTTAAAATTAAAAATTCTTAATGCAACCGAAATCCTAGTTCAGAAATGATCAGTACCAACTAAAAATATAATATTCAAACAATTCACAGTTAATTTTAAAAAAGTACGTAAAGGACATCGCACTTCTTCTATGGGATTTGGCTTTCGACAGATTTTTCTGAAATTGAAACAAGTTGTTAAGCTTGATCAAAGGAGCAAAATTGTTCTATGTCATTTTTGCCTAGCTCCTATAGTTTGTCCAGTATCAGCGGTCAAATGTGGACAAAATATAGTATAGTCTATTTGTTAAAAGAAGTCACGGCTGATCGGTTAGCGTTCTACCTTCGCTAGTCCGGGCTCACTATCAATAGAGTTTTCTTTCCAAGATTCGCCGTGCTTCCCAAAACAGAGCGTCGGATTTGGTGACTTTCTGATCGCACGATGAACGAACTCAGTAAATAAATAATTAAATATTGAGTTTTAAATGTCGTTTGAACGTGACTTTAGACGCCTGCGTGACTAAAATCGATAAATAAGTGTTTGATATGTTGTGGTGTGACCATTGAGTTGGGAATAATACTATCTAGAGCCCCAGTTCAAATTTTCCCCATAAGCTTTAACACAGCGTTAGTGAAGATAGGAACGAAAATCGTGGGAGGGTTATCAACTACGACAAAAGCCACCTATGAGCGAAAAATGCAACTATTTAAATGAAAACTTCTTCGATGGCCCCTGCCGCCACCTATTAGCGACTTTGTGAACTATTATAATTTTAACTTTTGAATTGAAGAGGGAAAGCGACGCGTTTTTAAGAAAACTTTTGAAAACGCGTTTTTTAAATTGAAGTCATGTATATCTGAAAACTCTTTATTAACACAATAAAGGTTTCTTTTGTGAGTTCTTTACTTTTTTTCATCGATTTTGAGTGAAATTTTAAGCATAATGGGTAGGAAATGTGCAGTTTCGTCTTGCGAAAATAATGGAAAAAACAAAAACGTTTCTTGGCATAAGTAGAAGTAGCACTAATATTCCAAAAAAATAGAAGACATTTTTATTCTAAATTATTCAAAATTACAAAAAGGTTTCCAGGTAAAGTGAATCCTTTGTTGCAAAAAAGGCTCACAGCCATTGGAAGATCAGACTGGGTTCCAAACGCAACAGATGCAGTTTGATCATTTTACAGAGGAAGACTTCAGGAAAAACACCACTTTTAAAATGCTTTCAAACACCGCAACACCTTCACTTTTCTTAAATACAAATTTTAGAGCTGACATGGTACTATTTAAGAAGAAAATAAATTATTAGACCATTACTTAGATAACCTTTTACAGAAAACGTACAGTAGAAAGTGGGGTGGCGGAGTGGTTAGCACTTTCGCTTCGCAGCAAGAGGAGACGGGTACGATCCCAGCTAGTGGCACTGGGTGAAAACCCGGAACCACTCCTTCTACGTAAAGTTTGTAAGTTATCTCCCCACTGGTTAAAGGGGTTTTCCCCCGAGGTCTTCGGTTTCCCCTTCCCATATAAACTAGCTGAGGTTAACGGTAATAGTTAGTGTATATTATTTATATTTATTATTTATTTATTTATAATCATTATTTATTTATTTATATTCATTATTTATTTATTTATAATCAATATTTATTTATTTATATTCATTATTTATTTATTTATAATCATTATTTTTTTATTTATATTCATTATTATTTATTTGTATTCATTTTTTACATACTTTATTTAGTTTTAGTGCAATTTAATCTCTTAAAATACTCTAAATTATTTCAAAATGAATAATAGGTAGCGGCAGCGGTCATCGAAGAAATTTTCATTTAAATAGTTGCATTTTTCGCTCATAGGTGGCTTTTGTCGTAGTTGATAACCCTCCCATGATTTTCGTTCCTATCTTCACTAATGCTGTGTTAAAGCCTATGTGGAAAATTTGAATTGGGGCTCTAGATAGTATTATTCCCAACTCAATGGGTGTGACTGTTTCTTTCCTATCAGCGAGTGTTGAATGGGGGATTTAACGAAACGGTTAATCATAGATATTCTGATTTCTTAAGAATTTATTTTTGTTATGTTTTCTTTATTGTTGCTCACAAAATATTGAACAATAAATTATTCCACGTACGAAAATTCATCGAATAATAATTTGCGAGAAATGAAATAATGAATAATGAAGTAGAGGTGTAAAAATCTTGGCAAGAAAAATTTATTTGTGGTGAGCCCGGACTAGCGACGCGCGAACGTAGAACGCTAACCGATGGGCGCTGACTTCTTTTAACAAATAGACTATACTAAGTTTTGTCCACTTTTGACCGCTGATACTGGACAAACTATAGGAGCTAGGGAAAATTGGCAATGGAAAATTTTGCTCCTTTGATCAAGCTTAACAACATGTTTCAATTTGAAAAAAAATCTGTCGAAAGCCAAATCCCGTAGAAGAAGTGCGATGTCCTTTTAAGACGAAAATCGCCAAAAATCACTTAAATGGGCAAATACCCCACTTCCGGGGCCCCGATCCCAAAAATTATGAAAATCCCGTCGAGGCTATAATAGTGCCTACCGATTGAGATATCAATTTCCTTTGTACCACTAACGTACCGCGAGCAATCGTGTGTACGGCGGCGGCGGCGGTGGCTACACAGTAGGTGATCGTAATCCCTAAGAATTGTGTGTAAAAAACGAAATTCAATAATTCCTTTTTTTAATAGGCGTAGTCACTTAGAAACACCTTGCTACCTCTTCCTGGAGGGGTTATACAATCGTTGTGTTTGTCCGTGTGTGTGTGTGTGTGTGTGTGTGTGTGTGTGTGTGTGTGTGTCTGTGTGTCTGTGTGTGAGCGTTAGCGGTGTAATTTGCAGTTACTGCGGTTTGGTATGGTTGTTTTTTCGTTAACGCTCACCGTCGTGACGGCTGCAACCCAGTTTCATTGGAAATTATGTTATTGTAATGTTTATGCGCAATGGGGGAATGTTGAGTTTGTGTTATGGTTGTCGTGGGTGTTCAGTGTGTTGTGTTTGCATTTTGTTTCCTCTTTAATTACTTCTAATTGACTTTAGGGACGGATCGAGTTCTGAGGGTTACGATAGCGTCTCAACGTCCAAATGGCAGGGTTTCCACCAATTGTTTACGGTATTCGTCTTAGTATCAATTTGTGATCGCATCAGGCGGGATTTGAACCCGAGACCTCCTGTTTGACATGCGGACGTTCTACCACAGAACCACCGACACTTATTACGCTTTGTCGAAAATTAGACCTTCAGCTTTATCGGAAGCGTTTATTACAAATTAACAGAGTATTAAATTTCGGTTTTTATTAAATAGAACGAAATTTCGTGTTCCATTTAAATTATTGCATCGAAATAATTCTAATGTAGCGTATTCTCTGTTGATTAAAAACGAAAGCGACGCCCAGGTTTTGAACCCGAGCCCTTCTGCATGACAGGCGAATGTTCAACCACAGAACCACCGATAGATGTTACGCTTCTTTGAAAATTATAAACTCAGCTTAGGAATATCACTCTTAGCGGAAGAGTATATTAATGGTTTTTAAAGTCTAAATATTTTACATATGCAATTTTAAAGGTCAAATCTTGTTTTAGCGCAGTCAGCCGAGATAAGAGGGTTAAAGGGTAGACCCTGTGGGTGGTCCACTTTGTTAGTTTTTTGTTATTTATTTACGGGTTTTATTATCGACCTATATATAGTGGTGTTAATGCAAAAGCGATAATTTAACGTTTATTGCTTTAAGAAATGTCGGTTAGTCTAGTGGCTCTCTGTGCTTTGTTGATGGTAAGGTTTTTGCTTCTTGTAAATACATTTGGTGTGGATATTTGGATATCTACGATTTCTAACGCAGTCAATGATTTCCTGGGTGTGCGAGTCATTATATGATACTGGAAATTGGACGGTATTGGTCTTTTTCATGCGGTATGTGTCACAACGTCAAGTCTACGAGTGTTGAAATAAAATGAGCGTTAAAGATGCGGCAAGTATTTCGTAAGCGAGAAAAATACAAATACCATCTGTAGATATTTCTTTCATTAAAATTTGCTTCGTATTATATTAAACTGATAAACTTGTACTGTAAAAAGGGTTAAATTCAATTGTGCATTGTTATAGTACGTCTAACTCACTGTTGTAACTACTTAATTTATAATATTTTGAATAAATTAAAATCGGTTGTTTCGTCTCATTTATTTGAATTATAATTAAAATTTTATACCGGGCGGGATGGAACCGGGATTACGTTTTTAGTAAATAACTCTGAATTGCGGAGATATATCTTTAAGGGTCATCTCGAGAAATTAATACCACTAGGGACAATTCTTCCGAGGAGAGGTATATTTTGGCAAGCTTGCCAACTTGTTATAGTTAAAACGTATTTCAACACGACGTAGCTTACTTCTTTAATTTTAATAACGCACTTTTGTTTTTATCGAAAATATTAAGAAACCAAATGCTTCGTTAAAGGAAACAATTGTATGCAAGGAATTCTAGAAACTGCTCATTTGCGCGTTTTTCGGCGTTTTGGAGAATGATTTTTGACGGCCAATTACCCTGATACGGCGGTCCAATTTAGGAAAATTTTTCTTAGGACCTCTTTCACTCATTGTTACCCAAAGAACCCGCCTGTAAATTGTTGCCAGATATCTCTGAAACCCCCTATATAAATTATTTTCATTACATATTTCAAAATTGAAAGGAGACTGCTCACGCAAAAGCTTATTTGTCAAACTCTATGCAAGATTTGTACATATCAAAATAGAGTATTGTTCACAAATATACGGGATGTAGCAAGTACTTGCTCATTATGGTATAATGTATTCAGCGTAAATTTGCCCATTTATATCATAATTATTTAATAAAGACGTCTACCTTTGACTACATAAATATATTAAATACTATCAAAGTACAAACTATTCATAACCGGTTTCTAAGATCAGATGCGCTTTTAATTAATAAAATAAAAAATATTAAATAATCAAAATGATTGCTCTGTTTTGCTATTGAACATAAATGTAAAAATGCCGCAAAAAAACGCAAATGCTTATTCTGCCGGAGAACGAGAGATTAAACATGTCTTGGTAGAGTGCAGCTAAACTGTAATCGTCTATCAGAATATGTTGACTTTAGTGAGCCCAGTAGGACCAAATTTATCAATTGCTTAAACGAAATACTAATACCAAACAAGATCATCAATGAATTTTAATTTTAATTCGATGTTTTTTAGAATTTAAAAGTGAAAGTGAACAATTTTATTATATTCTATATATTTAAAAAATAACTGTGCATATAGTATTTAAAATAGTGAGGCGGATAAGTCCACTTTTTCATCCGAATACTTCACTTTTTGATAAAAGCATGAAACTTTCCACATATGTACTATAGGTCTAGGAGATCATTTTAAGAATGTATGCGCAGCCGTCCGCCATCTTGGGTCCAAGATGGCGGCCATTTTATGTTGGAAAATCCGGTTTTTATTTTTTTCTGGATGTTCTATTAAAGATATCGACAAACTGACAACGGAATTAATATTCGTAGGTATTTGGACATTTTCCTAATTTTTTCAAGATGGCGGATTTTGAAATTAACCCCGCAACTGAAAATACGTATAAACACAGTTTCATACTTCAAATAAGCCAGTTTGAAGTGCAAATGATATGTCTTTTAGCAAATTTCATATTTATAGGATTTTTTCAAATCACTGTCATTTTGAATCCAAGATGGCGACTTTTTTTGGTGTGAAATTAGGTTTTTATTTTCTCCTGAACATCCTAGTTGAGCTAACGACAAAATGACAACGATAACAACAATCGTAGGTGTTTGGATATATACCCTATTTTTTTAGAATTTGTCAGCCATCTTGAGTCCAAGATGGCGGCCATTTTATGTTAAAAAATCTGGTTTTCATTTTTTTCGTCGGCCATATTGGACCCAAGATGGCGGATTTCGAATTAAACCCCACAACTGAAAATATGTATAAGCCCACAGTTTCTTACCAAAAAAATCTATACCCAATGTGAAAACTTGTCTTTTGCTTAATCCCTAATTGCCTTCCCAAATTGTTTTACTGGAATGCCGTAGATGGAATTGAAGATTGCGCGCATTATAGTTATCCCCACAATTCAATGCAGATATTATTACAGGGGGAAATTTACACTCTACCTTCGTAAAGTATGGTCTGGCGGTTATCTCAGTGAGATAGACGAGACGTTAGAGCATGAAATGTCTCAGATCTATCCAGTGGATTGTGTAGTATATTGAAACTTCTGCCCTCTCTGCTTTAATGTCGTGTATTACTTTAAGAATTGATAAATTTAGACAAAATTGTAAAACCACGTCGTGTTATGGATAAGCGATTTTCTATAGTAGTTACAAACGAAAATGAAATTACAAAGCCTTCGAAAAACCAGAAGACCTTTGACTGGGAGTTATGCGTTATTTGTCAAGCGACTTTGCCTGCTTCTGATAGAATGGTATGTCCAGCGAATAGAAATGGATTAGGTTATGAATCGCTGTGTAAGGATCTCAAAGATTTTAGAACAGCCGGATTGCTTCCTACGGAAATTCCGTATGATACTATACTTAATGTCGGAGGTGAGTTGAAGGCTAATTTAATGTCACATAAAGCAAAATACCACTTTTCGTGGAAAGTATAGCCAATATAAACTAAATAGAGCATTGAAATGTAAATCAGCACCCAATATGTCTTTCACGAGGTCTAAATGCGGGACTGAAAATTTTTCTAAGGCTTGCTTTTTTTGTGACATGATATGTGGAGACTGTGGCGGCGCTACTGAAATGCACCAAGTAATGACGTTAGAAGTAACTCAAAAGATTACCCAGTATGCTCAAGAGCTTTCAGATCAGAAAATTTTATCGAAACTTAGTGAAGGAGATTTGATAGCTACTGAAGCTAAATACCATAGGAAATGTTTAGTCAAATTTTATAACCAAAGACGAAAGATTTCTACCAAGAATTATGAAACGAACTCGAACATTAGAGTATACGAATCTATGGCATTTGCGGGATTACTAACTTATATTGAAGATAGAACTAACGACGACGAAATATTTCCAGTTTTTAAATTGAAAGATTTGTTAAGAATATACAATGAGCGGTTACAACAACTACTAGGCTATGAGCCGACTACAAATGTCACAAGACTGAAGGAAAAATTACTCGACAGTATTCCGGAACTCTTTGCGTATACCCAAGGACGTGAAGTACTTTTAACTGTCAAAGAGGGAATGGGTGGCGCCATTCAAAAAGCTTGTGAATATGACGCAGAAAGAGAGCTTTTACATTTGAGTCGTTACATTAAACAAATAAGAAGAGAGGTTTTAAAATCTAAAATTACATTCACTGGACATTTTGATGCTGATTCACAGATAAATTCGATGCCTAAAGAATTATTAACCCTAGTTAATATGATTTTATATGGCCCAAGTATAACCGAGCTAACAAATAATACAGAAAATCAAGAGTCTTTGACCATTGCACAGTTGCTCTGTTTTAACATGGTTAAAAATTCTCCGAAAGAAACCACTATTAGACATGAACGCCAACGTGAAACTCCAATGTCGGTTTATTTATCTCTCGTGCTTCACTCCGAAACTAGGAAAAAGAAATTAGTTGACAAGATTCATAAATTAGGACTAGGAATATCGTACGACCGCGTTTTGCAGATCTCATCTGAATTCACCGAGTCAACAAGCAAATATTATGAAGAAACTGGAGTGGTCTGTCCAATCGGCCTCCTTGGTGGAATTTTCACTACTGGTGCCGTAGATAATATTGATCATAATACAAGTTCACTTACGTCTTTGAACTCTTTTCATGGTACAGCGATATCTCTAAACCAACACCGATTTCCAAGCGAACAAGGCATTACTAGAGGTTGTATACACATTAATAATACTGGAACTAAAAAACAAATTGCTGAACTTCCAGTTGCTTATACTCAAGTACAACCAATTTTCGATACGGTTGATACGAAACATAACGTACCGTTATCACCTTCACTAAGTTTATTACCGACTGAATGCGTTCCATTTTCAAGTGAAAATTGGTTACAGAATATTGGAAAACAATTGAATAAGGACGACCACGAAGTCCAAACTGATGTATCGTGGGCTTCCTATCAGTCTACAAAAATTAACAAACCTATACACACCACGTCATGCGCTTTGATGCCAATGTTCCAAGATGCAGCGCACTCTGACGCTATGATATATCATTCGATCAAAGTAATTGTCCAAACTACTGAGCATTTAAACCCTGGTCAAGTTCCAGTACTAACTTGTGACGCCCCATTGTACGCTATTGCCAAAAATCTTCAGTGGAGATTTCCTGATATCATTGGCGAGGAAAAATTAGTGACTGTAATGGGAGGAATGCACTTAGAGCTGTCCTTCTTGAAAGTTCTAGGAAATTTGCTAAACAATAGCGGTTGGATTGAAACCTTGGTAGCGGCACATGTCACCACCATAGGAAGAGCGCAATCGCTTATCTCAGTGTCAAATTTAACCAGAACAAGGTACGCACACCAAGTTACACTTTGCGCTTTACATTACTTGAAGAAAATGGCTTACGATAAGTACTGCAAAGAATGTGGACAAAATCCAGAATGCTATGAAAAATGGCAAGAAAGTATGAGCTCTAAAAGCGCGCAATTTAAATACTGGAATTTGGTTATGGAACTCCAATTAGTCCTTTTAGATTTCATTACTTCCCTGCGCAGTTCCGATTTTGACTTGTACGTAAAGAGTTTGAGAAAAATGGTACCGTGGTATTTTACTTTTAATCATTCAAATTATTCAAGATGGCTTCCTATCCATATAAAAGATATGGAGAATTTAGAGACACAGCACCCAAGTATTTACGAGGAGTTTTCACAGGGAAAGTTTACCGCTAACATTACCGGAAGGAATTTTTCGGCGATTGCACTCGACCAAGCGCACGAACAACTAAATAAGATTGTTAAAGGTGACGGCGGAGCTATCGGATTGACTGAAGATGCGGAGGCTCTTAGGAGATGGATGGTTGCCGGACCAGAAATATCCAAAGTAATAAACGACTTCGAGCGGCTCTTGTTTGAAAGAAACCATTCAACATTAAGTTCTCACCATGAAAGTCGGCCAGCGTTTCAAAACACTTTCTTTTTGAATACCAAGGCGTTGATCAAAGAAATTAACGAACTAGGAAATCCTTTTGATAAGTTTGACAACTAAAACAATTAGGGAAAGCGCACGTACATGCTTTGACATTGGGTATAGATTTCTTTGGTAAGAAACTGTGGGCTTATACATATTTTCAGTTGCGGGGTTTAATTCGAAATCCGCCATCTTGGGTCCAATATGGCCGACGAGTTCGAAAAAAAAATAAGGAAAATGTCCTTATAGGGTATATATTCAAACACCTACGATTGTTATTATCGTTGTCATTTTGTCGTTAGCTCAACTAGGATGTTCAGTAAAAAATAAAAACCTAATTTCACACCAAAAAAAAGTGGCCATCTTGGATTCAAAATGACAGTAATTTGAAAAAATCCTATAAATATGAAATTTGCTAAAAGACATATCATTTGCACTTCAAACTGGCTTATTTGAAGTATGAAACTGTGTGTTTATACGTATTTTCAGTTGCGGGGTTAATTTCAAAATCCGCCATCTTGGATTCAAGATGGCGGATGAATTCGAAAAAAATTAGGAAAATGTCCAAATACCTACGAATATTAATTCCGTTGTCAGTTTGTCGATAACTTTAATAGAACTTCCAGAAAAAAATAAAAACCGGAATTTCCAACATAAACTGGCCGCCATCTTGGATCCAAGATGGCGGACGGCTGGGCATACATTCTTAAAATGATCTCCTAAACCTATAGTACATATGTGGAAAGTTTCATGCTTTTATCAAAAAGTGAAGTATTCTGGAGATATCCGCCTCACTAAAATGTAAATTATTACATAATTTAACCGGCGGTACTATAAAAAGTACGTCTGTATGTTGTTGAAGTAAATAACCATTATCTATCTATTCTAATTGGCTGAAGAATGAGTATCAAAGAATTAATAATAAGGAAAATATTGTGTTTTTCAGCGAAAGACGCGACCGACGAACAGTTTGAAGATTTCAAAAAGTGCTACATAAAAGCTAACACGTTTTCTTCTCCAAATGTACGTGATTTTGTAAAATATTATTGTTTAGTGTCGTTTAATTAGGCATTTGTAGCTGCAGGTACACATTGAAACTATAAGTAGTGGTGGTTCGTTGGAAGTTCTTAAAATATTATTGAAGTAAAATTCTTACCAACTACTTTGATAAAATACCTTTAATTAAGCAATTTCGTTTAATATAAAATAATGGTATTTAGAATTTAATCAGTTTGAAGGGTAAATTAACTCATAAGTGTATAATTTTGCGACCTAAGTGTGACACTTTATATTCTTTATATGCAAACGTTTTACTGTGAGCCATTAACAAGTCAGACTGCATTACGGGCTTCGTCCACTAACTCTCACTTCACGCGTAACCTTTGACTGCACCTCGCTAGGGTTCGATTTTATTCTTGTGATGACGTTTGTGACTAGCACTCAGTAAAATATTCCCCAAAGTGACAAACTTATGGAACAATATTATAGACTTATGCTAAAATATATTGACATGAAGTTCAGGTTTGAAAATAAACATTTATGCAAATTGTTATCGTAGGATACGATTATTTTCCTAGACAAGCTTTGAAGAGCTGGAATGTCCTTTTTTGACTGTATTTTATTCAATCAGCTCTTATTATTGACTCCGTTGCTATTACAAGCAAACTTTAAAACTTTTCAGCATTATGATGCTTGCAAAAAATTCTTACAACCGCATCTTCAAGAGATAGAAGATCAGGAAACACTTCAATCCATCTGCCAAAACGTCGGTAATTATACATTTAGTTTAATAGCACCTCTACTTATAAATAATCAAATCATTCAAACCCGAAGGCGCATCAATATTCAATATACAATTAACAATAGAATAGTCAACCTCTTTCAAATTATATAAGTAAATAAATATGTCTTTATACCATTATGAATATCTACTATCAGTGCCGTGCTTAAATATCTCGCGGCTCTGGGCTAAGTGCATGGGCGAAACTGACAAGTGAGTTTAGTGGCCCTCCGGTATATACATTCCTATGGCAAAAGCGCCTTTTCCTGTTTCCTAAATCCCAGATTATTAATTTGCTTTTGTACATGTACGTGTCATACAGGAGGATATGATAAGATGCATTCACAACGAAAAAAGATAGATTATCCTGAGAAAACCAGCGTTGACATTTTTCAAATGACCATCAACGCATTCAAGGTACGTGTAGGCTTAATATTGGTTTTTCAGATTTTATTTACATTTTCTTGCGATGCAGGCTTGTCCGTTGAAGACCTAAAAACAAAAACTTTGTTTTTCAAGAAAATTTGGAGCCGTTGGAATTATTAACTAAACAAAAGTTCTTATAAATCACTGTAATAAAATAAACCTTTACCAAACAATTTTTAAGTTGTGCTCATTTGCCGGAGTTAAGCGTTAATTAACCTCCGGAGAGAACTAAACACGCTATGACGGCACCACCTTGGTTAAGGTGACGAATCAATTGGGAAGAGGGTAATTGCTACGAGAAAAGTGTAGTCGTTGCATTTGGACGAAACCCTGAGCATCTCTTTAAAAATGATTCTCAGCAAATCTTAGGGATGTACTTCAGGGATTTTCACTAGAAAACATATTTTAAAGAAATAATATAAAATAACGATAACAAGTTAAGAAAAACAATGCGTGGACTAACAAGGTAAATTCTTTTGTAAAATAATTCAGCAATTTGAAATTTGGAGGCTGAAAAAACCAGCGCTTTTGAACAAAGGAACTGAGTGTCTTAAATTTACTCTAACAATGAATATTGAATATATTTCCCATTATTTCCCCTTCAAGATATTTTCTAAACGTTTTTCCCGAGTCTAATGTAAATCCAAGTTGCTTCATAATTGTTTAATTTTCACATATGTAATGTTGGCAAAAATTTAAAGGTAAACCAATATGTCTAACAATTAAAACTATGCACTAGAGCCAGCACAATAAAATAATTCTACTTCAAATTACCAATCAATAAAGCGCGTATACACATAGCCTAGAAGTGCGATTTTACGTGTATGGAATTATATAAACAATTAAATTAATTAATTAAAGATAAGTCGGGTGTCAAAACGATATATGGTAACAAATCGAGTTCAACCAAAATAATAACACTAAAGTTTAAAAAAGGTTATCTAATTTAATCCAATTATCTCCAGTGCTGTCTTAAGGATTTTTGGGGCCCTGGGGCCCATGAGATTTGTAGTCCCTTTTTGGCATTGGATTTGATAAAAAAAAGCTTTAGAAAACAGTTTTTAAAAAATATAATTTTCAATAAAAAGTTTTATTGTACTTCCAAATTGAAACAACTATAGCATGTATTGAATTTTTGAAAAACCAAATTATTAATTCTTATTTTGAAAGATTTCTTTTTTGTTTTAAGTTCTGCAAATTCTCTAATGATCGACGAAGATTCAATTTCTTCGAGGACATCTGATTTAATGCTCTTTATTGACAGACTGATCAATCTAGACTAAAGCATGCATGCACACAGCTCATATTTTATAAGCTTCAATTTCGAAAATGATCGCTCTCAGGTACAATTTGTTACAATCATAGATAAAAAGATTCGCAAATCGATTTTAATGTTAGGGAATATGGAATCCAAATTATCGGCTTTATTTTTTTATAAATATCTGACATGGATGTTTTCGGAGTTTTTCTGAAATGTAGTATTTGAAGTGCTGACATTCCGATATTAGTTCTACTTCGACCAGATCATTATCGTAGTGCAATGAAAGATTTTTACACTGTTGCGGAATCTCATCCGAATTCATTTCTTGTAATTTCATAAAAAACCAAAACGATCATTAATTTCTTCGTATGCTTTGCCTCGTCTTGTTAATCCCTCTATCAATGAATCTATTATAGGTAAGTATGGTCTACTTTGTACTTTTGACTTCCAACTAGAAATGTGTCGGTATTGCTGTCACTGTAATTAGACTTGGAAGCTTTGGATTTTCTACACTTTTTCGTAGTGGTCGAAATAGCCTCTCAGATCTTGAGTATAAGACTTTAAAGGCCTTATGAGATTTACAACAACAGATAAGTTGATATCTTCCTTCTGTACACTTTTAATGGTTTCATTAAAGCGGGAAAAGATGTTGTTCCAAAATATACACCAAATTACTGTCTCCAGTTTGTCCATTTTTTTGTTGAGTGATTGAGCATCATGTCTGGTATCTTTTGTCTGATTTTCATCTTGAGGCAAATCGTCAAGTGCAGCTTGAGTCTTTTCACATAGTGCTATACTGGCATCAGCATGGGCTGACCACCGATTAAATGCTTAACAACTTTGTTGTTTGGTCCCTAAGATGAAACTAACAAAGTTAAAATGAGAGATAACTTGCACGTTGCACTTGACAGTTTTAACACCCACTAGGTTCAATGAATGTCCTGAACAGGAAACGTAAACGGCAAACTCATTCAACTCTTTAAGTCTTGTTTGCAGACCAGAATATTGTCCAGCCATATTTGAAGCATTATCGAATGACTGGACACGGCAATCTGATACTGAAATTTCTTTCTGTTTCAAGAAATTTAATACAACTTCGGCTAGATACTCAGCACCGTGTCCATAAATAGGTATAAACTCCATAAACCGCTCAACTGACACACTCCCTTTGACATACTGAGCTGTAAAACTTAATTGATCAACATTAGATAAATCGGGAGTAGAATCCACAGAGATGGAATAATACTTTGCTTTGCATAGTTCAGAAATAATTACGGACTGAACTTTCATACCCATAAACTCTTCGCTAATATGAGGGAGTTAATCATCCTGCATTGCCATATTTTTTTTATGTGCTCTTCAATGAATTTATCAAACTGACTCAGTAGCTCTAAGATTCCCAAATAATTTCCATTGTGCTGTGATCCAATTGTTTGATTATTGTCTCTGAATGCCAGACCTCTTAATTCCAGAAATTTCACAACTGCCACAATTTTTTTTTAAACTTCCTGCCAATAAACTAGTTCAAGGTGAATATGTTGCAAAAGTTTAGAATCAATTCGACCAGTTTCTCTAATTTTGCATTGCAATATATCAACATGTATTTCTGATGTTCCACACCCTTTTCGTGTTCAGAAATACGAGTGGATGAGTGTTTCGAATCATTAAAGCCGGCTGCACTGAAAGACGAAGGCGAGTCTGTTGTGTTAGAAAATAATCGGCAAACGAAACTATAAACTGTTCCTTTCGATGGTGAAAACAGTAATCACTCACGGTTAACCGATTCCTCGTTACGAAGGACCCGTTTGAAAGCGGTTGTTTTTAAAATTATCTTTTTCATTTTACAACAGGTTTCGTAATAAACACGTAAAGACTTGCTATAGTCACAGTCCTTATTGTGACAGGCTGAAGGCCCTTTGCCAATTCAGTAATATTAGTAATGGATTCCCAAAGAGTATGATCCGTTGAAAAACATTTGGAATTGGAAGTCGTGTTTGATAACGTGTGTATTTGATATTTCGGTTGATATATTTTCTTCACATCCAGCGAGATCTGAAAACCCCACCAATTAAGTTGTGTAAAATTTTCTTCATTTGTTATAAGATTACTTTGGGAAGCTTGAGAACTCTCACCTTTGTTTTTGGTAACGGTCCCGGATTGCACTGTGTTTCAAAGAGCCCAAATTTTGACAAAATTTAAAAAATGGTCTGTTACAAATAATATGTACATTTTTATAATAAGTAAATAATGGAGAGTGATGCAGCAACAATAGGTTATAGCTGCGACCCCTAGGGGCGAAGTTACTTTCCCCGAAGAAGCACAGAGTTTTCGTTGGTGTCATTCCATAGATCTTAGCGAATTTAGGACGTGGAAAGAAATTAACAGTCATACGGTATTTCAAACAATAGTTATAACTAGTTTAAGTGTTGGAAAAAGCCATTTTTGGCAGGTTAACACGCGATTTATTCCGAGAGACGCATGTGGATAACTATAATTTTTCAAACGATAATTAGTAAACGTTAAAATTAGTCATTTAATAATTTTATAAAGTTTCCCTTCGCAATCTTTGGAGAAAGTAGCTTCAGTATGTATCAAGGGGCTAACCACTTCCTAAAATTCTGTACACCGGTTACAGGCATATGAAACTGAATAGAGCCTTTGGAAATGCTAATGCTATAATCAGTAACGTAATCACTTTAGTTAAGTACAGTCAGAGCTACAAAATTTTACACCTATTGCGGGGAGTTATCACCCCCTTGGTATTTATCTGAGAATGAAATCTTTTTAATGTACTCTAGCTATTACTGGTACAAATTAGATTAGGTTAATATTGTTTCTTATATAATTATGTGTGCAAATTTGTTTAGCAAGTGGTAACACTAATTTGCGCAAAGGACTATTCTGCTACAATTATTTCTAGCTAGGAATTTAGTTATTAATTTTTACCTCTCCGAGGGGACTTTGTACCCTAGGAGGGGTTATACAACCACCGTGTCTGTCTGTCTGTGGGTCTGTCTGTCAGGCCTGCGAACGCGTTCGCATTTTCGGGGCAAAGGGTAATCACTGCGTACGCAGTTTCTTGGCTCACTGAATAACCATTTTACCGGTTGGCAAAACCACAGTGTGACGGTAAGCGTTAACGGATAAATTTGCGATTGCGTTGAGTTTGATTGGTTGGTTTTTTTTTCGTTAACGCCTACCGTCGCGCCGGTTGTCATGGGTGTGTTTTTCCCAACTCCTTCTTTTTGACTTTTGGGACGGACCGAGTGCTGAGTGTTATGGCAACCTCTCAACGTCCAATGGCAGGGTTTCCACCAATTGTTCACGGTATTAGTCTTAGTATCAATTTGCGATCGCATCGGGCGGGTGTCGAACCCGAGACCACCTAATTGACAGGCGAACGTTCTACCACAGAACCACCGACACTCATAACGCTTCATCGAAAATTAGACCTTCAGCTTTATCAGAAGCGTATTTAATAGAGTATGAAATTTTGGTTTAATTGAAATAGAACCAGATTTCGTGTAAGATTTAAATTATTGCATCAAAGAAATTCTATTCTTCTATTGTTTAAAAACAAATGCGCCACCCAGGTTTTAGGCAGTTGAGCGCTCTACCACAGAACCAACGATAACTCCTTAGCTACACTGCAAATAAGACACTCATCGTAAGCATAATAGTTAATAAATACAGTTACAGTGGTGTGTGACGACACCGGGATATATCCTCCGAGGAGAGGTAATATTACGGGCTTGACCGACTTGTTAAATTTTAAAACCGAATTTTCTCCAAAGGTTGCAAAGGGAAACTTAAAAAATTTATTAAATGAACTAATATTTGATTTTATAAAATGTCTTTACGCTTGCCAACTTGTTGAAATGTTGCCCTGGAATAGTTCAGCCAATGCCTAAGAATGAGTTCATAAGCTCTTTAGTGGGAGAGAAAACGGATACACAGCTGAAGCCGGGAGGCACCATTTCAACAACATAGCCAAGGTTATTTTATAAAAAGAACTATTGTAACGTTTACTAATAAACGTTGAAAAAATTATAGTTATCTACATGCGTCTCTCGGAATAAATCGCGTGTTAACATGCTACAAAATGGCTTTTTCCAACCCTTTAACTAGTTGTAACTATTGATTTTTCGAATCCTAAATTCGCTAAGATCTATGGAATGACACCAACGAAAACTCTGTGCTTCTTCAGGGAAAGTAACTTCGCCGCTAGGGGTCGCAGCTATAACCTATTGTTGCTGCATCACTCTCCATTATTTACTTATTATAAAAATGTACATATTATTTGTAACAGCCAATTTTTTTAATTTTTTCCAAAATTTGGGCTCTTTGAATAACGACTCATCACACGTAGCAATGAAACGGAGATACTCATCTTTATTTTTTTCCAAAATAACCTTCCAAATTCATTAGTGAAACCATCAGATCCCGAACTTTTACCATTGGGAAGCTTCCGCACGATCGCCAAAACCTCCGCATCACACGTGACACTCAAATTATCAGGAAACGATTACGAATGTGCTGAAGAAAATAATCGCGAAGAGGGGGATCGACAGCTTCACGTTACCTCATTTACGAATAATGATTAAAAATTCGTTCCCGGACTCCTCGGGGGATTTTGCCTATATTTTTAAGGCGCAAGAAATAGCGCGATGGACGCTCTCCAAATACGCGCCACTCTTGATTGGACCGGACAACTTTCGCAGGCATGTTCTCTTGGTCGAAGTCTTTGGGGGAATCACCTAATCTCGCAACTTCCGTACGGTCTGTCAGGCCACGAGAAAATTGATCCCGAGCTTCATCCAAAGCGACTCGCAGTGCCGCGCGCCTTTCACGCTGCCTGCGAGTTCGAACCTTACTAAAAAACATGGCATGGTCTCTGAGGTGACGTTTCAAATTTTCATACCAAGTAAAAATATCTTCTTGCCATTCGGACGAAGAGCGACTTCGATATATAATTCTGTCAACGGAGCTCACGAATAAACAGCGTAACTAGAAGCCAATTTGGGCGTTTCCTGATCGTCTCCTGTGACTTGGATGACGAGCACGGGGAATTAGTCTATGTTTACAAGTGGAATGAGGAATGCGGAAGGAAGGCTCGTTTTCATATATTAAGGCTGGGCGAATAACCGGATTAACCGAATAATTCGGTCGTATATCGAGACGAATAACCGTCTCGATATTCGCTTCACGCCTTTTTTGGTATTTGATCGAATATCGAATAGCATTTGTATTATTCGGTCCTTATTATTCGTTACATATTAGGCAAATATTCGGAAGATATTCGGCGAATATTCGGAAAATATAGTATCTTATTTCCGCCTCTCGCCTTTACCATCCCATAGAAAGCTATGGGGAGACGGTGAAGGCCAAACCTATTTGGGGGGGGGGATTACTACGGTAGAGCTCTCAGAAATTGGCGGTCGACGGATACGACGGCGGAGCTCAGAAAATTGAAAATTGAAACGGCAATTTTATATTAAAGATCGTTGTTATTGGTCAGTTAGCTCTCCGCCGAATTTGGGTATGAAAATAAGTTCTATTAACTCGAGTGTATTAACTTAGGACAAATTTTGATTTTATTAAAAAAATAGAGATCATGACTCAGAAACAACAAATAGCCTAGTATAAAAAACGCAAATGTAAAAAACAAAACTAAAACTAAAACTATTCTCCCTTCAGTTTTTTTTAAAGTAAAGCGAGACTACTCAAAATAGTTTTAGTTTTGTTTTGCAGTCTTTTAATTTTGGTTAAACCTTAGGCTACTTGTTGTTCTTGAGGTATGGATCCCCATATTTTTAATAAAGTAAAATTATTGTCATAAGTTAATTAAACTTATTTTAATTAGCTAAATTACCATTTAGATATTATTATTTTTAAATATTTAGACCATTGTCACTATTAGATCTGTTATTCGACAAATATTTGGGTCAATATTCGGCATATTATTCGACGAATATTCAGGTCTATTATTTGACGAATATTTGGCATAGTACTGCACGAATATTCGGTATAGTATTCGACGAATATACGGGCCTATTATTCGACGAATATTCGATAAGATAATATTTGTATTAAGCCTAACTATTTGGTATTTGGTTCAAAAACTACTATTCGTCTCGGTATTCGATTAGAAATTTATTGGGTATTCGATTAGAAATTTATTGGGTATTCGATATTCGTCTCGATAGGTTAACAATGCTATTCGCCCAGCCTTATCATATTTTATAGCAAGATTGCCAGGGGCTTTTATGGCCAGCTATTCTAGGGGACTTTAATGATGTTGCTGATAGTTCTTTTGACCGTATTCCTATTTCAATAGCCCTAGATAGAGGTCACTTTCGTTTGACGCTGATCGCTATTTAGATGTCGCGGTTGATACGTAGAGAATGAAGCACGCTTAGATTTTTCGTCAGTCTTGAGCGGGTTATGTTTTCGGGAGGCATACCCTCTCTCGCATAGACTACAATTTTGTAAGCGGCGCCGATAGGCAGAACATTTCTATGAGCCAAATTATTTATTGCCCTTTCTCGGACCACGATGCGGTTGAGTTGCGTCTTGATTTAGAGGGAATAAAATTAGGGCCCGGCACTCGGTCTTTCAACGCGCAACTTCTACAAGACTCGGAAGTAGCGTGCTGGAAACAGATTCCGTCTGATTCTCCTAGCGCCGCTCGTCTTCATTACCAGTAGAATTCAGCCAGTGCCGCTTAGGGGCGCCCTTAACAATCTTTGATAAATTAGTTGCCTCGTCAGTCTCCATAGAATAAACATCTTTCGCGCCAAAATTCTAAAACCGAATGGAATCAGGAGCGACCTCTGTTGACTTAAGAGGTATTTCGACCTCTTTATCATGAACGACTTCATTCCTATCAACATTGTCAATATTTGCATTCGGGTGAATGGAAATTTCAAAATGGGACAATGACGAGCAGTATGGCCCTGTTCTTTGCATCGGTTGCGTAGAAAGAACGAACGGTATTTTTACAGGTGGTCGGTAGACAGACATCTATTGCAAATTTTATTCTGGGATGAATGACGGACCTTTCTTACTTGCTTTTTAATATATTTTTCATATTATAATAAGAATTTCTTGGGTTCCGAGGCCGCGTGGTTTAGTGGTTAAGGCACCTGTCTTGTAAACAGGAGATCGTGAGATCGACTCTCGCCGTGGCCTACCACCTTTCTTACTTGCTTTTTAATATATTTTTCATATTATAATAAGAATTGCATCGGTTCCGGGGCCGCGTGGCTTAGTGGTTAAGGCGCCTGTCTTGTAAACAGTAGATCGTGAGTTCGATTCTGAGCAGTGTTGGGCATTTTTATCAAAGAGCCGCTCACGCTCACGTCTTATTGAGCGGTAAAATTTTCGCTCCTCTCTTTTCGCTCTTTTTTGAGCGGTAAAATTTTCGCTCCTCTCTTTTCGCTCTTTTTTGAGCGGTAAAATTTTCGCTCCTCTCTTTTAGCTCTTTTTGAGCGGTAAAATTTTCGCTCCTGTCTTTTCGCTCTTTTTTTTGAGGGGTAAAATTTTCGCTCTTTTTTTTCCGATCTTTTTTGAGCGGTAAAATTTTCGCTCTTTTTTTCGCTCTTTTTTGAGCGGTAAAATTTTCGCTCTTTTTTTTCGCTCTTTTTTGAGCGTTAAAATTTCGCTCCTCTCTTTCCGCTCTTTTTTGAGCGGTATAATTTTCGCTCCTCTCTTCGCTCTTTTTGAGCGGTAATAATTGCGCTCATTTCTAGCATACAATTAACTTATGAAGCTATAACTACATCTTCATCTACTTTCTACACACAATCCCTAGGTATGTAGGGGCAGTAGCGTATCTACCAGGGGGGCGAAAGGGGCCCCAGGTGCAAACTTATAAGAGCGGAGGGCGCGTTTTGAATGGTCGGTCGCAGATTTTCACGTGTACATTTTTATTCCTTGTATTTCAGACTTTCAGTAAAGTCTTAAGTTTAATTTCAATGTTTATTACCAAAGCAAATAATATTTGTAGTTCATTTGCCATAATAATTAATTAATTCGTCAATTAATTAATCAATACTTGAAGTCATTCAAATTATTATTCATTAATTAATATTAATTGTATGAGAGGGGGCTAAGGTTTTGTCTTCCGCCCCGGGCGACCGTAAGTTTAGTTACGCCACTGTATAGCGATTGTCGTGTACTAGTTTCACGTATCGAAAACCCTCGTCGCCATTGCTAATTATTTTGAAATCGGACACTCAGAAGACAGAAGTTTAAGCGGAAAATTTTCGCTCCTCTCTTTCCGCTCTTTTTTGAGCGGTAAAATTTTCGCTCTCATTTTTCCGCTCTTTTTTTGAGCGGTTAAATCGGCGCTCCTCTCTTTCCGCTCTTTTTTGAGCGGTAAAATTTTCGCTCCTCTCTTTTCGCTCTTTTTTGAGCGGTAAAATTTTCGCTCCTCTCTTTTCGCTCTTTTTTGAGGGGTAAAATTTTCGCTCCTCTCTTTTCGCTCTTTTTTTGATAGGTAAAATTTCGCTCTTTTTTTTTCGCTCTTTTTTGAGCGGTAAAATTTTCGCTTTTTTTCCACTCTTTTTTGAGCGGTAAAATTGTCGCTCTTTTTTTCCGCTCTTTTTTGAGCGGTAAAATTTTCGCTCCTCTCATTTTTGTTTTGCGCTCTTTTAAAAAGATATTTTACCGTTCATTTTCGCTCATAATAACAAATCCGCTCACACTGATTCTGAGGTCTCGCTTGAGCTTTTCTAGAGTGCGGTTGCCGATTTTTCCGCTCCGTTTTTCTAGTCTCTTTTGGCGTTTAAGCCTAGGCTTAGTGTTTATTTTAAATATATTTGCTTTTCTATAATCTCAGTTTATTGAGTTATTTATTAATTTTAATCTTTGACCCTGCATTGCAGGGTCTGTAACCCCTTTAACTAATTTTAATTATGGAAGTTTTACGACGTACGGTTTTCGTCGCTTCTGAAGCGACGGCCGTTAATTTGGTAGAAGATGATTTGAAAGAGCATTTTGGTTTGGATTCCTATTCGTCAGTGGTCGCTACTTTGGGTGGCTTTTTCGTCACATTTATTACATTGGAAGATGCGGATACTTGCGTTGAACATGGAGTTTTGATGACGTTATCGTTGTCCTATTCCTTTGGTCACCACGCGCTTCCGACATACTGATCTGTTTCGCTTCAAAAGTGCCTTAAATCTTGTCGATGTCTGGAGGGACACACACCCCCATGTTTTCGACTGGTCATGGGCTGGTTATGTTTTTGGGAACTATGTACAATCTCGGATCGATTATATTTTTGTACCGGCGTCGGAGCGTAAGAATGTAAAGCTTTGCCAAATTATACCATGTTCACTTACGGATCATAAACTAGTCGAACTCCGCTTCAATTTGGACGGTGTCGCTATGGGCCCGGGCACATGGTCTTTCAACGCGAGCTTCCTCGACTTAGACTCGTATCGCGACGCGGTGGCTCGTATTATTCGTCGAAGTCGTACGTGGCCGGAATTTTCTACGTCGGTTATTGACTGGTACGAAAAGTTAAAGTCTTCTTTGCGTGATCACGCGATGTTTTTTGGTAAAATACAAGTGGCGCGCTCGCGCGATCATCGTACGGCTTTACGGTTAGCGGTGGTCCGCGCTCAGGAGGACTTTACGAATGGACTAATTGACGTGGTGGAGTTAACTTCCAAGGTGGACGATCTGAAATTGTTCGACCGGAATGTCCTTCGTGGAGCTGTAGCTCGTTCTAATCAACTGTGGCGCACAGAGGGTGAACGGCCTACGGCGTATTTTTTACGCCTTGAGAAGTATCGCCAAAGTAAGAAAAATTTACGATACATTTATTCCGCGTCCCAAACTCTTCTCGAGGATCCGTTATGTGTCAGGCGCAGGGTTTTTGAACATTTTAGCGACATGTACCGCGGTAGACCTACTAATAACGCCAGTGCTGAAGAATACGTATCATATATCCCGACCCGGTTGTCGGAGGCCGATTTCGCTATCTGCGAGAGTTCAGTGACTTGGGCGGATGTAACCTTAAGCCTCCGGAACCTTCCAAATGGTAAGAGTCCCGGAAAAGATGGCCTAACTAATGAGTTTTGGAAGTTTATTTTCCCGCAAATCAAGGACGAATTTTTAGCGTGAATTGCCTTTTGTCAAAGTGAGGGCCGTTTGCCTCCGAGTATGAAAGAAGGCATGATCGTTCTGCTTCCGAAGACTGGCGACTTGCGGCACATATCTAATTGGCGTCCAATTACCCTCTTAAATGCGGATTATAAGATTTTCGCGAAAATCCAGGCAATGCGACTTTCAGCGGTCTTACCAACGATAATTTCTGATCGTCAAACGGGAGCCATCAAAGGTCGCGGGTCATTTAGTACCCCCGCGCTTTTATTGGACACGATTGAGTATCTCAATCGCGTGAACACTAGCGGAATTCTTTTGAAGTTGGATTTAGCCAAAGCGTTTGATTGTGTTTCTTGGCCATATTTATTCGCTGTCTCGCGCGCTTTCGGTTTCGGTCCCACTTTTTGCGGCTGGATTCAAACCTTTCTTATCGGTAGTCGGTCGTGCTTGAAGATAAACGGTTATTTAACCGATTTTTTCCAACTCGGTCGTTCGGTTCGTCAAGGTTGTCCGCTGAGCCCACTTTTATACGTGCTGACGTCGGAAGCCTTGTGTTTCGCGTTAGAGAGTCGTCAAGCGATTGTCCGGGTCAATTGGCCTGGTCTTCATTCGGCCCCGTTATTGCGCATCCACGTCGATGACAACACTGTAGTCGTTCGGAACCGGAAATCGGTTGAAGAAGTTGTGGCCGAGTATCACCGCTTTTCGGAAGGATCGGGCGCGGTATTAAATCTGAGCAAGTGTCGCGGATTATGGCTAGGGTCGGAACGCGCTAATGTCCCCGAGGTCATTTCCGGCATTACTATTTCTTCTGAACCGCTCGAGGTTCTCGGCGTGTATATTGGTTCATCGTATACCGATACGATTGATCTAAATTGGACTTCACGTTTAGAAAAATTCAAGAAAGTCTTACGGGTTTGGCAGGCGCGGCGTTGGACGGTTACCGGAAAGGTTATCTTAATTATTACTTTGGCCATGTCGCTTTTGAATCATACTCTTCGCTCGGTTCCGTTTCCTGATAGTATAGCCGTTCAGTTACGCAAAGTCGCGCTGGACTTCCAATGGGGGTCTCGGGCTTATCAAGTTTCGTATACCACTCTCACGCGCCCTAGCGGCCCTACTCGTCTGGGTGGCTATGGACTGGTCGATCTAAAATGGAAGACTTACGCTTTCCGCTTCCGGGAGTTGCAGACTATTCTTTCTCCGGAAAGCCCTTCGGCTCAGCGAGATCTCGTGATTGCCCTTTTAAACCCATTTGACGGAACGGCAAGTCCCGGTATCAACATTCTGCGTTGCGTGTTACCTCAGTCGTGGCTCAGTCGGCTTTCTCCGCGTTATCGAGAAATGTGGATCGCGTGGCGGACGTTTATTGACTCCCAGAATATGCGACTCCAGCTATCTGAGAATCTGTTACACGAACCGGTTTTCTACGGTAGGCACATTAACTTGCCCGACTTATCGTATCGACAGCGCCTTCCTTTTCTGTCTCACGGTCTACTATGTCTTCGCGAGTTTTGTTACGAGGTTATACCTGGCTTTTTACCGGAAGTCAGTATGTTAGAACTGTGCGATATTTCTAACTCTGAAGTGCCCGCGTCGGCAGTCCTGCGTGATTATTCGGTCATTAAAAGTGCGCTACCCCAGAATTTTTTGGCCCGGGTACACGCTATTTCGAATGCGCAGCTGTCCAGTCCCGAGATTAAGATTGATGCTCCGAATGGATCTATCTACGACTATGCATCCGCCTCGGTAAAGGAACTATATCATCGGTATCTTACGATTGGCACTTCTGAATCAGCCGGTGAACTCAAATGGCGGAAATATTTCGGGGGTCCATTACCCGAACCAGGGTGGAATTGGCTAAAAGGAAAATTGTTGGGTCCCGAACAACGAGATACTAATTATAAAATTGTCCATCGCGCTTATTTTCTAAATGCCCGTTTACATGCCTTTGATCCACAGGCTTCTGCAGACTGTACATTTTGTAAGGGTGCGGATGAAAATTTAGGGCATTTACTATTAGACTGTCGCGTAGTAAATAGTTGGTGGTTGTGGTTGTTCGTGGAAAAACTAAAAATAAAAGTTAATTGGTTCACTACCCCGGGATATGTTCGAAATGTATTTCTTGTTTTTCAAGGTAAATGCCCTTTAAATATCAATCCTTTCGAGCGGAAAGTTTTGCACTTTTTAATATCCATATTTAAATATTTTATACTCGATAGTATATCTTTTTATACAACCCATGATAATGTCCCGCTCTTTATTGTGAAAAAAACGATTTATCGCTAAAATTAGGAGTGAAATAAGTAAAACCATAGCAATTTATAAAGATAAGGAAAAAGAATTTTGTTAAAAATATTTTAAGACTCAAGGGTGAATATTTTAATATTTATTTATTTATTTATTTATTGGAAACAAAAAAAAAAGAAATGTCCAGATATCTTACATTTTGATTTTAATTGGGTATTGTAAAGAAAAATAAATTTGCTAATATGTTGTGAAAAATATTTAAAAAATTCATATTTAACAGTGTGAATATTTTTTAAACGTAAATCAGAATGTTTTAAGGGGTTTAAATATTGTGCTTTAATTGCTTTCATATATATCGCATTCCAAAAGTGTATTTGTTTGTTTTTTTTGGTTAATATATATCACCACATTAGCATACCTGTATTTTTATAATAGTTGCTCTTGTTTTGTCAAAATTGCTTTCGAAATTTAGTGATATACATCAACAATGTATTTTTTAATGATATTATTAAAAAAAAGGGCCTGTCTTGTAAACAGGAGATCGCGAGTTCGATTCTCGCCGTGGCCTACCACCTTTCTTACTTTCTTTTTAATATATTTTTCATATTATAACAAGAATTACGCCGGTCCCGAGGCCGCGTGGCTAGTGGTTAAGGCGCCTGTCTTGTAAACAGGAGATCGCGGGTTCGATTCTCGCCGTGGCCTACTACCTTTCTTACTTGCTTTTTAATATATTTTTCATATTATAATAAGAATTGCGGCGGTTCCGAGGCCGCGTGGCTTAGTGGTTAAGGCGCCTGTCTTGTAAACAGGAGATCGTGAGTTCGATTCTCGCCGTGGCCTACCACCTTTCTTACTTTCTTTTAAATATATGTTTCATATTATAATAAGTATTACACTGGTCCCGTGGCCGCGTGGCTTAGTGGTTATGGCGCCTGTCTTGTAAACAGGAGATCGTGAGTTAGATTCTCGCCGTGGCCTACCACCTTTCTTATTTTCTTTTTAATATATTTTTCATATTATAACAAGTATTACACCGGTCCCAAGGCCGCGTGGCTTAGTGGTTAAGGCGCCTGTCTTGTAAACAGAAGATCGCGGGTTCGATTCTCACCGTGGCTTACTACCTTTCTTACTTGCTTTTTAATATATTTTTCATATTATAATAAGAATTGCATCGGTTCCGAGGCCGCGTGGCTTAGTGGTTAAGGCGCCTGTCTGGTAAACTGGAGATCGCGGGTTCGATTCTCGACGTGGCCTACTACCTTTCTTACTTTCTTTTAAATATATTTTTCATATTATAATAAGAATAACCCCGGTCCCGAGGCCGCGTGGCTTAGTGGTTAAGGCGCCTGTCTTGTAAGCAGGAGATCGCGGGTTCGATTCTCACCGTGGCCTACTACCTTTCTTACTTGCTTTTTAATATATTTTTCATATTATAATAAGAATAACACCGGTCCCGAGGCCGCGTGGCTTAGTGGTTAAGGCGCCTGTCTTGTAAGCAGAAGATCGCGGGTTCGATTCTCGCCGTGGCCTACCACCTTTCTTACTTGCTTTTTAATATATTTTTCATATTATAATAAGAATTACGCCTGTTCCGAGGCCGCGTGGCTTAGTGGTTATGGCGCCTGTCTTGTAAGCAGGAGATCGCGGGTTCAATTCTCGCCGTGGCCTACCACCTTTCTTACTTTCTTTTAAATATATTTTTCATATTATAATAAGAATTATCTGTTCCCGAGGCCGCGTGGCTTAGTGGTTAAGGCGCCTGTCTTGTAAACAGAAGATCGCGGGTTCGATTCTCGCCGTGGCCTACCACCTTTCTTACTTTCTTTTAAATATATTTTTCATATTATAATAAGAATTGCATCGGTTCCGAGGCCGCGTGGCTTAGTGGTTAAGGCGCCTGTCTGGTAAACTGGAGATCGCGGGTTCGATTCTCACCGTGGCCTACTACCTTTCTTACTTGCTTTTTAATATATTTTTCATATTATAATAAGAATAACACCGGTCCCGAGGCCGCGTGGCTTAGTGGTTAAGGCGCCTGTCTTGTAAGCAGGAGATCGCGGGTTCGATTCTCGCCGTGGCCTACCACCTTTCTTACTTTCTTTTTAATATATTTTTCATATTATAATAAGAATTGCGGCGGTTCCGAGGCCGCGTGGCTTAGTGGTTAAGGCGCCTGTCTTGTAAACAGGAGATCGTGAGTTAGATTCTCGACGTGGCCTACCACCTTTCTTTCTTTCTTTTTAATATATTTTTCATATTATAACAAGAATTACACGTGTTCCGAGACCGCGTGGCTTAGTGGTTAAGGCGCCTGTCTTGTAAACAGAAGATCGCGGGTTCGATTCTCGCCGTGGCCTACCACCTTTCTTACTTTCTTTTAAATATATTTTTCATATTATAACAAGATTTACGCCGGTCCCTAGGCCGCGTGGCTAGTGGTTAAGGCGCCTGTCTTGTAAACAGGAGATCGTGAGTTCGGTTCTCGCCGTGGCCTACCACCTCTTTACTTTCTTTTTAATAATTTTTTCATATTATAACAAGATTTACGCCGGTACCGAGGCCGCGTGGCTAGTGGTTAAGGCGCCTGTCTTGTAAACAGGAGATCGTGAGTTCGATTCTCGCCGTGGCCTACCACCTCTTTACTTTCTTTTTAATAATTTTTTCATATTATAACAAGATTTACGCCGGTCCCGAGGCCGCGTGGCTAGTGGTTAAGGCGCCTGTCTTGTAAACAGGAGATCGTGAGTTCCATTCTCGCCGTGGCCTACCACCTCTTTACTTTCTTTTTAATAATTTTTTCATATTATAACAAGATTTACGCCGGTCCCGAGGACGCGTGGCTGATGGTTAAGGCGCCTAACTTGTAAACAGGAGATCGCGGGTTCGATTCTCGCCGTGGCCTACTACCTTTCTTACTTTCTTTTAAATATATTTTTCATATTATAATAAGAATAACACCGGTACCGAGGCCGCGTGGCTTAGTGGTTAAGGCGCCTGTCTTGTAAACAGGAGATCGCGGGTTCGATTCTCGCCGTGGCCTACCACCTTTCTTACTTTCTTTTAAATATATTTTTCATATTATAATAAGAATTACACCGTTACCGAGGCCGCGTGGCTTAGTGGTTAAGGCGCCTGTCTTGTAAACAGAAGATCGCGGGTTCGATTCTCGCCGTGGCCTACCACCTTTCTTTTAAGTATATTTTTCATATTATAATAAGTATCACACCGGTCCCGAGGCCGCGTGGCTTAGTGGTTAAGGCGCCTGTCTTGTAAACAGGAGATCGCGGGTTCGATTCTCGCCGTGGCCTACTACCTTTCTTACTTTCTTTTAAATATATTTTTCATATTATAATAAGAATTACACCGTTACCGAGGCCGCGTGGCTTAGTGGTTAAGGCGCCTGTCTTGTAAACAGAAGATCGCGGGTTCGATTCTCGCCGTGGCCTACCACCTTTCTTTTAAGTATATTTTTCATATTATAATAAGAATTAAACTGTTCCCGAGGCCGCGTGGCTTAGTGGTTAAGGCGCCTGTCTTGTAAACAGAAGATCGCGGGTTCGATTCTCGCCGTGGCCTACCACCTTTCTTACTTTCTTTTAAATATATTTTTCATATTATAATAAGAATTGCATCGGTTCCGAGGCCGCGTGGCTTAGTGGTTAAGGCGCCTGTCTGGTAAACTGGAGATCGCGGGTTCGATTCTCACCGTGGCCTACTACCTTTCTTACTTGCTTTTTAATATATTTTTCATATTATAATAAGAATAACACCGGTCCCGAGGCCGCGTGGCTTAGTGGTTAAGGCGCCTGTCTTGTAAGCAGGAGATCGCGGGTTCGATTCTCGCCGTGGCCTACCACCTTTCTTACTTTCTTTTTAATATATTTTTCATATTATAATAAGAATTGCGGCGGTTCCGAGGCCGCGTGGCTTAGTGGTTAAGGCGCCTGTCTTGTAAACAGGAGATCGTGAGTTAGATTCTCGACGTGGCCTACCACCTTTCTTTCTTTCTTTTTAATATATTTTTCATATTATAACAAGAATTACACGTGTTCCGAGACCGCGTGGCTTAGTGGTTAAGGCGCCTGTCTTATAAACAGAAGATCGCGGGTTCGATTCTCGCCGTGGCCTACCACCTTTCTTACTTTCTTTTAAATATATTTTTCATATTATAACAAGATTTACGCCGGTCCCGAGGCCGCGTGGCTAGTGGTTAAGGCGCCTGTCTTGTAAACAGGAGATCGTGAGTTCGGTTCTCGCCGTGGCCTACCACCTCTTTACTTTCTTTTTAATAATTTTTTCATATTATAACAAGATTTACGCCGGTCCCGAGGCCGCGTGGCTAGTGGTTAAGGCGCCTGTCTTGTAAACAGGAGATCGTGAGTTCGATTCTCGCCGTGGCCTACCACCTCTTTACTTTCTTTTTAATAATTTTTTCATATTATAACAAGATTTACGCCGGTCCCGAGGCCGCGTGGCTAGTGGTTAAGGCGCCTGTCTTGTAAACAGGAGATCGTGAGTTCCATTCTCGCCGTGGCCTACCACCTCTTTACTTTCTTTTTAATAATTTTTTCATATTATAACAAGATTTACGCCGGTCCCGAGGACGCGTGGCTGATGGTTAAGGCGCCTGTCTTGTAAACAGGAGATCGCGGGTTCGATTCTCGCCGTGGCCTACTACCTTTCTTACTTTCTTTTAAATATATTTTTCATATTATAATAAGAATAACACCGGTACCGAGGCCGCGTGGCTTAGTGGTTAAGGCGCCTGTCTTGTAAACAGGAGATCGCGGGTTCGATTCTCGCCGTGGCCTACCACCTTTCTTACTTTCTTTTAAATATATTTTTCATATTATAATAAGAATTACACCGTTACCGAGGCCGCGTGGCTTAGTGGTTAAGGCGCCTGTCTTGTAAACAGAAGATCGCGGGTTCGATTCTCGCCGTGGCCTACCACCTTTCTTTTAAGTATATTTTTCATATTATAATAAGTATCACACCGGTCCCGAGGCCGCGTGGCTTAGTGGTTAAGGCGCCTGTCTTGTAAACAGGAGATCGCGGGTTCGATTCTCGTCTTGGCCTACTACCTTTCTTATTTGCTTTTTAATACATTTTTCATATTATAATAAGAATTACGCATGTTCCGAGGCCGCGTGGCTTAGTGGTTAAGGCGCCTGTCTTGTAAACAGGATATCGTGATTTCGATTCTCGCCGTGGCCTACCACCTCTTTACTTTCTTTTTAATAATTTTTTCATATTATAACAAGATTTACGCCGGTCCCGAGGCCGCGTGGCTAGTGGTTAAGGCGTCTGTCTTGTAAACAGGAGATCGCGGGTTCGATTCTCGCCGTGGCCTACCACCTTTCTTACTTTCTTTTAAATATATTTTTCATATTTTAATAAGAATTACACTGTTACCGAGGCCGCGTGGCTTAGTGGTTAAGGCGCCTGTCTTGTAAACAGGAGATCGCGGGTTCGATTCTCGCCGTGGCCTACCACCTTTCTTACTTTCTTTTAAATATATTTTTCATATTATAATAAGAATTACGCTTGTTCCGAGGCCGCGTGGCTTAGTGGTTAAGGCGCCTGTCTTGTAAACAGGAGATCGCGGGTTCGATTCTCGTCTTGGCCTACTACCTTTCTTATTTGCTTTTTAATACATTTTTCATATTATAATAAGAATTACGCATGTTCCGAGGCCGCGTGGCTTAGTGGTTAAGGCGCCTGTCTTGTAAACAGGATATCGTGATTTCGATTCTCGCCGTGGCCTACCACCTCTTTACTTTCTTTTTAATAATTTTTTCATATTATAACAAGATTTACGCCGGTCCCGAGGCCGCGTGGCTAGTGGTTAAGGCGTCTGTCTTGTAAACAGGAGATCGCGGGTTCGATTCTCGCCGTGGCCTACCACCTTTCTTACTTTCTTTTAAATATATTTTTCATATTTTAATAAGAATTACGCTGTTACCGAGGCCGCGTGGCTTCGTGGTTAAGGAGCCTGTCTTGTAAACAGGAGATAGCGGGTTCGATTCTCGCCGTGGCCTACCACCTTTCTTACTTTCTTTTAAATATATTTTTCATATTATAATAAGAATTACGCTTGTTCCGAAGCCGCGTGGCTTAGTGGTTAAGGCGCCTGTCTTGTAAACAGAAGATCGCGGGTTCGATTCTCGCCGTGGCCTACCACCTTTCTTACTTTCTTTTAAATAAATTTTTCATATTATAATAAGTATTACACCGGTCCCGAGGCCGCGTGGCTTAGTGGTTAAGGCGCCTGTCTAGCAAACAGGATCTCGTGATTTCGATTCTCGCCGTGGCCTACCACCTTTCTTACTTGCTTTTTAATGTAATTTTCATATTATAATAAGAATTACGCCTGTTCCGAGACCGCGTGGCTTAGTGGTTAAGGCGCCTGTCTTGTAAACAGGAGATCGTGCGTTCGATTCTCGCCGTGGCCTACCACCTTTCTTACTTTCTTTTCAATATATTTTTCATATTATAATAAGTATTAGTCCGGTCCCGAGGCCGCGTGGTTTAGTGGTTAAGGCGCCTGTCTTGTAAACCGGAGCTCGCGAGTTCGATCCTCGCCGTGGCCTACTACCTTTCTTACTTGCTTTTTAATATATTTTTCATATTATAATAAGAATTGCGGCGGTTCCGAGGCCGCGTGGCTTAGTGGTTAAGGCGCCTGTCTTGTAAACAGGAGATCGCGGGTTCGATTCTCGCCGTGGCCTACCACCTTTCTTAATTCTTTTAAATATATTTTTCATATTATAATAAGAATTACACCGTTACCGAGGCCGCGTGGCTTAGTGGTTAAGGCGCCTGTCTTGTAAACAGGAGATCGCGGGTTCGATTCTCGCCGTGGCCTACCACCTTTCTTTCTTTCTTTTTAATATATTTTTCATATTATAACAAGAATTACACCTGTTTCGAGGCCGCGTGGCTTAGTGGTTAAGGCGCCTGTCTTGTAAACAGGAGATCGTGAGTTCGATTCTCGCCGTGGCCTACCACCTCTTTACTTTCTTTTTAATAATTTTTTCATATTATAACAAGATTTACGCCGGTCCCGAGGCCGCGTGGCTAGTGGTTAAGGCGCCTGTCTTGTAAACAGGAGATCGTGAGTTCGATTCTCGCCGTGGCCTACCACCTCTTTACTTTCTTTTTAATAATTTTTTCATATTATAACAAGATTTACGCCGGTCCCGAGGCCGCGTGGCTAGTGGTTAAGGCGCCTGTCTTGTAAACAGGAGATCGCGGGTTCGATTCTCGCCGTGGCCTACTACCTTTCTTACTTTCTTTTAAATATATTTTTCATATTATAATAAGAATAACGTCGGTACCGAGGCCGCGTGGCTTAGTGGTTAAGGCGCCTGTCTTGTAAACAGGAGATCGCGGGTTCGATTCTCGCCGTGGCCTACCACCTTTCTTACTTTCTTTTAAATATATTTTTCATATTATAATAAGAATTACACCGTTACCGAGGCCGCGTGGCTTAGTGGTTAAGGCGCCTGTCTTGTAAACAGAAGATCGCGGGTTCGATTCTCGCCGTGGCCTACCACCTTTCTTTTAAGTTTATTTTTCATATTATAATAAGTATCACACCGGTCTAGAGGCCGCGTGGCTTAGTGGTTAAGGCGCCTGTCTTGTAAACAGGATATCGTGATTTCGATTCTCGTCTTGGCCTACTACCTTTCTTATTTGCTTTTTAATACATTTTTCATATTATAATAAGAATTACGCATGTTCCGAGGCCGCGTGGCTTAGTGGTTAAGGCGCCTGTCTTGTAAACAGGAGATCGCGGGTTCGATTTTCGCCGTGGCCTACCACCTTTCTTTCTTTCTTTTTAATATATTTTTCATATTATAACAAGAATTACACCGGTCCCGAGGCCGCGTGGCTAGTGGTTAAGGCGCCTGTCTTGTAAACAGGAGATCGCGGGTTCGATTCTCGCCGTGGCCTACCACCTTTCTTACTTTCTTTTAAATATATTTTTCATATTATAATAAGTATTACACCGGTCCCGAGGCCGCGTGGCTTAGTGGTTAAGGCGCCTGTCTTTTAAACAGGATATCGTGATTTCGATTCTCGCCGTGGCCTACCACCTCTTTACTTTCTTTTTAATAATTTTTTCATATTATAACAAGATTTACGCCGGTCCCGAGGCCGCGTGGCTAGTGGTTAAGGCGCCTGTCTTATAAACAGGATATCGCGGGTTCGATTCTCGCCGTGGCCTACCACCTTTCTTACTTTCTTTTAAATATATTTTTCATATTATAATAAGTATTACACCTGTTCCGAGACCGCGTGGCTTAGTGGTTAGGGCGCCTGTCTTGTAAACAGGAGATCGTGAGTTCGATTCTCGCCGTGGCCTACCACCTCTTTACTTTCTTTTTAATATATTTTTCATATTATAACAAGAATTACACTGGTCCCGAGGCCGCGTGGCTAGTGGTTAAGGCGCCTGTCTTGTAAACCGGAGCTCGCGAGTTCGATCCTCGCCGTGGCCTACTACCTTTCTTACTTGCTTTTTAATATATTTTTCATATTATAATAAGAATTGCGGCGGTTCCGAGGCCGCGTGGCTTAGTGGTTAAGGCGCCTGTCTTGTAAACAGGAGATCGCGGGTTCGATTCTCGCCGTGGCCTACCACCTTTCTTAATTCTTTTAAATATATTTTTCATATTATAATAAGAATTACACCGTTACCGAGGCCGCGTGGCTTAGTGGTTAAGGCGCCTGTCTTGTAAACAGGAGATCGCGGGTTCGATTCTCGCCGTGGCCTACCACCTTTCTTTCTTTCTTTTTAATATATTTTTCATATTATAACAAGAATTACACCTGTTCCGAGGCCGCGTGGCTTAGTGGTTAAGGCGCCTGTCTTGTAAACAGGAGATCGTGAGTTCGATTCTCGCCGTGGCCTACCACCTTTCTTTCTTGCTTTTTAATATATTTTTCATATTATAATAAGAATAACACCGGTCCCGAGGCCGCGTGGCTTAGTGGTTAAGGCGCCTGTCTTGTAAGCCGGAGATCGCGGGTTCGATTCTCGCCGTGGCCTACCACCTTTCTTACTTTCTTTTAAATATATTTTTCATATTATAATAAGAATTACACAGTTCCCGAGGCCTTGTGGCTTAGTGGTTAAGGCGCCTGTCTTGTAAACAGAAGATCGCGGGTTCGATTCTCGCCGTGGCCTACCACCTTTCTTTTAAGTATATTTTTCATATTATAATAAGTATCACACCGGTCCCGAGGCCGCGTGGCTTAGTGGTTAAGGCGCCTGTCTTGTTAACAGAAGATCGCGGGTTCGATTCTCGGCGTGGCCTACCACCTTTCTTACTTTCTTTTAAATATATTTTTCATATTATAATAAGTATTACACCGGTCCCGAGGCCGCGTGGCTTAGTGGTTAAGGCGCCTGTCTTGTAAACAGGATATCGTGATTTCGATTCTCGCCGTGGCCTACCACCTTTCTTTTAAGTATATTTTTCATATTATAATAAGTATCACATCGGTCCCGAGGCCGCGTGGCTTGGTGGTTAAGGCGCCTGTCTTGTAAGCAGGAGATCGCGGGTTCAATTCTCGCCGTGGCCTACCACCTTTCTTTCTTTCTTTTTAATATATTTTTCATATTATAACAAGAATTACACCGGTCCCGAGGCCGCGTGGCTAGTGGTTAAGGCGCCTGTCTTGTAAACAGGAGATCGCGGGTTCGATTCTCGCCGTGGCCTACCACCTTTCTTACTTTCTTTTAAATATATTTTTCATATTATAATAAGTATTACACCGGTCCCGAGGCCGCGTGGCTTAGTGGTTAAGGCGCCTGTCTTGTAAACAGGATATCGTGATTTCGATTCTCGCCGTGGCCTACCACCTTTCTTACTTGCTTTTTAATATATTTTTCATATTATAATAAGAATTACGCCTGTTCCGAGACCGCGTGGCTTAGTGGTTAAGGCGCCTGTCTTGTAAACAGTAGATCGCGGGTTCTATTCTCGCCGTGGCCTACCACCTTTCTTACTTTCTTTTAAATATATTTTTCATATTATAATAAGAATTACACAGTTCCCGAGGCCGCGTGGCTTAGTGGTTAAGGCGCCTGTCTTGTGAACCGGAGATCGTGAGTTCGATTCTCGACGTGGCCTACCACCTCTTTACTTTCTTTTTAATAATTTTTTCATATTATAATAAGAATAACAAAGGTACCGAGGCCGCGTGGCGTAGTGGTTAAGGCGCCTGTCTTGTAAACAGGAGATCGCGGGTTCGATTCTCGCCGTGGCCTAACACCTTTCTTACTTTCTTTTAAATATATTTTTCATATTATAATAAGAATAACGTCGGTACCGAGGCCGCGTGGCTTAGTGGTTAAGGCGCCTGTCTTGTAAACAGGAGATCGCGGGTTCGATTCTCGCCGTGGCCTACCACCTTTCTTACTTTCTTTTAAATATATTTTTCATATTATAATAAGAATTACACCGTTACCGAGGCCGCGTGGCTTAGTGGTTAAGGCGCCTGTCTTGTAAACAGAAGATCGCGGGTTCGATTCTCGCCGTGGCCTACCACCTTTCTTTTAAGTTTATTTTTCATATTATAATAAGTATCACACCGGTCTAGAGGCCGCGTGGCTTAGTGGTTAAGGCGCCTGTCTTGTAAACAGGATATCGTGATTTCGATTCTCGTCTTGGCCTACTACCTTTCTTATTTGCTTTTTAATACATTTTTCATATTATAATAAGAATTACGCATGTTCCGAGGCCGCGTGGCTTAGTGGTTAAGGCGCCTGTCTTGTAAACAGGAGATCGCGGGTTCGATTTTCGCCGTGGCCTACCACCTTTCTTTCTTTCTTTTTAATATATTTTTCATATTATAACAAGAATTACACCGGTCCCGAGGCCGCGTGGCTAGTGGTTAAGGCGCCTGTCTTGTAAACAGGAGATCGCGGGTTCGATTCTCGCCGTGGCCTACCACCTTTCTTACTTTCTTTTAAATATATTTTTCATATTATAATAAGTATTACACCTGTTCCGATGCCGCGTGGTTTAGTGTGTAAGGCGCCGGTCTTGTGAACCGGAGATCGTGAGTTCGATTCTCGACGTGGCCTACCACCTCTTTACTTTCTTTTTAATAATTTTTTCATATTATAACAAGAATTACGCCGGTCCCGAGGCCGCGTGGCTAGTGGTTAAGGCGCCTGTCTTGAAAACAGTAGATCGCGGGTTCTATTCTCGCCGTGGCCTACCACCTTTCTTACTTTCTTTTAAATATATTTTTCATATTATAATAAGTATTACACCTGTTCCGATGCCGCGTGGTTTAGTGGTTAAGGCGCCTGTCTTGTGAACCGGAGATCGTCAGTTCGATTCTCGACGTGGCCTACCACCTCTTTACTTTCTTTTTAATAATTTTTTCATATTATAACAAGAATTACGCCGGTCCCGAGGCCGCGTGGCTAGTGGTTAAGGCGCCGGTCTTGTAAACAGGAGATCGCGGGTTCGATTCTCGCCGTGGCCTACTACCTTTCTTACTTTCTTTTAAATTTATTTTTCATATTATAATAAGAATAACACCGGTACCGAGGCCGCGTGGCTTAGTGGTTAAGGCGCCTGTCTTGTAAACAGGAGATCGCGGGTTCGATTCTCGCCGTGGCCTACCACCTTTCTTACTTTCTTTTAAATATATTTTTCATATTATAATAAGAATTACACTGTTACCGAGGCCGCGTGGCTTAGTGGTTAAGGCGCCTGTCTTGTAAACAGAAGATCGCGGGTTCGATTCTCGCCGTGGCCTACCACCTTTCTTACTTTCTTTTAAATATATTTTTCATATTATAATAAGTATTACACCGGTCCCGAGGCCGCGTGGCTTAGTGGTTAAGGCGCCTGTCTTGTAAACAGGATATCGTGATTTCGATTATCGCCGTGGCCTACCACCTTTCTTACTTGCTTTTTAATATATTTTTCATATTATAATAAGAATTACACCTGTTCCGAGACCGCGTGGCTTAGTGGTTAAGGCGCCTGTCTTGTAAACAGGAGATCGTGAGTTCGATTCTCGCCGTGGCCTACCACCTTTCTTACTTTCTTTTAAATATATTTTTCATATTATAATAAGTATTACAACGGTCCCGATGCCGCGTGGTTTAGTGGTTAAGGCGCCTGTCTTGTGAACCGGAGATCGTGAGTTCGATTCTCGACGTGGCCTACCACCTCTTTACTTTCTTTTTAATAATTTTTTCATATTATAATAAGAATAACAAAGGTACCGAGGCCGCGTGGCGTAGTGGTTAAGGCGCCTGTCTTGTAAACAGGAGATCGCGGGTTCGATTCTCGCCGTGGCCTAACACCTTTCTTACTTTCTTTTAAATATATTTTTCATATTATAATAAGAATTAAACTGTACCCGAGGCCGCGTGGCTTAGTGGTTAAGGCGCCTGTCTTGTAAACAGGAGATCGCGGGTTCGATTCTCGCCGTGGCCTACCACCTTTCTTTCTTTCTTTTTAATATATTTTTCATATTATAACAAGAATTACGCCGGTCCCGAGGCTGCGTGGCTAGTGGTTAAGGCGCCTGCCTTGTAAGCAGGAGATCGCGGGTTCGATTCTCGCCGTGGCCTACCACCTTTCTTACTTTCTTTTAAATATATTTTTCATATTATAATAAGAATTACACAGTTCCCGAGGCCGCGTGGCTTAGTGGTTAAGGCGCCTGTCTTGTAAACAGGATCTCGTGATTTCGATTCTCGCCGTGGCCTACCACCTTTCTTACTTGCTTTTTAATATATTTTTCATATTATAATAAGAATTACGCCTGTTCCGAGGCCGCGTGGCTTAGTGGTTAAGGCGCAAACAGGATCTCGTGATTTCGATTCTCGCCGTGGCCTACCACCTTTCTTACTTTCTTTTAAATATATTTTTCATATTATAATAAGAATTACACTGTTCCCGAGGCCGCGTGGCTTAGTGGTTAAGGTCCCTGTCTTGTAAACAGAAGATCGCGGGTTCGATTCTCGCCGTGGCCTACCACCTTTCTTACTTTCTTTTTAATATATTTTTCATATTATAATAAGAATTACGCCTGTTCCGAGGCCGCGTGGCTTAGTGGTTAAGGCGCCTGTCTTGTAAACAGTAGATCGCGGGTTCGATTCTCGCCGTGGCCTACCACCTTTCTTACTTTCTTTTAAATATATTTTTCATATTATAATAAGAATTACACTGTTCCCGAGGCCGCGTGGCTTAGTGGTTAAGGTCCCTGTCTTGTAAACAGAAGATCGCGGGTTCGATTCTCGCCGTGGCCTACCACCTTTCTTACTTTCTTTTTAATATATTTTTCATATTATAATAAGAATTAAGCCTGTTCCGAGGCCGCGTGGCTTAGTGGTTAAGGCGCCTGTCTTGTAAACAGGAGATCGCGGGTTCGATTCTCGCCGTGGCTTACCACCTTTCTTACTTTCTTTTAAATATATTTTTCATATTATAATAAGTATTACAACGGTCTCGAGGCCGCGTGGTTTAGTGGTTAAGGCGCCTGTCTTGTGAACCGGAGATCGTGAGTTCGATTCTCGCCGTGGCCTACCACTTCTTTACTTTCTTTTTATAAATTTTTTCATATTATAACAAGAATTACGCCGGTCCCGAGGCCGCGTGGCTAGTGGTTAAGGCGCCTGTCTTGTAAACAGAAGATCGCGGGTTCGATTCTCGCCGTGGCCTACCACCTTTCTTTTAAGTATATTTTTCATATTATAATAAGTATCAAACCGGTCCCGAGGCCGCGTGGCTTGGTGGTTAAGGCGCCTGTCTTGTAAACAGGAGATCGCGGGTTCGATTCTCGCCGTGGCCTACCACCTTTCTTACTTGCTTTTAAATATATTTTTCATATTATAATAAGAATTAAACTGTTCCCGAGGCCGCGTGGCTTAGTGGTTAAGGTCCCTGTCTTGTAAACAGAAGATCGCGGGTTCGATTCTCGCCGTGGCCTACCACCTTTCTTACTTTCTTTTTAATATATTTTTCATATTATAATAAGAATTAAGCCTGTTCCGAGGCCGCGTGGCTTAGTGGTTAAGGCGCCTGTCTTGTGAACAGGATATCGCGGGTTCGATTCTCGCCGTGGCCTACCACCTTTCTTACTTTCTTTTAAATATATTTTTCATATTATAATAAGAATTACACAGTTCCCGAGGCCGCATGGCTTAGTGGTTAAGGCGCCTGTCTTGTAAACAGGATATCGTGATTTCGATTCTCGCCGTGGCCTACCACCTTTCTTACTTTCTTTTAAATATATTTTTCATATTATAATAAGTATTACACCGGTCCCGAGGCCGCGTGGTTTAGTGGTTAAGGCGCCTATCTTGTAAACCGGAGATCGCGAGTTCGATTCTCGACGTGGCCTACCACCTCTTGACTTTATTTTTAATAATTTTTTCATATTATAATAAGAATTACACCGGTCCCGAGGCAGCGTGGCTTAGTGGTTAAGGCGCCTGTCTTGTAAACAGGAGATCGTGAGTTCGATTCTCGCCGTGGCCTACCACCTTTCTTTCTTTCTTTTAAATATATTTTTCATTTTATAATAAGTATTACACCGGTCCCGAGGCCGCGTTTTTTAGTGGTTAAGGCGCCTATCTTGTAAACCGGAGATCGCGAGTTCGATTCTCGACGTGGCCTACCACCTCTTGACTTTATTTTTAATAATTTTTTTATATTATAATAAGAATTACACTGGGCTTGAGGCAGCGTGGCTTATTGGTTAAGGCGCCTGTCTTGTAAATAGGAGCTCGCGAGTACGATTCTCGCCGTGGCCTACTACCTTTCTTACTTGCTTTTTAATATATTTTTCATATTATAATAAGAATTGCGTCTGGTCCGAGGCCGCGTGGCTTAGTGGTTAAGGCGCCTGTCTTGTAAACAAGAGATCGTGAGTTCGATTCTCGTGGTGGCCTACCACCTTTCTTACTTTATTTTTAAAATTTTTTTCATATTATAATAAGAATTGCGTCAGGTCCGAGACCACGTGGCTTAGTGGTTAACGTGCCTGTCTTGTAAACAGGAGATCGCGAGTTCGATTCTCGCCGTGGCCTACCACCTTTCTTACTTTATTTTTAATTTCTTTTTCATATTATAATAAGAATTACGGCGGTTCCGAGGCCACGTGGCTTAGTGGTTAAGGCGCCTGTCTTGTACACAGGAGATCGCGATTTCGATATTATAATAAGAATCACGTTATATGTTCGTTGCATTCGCAACAACAACGGCGTTAACAATTTGGGAACATTAAAAGTCACTTTTAGCCGAGTTCCATGGCTAGGGACATTAAAGTTCATTGATGGCACAAGTGTCGGTAAGTTAGACGTTTTCCGTTACCGCCATAAAAACAAAATTTCGCGTTTTCTGACGAAATTTCGTATAGGTTCCATACCAAGGCAGCTTAGCAGATGGTTATATACATAGGGTTTTTTTTTTAGAAAAAAAAGTATGTGCAAGTTCGATAAACTTGGTTTGGACAGCCTCGATTGATGCGAATAGGTTTTCGACACAACCACCCCAGTAAAAAATATCGTAGGTCAGTTTTGATCGCACCAAGCTGTAGTAAAGCGTTTTAAAACAATTCATTGAATTCAGGGCTCTCGCTAGCTTCAGGACACCAAACAGCGTCCGACGTGCACGACCAACGACGTACGAGGAACATCGTCGCCGTTCACGGTGTAGCAGGTCCAGATGGGATTGGCTTTTCTGGTGAAAGAGATTGCCAGGCTTTTCGAGCCATTAATAAGTAGATTATTCCTTCCGCACCAATCCGTAACATTTGCAGGTCCTCCTGCAGAGCTCTACAATCCTCGGGCCTGAAAATAGCAAAGCGGTTGTCCATTGAATAAATTCCCTTTGGGATTTTTCATGATACATGATGGTCTACCAATCCCCCGAGTGTGAACACAATCGGTGGGTTACACTACGGGATGTCTCCTTGTCAGTGAAAAATAAGGCTTTTTCGACCAAAGCAGATTTATTTTTTAATTTTCGACTATGTTCTACAACTTTTCCCTTGAAACATTTTGTGTGACACCTACCGGCAAAACAAATTAATTTTCCAAAACCACGAAAATTCGTTGGTTTATTTTTTGCAATTTAGAAACCAAAGCCTTCCATAATAATAATAATAATCAGCTAGGCTAACAGTACCCAAGGCACCGCCTTAGGCCTAAGTCATCAAGCGACTTTTAAAGCAATTAATTTAGGTGGCCAGGTTACAATGCGTAGGAGGGTGGTGGCAAGCCCTTCATGCTCCGCGAACCAACAGCTCCCTTCACTAGTTATTAACGTTACCTAACAAATATACCCTAAAAATTTCTTAACACTAGGAAAAACACTTTTTGAGAAAAAGCCCTGATCGAAATTGAAACACCCCGTATTTGCACAAATATATTTCCATTTGGGAATATTTTTGGCTTGGGATAAATTTGAAATAAAATATTGAACTCACGTGCAATCGATCTCTTAAATTATAACGATAATAAATAATTAATAGCAAGAATTATTTTACACTGTCGGCGGGGGGGGGGGGGGGAGAGACTACCCCATTCAATCATATAAATTAAGTCCTAACAAGTTTGACGACCCGGGTATTTGAATCCGTAACTACTAGGGTGATAAGTACTGAAGATATGCGTTTCTAACCACACTTAATTTCGCAGTTTTACGTTTCATTGCCGTAGTTAAGAAAGTAACCGAGGCTAAGCGAAAAGACGAGCTAGCGCATCGCTGTGGTCTGCCGTTTTATTTTGATAGACCATAGACCCACCATATAATAATCAGCTAGACTAATACCCAAGGCACCATCTTAGGCCCAAGTTATCTAGCGACTTTTAATGCCTTCCCACAGGTGGCTTTAAGGGAAGCTAGCCCAACAACGATAAATACTTTTAAGTGTAGTAGTAACGACATCTGGTGTTTACGTTTTCCCAACGTTTAAAATTAGATTACTTAAAATAATTTTAGAGCTTTAATTTGAATTTAAATACACGAAATTTAGTAAAGTTAATGATATTACAAGCAATAAAGAAACCTTTAAAAACGCTTATACCAATAAATTATGCCGTTCTTAAGAAAATACTTTTCAAGTAATTAACGGTAGTTTGAAGTGATATAAACATCACACAATGTACAAATTATACATTTATGAAGGAATTTAAGAGTCATTAAAATTAAATGGTAAATATGTCAACCCTTTAGTATTAATTAACCATGTTTTTTTCACAATATCTAAAGTCTTTTTTAATGTTCTAATTAACACGTCAATTTGAACCTTACTAATTGTAGACAGCCAGGGTTTCTAACGAACACCGCGACGGTTAGGTTATTATGGGCGGACATGCCAATTTAAATTACGGCAAACCAACTAAATAACGAACCACTACGTAAAATACATATTGACAGCTAGGAGCAACTAACAGAAGGAGAACGCTAACGAAGGGTTGTGTACGAATTTCATTGGACGAGCGTCACGAGCCTTTACGATGAACGTTTTACGGGCGGGGGGGGGGAAGACAATTTCCGATTTTTCCCCTTCTGACGGCAGCAGGCGCTAAAGCGTCTAGCCAATGAAAAGTGAACGCAAGAAAATCCACGACTTTTGACGGGTTGCGTTCTCCTTGTGTGGGGTGTTGTGTGGGGTGTTGTGTGGGGTGTTGTGTGGGGTGTTGTGTGGGGTGTTGTGTGGGGTGTTGTGTGGGGTGTTGTGTGGGGTGTTGTGTGGGGTGTTGTGTGGGGTGTTGTGGGGGGTGTTGTGGGGGGTGTTGTGGGGGGTGTTGTGGGGGGTGTTGTGGGGGGTGTTGTGTGGGGTGTTGTGTGGGGTGTTGTGTGGGGTGTTGTGTGGGGTGTTGTGTGGGGTGTTGTGTGGGGTGTTGTGTGGGGTGTTGTGTGGGGTGTTGTGTGGGGTGTTGTGTGGGGTGTTGTGTGGGGTGTTGTGTGGGGTGTTGTGTGGGGTGTTGTGTGGGGTGTTGTGTGGGGTGTTGTGTGGGGTGTTGTGTGGGGTGTTGTGTGGGGTGTTGTGTGGGGTGTTGTGTGGGGTGTTGTGTGGGGTGTTGTGTGGGGTGTTGTGTGGGGTGTTGTGTGGGGTGTTGTGTGGGGTGTTGTGTGGGGTGTTGTGTGGGGTGTTGTGTGGGGTGTTGTGTTTGTTGCTCCTAGTTGACAGTAAGTAACGAATCTAAAAAAAATCTTATGGAGCCACGTAACTGGCCTTCCTTAAGATGGGTTTGAATTTAAGCAAGACAAGTTTGTAATCAGCAAGTAATCATAAGCTTTGATGCCAACTTGAATACCCACACTCGCACAACATATTTCAAAGTAAAGCCCAGTTCACACTATACAATTAATTGGGCCACTTAGATGTATCCAACTAATTGTAATCAAGAAAATTGCATAATGTGAACAGAAATAGTTGGAACCATTGTTACAATATTTCTGTTCACACTTAATTGGATACAATTAAGTGGCCCAATTAATTGTATAGCGTGAACTGAGCTTAATTCCATAAGAAACGTATGAAGTAATACCTAGCTTCTGCTCATTTTTAATTTCAAACGGGAGGCTCCACGCACCAGTGACCGAATTTGTGCGGTCGATAACACCTTTAGTTCTTCTTTCATACATAAAAAGTGAAAACTACTAGTAACTTTTTTTGCCGGATGAAAACGAAATATTAAAGTGGTAAAATGACAGTTTTATTGTACAGTAATATACAATACACGGTAAAAATATTTACAGCATTCAATTCTTTATGCCTTCGAGATGCGAACCTTGAGACGAGCGCAAGCCAAATTCTTCCCGACTTCGTTTACACCCTTGTAGGTGACTTCCATCAGTTGCTACAAGATACCCAAAAAAATCTCGTGATTAAGCGACGAAGATAGATTATTTCGTTTAACTTGAAACTGATTAGTTCGTTTAAGTTGAAACTGATTAGAAGAACTTACGGCGGGGATCATCTTGTGGATGTGGAAGGTGGAGGCGTAGGTGTAAATGTTTCCTGGTTTGACGGGACAGGCGGGTTTGATCTTGCCCAAACAGATGTCCGCGTTGTCCTTGGGGAAGGCCATCTCGCGACCACGCAAGTTGCCAGTAATAGAGGTGGTCGCCGAACTAGCACCGAAAGCTGCGAGAAAACGAACGACATAAGAATCAGGTGTAGTCAAGTTGTCCAAAGAAATTGATCGAACTTACGAGCACGGATGACAGCTTGGATCTGGATGGTGGAGCCATGTTCGAAGACGCAAGGTACGCTATTACAAGGAGTCACGACCAGATTCAACATACTTCCGTTACCTACGAACAAATTAATGTATTAACTGCCCTGTCTTAACCCACAACAATAGATTTACAACCACAGCAACTTACCACAATCAGTGAATTGCACGGCTCCGGCATTGACCATGGCGAAGACCGACGCAACGAGGGCCAATACAATTACACTACTAGAATACATACTTATGCGAGCACTTTTAAACAATAACAAAGTCAAAATGATAACTATTGGGGCACCACCGCTGATGAAACACTGCTACGAGATGATTCCCGACTTGAGTTATACCCGAGATCTTACCGACTGGGAGGGTTTTTAGCAACCTTTTTTTTAGTGAAATGGTTTTTTAGCTTAAAAAAACTTTATCAAACAAGTTGGCAAGATAAAAAATACCTCTCCTGGTAAGAGTTTTCCTGTGATTTCTTTGATTTTCATTCTAGCCATATGAAAGGCAATGTCTCAACGGTAAACAATCCGCCTGTAAAAAATATGTCCCGGGGTAGATTCCTGGCCACGACCGCATTTTATATTAAAATAATTGATTAATTTTAATTTTAATATAATTTATAAATATTTATAAACAACGTAATGAAAAACGAACTTTCGTGTTCGATTTAAATTATTTCGCAGAGGATTTCAAATGTTGCCACTTGTCTATTGAACAAAAACAAAATCGGTGACCGAGATATGAACTCGGGCCCTTCTGATTGCCGAACGAGTGCTCTACCACCGAAAAGCCGACCCACATTATGTTACAACGATGTTTAGTGAAACAACTATGGGGATATTCCGTCTTTCTTAACGTTTTTATAAACTTACTAACGTCATTCAATTCTGTGAGATTTTTCTTAATTATAGAATAAATTAAATTGATCTAATTAAAGATACGGTTGTGGCGGCCAGGAATCGAACCCAAATTTTACTTTTAGAAAGCGGATATTTTACCGCAAGCTATTGACTTTTACGTTAGGAGGTTGAAAATACGCTGCAACGATAATCAGCTAGCTAGGCTAATACCCAAGGCACCACCTTAGGCCCAAGTCATCTAGCGATATTTAGACAAACAACATTGGAGAAAGTCGGGGCTTCTTTACGCTTTTTTAAACTTATTTACGTCAATTTATTTTATAATTTTTTTTAATATTTATAAATCAAATTAAAATTAATTAATTATTTTAATTTAAAATACCGTCTAGGCCAGATATCGTACCCTGAGCCACTGACTTCCAAGTATTCAAATTGAAAATAAATAGTATCACCGACAAAATATGGAGGAATAAGAGGAAAAGTTTAAATTAGCCGCGCTATTTAGTAAAGTACGACAGCCAGATGGCGCTTGCATCTCCTTTCAAAATAAACTTACATAGCCCAAAGGTTGAGTCGGCCCTCCTGTTATTTCTCCATGGACAAACTCTTTCGAGCCGGGAGTAGTGGCGTACTCCTGTAATCCCAAGCGTCTGGGAGGCAGAGTTTGTGGATGGCCGTGTGAGGGCAACCACCGATCACCCAACGGGTGGTCGGTATACTTCCGCCATGGGTGTCCCTACCCCTGTCCCAACGGATTCCTCCCATTGACGTGGCCGTTACACATATCTCGCCCTGATTAATCAGATATTCGCCGGGCTCGCGGTCTGCTCAGACTCAATAAGCCCTTCTTTCCTATAACAATTTTTTGTTATGTCTAATTTTGTGCGGATAAGAAAATTTAAAAAGGATCCATCATGTTTTACACTGAAATGTTATCTCGGTACATTTATTTTGCACATCGTTAGATCTCGATCAGTGGCGTAGCTGAGAACCCAGAGGTCCCCCGGCAAAAATCTCTATGAGGCCCCCCTTTTTAATTTTTTTTATAGTTAGCGCCTCCCATCCCCAAAGCTCGAAGGCCCCCCCGCACCGCGGGCCCTGCGGACCATCAGCTACGCCACTGACCTCGATACGCTGAATAATGTTTCAATGTGACGAAAACACCGTTCGACCTATGCAGTGTCCGCATGTTTTTTATCACAATTTATAGCGTCTATTTCTAAAAACAATTTTCGGTAAAGTCAGTCATAGAGTTCTTAAATTACGGTAATTTACCGTGTTGCGGTAAATTACCGTAATTTTCTTTTTTTTTTAAGTTTTTTTTTAATTAAAACAAGGAATAAAAAGAAGAAACCGTTTGTTGCTCAAAATATTTCTGAATAACTAGGTCTACTTTCTTTTTTTACCCATTTTTACCAAATAAAACTTTATTTACTTATTTAAATGATATGAAATTATAGAAAGAATACTATATTCTTTCGCTAGACTATTTTGAAGTAACGCTAAACCAACGCAGATGCTCGGAATAACCAAGTGAAAATAAAACTAACATTTTAACAGACGGCAGATGAATAATTAATGTGATTTTTCTGAAACAGGGCTAGACATAAGTATTCTTCCTATTAAACGTATCAAACTATTCTAACACGGCCTTCGACTAATTGGAAATTCACTACCAAAACGAATCTAGGTGGCGCAGCGGTGCATAGCTCTTCGAGTTAGTGCGATACGCCTATGACCTAGTGTTTGCTGGAGTTAAATTACATTATTAAACGATGCAAAAATACACTAAAACGCGAATAACGTTAGGTTTTGAGTTTTGTAATCTTGTGCGACGTATTTTAGGTACATTTTAGCCCGAAAGATCAAAGAAAATTGAGAAAGTGAAACACGAGTACGATGGTAAATACATAAATTACCCTGGTAATTACCAGGGTAATTACCATTTTCGTAATTTACCTGAGAAAATTGTAAATTACTGTTACCAGGGTAATTTACCGCGTAAATTACCGATTCGTATCTCTAGTCAGTCAGAGCTTGGATTAATAATAAAAGCTAACGCTTAGCTTTTATTATAAGCGTTAGCTTTTATTATTCATCCAAGATCAGAGCGGCCGAGCGGTGTTCGTGCGTGGCTTTCAGTATTTTAACCACCCATCGATTCCCTACGGGTTCTTTCTATTTATTTATCATATAATGAGTTGGGTTTTACTACGGTATATATATTTATGTCAAAGCAAGAATTGTTTTTATCAAAATTAAAGGTCTCATGAGGAGATTTGAAGCGTGTATTTGCCATTTTTAAATCTTGAATAACCGCTTAAGTAAAGTCTAATTTCGATCCTTCCAAAATCACATCAAATTGATTTTGTAGATATGTACTTGTTTTTGACCGCACGTCTAGAAGGTGAGCGGGTGTGCGCGGGTAACCAATGGACTTAAGCTCTTTCATTAACGAAAAGTAAATATTTTCCTTGGTTTCTTGTATAAGTGCAATATAACTACGTTTTCGTTGCGATTGACGGGCGCTGGTCGGTTACTAGCGTCCAGGACCTCATCAACCAGGGTTGTCCAAGGATACTTTATATCGCGTTGATGACGGGCGAAACCTAATAAACAAAGTCAGGAATCCATACCTCTACTTGGAATGCTTATCCTGCCTTAACGCGTATGGTAAGATCACTCTAATGGCTTTTGGCCCCTCCTACGAGATAAAAAAAGGCCCTCTGCGCGCGCTCCCCTCTCACGCAGTTGTTTGTTAAGTTAACATAGTCAGCCACATCGAGACGAAAATCTACCGCGATAAGCATTCCAAGTAGATGTATGTATTCCTGCCAAGTGCACGGGCGATGCGCGCGCAAATGCCTAACGTTCTAGCCCCAGACTTTCAAGCGCAATAGTACCCTCAAATGGGCTTCTTTGGGAGCTGGGATTAATCAGTCTGGAGATAGTTAGACTGAAGATCTAAGGTCCCTGTAAATGTTTTTCTCAATTTTCAAAAACTAATTTTCCACCACTTGCTGCTAGATCAAAAATGTCAATGAGAAATTTGTAGAGCATCATCCAAAAGATTAGAATATCGTTGGTTCAATGGAAAAAGACCAATTTTCCACCAAAATACACGACTTTGAAAACTGATAAGTTGCTCAAGCTAAAATAAATTTTTGGTTCTTGTCGAGAGCACACTTTTCCAAGGAGCGACTGAATCATTCTTTTAGTAGTAGTTTTAGGTAGACACTAAGCCTGTGTAAAGTAATTGATGCCAAATGTTTTGCATTATAAAATTTTATTATTATATCATAACTTTATTTAGCTTTTTGCTAGGGTTATCTAAATGTTTGTTTCTAAATATAAATTAATTCAACGATGAACATCTTTCAACTCTTTTCTCATTAAATAAGGTAAAATATATCAAATTTGTTCGAATTATTTCTTGACTTTGAATCAGTACAAATGGTTTTAATGCTTTGTGATGAGTTCTGAGATAATTGAATTGTCATTATTACTGAATAACAGTAAATCTATTTAAATACCTTTTCGTTAATTTTACAACAATACAGTTTTGCGTTGGTTTTCATATATTTAATCATCACATAGTTTTTAAAAAAACTTAGTTGTTGATAAATTGTAATTCTCTGATGGTAGCTTAATACTGAATTTTATTATTTTTTAAATGAAATAAATTAAAAATCTTTAATTATTTAATGGTGACTCAGTTGTAAACGGGCAAGCCTGAAAAGCAATTAATTGAACATTATAAAACGAAAGAATAAATGTTTGATATTAATTGTACCTTGAAGGAGTTCACGGTCGACGGGTGAACGTCCATGCCAGGGTAATCCTTTATTCTTTCTTCTTGAATGCAACGGATCAGTTCGACCTCTTTCGCTGTTCCGACAGTCTTACAGATAGCCTTCACATATTTGACTTCTCGTAGGCTAGGCTCCAATATACTTTGGCAAGCGGCATATTGCTGAAAATGTTCAGACATTTTTTTTGGTAAGCGGAAGAGTGGGTACCATATTCTGCCTAAAGTTATATATGTAGTTCTAAATGGTATATTTCATAGGCTTTTTTTTTAAATCGTCCCCCTTAAAATTTCTTTTTAATGTAATTATCATCAATCACCGCTAGTTTCTGTTAACCCTGGTGACAAACACGTGAAATTCATTGATCGATCATAAATATGAAAGTTTAAGGATAGTTAACAAGGAATTAGTACAAAAACCAAATGGGTTTAGGTTGCGTTGAGGTTGAACATGGTTTAACTTAGTAAGAACTGGTTGATCTAATACAACTGGATATTGTAGTGTAGCATTTCTTTTAAAATAAAAAATTAGATGAAATAAAATTATTTTTGATGAAACGCTTCAATCTCGAAACAAGAAAATGCGGAATAACGATTAATTGGGCGTTTATACATACGACACGCGTAAATTACTTAGTTTAATTAAGAAATAACTTGTTACCAAAATCAATGAAATTGACGAAAAAAGAAAAAAGAAACGTATATATAAAGAAATTAAAAATGTGTTATTTCCTTTTAATAATTAAAGTTTTAAAAGTTCAAAATAAAATGTAGTTTGAAAATAAAAATATACTTTTAGTGAGTTATAATAAAAAATAATATCACTTACATTTGGCGAAGTAAATCGGTTAGATAACTTGTAGCACTTTTTAAACTCTTGGAATTGGTCATTCGTCGCGTTTTTAGCTAAAATAACGAAATAAGATATTATTTCAATTTGAAATTTTTATGTTTCGCGGGATAAAAATAAATTGAACTGTACTAAACACCTAAACGATCTATTGCATCTAGATATTGGTATGGTCGATCCTGTACGTGGATCCCGCTATTTGGGGGGGGGGGGGTGCCATTTTTAATTTCCCGAAGTTATAATAAAATATGGTGTTTCATCCACAGTATTTCAATTTCTACGCTCTCTATAACAACTTTCAGTAGAAATTCAAGGAATTTAAAGGTTATCCCCTAATAGTCATCGCTTATTTTGAAATATTGTTAGCTACTGTCTATTGTAATCGATAAAACAAATAAAGACTAAGGGAGCAATATTAAATACATAATATAGAAGTATTCGAAATGATTTACGTACTACACGCGGTTTTCTTGGCTGCATCTAGAAGCTCCTTAACTTGTTCATCGGTAACTTCAGCCATTGATTTTCCAACGAAAACGACAGTGAGAACCGCGAAAACGACGTAAAATGAATTCATGGCGTCAGATCGCGTGTTACCTTTTCGTTGGTGAGATTAATAAGTGAATCTGTTGAACTCGATTGAGTTTATATAGCCGATGGATTCCGGTAGTGAAGTCATTTAAATCGCTCAAGCCCACCATAATTTTTTTCTATATATTAGGACATCAACCTTGAATTTAACCAGTTTCGGACGGATTCACGGATTAATGAATATCTTCGTGTTAATAACAACCCTTTCGTGGAAAAACACTCAATCGCTTATCTACCAATGTTTATTCCTCTGAATAATTTATAAACTCGTTACACGAACAAAATTGTATTACTCTATAGAGAAGATTTTATTTCGGCCACTTAAATGTTCTTTTTAGGAAGGAAATAGAGATTTCTTATGATCTATGAACGTATATCATAATGTTATGTAAGTATTGTAAGATAATAATATTATACCAAATACTACGTTAGCCATGTTTTCAAGAACGGTAGCAGATTTTAATTTCAATGCATCGACTTACATGTGCATATTTGTGTTTAAATATCACCATTTAAATGAAGTCATTTACATAAATTACTTTGTTTCAATAAAGCAAAATTTTAAAATGATGTAATATTAAACTAGTAACTACGCGTAATTGACATCTCGTGAGTTGTTACGGTTTATGTTTCAAAGAAACTCTACACAGTAAAATATTTAAATTTGCGTACAAAAATTAATTGGACCTTCCATTTTATTTTATGCTAATTTCACAACACAAAATAATAATTCATCAATAACATTTTTACGAGAAAAGGTAACTTTAAGAGCATTGCTTGATTAAACTTAATTACCTTTTGTTGATTCATTTTACGAGCCTAAAGAAACCTAATGATTGCATAAAGTCTATTTATAAATAAACAAAAATTATAAAATTAATTAAAATCGAATATTAAAAACCAAAAGATGGAATTTTCAAATTTAAATGTTACAGGAAAATCGAATATTGCAAATTGATGAATATTATAAAGGCATAAGTACAGAATACAAATCAAGATTAGAAATATAAATTTGTCGACTGCATGAAATAAGTTGATTTAATTTCGAAAACTGGAAAGGATTAGTATGTTTTTACTTTCCATACCGGTTCCGCCCAAAAAAGAAATCAAATCAATCTTTATATAGTATCTAGATTCTTTCCTTGAAAGTAAAAAAGGCAAGATTTATTTTTCCACGTTGGCGATGCGAGTTTACCTCGTTTCGAGCGTAGACCATTAACCCCTCTTCCCGGAGCTGAGCAGAAAGAATTGAAGTAAGAAATAGAAAGATAAATATATGATTTTAATGGGCTGTTTGTAATAATTATGTAATGTTGTCAATTAATTGTAGCTTCAATGTCCTTAGCTGGAAGCCTGGTAACACGCATATCTTGAACTTCATTAAAAAATCTACCCGGGAGCGGAGCTCAAGTTGCCAATTGTTTAAATAGATTAACTTAGTTAGTTTATTTTATAAATCTTAATTTACTTAGAATGGAACAACAACACTTTTTGTCCAAAAACCAGGTACCACAAAAATGAATTTATTTTAATTACTTATTTGATTAAATTTATTTAAAAAAGATAAGAGTATTTCAAAATATTTAATTTTAAACTGGCTTAAAAGGATAATTTTTTAAAGTTTATTTTATCTTTTGAATATTTTCAGTATAATTATTAATATATTAATATTGATTATTTAATTGATCAAATTTAATTAAAAATATAAGAGTATTTCAAAATATTTAATTTTAAACTGGCATAAAGGATAATTTATTTAAGTATATTTCCACTCATTTGAATATTTTCGGTGAAAATTCGTTTTTGAAAAACGCGCGAAAAACCCAAAAAGTAGTAAGTCGATATACTAGGTTTTAGAACTAAGGAAGCGAATGGTTAAGCCTAATTATGGGAGTAGAATTTGGAGGAAAATGTTTGCGATAAGAGTAGATGAATTTGACCTTCACATCAAATAGCGCGATGTTTCGGTGAAGTGTAGAATTGCGAAAAAACAATTAATAGATTTCTGTGTGAAAATATTTATTCAAATACGATATTAAAATAAATAAATTAAAAGTGGTTTATTGCGGGCGTTTAGTTAAGTAGAGTGATTAAACAATTTGAACGAAAACATCCAGAGCCACTTGATCAGTTTCGACCGTTTCATTTTATCGCGAATACTACTACGAGTCGAATATTTTTCCGCCATCTTCTGCCGAGCTTATGCGCGACATCGTAAAATGTGTATACTGTTTAAAGAACAATTCTAAATGTTACAATTTTCCGGCTCAACAAATCGAGATAAATATGTGGTATGATTTTTGTTTTTTTCCGCATGCGGGATAAAAACTGATATAATGCGTCTAAGTCTTGTATAATTAAGGTGAAATCGGTACGAATAATATACGAGCCGATAATTCTCATTTGCAGACTCGCGTCGGCCAATGGCAAACCGCGTTTTACGGGAGGCGCGAGTTTACTTTCTTATTTCACCAATGGTTCAGCACGCGCAAACCTGCGCTCTTGTAACTTCTAAGTATATTCATATTGCGTAAGGTAGCTTCGTACGTGTTGACAAAACAGAGTGGAATAGATTTTGCTTAGTCTCTACGTGTTTTTAACGGGGAAACGTTTGTGTTTGAATTTCAAACTTACTGAGATGTAAATTTTCTTCGTTTTATAACGAAATTGACAATTTGGGAAGGTTATTATTAGGTTGATAATGCTTAGTGTACTAAGGTGGTGAGGGACAGGGTGATTGTGATATTGTTGGACGGGGTGAGTGTGATATTGTTAGACGGGGTGAGTGTGATATTGTTAGACGGGGTGAGTGTGATATTGTTAGACGGGGTGAGTGTGATATTGTTAGACAGTGAGTGTGATATTGTTAGACAGTGAGTGTGATATTGTTAGATAGTGAGTGTGATATTGTTAGACGGGTAGAGTGGTATATTGTTAGACGGGGTGAGTGTTATATTGTTAGACGGGGTGAGTGTGATATTGTTAGACGGGGTGAGTGGTATATTGTTAGACGGGGTGAGTGGTACATTGTTAGACGGGGTGAGTTTGATAATGTTAGACGGGGAGAGTGTGATATTGTTAGACGGGGTGAGTGTGATATTGTTAGACAGTGAGTGTGATATTGTTAGACGGGGAAAGTGTGATATTGTTAGACGGGGAGAGTGTGATATTGTTAGACGGGGAGAGTGTGATATTGTTAGACGGGGTGAGTGTGATATTGTTAGGCAGTGAGTGGTATATTGTTAGACGGGGTGAGTGTGATATTGTTAGACGGGGTGAGTTTGATAATTTTAGACGGGGAGAGTGTGATATTGTTAGACGGGGTGAGTGTGATATTGTTAGGCAGTGAGTGTGATATTTTTAGACGGGGAGAGTGTGATATTGTTAGACGGGGAGAGTGTGATATTGTTAGACGGGGAGAGTGTGATATTGTTAGACGGGGTGAGTGTGATATTGTTAGACGGGGTGAGTGTGATATTGTTAGACGGGGTGAGTGTGATATTGTTAGACGGGGTGAGTTTGATAATGTTAGACGGGGAGAGTGTGATATTGTTAGACGGGGTGAGTGTGATATTGTTAGGCAGTGAGTGTGATATTGTTAGACGGGGAGAGTGTGATATTGTTAGACGGGGAGAGTGTGATATTGTTAGACGAGGTGAGTGTGATATTGTTAGGCAGTGAGTGGTATATTGTTAGACGGGGTGAGTGTGATATTGTTAGACGGGGTGAGTGTGATATTGTTAGACGGGGTGAGTGTGATATTGTTAGACGGGGTGAGTGTGATATTGTTAGACGGGGTGAGTGTGATATTGTTAGACGGGGAGTGTGTTATTGTTGGACGGGGTGAGTGATATTGTTAGACAGGGTGAGTGTGATATTTTTAGACAGGGTGAGTGTGGTATTGTTAGACAGGGTGATTGGCAAGACTTTGTAATGCATTTTTCTTCGTGGTAAAGCTATTCTTAGGTTGTTAATGCTTAGTGCACTAATATGACCAGGAACAGGGTGATAGTGGTATTTTTAGACAGAGTCATAGTGATATTGTTTAAAAGGGTGATTGACAGCGTTGTAATGCATTTTCTTTGAGATAAAGTTAATGTTATGTAGTTATGCTTAGTGCACTAATACGACCAGGAAGAGGGCGATTGTAATTTTGCCTCTTATGACCGAATTTCAGAGTCTTCTATAAAGCATTAGAGTCCCCTCGGCAAAGCAATGTACTATGTGCCTCTACCACTTCAAGGGTACGGGCAACAATCATGGTCGCCCCGGTAACTGCCCCATTTGCCAATACGTAAAGATGACCTTTAACCAAATAGGTTTTGCTCAAGCGAGTTTGCCATGTGCCATTGTAAAATTTGGCCAAACGGTTTCAGAGAAGTCAAATGTAAAAATTTCATTTGCCCATATTGTCCATATTGATATGGCTATGGTAGTAAGACACAAGCAATTGCATTGTTAGCGAGTGTTGAAGAGAATAAATGGACGTTTCGCGCGGTGAGTCTATAGAGCCTAATACGACGAATTTTTATTTGGGGGAAGCAAATCCCCCTCTGTTTAATATCTGCGGGTTGGCACTGCCATGGTAAGAAAGAGGTAACTAAAACCAGAAGTTTATAATATACTAGCTCCTTATAAGTCGTAGATCTAACGTTAAGAGCGATTTATCCGATAAGAAAATCAGAACCGGTATACGTAGCTCCTTGCGACGACTATTTGCCCTATCTTTTTAGCTTCTTCAACTTCCGTCGAGAGCGGAAACTGCTATCTCCATGGACACGAGACGAACAGAAGCGTAGAAGGCTAGCTCGTACAACGAAGCTTGTCTTAATTCATTTGCCAGCCCCCTCCAATATTTCTTATTGATGGAATTTGGTTTCCTTCTAATCCTTTGTTTAATAATTCAATTTACTACAGATATTTTTATGGCCAGTATACCCCGACACTAATTCAGCCTTTGCTTTTATCTCACATGTCATACGGGATGTCAACTACGGTTGACTTTTTCGCTTTTCCCACACCCACATTTTTAACAAGAATGATATTTTTTATTCGCGTATGCTATTTTACGATCAATTTTAAACAAATTAGGAGGAGTCCTAGCTTTAATCTCTTCAATTTTAATTTTATTAACGCTACCACTAACTTGTAAGCGAAGAAAATTTCAAGGGCTTCAATTTTACCCCCTAAATCAATTTCTATTTTGAGCTTATTTAGTCTAAGTAATGAATTGGAGCCTCCCCATAGAAGAACCTTATCTAAATTTGGGAACATTTTTCACAATTCCATACTTCTCTTACTTCTTATTTAACCCTTTTATTATTAAAATTCGCGATAAAAGACTAAGCTAATCATTTAGCTTAATAAAGCGATTGGCTTTGAAAGCAAAACATTGGTTAACCTAATGATTTATTAAATTTATATTAGACCTTAGAACCCTCATCAAAAGAGATAATAATATAGAAATAAATTATCTCTCATTAACCTTCTATCAAAGGATATTATCTGGCCTAAAAACTATTTAAATTCTAAATTTAACTCAATCCTTCTGACAAAGTAATTCAAACCTCTAACTAAACTATGACCCCATATAAAAACCCAAAATAGACCAAAACTAAAGGTAAGATAGACTAATCTCCTTAATTTTAATCCGACCAATAAGATTGCGACTAATTTAAATAAAGAACCAAAAATAGTATAAAATAATATATAAAGACCAGCACCTATCTTTTCAGATTGCGCGCCATACCCCACAATAATCACTACAATTGAGGAACCAAAGATATCTCAAAGAAAATATAAAATAATATTAAATCATTCACACTAAATCTTAAAAATAAAAAGTTTATAAGAACTAACCCAAGAAAGAAACATAACATATACTATCGAAACCAAAGAACCTTCTGAAAGAACCTGATCCCTCTAAAAGGCCAATAGGATAAATAACAGTACTGTTAAAACAAGTTGGCAAGCCAAAATATACCTCTCCTCGGAAGAATTGTCCCTAGTGGTATTATTTTCTCGAGATGACCCTGAAATATATCTCCGCAATTCAGAGTTATTTACTAAAAACGTAATCCCGGTTCAATCCCGCCCGGTATAAAATTTTTATTTTTATTAAAATAATTGAAACGAAACAACCGAGTTTATTTTATTCAGAATAATATAAATAAAGTAGTTACAACAGCGAGTTAGACGTACTAAAACAATGCACAATTGAATTTAACCCTATTTACAGAACATGTTTATCAGTTAAATATAATACAAAGCAAATTTGAATGAAAGAAATATCTTCAGAGGGTATTTGTATTTTTCTCGCTTACAAAATACTTGCAGCATCTTTAACGCTTATGTTATTTCAACCCTCGCCCTTGATGAAGATACTGTACAATAGCTATATTCGACATCTGGTAGTGGACGACTCGTAGACTTCCTGTTGACGTTGTGACACATACCGCATGAAAAAGACCAATACCGTCCAATTTACAATATCATATAATGACTCGCACACCCAGGAAATCAATGACTGCATTAGGAATCGTAGATGTCCAAATATCCAAACCAATAAAAAATGTATTAACAAGAAGCGAAAAACTTACCATTACAAAGCACAGAATACCCCTTGACTAAACGACAGCTCGTATATCAATAAAAGACTGTAGACGGAATAGTTAGGGCTCTTTATAAATAAAACAAACGAACCCAATTGATGAACTGCATTAAACATCTTAATCAGTCGAGAAAACGTTTAAAATAAATTACGAAGTTAAAAACCCAGACCTCGGAGAGGTAATGACAAACTAGCTACAATAAAATAATACTCTAAAACACTTTAAAAAAAGTAAAAAACATACTTAATAAAAAAATCCTTAACATTACAATAAATTCATCAAATACAAAAAAGGACCAATCTGCCCAAAACTATATACCCAACCCTATTCACAGCTTAACATAAAAATTTTAAACTAAAAATTATAGATAGTAAATGAGCACGGCTTAAAACTAGTTTTATAAAAACCCCAATCAAAGTTAAGTAAACGAAAAAATTTAAATTGGTAGTTTATTTAAAAAGTTGGTGTTTTAAACCAAAAGCTGAATTTTTCCCCGTTAACTAAAGCTCAGAAACCTTTAGCGTGACTTAATCCCCAAAATTGATATTATATTTTCTGCTTTAAATCACCCTTTTAATAGTTCTTTTTAGAAAGTAACGTAGCCTTTTGGTTTAAATGTTGCTCTTACGTCACAGTCTCTTACTTTTACAAGCCTACGAGCGCGCGCCACCGTCGCGAGGAATATAGCTTTTTCTAGCGCGCGTGCAAATCGCTCGTGCGAAGAATATTATAATAAAACTGGGTCTTGTGACGTAATAGCCACATTTTAACAAGTTGGGTAAGACCACCTTTTTATTTTATAAAATCAACTATTACTTTTACCTTAATAATGATTACATTATCAAATTACCCCATCACCCTAATCTTTTCACTAATTTTAATCACAGTTAGCCTTGCATTAAAGGCATTTTTTTAACTAAAATAAGTCTACTAAGATACATCATTATTTTAGTTTTGTTAGGAGGACTCATTATTTTATTTATATATATAGCCTATCTTTCATAATAAATGCATTATTTTAATTACCCTACTTCTACCCCCTCTTATAAGCCTCTTCCCCTAAACAAAATCAGAATTAAGATTATCTCTTTAATAATAAATCTAGCATGAATAGCAATAACTCTTCATTTTTACCTTCCATAAAAACTTTGTGAGGTAAACGGTAATAGTGAGTGTAGGGTGCTGTTGGCTCGCGTGGCGTGAAGGGCTTTCCACCACCCTCCTACGCATGCATTGTAACCCGGCCACCTGCATTAATGGCTTTAAAAGTCGCTTGGTGACTTAGGCCTAAGGTGGTGCCTTGGGTATTAGCCTAGCTGATTATTATTATTATTATTATTATTAAGTGTATTAACTATAACTTATCTCTTCATCACCGTTATTACGATTGTTAAAATTGCGGTGCATTCACAAGGACCGCTACGTTCAATATGTTAATTGTTGCCTATAGTCTTAGCCGATAATTCAAAATAACGGTCAAAACGCCGTTCATTAGTTTATCGTTTTATTAATTATTTTATCTTTTTTAACTTGTTAATTGTTACCTAACATCCGTTTAAGTAGTAACTAATAGGCTATTTAAAATTTTTCATATTAGGATTTTTCGCCATCATATGGGAGAAATCTTATAGGGAGGGAGCTAGTATATTGTAAACTTATGCTAATACTAATCGAACGAAATGTCAATCAAATTTTTATTGAGGATAAATCGACGTTTCGCGGTGACCCACTCTAGGCTAGCGCTGCGGGGTATTCATCGCCAACATCAAAACTATAACAAGAAGCGCCACTAACGTCCACATCAGCCTCTTCCCCTCTTTATCTAGAGGAAATGAAGCTTAAACGCACTCTCGCAAGCTCAAAATTGGTGTTAGCGTCGAGTTCGGGACTACTTATTTTCTTTCAATTTGGTTCCATTAGATAGTAGCGGCAACGAGAGTAGCGGAGGTTTCTCTAACTACGCTGTACAGCCAAAGCTAGCGGAGAGAGGATTTTCAGCCCCCTGGAGTGACTGATTTCTAACTCTTTGGGGCATATAGTTCATTCCTTCTCACATATACTTTTACTCTACGGTTCGACTTTCACAATAAAGATTGAAGTGAGATTGGAATAGCTCGTAGCATGAGTCGCGATATACTCCATCGCCATCTCTTTTTAATAAGAGAACTAAAAGCTACCTATGTGAGGAAATTCAGCTGGCGAGAGTGCGTTTAAAAACACAAATGTTTTCCCGCCAAAAACACGTAGATGCTAAACAAAATCTATTAAAATCGGATTTTTACCTCTCCTAGGGGACTTTGTACCCTAGGAGGGGTTATACAACCACCGTGTATGTCTGTCTGTCTGGCCTGCGAACGCAAAGGGTAATCACTGCGTACCCATTTTCTTAGAATCAGGGAAAAGGTTTTTCCAAAAGCGCCCTCTTTTTGTCATTGGGTGTAACATAATTTTTTAATCAGCCGGGATTCGAACCCGAGCCCTCTTGCACGGCAGGTGAGCGTTCTACCGCAGAACCACGGATACAGTTACGCTTCACTGAAAATTAAAAACTCTTCCGAGGAGAGGTATATTTTGGCTTGCCAACTTGTTCATCTCGTACGAACCTACGCTATATACAATATCACCATGGACACTGTATCTCTAACCGGACGGGAAAAGCAGCATAAAAGAGGTACCCCTCACTGTCCGTTTGCGTACTCGATTCGCCGGGCCGTCAATGTCTTTCGGAAGAATGTAAACCCCCATTTCAAATGGAACGTTTTGTAGAGCATGACGAATTATATGGCCTTGACAGCCCAAAACCTTCAAAATTCTAGAACCTCCCCCCCTTTACAGAGAGACGGTGGCGGCGGCAGCTGATTTTGTATGGTGGAAGCGACAGCTTTTACCGTCCGGTTAGAGATACATTGTCCTTGATATAACTTGGACTTGTTTACTTAGAAATTACGAGAGCGTAGGCTAGCGTGCAGCACCGTAACCAGGATTTGATTTCAGGGGGGGCACGCAATGGAAAAAAATAAATAAAAAATTGTACATACAACCATACGTTTCAAGGCGGCCCGACCGCCCCCCCCCCCTGGTTACGGCCCTGCTGGCGTGTGCCGAACCACTCGGTGAAAAAAGAAAGTGAATTCGTTTCTCCCGTAAACCACCGCTTGCCATTGACCGACACGAATACGGAAACGTCTCACTATTATGGGCTCCAAATAGCACCGTCAATCTGGCAGCACAGTGTATATATATCTACAGTGGTTGGAGCTCACCGTACCTTCGTATGTGCTATTGAAGCGAACTGTTTATACCAGGCCCGTAACCAGCCGAAAAAACTCCGGGGTGCTCAAAATATTTTGGGGGGCGCCAATGCCTTGATACTAAAAATCGAAATTTTTAACTTCCACTCCTGAAATTAATAAATATACCGAAATTGGCTTTATTTTGTTATTTTTTATATTATGAATTTCGACTTCGTTGAAAACATAATATTTTTTTTAAATATAGGTAACCGATGTTATATGAATTAGAACTTTGGTAGTTGAGTTGCTTGAGCAATCGATTTTGTTTTGGATCGGGTGGGTTGGGGTTGCTCAAGTATTCATTTGGGGGCGCTGAGCATTCTCTGGCACCCCCCTCCCCCCATATTCCGGCCGGTTTTACGTGCTGATGACCGCCAACCTTGATGAAAAATAAGACTACCCTAACGCCACCTGTGTTTTATAATTAATACCTTTAATGTTTTTTGAAATATTTTCTATACCAAAATTTTTCCTATGGTTTTTAAATAACATTTTAAACTTTATATATATTTTTTATTTAATTGCTTTGGAAATACAGATGGCGCTGCTATCGACTTTATTATTTAAGTGCGAATGTTTGAGAAACCAAAATGTAAATTGGCTTATAATATGTATATAAATATATATATATTATAATAACGAGGTTTTTTACAATTTTTAATGTAATTTTTTAAGAAAAGAAATATACAAATAGTAAATGTCACTAAAATTCCTTATTTGAAACAGAATCCCACTACACTCTTTTTCACTTACCTCAAGCACCCATGTTTATGAAAACATCATTGGCATTTAGTCCCCCGGGTTAGTCTGGCTCATGCTCTACAACTCTTCTCATTGACGACTTGTAAGTAAAAAAAATATATTGCTCAAAACAGTGAAATTGTTTTAAACTTCTCTAAAAGTTACAAATTAACGAGCCTCATTGAAAACATATACTCTGTAGTTCCCGATAATGTTCTTCTTAAGAAAAAAATAGTCGGATTTGTTACCGAAAATATTAACAGATAAAAATTATATTGTAGAGACAGTGGAAGGTTATATCAGCTCCCACCAAGTTCCTCTCAATGAACAGATGATAAGAGTTTAGCTTTTTGTGTGTGCCGATAATATAATTAGTTATGCTCGTTTTGGTTTCCATGGAATTCACCCATAATGTTTTTTTAGCTTCAACAAATTATGGCATTTTTTCTAAGACTTCCTGTGATTTGCATCATTTACAGAATATTTACTTGCAAAGAGGGTAAGTCATTCATATCATTATATAGAAAAAGATTTATCGCTTGCGCTACCGTTTAGGCTGTGTCCGTTTATTGGGATTTCTTTATAAGTCGATAGCGAATGCCAGTGGTTCAAATCGATTACAGCCACTTCACAACACGCCAAACAATTTACGTTAACTGATGAATATCTTTAAAATTAAATAATTATATACTTTAACACCATTGTTAACAATATTTTTATTGGAAATGTGGTTGAGTTAAATATTTGTTTAGGCACACAAGATGTTTGACCTTTTTGATAAAGTTTGGTTTAGTTAAATTCTATTTTGGCGGTGGTAGAAGGTGAAAAATCTGGTTTAGTATAAAAAAAATAAGCTTATTGTCTCTAGAACATGACATTTGAAAAATCACATCATTTCTTATAATTACCTGTTGTTTTATGCCTAAAAAGCTTACTTTTTCCAGGGCATCTCGTATCATTGTGACATTAATCAATTTATGGTTACTCTGTTTTTTGAAAGGTAAAATGTTTGCGGTTAAGGAGATCTTGGCTGAGTACTATTTAAAAAACGTCAGGTGCAAAGAGAGGTCTCGTCTGGATAACTATGACTTCTGCAGCACGACGGACGTCAGGAAAGTCAACATTCTGCTGCCAGACGAAGAGCAAGAATTGGAATACCGTCAAAAAGACTATCAAGATGTAGGTTCCATTTTAAACTATCTTTTTCATTTTAGCGCTCTTTAAGGGCTTCAAGAACTATCTCCAATCTATCTCCTAATGGCATCCGACTTAGAAATGGAATAATTAAGTTAGTGTCACACGACCGGCTTAACGTTAAATACTGCGTTTCAAATTACCAATTGAATTCAATTTCAATGTTCATTTATTCAAAGTAGCTCACTCCTGCCTTAGAAAAATAGATTATTAGACTATAAGTTAGGATAGTTTATTGACTCCTTTTTTGTAGCGTTACTAGGGATATTGTGCGGTAACTCGTGTGTCGACCATTGAACCATAAAGGAAAATCAGTCGCAGTAGCTTGGTACTAATGTAACTTGTAAGTTGGTAAATAACTTTCAAACTATTCGGGTTATGGACAATTAATCACTGAATAATATAGTACTAGTTTAGTTATGAGTCTAATACTAGCAGTTTCAGTAATATCTTCATGGAGTAGTGCGCATTCAATATTGGTGCGCTCCAAATCCAAATAATACCACAAAAATAAACTGAACACGAACGATTGTGAATATCGAGGAACAACTTACTCTGATCATAATAATGTGTTTTCACACCTCTTGGATCCTTCTTCTGAGTGAACATAAAATAAAATTCACAGCGTAAAACTAAATCGTCCAATAGACAAATAAATTGTATTCGAGGCAGTTTAAACAAATTAATTCATTGAAATCGTTGAGCTAGAAGCAAAAGAACACACATTCTGGTTTCTCTACAATTTTCCCAAACATTGTGATTTATATGAATCTATTTTTACTTATTGACAACCATTTTTGGGGGTACGTCGACCAATCCAAATATAATTGATAAATAATATTTTTTCTCAAATATTTTTATTTGAATCTCTTTTTATTGAATTAGCTCTATCTGCGTTGAAAGCCTCTGTTGCGAATGCCGGACAATCAGAATTGTATAGCATTATTAATTGAGAAATACCTTTTATTTTTCAGAAATGCGAAGGCTTATTTGTGTTCGGCTTCAACTCGAAGGGGCAACGATTGGCGGTTCGCATCTCAACGAAGAACGACGAAGCCAGTGTCTGGATTCACCTCAAAACGACCGATGGAAGGGTCTTCGAGTTGCCCAAGGAAGGGTTGCGGAGGGCTCCGACAACCGACGCCAGTTGCTTCGCCGCTGCCGGGTTACGCGTCAGCTGCATTATGCCCTTTCGCAAATGGAGGATCTCATTCAACGGAATACTCCGGTTAGTCATGCCAAGAATGTAATTACGTTAACGGAGAATATGTAGCTGCCAGACCCGGATTGGCTCCTTTGGGGGCCCTCAGCTAGAGACTGAACAAATAAATGTACTAGATTAGACGTGCACATTAATTTGAAACGTCAAACGCGTCTCAAGGACCTTTAGGAAAAATTTATTATAAGTAATTTGGGGCCCTGGTGAGCCGGGGGCCCTCGGCGATCGCCGACCAGTCAACCTGGCCAGTTCGGTTCTAGCTGCAACTATATCCCCTGTTTTCATGAATCACGGAAGATATTCTCCACCTTGACGAAGAGAAAGCCTCCCCCCCCGACCGAGGGGCGTGGTTTTCTTTCCGGGTATCATGAGGCCTACATATTTTGTGTTAGCCTGAACACATAATTGGTAAGTAAAGCGTATATACAGGGTGTTTCAAAAGGTTGTGCAAAAATTTTAAGGAATTGTAGGGGGTGAGTTGAGAAGTATGCCTGAAGTAGGCTGCAACAAGCGCCAAGCCAAGCAGAGGGGAAACGCGAACATTAAGGTTTGGGTTCGTGTGACAGTATTTAAAGTCCTTGCTGCTTGGTTTGGCGTTTGTTGCAGCCTTCTTCCAAGGGCTAGTAGTCCACACTTTGAAGCTCTCTGGCGCTCTTATAACTCGTCGTAGGAAAATGGGAATACAACTCACATCTACAACTCCTTAAACCATTTGCATAACCTTTTGAAACACCCTGTTTATCTTACTATAGAAAATTCCTCTAGACCATAAAAGTTAAACATGTACCTTCGCAGGCTCCAATGAATAAGCGCTAATTTACGGTGAAACCGCGGAAGTTTACACGAAATAACGGTTCACCGTACTATTTTCAACACCCGGGCTGCAGGGGTGGATTAACCATTCGAGCATGCTCACTTGGTCAAAAAGTGGGGGAAATTATAAAGAACAATTACCGCTATTATTATAGTCAGTTTACTTGATGCTGAAGAAAATAAACAGAATGATATTTTTGTAGACGAAAAATTAATTTCGGAGAATACAGAATGGAAAATTAATTGCCAATGGAATATTTCCTTTTAGATTATAAATCAAATCTTTTATCCCGTTAATCCGTTATATATTTTCGTGAAATCGTGTAAAAATAATATTTATTGTCAAAGGCTTAGTTTACAACGTTCGTGAGATTCTCGTAAGCCACCGTCTTTAGTCATTTGTTTTTACATTTGACGCTTTTTGGCGAGATCTCACGGGGAGGAAAATTATCACCCCTCGGTGAAAAATGTAAAAATTAAAATGATTTTCTCCGCAATATGTTTTTCCCGGTACGTTAAATATTTGGAAGAACTCGTGAAGGTGCATGTTTCACGGGAATAATATTTGCGATAGAGGGATTTTTGTAGAACTCCTTAGCGGTTAATTAAAGAAATAAACATCCTGGACTTTTATGGCGAGCATTTCTACCTAAATAGAAAATTTGCTCAATCTTTTTTGATATTTTATAGCAACCATTTCGTTTTTTTTTTATAGAGAATCATATAAGGGTTCGACTCTCAAAGAGACTCAAGACGTTCACGTGAAATTTAGTTTTATGTAAGTTTTGTAATAATAATTTTATCACAATTAGAGACATTATGTGCAATGGGTGTTAATTTCTCCCTATGTGATATGTCCCAAAGTCACTTTTTAGGATGCCATTTGTATTAGTGAACCCTTTTTTATGATAAATTTTCAAAAACAAGAAAATACTGTTTCCAGAGTTGTGTGGTCCCAAACCCCAGCTGACTCTGAGTTGTCTTCAAGCTCAGGAACTTTTCAAAATTCACGAAATTCGACTGAACGTTAAAAGCATGGATTAACTAACTGCTACGAAGCTACTTAGTTAATCCATGTTAAAATTAGGAATTAGCTTTATCAAAAACGCTTTTCATTTAAGTATCAATAAAGACATCAATGTAACCCTTTTGCGAAATATAAAACTGGCCCGAATAACGTTATTCATTCTCGTTTGGGCTGCCATGAAATCTAGATTTCAAATACAAAGCAAATATAACTGTATGGAGGTGGTTTTAGTTCACTGTGTAGCGAATGACCCCCCACGAAAATTCGTTAAATGTTTCTTACAAAATAGGTTTTTTGGAAAAGGAAAAAGTTTCTTAAAAAAACTACGTCAGCAGTTGCCAGTTATTTTACTGTCCCGCTTTTGTACTAGCTATCTTATCCAAAGATTATTTAAATAGTGCTATCTCTGCTCGAAAACCAACCGCTAACCATTCACTTGGCAACAATTCACGATACAATTCGTCTTTCAGATGGATAGCATCTTCGGCCCCAATGGATAGCCAAGATGTCCCAATTAGTATATTGGCCAAACAACTGGCGGGACAAAAGTGGATCGGATGGTTTCCCACCGAAGACATGTAAAAGATGATATTAATGTTAGTTCTACCTTTGAAGTAAGGTCTAATACGTTTACATATATTAACAGAATTCCGCAAACCAAGAACTCCATTGATCAAGCTGGAAATTTAATGGGAACAGTTTCGGTTGAGGGAGGACCTGAGACGGAAGTGGTTTTGTGGGGAGGCAGACAGAGATTTTACGGTGGGTTCGAGCACCGTATTCGTCGCTTTGACGTTTGATTTTGATTAAACTAAACTGATTCTTATCTTTAGAAACTGACGCTGATCAAAGTAACGCCGCGCTAATATCGAAAGAATATTTCGCCTACATGTTTGTAAGTAGGTCTTGTACTGTTTTTGTATATCATCTGTCGAAACTTTACATTTTGATTCGTTATCGCCTTAATTATTTTAATTTGGAAGCTGTCGGAAGGAGGTGGTAAATTATATTGTGAGAAATACAATTGAAAAGACCGAAAAATAACAGCTGCGGGGGAATACTAAACAACCGTAACCAACTTTGCCATTTTGATTAGTGTTATTTTTAGTACCACTTTTAAAAAGAGCATAATAATGACCGCCTACACCAACATTATTTTTAAAGTAAAATAAAATAAGTGAGGACCCTTCTCTACGCGCTACGCTCCTCGATTAAAGAAATTTAATTGACTTTTAGTCCAGTAACTGAAGGATTTCAATTCGTAAATATGCAAACGGGGAAAATTTTTAATTCACCTTTATTTAGTCTTAATATAATTCGTTGACAAAAGGAAATGGCAAAAGTATTTTTTCATTTCCACCAGGTATTTATAGAAATCGTACACGGAACCAATACATGTACATGTAGTTCCTACTACTTCAGTTTAATATTTTAAAGAGGCTGCACGATTGACAAACAGAATCTGGGTTTACTAATTTTTTCTCTTTACAATCAGATGTTGGCCATCGTTCCAACAAACTCAGAATCTCTTATACGTACTCGAGGTTTCATAAACAATATTGTTTTTAAAAGTTTTGTAAAATAAGCTTTAACTTTAACCTGGCGACAACGCCGATGTTGATTATATTAAATCTAGACTCGCTGTTTTGGAGCGGTACGGGGGCACAGGTTTTAAGCATGTGCGCGAATAATGATTGTCCTCGTTATTCTTAACACATTGGGGAGATGCTGTTTTTGCTGGAATTCGTTAGGTGATGTTAGTTTGCCATTTTCAAAATGTCAACCCTTAGTCTATGATTATATTTTGGTATTGTGAAAACAACGGGAAAACCGTTGAAATTGTAAAGATAGCACGCTGGCGACTTCGACAATGTTTTACTTTTATTACATATTTTTTCTTTTAAGCCCATCGCGTATCGTATTTCACCTACAACAATTAAGCGGGCCGAATTTAGGCGGCAAGTAACGATAAATAACGTTAATTTCACAAAATTAATATTTCCGCGAATTTTCATTTCTGCAAAATAATTTAAGTCTAAAATATCAAAACAATAGATAAATTTTTTTTTAACATGCATTGGTGTGTTGATATTTTGCCCAAAATGTAAATGATACACCAACATATAAGTAATACATCAAAATTTAAATGATGCACCAACATGAAAAAGATACATCAAAATGTAAATGATGCTCCAACAGATAAATTATACATCAAAATGTAAATGATGCACGAGCATATAAATGATATATTAATAACTAGATAATGAAAACCCCTCGCAGTGGTAAAATCAATTTGGGTAATATGGGCCCAAAATGTGGATCATTTAATTTCTCCGAAACCGTTAATTTATCAATAAATGATAAATTAAAACCACCTCGGTCGCAATATCATTTTGGGCAATTGGGCACTCAGGAATTTGATTATAAACTATCTTCGAAACCATTCAGCAGGATTGTTCAAAATGCTTTTTTTTTGAAATGCAAAATACTCTCTCCATAACTCAAAATGCAAAATACTTTCTCCATAACTCAAAATGTGTTGTATCGTGCAGTTCGAAGTTGTTGAAGTTGTAGAGAAAATTAATACTATGCGAAAGTTACGATTAAAACATATTTATTTACAAAAAGGAGGAACTATGCATTTAGATTACATCGCCAGAAGTGCTTTAGGGTTGCTGTACTTTTCTTTATATACCATTCATTTGGGGAATAAAAACGAACTTTATACATTGATAAAAAAAATGAAAAGATAAAGACGTCGACACGTCACATTTCCTCCCCAAGAAAATTTTAGTCATACTGAAGTCTTTCCGGTTTCCTTGGTTGTCTGGATGACCGTCTAGGTGTTTGTGGAACCGAGGCGGTCTTTATGTCTGCTACGGCGCGGTGATGGCTAGAATTTGGAAGTGGAGGCTGATGCGTTGCTCTGGGTACTGGATCAGGTGGGTTGTCTGGTTGTGGCTGATTTGAACAAGGAATTGAACGAAGTCTTGTCTGATTGACATGTCGTCTCAGGTTTCTGGCAGGTGTTTGAATCGAGAGCATCGCATTTCCAATCGGCGCTAAGATTGTACCTTCGTACCATTTTGGACCTTTACCGTAGTTTCGAGTCCAGACGGTATCACCTTGTTTAAAGGAACTGTTGATGTTTTCTTGTTTTTCTCGCTCGTTACTTTTCAGTGGAGGTCGTAAACAGTCCAATCGGCTACGGAGTTCTCTATTGAGAAACAGCGAGGCGGGTGTATATCCTTCCTCGTTTGGCAGACGTCTGTGAGAAAACAATATTTTAGCTAGGCGTGATTTTATAGTACCTTCTTTAATTTTTGCAAGTCCTTTCTTAATGGTTGAGACAGCTTTTTCCGCGTGTCCATTTGATGGCGGATGGTAGGGTGCTATTGTCAAATGTTTGATGCCATTTCGATTCGTGAAAGTGACAAATTCGTTACTGGTAAAGTTCGTACCGTTATCAGTTACGAGGCAAGAAGGTAGTCCGTTACGTGAAAATATGTCTCGGAGAACTTCAATGGTAACTTGCGATGAACATGATTTGACTGCAATAGCTTCTAACCAGTTAGAATACGTGTCTTGAAATACCAGGATCATGTTGGTGCCAATAGGTCCTAGATAATCAACATGTACTCGCTCCATAGGAAAGTAAGTTTTAGGCCAATGAGTAGTTGTTTTCGGAGGCATCGCTGCTCGTTGCTGACACTCATGGCAACAATAAACTAATTTCTCGATGTCAGCGTCGAGGTTTGGCCACCAGACTGTAGTTCTGGCTAGTCGTTTTGTCTTGGTCATGCCAAAGTGTCCAACGTGCAACTCGTCTAAGATAGTAGATCGAAACTGCTTCGGAATAAAAATTCGATTATTCCAAATAATAATATGAGAGTCTGAAGTCAATTCTGTTCGACGACTGAAAAGGCTTTCATGTCATCAGTCGGAGATTTCCGTGGCCAACCGTCTTCGATGAACTTCAGAACTTGAGATAGAGTGTTATCAGATAGAGTAGCTTGTCCAATGTCTTTGAATGAGATTGGATACTGGCGCAAGGCGTCAAGTAGCATAATATACTCAGATGGTTGCGGTGGAATGATATCTGGTGTCGGTAATGGTAGTCGACTCATAGCGTCTGCGTTTCCGTTCTTGGAACCAGGTCGATATTTTATAACGTAGTCATAGGCAGCCAATGTGATTGCCCATCTTTGAATTCTCGCAGCAGTTGTGGTAGGTATTTGTTTTGCAGGATTCAGTAGAGTAGCAAGTGGACTGTGGTCTGTAAGTAATGTAAATTTTCTTCCAAGAATGTACTCACGGAATTTGGTAACCCCAAAGATTAGAGCGAGAGCCTCTTTTTCAATTTGGCTATAGTTCTGCTCGGCTTTGCTTAGAGTTCGTGAGGTAAAGGCAATAGGTCTGTCATGGCCATCAGGTTCAACGTGTGAAAGAACAGCTCCAACTCCATTGGGTGAGGCGTCAGAAGCAAGAGTAATTTGCTTAGTTGGATCGTAGTGCACTAGAACAGAATGCGAAGTTAAAACTCCCTTGGCTCGATGGAAGGAATCTGCAGCACTAGAGTCCCATATCCATTCTTCACCCTTGCGTGTAAGTTTGTAGAGCGGTGCCAATAATGTAGACATATTTGGGACAAATTTAGCGTAGTACGTTACAAGTCCCAGAAATGAGCGAAGTTCAGGAACGTTCTTTGGAATCGGCGCTTCAGTAATAGGCTTCAGGTGTTTCTGCGATGGGTGTAGACCTTGAGCATCAAGTACGTGTCCCAGGTACTCGACTGACTCGACCATGAACTCACACTTATCTTTTCGCAACTTTGCTCCAGAATTTTCCAGATGAAAGAGAACTTTCTCTAAGGTACTGATATGTTCTTCGTCGCTTCTACCAGTCAAAAGCAAGTCGTCTTGAAAAATTGCTATTCTGTCAATACCGGCAAGAATTTGTTCCATGTGTCTTTGGAATACAGCAGCAGCTGATGAGACTCCGAACGGCAATCTGGTATATCTGAAAAGTCCCTTTTGAGTATTTATTACCACTAGATTTCTTGACTCTTCATCAAGCTCTATTTGATTGTAGGCATCCTTGAGATCAAGTTTCGTGAAACGTTGACCACCGTTAAGGTTAGAAAAGAGTTCGTTGATTTTTGGCAGAGGATATTGCTCGGTAGATGTAGCTATGTTGGCCGTAAGATTGAAACTTCCGCATATTCTGACTGCGTTGTTTGGCTTGAGCGCGACGACAATCGGTGCAGCCCATTCTGACGTTGCAACTGATTCTATGATTCCATCGGATTGAAGTCGGTCTAATTCGCTATTAACTTTTTCTCGATACGCAAACGGTACAGAGTTCGGTTTGTAAAAGCGAGGTTTGACGTCGCCTTGTCTATGCAGGTGAACTTGAACTCCCTTGATTTTTCCCAAACCAGGTGAAAACAGTTTACTGTGCCTCGTTAGTATTTCATTAATACGGACATCGGTAGAGTCGGAAGTGGTCCAGTGTATACGATTTTGTCGTGGAGCTAGGTTGAAGGCTTCGATCCAGTTTCGGCCACACAAGCTTGAACCAGGATGAGAGACAATTAAAAGGGGAAGAGACTTGCTTACGTTCTGGTAAGTAGAATTGACTATGGCATATCCTTTGATTTCAACAAGAAATCCCGTATAAGATCGAAGTGTCGTGGGCGCTGGTAGCAAATCTGGTAAATTGGTTTTCTCTCCAAGCTTCTGATATGTCTCGATGGACATTACTGTGTAGGCAGCTCCGGAATCGTGCTCCATGGTAACTTTCTCGCCATTGATTTGAAACTCGTATAGGTATGGTTTCGGCGCTGGGTCTAGTGTGGTAAGTTGAAATAATGAGTATTCATTAGAGTCATTCTTCTTACTATCCTGGTGAGTCGAGCTTCCGGACTGGTTTGACGCTTGTTCTAAGGAGTGTAGTTTGTGGTACTTTGGTTTTTCGAAATTGTTGTCATTCTTATTTCTCTTGTCTCGTTCCGCAGATAAGCATACGCGAGCCAAATGACCCTTCTCTTGGCAGTAGGAACAATGGGTATTCATGTGCTCACATTTGTCGGCTCGGTGGTCAGGCTTTCCACATCTGTAGCACTGATTTCTAGAACGATAAACGGGTTTAGAATTTCTACTTTGGAATTCATTACCACGTCGTCCAGTAGCTTTGGAGGAAAGTGCATTGATCTGTTCTGGTTCAGCTGTAGTTGGCTTGTCTTTCAGAATTGAAAGGTTTTTAGCAGTGGACTCCATACTTATGGCAATTTCTATGGCTTTCTGTAGCGTTAAATCTGCTGCTGGTACTAGAAGAAATCGTCCCTGTATATCTTCGTTTTCGATTCCAGCTACTAATCGGTCTCGGAGCATCGTATCGAGATTAGTCCCGAAGTTGCAGAATCTGGCTAGCCGACGTAATTCTGCAATAAACGACGCAACTGATTCGCCGTTAGCTCGCTTCCGGTTACCGAAATTGATGCGTTCGGTGATTTCAGATAGTGCAGGATCAAAATGATTGTTGAGTATGGTGACTAAATCGTCATACTGTTTATCTGCAGGTTTCGCCGGGCTTACCAAACTTCTCAGGCAGGCGTAAGTCTTCGGTCCAAGTAATGTCAGGAATGTCGCAACTTTCAAGTTTTCATCAGTAATTTTGTTCGCTTTCAGATACAGCTCCATTCTCTCTGCATATAAGGTCCATGTTTCACTAGATCCATCAAACTGTTGAAATGTTCCGGTAGAAGGCATGATGACTTGAGTAGTGCTGAAGATGTTGGTAATTGTAGGGATCTTCAGTAAGAACTAGCAGTTGTAGCAGTCGTCAGCAGGAACAGCAAAATCTAATCTATTGGTTCATCCCGTATCCCGTCGCCATTGTTGTATCGTGCAGTTCGAAGTTGTTGAAGTTGTAGAGAAAATTAATACTATGCGAAAGTTACGATTAAAACATATTTATTTACAAAAAGGAGGAACTATGCATTTAGATTACATCGCCAGAAGTGCTTTAGGGTTGCTGTACTTTTCTTTATATACCATTCATTTGGGGAATAAAAACAAACTTTATACATTGATAAAAAAAATGAAAAGATAAATACGTCGACACGTCAAAATGCAAAATATTTTATCCGTAACTCAAAATGCAAAATACTTTCTCCATAACTCAAAATGCAAAATACTTTCTCCATAACTCAAAATGCAAAATACTTTCTCCATAACTAAAATGCAAAATACTTCCTCCAAAACTCAAAATGCAAAATACTTTCTCCATAACTCAAAATGCAAAATACTTTCTCCATAACTCAAATGCAAAATGTAAAATGCAAAATATTATCTTCATAACTCAACATGCAAAGTATAAAATGATATTTTGCATTTTGCCATTTCAAAATGCATTTTGAACAGTAAATGATGAGAGACAATGTATCAATAAATTGGTTAATTTAAAACCCTAGTTTTTGCATGTCATTTCGAAAATTATTTGCTATTCAAATCTATGTACAAAATATGGTATTTGCAAACCCGTAATAATTATAGCAAATTATTAGGCTGGTCAACTGGTATTATTGTGCTAAAATTGTCTTTTTAAACTTTTAAAGGAAGGCGAATACGTTCACATTATAGAAGAAAAACACCGCAACGGTGATAAAAGGTAAATTTTCAATCTACCTGATACCTTCAATAGAGACAACCAAAAAGTATTTATTATGCTTAAAACCAATTACTCGGTTATGATAATATTTAGCGTTTCTTACAATGCAAGTCTGCCAGATACTCCTTAAAAGTCAATCAACACGGGCAGGTATCTCGATACACGTTGGTGACGTTTTTCCTTCCCCTTTTTTATGGTCGAGGGAAAATATAGAAGATCGTTTTAAGAAAGTCATAGTCCATAACTTTATATTAATAAATTTTTGGGCATACGGAAAACAATTAATAAAATTAATTTATTTAATATATCCTTCTTTATCCAAGTAATAGTTGTTTAATATTGCAGACTGGTTTATGGTAACATTGTTTATTCAAATTGTTTGGAAGTTTCTTTGGAAAACATTTCAACAGAGGATAAAGCCGAGGAAACCAAAATGATGATCAAAAAAGGTTCTTTAATTTCTTTATAAATTAAATAATCTGATTTCATCGAAGTGACATCCAAGTTTTCAAAACCAAATCCTAGATAAGCTCGACTTTCAATTGACCATCCCAAAAGGGAAGGACACGTTCGAATTAAGAACTGAGCGGGACTTTGGGACCGTGATGTTTCTGGATTTCGCCTCAGCTAAATTGAATGAAGACGACCAGGGACACTCTATCACTCTGGAAAGCTATTTCGAGTTAGTACCAACCGCATTCGTAATCTATGGAGATATAATGTCTTATTCATGAAATAAATCCCACAAATGTATAGTTATGTTTTACATAATTGTGTCAGTTCCCTATGTACGACAATAGGTGAAAATATAAAGTAAATTTGGTCTTAACCAACTTGTTAAAATGGGAAAACAAAATCACGTGACTACCATATCACAGCCAACTTCGATTCGTTAACTCGTGTTCATAGTTGGCAGTGCGACGGTAAAAAAAAATATTCCTTCCAGATACTGCAGGCAGCTAATTAACTTCCACAAGATGTTTTAAATAATAATAATTATTATATTATTTAGATGAATCGATCAAAATTTAAACCGACACTAGCAAAAGAAAATGAATAATAATCCGTATTTCTTAGGATAGATGGCGCTGCAGTTTTCTTCAAAGTCACGTGACTACCATCTTTTCAGCCCCCTGGACGTTATAGTTTCGCCTATTACTTACATAAAGGTTTACTGAGATTAGTTTCTAGAATGACAAAGGGAAATTTTAGATTCAGTAAATACTCCAATAACTTTATTCAACTATTTATACCGCAGTACTGACTTGAGTTTGAAAAGAAAAATAATTCGAAAACCATTACCGGTCATCAGTAAGAAATTGATTTTGAAACTAAGCGACCAGGATTGCCAGAGTGTTGAGAACACCGGCGGAAAAGGATCTTAATTGGCTCAACTCACGCAGTCTTCAGAAGATAAAGAAATAGTAAGCTAAACGCGTGCTCGTTGCTTAAAGAATTAATCTTCAATTTATTAATTTTCTTTCAGTTTTCTGTCCCCAAAGGATTTGTGATCACAACTGCAGGGTACGAAACGTTCCTTGAACAGAATGGGGTCCGCAATAAACTTGCCGGCATTGGCTTGCAGGATGTTGCATGGTCTGACAAATATTTTTATTAATATATTTTTAATTTTAAGTAAAACATGTTATGGTGTTTGCAGGTGTAATAACAATAACAAAGATTTGAAAGACGTCTGCCAAAGGTATGGAAAATGTTTTTAGTCCTCTTCGTGTATTATGTCCTTTATTTGATCATTTTAGCTTTACTCCGCGGGTGGAGTCATTATCATAAATAAGAAAATAATGTATGTTTTACGTAATAAGTATCCATATAAGATGTAAAAATGCATCGTATTCCTTCCAGATAGATTTGAATAGGAGCTATAATCGCGGTAAATCGCGGAAGAATACTCAGCATCACTTAAAGTATACCGAATGTAGTACTCTCTGCCATTTTTTGAGTTTTGAATTTCAAGAGGCCTATTGTAAGAACGAAAGATCGATGTCAGCTGATGTTAAACAATTTCAAAACAAAATAACCTTTAACTATCGTATAACTAAATTATATCTATAGCTATAAGTCTTAAAGTTTGTCCTTTTATTTATTTATTTATTTATTTATTTATTTGTATGTCATGCTCCAATAAACTCGAGAACGGTTAGCTCTAGAGCTTTGAAATTTTAACTCAATGTTCAGGGCCTGATTTCCAACTAAACGGGCCTAATTCCAAATACCCGACATGGTTATTAATATAATTAACTTTTACTCATAACTCAATTTTATTTTACTCGACTTTGGACTTTCGCCTCTTTGCTTCCCTTATCTTTTTTAGGCTGGTCTCGGCTTTCTATTTTTTTTTCGACTTCCACCCCTTTGCTTCCCTTATCTCCATTCTTGAGCTCCTTGCGCCCGTCCCACCCTTTAAACTTTTTTAACGGGTTATTGTGGAATTCGTAGAAGGAGAGTTAGTGTGAAAAAAGGAACTTCGTAGAAGGGGAGGTTTAGTTGGGATTTTTAAATAGTTCAGGACTTTATGTTACGTGTGTTACGTTTTTGCTACGCGTGTTGCGTTTTTGCTACAGCGTTTACCTTTCCTACGTACAAATCAGATCTAATTCATTAAAAAATCAGGGCCCGGGCGAAGGCGGGTATTAAAGCTAGTATTATAATAAAGTAAATTCTAACTCAACGGTGTGTTTGCAGAGCTGTGGAAGAGATATCAAAGATGGAATTGCCGATCACACTCTTTGTTCAAATCGAAGAAAGCCTGAAAGAATTCGAGGAGTCCACTTTGTTCGCCGTCAGGTCCTCGGCGTCGGGAGAGGACTCTGAGGAAATGTCCGCCGCTGGACAAATGGACACTTTCTTGGCCATAAGAGGGAAAGACGAGGTACACAGCAGAAATATTAATTTAAAAAATTAGGCCTTATAAATTAGTAGTTTTTTTATTTTCAGATTGCAAAAGCCGTTGTGAAATGTTGGTCTTCGCAATTTTCTCATACAGCGATCCAGTATAAAAAGTACAATGAATTGAAATTACAACTTTAAAGATATTCCGTAACAAATGAAGCTTAACGAAGCTGCTAATTTTCTGGCGTTTGGGTAGCGCGTGATAACAAACCAAACAGAGCTTATTTTGGTTTCGGCTCTCGCCATAGAAAACATAGTCCATTGCCAGTGTGACCCTTTCAATTTAGATAACTATGTACAAGTAATGGTGAATAATTATTAGTTAATAGTTTAACCCAACAAATAGGGTGGTTTTAAGCAAAGAGTGAACTTGAGAAATATAACCTTATGAGGATACTAGACGTTATGTAATGAATATCATTTTATAGGCAAAACGGACAAGAGTTGAATTCTGCGATGGCTGTGGTGGTTCAAGAGATGGTAGCCTGTGAAAAAGCGGGAGTCATGTTTACTTGCGATCCCGTCACTGGAAATCCAAAATTTATGACCATCACCGCGAACTACGGACTTGGCGAAGTAATAATACTATAATAAAATTAAAATAACACGACTGATACTTCATGGTTTTAAAATTTTTTAATTGTTATAAACGTTAAAATTGCGAGCTTTGACAAGGGGTCACGTACCCGAAAGCTCGCAATTTTAACGTTTATAACAATTAAAAATTTTTTAAACCATGAAGTATCAGTCGTGTTATTTTAATTTTATTATAAATTTTTAACCATGGATACAAAATTCAATTTATATGACAATAATACTATAAATTATACAACAAATCTACGACACGCGTGCAAATCTCGGAACTAACCTGGTCTTGTCCGTTGTTCGAAGAGCTGTTCACTCCCCGTAGTCGGTGTACAATCCTGTAGCTTTGACAACCGGTACTAAATTGATTGCGTAACTGATTATATAATTAGCATAACCAAAGTCTGTACTCACCGTAACTCGTCCACCTTTTGTGTGTTGGTGAAAGACGGCATTTTCTTCCTCACTAAAAACATTTAAGATATTTCACTTTTACTATATTGGGTTATTAGCCGCAAACATGTATGGTGGTTCATTTGCCCTAGAATAGTGCCGTATCCACCTATCATGCATTTCTCGGGTCCATTATATGGAAATACAAACTGGAACAAAACGTTGTTCTATAATTGTATAGAACATAAACATTTGGGAAAATGACAACATTAAAATTCCACGAATGTTTTCAGAGCGTAGTGTCTGCAACAGCCGAACCAGACACTGTGGTAGTCAAAAGAGACGTGGAAGGAGCCTTGACAGTGGAATCGGAACAGATTGGTCGGAAGGCGAAGATGACCACTATTTCTGGTAAGGTTAAGACTACGCGTTTCTAGAATATCTTCAAAGTTAACCCTTCACGATTATCCCAGTTGTACAAAATATAAAAATAAATTTGATAGAGCAATTCTAGGAAAGGGATTTTAGATACACACATACAGTCGTCTTTTTAACTCATTCAATTTCTTAGCCTTACAGATGTTTGTGCGAAACTGTGATGGGCATTTTTTGCTAATACAATCTCAGCTCACAAGTCACTCGTGTTAACCTCACATATTGCTATCGCGCTCTCCTTAAGAGCAATTCAGATATGGTCTATCTCGCTCAAAGTCCATTGCCAGTGTGACCCTTTCAATTTGGATAAATATGTACAAGTAATGGTGAATAATTATTAGTTAATAGTTCAACCCAACAAATAGGGTGGTTTTAAGCAAAGAGTGAACTTGAGAAATATAACCTTATGAGGATACTAGACGTTATGTAATGAATATCGTTTTTTTAGGCAAAACGGGCAAGAGTTGAATTCTGCGATGGCTGTGGTGGTTCAAGAGATGGTAGCCTGCGAAAAAGCGGGAGTCATGTTTACCTGCGATCCCGTCACTGGAAATCCAAAATTCATCACCATCACCGCGAACTACGGACTTGGAGAAGTAATTATAGGGAGGGGTTGGACAAACAGAAACTGATTTTGAGATTTCAGCGTACGATTTTCGTGTTGATTTCTTGTTTTTTAGGCTGATTTCGAGCTTTTGAAAATGATTTCGGGGTTTTCAACATGATTTCAAGATGTATAAAATCAGTTTTATATACTGCCCACGGGATTTTAACGAATGTCCGACCAATCGAATTATACAATAAACTATTCACATAAGTAATATAATAACAATAAATATGTCAATTAGGAAAATTTATCAACGAACTGACTCTCAGAGCTATTGCGCAAACTAGGTGTACTTCTCAGCACAGAACCCCTGGTGTCTAAATACGCCTAAGGCGAAATATACTACTGCCAAGGACGATATCATACTACTCAGTTCGAGTGCAAGTCCAAGTCGCAGCTTGTCGAGAAAGTCAGTGTCCAAAAACGAGTCGGTCAGGAAGTTAGCATTAAAACAATAGGTAGTGTCATACTTATTGATATTATTTTAGTTATGCTATTTGGTATATCTGCCATACGCTGGCAATTTTTGGGATTGGCCGTTCTTCGTAACTCGCCCGTGAATTGTGTGAGGAACAGAAATCGAATTTACGCGTCAGGAAGTAATATATTGAAATGAAATATAATTTGGATATTGTCATATCCCCTCAAACGTGTAGCGTGGTTTGACAGATCCATTTTATGGAAATACATTCCTGGAACTAAACGTTGCTCTACATTTGTATACAATATTTACATTATAAATATATTTCAAATGCCATGAATGTTTTCAGAGTGTAGTGTCCGCAACAGCCGAACCAGATACTGTCGTAGTCAAAAGAGACACAGACGGAACCTTGGCAGTTGAATCGGAACAGATTGGTCGGAAGGCGAAGATGACCACTATTTCTGGTAAGGTTAAGACAACGCGTTTCTATAATAATTTCTGAGTTCACCTTTTAAGATTATCTCAGTTGTATAAAAATTAATTTAAACTTAATCATTGACAAATTCTTGAAAAACGATTTTAGAATATCTGAAGTAACGCTAATTCTTTTCAGAAAATGGTGGCGTTGCTGAACGGGATGTACTAAATTCCGAAACTTTGGTTTGTTGCATTACGAAACAAGAATCTCTGGATTTGGCGAAACTGGGAAACCAGCTGGAAGAGGAGTTCGGTTGTCCGCTCGATGTCGAATGGGGCATCGCAATGGGGAAAATATTCCTGCTTCAAGTAAATTACAAACAAGAATATCGAATTAGCACATTCAACACAAACGCGTTTAAGATATTCGTCCAATAGTCCAGGCCTGTTACAACGTTCGATAGAGAAACCGACTTCGAGATCATTCACGAAACTGACGTTCACCTTCGAACCGAGAAAGAATGCATGACCAAAGCTAATGTTGGGTAAACTTTGCTTTTGTTTACATTGCCCTAACTACAGTGCCCTAAATTTAGTACAATCCTAATTACATAGAGAAGTAATGCCAGGAGCTATGAGTGAACTTGGAATTAACTTTTTGGCTAAAACTGCTGATACTTCAATGCTGGCGAGTACTTAATCCAACTCCATACGACATCACTCACCTATCCTCGCAATAGGTGTTTCTATAAAATACGGGAGGTCACGTGTAAATGTTTTTTCTACGTCACTAGCTATAGTTATTGAAGATAGAGAGCGCGCGCTCGAGTCGATAAAGTTTTTGGTTTTTGAAGTCCACGTGCGAAATGCGCGTGCCAATAAAGCACTAAAAAGCTTAAGCTCGTGACGCGGGAAAAAACATTTTATACATTTAATTTTTTTATTGATTTATTTTATAGAAACACCTATTGTAGAAGTTCCACCCTAAATCTCATTTTTATTTCGCTATCCCGATTCGCTTTCAGGTCTTTTTAAGTTTTAGTAGCAAGCGGTCTTCTTAATTTCCGTTAAGGAAAACTTTCAAGACTTTTCTTTAAAGCTTAGTTTGATCCAAAGACTATATATAATTTCTACGACTGTTCACTCGACTAGCAAAAGCTCGCCCGTTTAATAATCAAGCCGCCGTAGAGTCGGCTAGCCTCGGCTCGAACTCGACTCGCTCGTCACGAGCCCGAGCTGGCTCGAGCTCGTGAACAGTCCAAATAATCTTTGAGCAGCGGCTGCTATCGTATGCAAGTTGAGCCATTGAACACGTCAGTCAATGTAGCGAAGCGTATATATAGTCTTTGGTTTGATCCTAACCATGTCACGGAATAGCTATTCGCTGAACGACCTGGAACTTAATTGGATGTATTCTCGATATTTTAAGAAAAACACCGAAAGTAAACCATCTGTATGGCTCGTTTTACATATGTTTAGAACCGTACTTCAGTTAAGGCACAAATGATGTTACCTGGCTTCCCATTTTTACAAAAGAGCTTAACGGTGTCTTCCAAACACGTCCTTTTCAACATAACAGACGTACGTATTAGTTACCCCGAATTAGAGGAAAAAAATTAATGAATTCTTAAATCATTAATAAATCTAATTTTTTAACATTGCCAGATGTTCTACAGATTTCAGAGTGTTGAAGGGGAACTCAGTGCCTTTACAAAAAGCTACATGACTTCATTTTTTGGGAGAGTTCTTTATGATAATGACCTGAGAAAAAGGGCTGTTAGAAGAAACAAGTTCTACCCGAAGTTAACTACCATGAGAGATAACTTATCCTTTGTTTTTGTAAGTAAAATTACCGTCTTGCTTTCCCGTGTTCCTCAGGGATGCCATGTTTATACTGAGTATTTTAAACCTATTCAGTAGCTCAGTCCTATAGTTAAGGTACGAAAGGTAGTCAAAGCCAGTTATTGGACATTCTAAAAATAATTTAAGTTTAGATAGATCTATGAAAAATATCTTTTCTTTAGTTATGAGGTTGGTTATACCGAAAAACACTTCTGTTTTGTGCACACGTGTCCGAAAATGTTTGAAATGTATGTCTCTTTTCATGATTCAGAATGCAACTATAATTTTTTTTATGAATTCATAGAATTTATTGAAACGGTCGCTAATTGTAACGAGCTACAAATTTAAAGCGAATTTAAATCAAGAATTTACACTTATGGTACTTTTTTAATTAATTTTGGTAGAGTATTCTGCGTTTAAAAAAAAAATCTGGCACAGACAGCAAAATTCATTCACCAATACCACATGGACATAGACCGAAATGTCCCCGCGGAAAAATTCTTCCTCGAGTTAATGATGAAGATGTTGGAAAACGCTTCTGTTAGCAATAATTTTCTTGGTTTTTACTTTAAGGGGTCTACTTCTTGTTTCCTAACAATTAGTTTTATCTTTGCAGCATACATTTCGCCACGTTGAAACAATGTTAATGTCGTCATTATCCGGCCTAATTCTGCTTTCGGCTTTATCAAAAAGCAATAATAGTAAGGTTTCATTTTAGTTGAAATTATCAGAGTTTATGACAATACAAGCCAAGGTACCTTGTTGGAAATACTAATTCGGCATTCCTAAAATTATCATTTTAAATTATCAAAATTTTTTCGTTAACAAAACGTGCTAAGCAAATCATTGCCATCTGACGAGAAATCCTTTGTTAATTTTACTTAAACGTAATGATATTTTGATAAATGGGTCAATACTATAGAGGCTACTACGATTTTTTCCTACAATTTGGAACGGTCTTTTAATGTCAGCTTCTTCAGAAATTTTTAATATCGGTTGACCACCGCTCCTACATTTTATAATTTTTCCTATATTTTCAATGTGTTCCTAGAACTTCCGATAAATTCACTATTTTCTTATTTTTTCCTTATTTGTGGAATGTTTCAGGCTTCACCTGTTTCTATTATGTCTTTAGTTATCAAAATCAACAACTTATTAAATCAAATTACCTTTAAAAACCATGGATTTTTAGTTCATAAGTACTTATATTTTCCTGTAATCTTATTAGAAATTTACATGTAAATCGACTACAAAATTTGAATTTTTCCTATAACATTTTTTCTTTTTGTGTAGTAACCCTGTTAATAGCATATGTATTGGACTTTTTGCGTTGTCGAAACTATACAGGGTGTCCATTTTTAATCGAAAAAATGATTTTTCTCAATAACCGTTGTAGTTAGAATTTTTAAATTTTTTGTGTTAATTGTCAGTACCAGGGGCCATTGTCGTACATAATGTTTATCGATTTTAAAATAATATTTTAAAATTTTGAAAAAATAAATTTTTATGTATTGGAGCTCGTCAAATTTTGCCAATGAGAAAAATGTAGAGCGACGTCGAAAACATAAGAATAACGTTTGGTCGTTGAAAACACAATCATTTTTCACGAAATTACACGCGTTTGAAAATTGACTTAACGGGTAAACAAAATAATTGGAAAAATCAAAAACTAGAATCTTTTGGAAGCAGTGGAAGTCGTAAGACAATATTATTTTTAGGATGAACTAAATATTAATTTTATTTATTAAATTCCAGATTCTAAATTTCTAACTCTCATTTAAATGCTATATTACCATAGAACATTTTCGTTCAGTAAATACTCGGGGAACCTTCAAGATATCACGTATCTAATTTCGGGGATATTGTTTTTGGACTTTCGGTTATTTTTTATTAAATTTAATTTAAATAAATAAAAATTATATTTAGTTCAGTCTAACAATAATATTGTCTTACGACTTCCACTGCATCCAAAAGATTCTAGATTTTGATTTTTCCAATTATTTTGTTTACCCGTTAAGTCAATTTTCAAACGCGTGTAATTTCGTGAAAAATGATTGAGTTTTCAACGACCAAACGTTATTCTTATGTTTTCGACGTCACTCTACATTTTTCTCATTGGCAAAATTTGACGAGCTCCAATATATCAAAATTTATTTTTCAAAATTTTAAAATATTATTTTAAAATCGATAAACATTATGTACGACAATGGCCCCTGGTACTAACAATTAACACAAAAAAATTAAAAATTCTAACTACAACGGTTATTGAGAAAAATCACTTTTTCGAATAAAAATGGACACCCTGTATATGTTTATTTTCAGACGAGTGGAATGATAAAGTATTCAGTGACTATGCAACGTTATTGTCCTCGTGTAAAGATGTGGAAAGCGCTGATGTGCCAGTGGCCCTTCAAGTGCGATAGGCCCAGATTTTACTGAGAACACTTTTAAAGTGTATATTTCTGTGTCAAATAGGATTTGGCAGTTTCAATCGCTAATTGCATTGAGGTCGAAACTTTTAGTAACATGTCATTCGAGGTAAGTTCAACTGGTATTATTCGGAAATTCGAAATATGACCCTTTTAATTAAAACGGATTCTCAATTGCAAGTGGTTAGTAATCGTTTTATATCTTTGATTATGTTCAGCGTTCTTTACTGCTAATATCTTTCTTGCTAAATTTAAATAGCCAGATTATAAATTTTCTAATGGGACCTGGTCTGGTCAATATTTCTAATGAGACCGGATCTTGTCAATATTTTCTAATGGGATCTGGTTACACAATAAGTCGCAATCCATAGGTTTAATACACTAAGAAACAAACTGCGTTAAAAGTAACACTTCAAGAGAAAACAGTGAAATTCACGTAGCTCGATTTTAAGGACTGCCAACATAGATCTCTATGGATACCAATTTCACGTGTTGTATTTCCTTTAAATTCCCAAAACAAAACATGAAAAATGCAAAGATTGAGCACTATAGCGAAATACACACGTAAGCTTTCAGTAATGTGTATTACATTAAATAATCTGATAATTTAGAACGCCTTAAAATGGCTGACATCTTCTGGTTCCAAAGCCAGCGAAGATTTTCACACATTTCTCAAGAAACACGGTCATCGATGCGTCAAAGAGGTAAATGTATCTAGCAATAAACGTAAAATTACTTTAATTAATTAAAATTTGAAATGCTTTATTACTAGTTTGACATTTTATCAGAGCCATGGAGGCTTAATCCGAGACCGTTGGTGACGAGTTTGCAGGTGAAGAATTAATAATGCTTAAATTAAGTTAACAGTTTTAAACCAGGTGACTTTCTTGTATATTATTTTATTCTCAAAGGGAATGGTATTAGCAACGCCAAAAGAAGGAAAACTTAAATCCGATGTGAACGAAACTATAGGCAAACTGCAAATTCCCTTAACCTGGAAAACAAAGCTATTATTAAGAATTGTGGTTCCTTATTGTCAGACTGCAGTGGGACGCAGGGAAGTGTCAAAGGTGTGTAACATGGAAAGAATGTTAATAACGAGATTTCGTTATTTTAGATGTTAGTGATTTGAATCGTGCATAATTACTTAGTTAAGAATTAAATTACTAAAGAAACATTTAGTCCTAAAGAAGCGTAGTTACGTTTTTAGAAAGTTTTAAATTAGGGACCCTTGTCATACAGACCTGGAAACCCCGGAAATATCAGGGAAATAGATTGTCGCACTGAAAAGTCAGGAAAATTACAACTGTTTTGTGAAAATCAGGGACATTTATGAGAGTTTAAAACGTTTGCCCTAAAGAGCACAAATTTATATCAATAAGTTTTTCTTATTAAAGATTTGACTTTATTACTTCTTTTATATCAGGGTGTCTTCATTTAATCGGCCCAGGCATTTTTCTCAAAAACTATACCTTCTAGAAATGTGAAATTTTCAGAATGTATTCTCTCGGTAGAGATCGTTGTTATTTATGAATTTCAGAAAAATCGTGAAATTGTGCTCGGTTTTAGAATTTGTACTTTTTAAACGCTAGGGGGTAGACGAAAAGTTTCAATGAGTAAGTTGTAGAGCATACTCGAAAACCTTTAATGGAGTTGGTATGGTCAAAATCGTACATTTTGTCACTGAAATAATAGGTCATGAAAAATAACAAATTGGTACCACCCAAATGTTTTTACGCCTCATGTTATTGTAATGATTGTCTGTGAAAAATGAACAAGTTTTGAGCAAGTGCAATTATTATAATAAGGAATTACAGAATTTTGTTTTACAAATACGGTTCAATAATGCCACGGTCCGCTGCTATACAAATCCGTACGCGATGAAGCATATTCTAGAACGAACCACGGACCATATCTGGAGTAACGAGTTGGAACGCTGCAATGATTCTCTGGCGCAAGTCGTCTTCGCTAGTGACTAGCGTCTTGTATACTTCCTCCTTGACGAATTCCCACAGGTAAAAGTCCAGCGGTGTCAAATCTGGGAACCTAGGAGGCCATCGCACTGGACCATTCTTCCCAATCCAACGCTCAGGGAACTTTGTGTTGAGGTATTGCACCACATGTCGTTCCTGGTGAGGAAGTGCACCGACATGCAAGAACCAAAGGCGTGGCAGGTCGACTAAAGGGACATCTTCCAATGCTTATGCTACTTCATTTCGTAGAAACGCCAAGTAGCTCACCCCATTAAGCCGATTCGGAAGAAAAAATGTCCCAATAACGCGATCTCCTAGTAGACCTGCCCAGACGTTCAAGCGGAATTGTACTTGATTGTGATGTGGAAATCCCCAGTGCGGATTTACATCCCTCCACATATGGTTATTCTGCCATGGTACTGAACCAGTTACCGAAATCCAACCTAAGGCGCTGATCACCATCGTGAAGTGCTTGGTGGAGCGTGGCACGAAATTGGTTAAATTTATGGTTGTTAAGGACACTCCAGACATAATATTTGTACAAGTCCAAATCGGAGCATGCCATTCTTATGCTCGAGAGTAAGCGACAAAGTAGGCGATAACTGTGTCTTCCATATTAGTGTTATGACGTCCATGTCCGCGGAATCTGGGATTCACGTTGCCGTCTCCTTCGAAGTCAGCAACAGCTCTGAGAATAGTGTGGTGATTTGGTTGACTGTCAAGATATAACATTTGAAACAACCAACTGGTTAAACGTGCGTTTCGATGACCATCACTGTAGTAGAACTCAAGCATCCTGAGTATATAACGATTCATACTTTTATTACCGGATAATGTTTTTCAAACAAAACGGACCAACATTTTAAACGAATCAGAAGTGCAAAAAAAAGCTTTCGGAAATTCAGTTGGCATAAATTAGACATTTTGTAGACCCTAAAAACTACTTTTTCTTGTTTATTAAAAAACACCAACTTTTTGTCCCTCGAAAACGTGTGCGGGGTCCTACTGTAATTCCTTATAAAATTTCACTTGTTCTAACACTTAAAGTGTTGGTTGCACGAAATTTTAGCTATGGCTAATTAATGGTTCATTAGAAAGAGCAAACATTTTATAGCAAGTACAGAAAATTTAATCAAAATCGGTTAAGTGGTCTTTGAATTATTATAAAAAGAAGTCGAAATGGTGGAAATCGAGTTTTTCGGCGAATTTCCAGACTTCTCGGCACCCATGACGTCAGAAAATGCGAAGCGTATCATTGGCTAATTGGCTGTAATACATTTCTTTACATCTGGGATTAAAAGCAGGTTGATATAACACCCAGGAAAAGGTCCTACGCAGTAGTAATTGAAATAGGCATACACAAGCCTACGTAGTAGAAAAACGATATGAAACCGAAGGCTCCTTGTAAATTCTTATTAAAACGTCGGGTGGCGCGCGCCGCGTAGCGCGCGTAAAAAAATATTTTTATTTCGATAATAAGCCTAATATTATGATTAAAAACCTATGGTTGGAAAACTTCTACAAGTAAACAGAATCCCTCCACTTCAGTTCCTTCTATTTTAGGAATAAAACTACAGCTTTGATTTGCCCCAAATTGCTCGTGCTACGGAGGAGAAAATTCGCCGAAAATATCAGGATTTTGGGGAGCGAAAAAGGTCAGTTTCGGACTCAAAGTTAATACACTTTCGACAATGACATTTTTGGAAAGAGAACGTCCTGGGCTTCAAAACAAGCCCGCATTCATTCGTTTTTATTAATATCGATTTTTCGTGCAACCAACACTTTAATTTGTAAAGGTAAAACAATGATTTGGCTCAAAACATGTGCATTTTTCACAAACAATCATTACAATAACATGAGGCGTAAAAACATTTGGGTAGTACCAACTTGTTATTTTTCATAACCTATTATTTCAGTGACAAAATGTACGATTTTGACCATACCAACTCCATTAAAGGTTTTCGAGTATGCTCTACATGTTACTCATTGAAACTTTTCGTCTACCACCTAGCCTTCAAAAAGAACAAATTCTAAAACCGTGATAAATTTCACGAATTTTCTGAAATTCACAAATAACGATCTCCACCGAGAGAGTACTGAAAATTTTACATTTCTAGAAGGTATAGGTTTTGAGAAAAATGCCTGGGCTGATCAAATAAAGACATCCTGTATTTGTATTATAATATTTAACCAATTTAGCTGAAATGTGATTCTTAAAAGGAGTTACTTTGATCCTTTTAATGGAGGTTAACTTGCACCTGGAATAATCACGGAAATATGAGAAAACCTGGAAATATCAGGGAAATCGGTTTGACAATAGTTCTACGAACTCTGCTTGTTAATTGACATGGTTTTAAAATGAAAGATATTTATAATTTTAAAGATGACTTGTGGCGGAATGGTTAGCACTTTAGCCCTCAGCAAGAGGAGCCGGGTTCGATTCCAGCTTGTGGCATTGGGTGAAAACTCGGAGCAACTCTTTCTGCGTTGAGTTTGCAAGCTCTCTCCCCACTGATTTATGGGGTTTTCCCCCGAGTCCTTCGGTTTCCCCTTCCATAATAACTTGTTGAGGTTAGCGGTAATAGTTAGTGTAGGGCGCATTGTAACCCGGCCACCTGAATTAATGGCTTTAAAAGTCGCTTGATGACTTAGGCCTGAGGTGGTGCGTTGGGTATTAGCCTAGCTGATTATTATTATTACTTTAACCTCCAGATCCAATTCATTATCTATACTTTTTCCTTACGTTAATAAATGTTTTATAAGTAAACTTTAAAATGTAATTATAAGCTAAGCACCACCTTACGCCCAAGTTATCTAGCGACTTAATTAACTATATTCACTTTCACTTCCAGTCGATCAACATTAAATTAATAGACCACTTTCGGAAGGAATTTAGCGTATTGGCGGATAAAATGGTGTCTGAAGGCCGATTACCGGATAGCAGCCTGCTCTACTTCCTCACTTTGCACGAGATAGATCGACTCTTCCGCACGAGATCTCCCAAGCTAATACAAAAGTATATTCTACTTTCGTTAACTATTTCATAAAACTAAATTTTATGATCATCTTTTGAAGGGCTGATCGCTCTGCGTAATCAGCATACACGCTTCTGTAATGAGTAAATGTAAACTTGGTGTAATCCAGTAAATTTCGACGTAAACTGGATATTCTATAACATATTATAATGTACTCCACGAAATCGCTATGTACTCCCTTTAATTTCTTTAATTGTACTACGCGTAAGTGGTTCGAAGTATTACGTGATTTAAAATAAATTATAAACTGAAATGAGTATTCGTAGTTTTAAACCTTTTCATCTAAATGGACCATACAGTTTTTGTTATAGCCTGTCTTATATACACAGGTTAGTATTCAAAAGCGATATGTGGGGGACCGTTTCGAACTGCAAGATGGCGGCTCAGGGGAATAATGGCGTTCGACACGCCATCTATGTTTTAGATAGTTTTTTGTTTTTTTTTATGGAATATGGAGTAGTGACTCGTGAATTAGCGGATGTTTATTTTAAATTCCGAAGAAAATTGAAATAGCAGTGTAGAGTTAAATTATTCTGTTACATCTTCATATTGTTTATTAAATAAAAAGTCTTTGAAAGTTTGGGGCCAGGCATGTGGCTTCGTATGTACGAAAGTACCGTTGTAAATAAGCCGTGGTTATACGGGAATCGACAGCTATAAGTGAAAGTGTTTATAAATCTAATGCTACTTTATGTTTTAGAGCTACCAGGAGGAAGAGATTGCATCCTGTGGTGGATTCGTACAGATTCCCAGAAATGACTCTAGGGCTTCCCAAACCAGTAAGCTTCAACGACACGAAACCGTATTCGAACTTTCTATTACTATTTCTTAAATTAATTTTTAATTTCCCTGAATACTTTTTTCCAGGTAAACGCTGAAGATTCTGTAGCTAAATTTGATATTAACGAAGGAGGGTTGGTCATGAGAGGAACCCCGGTCAGTCAGGGGTTCGTAAAGGCGCGTGTCAGAGTTGCGAATAATTTGGAAGAAGCCGCGAAAATTCAGGTGCATTGTCTCATTTCTACAAAAAAGCAGACTTTTTTTATCAAATGAAAATATGTCACTAGGGCGGCGAGATTCTGATAGCCTACAGCACTGACATCGGGTGGAGTCCTTACTTTCCAATGCTCTCTGGCGTCGTCACGGAACTGGGTGGACTAATCTCTCATGGTAACATTGTCTATCTTCCCGGGGCGTAGGAACGTTTGAGAAGTTGCGGTTAATTTTGGCTTCGTGAATGTTAGAGGGAATTATTTTTAGTTTCGTTTAATACTCAAAATATCCTAAATCAAATAGGTTATTTAAAGGAAGTTTCGCATTGAATCCGCTAAAATTTTACCTTAGGGATGTATACAGGGTTGGGCATCAGGGAGTAGTCACGGCATTTTACTACTAAAATAAATGCTCTGACTACATAAATTAATCAAAATCTGTGGGATCAATTTTTTTTTAAATATTCATAAATATTAACGAATATGACGTATCATAAATTCATCATTCATTAATCCCATTTTATTTAAAAAAAAATCACAACATGCTTGTAGAGCTTGTAGAAAATCAAGTTCTGATTCAGAATCTTGATTTCAAATCAATGCGTCATTTGATGATATTATCCATAAAAATATTTTAAACTAGTCGTGAAAAATTGTCATCAGCCAAAGTCATGTAACTGAAAGTGATAATAAACTCCTATTTTAATTCTGTTGGGTAAAGCAAAATGTTTGGCTGTCCGTCTTGTTTTTATACCCCCCTTTTTTCAGTGACTACTAAAATAAATTAAGATAGGAGGCTCACTAGTCAGGCTGACTATTAAAAAATATCCTTATGTCCAACCCCGGATGTATATACCGGAGGGCCGCTACACTCACAAGTGTCAGTTTCACCCATGCATTTCGCCCAGGGCGAGACCTCTAAACACGGCACTGCTAAGGGGCCCAGAGGATGTTTGGTTGTGTCGACAAAGTGTTCATAAGGCAATAGAGTGTCTGCTCCGAGCTAAAATCCTAATTACGCCACAAATTCAAATGTTTTGCTGTCCCGTTTCAATTTATCTATTTCAAAATATGTTTTTGGTTAAAATAGTATAATCGCGGGTTCAATTCAGAGGCGAACTGGCCACTTGGGGTTGTGGGCAAAATCCAACTAGGCCGCTTTTGGGGGCTTGTCGTTCGTTGTTAGGTTTTTCGTTGTTATTACCCATCGAGAATGGAAAGGTAGCAATTCATCGGCCTATTTGAGAAGAAATTCCTTAGTAAAAATCTCGTTGTGGCTCGAGAGCACGGAATACCTTGCGTTGTAAGTCTTCACGGAGCCACGTCCGTTTTCACGACAGGTATTTTAAAATGACTATTTAAATTATTATGGTATTAAGATAATTAGGTACTTAAGAAAAAAACCGCATGGATTGGCAAATAAAAATGTATTTACGAATATCAAAGAATTATAAATAATGGTAATTTGACAATCCATACGCTTTTTCTTTTAAAGTACTTCATAAAGTTTAACCTTGAGCACGACTGTTCTCGCGACTCTACCTAACAGTTGTCGATAAAAAAAGTTGAAAATATTGACAAGAATCCACACGGCGCTTATTTGTAATTAAAGTTGGGAAAAAGTTTAAAAACATTTTAAAATAGAATAAGTTATTCGAAAATTTCAAATTTCGCATACCTCATGTACAATATGAAAAGCATCGCTTTATTGATAAATATTTGCGATTGAGGGGAAAAATATAAATCCCAGAAAATGAGCTAGCCTTTCTGCTTTGTAACCCCGATGGTGAATCCTCTCCAGCCATAGATGAGCTAGCCTTTCTGCTTTGTAACCCCAACTGTGAATCCCCTCCAACCGTAGATGAGCTTGCCTTTCTGCTTTGTAACCCCGATGGTGAATCCTCTCCAGCCATAGATGAGCTAGCCTTTCTGCTTTGTAACCCCGATGGTGAATCCTCTCCAGCCATAGATGAGCTAGCCTTTCTGCTTTGTAACCCCAACTGTGAATCCCCTCCAACCGTAGATGAGCTTGCCTTTCTGCTTTGTTACCTTTGTAACCCCGTCGGTGAATCCCCTTCAGCGGTGGATGAGCTTGCATTTCTGCTTTGTAACCCCGTCGGTGAATCCCCTTCAGCGGTGGATGAGCTTGCATTTCTGCTTTGTAACCCCGACACTGAATTCCCTCCAGCCATAGATGAGCTGGCCTTCATGCTTTTGTACCCCCGACGGTGAAGAAGATAGTATGCACTGACGGTGACGCTCTGGGTTGGTTTAGGGATAGATTTTTTGGTCCCAGTGCCCCAAATGACTTATTAAATAATTTCTCTGAATTCATAAAAAAAAAACCAAATTCCCGAGTACTTCGAATGACTTCTGTCATCTTACTATTAACTTTCTTCTAAAATTTTCTGAAATACTTAATACATTCATAAAACTGATCCATGAGTTTCATTGTCTAGGTGATGTCGCTATACTGGATGCGAAAAAAGGAACGTTACAAAAAGTTAACGAATAATTTGTTATCATTGTTGAATTATTATTTTTTTAAATTAAACTTATATAATATACTAAAATTTACAGTTATTTATGTTTTTTTTTCATTCTAATTGAAGGTACAGTTTAATAATTTTTTTACGTGTATCGCCTTGAAAATGATCGATGTTTTTATACTCGCATAACGCTTTTAATATTTCTAAACATGTTCGATTCATTTTATATTATTTATTTTATTTTTGACGGATAAATGAAATATTTTAAAATTGAGGTTTCAGACGCTTACAAGTTCTTATTCGCCTCTGTTTGGGCACAATTTAATTCGCGCTATTACGCCATCTAGTGTCAGACGCCAGTGCTAAGCATTGGAAGGGCTTTTGATTTCCGAAATCATTTTGGGATTCAAAATCCCGTACGCAAAATTGGCCAATGTCATACCCTTCGGATTTGCCGTCCTCCAAAGACAAATTTGGTCGTGACCCCATGGGATTTTGGCCACCTACCCACTTGGTAGGTTTGCATCCCACACCCAGCAGATAAAATACTCCTAAAACAGAAGACAAAATGAAGCTTAAATGCATTTATATACTCTTCCGCTATACCCTGGGGCCCATCTACGTTTGGCCATGATGTCCACAAAACGATATTTACGAAATTTGTCTCATTATCAGAGCGTAATTCGGCGTCATCTATGATCCGCCAGACTTAAAAACGACAAATTTGTCCAGCATAAACAAATAAACATGTACCACCTGGGTCGTAAGAAACGCAACGTACCGCCATTCAAGGTTATAATTCTAATAAACTATATTAATAATTCCAATGAGGAAGTACATTTTTTAAAAGCCCGTGATACGAATTGTTGGCATGTCCGCTGCTACCACTCGTAACCTAGCAATCCACCTTGCAAAACATTTCGACACCCTTGGGGTTTAAACAAACTGTTTAGAAAATTCCTATGATTTTATTTAAAAATTTGATGATCTACTATTTAGTGACCATATGTAGGCTTCGACGTAGTTGGTCCAAATAATCCTGTAGATGAAACTCTAGTAATTCTAAAGTCTCTACTTTGGTCTAACATAGACGTATTCATGGGTGTTACCACCCTTAGTATAGAAAGTACTTTTAACAGCCACAGAGTTGCGCTTAAAGAATACATGTAGTTATTTTAATTTTAATGGTTGAATGGTCTCCCCATGGGCTCTATATAATCTCCCCAGTTTTAGCTAATATTTTTAAGATATATTTTGATAAAAAGATTTTACCTCTTGACCCTACATGTAATTTCCCTGATATCTGGCGCCGTTATGTGGACGTCGTCTTTTCTAAGTCAAACAGAACCGCAGCGCTCAATAACATTTTAGATCGCATAAATTAAAAACATTCTAGAATTATATTTACTCTAGAGACAGAATCTGATAAAACAAATTACCATTTGTTAGACATACTATTAGATAAATCAAAAACTCTTAATAAACCTGACCGTTACACATTAAATTTTTTTATAAATTTCCATTCCTACCACGCTCACCATATCAAATATGGTACTATTAATGAAGTTTCGAATAGCCCACCTAAATATTTAACTAAAGTCAAACACCAACTACAAATTAGTCAATACCCAAACAATATACTGAATACATTTCTAAAAATCACACCATCTATGGTAACTAGTCCAGGTGACAATAATAAAACAGGTTCTATATTATAAAGGCTTTAATGAGTTCCTACTAATAAAATTAAGGACATAACCTTAAAATCAATAATATAATATAAAAGCTAAAGACTTGAGAGGCACTTTGGTTAAATGGGAAAAGGACCCATTCCATGGGGAGAAATATCAATTTGACTGTACCAACTATACCGCTTGTGATGGGGTATATATAGGTGAAACCGAACGGAAATGAAATGAAAAATAAATTAAAAATAAAATTTAACTAATGCTTTTTATGTACATTTAAAAAGCAATAATTCCCATGTCAGATTGGAAAAATACCTCCGTACTGGTCAAAGAAAGCGAATACTAAAGAAAGTTTTTACGTTTAAAAATGTTACCAACATTTTAACATAAAACAAGGTTTCCCCCTTAAAAACAAATGGAATAATGATAAGTTATTAAAAACACAAATAATTTTTAAAAATGTATACTCACGTTTAGGGGTTGTTTGCTTAATGATTCAATTGAGTATCACCATGTGGTAGATTTAAAAACATTAGAAATTATCATTATATAATTACGATTAATAAACCAATAACACAAACGGGGAACACTTAAAACAACTTAAGCAAAAGGGCACACTAAAACTACTTAAGCAAAAGGGCACACTAAAACTACTTAAGCAAAAGGGCACACTAAAACTACTTAAGCAAAAGGGCACACTAAAACTACTTAAGCAAAAGGGGACACTAAAACTACTTAAGCAAAAGGGGACACTAAAACTACTTAAGCAAAAGGGGACACTAAAACTACTTAAGCAAAAGAAGATGCCTACACCACAAATTAAACATTAAAACAACCCTACTGGTTGGCACGATATCAGCGTAAAAGTGATACTGTCCGTATTAAATTCAAAGCGGCCGGCCGTAGCCATTATCGTTCGGAGGAATAATTATGTGGTCGGGTCCGTGGAGGTCCAAATTAATTGATGGCTGTAGCGGCATCTCCACAAACCTTCGACGTTGGGTCGCGCACAACCACACTGGCCTCGCCGTGGCTACTTTCCTACCGTTGATCCGGAGAAAACATTTGGTTATTCAAATCCGCGTCCACCCTCTGGTTTCGTTCCGAGACCAAGTCACGTGGATCTTGTTGGCGCGAACTTTCACCCCAATCACGGGCTCGGAATTCATCCGACCAATCACCAACATAACGTCAACATTCTCGCTTTGCGTTTTTCATTTTACTGATTCAGGCACCTCGAAGGGCTAGCCGAAGCGTCCGCAATAAATCATAGCTTACAATTATGTCAAACCTGCCACCACGAGTCCACGAAGACGCCAGGTACATATCACACCATACCTTGGGACTTTCCACAAGAATAAAATAAACATATACAGGGTGTCCACTAAAAAGTTAACCAGGTTTTTAAAATCGGTTTTATTTACGAATTTGAAATTTCCAGGTCACATAGAGTGTGTAGGGGGAACATCTACTATGAAAATGTTGATCACCTTGAGCCATGTCTTCAAGGTCATCCAAAAATTATCTCGATAACCGTAAGTGTTAGAAAGTTGGTTCCAATTAGAAAAGTATTCCACGTCACGTTTTAGGTCTAACTAGCTTGGACCCGATCGGATTTAACCAATAGGAAGCCGAGAAAATTGTTACTAAAATCACAAAGGTCGTAAAAGGGAAAATTGAAAGAAAGCGCTAATACCTCGAAAACAAGTCGTGTTACATTATTATAAGTTATTTCTCAAGGTCATTTTCGAATGTCCTTGAAGACATGGTTCAAAGCTACTTGGACGAGAATGTGGTGATACGCATTTTTCTAATTGAACCTGGTTTCTAAACCCAATGGATCGCGAGATAATCCGATCGGGTCAAAGCTATTTAGACATAATACGTGACGTGGAATACTTTTCTAATTGGAACCAAATTTCTAACACTTACGGTTCTCGAGATAATTTTTGGATGACCTTGAAGACATGGTTTAAGGTCATCGACCTTTTCATAGTAGGTGTTCCCCCTACACGCTCTATGCGACCTGCAAATTTAAAATTCGTACCTAAAACAGATTTTGAGATATTCACCCTGGTTCATTTTTTAGTCGACACCCTGTATACAATACACACAATAAAAGGAGACTGTATCGGTATAAAATAATTGGCACCCCTCAATTAGGACTTCTACAGCGAAAGGGGTGATGGGCTCGCGGCGTGATTTTCAAAGAAGATGGGGAGCCACTAATCTCAAGACTGAGAGTGCGGAGAGAGAGATATAAAAATAAAGCGAAGGGGAAAACTCAGGATACCCTTTGGCCACAAGGTCACCTTTGACAAACCCTTCCCAAAGACCGTCCGTCCGTTGCGCGGTCACTTCAATTAAAACGATAGAGCTATAAGCTGGGTTGGACATAGGATATTTTTTTAATAGTCAGCCTGACTAGTGAGCATCCTATCTTAAAGGGGTACGGCCAAGATTTTCGAAATATGGCCCTATTTCCGTATCAAAAGATTAACAAGACGTTCAATATACTAACACGTACCTTTTTTTGTCTTGAAAAAATAGCTTTTGGCCCAAAAAGTTGAAACGAAAAATAACACCAGGTGTTTGGGTTTGAATTTTCGCCGCCATCTTAGGGGCTGCTGTTGTTTTTCTGTCTCACCGGCTTCTCACCAGGTGTCACGGCGAACGTGCTCTTTTCGATTTCCCGAAATTTCTTGATTTTATTAAAAATTAACCCCTCAATATTTTTGATGCGGTTTTCGCCATAAATTTTAGTTTTTAATGGGCTATAAGGCTATCTAACTGGTTAAAGCTTGACCGTCCCCCTTTAATTTATTTTAGTAGTCACTGACTAGTGGGGGTAGATATGGGGGTATAAAAACAATAAGGACAGAAAGCATTTTGCTTTACCCGGCAGAATTAAAATAGGAATTTATTATCACTTGAGTTGCATGACTTTGGCCGATCACAATTTTTTTAAATAAAATTGGATTGATGAATGATGAATTTATGATACGCCATATTCGCCATTATTTATGAATATTTATGTAATTTTTCACTACTCAAATTGACTAGAGGGCCCTCAGATTTCGATTAATTTAATAGTCAGATCATTTATTTGAGTGTGTCAGAATTTATAGCCCGGTGTACCTAGTAACAAAGACCATACCACCGGAGGCCTATCATCATAGTGCCCTACGCCAGCGTCCCCCTAGCCCGGACTGTATGGATTTAGACTGAACGACGAGCCGCGGCTTGAAAGTATTTAACACATATTGTTATGGTTTTTATTTACAGGTCTCTCTTCGCAAACCACTTTTTAAATTATTTTATTTTAAATGCACATTTTTCCATTTATTAACATTATTATAATCAATATTATAAATTATATTGTTCATATTTTGAATATTTTGGTATAATTCACCAGTTTCAATAATATAAAGGTATTTTCAAATACCACAAGTAGAGCCAATAAATAGACATTCAGAGTGCCCTATATGTGAGCAGTCCATTGCAACTTATAGTGAAAATCTTCACCAATTATTATTATTATTCATATAAATATCTTATCGTAGGAATTCAACGGAAGCCCGAGCGTAAAAGATGTCTGCTGAATAGCGACCGCCATGCAATAATTGGTGAAGAATTTCACTATAAGTTGCAATGGACTGCTCACATATAGGGCACTCTGAATGTTTATTAGTTTTACTGATATCGGCAGATTTCCGAGGATAGCAAGAGTTCCTACATAGTACTGATGAGCCCCAAAAGAGCGAAAGCGGTCGACTGTTGGAATCTCTGGCCTAAATTTTGACTTCTGATATAAGTAGAGCCACTTCAATAGTTTGTACGTGGCCAGGATGTAACTTTTGCGCGAGACTAATTTTAAAACGCGCGGGCTTATTCAGTGCAATTTGTTTTAAACCGATAGATGGCGGTAATGTTTTGAAAATGGAAAATTGAGAACTATTCTTTTGAGTCTCGTATAGAAAATGCCGCCGTGTTTTGACGAAGAGCAGAATTGTGATCTGCAAATTACTTTCTGAGTGCAAAACACGTTACTGTTTTGTTAATGAGGTTTATAAGCAGGAAAAACATATGCTTACACTTTAAATGTCTAAAGAAAACTCGTGGCCCTGATGATTTTCATTGAAACCAGCGTGGTTCGCAGTCAACATTTCGATCGCGATGTTGTCACTAAGCCTTGTCGCGAATAGAAGTTCACGTACTTAAGTTACTTTCTGCTTTTTTAAACATCTAAATCCGTTATTTTACGCTTAACAAATTTGATGACCAATTCTCCATAATCTTCAGTGTGAGAACTAATCGGGGTTTCTTAAATTCCTTTTCCGGTCTTTAATCCGAGTGTGTGGCCTTCGTCAATCTTCCTTCCAGGGCGCGTTTTCTTTCTTGGCGATGGCAGCCAGCCAACTAATTTGTAAACAAAAAGTTCTGTCAAGCCTGTGAGGACAGGATACTGGTTTTATTCTTCGTTTTTTGGTAGAGGTTGGCCGAGCCTAGTCTTTCTGTTCTACTAGTCTCAGGTAAATTGGAATTATAATATTAATATTTCATTCTAATTCTATAAGTAACGAAATTAAAAATGCAAGCGTTATTTAAGGTTTAGAAGAACTTAAAGCGTAAAAACATTATTTTATATATACTACTTAAAAGATCGAAGAAGCGTAAATCACATAAATTTTACTTTTGAAATAATTTTTTAAACAACAAAACCAGATGTTTTTCGGGATATTCTGGTCTAATATATAATAGGTCTTTTCATAAAATAAGCTACGCTTGCTGAACTTGTTTTATGAAGCTCATTCGTCACGAAATACGTAGAAGTTCAGTTCAGTTTATACTTAAAAACAGGGTCCCTCGTCGAATTTACCGTTATGCCCAGGGCTTTTCGTAGAAAAACGTCAATGCAACAGCCAAACAAGAGGGCCAATGGTAATTTATAAAAAGGCCTATTATTGAAATAAAGCAACCTCAGCCCATCTAATATAGATCTAACAGTTCTACGTCACACGACGTCCCCATATTGAAAAAAAAAATTCTACCAAACATGGCGGCCACAGCCAAAGCTACGGAGTGTTAGTTCCCAATTATACTATAGAGTAATATCGGCGTGACGTATGTCGCCGTCACCCATGCTTTTTCCTATAGATAAAAAACTGCCCTCAAAATGGCGGCCATAGCCCAAAGGTACAGAGCGATACTACTCTATAGTCTCTCAAATCTTGTGAATAAATCTAGTGTCGTTTATAAAATAACATAAAAATAATTTGCATAAACATTATTAGAATATCAACGCGATTTCTCACAAGGCCTATCAGTTCGTGTCATTTATTTTAACAATTGTTTCACAGACAATATCAGTGACTCTACATAGGGTCATTCCATGACAAAACGACCTAGTTTTTTTTAATTTTAACACCCGACCCCTTTCGATTTCGCCAAAATTTTGTATACAAGGTTTTTTGGGCCTAGGAAAACGATTTTGACAGTTTCATAACGATCGGTTCAGCCGTTTACGAGATACAGCATACGCGTTTTTTCAAAAGTTCGCCTTGACCCCCTAAATGTTTTCTAGTATATCTTATGACATAATTATCGCAAAATCACATGTAATACCTCATTTTAAAGACAATGCGCACCCTAATATGAATATTTAATCAGAGTTGTCATTTGACGTAAATGTCATTAAAATCTGGGCCTTTAAATAATTTGACCTTTGACCTTGCCCAGACACCTCAGTCGTAGGTCAACGATTTTAGCATTTTTAAAATTCCCACTATCGAATACATAATAATCACTCAAAATCTCAAAGTAATATTTGTAGTTTTCGAGATATTAATTTTTGAAATTTACCCCACCACACACAAAATGAAATACCAAAACCATTTATTTTTATAGTTTACACACCAATTAATTTTTTATTTACACAAAACAGCTTAAACTTCTTTAAACATTTAAAAGGCTTTGGTAATTTTATTTTTATCGTGTTCTTTGATTTGATAGCCTTTCGAATTTGGTAAACCTACAAGAATTTCAATTGCACATAGAACATTTTCACTTGACACCCAACTGCTATCGATCCTTCTGGGCCATGTGTATTTGTCCGAAATACCAGGGGGACGCAAAAAGTTTACAAAGAAGTCTCCAAACTCTTCTGATACTTCCTCAATTAATCCAACGTAAAGTTGGCCTTTGTAGACGCTGGCTACCAAATTTCCCACTTTAAAGTTTTCAGCCTCTTGATTTCGAGTATCTGACAATTCTAAAGTCGAAACCTTAACTGTGGTTAGCGAATCGTCATTAGATAACGGAGAAACCATGATTTCATTTAACGATTTCGGAACGAATTTATGAAACCCTCGAGTTCCTTTTACTGTTATGGCTTTAGAAAACCTTTCTTTTAAAAGTTCCTTTTGTCGCTCAATTTCTTCGTTTTTAACATAGATGAACTTGATATTTTCGAAGTTTGATAGGCAGAAATTAAACATATCTGTTGGAGTCAAAATCTGTCCAGTCACTGGTCGCTGAAGACTGACTCTTGCTGTTTTACGCTTCACTGTTCCGCCAATTCCGTCACAAGGTCCCTTGCCATGAGATGTGGCAAAAAAATGCCATTCAGCGTCCAAACCAAAATCTTGTTTGTGGCAACAGAGATTAGAAAAGTTGTATTTGTTTTTATACTGTCCAGCACATCCATCCGTAAAATAAATTAGCTTTCTAACATTAGGAACATGTGTTTTTATATTTGGAATTAGATAAGTTAAAAAACTGTGAACAGTATTGGTTGTATGTGTTCTGGTATCACTGATAATACAAAAATTTAAGTGGTTAAGTTCTCCGTTTTCGACTACCCTGAAGTAGATTACGAAGGGATGCACTGTCGCTTGAGAATTGTCCCAATGGAACCCTTGTGCTTCGTCTTGAATTACGAAGGAATAGTTCTCCGCAAAATCACCGAGAACAATTACGTCACCAGGTTTTAGAGTTTTTTTGAGGTTTTTAAGATAATTAGATTGCGACTTAGATGTGTAATGATGACGCGTTAGTTCAAGTAGTTTAATGGCCAAAGAGTCGAAAAAGTTTTCAACACTCTCGCTCAAGGTCATGAGCTTTGTGCTGTCAGTTGTCACCCATTGCATGAACTGTATATTTTCAAAATCTTCTAAAAGGTTCATTAAATATTCATTTTCAAGTAGACCATTTTTCCCAGGACAGTCCTTGCACACCCTCATCATACAATTCCTGTTTTGAGTGTCACACACGGTGAGCGCGATGAAATCGATATCACATTTTAAAGGACAAGGAGACGGTAGAGCTGATATCATTAGCTTGACATTTTGGTGATAGGTGCAGACACACACTGAATGTGTACCTGACGAACCTGCTAATACACACCAAGGTGGTCGTAGATAACAAAATGACGAAAATCCTAACGTCAAATCATGCTCTTCCTTGAATTTGTTATAGAGCTCTCTCAGGTTCAGCAGTACAAGCCTCTTTTGATGATGTTCTTTTTGACCTGTCTCGTGGTTTCTAACTGACACAAACTCCTTTTGTCCAGGTGTCATACGACTGTTATCGTCATTTTCGTAAAATTCAACGACCTTTGATTTAACGTCTTCGGTCAATATTAATCCCTTCGATTGTTTCTCTGGTAGCGAAAGAATTCCTTGACTAGATTTAAGATTCCTGCTTCGTTTGACCATGTATTCTGGTGCTCCAAATTCCTCCATTGTGCGTTGTATTCCAAATGGTGACAAGGTCAGGATCTGAAGCTTTTCGCCGTATGATGTCTTGGAGTTATTGAATTTCTCTCTCAGTTCGTTCAAAATATTCTCATATAATCGATGTTCTTCGAGCTTTCTAAAAACATCGTCCGTAACCATATTATCGTCTGTTTCATCAAGAGAAATTTCCATTGACTCTTCTAATTTGCGTTTCAATGAATTGTTCACAGCGTTTAACTTAGTCCTGCTTAGAATTGTTTTTTGGCGAGATGACAAACCTTCTGTACAAAAGTTAAAAAATATATGTATTTATATATGTATACATATATAAATTATTTCAAATTGAATATATTTCTTACTTCTTTTAACAGGAGATTCTCCCAAGTTTATTAGAGTTTCGTTAACTGCCACTAAAGCTATAGCTTTGTCGTCTTGCGTCGCATCTCCCGATGAACAAGGTTGACTAAATGAAAAAGAATCGCTTTCTTGTGATTCTTGTGCAGTGTGAACTTCTGAAACGTCCAACTGTATTTGGAGTTCATCCTTTACTTTTTTTCCAGCAGACATAAAACACTGGATGCACAACTTATTTCCAGCGATAACTTCAATTCCTCGTAACTTTAATTTTTTGAACAAATCCAATGAAATAGTTTTTAGTCCACTCTTTCTTTCAGCGTCGTGAGTCCCAAAAGGATTCATACACTTCTTTTGACTCGTTGAATACCTTTTCATAAAAAGTTCTTCATGGTGACGACATATGTTTCTTATTTTGGACATAGGTATAGCTGTTCGGCTGCTAAGAACTAATTTGTCATCCTCGGACAGATGGTTGTTGATACCAACTGTTTTCGAAAGTGTTTGCAAATGACATTTACTACTGTCTCTCCAAAACGAACAATTTCGATCCATTTCAGGGCTTTGTTCGAGAATATACAGTTAAATAAATTCTATTTCGCTACTCAATTATCGCTGTTAATATATTTAACTACTCAATTATAACTATTATATATTAAAAAGATATTAAAACATTTTTACGTCATTAAAAACGTTATCGATATGACTAAGAGCAATATTGGGTTTTCTTGAGATATCTAGCACATTTCCATTTTAGGGTGCAGTAAGATACGCTACAATAATATTGAACGCCAGACTATACTAAGGACAAGCAATTTAGTGATGTCTTCTGTCTACAGATAACATGCAAAACTAAAAATAATATGTAAATAACTCAACTTAATTTAAGAATTAGTGTATTTGATATTCTAAACTCAAAATTACCAAAATAATAATATTTTTAATTTATTTAGTAGGTCAACTAGTTTCGTGTATAAAATAGCATTTTCATTAATTTGAGGGGTAAATTTCAAAAATTAATATCTCGAAAACTACAAATATTACTTTGAGATTTTGAGTGATTATTATGTATTCGATAGTGGGAATTTTAAAAATGCTAAAATCGTTGACCTACGACTGAGGTGTCTGGGCAAGGTCAAAGGTCAAATTATTTAAAGGCCCAGATTTTAATGACATTTACGTCAAATGACAACTCTGATTAAATATTCATATTAGGGTGCGCATTGTCTTTAAAATGAGGTATTACATGTGATTTTGCGATAATTATGTCTTAAGATATAGTAGAAAACATTTAGGGGGTCAAGGCGTACTTTTGAAAAAACGCGTATGCTGTATCTCGTAAACGGCTGAACCGATCGTTATGAAACTGTCAAAATCGTTTTCCTAGGCCCAAAAAACCCTGTATACAAAATTTGGGCAAAATCGAAAGGGGTCGGGTGTTCTGTGGCAGGCGTTTTGTCATGGAATGACCCCATAGCAATATTCCCCCAAAATGTGTCGTTGGCTTATCTCAATTACCTCTATACAGGTTGTTTTATATTTCTCGATCAATACTATATTTCTAAAGTGTGTAAATTAAAATAACCATTTGTCCAGTTTTATGTTTTGATACGTGTATTTTTTCGCTGCAAATTAAACAACAATATTTTAATGAGTTAAAGATGCAAAGATTTTATTAAATCACAGTTTTTAAATAAATCGTGCATCCCTCTGCTGCGATGCGAATAGTTGATAAACTATTTGCCAATTTTAGAGACCAAAAATAATAATAATTTAAAACATGGTTTTAGACATAATAAATTACAGTTAAATGTTTTTATTATTATACATCAGACTGAAAAGCTATCAGTTATTCATCTTTACCTTATTATCGTGAGTGTTATTGATTGACAAAGAGTTATCTTAACAGTAAAACCATCTCAAAGCACTGTTCTACAAGTTGTTCGACAGAATCAACTTAAATTGTACAACTACGTACAAGTATGTTGTACTATTTTGTAATTGACATATACGTACAAGTAAAAAACTGAATTTTCCTGAAAAGGTTTTACGTTTTTGTAAACATTACAATTTAATAAAGAGTTGCCTTTTAAAAACATACTTTGCTATTCTACATAGTGCATAATTGCATATACTTTTTAAGCAATTTTAATCACCTACTTCGTTGTAGCAAATATTAACAGAAAACAAATTACATTGCAGAGGCAGTGGAAAGTTTTATCAGCGCGCACGAAGTTACGTATTTTAATGAACAGATGATAAGATTTAGTATTCTGTGTGTGCCGATAAGAGAAGCTGTATTACGACCTTTTTTGTTTCAAGCGAATTCCTCCTAAATTTATTTCGGCATCAACTAATCATGTCATTGTTTCTAAGACTTCCCGTTATTTGCATCATCTACAGAATATATACCTGCAAAGAGGGTAAGCCATTGAAATTATTTCTTAGAGTAAGCTGACATTACAATGGTGGTCAACTCATCTCACTAACTCACAGAAAACGTAATTTAACTGATAAATATCTCTAAAATAAAATAAGAAACATTTTTATGGAAACGTGGTTTAGTTATATGCGAGTAGTCAGCTTCTCGAGAACTATGGTTTGCATTTAAAAAAGAACCGATTACTTCCTTACTTAATTAAAATTAAAAAAATAAGAACATATACAAAATTATTTCTAAATCGTCTGAAAACTGAAAAAAAATCCATAATAATAATCGCAAATCTGAATAAGATCGAAAGACTGATTAATAATGGATATGTGTCTAATCTGAATTTATGGATATTCTCTTCTTTGGCAGGTAAATTATTCGCATTAAAAGAGATATTGGCCGAGTATTATTTGAAATTCGGCAAGCGCAAAGAAAGGTCTCGTCTGGATAACTACGACTTCTTAAGCAAGACTGACATCCGGAAAGTCAACATTCTGCTGCCAGACGAAGAGCAAGAATTGGAATACCGTCAAAAAGACTATCAGGATGTAGGTTCCATTTGAAATCAGTTCCCTTCGACTGCTATGAAAATTAGCTATTACGAATGAATTCAATGTTCGTGTATTCAAAGTAGCTCATTCTAGCCCTAGAAAACAGAAAATTGGTCGTGATGGCTTGTCAAAAAACTAAAGAAAGGAATAGTTCTTTCAGTCATATTTACCAGCCTCTTTCGGAAAAAGCAGTGCGGTAAAAAAGTTACTTTACAGCCCTTTCTGTTCCTAAGATAACCGATAACCTCCTTTGTCTATAAAAGAGCATTTAATATTTGGTATTAATGTAATTTGTAAATACTAACTTTCGGATTATAGACGAAAATAACTGGCTAATATAGCAATAGTTTAGTTTTAAGTATAACACTAGCACTAATAGCTTCAGGCAGTAAGTTAAGTGACATAATTACACAATCAACATTTGTGTGCTTAAATTCGAAATAATACCACTAAAATTAAATGATTACGAAAAAGTGTGAATAACGAGGAAAAAAACAATTTAAAGAATTTTTAAAATTGAATGAACCTATAAAATTAAATTGTCCACATAAAATAAGTTCGACAAATGAAGGATAGTCAAGACAATTGAAATAAACGAAAACATTCAAGCCATTGAGCTAAAGCAAAAGAAAATCGCGCTGGTTTCTTATCTTAATTGTGATGTCTTATAATTTTTCATTTATCCATAGCTGCACCACCCTCCTACGCATTGTAACCCGGCCACCTGAATTAATGGCTTTAAAAGTCGCATGATGACTCACGCCTAAGGTGGTGCCTTGGGTATTAGCCTAGCTGATTATTGTTATTATTATTATTATTAACAACACTCTTGGAAATGCTGACTAATCGTAAATACATTTCTTGCTTTTGTTCAGAAATGCGAAGGCTTATTTGTGTTCGGCTTCAACTCGAAAGGGGAACGATTGGCGGCTCGCATCTCGACGAAGAACGACGACGCCAGTGTCTGGATTCACCTCAAAACGACCGATGGAAGGGTCTTCGAGTTGCCCAAGGAAGGGTTGCGGAGGGCTCCGACAACCGACGCGAGTTGCTTCGCCGCTGCCGGGTTACGCGTCAGCTGCATTATGCCCTTTCGCAAATGGAGGATCTCATTCAACGGAATACTCCGGTTAGTCACGCAAGTAATGTAACTTATGTCCTTTACTTTAGAAGAACGATCAACACCCTGTAAGTGAAACCTTTTCGTTCGTGGGTCAGAATTTCCCGTATTATTCCAAATCGAATAAAATTATGGGTAGAGAGGTGTTGACTCGCCTGTCATGAAGGGCTTACCACTACCCTCCCCCCTACGCATTATAACCCGGCCACTGGTAAATGACTTTACAAGTCGCTAGTTGATATAGGCCTATGGTGGTGCCATGGGTATTAGTTTAGCTGATTTTTATTATTAATATTATAAGTAACGGTTAGTTAAAGAAATAAGCATCCTCGAACGCTTATTGCTCGCATTACCATACAAAATGGAATTTTATCAGTGGCGTCACTAGGGTCTCTGGAATCTGCACGCGAAAATTGTTTTGGGGTCTTGTGGTTACTATTTATTCCGAAATCTATTGAGGCCCTTTATAGTTCGGGTTTGAGGTTTTCGAATATCGCTTAGCCGCTTCGATTCCGAAATTTTTATTAACAACTATAAATTGGTTTTATAGGGAATCAACTAAGAATGCAGATGGAAACCAGACTCAAGATGTTCATGTGAAATTTGGTTTTATGTAAGTGTCATTATAACCACTGTCGTCTACTATATAAAGATTCCTTAGAACATGATGAAGAATTTCTGTTAATTTTCCTAACAAATGTAAATGCCGTCTCCAACTTTTTGATTGGTTCAAAGCTACCAAATGATTAATGAAGCCTAAATCGCAACGGCTATGGTGTACGTTTGATATAGATTTTCATACCCCATGTTTCGACGTATCGTTTATACTTCTTGCCTCAGAGGTTGCTGACCAATCAATGGCATCATAGAAAAATACTAACAAAAAATACGGCAACCCCACTAATTTAACCAATATCAAGCAGACCTATATGTACCCAAAAGCGCCATTTAAAAAATGACCTCAAAATAATCACATATTCTTAAAGCGATTTTGCGCATGCTCTCACGCATAGAACGGAATTGACTTACAACAACAACCAAAATAACAACAACAACTACTACTACTACTACTACTGCATTTTCTACTTCATCTTTCAGATGGATAGCATCTTCAGCCCCAATGGATAACCAAATTGTTCCATTTACCATAATTGCCAAACACCTGGCGGGACAAAAGTGGAACGGATGGCTTCCCACCGAAGACATGTAAAAGCTTATATCAATGTTACTTCTACCTTCCATTTAAGGTTGAATAAGTTAACATAAATAAGTTAACAGGATTCCGAAAACCAAGAACTCCATTGATCAAGCTGGAAATTTAATGGGAACGTTTTCGGTTGAGGGAGGACCTGAGACGGAAGTGGTTTTGTGGGGAGGCAGACAGAGATTTTACGGTAGGTTCGGGCACCGCATTCTTCACTTTGACAATGGATTTTGATTAACCTACACTGATTCTTTTCTTTAGAAAACGACGCTGAACAAACTAACGTAGTGATAAAATCAAAAGAATATTTCTCTTACATGTCTGTAAGTAGTGGATTTATGTTTCAAACACCCATTTCAGTCGCTGTCAAAACTGCACCCTAGTCTCACTCACAATTTTTATCAAGTCAAAACAATGGTTATTATTAGTGTGCAAAAGATTTCGTGGTCCAAAAAAATCGATCGAACACCAAATCGAATATTCGGGGAATAGGGGCATTTTCTTAACCGCCATTTTATGCTACGAATAGCGAATTTTGTACTAATCAAATTGGAAAAATCGCTGGCTTTCCCTCGATTGTTGAATTTCAAGGACATCCAATCTTTAAATATGTGGATGTTCTACAATTTGTTTGTTTTTTTTTTTCAATATCACCGTTCAATTCTATTTGTTATGTGATTATTAGCTTGCTTCGTATTTAACATCTTTAAATATACGCGCTGAAGTCTAATGTTACTACATAATATTTTAATGATAACTTTTGGTTTTTTTATTTATTGTATATTACTCGCACTAAATTATTTTTAATTTAGTGATTGGTTGGTTTATTACATCAAACTCTGCTGGTGTTGAAGTAAAACTTAAACAATATTCGACTATTGTAGTTGCACAACCTATTGACTATAGCAATTAATTAGGCTGCTCTTTTCAATGAAAATGTGTTGCTAAAATTGTCTTTTCACTATTACAGGAAGGTGAATACGTTCACGTTATAGAAGACAAACACCAGAACAGTGCTAAAAGGTAATTTATAACCCATTCGACAAATTGTTCCTCATTCAATTAATAGTTTTTGAATTTAACAGGCTACTCTATGGCTACATAGTTTATTGCAGTTGCTTGGACGTTCCATTGGAACAAATATCAATCGAGGAAAACGCCGAGGAAACTAAAATTAAATTGAAAAAAGGTTCTATTAAAAATTAAAAAAAAACTAGCTGAATCGATGTGACATCTAAATCATCAAACCCAAATCCTAGAGAAGAACGACTTTGAATTGACCATCCCAAAAGGGAAGGACACGTTCGAATTAAGAACTGAGCGGGACTTTGGGACCGTAACGTTTCTGGATTTCGACTCAGCTAAATTGAATGAAGACGACCAGGGACACTCTATCACTCTGGAAAGCTATTTCGAGTTAGTAACAACCATACGTGTAATTTATGGAGATATAATGGCTTACTCATTAGATATATCCCAGAAGTTAATAATTATATTTTACATATGTCTGTCAGTTTCCAATGTACAACAATTACTTACATAAAGGTTTACTGAGAGCCATTTCTAGAATGACAAAGATAACTATTTATTTCGAAGTAGTGCCATGAGTTTGAAAAGAAAAATAATTCGAAATCCATTACCGGCCATCAGTAAGAAATTGGTTTTGAAACTAAGCGACCAGGATTGCCAGAGTGTTGAGAACACCGGCGGAAAAGGATCTTCATTGGCTCAACTCACGCAGTTTTCAGAGGATAAAACTACAGTTAGCTAAATCCGTACTCCTTGCTTAAAGAATTCATCTTCAATTTATTAATTTTCTTTCAGTTTTCTGTCCCCAAAGGATTTGTCATCACAACTGCAGGGTACGAAACGTTCCTTGAACAGAATAGTGTTCGCGAGAGACTCACCGAAATAGGCTTGCAAGATGTTGCCTGGTATAACGTAACATTTCATTGATTATTTTCATTTTAAATAAAATGTTTGATGTTATTTACAGGAATAATAACAATAACAAAGTCTTGAAAGACGTCTGCCAAAGGTAAGACAAATTTTATTGTCTTCTTCGCGCATTAAAACTAAAAACTGGCACACTCTTTGAATGTTTAATAGTTTTTCCAAAGATTCCATTATTTTTAGCGATTAGCTGTTTTATTAATCAAATATACAAACAAAGATGCACTATAGAACGGAATAGGAAATAAATACACATCTGGTATTCGTTTGACTAGATTTAATAGAAATATTATTACTCTTGCTAAATGGACGATCCTGAAACCCTCTAAATTTGATTCAATTTTTTTGAGTTGCTATATAAGATTTATCTCGTCATCCACGCGGTAACGGTACTTGGTTTAATAAAAAAAATTGTACTAAAGGGAATAAAATGTAAATGCGGAAGCTCCCATCGAAAATCAACACAAGAAAGTTAAATGATGTTATTAACGCTTTATATATTTTTTTCAATATGATTTCGTATAACCCCTGAGACTCCCTCGCAAAATCCCAGCGTTCCACGGTACACAGATTGAGAACAATGTCTTAGAATAAGGCGTATTCGCCCTATCCAAACATTTTCTCAAAAGCATTTTGAATAATCAATGAGAGCCTGCGTATCGAATAACTTTAGCAATATAAGAAGAAAGTTACTTGCCTGGGATGAAATATATTACATACTTCTGATATAGCCTACTCCTTTAAAATTGTGGAGAAACCAGTAGCCAAGAAGCCTGGTGTACGAAGAAGAGATCAGGATAATTAAAAACCAACTGCTATAAAAGAATTGAAACAAAATGAATCCTCTTACCTCCGAATAATTATCAATTATTTCGAACTACATATCAAAATTAAGTAATTTCTAAATCAATCGTGTGTTTGCAGAGCTGTGGAAGAGATATCAAAGATGAAATTGCCGAACACACTCTTTGTTCAAATCGAAGAAAGCCTGAAAGAATTCGAGGAGTCCACTTTGTTCGCCGTCAGATCCTCGGCGTCTGGAGAGGACTCCGAGGAAATGTCTGCCGCTGGACAAATGGACACATTCTTGGCCGTAAGAGGAAAGGACGAGGTACACAGCTTATAAAATGGTTTCAAAAGTTTAGCTTTATAATTTAGTAATGTTTTATTTTCAGATTGCTAAAGCTGTGGTGAAATGTTGGTCTTCGCAATTTTCTCATACAGCGACCCAGTATAAAAAGTACAATGAATTGAAATTACAACTTTAAAGTTATTCCTAACAAATGAAGCTTAACGAAGCTGCTAATTGTCTGGCATTTGGATAGCGCTTGATAACAAACCACACAGAGCTTATTTTGGTTTCGGCTCTCGCCATAGAAAACATAGTCCATTGCCAGTGTGACCCTTTCAATTTAGATAACTATGTACAAGTAATGGTGAATAATTATTAGTTAATAGTTTAACCCAACAAATAGGGTGGTTTTAAGCAAAGAGTGAACTTGAGAAATATAACCTTATGAGGATACTAGACGTTATGTAATGAATATCATTTTATAGGCAAAACGGACAAGAGTTGAATTCTGCGATGGCTGTGGTGGTTCAAGAGATGGTAGCCTGTGAAAAAGCGGGAGTCATGTTTACCTGCGATCCCGTCACTGGAAATCCAAAATTTATGACCATCACCGCGAACTACGGACTTGGCGAAGTAATAATACTATAATAAAATTAAAATAACACGACTGATACTTCATGGTTTAAAAAAAATTTAATTGTTATAAACGTTAAAATTGCGAGCTTTGACAAGGGGTCACGTACCCGAAAGCTCGCAATTTTAACGTTTATAACAATTAAAATTTTTTAAAACCATGAAGTATATGTCGTGTTATTTTAATTTTATTATAAATTTTTAACCATGGATACAAAATTCAATTCATATGACAATAATACTATAAATTATATAACAAATCTACGACACGCGTGCAAATCTCGGAACTAACCTGGTCTTGTCGGTTGTTCGAAGAGCTGTTCACTCCCCGTAGTCGGTGTACAATCCTGTAGCTTTGACAACCGGTACTAAATTGATTACGTAATTGATTATATAATTAGCATAACCAAAGTCTGTACTCACCGTAACTCGTCCACCTTTTGTGTATTGGTGAAAGACGGCATTTTCTTCCTCACTAAAAACATTTAAGATATTTCACTATTACTATATTGGGTTATTAGCCGCAAACATGTATGGTGGTTCATTTGCCCTAGAATAGTGCCGTATCCACCTATCATGCATTTCTCGGGTCCATTATATGGAAATACAAACTGGAACAAAACGTTGTTCTATATTTGTATAGAACATAAACATTTGGGAAAATGACAGCATTAAAATTCCACGAATGTTTTCAGAGCGTAGTGTCTGCAACAGCCGAACCAGACACTGTGGTAGTCAAAAGAGACGTGGACGGAGCCTTGGCAGTGGAATCGGAACAGATTGGTCGGAAGGCGAAGATGACCACTATTTCTGGTAAGGTTAAGACAACGCGTTTCTAGAATATCTTCAAAGTTAACCCTTCACGATTATCCCAGTTGTACAAAATATAAAAATAAATTTGATAGAGCAATTCTAGGAAAGGGATTTTAGATACACACATACAGTCGTCTTTTTAACTCGTTCAATTTCTTAGCCTTACAGACGTTTGTGCGAAACTGTGATGGGCATTTTTTGCTAATACAATCTCAGCTCACAAGTCACTCGTGTTAACCTCACATATTGCTATCGCGCTCTCCTTAAGAGCACTTCAGATATGGTCTATCTCGCTCAAAGGTACTAGGGTCCAACGCGTTTGCTGATAGATAATCTCTTATCTTTTCTCAATTTTGTAAGGGCAGTGCCTGCTCTCTCATTTGCTCAATAATGAATTGATTTCTCTTAAAAGCTCTCACGCTCAGCTCAAATAAATAATAGATGCCACTCGTCTCGTCAAACACCTCACCGACCATAAATAACTGAATAGGTTCTTTAATAACCATTGAATATCTAAACTAACGTTTTAATATTATCTTTTTAATCAACAGCATAAATAATAGAACTACGAAATTAGTATAAAATTATGGCAAATAAAAGTACAAGCGTAGATTGCTTAGGCTATCTTTCGCTCGTCTCAGTTTGTCGAGACTCTCGACTCGAGAGTTTTAATAGTAAAAATAACATCTCCACTTTTTTCTCGCTCAATCTATGACTAAGTGAAGCGTTCAACTCCAAAATCCCCGCTCATTTAAGCAATCTAAAATTGATCATCTCACTCATTAGTGGCTAAATATAGAGGCAGGTCGGCTCTTTCCTCTCAATTATTTAAAAGTTACCGCTCATTTCGACCCCAAACGCTCCCGACCCTCTCTAACAGGTGCAAAAATCAATTTTAGACATAGTTACTTTTTCTTTTTAGAAAATGGTGGTGTTGGTGAACTGGATGTACTGGATTCCGAAACTTCTGTTTGTTGCCTTTCGAAACAAGAATCTCTGGATTTGGCGAAACTAGGAAACCAGCTGGAAGAAGAGTTTGGTTGTCCGCTCGATGTCGAATGGGGCATCGCAATGGGGAAAATATTCCTGCTTCAAGTAAATTACAAACAAGAATATCGAATTAGCACAGTCAACACAAACGCATTTAAGATATTCGTCCAATAGTCCAGGCCCGTTACAACGTTCGATAGAGAAACCGACTTCGAGATCATTCACGAAACTGACGTTCACCTTCGAACCGAGAATGAGTGCACGTCCAAAGCTAATGTCGGGTAAACTCTACTTTGGTTAACATTGCTCTAACAACAGTGCCCTAAATTTGGTACAATCCTAATTACATAGAGAAATAATGCCAGGAGCTATGAGTGAACTTGGACTTAACTTTGTGATTAAAGTTGTTGATATATCAATGCAGGCAAGTACTAACACTCCACGAAAGATCAATTGTAGCAGTTCCGTCCTGAAACACATTTAGCAGTGCTATCGCGATTCAAATAAAGGCCTATTTGGTTTATAAGTAGCATGTGCCATTTTAATTTTTCATTAACTGGAACTTAATAAAGGGTATTTTAAAGGAACACATTAAAAGTTGATCCTCTTTATTATGTTGTTACGTCTGTTTAGGAACGTTTCACGGCTGCGCCACAAGCTATGTTACCCGGCTACCCATTTATACACAGAAACTTATATTTATCTTCGAAACATGTCCTAGCGAACTTAACAGACGTACGTATTTGTAGCAATTCAACGGTTAAAATGTACGAATACTAAAATCATTAATTAATCTCTCCATTATCAGACCTACTACAGATTTCAGAGCAGTGAAGGAGAACTCAACGCCTTTACAAAAACTCACATGATTTCAATGTTTGGGAGGATTCTTAATGATGATGACGTGAGAAACCGGGCTATTAGAAGGAACAAGTTCTATCCCAAGTCAGCTAACATCAGAGATATCCTCAGCTTGGCTTATGTATGTAAATTATCGCTCTTTTGCACGTTCTTGATTAGAACGTTTTTCTCGAAACTTATATAATCTAGAGCTACGAATTTTTAGGGAATGTTTTCAATAGGAAACGATAGTTCAAATCTATTTTTTACCGTAGGTGACAGACAAAACATTTCCCTGAGAAAATTGTAGAACATTAAAACATTTAAGTTAAGTAACAAAAATTGATGGTTTAATACCAAGAGTGTTGTTTCCTACTTATTGATATTGACTATGTCGAGTCGAATTTTAGCGTGGCTCCCAATCCCCCTCATCCTCTCACAATAAGCTCCTTCCCCCTAAGTAAAAACCAATCAACCCGGTATTTTATTGTTCCCTAAAATCGACGTCTTCCAATGAGATTGAAGCAAACGTGGGTGTCGTTATTCCTCCCCCTTTCAAGCAACATAATCTTTCACCCTAAGTATAAATAAATAGTTATTTACAGATCCTTGACGGAAAATGTTTTAAATTAAAATATTAATTGATGTTTCAGCATTAAAAGACTTAAAGGAAAAGCTTCAATAATTTTATTGAATTCATAATTTAAAATAATATTTAATGTGTGACTCGATAATTATTTTCTAATCGTTCGCTAAGTGTTAACTCAAACTCTGAAATTTTCATTTATTGAACATTTTATGAATTATTCTAGGGTATTCTGCGTTTGAAGAAACAACTGGCACAATCAGCAAAATTCAGTCACGAGTACCAAATGGACATAGACCGAAATCTGCCCGCGGAACAATTCTTCCACGAGCTATTGATGAAGATGTTTGACACCGCTTCGGTTTGTGGAAATATTTGCCATGGTTTATTTTAGTTAAAAACTTTGTTTATCATTGCGCCGTAAGATAATTTTTTAATAAGTCTTCTTCGGATCCAAAATGTTATCTCACGCCGCAGTTAAAAATTGATAGTTTTGTATAGTTTTACATAAATAATTGGTTTTATCCTTGCAGCATTCATTTCGCCACATTGAAACAGTACTATCGTCATCATTTTGCGCCACAATTCTGCTTTCGACTCTATCTAAAGCCAATAATAGTAAGGTTTCAATCTGGTTCAAAGACAATGTAGACCTCGTACCCTAGAATGGACATTCCCCAAGTTTCCCTAATTTAATTAAAATTAACTAATATTATTTTATTATACCAAATTATTTAATTGTATTCAATTTTATTCAAAATTTCTCAATATTATAATTTTTTTAAGTTTTGTCCAATTTTTTCCAAACTTTCTCAATTTTATCCAATTTTATTTAACGGCATTTATCACACATTACGTAATTTTACTTAATTTAATCGTATTTAAAAACATTTTTTATTTACCCAAATCAACTCCAAATTAAGTATTCATAAATTATACATTTTAATTATATTTTTGAATTTTTTAGAAATTCTGATTTATCCATGGTAATCCCCATAGAGAAATGTTAATTTATAGTTATCAAAAACATTTTCGGTGCCATCACAAAACGAGATGCTATAAGGCTTTTCAGGTAAAGGCCTAGGTTTTCTTCTGCCTGTCACCCTTTAAATTTACTTTCCTTCCAAACAAATACCCTGGTGGTAAGCCAACGTGTTATGTGGTTGGCCTACCACCAGGGTATTTGCGCGGCGGGAAGAAAACTTAGAGGCAGACAGGCAGAAGAAAACCTAGGCCTTTAAGGAAATGTTGAAGCTACATGAAGGTCTACTTAACCCCGAGTTTGACTAATATCGGTGAAAAACACTTCCGGTAGTGAGGGGTCGGACACTTGCCATTATTTTGTACGGGATTTCGGGATTTCGTAGAGATTTTGGCGATTTTATCATTACTTTTTGAAGTGATTTTGGGATTTCAATGTTAATTTACCATAGAGAGAGTTAAAAGATTTTGCGACTTTGTATGTATATTTGCAGACCAGTGGAATGAGAAAGTATTCAGCGACTATGCAACGTTATTGTCCTCTTGTAAAGATGTGGAAAGTGCTGATGTGCCAATGGCCCTTCAAGTATGTTAGCGCGGGGTTTTACCGATATTACTTTGAAATTAGTTGGCAAAAATTTTGAACGTCAATTTCTTTATCGAATAGGACTTAGCCGTTTCTATCGCTAATTGCATCGATGTTGAAACCTTTCATAACATGTCCATCGAGGTAAGTTCAACTTGTATCATTGACCAATTCAAAATCTGTATCTTTTAAATAAATTCGATTTCTCAATTTCAAATGGTTGGTAATCGTCTTATATTTGTTTATGTAAAGCCTTTTTCAAAGTCAATTTATTTCTTGACAATTTTTAACAGTTGAACAGTTAAAGTTTTTATCGGAATTTGTTACCGCGGCGAATTACGGTCAAGAGTTGTTGCTTTAGTGGTACAAGCGGGCAGGGTTGTTCAAAATGCATTTGTCAGTTTATATTTTGTATTTTGAGTTTCTAGGAAACTATTTTGTATTTTGTGGGTTTGATATGTGGGAAAACCTTTTCCAAATGCTTTTTCTATTTTTTTTTTAATCTGGTGCCATCATCGCAGCTCTTGTAGAGAAAGTTTGTCTACTATTTACTCCCTAGGAATCATAGATGTTGATACTCAGTTACTCACTTACTCAGAAGCAGACGAACATTCGTACAGTGCCCCCGCTTTATTTCCTACGCCGGCTGCGAGGATGGTTTTGAAATCTCAACGTAATTACTAATTTATAATTACAAACGAACTGTCGTAAATAACAAATAATTAGTTACCACAGTTAGTTGGTAGATTCAACTAATAAAAAGAAAAATTTGCATTTAGAAAAACCAATTTTCAAAATGCATTTTGCATTTTGAGTTATGGAGAAAGTATTTTGCATTTTGAAAAAAAACAAACATTTTGAACAACCCGGCTAGCGGGTAGCGTAAGACACAAGTCGCAAGTTCAAGAAATTATTAGTAATTTAAAGATTTCCAACATAGATCTCTACGGTTACCAATTTCGAGTGCTTAATTTTTTTCATATTCACAAATGAAACATGCAAAGATTGGGCACTATAGCGAAATACACACAAACTTTCCGTAAGATATATAACATTTGTTAGAAATCTGATATTTTAGGACGCATTAAAATGGCTGACATCTTCTGGTTCCAAAGCCAGCGAAGAGTTTCAAATGTTTCATAAAAAACACGGTCATCGATGCGTCAAAGAGGTAAATGTAACTAGCAAATTACATACCATTAAATCAATTAATTCAATTCTTGATTTCTTCAACATTAGTTTGACGTCTTAACAGAGCCATGGAGGCTCAATCCTAGACCGTTGGTGAAAAGTTTACAGGTTAGAAATTATTGATTACGTTAATAAAGTGTATATTTTTAAGGGGGAAGAATACCGTAAAAGCCTCTTTTTCGTTCAAGCTGAACGTTTCTGTTTTAACAAATACATCATTGAATTATATTTTTATTATTAGGCTGAACCTTCCTCTATTGCTTAAAATAATTTTGATAATTCTAATATTAATAGTTAACGAGATATAAGGTCCTAACTAAAGGGTCATTTCGGCGGCTGCCCAACTTGTTTAGCTCTGGGGGTCCGAATTAAAACGTAATAACTTAATTACTTTTAAATTTAAAATTGTAAAAATTATTTTAGTCACTAAACAAGAGGCTGTTCTACACTTAAATATTAATTTTATAAGTTAAAATACAAAATTAAAAGAGTTCAGCTTGAAAGTAGACTGTAGTCTTCCCCCTTAAGTTCGGCTGATTTAATTTGTATACCTTTCTTCTCAAAGGAAATAGTATTAACAACTCAAAAAGAAAAAAAAAGAAACCCCGATTTGAATGAGATTATGAGCAAACTGCAAATTCCCTTAACCTGGAAAACAAAGCTGTTGTTAAGGATTGTGGTTCCTTACAGTCGGGCTACAGTTAGACGCCGGGAAGTGTCAAAGGTATGTGATATGAAAAGAAAGGGAAATCCATGACCACACTTCAAACGCTACTCTCGTTTGAAGTTTTTGTATGTAATTACGCTAATTCTTAATTTAAGATATTAATGATTTAAATCGTTGTTGATATCTATTTAATTAAACCAATTACAAAACGCTGGAAAAAATTAAGATTAAAAACATGATTTAGAGTTTTAGACCGACAGAATTGCAGTAACTTTTTTTAATTAAGAAAATCATGACAATAGTTCAAATATACGTAGCTCAACATGTTTTCAGTTTTAAAAAGACAAAATGCACTGGATTTAGTTATATCGGAAGAGAGAGAATATTCAACTCCTTATAGTGCTAACCAAGCACGTAGATATAGAAAGTCTAAGGGGGGGGGGGCGGGTTATAATACAACCAGATGAAATCGCGAGCGCGAAATTTTTCGTTAGCAATAACGCATTTTTAAAGTACTGGCTAGACTCAGGACGAGTGACAATGACATTTCCGCACGTGTATCAAACGACGTTTTTTAATACATTTGCCAGAAAATGATAATAAAACAAAAAACAAAATTGATATTGTTTTGCAAAACTTAATTTCGCAAGAAAGGAATCGAGTCCTAAGGGGGGGGGGGGTTGAACCCCCTAACCCCCCCCCCCTTATATACGTCCTTGCTGCTAACGTTAATCGCTGCAATCACGTAACTTCACATGCTCCCATTATTTCTTAAACATGGCGAAATGCATAATGCAATTAATTTCTAAGACAAAATAAAGTTAATAAATAACTATAAACAACGCCGAGAAGGTAAAAAAAACCAACAACGTTTAGGGAAACTAAAATATATTTATTTATTTAAAACGGATACACGGTACTTCGGTCGATAGACCAACGGTGGTTCTCGGTTTTCTTGCATTTGTTATAAATAACTATCCCTACGCAGGGAAATCGTTACGTTTTACATCTCTGGGTAAAGTAATACACACTGGACGTTTGTGCCGTGAATCCATTATGCGGTATACACATTTGGCGGGAAATTCATGCCCATAAGAAATTAAGAATATGAGTAGACAATATTAATTTTAATAGCATTTCCTGATTTAAAACCATAAGGGAAAATCTTTAAGCGATTGGATACAAGTCGAAGTGGAGGCTCATGTACTTTGGCAGCCAAACCTACATCTTGTTTCATTATATACTTTAAATACAATAATATTAAATTAATTTTCATTTACAGTCGATCAACATAAAATTAGTCGATCACTTCCGGAAGGAGTTAAGGTTATTGGCGGATAAAATGGTGTCTGAAGGCAGATTACCGGACAGAAGCCTGCTCTACTTCCTCACTTTGCACGAGATAGATCGACTCTTCCGCACGAGATCTCCCAAACTGATACAAAAGTATGCTGCACTTTATATAATTATTTAAGCTAAAAATAATTTTCTGTAATCTTCGATTGACGGGCTGATTACCTCGCGTAATCGGTTTAAGTAATTAATATTTAAAAGCGGCGTAATCCAGATAATCTCCGCGTAATCTGCGTACAGTTGTACTTCTCGTAATCTCGGCGTATTCTTTGTACTCCCTGATTACTTAATCGGTGTACATCTGGCTCTAAGTATTACGTGGTTTAAAATAATTTATGAATTGATAATTGTAATACCGTTTTTGGAATAAGATTTCATATATTGGGCCTGGATTTATGTAAAATTCGATGAATTATTAATAGTGTTGTTAATTTTCCGGAAAAATAAAATTCGGAAAACTTTCCGAATTGCGGAAAATTTCCCGCAATCGGAAAAATAAAAAATTGAAACAAATTAATTTTTAAGGGTTTTTAATGTTTTTAACTTTTTATCGATATAAAATGTCTAATATCAGTAAACATACTATAAAAAATTAATAGTGTTACATTGTTAATCAGTTTAAACTAGTCTAGAGGTTTAGTTTTACTTTTAGATTCGAAAAAAAGGCGAAAATGCCGCTTTATTTAAATTTGCAGATAACATATTAGACTAATCGTGGAATGAAAACTTTTGTTCTTTATTTTCGGAAAAATACGCAAAATTTTCCGGAAAAAAGGCCTCGGTCATTTTCCGGAAAATTTCCGAGCGGAGACAGCGATGCTAGTCAAATACTTTTTAGCTTTAAGTACTATTAAATTTCATATTTGGACGAATAATTTTCTGTGGCGTTATTTAGAGGTGCAAATAAAGGTTATTAAGATACAAAGGTTTGAAGTTCCAAGTATCCAGTGATAAACAATTAAACATATTGCGCACTCTCGCATAATTGCTTTCGCTAGAAGTGCTTATAATTTCGACACTGTATTCTGTTGTAGAGCTACTAGGAGGAAGATATTGCATCCTGTGGTGGATTCGTACAGATTCCCAGAAACGATTATAGGGCTTCCCAAACCGGTAAGCTTCAACGACACGAAACCGTATTCGAACTTTCTATTACAGTTTCTTAAATTAGTTTTTAATTTTCCTGAATATTTATTGTTTTCAGGTAAATGCGGAAGATTCTATAGCTACATTTGAAGTGGCCGAAGGAGGATTGGTCATGAGAGGGACACCGGTCAGTCAGGGGGTCGTAAAAGCGCGTGTCCGAGTTGCGAATAATTTAGAAGAAGCCGAGAACATTCAAGTATTTTATCTCATTTACCTTTAAAACCAGCCTTTTTGGAACAACAATTTTACAATTGAAAATATGTCATTAGAGTGGCGAGATTCTGATAGCCTACAGCACTGACATCGGGTGGAGTCCTTACTTTCCGATCCTCTCTGGCGTCGTCACGGAATTGGGTGGAATAATCTCTCATGGTAACATTGTCTATCTTTCTTATTTTCCACTTCAGACTTTACGGAATATTTTTTATGTAAATAAAGTAAATACCCATAAAAGACTGGAATCACTTATGTTTTCTCCTAACATGTTGGTCTTTCTTACTTCGTCACGTTTGATGATGTGCACCCATTTAAAAAAATCAATCTTTTGGAGCGTTCCATTTCTTCATGGATATTAAATAGATTATATAATTAGCGAATAAGTAGATAAGTCCATTATGAAAAGGGATAATAAAGCTAAACCCTACAAATTTGAAGAAATTTAAAAACTTACTAATAGCTCGTATATATACCGATAGGTCTTCGAGCGAACAAAAAGACGCGAAACTGGTCTACCGTTGGAATTTCTGGCTATTTAATTTAATTTAACTTAGTTTTTCACTCGAAGATCTATTTGGTCCGAGCCATTAGTAAGTTTTAAAATTTCTTAAAATTTCTAGGGTTTAGCTTTATTATGCCTTTTCATATGGACTTATCTACTTATTCGCTAATTATATAATCCTTTACAATGTAGTCCATAGGTGGTTCCTTTTAACTTAACATTGCGTATATATTAAATAGATTAAGCAAGCGCGATTAATCGTGTAGGAGAAACGCGTACAGTGGGTAAAGTTCACGTAGTGTATAAAGGATTTTACTTTTTATGTTTAACAATTAGAATGCCCTAAATAAATTCGGTTATTTGAAAAACATGCAGTGACGTGTCGAGAAAGCCACAAAGGGCACTTGACCCCCAAAATGGTTACAATTTTTTTTAATAAATATTTTAAGTGAATTGTGAGCATATATTATTGTACGGTTTCAATTTAAAATATGTTTATGTTATTTTTCATTGTTATCAGTGGAAAGAGATAAAATACTCGAAAAGGTAGAATATTCCGTAATGAAAAGGGACAAAAAAGCTAAACCCTAAACAAATTTGGATAAATTGAAATAACTCGTACCAATAGGTCTTCGAGCAAACGTAAAGACGCGAGAGCGGAGAGATGTTTACCACCTAACAATGTCGCATTATTTTTATATACATTGAGTAATTTGTTACGAAATGAAATGTTCCTAAAATGCAATCTGGTTTTTCAGGAGCGGTTGTTGCTCGCGAGTGCGGACTACCTTGCGTTATAGGTCTTCACGGAGCCACGTCCGTTTTCAAGACAGGTATATTTCACCTACATATTTTTCCAGTCTGTGGTATTAAGAAAATTAAGTCATTTAAATAAAAAACACACGCGGTTCTTTTTCTAAGCGCATAGTTAACTAGAACTTACTTGAAACTACGATATGACTATAAGGTCAAGCGAGGTCAATTGGGGCGTTAAGGTGAAACATATTAAGAATAATAAGCTAAACACCTAGGGAAAAATTAATATGTTGAGATGATTTTTAGCGTTGCTCTCACTCCCCCAAATGCTAAGCGAAGTGAGTGCGCGGCGCCGCCAAGCGCCAATACCATAGCATATGATTCTTAAGATTATCTCACATTTCGAGCGTAGTGCAGGCTATAGTTCCGGTCGAGCTAAGGTTATGCTTAGGCTAGGTAGGGTAAGATGACTGCCGCAGGGATAAGCTAGGCAGATACCATTTTTTCATCTTAGTCGAACGGCTGAGAAGCTACGATTCGCTGTTCGACTAGAAATATATTCCCAAGTAATTCGACGAACGATATTTCACCTCAGGAAAACATAAAAACCATTGGTATTTACAGCGCGACAGGACCTTAATCGTACGCTAGCAGCTCAGGTGGATGCTAAACAAGGTTATTTATTAAAAGAAAAAACCCACAAACAACCCTTCTTAAAAGAAAATTGGCTTAATACGCAATATTTATATCATGGCTTAATATACAATATTTATGTATATTGTGAACTGCGCAAATGAAAAAAACTGCGGAAACGAAAAACTGCGGAAATGGGAAAATTTGCGAAAAAATGTTAAACTGCGCGATTGAGGATCTGCGCAAATTCACAGCCGCGCAAATGGCCACTACGCAAATAGGAAAAGTGCAAATGAGAAAACGCGCAAATGGTAGCCGCGAAAATTTGAACTGCTGATTTTTTTATTCACTGTACAAAAAAGTCTTTCAAGCTTTTGTGAACTATTTTAATTCCGTTCAACAAGTAAATATAATTTATCTTGTCTAGGTGATGTCGCTATACTGGATGCCAACAAAGGAACGTTACAAAAAGTTGACGAATAATTTTGTTATCATTGTTCAATTTTTATTTATTAAATAATTACATTGATAATTAATTTAAAACGTAATTTCTTCTCATAACTATGAGAGCCTGCCTACACCAAGTAATGGTGTACAACCGAGCATAATTGAACGTACTGTTTCTAATGGTCTTTTTTAAACGCTAATCTTTGCCCACGCAAGCAATCAGACAGAAGCTACGATACTGTGATAAACTCGAGGGGTCGCGTATTCAGAAAAATCCCGTAGACTCACCCGAAAAATCGTCAGAGAAATCCGAAAGCCATGAAAACATCCTGCAATGATTTGGTGGTTTTTGAAAATTCAGGATTTTTAGCAAATGCACAAAATCCAAAATAAAAATCCGCAAAAAACACCAAAGATAAAAACCCTCAAATACACCAAAAAACACAAATCCGTGAAATTTTTAATAATACAGTTGGAATTTTGATAAATCTGCAACTCCAAGAAATAAATCCACAAACGCACAAACAAAATTTAAAACCGAAAAAATCTACTGGATTTGGAAATCCGTTAAATTTTTACGACCCCCACGTTTTCTGTACGGCTGATTAGTTTTACGCTTACGTAGCCCTTCCTAACAGACAAAAAAACAGCGGCCATGAGTGTCTGTATTGACTTCTAGAATCCGTCTCTGACGTAATTACAAATGAAACGTGTTGCGAAGATTCGACTCGAGATTCGAGTGCTTTATTCACTATCTGAAAAGAAACAGGCATTCCAAATCGACAAATCGTTTTCGAGCGCTCGATAGTATTAAATGGCACAAGCGAAAATTGATCGGAGCACACAAATGGAACGTAAACTGCTGATCAGGGTGATCTCAAGCGCTCGAGATTAGTCATTGAAAACGTTATTAGATCCTGTCGCAAACTCCCATATGTAAGTTTGTGACCGGATCCAAGCTGGACGTGGTCACAGCCAGACTGGAAACTTTCGAGAAAGTTGGGCAGATCGAGAAAAAGACGCAGTTTGCGACACTGCCAGAGCCCGACACTCCGTTAAAAGGGGGTGGAAATAAGTCAGACGTCGCCTGTCGGGGTACAAATACATAAACTTGTGTCACGCTGCCAGAGAGCGGCCACGCTGTCTATTGCTTTTATCTGTTACAAAAATAAGGAAATATTATCTCAAACTATGACTTGGAAAAAATTACTGATTAATAAATAAATGAACTATATGTAGTCGTGGCCAAAAATAAACAAGACTTTGACCGACGCCAAATTCTTATGTCTAAGACTGGTCGTGACCCGTAACAGCCATATCTCTAAATTACAATTTTTTCTCTTACAAGGTCAGTAAGTTAGAACATCTACAGGATATTTACCTGCAAAGAAGGTAATAATAGTTATTTCAACTATCACGGTCACGGTAGCATCGTTGACTTTGAGGTCCCCGAACTAACACTGTTTTAGGTCTACCCAATTAACCAAAGTTTGGGTGTATCCTTTGCATTTTGCAGAGTAAATGTAAAAATTATTTAAAATGTTTTTAATTGTTTTAATTTTTATTTATTTCGTTTTTTTTATCGCGAAAAGAGCCCTTTAATATAACCGCGCCCTGGGCTGCGGCCCATAAAGATCATGCCTCAACCCGCCCCTGATCACGGTGGCTTTGTCCGTTTGTTGAGATTTCCACTCCAACCAAAAGCGAATGACTCAGAATGAAATCCACTCAACTTTGTATTGTTTTTAGAGCTTCTTACCTATTTTATTTTTACCGTTCAATTCGTATTTTGTGATCTTCAACTTGATTTAATTTACTTCAATTGGTTTCAGTGAAGTGGCGTAGCTAGGGGGCGGGGAACGACCCGGGTGACACCCGTTTGGGCGTGATTTAGGGGTGACACCCAACCGTGAAAAAAATAAAAAATTACACCAACTAGAGACTTATCACCCATGATAGCTACGCCACTGTTTCAGTGGCCTTCATTGACTTGGATTTTATTGAAGTTTAATCTATTTTTAGTCGCGTTTAACTTCCTTTTAGTGCTTTTAAATTTGAATTAAGTGACCCTTCAATTTATTTTTAGTGCTTTAGTGGTTTTTTAAATGTTCAATTAATTTATTAATTATTTTTATCAAATTTGACTTAAGATGACCAATGTGCCGGTGTGGCCCTTTAAAAAGCGCTTTAATAAAACATATTCAAGGAAATTGCCAAGAATAATATTTCCGAGAGCCTGAACCTGCAAGTCTCTGTTTATATAGTGCTTGTTGATATAATGGTAACTTTTCACCTGTAAATTGAACGTCGTGTTTTGTTAAGCGTTAATATGTAAAAGCAACTACCTGCATACCGTACAAATGAAAGCTTTTCATTATTTCAACAAGCACTATATAAAAAGTATCTTGCAGGTCCTGGCTCTCGGAAATATTAAGTATTGACAATTTCCTTGAAGATGTTTTATTGAACCGTCTATTGAACTAAACTATCTCAGAAATGTCGCCAGCCGTTGTACTTTGCTTTCTTAGATTTTAAAAAGGCTTATGATAGTGTTAATTCTCTGGCAAAACTTATTTATTAAACTCCAAGCTCTTCCCGCCAGGCCGTTTATACAAGGGAACCTAGTCACTTCCTATCCTTCTAAAAATATAGAATTCTTGGTTAAATGGGGTCTTTTCGCTGCTAATACAACTATCTAGGGTGAAATGGGCTTGTTCGACTTGGCCTTCCGATTGTGTAGAAATAAAGTTAAGTACCCAGGATGATTGGTGTCTCTTGATTAAAATAGATTAGTTAAACATGTGTACACGTTTACTCGAAGTAATGGACATCAAACTGAATGGACTAAAAAGGTGGCTCAGTTGGATAGGCGTGGAACTTATTCTAACTATAGGGAATGGTTGACCTGCGTGGATTGCGAGCTGAGGACTGCGGCAGAGGTGTTGTGGAGGGGCCAAGTGAACGGTAGAATTAGTCTGCTAACATACAGGTCAAAACCTAAACCAAAGGAAGAGGAATGTTATTGTAATAGTTACGGCTAGGGTTACTCATTCAGGCTCGAACGGGGTCACTTTGGATCTGGGGTCATTTAGCTTCGAAGATGTTGTGATATTTATTTATTTATGAGAACGGTGATATTCTATTTATAATATTACAATATGTCTTGTAGGCTTGTAATAACCGTTTCTAGTGAAATTGATTTTGCTATTCACATAGGTCACCTTAGATATATACAAAAAATAAAACTTCAGGTTAGTGATTTAGAAAACACAAAATAAAGTTATAATGTAAACAACCACAATAACAGCGTTTCCGGACATGATTTGTACAAAATGGTAGCCCCCACATTTTGGCGCGAAACAAAGTCTATTCGGGTGGTAGGATCATTTTTAATATGATAACTAATTTATATAACGTTGTCAGGCGTAGATGAAGTTTTTTAAAATTGCTTATCTTGTTTCATTATAGATAGTAAAAGTAGCTTCACCCGAATTTCCAATTTAAGAGATCACCATTTTGAAGGTCAGGATCACCATTTTCAAGGTCGAGAATGCCATGTTTATAGTTGTCACTTTTATTATAATCGAATGATTATATGGCCTGCTGCAGCGCTCGCTTGAAGAAATTTGTCAACACAAAAATGTACAGAAACATTTCCCACGACTGTACTTCACAAATGGTCCTATCCAGGGTTGGACATAAGGCTCACTAGTCAATTTGACTAGTGAAAATTACCTAAATATGCATATATAATGGAGAATTTAGCGTCTCATAAATTCATCATTCATCAATCCCATTTTATTTTTAAAAAAATCACAACATGCTTGTAGAGCTTGTACAAGTCAATGTACGTCGTACAAGTTCTGATTCAGAATCTCGATCTCAAATTAATTGCGTCATTTCATGATATTATCAATTAAATATTTTGAACTAGTCGTGGTAAAATTGTGATCGGCCCAAGTCATGTAATTCAAGTGATAATAAACTCCTACTTTAATTATGTAGGGTAAAGCAAAATGTTGACTGTACTTCTTGTTTTTATACCCCCATTTTTACCCCCACTAGTCAGTGACTACTAAAATAAATGAAGATAGGAGGGTCACTATTCAGGCTGACTACTACCATGGTCCTATCTCCACCTCCAAATTTGGTCAGGTAGGGCCTTGAAACTGGGTTTTGGCTCAGTCTAACGGAGAGGGTTCAGGCATCCTAGTAGCCCGACAGCTGTGTGGTGGCGGGTCTCCTATGAGGCGCTGTGACTCTTACTTCCCGGCTTTTTTTAGTCACACCGGCGCTCCAGTGCCAGCTGAGCCGGGCTGCGCTGAGTAGCAATGTGCCCTTCGTTCACCTTTTGGGACCATTTCTACCTATGTAGGTAGGGTGTCGTTTAGAGACGCTATAGCTCTTATTCCCACAGCTGTGCGCGAAGTGAGGGGCTGGTTGTCCCATTGTGGCGCCTTTTGCTGGGTTGAGCGGCTTGCGTCGAAGGTACAACTATTAGAAGTAGGATTCTCTCGCTGCCTCTGGCTGTTTTGTCACCTGTCCGGTTTGAGGGTGCAAACCGGCCGCCTCGGCGGATTGGGTAGCCTGCTGTGGGGTGGCGGGCCTCCATATGCGGGCACGGCGGTCCTGTTTCCCGGCCTTTTGGAGTCCACCGGGATATCCGGTGCCAGCTGTGCCGGGTTACTTGGACTGCTGTGTGCTCGCCGTTCCCCTTTAGGAGCTCTTTCCAATGGGTTTGGCTCTCTATCTTCGTAGGTAGGGTGTCGGCCGGAGTTGCTAGAGCATCCGTTCTCTATCCCACTGCTGTGTGCGAAATGGCGGGCTGGTCATCCCATTGTTGCACCTTCTGCTGGGTTGAGCGGCTTGCGTCGAAGGTGAGACCGTCAGCGGTAGGGTTCCCTCGCTGCCTTGGCTGTTCTGTCACCTGTCGGGGCTAGGGGGACGCTGGCGTAGGGCACTATGATGATAGACCTCCGGGGGTATGGTCTCTGTTACTAGGTACACCGGGCTATAAATTCTGACACACTGTCCGGTGTGACGACGCTGATGTATGTCATAGTGATGATGACCTTCGGTGATAAGTTATTGATCCCAGGAGCACCAGACTATAAATCTGACTAACATCTATTTCACAAATACCAATGTTTGGTTTGTAGTGTCACTTTTAAAAAAGGTCGCATTTTCTCGTACTTTCTTTTCTTTATTTTTTTTTGCTCTTCGTTTCTGAAGGTGACTTTCATGGCTAAAGCGCTCAACCAGGGCATCCATATCACTGTAAAATTACTAAATTTACATATATTCTGTTTTTCTAAAGGTAAAATATTCGCGGTTAAGGAAATCTTGGCTGAGTATTATTTGAAATTCGTCAATCGCAAAAAGAGGTCTCGTCTGGATAACTACGACTTCTTAAGCAAGACTGACATCAGGAAAGTCAACATTCTGCTGCCAGATGAAGAGCAAGAATTGGAATACCGGCAAAAGGATTACCAAGATGTGAGTTCCATTTTCAAGCATACCGTTTAGTGGCTTAGCATCTTTCACACCAGACCGTAAAACCCAATTTTAGTCAGGAAAAGGTCAGGGAATTTTAAGAATTTGTAAAAAGTCAGGAAATGGTCAGGGAATTTTAAAAATTTGTAAAAAGTCAGGAAATGGTCAGGGAATTTTAAGAATTTTTAAAAAGTCAGGAAAAGGTCAGGGAATTTTAAAAAATTGTAAAAAGTCAGGAAATGGTCAGGGAATTTTAAGAATTTGTAAAAAGTCAGAAAAAGGTCAGGGAATTTTAAGAATTTGTAAAAACTCCGAGAATTCAATTTATCTTGACACTTTTTGAAGGTAATTTTAAATCTATGTCAAATTCGGTGATTATTATTGGGTTCCTTGAAAGTTTTGCTAATATTTTTACGTCGCAATAACCATTGTACTGACAGATCAGTTGATTTAAATTTATTAACATCTGATAACAGTAGAATATAAAGTTAAAAATTGTCCAATTGAGGCCTGAAAAAGTGATGAAAAATATATTAAAATGATCAGGGAATAGTTGGGGAATTTGAATCTGAAAAGATTGCCGTAACGCTGTAAGAGTACTATTAATTGAGAAATACCTTTTATTTTTCAGAAATGCGAAGGCTTATTTGTGTTCGGCTTCAACTCGAAGGGGCAACGATTGGCGGTTCGCATCTCGACGAAGAACGACGACGCCAGTGTCTGGGTTCACCTCAAAACGACCGATGGAAGGGTCTTCGAGTTGCCCAAGGAAGGGTTGCGGAGGGCTCCGAGAACCGACGCCAGTTGCTTCGCCGCTGCCGGGTTACGCGTCAGCTGCATTATGCCCTTTCGCAAATGGAGGATCTCATTCAACGGAGTGCTCCGGTTAGTCACGCAAGTAATATAATATTATTTTACATCACGTAAGCGAAACACGGTCCCCCGCTGCTACGAATTTCCCATACACAACATCTCTACACAAAATGAAACTTCTAAAATTAAGTCTCAAAGCACTGGTTTGTAGGGCTCAGCGAATCTTCGATTTCCTATTCAAAGATTGATTTTTCCCGAATTTTAATTCGTTTTGTTATTTAAACACTTCAACGATAATTCAACCCGGCCACCTGAATTAATGGCTTTAAAAGTCGCTTGATGACTTAGGCCTAAGGTGGTGCCTTGGGTATTAGCCTAGCTGATAATTATTATTATTAAATACTCGAACCAAATGTACCCTGCTACACCCTGTTTCGAAGACGTTCTATAACTGTGTCTGACACCTGAAATACTGACTAGCAGGAATCCATACCTCTACTTGGAATGTTTATCGCGGAAGATTTTCGTCTAGATGTGGCTGACGGTTTTTTTTTGACGTCACTATGTTAACTTAACAAACAGCTACGTGAGAGGGGAGCGCGCGCAAAGGGGATTTTTTCTCTTGTAGGCGGGGCCAAAGCCGTCAGAGTGATCTTATCATACGCGATACGGCCGGATAAGCATTCCAAGTAGAGGTATGGATTCCTGCGACTGGTCAATGTTGAATGTTAAGCCTCAAAACTAAACCATTTTAGGGCTGGATTCGTTAAACCTTATTCCAAAATCTGATGATTAAAAACTGTTATTTAAATAAAACGCGTTTCATGTCGTGGTGAAAACCAAGGGAATAATAGGCCTATATTGAACGGTGGGTAAAAATGCCGACCCACCAAGCAAATTTGATTTGCTATTTCGTTAACGTCGTCTGAAACGCTGAAGATTTTTAGCAGAAAACACGAAACTACGAAAGACAGGAAATTCGTTTTCACATAAATTTAAATTTCGCAGGGTGCGCCGACATTTTTCCCTACCTTTTAATATAGGTGTATAATTCAATGTGTGTTACACCTCATAGCGTCAGTGTACCCTTTAGAAGCAGCTTTCGTTCACTAGTATTGACCAATTCCAAAAGTTAGTAGTCGATAATTTGGCCAGGACACAGCTTCGGTAGTTCAATTCTTTTTTGACCGAATCTTGAGAAATCATTCGATTCGGGATTCGAAAGTTACGTCGGGTTCGATATTCGATTCGACAAAGTCTAATTTTAGTCTTCAAACATGCGACTCTTTGTTAAATATTTCGAATTGTAGAAACAATCGATTTCATATTCGATTTGATATCCGAAATTCTCGAATAGGGCAGAATTTGTTTTCCGACTTGGCTTATTGCTTCGATTCCAAAATTAACAACCAATACATTTATTTTATAGAGAATCAACTACGTGCGCAACTGGCAACGAGACTCAAGATGTTCACGTGAAATTTAGTTTTATGTAAGTTTCATTATTACTTTACCGGTTTTGATTTTTTTGTACGTGGTTTGTTCCTCCCAGGTAATTCCGGTTAAGCCAATAATATCTACTCTATTGCTTACAACAACCACCAATCGTTTTCATGAACCTCATTTAGAATATTCCATTTAATCAAAGAATCATTCAACATCACTGGCAGGTGCGAGTGGTCCGATATTCGTACAAATCCTTTACACGCTAAAGAAATATTATTTTATAAATCTTGAAATCAACTTGAAAATCCGTTCCAAAATCTTAAAATCATCCAAAAAACTAGAAATCAACCCGGAAATATCTCAAATCAGTTTCTGATTTCTGAAATCACTTTGAGATTCAAAATTCCGTACACAAAATTTGAAAATTTTGGACCTCTCGGGCAGGTGTAATCAGCTAGGCGAGTTATAATGCCTTTTAAACAGTTGGCCATGTTACAATGCGTAGGAGGGTGGTGGCAAGCCCTACATGCCACGCGATCCAACAGCTCCTTACACCAACTATTACCGTTAACCTCTACAAGTTTTTTTATGGAAAGAGGAAACCGAAGAACTCGGGGGAAAACCCTTTAGGGAGAGAACTTGCAAACTCAGCGCAGATGGAGTAGTTCCGTGTTTTCACCCAATGCCACAAGTTGGGATCGAGCCCAGCTCCTCTTGCTGCAAGGCAAAAGGGCTAACTACTCCGCCACGAAAATTATGCACAAGATTTATCTTTTAGGTTATAGAGTTTGGTGATTTATAAAATAATTTATTCTTGTAAACGTACGAATAAAATCTTCGGATTTTGTCGCAATTCGGAGAAAAAATATTCCAAACATTCGCTTTGCATGAAAGTTTTCAAAATACCTCGCGGGATTGATCACTACGCGTAATCGGTGTACAGCCTGAAGTTTGACTCTACTGAATAGAGTACGCACTACGCATACTCTATACTAACAAAGGCAATACTCTCTACAAAAGTGGTCAACCTATCGTGATAGCCTTTGTCTTTCAGATGGATAGCATCTTCGGCCCCAATGGATAGTAAGATGTCCCAATTAGCATATTGGCCAAACACCTGGCGGGACAAAAGTGGATCGGATGGTTACCCACCGAAGACATGTAAAAGCTTATATCAATGTTACTTCTACCTTCCATTTAAGGGGGAAGAATACAGTAAAAGCCTCTTTTTCGTTCAAGCTGAACGTTTCTGTTTTAACAATTATATAATTGAATTATATTTTTCTTATTAGGCAGAACCTTCCTCTAGTGCTTAAAATAATTTTGATAATTCTAATATTAATAGTTAACGAGATATAAGGTCCTAACTAAAGGGTAGTTTGGGCGCTTGCTCAACTTGTTTAGCTCCGGGGGTCCGAATTAAAACGTAATAACTTAATTACTTTTAAATTTAAAATTGTCAAAATTATTTTAAGCACTAAGCAATAGGCTACACTTAAATATTAATTTTATAAGTTAAAATACAAAATTAAAAGAGTTCAGCTTGAAATAGCGCGAAAGTAGACAATGGCTACTGTAGTCTTCCCCCTTAAGGTTGAATAAGTTAACATAAATAAGTTAACAGGATTCCGAAAACCAAGAACTCCTTTGATCAAGCTGGAAATTTATTTGGAACAGTTTCGGTTGAGAGTGAACCTGAGATGGAAGTACTTTTGTAGGGAGGAAGGCAGAGATTTTACGGTTTGTCCGAGCACCGCATTCTTCACTTTGACATTGGATTTTGAGATAATTTTTCTGATTACGGTTCTTTTCTTTAGAAACTGTCGCCGATCAAAATAACAGAGCGATAAAATCAAAAGAATATTTATCGTACATGTTTGTAAGTTTGTCGTAAGGTCGAATTTTATTTTAGCTATGGGCTCTAGAACAATCAAAGTGGAAAGCTTTTTTTGCCTATAGCTGTTAATCACCCGTCTTGGGCAATGAGTGCTAACGCGGGGCATTATGATGCGAGTACCGGTGATATAGGCTTATGGATATCAGAGGCCTATCTGTATATCAATTCTGACCCAATTCATCAATGAAGGAATGAAAAGTCTAGCGGTCGAAAAATTAATTTGGTCAATTGTGATCAAGTGAAATTGGGCATAATACAGGGTGTTTCAAAAGGTTATGCAAAGATTTTAAGGTGTTGCAAAACCAAGCAGCAGGGAAATGCGAACATTAATGTTTGGGTGCTCGTGTGATAGATAAAAAAGGACTTTGTAAATAAATCGAGGTAACTAGCGTAAAAAAGGAAACTTAAACAGTATTTAAAGTCCCTGCTGCTTGGTTATGCGGTTGTTGCAGCCTACTTCCAGGGGCTAGTAGGCCACACTTTGAAACTCTCTGGCGCTCTTTTAGCTCATCGTAGGAAAATGGGGAATAAAGCAGGCATACTTCTCAACTCACCCCCTACAACTCCTTCAAATTTTTGCATACCCTTTTAAAGACCCTTTATATCTCCAAAAAATGTCAATAATGCATCAAATTTTATTAATAAAAAGGAAATTAATAGCCCTGACGGCCGCAATATCAATTCAAACTATTTTGATCTATTAATTTGTTTATTAAAATTTATTTTATAGTGAACTGGTAATCGTTGTATAGTTGTTATTTTAATTACTAGTTTATACTAGTTTAGACTATTGTTTACGTCGGAACTATTAACTTGTTTGATGTTTGAAATTATATTTGTTATTTGATTACTAAGCCAAATAATTCGAAAATTTAATATTTGAAGTGTCTAGATCAAGGTATATGAAATTCTATTTGAACATCGAAATATTGTAGTTGCACACCCGTATTGGTTATTCGCGACCGAAACAAGTCTTGGTGGCGAAACGGTGCTAGCTTATCCGAGGTAGCGCCTATGATCTAGCGTCTGCTAACAGACAAATTAAGAAGTCATAAGAACGTTTTTTCTTAAATAAACGTATCAAAATATAAGCAAACAATGCCAAAATTATAGTAAAATGCAAATATAATTATTTATTAAGTCAAATTTAGCCACTACCTATCTAGGTTTCAATGGCGAACCAAAGGGGGCGTAGCGGTAGTTTTCGGTCGTGAAAACCAATTAGTACGGCTGGTTTTCGTTAAAAGCGTGTTCAACCTATCTTTGTGCTAAAATTTTCATTTTAACTATTAAAGGAAGGTGAATACGTTCACATTATAGAAGAAAAACACCGCAACGGTGATAAAAGGTGAAATTTTTACTCACCTGATACCCTTAATAGAGTGCCAAGAGCTTATTTGAGACTATTATTATCGCTTATTCCAATCTAAGTTACGGTTCTACAGAATGCTCCTCCCTTTAAGAGTCAATCAAAATGAGCAGGTACCTCATTGGGTCACGCAATTGAACCACAAGTGATTAAAATTTAACCATCCCCCCTCTTGTGATGGGCAAAAACTAGAGCACGGTTACCGTGGATTGTCTCAAAGTACTCATTATCTCTGAGTTTAAATTAGTACATTCTTGAGAGTACTTTAAGCCATCAATATATTATCGTTCAAATCTTAAATGTTAATTAAGCTACCCAGAATTCTCCAAGTAATAGTGTTTGAATCTTGCAGGCTATTTTATGGCTACATTGTTTATTCAAATTGTTTGGAAGTTCCTTTGGAAAACATATCAAATGAGGATAACGCCGGGGAAACCAAAATTATGTTCAAAAAAGGTTCTTTAATATCTTAATATTTTTTTAAATATTTAATATTTAAAATTTAATCGAAGTGACATACTAATTTCAAAAAATTAAATCGTAGATAAGCTCGACTTCGAATTGACCATCCCTAAAGGGAAGGACACGTTCGAATTAAGAACTGAGAGGGACTTTGCGACAGAGACGACTCTGTGTTTCGCCTCAGCTAAATTGAATGAAGATGACCAGGGACACTCTATCACTCTGGAAAGCTATTTCGAGTTAGTAACAAACACACGCGTAATCTATGGAGATATAATGGCTTACTCATAATCTAAACAGTAAGATTATAAGTTTATACATAAATTTTCCTGAGCCATTTTCAGAACGATAAAACATTTTGGGTGAAAGTAAAAGCTAAGTCATAAGTATAAGTATTATTTTCCTCATTGTGAGAGCTAGTCATAGCGTATGGATTTTTCCGAGGGGCTAACCACTCTTAGAAAGTCTGTACATCGATTACACCGGATTACGCATAGATTAGCGCTGCCAAAGGCAGGGACTTAAAAGATTACGCGCAATCGCATTAGTACAGTCAAAGGTACGGCTCTGTACACCGATTACGCGGAGTAGTCAGCACCTCTGATTTTTCAAACTAGAGTCACATATTTAATTTGGTATGACGGATTTTCTATATAATATTGCATTAGCTAATGGTTATAATTTCGACTAACTGAGACACTTTGAAAGTTTGTTATAGATTTTTGGGTCAGTTTATAAATAACTTAAACTTAGGGTTTATGAAATTTTCACACCTTTTTTATTATTTTTATATCTAATTTTGAGACATATATGACAACATGTTCTTTACTAGTTGTGTCCCCACTGCTGGAGCCTACTCTCAAAGCAACACAAATGAACTACGATGTTTCACCGTTGCACACAACCTACAAAAATATTAAATATTTTCACTATTTTCCCAAAATCGCATTAAGTACTACAAACTGACCTTGTAGTAAAATATGTTTAGTATATTTCTTGTAAATTGATGATAGGCTCCACACAATGGGAACCTTTATATTTAGTAAATCTTTGTACAATAAAATTTATTCCATTATTTATACCACGGTAGTGCCTGGAGTTTGAAAAGAAAAATAATTCGAAATCCATTACCGGCCATCAGTAAGAAATTGATTTTGAAACTAAGCGACCAGGATTGCCAGAGTGTTGAGAACACCGGCGGAAAAGGATCTTCCTTGGCTCAACTTATTAGATTTTCAGAGAATAAAACTACAGTATGCTAAACACGTAGGGTTAAAAATTTCAAATAAATTTTATGAATTAAATAATTTTCTTTCAGTTTTCTGTCCCCAAAGGATTTGTCATCACAACTGCAGGGTACGAAACGTTCCTTGAACAGAATAGTGCTCGCGAAAAACTCACCGAAATAGGCTTGCAAGATGTTGCCTGGTATCACGTAACATTTCATTGGTTTTTTTAAATGTAAATAAAATGTTTGATGTTATTTACAGGAATAATAACAATAACAAAGTCTTGAAAGACGTCTGCCAAAGGTATGGAAAATGTTTTTAGCCCTCCTCGCGTATTAAGACGAATTTCAAGGTCGTTTAATTAATCATTTTACCATCTTGCTATTAAGAATGTAATATTTTACAACGTAAAACTATTGGACGTAAAAGTGGAAGGCCCAAGTAGTTTTCACTTAAGCTTACAGTAATCAGATATTTTTTTGTTTTTTTTTTTCATTGGGGAATCATTTAAATAAAGCTAGCCCTTCCTCTGGCAGGGTAATAGATCAATTTACAAAATTAAAAAATGCAGAATAATTAAAAGGTGCTCTCTACGCTGAGTTAAAAGAGCGCCAGAGATCTTCAAAGTGTGGCCTACTAGCCCCTGGAAGTAGGCTGCAACACGCGCAAAACCAAGTACCAGGGAAATGCGAACATTAAGGTTTGGGTTCGTGGGATAGGTCAAAAAGGACTTGGTAAAAAAATCGAGGTAACCAGCGTAAAAAAGTCCCTACTGCTTGGTTTTGTGCTTGTTGCAGCCTACTTCCATTGTAAGCCACCCTTAGAAGCTCTCTGGCGCTCTTTTAACCCATCTTAGGAACTCCTTAAAATATTTTCATAACTTTTGGAAACACCCTGTATATTTAAACAATATAAAACACTATGAAATTATGTAAAATAATTTAAACCTAATTGAACATTTAACCATTTAATAACTCCGAATTTCTTTTAATATTATAATGAAGTAACTTCTTTAGGGCTATGGATGAGCTATCAAAGATGGAATTGCCAAACACACTCTTTGTTCAAATCGAAGAAAGCCTGAAAGAATTCGAGGAGTCCACTTTGTTCGCCGTCAGGTCCTCGGCGTCTGGAGAGGACTCCAAGGAAATGTCCGCCGCTGGACAAATGGACACTTTCTTGGCCGTAAGAGGGAAAGACGAGATACACAGCAGAAATATTAATTTAAAAAATTAGGCCTTATAAATTAATTAATATAAATTAATGGCGGGGTGGTTAGCACTTTCGCCTCGCAGCAAGAGGAGGCGGGTTCGAACCCAGCTTGTGGCACTGGGTGAAAACTACGGACTCGGCGAAGTAATTTTACCATAAATTATACAATATATTTACAGTACGCTGCAGCTCCGTTCTACTATGTAACCCGCCTGTGAATCGTGGGCAGAAATGGAATTTACCAATCGGAAAGCAGTACATTTAAAAGAAGTACGCTTATGGTATTTTCTTAACTCGCAAACGTGTAGCCAGGTTCTTTGACTCTAGGTTTATGCCGTTTTCCTCGAATAAGCAATTCTCGAGTATAGCAATGGGTTTTGAAACCAAAGCATGACCTGCATTCGTATAAAATTTAAATTTGGGAAAATGATGGTATTCAAATGCTACGAATGTTTTCAGAGTGTAGTGTCCGCAACAGCCGAACCAGACACTGTCGTAGTCAAAAGAGACACAGACGGAACCTTGGCAGTTGAATCGGAACAGATTGGTCGGAAGGCGAAGATGACCACTATTTCTGGTAAGGCTAAGACAACGCGTTTCAATAATAATTTTGAAGTTAATCCTTTACGATTATATCAGTAGTAAACCAATTCTTGAAAAGGGATTCTAAAACCACCGATATTACCTTATCCTTATCCAATTTTCTAAGTTTTTTAGAAGTTACTCAAATTGTTTTTTTAGAAAATGGTGGTGTTGCTGAACTGGATGTACTGGATTCCGAAACTTCTGTTTGTTGCCTTTCGAAACAAGAATCTCTGGATTTGGCGGAACTGGGAAACCAGCTGGAAGAGGAGTTCGGTTGTCCGCTCGACGTCGAATGGGGCATCGCAATGGGGAAAATATTCCTGCTTCAAGTAAATTACAAACAAGAATATCGAATTAGCACAGTCAACACAAACGCGTTTAAGATATTCGTCCAATAGCCCAGGCCTGTTACAACGTTCGATAGAGAAACCAACTTCGAGATCATTCACGAAACTGACGTTCACCTTCGAACCGAGAATGAGTGCATGTCCAAAGCTAATGTCGGGTAAACTCTACTTTGGTTAACATTGCTCTAACTACAGTGCCCTAATTTATGTACAATCCTAATTCCATAGTGAAGTGATGCCAGGAGCTATGAGCGAACTTGGAGTAAACGTTTTAGTTAAAATTTCTGATAATGGAATGAAGGCAAGTACTTAATGAAATGTAACGCAATATCACACTCCCATCCTCCAACTTGTGGTAGCTGCTCCCTAAAACACACTTTAATAGTGGTATCCATTTTATCGATTTTTATTAGTCCACGTTCATTTTGAATTTCATTTACGTAAGCTTTCAAGACTATATCCTAACCATGTCATAGAGTAGCTTTTCACAAACGAATTGGAACTTAAGTGGTAAAGTAAAATATCAATCCTGTATATGACACTTTTTACTTCTGTTTAGAGTCAATTCACGGCTAGTGTCCTCCAAACACGTGTTATTCAACGTAATAGACGTACGTATTTTTACCAATTCAACGGGTAAAATGTAAGAATTCCAAACCTTTTTCTAATCTTTTCTTCTTACCATTATCAGATGTTCTACAGATTTCCGGGCAGTCAAAAAGAACTCAATGCCTTCTCAAAAAGTCACATGATCTCATTTTTGGGGAGAGTTCTTAATGATGATGACCTCAGATACAGGGCTGTTAAAAGAAACAAGTTCTATCGGATGTCTGTTAGCATGAGAGATATCTTCACCCTTGCTTGGGTATGTAAAATACCGTTCTTTAGCACGTTCCTTAGGATCGCAATATTTAAACTGCTCAACACGCATCTAAAGTTACGAATTTTTCATGGTATGTGTTCATTTGGATAGTATAATTCTACACAATTTCACGGTTTTGTTAAGTTTTTTTACCAAGCTGCGTTTCAATGAGAACTTTGTAGAACATTCTCAAAAACATATAAATAAGGTTGGTTCGATTAAATATGGGTAATTTTTATCTGAATTGTGAGGTCATGGATAAAACCAGTTTGTTAGTACTAAAAATAACGTTGAGTTATTGTTTGAAAAGTCACTTTAGGTTCAGCATTGAACCACGCATTTCGTTTTTATAAATTAAAATTTTCAAACATTTCATTCCATTTCAATTTTTATATAATATTATACGAATAGTTCAATAATTACTCCGTAATTGGGCACTAATTTTAGCGAGATACATGTTTAGTATGAACTCAGTTCCAGGGCCAAGTACTGACAAGACAATATAGGGAATTGCCTAGGGCCCAAACTTTGGACGTACCAGGACTCTTAAGGTAATTTTCCTTAGTGATTTAAGGGAAAAAAATTAAATGCTACATTGGAGCCCGGCTAGAATACTTCGCCTAAGCCTAGGAAAACTGCCATCGTGGCACGGATCATCTCTAGCATTTAATTTTATGGAACTTTTATCAATTTTGCTAGGGTATTCTGCGTTTGAAGAAAAATCTGGCACAATCAAAACAATTCATTCGCCAGTACCAGATGGACATAAACCGAAATCTGCCAGCGGAACAATTTTTCCACGAGCTATTGATGAAGATGTTTGAGACGCCATCGGTTAGCAACTATTTTCTTGTTATGTTTGGTTGATAAGTATACTCGTAGTTCAAAAGAATTCGTTTTACACTCGCAGCATTCCTTCCGCCACGTTGAAACAATGTTTGCGTCATCACTATGCGGAGTAATACTGCTGTCGACTTTATCTACGGCCAATAATAGTAAGGTTTCAATGTAGTTGTAATTTTCAGCGTGTATGCAATTTAAGAGTGCCAAATTGTTTGAAATGCGAATAGAGTTAAGTAAATCACTTCCACTGGACGAAATACCATTCCAAAAAAATTTGTTTAATTTTAATTAAATATTATTATATTTTAATAAATGGGTCAATGGAATAGAACAGTATTTATTAATTTAGTTCATTCAATAGCTTTAAATGAACACTGTGTGTTTATTTGCAGACGAGTGGAACGACAAAGTATTCAGCGACTTTGCGATGTTATTGTCCTCTTCTAAAGACGTTGAAAGTGTCGATGTGCCATTGGCCCTTCAAGTACGATAGGCCCAGATTTCACTGAGAACCCTTTGAATATGATTGTCATTACCTCTATTTCTGTGTCGAATAGAAGTTAGCAGTGTCGATCGCTAATTGCATTGATTCTGGAACCTTTCATAACATGCCCATCGAGGTAAGTTCAACTTGTATCCATGAGAGTGTTGCACATAAAAATTACGGGAATTAAATTTATAATACCGCTTTTGTATTTATAACCACATAATCTAAATGTGTTTTTCCAAAAAAAAATTAAACTTATACTAACTAATGACCCTTTTAATTAAAATCAGTTTCTCAAATGGAAAGTTTTTTCTAAATCAAATTATCACTTGCTAAAACGCGCTAATATTTTTCTAAGAAATTTGGCGCTAGCTACCCGTTTATTTTTTTATTAGTCCATAGTTACAAATTTATGTTATATTTTAGGATGCCTTAAAATGGCTGAGATCTTCTGGTTCCAAAGCCAGCGAAGATTTTCACACATTTCTCAAGAAACACGGGCATCGATGTGTCAAAGAGGTAAATGTGTCTGGCAATATACGTAAAATTACTTAAATTAATTAAAATTTGAATTGCTTTATTACTAGTTTGACATCTTATCAGAGCCATGGAGGCTTAACCCGAGACCGTTGGTGACGAGTTTACAGGTGAACAGTTAATTATTGCTTAAATTAAGTTAACAGTTTCAAACCAGGTGGCTTTCATGTATATTATTTTCTTCTCAAAGGGAATCGTTTTAGCAACGCAGAAAGTAGGAAAAATTAAATACGATGTGAAAGAGATCATAAGCAAACTGCAAATTCCCTTAACCTGGAAAACAAAGCTGTTAGAGATAAGTGAGTGCGTATGCCGATAAGGGGCACCTGCGGGCGGGGGAAACGGGCCCCTATAGGGGCCCCCTTTTGCGGCAATATTCGGCGGGGTCAAAAGGTTAGATGATTTACGATGTTAGGTCAATAGGTTATCTGCCCCTATGGACACGATGCAAACAGCCGTTAAATAAGGGTGAAACGGGCCCCTATAGGGCCCCCATTTTGCGTACATTTTCGGCGGGGTCAAAAGGTTTGCTGATTTACGATGTTAGGTCAATAGGTTATCTGCCCCTATGGACACGATTCAAACAGCCGTTAAATAGGTGTGAAACGGACCCCCTATAGGGGCCCCCATTTTGCGTACATTTTCGGCAGGTCAATAGGGCAATAGCTGGAGGCACCCCATTTTAGGGTCAATAGATGATTTACGGGGTTGATTTACGATGTTAGGTCAATAGGTTATCTGCCCCTATGGTGGTGACACGATGTTATGCAAACAGCCGGCCAGTCATAGTTAATAGCTGGAGGCACCCCCCATTTTAGGTCAAAAGGTTAGCTGATTTACGATGTTATAGCCCATAAAACCCAGGTGCTAACCCATTTTAGGTCAATAGGTTATCTGCCCCTATGGCGGTGAAACTATGTTATGCAAACAGCCTACCCGTCATAGTGAATGTCGAGTTGGTTGGTTTTCGCCGACAAACACTTTCGGGCCCCTAAGGGTAGCGTAAAATAGCGGGCGGTCATCGGTAAAAGTGTTTTGGAAAAAAAGAGCAGAGTGTATACAAATTATACGGTTTTATTTATATATTTTTCGAGTAGAGGCTGTATAATACGATTTACATTGAAAATACGTCTTTGGAAATGTATTTTATTTATATCATGGTAATTACGTCGATCTTCGTAGGGTATATACCAAAGTTCACTCAAAGGGTTGAAACGAACCATCTGAAATTAGCGTTTTTACGAGCATTTTCATTAAATGTTCTACCTCGAGGCGTTTGATGGTAAGAGTTACGATTACGTTGTCGCCGGGTCCCTCGGGGGTGGTTGTGGTTCCGCCGGAGATGTATTTTTCGGATGGCGGGATATCTTGGCCCTTCAAAGCGGCGGGTGACGGACAGTTGGGATAAAATTTGTCGTGTTCCGTTTGGGGTACGTCGCCGGATTCCCAACTGCCTAACTGTCCGTGGCAGAGGTAACATTCGACTATGCCGTCCGAGTCTACGGCGAAAAGTCCTGCGTGGGCCAAGTCTTCCTTGTTCACGTGTACGTTGTCCCATTGCTTGAACGTTTCTAGCCGACCGGTTACGGTGGTGAGATCCTCGTGACTAGCCATCCCGATTCTATTTGAGCTACGGAATAATATTTCTGGGTCTAAACCCCAAAATGACGTAATCTATAAAAATGACGTAATCTATAAAAATGACGTAATCTATAAAAATGACTCACTAAAGATGACGTAATCTACACCATGAAACGTAAAGATTACGTAGATGCGTTGTGGTTTTCATAAGCCAGCCGCTATGGGAAAGAGGAAGATGTCTCCGCTTAGAGTACCGAAGAAATGCTGGATATGCGCGGAAATATACCGGTCCGTGAGAGGTTTCAAACAACATTTAATGACACATTTATCGTGTAATACAATGAAAGAAGATTCGGATCTGGCGTGTGATTGTGATGCGAGTGAATCGCTCCATTACACGGAGGCCGAGGAAATGTCAGATGATAAAATTATCGATTATCTTAACGAACTTATTGTGGCATGTAAAAAGCGCGGTGCCACAATGGAATCAACCGAACCAACTACATCTAACCTGCCAGCCGAATTAAAAATGCCGACTGAAAAGGAAATGGCTGCTCTGATTTATTTTCAAGAATATTGTAAAACTAATCAAAGTCATAATATTAAAACCGCTGTAAAGAAAATGTGAATAAACGTTTTTATATTGAATACATTGTTATTTTTAAAGGTGACCGTATAAAGTAATTTTTACATGGGTAAATTGACACTTAATATTTTTAAAATACGTTTATAATATTTTTCCAACGTGGGCGAATGAATGGACACAATGAACTATTAATTACGTAATCTAAAAAATGACGCGCTGACATGATGTTATGCAAACAGCCAGTAGCTATAAATAAATCCAAATAGTTTAATGGGTCGAGCCTTTTGTGTTTTCGCCGACAAACACTTTCCCTCGTGTAACATTATTTTCAAACACTTTCACGATGCGCAAAGCTACCCGTCTTACGGAATATCGGCCCTAGGGGGGTAAAGGGTAGCTAGAGAATGGCCCTTACCCTCAGCGCGTAAAATAGACACAGCGGGTGTCCCCTCTCGCTAGCTAAAAGTGTCGTTTTGGTAAAAAAGAGCCGAGTGTATTATAAAAACGGTTTATTATTCTACGACATTCTATGATTTGTAGAGACCATGGCGAATAAATTGAAAAAGTGGCCCCCAACTTTTTACATCAGGTGTGGATTCTTAGCGCTAAAATCGTTATAACAAACGAGTGGTCCCACCAAAAATGTTTTTTTGGCGCGTAGAATTTTATGGAGGCCCATAAACTAGTAGCGGGAATAGAACCTCTTAACTATTTCAGTTTAAACTACGAGGGATTCTCATAGATTGTTGTTTTTACATCCCAAATGGCCCCTACATAGGGGGGTGCCCCCTCAAAGTGTGTATTTGGGGGTCCTTTTGGGTATAAAAACCCAGGGATTGGGTCCCTAAGACATCACAACTCTGGTCTTTTTTGTATCCAACCAAGTCCACTAGAAATCCATCTCCGCTGTTCTCGGATGAGGACGTAGCCATGTAAGTTTTTATCAATTTTTATATTTTTAGCTTGGTGATCTATTCCAAAATTAAATGGTAACCCTGTATGCGTAACAATTTCAATATGCATTATACTCGAGAATGGTAAAATAGTCTATATTTAAAGATAAAGTGCGAAAACTATATTTGTATAGTCGAAATGTATTTTAACGTATTAAAAGCAGAATTCACCTTTCTGACAAGAGTCTTACCCATCATACATACACCATCTAATCTGGAATCTATGTTTAACAATTGGATGAATTCATGTTTACGAAAGGTTCTTTTTAAACGTAACTTAGTATTAAAAGTAGAGTTAAGATGCTTTTATAGTATTTTCGATGTATTTGCATATCTGAACTGGCGGTTCAATTTTGGGTACACGGACCACTTACACGCTAATGATATTAAAATGAAGTTTAAAAATATTTCCATTTAAACGAGTCCCTATTTTTATATCCGCAAAGTACTGAACGATTCTATCTTATGGATTTAAATAGTTCTAACAATAGTACAATTACAACATTTGAGAAAGACACTTTTCCCATTGTTAAAGTGGAATCCAAAATAAGAATCACTGTAAATTTAAATATAGACTATTTTACCCTTCTCGAGTAACTCTTTTTTTCTTTAAAAGCTGAAGAAATATTAGAAACGACATCAGTGATCAATTAATTGTTTCCGAGTATGACAGACGATTTTTGATATTAAAGAGTCATTTCTCAAAAGTAAGATTGTTTTAGGTTATTTTTTTAAAGCTACCTTAGAAATCACATTATTTTTATATATAATTATTTAGTTGTAATGTTAATTCTTAATTACTGGTAGCCTTCCCTAGAAACTATTATACGAAATATATATGAATTTATAACCAAGCGTGTATTTACCACTAGTGAATGCAATATCAGTCGAAGAATTGAAGAAAGACGGAATCACGTCATTATTAAGAACTGGTGACTACTTCTGTATATATTGTGACGGTTCAGTTTTTCATGTTCCAACTGTCGGAGGGCTAGCATGGTACTGTGACGGATACTCAATCTGTTTGAAGTACCGTAAAGCTGTTTATTTCCAATCTAAAAGAATTCTAAGTATAAGAATTCCACCAGGTGTATTAAAAGCGTTACCACACATATATTTGTGTTTAAATTGTGATATGTTAGGGACTAAGAGAGCAGCCAATTTGTCATATTGCGAAGTAACTGGTGGATGTTGTGTATTTCCAAAAATTAAAAAATAATAATAGTATGTTTGTTTTCTATTATTTTTCCACCTATATTTGGCGTATTGAAAGCTATTTTAACGTATTGAACGTAGAGTCAGGGGTTTTTATAGTATTTTACTACCTATATTTACATTTTGGAAAGCTATTTAAACGTATTGAACGTAAAGAGTATTTTTGCAATATTTATAAAGGGTAATTATTGTAGAAAATAAAAGATATTTTAATTAAAACATTTCGGTGATCTATTCCAAAATTAAATGGCACCCCTGTATGCGTAACAATTTCAATATGCAAGATACTCGAGAATGGTAAAATAGTCAATATTTAAAGTTAAAATGCGAAAACTACATTTGTAGTGTTCAATTTAAAAGAAAATTACTTCAGCTTTTAAATAAGATTTTTTTTTGTATCTACCCTATATCATTTACATATTATTTTTTTTATTCTAATTTAACAATCACTTTAAAAACTTAGCACGTCTGAATAGCTGTGTAGAGTACTATTAACAGAGATAAATATTTCTGGGTTCAGTTAATGTGATGATTCGAGCGAAAAATTTGCATATGTTAAAGTTATTGGATTGAAGGAAACTTCAGTGTTTTCAGAGTGATAATTAAGGGAAGTTGCATTACAATATAGTTGAAAATTATCTTTTTAAGTCTGTGTCCACCCATTGATTATGTTAGGAAGTGAAAAAATTTCATTTAGCAAGCTTTTCTGAAATTTCGGTATCCACCCTGTATCATTTAAAAGCTCAACCATTGTTTTTATCAAGTTAATTTTAAACTTATCTTAAAACAAGCTTCCCTAAGTCTGACTAGCTTTGTATGGGTAATAATAAAATAGCTAAATATTTTTTGGGTTTAATAATTGTGCTTCTTAGTGAAAATTTTGCATATATTACAGTATTAGGTTGGGTAATTATTTTTTTCACCTGCTACCATTCTCAACGGGTGAACATAGAATAACAAAGATAATTTTCCACTATATTTAAAGCCAACTTTCCTTACATTTCACTATGAAAACACTGAAGCTTCTTTCAATGCGATAACTTTATTACATGCAATTTGTTCCACCCCAGAATTACATTTATTGAATCGAAAAAAATATGTAACCCCCCTTAGAATTAACCAACACAGGTATTCAGAAGAGATGGTGTTCAATTCAAAAACGGACGGGAAGACTACAACAGCCTAGGAGCCATCGCGAATTATATAAAAGAACAAGGGTTAAAGTTTTTTTTGGAAAGGTTTAGTAAAGGCCAAAGTTTTATCGGATTTCATAGGAGTTAACGTCAAGAACGTCGAGGATTTTGACTGTCCTAAATTATCTACCATTCTTTGTATAAGTGCTCCTAAACATTGTCATTTTCACCGTGACCCTAATAATTTCGCCGTTGTGAAATCTCACAAAATCGCTGTGTGGTACCGAAAAATCGTGTGTAAGAAAATATAAGTCGTTTTAAGATTATTTTTGCTACTTTTTCATCACATTGGTTTTACGTTATGTCTGTTTTCTAAAATTACGTTTCTTAAATAGCGTAACGTATTAAAGTTGAATAAAGAGTTTTTCATTTAATTTTAATTTTAGTGTTTTTATAATATCTTTCTGACTACATGTGTATTGTTTCATTTCTTTCATTTTTAAAAATGTAATTACTTGATTTAAATAAAGCGTGAAAATTATTAGTTTCGAAATGATATTTACAAATCTTATCCAATCTAAAGTCCATCGTTCGGGTATTAGTAAGTATTTCATACAAACTAACTTAATTAAGTATTTTTAGAAGTGAAGAGAAAACACATTGTGAAAAACCAAATGAAAAGAGACTTTAAACGGTTTTAAAAATCTTAATATATATATTTAAAAAATCCAACGTTTCGGCAGTGTAGCATATGAAAGTATTAAGTTTCAAAAAGTGCATTTAAATTGAAGTGAGGCCTATTTTGGGATTCCCCTTGTTCCTCCTTCTTTCATCTCAGCATGTTTCCCCTTTTATCATGTTTTCTCTCCAAAAAATAGCCAAAAATCTTAAATCAGTAGGTCTCGATCCTATTTATCACCCACCGCCCAAATTGTCAGCTTTATTATGTAATAACAAAGAACCAACAAGGCCCTCATTTATAAAATCTCCTGTGATTGTGGTGATTATTACATGGGGGGGGGGGCAATGCCGTAGCCCATTTCTTCAAGGGCGTAAAAGCCCCAAAAATATAAACAACCCGTACAATAATTCTCCCCTTAACGAACACCTTCGTGTTTTTGGTGCCATAATGCAAGATGGGACTCAATAGACATACTAGCTCAACCCAAAATTACATAAAACTCATTTCAATGTACGCGAATCCATCGAAATTTAAAAAAATAAATCTGCGCAATGTTTAAACCGTGACGATGGTTCCCTTTAACGTAGCCCCGTTTTCTCCACTTTTTAAATGTTTTATGGACCTCACCCCCTCACACAGACAACAAACCAATTCCTCCTCTCGCAGAATCCACCCATTCAGACCATAGTAGCCTCGAGCGCGAACGAAGATATCGAGCCCATATAACACTTCGACGGGGGTCGACTCGCCTTTGAGAAAAAAAAACGCTCGCGGCTAAAGAACAGTGGCATCCACTATATGTATGCATAAATATTTTTTCGTCCCAAAGTTTTACCATCGTACTGTCAGACTTGTAAAAATCCCATGAAGAAGGAGGAACAGTTCCTCCGAAACGTTCGATTTTTTAAATAAATATATTGTGAATTTTAAAAACGGTTAAAGTCTCTTTTCACTAAGTATTTTATATAGTTGAATATCGGAATTGTATTTCGTTGCGTTAAAAGTAGAGTTTAGATGTATAGTCTTTTTAAGTAATACTCGTGATATAGGGTCAAGTACCAAGCATATTTAAGTACTACAATGATATTAAATTAAAGTTTAAAAATATTTCCATTCTACGTTACTTTAACAACGAATATTCTATGACGTCAAAACACTCAAATCCATGTTTCAAATTCAAATTAACCGCGCAAAACACTTAAATCTATGTTTTCATTTGATTTTTAAATTAACCGCGACGCGCCCCCAGACCGCGTCCCCCCGAGAAATCCGCGCCCCAGACCGCGCCCCCCAGGGGAAATCAGCGCCTTCCGACCAATCTGTTCCGATTCAACTGCCAAGGTTCCGTCTGTGTCTCTTTTGACTACGACAGTGTCTGGTTCGGCTGTTGCGGACACTACACTCTGAAAACATTCGTAGCATTTGAATACCATCATTTTCCCAAATTTAAATTTTATACGAATGCAGGTCATGCTTTGGTTTCAAAACCCATTGCTATACTCGAGAATTGCTTATTCGAGGAAAACGGCATAAACCTAGAGTCAAAGAACCTGGCTACACGTTTGCGAGTTAAGAAAATACCATAAGCGTACTTCTTTTAAATGTACTGCTTTCCGATTGGTAAATTCCATTTCTGCCCACGATTCACAGGCGGGTTACATAGTAGAACGGAGCTGCAGCGTACTGTAAATATATTGTATAATTTACGGTAAAATTACTTCGCCGAGTCCGTAGTTTTCACCCAGTGCCACAAGCTGGGTTCGAACCCGCCTCCTCTTGCTGCGAGGCGAAAGTGCTAACCACCCCGTAACTTAGTATTAAAAGTAGAGTTAAGATGCTTTTATAGTATTTTCGATGTATTTGCATATCTGAACTGGCGGTTCAATTTTGGGTACACGGACCACTTACACGCTAATGATATTAAAATGAAGTTTAAAAATATTTCCATTTAAACGAGTCCCTATTTTTATATCCGCAAAGTACTGAACGATTCTATCTTATGGATTTAAATAGTTCTAACAATAGTACAATTACAACATTTGAGAAAGACACTTTTCCCATTGTTAAAGTGGAATCCAAAATAAGAATCACTGTAAATTTAAATATAGACTATTTTACCCTTCTCGAGTAACTCTTTTTTTCTTTAAAAGCTGAAGAAATATTAGAAACGACATCAGTGATCAATTAATTGTTTCCGAGTATGACAGACGATTTTTGATATTAAAGAGTCATTTCTCAAAAGTAAGATTGTTTTAGGTTATTTTTTTAAAGCTACCTTAGAAATCACATTATTTTTATATATAATTATTTAGTTGTAATGTTAATTCTTAATTACTGGTAGCCTTCCCTAGAAACTATTATACGAAATATATATGAATTTATAACCAAGCGTGTATTTACCACTAGTGAATGCAATATCAGTCGAAGAATTGAAGAAAGACGGAATCACGTCATTATTAAGAACTGGTGACTACTTCTGTATATATTGTGACGGTTCAGTTTTTCATGTTCCAACTGTCGGAGGGCTAGCATGGTACTGTGACGGATACTCAATCTGTTTGAAGTACCGTAAAGCTGTTTATTTCCAATCTAAAAGAATTCTAAGTATAAGAATTCCACCAGGTGTATTAAAAGCGTTACCACACATATATTTGTGTTTAAATTGTGATATGTTAGGGACTAAGAGAGCAGCCAATTTGTCATATTGCGAAGTAACTGGTGGATGTTGTGTATTTCCAAAAATTAAAAAATAATAATAGTATGTTTGTTTTCTATTATTTTTCCACCTATATTTGGCGTATTGAAAGCTATTTTAACGTATTGAACGTAGAGTCAGGGGTTTTTATAGTATTTTACTACCTATATTTACATTTTGGAAAGCTATTTAAACGTATTGAACGTAAAGAGTATTTTTGCAATATTTATAAAGGGTAATTATTGTAGAAAATAAAAGATATTTTAATTAAAACATTTCGGTGATCTATTCCAAAATTAAATGGCACCCCTGTATGCGTAACAATTTCAATATGCAAGATACTCGAGAATGGTAAAATAGTCAATATTTAAAGTTAAAATGCGAAAACTACATTTGTAGTGTTCAATTTAAAAGAAAATTACTTCAGCTTTTAAATAAGATTTTTTTTTGTATCTACCCTATATCATTTACATATTATTTTTTTTATTCTAATTTAACAATCACTTTAAAAACTTAGCACGTCTGAATAGCTGTGTAGAGTACTATTAACAGAGATAAATATTTCTGGGTTCAGTTAATGTGATGATTCGAGCGAAAAATTTGCATATGTTAAAGTTATTGGATTGAAGGAAACTTCAGTGTTTTCAGAGTGATAATTAAGGGAAGTTGCATTACAATATAGTTGAAAATTATCTTTTTAAGTCTGTGTCCACCCATTGATTATGTTAGGAAGTGAAAAAATTTCATTTAGCAAGCTTTTCTGAAATTTCGGTATCCACCCTGTATCATTTAAAAGCTCAACCATTGTTTTTATCAAGTTAATTTTAAACTTATCTTAAAACAAGCTTCCCTAAGTCTGACTAGCTTTGTATGGGTAATAATAAAATAGCTAAATATTTTTTGGGTTTAATAATTGTGCTTCTTAGTGAAAATTTTGCATATATTACAGTATTAGGTTGGGTAATTATTTTTTTCACCTGCTACCATTCTCAACGGGTGAACATAGAATAACAAAGATAATTTTCCACTATATTTAAAGCCAACTTTCCTTACATTTCACTATGAAAACACTGAAGCTTCTTTCAATGCGATAACTTTATTACATGCAATTTGTTCCACCCCAGAATTACATTTATTGAATCGAAAAAAATATGTAACCCCCCTTAGAATTAACCAACACAGGTATTCAGAAGAGATGGTGTTCAATTCAAAAACGGACGGGAAGACTACAACAGCCTAGGAGCCATCGCGAATTATATAAAAGAACAAGGGTTAAAGTTTTTTTTGGAAAGGTTTAGTAAAGGCCAAAGTTTTATCGGATTTCATAGGAGTTAACGTCAAGAACGTCGAGGATTTTGACTGTCCTAAATTATCTACCATTCTTTGTATAAGTGCTCCTAAACATTGTCATTTTCACCGTGACCCTAATAATTTCGCCGTTGTGAAATCTCACAAAATCGCTGTGTGGTACCGAAAAATCGTGTGTAAGAAAATATAAGTCGTTTTAAGATTATTTTTGCTACTTTTTCATCACATTGGTTTTACGTTATGTCTGTTTTCTAAAATTACGTTTCTTAAATAGCGTAACGTATTAAAGTTGAATAAAGAGTTTTTCATTTAATTTTAATTTTAGTGTTTTTATAATATCTTTCTGACTACATGTGTATTGTTTCATTTCTTTCATTTTTAAAAATGTAATTACTTGATTTAAATAAAGCGTGAAAATTATTAGTTTCGAAATGATATTTACAAATCTTATCCAATCTAAAGTCCATCGTTCGGGTATTAGTAAGTATTTCATACAAACTAACTTAATTAAGTATTTTTAGAAGTGAAGAGAAAACACATTGTGAAAAACCAAATGAAAAGAGACTTTAAACGGTTTTAAAAATCTTAATATATATATTTAAAAAATCCAACGTTTCGGCAGTGTAGCATATGAAAGTATTAAGTTTCAAAAAGTGCATTTAAATTGAAGTGAGGCCTATTTTGGGATTCCCCTTGTTCCTCCTTCTTTCATCTCAGCATGTTTCCCCTTTTATCATGTTTTCTCTCCAAAAAATAGCCAAAAATCTTAAATCAGTAGGTCTCGATCCTATTTATCACCCACCGCCCAAATTGTCAGCTTTATTATGTAATAACAAAGAACCAACAAGGCCCTCATTTATAAAATCTCCTGTGATTGTGGTGATTATTACATGGGGGGGGGGGGGGCAATGCCGTAGCCCATTTCTTCAAGGGCGTAAAAGCCCCAAAAATATAAACAACCCGTACAATAATTCTCCCCTTAACGAACACCTTCGTGTTTTTGGTGCCATAATGCAAGATGGGACTCAATAGACATACTAGCTCAACCCAAAATTACATAAAACTCATTTCAATGTACGCGAATCCATCGAAATTTAAAAAAATAAATCTGCGCAATGTTTAAACCGTGACGATGGTTCCCTTTAACGTAGCCCCGTTTTCTCCACTTTTTAAATGTTTTATGGACCTCACCCCCTCACACAGACAACAAACCAATTCCTCCTCTCGCAGAATCCACCCATTCAGACCATAGTAGCCTCGAGCGCGAACGAAGATATCGAGCCCATATAACACTTCGACGGGGGTCGACTCGCCTTTGAGAAAAAAAACGCTCGCGGCTAAAGAACAGTGGCATCCACTATATGTATGCATAAATATTTTTTCGTCCCAAAGTTTTACCATCGTACTGTCAGACTTGTAAAAATCCCATGAAGAAGGAGGAACAGTTCCTCCGAAACGTTCGATTTTTTAAATAAATATATTGTGAATTTTAAAAACGGTTAAAGTCTCTTTTCACTAAGTATTTTATATAGTTGAATATCGGAATTGTATTTCGTTGCGTTAAAAGTAGAGTTTAGATGTATAGTCTTTTTAAGTAATACTCGTGATATAGGGTCAAGTACCAAGCATATTTAAGTACTACAATGATATTAAATTAAAGTTTAAAAATATTTCCATTCTACGTTACTTTAACAACGAATATTCTATGACGTCAAAACACTCAAATCCATGTTTCAAATTCAAATTAACCGCGCAAAACACTTAAATCTATGTTTTCATTTGATTTTTAAATTAACCGCGACGCGCCCCCAGACCGCGTCCCCCCGAGAAATCCGCGCCCCAGACCGCGCCCCCCAGGGGAAATCAGCGCACGCGCACCGCCTTGAAGTTACGTTAACTGTGTGAGTTGAAACATCTGTATAGCTTGTTGAGATAGCTATAGTCGACTGATATGTGTTCAGCATGTCTTATGGGAAACCAAAGTCATTTTAAAATTTGTTTCAGCTTCATTTTTAAATATATATAATTAAACAAAATAAAAGAAAGAAATAAAAAATATAAAAAACATAGGTTGAAATTAGGGTCGTTGTCGGAATTCGCGAACATATAGGGTCTTCTATCTAAGTCGATACCACCCTTGAGGTCGGGGATGGTTAACTTTTATTCACTAGATAAAGCTCTCAAAATTATTCGTAAAATTTTTTGATCAAGTAATTTATATTTCTGTATTATCCGATTACGCGCACCGCTCAGGTTATGACTTTTTACGCGCTCTATCTGTTTGTATTTGGATTTTTTAGCCATTTCTATCAGGGTTGAAAAGGAACGAGTGGGCTCGAAAAAGCTTCCCCAATATTCTTTTTAATAAAAGTGTATTTTAAACCATGAAGTATCTGTCTCTATAGTATATTACTTACTATTTACTAGTTTAAATTAACCATGGTTAAATTTTGCGTTTAGTCATTACTTACTATTATCAATAAACTACGTTAGTCATAACTTACTATTATCGTTTAGCTACGTTAGTCATTACATATTATTATCGTAAACCTCCACGAGAGCTTTAACAATTTAACGGTATACGTTTTCGACAATACGACAAGTTCGCATTAACTTACGATGGACGACGTTACCTTTTTTTTGGTATGAACGAATCTTTTCTCTGCCACTCAGGAAAAATAAATTCCGTTTTAAAACTTTATTGAAACAGGTCTGCTCGTAACTTCAAACAAAACTAACTCGGTTTGGAATTATTCACAAAAACGGGATACTAAAATATTCAGTGGATTAATTAGCGATACAATCTAACTAATCTGAAGTTTCAAGTAATGAAAGTGCAATATGTGTAGGTACAAATGTTCTTATGACGGTTAGATTTATTTATTTATTTAGTTATTTATTTAAGAGACATACCTACGAAGCCGGAACGACTTACATGTAGTCATCACGATATGTGCTTTAGCTGATTGATTGAATGATTAACGCGATATTTTGCAGCGATGTTAATGTAACTGCATGGCGTTAACCGACGCATTGTTAAATACCTTGTTTATATACATTATACAGAGATGCTAATATATTAATGGTAAGTTGCGAAAATCACAGTGCGCGTAAATTAGTAAAACAATATAACATAGTGAACAAGTTGGCCTGAACACAATATGTTGATATACGAAGCCCTCCCCACCTCGCCGTAGCCAGGGGCGGCGCGCGTGCGCTGATTTCCCCTGGGGGGCGCGGTCTGGGGCGCGGATTTCTCGGGGGGACGCGGTCTGGGGGCGCGTCGCGGTTAATTTAAAAATCAAATGAAAACATAGATTTAAGTGTTTTGCGCGGTTAATTTGAATTTGAAACATGGATTTGAGTGTTTTGACGTCATAGAATATTCGTTGTTAAAGTAACGTAGAATGGAAATATTTTTAAACTTTAATTTAATATCATTGTAGTACTTAAATATGCTTGGTACTTGACCCTATATCACGAGTATTACTTAAAAAGACTATACATCTAAACTCTACTTTTAACGCAACGAAATACAATTCCGATATTCAACTATATAAAATACTTAGTGAAAAGAGACTTTAACCGTTTTTAAAATTCACAATATATTTATTTAAAAAATCGAACGTTTCGGAGGAACTGTTCCTCCTTCTTCATGGGATTTTTACAAGTCTGACAGTACGATGGTAAAACTTTGGGACGAAAAAATATTTATGCATACATATAGTGGATGCCACTGTTCTTTAGCCGCGAGCGTTTTTTTTTCTCAAAGGCGAGTCGACCCCCGTCGAAGTGTTATATGGGCTCGATATCTTCGTTCGCGCTCGAGGCTACTATGGTCTGAATGGGTGGATTCTGCGAGAGGAGGAATTGGTTTGTTGTCTGTGTGAGGGGGTGAGGTCCATAAAACATTTAAAAAGTGGAGAAAACGGGGCTACGTTAAAGGGAACCATCGTCACGGTTTAAACATTGCGCAGATTTATTTTTTTAAATTTCGATGGATTCGCGTACATTGAAATGAGTTTTATGTAATTTTGGGTTGAGCTAGTATGTCTATTGAGTCCCATCTTGCATTATGGCACCAAAAACACGAAGGTGTTCGTTAAGGGGAGAATTATTGTACGGGTTGTTTATATTTTTGGGGCTTTTACGCCCTTGAAGAAATGGGCTACGGCATTGCCCCCCCCCCCCATGTAATAATCACCACAATCACAGGAGATTTTATAAATGAGGGCCTTGTTGGTTCTTTGTTATTACATAATAAAGCTGACAATTTGGGCGGTGGGTGATAAATAGGATCGAGACCTACTGATTTAAGATTTTTGGCTATTTTTTGGAGAGAAAACATGATAAAAGGGGAAACATGCTGAGATGAAAGAAGGAGGAACAAGGGGAATCCCAAAATAGGCCTCACTTCAATTTAAATGCACTTTTTGAAACTTAATACTTTCATATGCTACACTGCCGAAACGTTGGATTTTTTAAATATATATATTAAGATTTTTAAAACCGTTTAAAGTCTCTTTTCATTTGGTTTTTCACAATGTGTTTTCTCTTCACTTCTAAAAATACTTAATTAAGTTAGTTTGTATGAAATACTTACTAATACCCGAACGATGGACTTTAGATTGGATAAGATTTGTAAATATCATTTCGAAACTAATAATTTTCACGCTTTATTTAAATCAAGTAATTACATTTTTAAAAATGAAAGAAATTAAACAATACACATGTAGTCAGAAAGATATTATAAAAACACTAAAATTAAAATTAAATGAAAAACTCTTTATTCAACTTTAATACGTTACGCTATTTAAGAAACGTAATTTTAGAAAACAGACATAACGTAAAACCAATGTGATGAAAAAGTAGCAAAAATAATCTTAAAACGACTTATATTTTCTTACACACGATTTTTCGGTACCACACAGCGATTTTGTGAGATTTCACAACGGCGAAATTATTAGGGTCACGGTGAAAATGACAATGTTTAGGAGCACTTATACAAAGAATGGTAGATAATTTAGGACAGTCAAAATCCTCGACGTTCTTGACGTTAACTCCTATGAAATCCGATAAAACTTTGGCCTTTACTAAACCTTTCCAAAAAAAACTTTAACCCTTGTTCTTTTATATAATTCGCGATGGCTCCTAGGCTGTTGTAGTCTTCCCGTCCGTTTTTGAATTGAACACCATCTCTTCTGAATACCTGTGTTGGTTAATTCTAAGGGGGGTTACATATTTTTTTCGATTCAATAAATGTAATTCTGGGGTGGAACAAATTGCATGTAATAAAGTTATCGCATTGAAAGAAGCTTCAGTGTTTTCATAGTGAAATGTAAGGAAAGTTGGCTTTAAATATAGTGGAAAATTATCTTTGTTATTCTATGTTCACCCGTTGAGAATGGTAGCAGGTGAAAAAAATAATTACCCAACCTAATACTGTAATATATGCAAAATTTTCACTAAGAAGCACAATTATTAAACCCAAAAAATATTTAGCTATTTTATTATTACCCATACAAAGCTAGTCAGACTTAGGGAAGCTTGTTTTAAGATAAGTTTAAAATTAACTTGATAAAAACAATGGTTGAGCTTTTAAATGATACAGGGTGGATACCGAAATTTCAGAAAAGCTTGCTAAATGAAATTTTTTCACTTCCTAACATAATCAATGGGTGGACACAGACTTAAAAAGATAATTTTCAACTATATTGTAATGCAACTTCCCTTAATTATCACTCTGAAAACACTGAAGTTTCCTTCAATCCAATAACTTTAACATATGCAAATTTTTCGCTCGAATCATCACATTAACTGAACCCAGAAATATTTATCTCTGTTAATAGTACTCTACACAGCTATTCAGACGTGCTAAGTTTTTAAAGTGATTGTTAAATTAGAATAAAAAAAATAATATGTAAATGATATAGGGTAGATACAAAAAAAAATCTTATTTAAAAGCTGAAGTAATTTTCTTTTAAATTGAACACTACAAATGTAGTTTTCGCATTTTAACTTTAAATATTGACTATTTTACCATTCTCGAGTATCTTGCATATTGAAATTGTTACGCATACAGGGGTGCCATTTAATTTTGGAATAGATCACCGAAATGTTTTAATTAAAATATCTTTTATTTTCTACAATAATTACCCTTTATAAATATTGCAAAAATACTCTTTACGTTCAATACGTTTAAATAGCTTTCCAAAATGTAAATATAGGTAGTAAAATACTATAAAAACCCCTGACTCTACGTTCAATACGTTAAAATAGCTTTCAATACGCCAAATATAGGTGGAAAAATAATAGAAAACAAACATACTATTATTATTTTTTAATTTTTGGAAATACACAACATCCACCAGTTACTTCGCAATATGACAAATTGGCTGCTCTCTTAGTCCCTAACATATCACAATTTAAACACAAATATATGTGTGGTAACGCTTTTAATACACCTGGTGGAATTCTTATACTTAGAATTCTTTTAGATTGGAAATAAACAGCTTTACGGTACTTCAAACAGATTGAGTATCCGTCACAGTACCATGCTAGCCCTCCGACAGTTGGAACATGAAAAACTGAACCGTCACAATATATACAGAAGTAGTCACCAGTTCTTAATAATGACGTGATTCCGTCTTTCTTCAATTCTTCGACTGATATTGCATTCACTAGTGGTAAATACACGCTTGGTTATAAATTCATATATATTTCGTATAATAGTTTCTAGGGAAGGCTACCAGTAATTAAGAATTAACATTACAACTAAATAATTATATATAAAAATAATGTGATTTCTAAGGTAGCTTTAAAAAAATAACCTAAAACAATCTTACTTTTGAGAAATGACTCTTTAATATCAAAAATCGTCTGTCATACTCGGAAACAATTAATTGATCACTGATGTCGTTTCTAATATTTCTTCAGCTTTTAAAGAAAAAAAGAGTTACTCGAGAAGGGTAAAATAGTCTATATTTAAATTTACAGTGATTCTTATTTTGGATTCCACTTTCACAATGGGAAAAGTGTCTTTCTCAAATGTTGTAATTGTACTATTGTTAGAACTATTTAAATCCATAAGATAGAATCGTTCAGTACTTTGCGGATATAAAAAGAGGGACTCGTTTAAATGGAAATATTTTTAAACTTCATTTTAATATCATTAGCGTGTAAGTGGTCCGTGTACCCAAAATTGAACCGCCAGTTCAGATATGCAAATACATCGAAAATACTATAAAAGCATCTTAACTCTACTTTTAATACTAAGTTACGTTTAAAAAGAACCTTTCGTAAACATGAATTCATCCAATTGTTAAACATAGATTCCAGATTAGATGGTGTATGTATGATGGGTAAGACTCTTGTCAGAAAGGTGAATTCTGCTTTTAATACGTTAAAATACATTTCGACTATACAAATATAGTTTTCGCACTTTATCTTTAAATATAGACTATTTTACCATTCTCGAGTATAATGCATATTGAAATTGTTACGCATACAGGGTTACCATTTAATTTTGGAATAGATCACCAAGCTAAAAATATAAAAATTGATAAAAACTTACATGGCTACGTCCTCATCCGAGAACAGCGGAGATGGATTTCTAGTGGACTTGGTTGGATACAAAAAAGACCAGAGTTGTGATGTCTTAGGGACCCAATCCCTGGGTTTTTATACCCAAAAGGACCCCCAAATACACACTTTGAGGGGGCACCCCCCTATGTAGGGGCCATTTGGGATGTAAAAACAACAATCTATGAGAATCCCTCGTAGTTTAAACTGAAATAGTTAAGAGGTTCTATTCCCGCTACTAGTTTATGGGCCTCCATAAAATTCTACGCGCCAAAAAAACATTTTTGGTGGGACCACTCGTTTGTTATAACGATTTTAGCGCTAAGAATCCACACCTGATGTAAAAAGTTGGGGGCCACTTTTTCAATTTATTCGCCATGGTCTCTACAAATCATAGAATGTCGTAGAATAATAAACCGTTTTTATAATACACTCGGCTCTTTTTTACCAAAACGACACTTTTAGCTAGCGAGAGGGGACACCCGCTGTGTCTATTTTACGCGCTGAGGGTAAGGGCCATTCTCTAGCTACCCTTTACCCCCCTAGGGCCGATATTCCGTAAGACGGGTAGCTTTGCGCATCGTGAAAGTGTTTGAAAATAATGTTACACGAGGGAAAGTGTTTGTCGGCGAAAACACAAAAGGCTCGACCCATTAAACTATTTGGATTTATTTATAGCTACTGGCTGTTTGCATAACATCATGTCAGCGCGTCATTTTTTAGATTACGTAATTAATAGTTCATTGTGTCCATTCATTCGCCCACGTTGGAAAAATATTATAAACGTATTTTAAAAATATTAAGTGTCAATTTATCCATGTAAAAATTACTTTATACGGTCACCTTTAAGAATAACAATGTATTCAATATAAAAACGTTTATTCACATTTTCTTTACAGCGGTTTTAATATTATGACTTTGATTAGTTTTACAATATTCTTGAAAATAAATCAGAGCAGCCATTTCCTTTTCAGTCGGCATTTTTAATTCGGCTGGCAGGTTAGATGTAGTTGGTTCGGTTGATTCCATTGTGGCACCGCGCTTTTTACATGCCACAATAAGTTCGTTAAGATAATCGATAATTTTATCATCTGACATTTCCTCGGCCTCCGTGTAATGGAGCGATTCACTCGCATCACAATCACACGCCAGATCCGAATCTTCTTTCATTGTATTACACGATAAATGTGTCATTAAATGTTGTTTGAAACCTCTCACGGACCGGTATATTTCCGCGCATATCCAGCATTTCTTCGGTACTCTAAGCGGAGACATCTTCCTCTTTCCCATAGCGGCTGGCTTATGAAAACCACAACGCATCTACGTAATCTTTACGTTTCATGGTGTAGATTACGTCATCTTTAGTGAGTCATTTTTATAGATTACGTCATTTTTATAGATTACGTCATTTTTATAGATTACGTCATTTTTATAGATTACGTCATTTTTATAGATTACGTCATTTTGGGGTTTAGACCCAGAAATATTATTCCGTAGCTCAAATAGAATCGGGATGGCTAGTCACGAGGATCTCACCACCGTAACCGGTCGGCTAGAAACGTTCAAGCAATGGGACAACGTACACGTGAACAAGGAAGACTTGGCCCACGCAGGACTTTTCGCCGTAGACTCGGACGGCATAGTCGAATGTTACCTCTGCCACGGACAGTTAGGCAGTTGGGAATCCGGCGACGTACCCCAAACGGAACACGACAAATTTTATCCCAACTGTCCGTCACCCGCCGCTTTGAAGGGCCAAGATATCCCGCCATCCGAAAAATACATCTCCGGCGGAACCACAACCACCCCCGAGGGACCCGGCGACAACGTAATCGTAACTCTTACCATCAAACGCCTCGAGGTAGAACATTTAATGAAAATGCTCGTAAAAACGCTAATTTCAGATGGTTCGTTTCAACCCTTTGAGTGAACTTTGGTATATACCCTACGAAGATCGACGTAATTACCATGATATAAATAAAATACATTTCCAAAGACGTATTTTCAATGTAAATCGTATTATACAGCCTCTACTCGAAAAATATATAAATAAAACCGTATAATTTGTATACACTCTGCTCTTTTTTTCCAAAACACTTTTACCGATGACCGCCCGCTATTTTACGCTACCCTTAGGGGCCCGAAAGTGTTTGTCGGCGAAAACCAACCAACTCGACATTCACTATGACGGGTAGGCTGTTTGCATAACATCGTTTCACCGCCATAGGGGCAGATAACCTATTGACCTAAAATGGGTTAGCACCTGGGTTTTATGGGCTATAACATCGTAAATCAGCTAACCTTTTGACCTAAAATGGGGGTGCCTCCAGCTATTAACTATGACTGGCCGGCTGTTTGCATAACATCGTGTCACCACCATAGGGGCAGATAACCTATTGACCTAACATCGTAAATCAACCCCGTAAATCATCTATTGACCCTAAAATGGGGTGCCTCCAGCTATTGCCCTATTGACCTGCCGAAAATGTACGCAAAATGGGGGCCCCTATAGGGGGTCCGTTTCACACCTATTTAACGGCTGTTTGCATCGTGTCCATAGGGGCAGATAACCTATTGACCTAACATCGTAAATCAGCAAACCTTTTGACCCCGCCGAAAATGTACGCAAAATGGGGGCCCTATAGGGGCCCGTTTCACCCTTATTTAACGGCTGTTTGCATCGTGTCCATAGGGGCAGATAACCTATTGACCTAACATCGTAAATCAGCTAACCTTTTGACCCCGCCGAATATTGCCGCAAAAGGGGGCCCCTATAGGGGCCCCTTTCCCCCGCCCGCAGGTGCCCCCTTATCGGTATACACACTCACTTATCTCTGCTGTTGTTAAGGATTGTGGTTCCTTACAGTCGGGCTACAGTTGGACGCCGGAAGTGTCAAAGGTGTGTGATAGGAAATAAAGTGCACTTCGATAACTACATTTGTAAAGGCAATTTATTAATTTTAGGTATAAATTGATTTAAATCGTTTTAAATAACCAATCATTTAGTTAAATTACAATTAACGAACGCTAGAAAAAGTGACCTTAAAATAACAATACTTGGTTCAACAGAAGCGCATCTTTTCGGAAAGTTCTAAATTAAAGGGAACATGTATTTCAACATCGTTTTAAAATAAAATAAATCTATAATTTTGTTAAAAAAATTAACCATTATAAAATAATTAAGAAAATTATGACAATTGAAATATGTTTCAAATGAAAAATTGTCATGTTGCGCCTGATCAATGAAATCAGAACTCATTATTAGTGTTATAGTGCATGTATTTAGCAGCCAGATCCAATTCGTGTTTTATTATACACTGCAGTTTACATTTATCCTCTATAAATGGCTTATGCATAATTTTCAAAAGTAATTAAATAAATTGAATTTTATTTTCCAGTCGATCTACATTAAAATAATAGACCACTTTCGGAAGGAGTTTAGCATATTGGCGGATAAAATGGTGTCTGAAGGCCGATTACCGGATAGCAGCCTGCTCTACTTCCTCACCTTGTACGAGATAGATCGACTCTTCCACACGAGATATCCCAAGCTAATACAAAAGTATACTTTACTTTGAAGCTCAAACTAATTTTTGATAGTCTTCCGCTTCGTTATCGGCTTGGCTACTTGCTAACAGTATTACGTGTTTTAACTTAAATGACCATACATAATTGTAATACCGTTTTTGGAAGAGGTTGATTGGTGTAAAACCAATTCGGTCGATGAAGATTTGTTGAGGAAGATGACCAAAATAGTCGCGGAAAGACTCGGCCCAGGAATCCATACTTTTACTTGAAATGTTTATCGCGGCAGATTTTCGTCTCGATGTGGCTGACGGTTTTTTTTGACGTCACTATGTTACCTTAACAAACAACTACGTTAGAGGGGAGCGCGTGCAGAGGGGATTTTTTATCTTGTAGGCGGGGTCAAAGCCGTCAGAGTGATTCTACCATACGCGATACGGCAGGATAAGCATTCCAAGTATAGGTATGGATTCCTGCTCGGCCTAATACCTGGAAGACCTCCAAATAAATAATTGTTGTGATATTTACAGCAACGGGTGATTTACCATCGTAGAAATAAATATAAATCGCGCACCAACATTTTATACTAACTATCATCAAACACAAACCCACAAGGAATGCGTAATAGTTATTTCTATAAAGTAACATATGGCTTTCTTGTTCTAATGAACGCTCTTACGACACTAACTATATTTACCTTTTCCAACACTACGAGCGCACGCTTGAATCACGAGGAGCTCCATATTTTCTAACGCTCATGCAAATAGCGCGTGCTAAGATAGTTCTACCAAAGCACAGTCTTGTGACGTAAAGCAACGTTTTATATTTCTATTTTTAACAAGTTGGATAAGCGTAAAAACTTTAAAGAAAGAACAATTCAAAACAAATTGACAAAAGAGTTATACGATATATTTTCCATTGGCTAGACCTTTGTCGATTGCAACCGGCTTTTCCATCGTTGTAAAGCCCTTTAAATAGAAACGGAAAACGCAAATTTTCGTGGAATAGCCCTTTAACTAACTGCACCCTCCTTGTGTTAGTTGCTTATAGCTAACAGCATTGAAAGATCAATGAGTAGTGACATAAGTCTAGGTATTTGTACCCCACTGCTCCGCCTAAAACACTACAGCGGCCTACGAGACTAATCAGGCCGGGACAAAAGTGCGCTTTGCGAAACAACGTTCGGCCAATGAGACAGCCATCGTGACTGCCTCACATACAGCAAACAAACGCCCTCATCGTGGCCCAACAAAAGGCGACACCATGGGCTGCCCGAAACCCACCCTCGCACAGCTGAGGACCAGAGTGACTTATTCTTCCACCGCAAACTACCTTCCCCAGTAGGGTATAGAATGCCGAGTATGGAACACCCCTGAGGTTCCAATGACCCAGCACTCCGAGCCCAACGACCCAGAACGCTGGGTATGGAGCCCCCCAAAGGCTCCAGTGACCCCATCAACCCACCAGATAGGGACAGTGGGAAATGAGTAGCGATAGTCGTAAAATACTGGTTCCAATTGGAAATTAAATTATTGCCTGTTCGTACTCTACTTTTTCTCTATTTTGCTAAGTACAACACGGCTCTATAGTTTAGATACGACGTGTAAGGGGGTAAATCGGCACAAATAACCGGGGCATTAGCAGCCTATAGGGTAAGCTTTTATCAATGGAAGGGTTTAAATTTGAGAGAACTTTCTGTTGCAGAGCTTTAAGAAGGAAGAAATTGCATCCTGTGGTAGATTCGTACAGATTTCCAGAAATGACTACAGGTCTACCCAAACCGGTAAGCTTCAAAGAAGCAATATCATTTTGAAAATTTTCTTACAAATTGTTGAATTAGTTTTAAATTTCCCTGAATACTTTTCCAGGTAAACGCTGATGATTATATAGCCACATTTGAAATGGACGAAGGAGGGTTGGTCATGAGAGGAACCCCGGTCAGTCAGGGGTTCGTTAAAGCGCGTGTCAGAGTTGCGAATAATTTGGAAGAAGCCGCGAAAATTCAGGTGCATTGTCTCATTTCTACAAAAAAGTAGACTTTTTTTTTATCAAATGAAAATGTGTCTTTAGGGCGGTGAAATTCTGATAGCCTACAGCACTAACATCGGGTGGAGTCCTTACTTTCCAATGCTCTCTGGCGTCGTCACGGAACTGGGTGGACTAATCTCTCATGGTAACATTGTATCTCTCTGTCACGGATATAGGAATGGTTGAAAAATTGGGGTTAATTTTGGCTTCATTAAGCCTTCAATGTTTAGTTTTGAAACGACCAAAACGTTGAAGGGGTAAATTGGCCTTATTTTGGCCATTGGCAGTAAAATATTTCAGAAGGCCCTTACACTTTTAAAAAACCACAAATTTCAAAACATTTTAATTTTGAAAAAAAATAATTTTTAAGTAATGTACACATGGTGGAAAGGGCATACACAACTGAGTAAAATAACACCCCTCATTACTCTGTAGCTTAATTAGAACAGCTGCTATGAGGATTAAAAAATATACAAGTTATGTGATTTTGGATATTTTTTGAAAAATTTAAATAGCCATATTTTGAAAACTGTTTCAGATAATTAAATAAAACTTTGCAATTTTCTTCGTGTCCAGACACTATCTGTACGTGAAATTCCGTATGTTGATTTTACATTGTAAATAGTTTTAGGTAGTTGAGGTGCACCCATTTATAAATGATCAATAGTGTCATGTTTCACATCTGAAGTCAGTGGAATTGAACAACTAAATTAAATTATTTTATAGAAATTTTGCATTGAATCAGCAAGGGGAACAAAGATGCGTCCTTGTATAAACCAATTTTTTAATGCCTGTTTTACTTAATAATCTATCAATCCAAAATTCTGACTACGCCATTGCTCAAAAGATTATCTTGTCCGGTTCCAATATCTATTTAAAAATTGTATATTGGTAGCATAAAGTAGCAAATCCAGATGTGAACTGGCTGCTTCGGTAGGTGGGGAAAGTCCCCTGGAATTGGCCCGTTGTTCTAGTAAGGTTTGTAGAGTAGTTTGAGGTCGAGAGGGTATCATGCCACATTAATAACTAAAACTTTAGGTTTTTGTTTCATTGTGATACCCGTCGAGAGTGAAAAGGTAATTCACATCAAACTCTGTCAAGTATCCCCGAACGGTTTACCGTTATTATTCTTTCGAAATTTGTTACGAAATGTTCGTAAATTGCAATCTGGTTTTTCAGGAGCGGTTGTTGCTCGAGAGTACGGGCTACCTTGCGTTATAATGTAGGTCTTCACGGAGCCACGTCCCTTTTTAAAACAGGTATATTTAACCTAAACATTTTTCAGGTCTATGGTATTAAGATAATTCAGTTCTTTAAAAGAAGAACCACGCGTGATTTTTCTTATAAATGGCATAATTAACTGGGACTTCGTTGAATCTACGAAACAACTATAAAGCCCAGCTAAGTCGGGCATTTAGGTGAAGCGGTTATTTCTACTATAATCCATTATGAACTTTTACACCAAACCATCATCGTAAATACACCGATTCTTATCCAATTACAAGCGTCTCGGCCAAGTCCTGTTCAGAAACTATATTGAAAATGCTAAAGCGTTCTGTGAAAAACAATAACAGATAACTATGCGCTTTAAATGAAGAAGCTCCTGGATTGTCAAAATTAAATTTAATTAAGAAACACTGGGCATTTTAACCCGGGTTATATAAATTTAATTTGACAATCAACGTGCTTTTTCTTTAAATTTACGTAAGGAAATATCGCGACTCAATCCGTCAGTTGTTGATAAGAATATTGAAATCTCTAATAGAGTTACTGATTTTTGTCATGGTGTAGTAATAATGGAGGTATTTGTATTAATTACGGAAAACTCATGAGGCGATTTGGATTTAATTAAAATTTATTTAACAAAATGAAAATTAAAAACAAACATTTTAAAACGTGATGTTTGAATCAACGTCCGACACTACGTTTCGGGTCTTACAAGATCCTTTGTCAAGTGTGAAGATTTAGTCGAAAACATGCTTATTTATAGATTTTTTACATTAGGTATAATGACGTCATATTTCTACAATTTATTACAAGAGAGGTTATATTATTATTTTTTATTTAGGTAAATGTAGTTGGAGGGACAATGAGACAATTTTCGATATCCCATATCGGGGAAATTTCGCCCTCTTTATCTAAATTTAAGTTTCCGAATTTTTGTATCAGGATTTTTTCTGTAAATTTACGTTTGAAATGATGTTTTTCAGTGTGGAGTATTTTTTTATCTGTAAAGTTAATAATACGACCGGCTTTTAATGTATGGTAAGATAGGCTATTGTGAGGGTCGAGGTTTTTCACTGCGCGTTGATGTTCTTTAATGCGAGTTTGTCTCTCCAACGTATTTATCTGTACATGCGCCACAAGGAATCTGGTAAATCACGCCATCTGGGTTATATTTTTGGTTTTGTTTATTAATTACATTTTTAGTTGGATTTTTAAATAATTTTTTGAGGGTATTTCCTTTTTGGTATACAACATTAATATTTAACTTTTTAAGTTTACGTTCGAGCGCATTGTTATTTTTATCGACATACGGAAGTTTTAGGTATACATGGTTTTCTTTAGTTTTTAATTGTTTACAAGTATGTAAGTTAGAATAAAATCGTGATTTATTTATTAGTTGATTAGGATAACCACTAATTTTTAATTGGGAGTCTATGGTGTCTTTATCGTTAGAATTATTGGAACTGTATTTGTTAATACCAACATGCATACTGGTGGCTATATTGCTTTTTATTTTGAATGGTTGAAATGAGCGGAAGTTTAGAAATCGTCCAGAGTGTGTTGGTTTTTGGTATAGTTGGGTTTTTAAAGTATTATTAAAATTAGTAATTTTAATGTCTAGAAAATTTATGGTTTGTTTATCTTGTTCTTCTAATGTGAATTGGATATTATTGTCGTACGTATTTAATATATTTAGCATTTCATTTGGTGATTTGTTTATGAGAGATGTCAAGATGTCATCAACGAATCTGTACCAAAACAGGACTTGGTTGTTTTGATCAATTAAAAACTTCTTTTCCAAATCCTGCATGTACATGTTTGCTAGAAGGGGGGATAGTGGTCCTCCCATTGGTAAGCCCTTTACTTGCTTGAATATCTTTCCCTAAAGTCCTACGAGACTAAGTTCCCCAAAGTCGAAGTACGAGTAGAAGTTCCCCAAATTCCTACGAGACGAATTTCCCTAAAGTCCTACGAGACTAAGTTCCCCAAAGTCGAAGTACGAGTAGAAGTTCCCCAAATTCCTACGAGACGAATTTCCCTAAAGTCCTACGAGACTAAGTTCCCCAAAGTCGAAGTACGAGTAGAAGTTCCCCAAATTCCTACGAGACGAATTTCCCTAAAGTCCTACGAGACTAAGTTCCCCAAAGTCGAAGTACGAGTAGAAGTTCCCCAAATTCCTACGAGACGAAGTTCCCCGAATTCCCGTGAGACGGAAATCACCGAATTTCTAAGGGTTGAAATTCCCTTAATTCATGGGATCGAGACGAAGTTCCCCAAATTCCTAAGAGACATAATTCCCCGAATTCCTTGAAATAATTGTTCTGAACTATTTCAATCGATTGCATATAACACTTAACCGAAACCAACTTTTTCCTTGTGTAGGTGATATAGCAATACTTGATGCCAACAAAGGAACGCTGCAAAAAGTGAACGAATAGTTTTGATATCATTCTTGAATTCGTATTTATTACCATTAAATTTATAATGAGTTATTGAACTTACGATTATTTATGATATTAATCCAATACAAATCAATTATGATCTACAAGATCATGATCTTGAATAACCTTCAGACGATATTTCTTGTTAAAACTTCGAAACATTTCCGCTTTATTTCCATATTGTGTTAAGTTCAAGGGTTGTATGTTGCCACACCTATACTTACCCCACATTTCCTCTCCGTAAATTCCATTCTCCGAAGTCAAGCTGTTACATCTTAATCCTAACAAGAGGTCACGGAAATTTGAGTACACACTCAGAAGTCGTCGAACCTTTCAAAGATTTCCTGGCCTTGTGCAGAAACTACGAGCACGCAGTTCGAGAACTGCTCACCCGATAGTGGCACAGAATGCTCAATGAAGAATTTCATCGAATGACAGCGCGGGAGGGCCTCAGTCATCTTATAGTAATGCCAAAGACGGCCCAGGAAAACGGAGTTGTCGAGAGGGATAATCGTAAAATCATATCTGTTCGAGCGATGCTACATTCAAAGCCAGAGTTTTCCTCTTTATTTTTTATGAAATTAAATAACGTTAATAATCTCATTTAATTTTTTAACTCCGTGTAAGTGTTTATTCAGTACACTCAATGGAGTTTCTCTTTACAGTGTCATCTATTTTTAATTAATTAAGTCGTTCTATTAATAAACAGTCTTTATATTTATTGAAACCTGACCATTTCATTCGCTTAACTCGATGCTGATATACAAAACTTAACATCTTTCAGCTCGCAGTAAGAGGAGCCGAGTTTGATCCGAGCTTATGGCAACAACTCTTCTGCATTGAGTTTCCAAGTTATCGCTCCAATGGTTCAAAGGGGGTTTCCCCGAGTTTTTCTGTTTCCATTAAAACTTGTTTGTTGGTTCGCGTGGCACCACCGTCCTACGCAGTGCAGCACGGCCATCTGAACTAACAATGTAAGGGCATTAAATGTCGCTAGATGACTTTGACTTAAGACGGTGTGTTGGGTTATACTAGCTAATTATTGCTACTTATGCTATAATGAAAGTAAAGACTCAATTGCATCCAGATGAAATAACATTTTGATGTCAGAACGGGTTTTGGTTTATTGTAATGAATGTGTCTTGCGTTTGCGATGGAACATTATTAAATTATTAATATAATATCAAAATTTATTTAAAATCTTTCGTACCATTAATAACGATAATATATTTCTTTTGTGAACAAATTATACGAAATTTAAGGTTAATTGTAAATAACAGCAACTATTTAAAATGAATTGAAGTTCTCTGTTCATTTTATTCTGATATAAATTATATCCTTTTTTCCGACGATTTGGACAGAACACATTAACACAATTGGATATTCTACACAAAAATTATTTAGGAGATATGAACTTTTTTGTTACTTTTCGGCTAGTTCCAGTTTGACCAGCTGGGGCAACAATTTATTGTGAAACTTGCAACTTTTGCTTCTGTAATTGGTTCCAACTGAAGTGATGTTGGGCGCTAGTAGGAGGTATTCTTCGTTCCTCGCCGTATACTCTGGCCATTGAATGTCCTCCATCTTTCCAGACGGCGACAGACTCGGGTTACTGTAAGAAATAGATAATTACTGGTTGATGAAGAATTTAATATGTCTCTCACAAGAGAAATATCCATCTATCCCACAAAAATGTAAAGCGTACATGTGCAAACTTCCATAGTCTGTACTAGTTTTAAATGTTAATGATTTTTTATTATTGTTTTGCGAATAACAATAGCAAGAAAGGGAGATAGAATCTTCTCTTCTAGGCAGAGCCGTAGCTAGCTTATTTGGCGCCCTGGGCTAAAATCAAAAATTACGCAATTATGTAACTTTTAATGAATATAGATATCAATAATAAATAAGTAGAGCAAATAAGTCATGGGGTCTGAAATTGCTATTTTTGTTGCTCTATTCTCAAAATTAATTTTATTTAGAATTGGGAAAACATTATGGTTAAGTAAATTTTTAGTAAAAATAAAAGATTTTCACGATTTCAACCATTACATAGCAGCCGTTTTAATCTTTATTTATCAAAAACAACAAAGTTGATAGGGTAGAAAAAGGGCATTTTTCGCTAAGATATGAGTGCATGAATAAAAACAAGTTAATGTGTATAATTGCTGAAAATGCATTGTGTGTCTTCGTAATGTTTATTTTATCACAATTCGCTATTTTCAAACCAAAGGTTACTCTTTATTTAACTAAAAAAGTTTGAAGGCTGCGTGTGAGGTTTAATAACACTTTCCGATCTAAGTGGGGCTTCTAACGGTGACCTTTTATCTGTTGCTTTCGAAGATTAACTGTATTATTTTTAATCCGATACCTTTAGCGGATTACATATTTTGTTACTCTAATGGCAGTACGCGGATCTGACGAACCTAAATGATTTTCACGGGTTGATATGCTTTTTAAATTGTATCCACGATAACTGCGGATATACTATTTTAGTGTATCTTTATATTGGCTTGGTGGAACTAAGCCAATTTTTGTTGGCACACAAAAATTTTAAAGGATAAGAAACATTTAACTAGATGTCTAAAGGTAGACAGCATGAAGACCGATATCTACGCGCTTATCTGAGAAAAAAAACTTCTTACTTTATCTATGGTCTCGTCGGTTACCGAAACCAAATAAAAAAAACCGATAGCCGCGGGTCAGATAAAAAAGGGTACAAGTAGCCAGAGTAATCAGGTTGTTTATCGGAAATATATCTGATATGAGATATAGTCATCAGTTTGCCTTATTTAGATAATAATTAGAAACCCTAGATCTGAGCACGATCAGATGCGTCTCAAAATGAAGGAAGAAATCAACTTTTCGCTGATGTATATCTTCAAGGCTGTTATACTCGCTATGTGAATCCCCACAGAAAAACCTCTATCGGAGATCGGTCTCTGGAATTTAGAGCTAAATCCTTCCTCGGTGTTAAGATGCTTCAGAAAAGCTTGAGGTTGATCATGTTGGAACATAGCCATCTGTAGTTAGTCAAAGAAATGTCATCCAACCCGTCCACAACTTCGTTCAGCAAGAAGATTGAGTAATTCTGCCCTCTCAGCCTATGAGGAAGAAGGAAATCGCTTATTTGGCGAGTTAAATCCCGAAGTAGCACAATCCTTACCAGAAACCCCCAAGAAGGTAAGACAGTTAGTGACGGTGATCCCGTGGGGGCTCTGGAGCTCGAGCCCCCCCCCCCTCCCCTCCCAGGGAAAAACAAACGAGGGCAGAGCCCCCACTGAAATAAAATTGAGCAGGGAAATATTTATAACCTCATTGCCTTTATTTGGGCCCGAATTCAGTCTTTTTACAGAAGTTATTTTGAGATTGCAGATGCGAGTAGCATTAAGATGATATAACCGTAAAATTTATTGTGATATATTCGTCCAAAGTGAAAATCGCCGAGTCGTGCACCCTATTTTACCTAAAGTATGTGGCCAAGAAAGGCTTAATTATCTAGCCATGTATACAGATATTTTTCTAAAGATATCGTCTTAACTTTTATTATCAATATATTCATTGATGGATGAGATATCAGAAAGAACACTTTAAAAAAAAATATATATAGTAATAAAAATTTAGAGCTGTACATTTTCTTGCTTAAGCGTATACATTTTTCGATAATTTTTTTTCCGATCGCCGCCGCTGAAGACAGTGCTGAAAGTTGTAAAGGAATTTACTGTAGTAGTTCCCATTACTAACTTATAAGGAAAATTTGTATCTGCTTCACATACTCTTATTTCATACAGATAATATAATAGAGAAAGCACGTTCACTCCCCCATTATCTTATTTGATAAGTTAAAATCTGTTAGCACTTTCTGAATATGTTAACTAATCTGCTTTTACTTTAAAAACTACAATACTCAAAGACGTTTTAGCTTAAAGGGACTTTTTGAAATTCAAGAAAATTTCTGATCTGATATCTCGGATAAAAACTGATGGCAAATTTGAATGAAGGAAGCGGATAGGTTTCTATTTTTCGATTTTAATTCAGATTACTTTGAACCCGCCAGCTATCATCTGTAGATCGATAAAAAATCTGATTTTGAAAAAATCAACGTTTTATCCGGCGAAATAACAGATAACCTATCGCGGGGGGAAGCACATCGTTCAGTTGAAATTGCATTTGGAGATGATATGAAAATCGCCCAAAGCGGATTAGATTTACCACACGTGATTGTTTTTGTTGTTCAATAGTCAATTTCTTGAAATTAAACCCGCATCTGACACAAAGAGTAAATTTAAAATCTGTGGTTTCGCCAGGCATTCTACTTTTTAAGGCAGTTACCAAATTCATATCACCTTCAAGAAATGTGCTAAAAACGGATAAGTGTGATGGTGAAGGGTTCGTCACAAAAATAAGCGGACATATCATATTTAAATTAGTAACACTTGAGAATTATTTTAAATTAAATGACCTTAGAAAAAAATAATTAAAATGTAAAAAACCTTAATTAAAACCATGGAAACAACTGTTGAACAATAAAAATTCTTTTATAAAAATAAATAAAAGCTACGCTACGGACGTTTCGACGCCGAGTCTAGCGTCGTCGTCAGGCGATATTTAGTATGTAATCGCCTGACGACGACGCTAGACTCGGCGTCGAAACGGCCGTAGCGTAGCTTTTATTTATTTTTAATAAACGAATTTTTATTGTACAACAGTGGTTTCCATGGTTTTAATTCAGTAATACCTGTACAAGATAGCCCGCACATACAATTAGTAAAAAACTTGTTTTGTAAAGCAATAACTTTTGCTAAAGGGTAAACCTTTCCTACATTTTTGGAAAATATTTTATAAAAAGAGATAGATTCCTTGTTAAAAATACGCTGTTTTTCACCTAACTTACGTATGATTTTATTCTTAAAATATTTTGTCAAAATCGTTAAAATCAATTTTCTGAAATTTCTAAATGGAAACGTAGTAGCGTATCCTACCTAAGAAGTATACAGTAAAAGATTCACGATTCAATGATGAATGATTTTTGGTGAGAAACCCAAATTTCTTATTTAAAGAGCCATATTTTTAAATTTTGCATGAAATTTCCATTAAATAGCTAGCCTATTGGTATCATCTGCGTGTTGTAGCAGTCAAAACTGCAACCAAAAATTTTATCCACATAATCTTTGTAAGAGATTCAACCTACCAGTGAAATTTTGTCAAAAATCTATTGCTTTCTAAAAGCGTTTTATTGGAATGTGTTTGTATTGTAATTATACAGCAGTGGTTTTTTTGCTCTAAATGTTTTTTTTTTCCAAACTATAATCGCTAGAACAATGAATTTCTTATGGTTTGTTATTCATGTAAGGGGACATTGTTTTCTGAAAATCCATCGATTTTTTAAAATATTTTCACAATTTTACAAATTTTATTTTTTACCACTAGGTGCTAGAAATATTTATCAATGATAAAGTTGTAGAGCGTCATCGAAAACGTACGAATATCGTTAGTTCGATGAAAACAGACCAATGTTTCACTGAAAAACACGACTTGAAAAATTGACCATTTAGGCAAGCCAAAATACACTTTCAATTCTTTTCGATTACACCAAGGATCCTATATGTTAGAAGGATAGGTAGCCCTCCGGCCAGCCCGTGTTTAAAAAACGCCGGCAGCGCCGTCGATATTAAGAGAGCCTCTAAACGTGGGCCGTCTTGTTTCTATTCCCTCAAGGACAAATTTTGGCGGTGCTTCCTCCATGTTTTGTCCTTGACGGAATCTAAAGACGGATTCTCTATCACGCATGAACCACCGACGGGCGACGGCGCTGCCATTTTTCGTCCCTCACCTCATATCCTTCTAACATATAGTATCCTTGATTAAACCCTTACTAAGAATGACTAAATCATTCTTTAAATAACTTAGCTATTTATTTTACAAAAAAAAATGTATTTTTATTGGATTTGTGGTTTAATTTTTCTCAAAACAAAGGAGAAAAATATATCGCACCGTTTCTACCGATCCAACGTTGAGAGGACTTGTGGTTTAGGAAGTTGGTCACGTCTCTGTGAAAATGAGGGGGGACTGCATCTTGTTGAAACCAAAGTCTTCGCCGTTGAACCAAAGGAAGGTCGTCGATTTCTTCTGCGAGTCAGTTCTGTAAAAAAAGCAAGTAGTTTTGACAGTTGAGGTTTCGAGGTAAAAACACTGAGGCGATTTCTCACGAGTCCAACCGAAACAATGAAGTGTTCGAACTGCATTGGGTGATGGTGTGGAAATCCCCTGTGAGGGTTTTCGTCCTGCTATAGATGATTTGTTTGATGATTGAAAGACCCATCTCTTGAAAATGAAACAACTTATAGAAGAAATCGACGACCTTCTTTTAACTCAACGGCGAAGACTTTGGTTCAACAAGATCATTATCACAGAGACGTGACCAACATCCTAAAACACGAGTTCCGTCAACGTTGGACTGGCAGAAAATGTGCCGTGCATTTGCGATCAAGGTCCACAGATCTTACACTGCTGGATTTTTTCCTTTGGGGATTTACCAAATAAATGGTTTACGCAACTCAGGTTCAAAGTCAAGAGGAACTTCGTCAACAAATTATAAATGTTTGCCGTGAAGTAATCGCGAAATTGATCAAACGTGTGTTTGATAAAATGATCGTTCGAGCTCAAACCTGTGTGCCAGCCGATGGGATATAATTGAACCATTGTTGTAACAGGCTGTAAAAATTTTAATAAGCGATTATCCAAAGTTCAATCAAAATAAATATAATTGGCATTTTCTTAAATTATTTCATGAACTTACTTTTCAACCACGTTGTTTTAAGAAAAAAAAACATAAAACTAATAAAAATACCAATATTTTTTGTAAAATAAATAGCTAAGTGACTTCCGAAAAAAGGAGTTTGAAATAATGATTTAGTCATTCTTAGTAAAAGTGCGTAATCGAACGAATTGAAAGTTTATTTTGGATAACCTAACTTCTCAATTTTTCAAGTCGTGTTTTTCGGTGAAAAATTGGTCGACCTTTTTTTTATCGACGACGCTCTACAACTTTCTCATTGGCAAATTTGTGATAATAATCGATGACTTTTCAGAAAACAGCGTCCCCCGGGATGAATAAAAGACCATCAAAATTTTTTCAAAAGTTTCTGAAGAAAATTAACTTTTCAAGCAAAAAATACCTTATGCATAAGTAGAATTTGGCCAGTCAACTAAATTAATTGAGCATCCACTGGTGTATTGTATTTTTAGTCTTAAAGGCCTAGGTTTTTTTCTGCCTGTCCCCCTTTAAATTAACTTAGTGCAGCACAAATACACTGGTGGTAGGCGAACCGCTGAACGTGTTGCCCTAATTTAAAGGGGGACAGGCAGAAGAAAACATAGGCCTTTAACAATCTTCAATGAAACTTTAGAAAATTTAAGTAAACTATAATTTTAAATTCCTGGTTTTGCGCCCCTCATAACTTTGCACCCTGGGCAAGTGCCCCGCTTTCCCGGCCCTAGTTACGGCTCTGCTCCTAGGAGATATATCATACACTTCTACCCGCAGTTAGTCAGTTGCTTAATGACATTTGTTTTTGGTTAATGCGATTTGTAACTAACCCTGTCCTGGCAAAATTGGCTAAGTAACGCAGGATCCTCTTGGTGAAAGTCACTTCTTGGGGCAAAACGTGACCATTGTGAAACTGATTCCGGATAGTGTTTAGTGCGTGTCCGAAGGTAATTGGAAGATCAGTGCCGTGAGCAACGCCCATCCAATCAGGGTTCCGTAGCCAGGATAGCTTGTAGCTGAGAAGGTACGTGTAGAGCTTGGCTTGCTTGTCTTGGGGCAGTTTAAAATATGCTTCCAAAAGTTCTTTCATTCGACAAACGTAGAAGTAGTCACCCAGAATTGCGGTCAACGTCTTGAAGATGGACTTGGGATCTTTAGTCTCTTCGAGACCGGTATATACGTATTCGGCCATTTTAATAAAAACAGGGTGTCCTCGAAGGTTGTCTCCGTTGCCGAGTAAATCCCTGATGGCTTCGTAAGAAGGTTTGGGCTCCCGCGTCGAGATAAATTCAATATGTTTCGGTATGAGCAACCCTAGGAACGCGGAAGCGTCTTCACCGACGGTGCCACTTATTAGATTACAGGGTTTCACTTTTCCTTGTTTGTAGAGTTCTAAAGGGTCGTCTTTCAAGTAAATTCCGTCAACCACTGGTCTGGAGATTATACCATCGCCTCCAACCATTTGCTCGCTGCGCAGGAGCTCTTGCGCTTCGACGCTCTGCAGACACGAAACAGTCTCGCGAACTGTTTCCTTCTTGCAACCCAAAAATTCCGCAACCTTCCAGCTCTTTTGGTCGTTCGTCTTCTTATCGGCCAAGCCCCAGTAGTTGTTTATAGATCCACTTTGTAGTATTGCCCCTGAAATTGCAAATGTTAGATTGGTAAACACTAAAACAGACCCACCAAGGCAGGGAAGACTGAGGAATATGAAAAACTTGTTGAGGTTAATAGTAAAAGTGAGTGTAGGGAGCTGTTGGTTCGCGTTGTATGAAGGGCTTGCCACCACCCTCCTACACATTGTAACCCGAACACCGGAATTAATGGTATTAAAAGTCGCTTGATGGTGGTACTTCGGGTATTAGCCTAGATTATGATGATGATTATTATTATTATTATTAGTCGGATAGCCATACCTTGAAAGTAATCCCAACTAGATGGCATCAGTAGGTGATAGTTAATCGCAGCGGCCCCAGCACTCTGACCATAGATGGTCACCCTCTTCGGATTTCCGCCGAAACTGGCCACGTTCTCGCTGACCCATCGCATGGCCATCTGCTGATCTAGTAGACCAGCGTTTCCAGGAACTTCTTTGTCGTCCAACGAGAGGAACCCGAGTGAGGTTAGCCGGTAATTGACGGTGACCACTATAAGGTTTTCCTCCGTCGCCAAGACACCACCGTCGTATCCAACCGAGGAGCCGGTTCCAAAGATGAAGGCTCCTCCGTGAATAAAAAGTACGACTGGAATTTGGGTGGATGACGTCTTATTTCCTTCATCCGGTATCCACATATTTAAGTAAAGACAGTCTTCGCTAATTTTTGTATTTAGTTTAAACGGTTCAAAATATCGCGTAGTAATCCACTTGAAAATCGGATCAGTCCTTTGGACGCAAGAGTTTGGAAATGACACAGCGTCCTTAGTACCGTTCCAAGACTCGACCGGCATCGGGAATTGGAAACGGAGCTCTCCCAACGGCGGTTTCGCGAAGGGCACTCCGAGGAATTCCACGACGTCTTTCCCGTTTGGCGCTTGGGTTCTTCGACCCCTCAGCGCTCCGTTCTTCGTTTCGATCACGTATGCCCCAACTTGTGTCCAAAATAAGCCAATCATAAGAACCACAATTTCCATAACGTTTTTAATCTCCATCTAGGAAAACATTTCGTTAATTTCATAAGTGAGGTGAAAGGGACTTTTAACTTCATTAACGCAGCTCAAATTTCAAAATAATAATAACACCTTTTAAAACTATCTAGTGCGTATAGTGTATCTATGATATTTGGATGAGGCAGTTTCCAAAGGGTACGATTTACTTGCCAAGCATCAAACCATTTCTATTACTCTTTTTATTATGTAAAATGTAGAATTTAACTAAATAGTGATATTTACTTATTAATATGTCGCATTTTTATGTGCTAATTGTTTTAGTTAGTCACTAAAGAATGATATTTGAAACATTCTTAAAAAAACGGCTGTTGGAAAACACCTTTAAAGGAAAGTTCAAGAGTCACAGATAGGAAATCTTTTTGAAGATACGAATACACTCCTAAAGCGATAATGTTACACCCTTTACGTGTAATTTAAGCCACTTAAATAGTGTAAGAAATCATCTTTTAGGTCACCATTTATTGGGTTAAATTAAACCCTAATGGGTCGGTTTTTGATACTCTTTAAATTACGAAATTACACCTGTAAGGTTTTAATTAAACACCCATAAAGTTATTTTTAACACCCTTTAAGTTATTTTTTAACACCCTTAAAGCTATTATTTAACTCCGCTTAAGTCATTATTTGATACCCTTTAAGTTAAAGTATTACACCTATTCGTGTTCAAGAAAACAAGCTTACAAATTTTAATAAATATTTAAACAATTTTTTTATGTGAATAACTTTAATCATAACCTGTTTGCCATTGTTTATGTACCATTTTACTGAAAATAAAAAAATTATTCTAAGCATGAATTACTAGATTTGATTTAAAAACTAATTAAGTTAACAGTTAAAATTATTTTCAGTTGAAAATGTTATAATACCCTAGTTAATATATGCAAATAGGATAAAAAGTTAATATGGGTTATTGAGTGAACATATTTAATTTATCATGATTTTCAACTTAATACAATTAAAAGGTTTAATACTATTATATTACATTTTCAAGTCACTAATCTCTAAAAAATTATTTACTGCTGATAATAGCAGAGGTTCGTAATAAAACCCTTCGGGGGACGTATTCCATTTCTCGTTTAACCCATGGTATTTTGATGCTAGATCATTCTGTGACAGTTCAAAAACCACGGGTGCTTTCCATTGGTTCTTAGTATTATGACGTATTTTGTAAAAAAATAAACAAAAAAAGGTAGTACCGGAGGTAGTCACCGGGTGGCTTTGGGGCTTTAAAAATAAAATGGCGTCTTTACAAGGGCGTATTTAAGGGGGGGTTAGGGTTTCAAACCCCCCCCCCCCCCCCGATATGCTGATGAAAATAGTGAAATAAAATCCTGGATACGCCCTTGCGTCTTTAGACCGAGTTGGAGGTTACAATTATAAATTGACATACTGTTTTTCCTTATAAATTATATTTACAAGTTAATGTAATGTAAATTTTACGTTAAAGGTTGTTTAACTAATTAAGTTAAAAATAAATATGAAACAATGACAGGGATCTTTGTCAGAAATGAAACTTGAGCCTGCAGTCTTGAGGATAAAGTATGCAATTTTTTAGCTTTGGCTGCATGTAATATATTACTCATTTTAACTGGTTTTCATTAAAAAATGCGATAAATTAATTGTCTAAGTAATAAATATTATTGTTGAAGAAAAATTACCATCAACTGAAGGAAAATAAATTAACAATATTGCACAACCTGAGACAAAGTCTTCTTTAGAAACAACCAGACCTGTTTCTGTTTTCTATTCAGAATAATGACAATAATAATGTAATAGTGAATAAATATTTAAAAACATTAATTAAAATAATATAAATATTATACATGACATGAAGTCAGTAACTAAACACGTAAGTATTCTTCAAATATTTTCCAAAAGTCACGTACCTTCCTCTCAGGTAGCGATTAGTTGCAGCATAAAGGGGTGGACACCATCGGGCCCAGGAGATTTAGAAGTCTTAAGTTTACCCAATAAAAAGACAATATCGGCAGGCTCGCACGAACATTTTGTAAGAGTATCATTGGTGTCGACTGACACGCTGGGGTTCAACGAGGCGAACAAAGACTGCGGGGCAACGGAATATCCGCTAGAAGGGACCGTGGAAGCAAAGAAATCGTTGAGAACCGAAGCAGCCTCAGATAACGTAGGAGTTACAGAACCATCGTGTTTTTGTAGCTCAGAGATAGGCACCAGTGATGTGCGAGTCTCGTTTTTTTCGCACCGAGTCGAGTTCGAGTTTCAAAAAAATTTCTCACCGAGTTCGAGTTCGAGCTTGAAAAACCTAGCGAGTTAACGAGTTTTAAAATTACTCTTTTTCAAAGCTTCGAGTGCTTAACGAGTTTTGAAATAATAAAGAGTCTTAAACATTTTCTAATTAAATGAACTTCAAAATTTAAACAATTTAAATTTTATTTACTTAAATTGTCATATTGTATCATCGCCAGATTCCTCCATGACTAACTAATTACTACACTTGTAAGCTGCTCTATGCCTCACTGTTAATGTCTAAAAAGTCTTTGTATTTTGCTGAAACTAAAACTTTAAGCTGTTTAAAGGCTACACGTGAAACATACGTCACATGGACCAATAACGTGGGCAGAAAAAAATGGCGTCATTTTTAAAGGAGCCAATTGACAATAGGAATTGTGATGTCATTTATACTCGATAACACTAAAACTCAATAACAAAAAACTCTTAAAATTACCTAACAAGTTTTGACCGAGTTTGACCTTGGCAAACTTTGAACTCGAAAGCTCGACGAGTTTCGCGGCAAGGCTTATCGAGTTTCGAGCCGAGTACTCAAACTCGAACTCGATTCGAGTACTCGATTAAAACGAGTGCTTGCACACCCCTATTAGGCACCCTAGAAACGGTAAACTGATTGACATGTGAGCAGAAAGTTTTAGGGTTGTCGCGAATTAGGGAAGTTAGGCTAGATTCATATTTTTGACGTAAATTTCTAATTTGGGAAGTGAAAGCATTACGAGCAGCGCGGTACTGAAGGGTATCCAAAACACACGGAGGGGCCAAACGTTTCTTAGCCTTGAGTAATCGTTTCCAGGCTTCGTTTTTAAACTCTCCGCTACGAGTCGTTCGATAGTTAGGCTTGGGCTTTGAGGGAGGTCTACGTAACGGAACAAAACTGGTAATACCAATATTGAGAACCTCAAGAAAGGCTGACCAGGATTCGGACAAGTTATCAGAACCCAAAACCAGTGACCAATCAACGGAGGCAAGGAAGGCGCCAAACGACTCGTAATCTCCTTTGAAGAAATTAGGCCGAGGGACAAAAATAGAATGGGACCCAGGTCGCTGAACTTGAAAAAGAACAACACTTTTGCCCAGGGCTGCGGATCACTCAACCAAAGGGTCAAAGGCTAGGGACAGATCGGAGGTTAAAACTAAATGTAGAATATTGTCCTTACCGTAGAGAACTCCTAACCTAGTAGGGGAGTCAACAATTGGTACCCAATGTCAAGGTCCTGCGTGAGATCCGAAATTTCCGCTCGAAAACGAAACTAAAAGTAACTTTCTACTTCTCTTACCCCCCATTGTCATTTTTCAAGTGTTCAATAAAACCTTTTATAAGTTAAAAAAACCATTGAAAGAGTGTTTAAGTTTACAGCACGGCAAACCGGGCGCAACGGTAAAATTATAGAGACAATTTACAAAAAACGTTAAGTATAACTAAAGCAACGCAACAACGAACCGGCTACACCTAAGACGTAATTACCTCTCCGAGGGTACTATGTAACCTAGGAGGGGTTATACAATCACCGTGTCTGTGTGTGTGTCCTGCGAACGCGTTCAAAGTTTCGGGGCCCAGCGTAATGCGTAATCACTGCGTACGCAGTTTCTTTGATTCTAAATTGTGGCAAAACTGCCGTGATGGTGAGCGTTAACGGATAATATTGGCGTTTGGGGCTTTTTGGTGTTTTGTTCGTCAACGTTCACTGTCATGACAGTTGTGATTTGGTAGTATTTTTCGAGATGTTGCGATTCTAATGTGGATGTGTATTGTGCACTTATGACGTGTTGTGTTTTTGTGATGTCTGTGTTTCGTTTGTGTTCTATCTATTGACTTTTCGGACGAACCGTATGCTAAGGGTTACGATAAACGTCTCAACGTCCATAAGGCAGGGTGTCCACCAAATGTTCACGGTATACGTCCTATTATCAATTTGCGATCGCATCGGACGGGTTTTGAGCCCGGACCCTTCTGCATGGCAGATGAGTGCTCTACCAATGAGCCACCGACGCTTGTTTATATTCATAGTATATTTTATTTTAGATATTTATTAATTGTGAAATGTGTAAAATTATTTATTTTACGTTTAAGTAGGAATCGAACCCGGGTCACTTTGTTAGCACCCGGACGCCTTACCGACTGTTACTTTAATGTTGAGCTATTATGTCGCTGCTCTATTTACGTCGATAGTGAAGAATTGTTAACTATTTTGTGTTTTCTTCTTATCACCCTTGCAAACAGAATTCACAATTTGGACCAAATAAATTTTCGATGTAGTAGCAACGGGATTAAAATCTCGTAAATTTATCGTGGGGGGTGTTGGTAAAATTTCTGGGCTGTTTTGTTCATCTTTTTTTAAAAAACTGAATTATCGCCGTTTTAACAGTTTTGGTTTAGCGTAGCTATAGTGTAGTGAGGAGACCAAAACCCCTCCGAGGAGAGGTAATATTACGGTCTTGACCGACTGGTTTTAACTGCGACAAAGACCTATTATAATGCCCGGCCGTTTTATACCGAAAACCAAGCGCGACAAAAAGTATTCTTATCTGCTAAAAAACAGAATGACGGAGAGATAAAATATCTGATTATTGATAACTTAAGAACAAAAAATACCATCATCGCATTTTTCTTAAGATGAAGATATTACTTAAGGCGTAATGGCTGATCGTCTCGGACCAGCTCTGATATATTCGGATGTTGATACGCTTTGCGCGATGTAAAATTTGGGGTTATGGATCATTTAATTGGCCCAGGCGTTGTAGATTTAATCGTGTTATTTAACTCTAACAATAGGGCATATTAAGACCTTTAAAGGTGTTATTTAACTCTTAAAAAGGCGTATTAACATTTTAAAAGTGTGATTTAACTCTTAATAAAGGGCGTATTAACACTTTTAAAGGTGTGATTTTACTCTTAAAAAGGGCGTATTAACACTTTTAAAAGTGCTATTTAACTCTGACAAAAGGGCTTATTAATACTTATAAAGCTGTGATTTAACTCTTAATAAAGGGTGAATTAACACTTTTAAAGGTGTGATTTAACGCTTAAAAGATGCTTCATAACTGATTAAAAGTCCGTTTACATGTTATTGGATATCTTGTTTCACAAACTGTGGAGAGTGCTTAAAACGGGTTTAATTGTTTGGTTAAGGTGTTGAATCTGGGTTCGACTCATCAAATTGAGTGTAAATGGTGTTAGAACGGTGTGAAACCAAAGATAATTTAAACTCGTACCCTATATTCGAAATCACTCTCTCGCGCGTTTACCCACTTCCCGTTGGAACTCAGAAAAAATTCGCTCCATGACTTGCGCCTTACCGCAACCGATGGAGCCCGATTTTTCTGAGGTCACGTGCCGGAAAAGGGTAAACGCTTCGTAACAAAACCGTCAATGGGAAAGCTCTCAGTATTCGAATCTAGGGTACGAGTGAAGAATTATCTTTGGTGAAACGAATCGCAATTTCTTGGAATGTTTATCTTATTTAAACATTATTCTAGTGTTAAGTCACACTATTTTTAAACCTTTAAAAAGTAACTCGATTTTGGAAGTGTGAAAACAGTGTGAACGAGGTGTAACACTTTCTTAACACCTTTTAAACACCCTATTTCTTAGAGTGTACTGTCACGCTTCCAAGGTCAATGCGTATGAAGACTCCGCGGATTAAAAATATTTGTCCGACTGTTACACCGCGAGTTTTTTTTTGGGATTTTTCTGATACGGAGAAGTGGGCGAATTATGCTGAAAAAATGGAAAGCTGGTCTGTTATGTCGGGAGAGGAGTACTGTTATACAGTGGCGGCGCCAGGATATTACTATGGGTAGGCTACTTAATTCTTTAATTTGGGGGCCCCCCCTTTACATACACTAACTAAACAAAACTGTGACAAAACCGGTTTATTTTTAATAATTTACAAAAGAAATGTAAATTAATTTAGTTAACAGATAATTCTACTCGAATCATCGCTAGCTTCGAAAAGGCGTTTTTTAGTTCATTAGTCCAAATTAAAATCATGATTTCGTTCATACGTTATGTTTCGTTAGTATCTGGGTTCTTTAGGGGAAACCTCGGATGATTCTTTTTGGTCATTGAGATAAAAAGTCTTTTACGTGTATAAATGGTGGGCTGTTTCCTAGGGTCATTGGTGTCTCGAGTTTTTGTAGAGCTCCTTTCAATTTATCTCTGGCTTAATTTGAATTCTGTAGCGTATTACTATCAAAATTTATAAATGATCTTCGTACCATCTCGAAATTTTAATTTTTCTGGACTTTTATTAGGAGTATTGGAAGTTTGAAAGTGTTCTAGATTTTTTTCCTTCAGTACTATCAGTAATAACTTTTTATTTCTGTAAAATAGATCCATTAATTTGATTGGTCATAGGATATAGACCATGTTTTACGAGCTAAAAAAAATTCAGTCAATACGTTTAACAACTTGAACCATATCTTAAAAAAAGACTTACTTTCCCAAGGCTTAAGAGTTACAACACCGTTGATTCCCTAAAAACTGTTTAAAACCTACTTCCCTTAAAATATTCAATTCTAGCATTATAAACGTTAAACCAGAGTTAAAAAACGAAAATTAATTACTAAACAGAACTATGAGTGGCGAAGGCTAAGCAGTCGAAAAATACGAAAAAGTCAGAAATTAAAAACACGCTTCTTAAGAAAACGCTAGGCGCTCTAGGTAAGATATAACTTGACAGGCTATGACGTAAAAGGTAACATTTTCTACACAAGCTCCTTTTCATTTATAAAATCACCGGAAAGAAAAGGAGTATTTGGACATGATACTTAAAACGGAATGTTTTTTTTTATTTGGATTAACTAATTGTTTTGGGATACATTATTATTTTAAAAATTCTGGTCATAATGACATTAAGCCTTGGCTATAAGTGAACCGGGGTGAACCGATTTCGCACGTGTGAACCAAGAATTATCGTCGGCGGCCAAAACTGGCATTCAAACCGACCTAACCTGGTTAGTGTGACCCTGGCTTAAGTGAACCGACTTGGACGAGTTGCTTCCCGATTCCCCTATTACAGCTAATATTAAGTCTACAGTTGTAGGCTTACTAATACAGTCCACTTGCATCTTTATATTAAAGAGATCGTTTCTCCAACCACACTACAGTCATATTACATATTCTATGTAGTTGCAGTCAGTAAACTGCAATTGTAGCAAATCTAGCTGTTATTATCAGTCTTTATGTTTTAGACTGATTTTAGACTAAAATTAATTGCAGTTAACTTGTAGCTACATTTCAGTCCAGCAGGCCAAAACATCCCAACTGAACAAAAATTGTAGTTCTTAATTTTGTAAGTCTAACTCCCAATTGCAAACTGAAGAGTGTAAGTGTTTTAAGAATATAACAAAAACTTACATTTTCGTTGAGGTTGCAATGTTGCCTGATAACAATCTCGAAATGAAAGAAGAGTGATTTATCACGATCAACAGAACCTTTATATTTAATCTTACATTCATTTGGAACAAGGTAATTTCCTTCAAATGCAATTCCAGCTCCTCGAAAAAATTATTATGGAAAGATTAGGAACAATAAGTAAATGTTTTCGAAAGTTTCCGCGTAAGACGATTTTTTGTTATTACATCAATTTAAACTATTAACATTATTCGTATAGTTGAATTTTATTTTCATTCGTCGTAAAGAGATAGTCTTGAGAACATCAGTTCTGTGCGTATATATTTTAACCTTGACAATGCCGATATTCGTGACGGAAACGAGTATAGGTGGCGCTGCGGCGTCACGATCTTCCGAGGTAGCGAATATGATCTAGCGTCTGCTAACTTGTACTTCCCCATGCGGGAAATTTTTCCCTTTTCCGGTATTTTTCAACCTTCCTAAACGCTAAAAGGGAATAATGCAATTTAAGAGTGAAAACGGAAAAAGGGAGGGAAATGTGTTCTTTGCACGGGAAGAAAGGGAATTTTTAGCTTTTCGGGTAGCATTGCCTGTTCTAGTCTACTCTAATTGTATATTTAGTTCATGGATATATTATGAGTCGTAGATGTAACGAATATTTTTAATACGTTCTTAGTAATGAAAGTCATGATCTAAATATCCATTTGCGACTTTTGAGGATATCTTTTTGCGAAATTATTCAAATGTAAGTAATTTTGTATTAAATAAAACCTAATATTTTAAACTATTTTGAGAATTAAACTGAATATCTAGGGATAAAATATCGGAATTTACAAGGTGCTGAATGATTTGGTGCAAGGGTTGTCCAGTAGGGTTCCTCAGCCGGAGCTTAATAGGCAAAACGCATTTCTTCCGTCCTCCTCCCCGGGGGCTCAGGCTTCAGCTGGCAACCAATTTTTCTATTCTGGTGCTCCCGGTCTTTACTCAGTGCCGTCTGTGCCTGCTGGGGGGGGGTTGAGGCGGGAACTATTAGGGGGTCTGGGGTTTCCATGTCTTTCCCATCTTTTTCGGGTATTCCTATGGAGGATCCTAGGGCTTTCTTGGGAGATTTAGACGGTTATGTTTTGTTTCATGGGATTGGTCCTCAGGCGGTGGTACTCCTGTTATCACAGGCATTGCGGGATGAAGCCGGCTTGTGGTTTCGCGACATTAAAACGCAGCTGGCGGGGGCGATGACCTGGGATATATTTACTCGGGAATTTCGGGATCGTTTTATCTCTCCCGATAGGGACAGTGCCCTGAGGGCTGATCTTTGGGGAGTTTTCCAATCGGAGGGGGAGAGCATTCCTGCTTTTCGTCGACGGGTGGTTGCTTTGAATTATCTTTTGGGGAATCCGTTGCCTGAATCTGAGCTTCTGGGTCTTCTGTTGTCCAGGGTCGATCGGAGGGTTCGGGTCTGTTTTTCCCGGGCGCCCTGTGGGTCTATTAAGGAGTTTGACACCGTGGTTAGGAATCTGGGGTTGGAGAATGAAATAAGGGGAAGGGTTCCTCTGGATGATCCATCTCAGTTGTTGGTCGGTAATCGGAATGGGGGCCAGACTTTTCGGTATGGAACGGGGACCACTCAGAATCATCAGGCTTGTTACTGGTGTAGCTCTTTGGGGCATTTTAGAAGGGATTGTTCAAGGAATAGGGCTGGCTCGGCTCCGGTGGGGAATATCAGTTCTAGCGTAAACACTGAATCCGCGGGGTCGGGAAACTTGTAAGGGAGTCTTCTAGTGGATCGGGGAAGACTTCGTCGGGGGTGGACGGTCCAGCAGGTGTTTATTTGAATTCCTTGCATGGATACTGGCGGTCGGTTGAGGGGTCTGGAAATTAGGATCTCTAATGAGACGGGGTTTGGGTTTCTGGATCCAGGGGCTGACGTCTATGCAATTTCCTATGGTTTTTGGAGAGGATAGGTATTTCTGGGATGGTGGTCCGTGAGCAGGGTCAGGTATCTCAGGCGATGGGTCCTACGATGTCCTCGGTGGGGCGAATTTCTATTGCAGTTGACCTGGGGGGAGATATTGGCATCAGGCCGGTGAATTTCCGTGTGATAGAGGGCCTTCGCTTCGACGTTATTCTGGGGATAGATTTTATTGACGAATTACGGGCGACGATTGACTGTGCGAATAATGTGCTGAGCTAATGGTTCTGTTCCGTTGTTGGGATTGTATCGGAAGTCGGGCTCGGGGTCTGTCCGGAGGGGACGGAGAATAGTGAGAGTCTCGAGTCGTTGGACATAGGGTCTGTGGTTTTGGAGCAGATGGCGGAGTTGGGTGCTTTATGTAAGGAATTTTCGTCTCTATTTTCGGAAAGACCTGGGAGGACGAGGGAGATTCGTCATGATATTAGGTTGAGGCCGGGGGCAGTTCCAGTTTCAGGTCAGCCTTATCCACGGAGTCGGAAGGACAATGAAATCATAGACGCTCATGTAACGGATTTATTGAGGCAGGGGTTGATTAGACCTTCGAGTAGTCCTTGGTCCTCTCTGGTGGTGTTACAGAACAAGAAGAATGGGGAGAAGCGGTTCTGTGTCAATTATATCGCCTTGAATAAATTGACGGTGGCGGATATTCAGCCGATGCCTAGAATTGATGAAATTATTGACCAGATAGGGAAGCCTAAACATATATCTCGTCTTGATCTGCGTTCGGGGTTTTGGCAGGTGGGGATGGCTCCTGAGGACGTTGAGAAGACAGCTTTTGTGACTAGGGAAGGGAAGTTTGAATTTTTAGCAATGCCGTTTGGTCTCACGGGGGCTCCGGGGACGTTCCAGGGGTAAGGGGTTAATGAATAAGGTCCTGAGGTACGCTCGTAGGTATGGGGTTGAGGTATATCTGAAAGATATCGGTATAGCCTCACAAACTTGGGAGGAGCATATGGAAGCATTACGTTATGTTTTTTCTCAGCTACGTCTTGGACAAATTTAGTTTTGCCCAGTCGGAAACTGTCTTACTTGGGTATAAGGTTAATTAGATTGAGGCTATCAAGGAGTTTCCCAGGCCTACAAGTTGAGTCAGGTTCAGAGGTTTCTCGGTATGTGCGGGTGGGATTCTCGTTTCATTCCTCGATTTGCGACACTGACGGGTCCTTTGAATAAGTTAAAGGGAAAGAAACGGCGTTGGAAGTGGGAGAGGGAGCATGTGGAGGCTTTTCTTAGTTTAAAAACGCAGATTGTGGAAGCTGTCATGTTGCGAACCTCCAATTCTGAGGGGAATTTTTTTGTGACTACGGATGCTAGTGATCAAGGCATTGGGGGGATGTTGTCACAGATTCAGGACGGAGTGGAGGTGCCTTTGGGTTACTTCAGTCGGTTGTTACAGGGGGCTGAGCTGAATTATAGTACGCCCGACCAGGATAATTTGGCGGTGGTCTTTACGGGGGAGAAATGTCGTCATTACTTGGAGGGGAGGGAATTTACAGTAATCTCCGATCATCAGGGCTTGTGTTGGCTCCTTCGGTTGAAGGACAAGAAGAGCCGGCTGATGAGATGGGCGCTTCGTTTACAGGAGTTTTTACCATGCGATCGTAAGGGGAAGGATAATGTGGTCGCTGACACTTTTCCCCGTTGTCCTCTGGGTTCCGGTGAAGGGGTCAATATTGTGGATGGTGGAGGTCAGCACGGGGGTTCTGCGGTTGGTTGTATTAATTTGATGGTTTGTAATGAGGTCACTACTGGAGGGGTTATGGGGCAGGTTTCCTTGGATGAAATCCAATTTTTTTTCAAAAACGTTAAACTAAGCGATAGCTGTGGAGCGGACGATAAAAGTATGTTTCCCATTTTTTTTCGAGATGAAGAAAAATATTTTCGTAACTTTTGGTTCGCCTTTTATTGCACATGTAACTCGATATCTACGTAACGGAAACTATTAAATGAGGTGTGGTTCTTACTCTTATAGTGTCTCTAGAAAAACTTAAAAGGAGTATAAAAAGTTTGATGAAATAATTGTGGGGGCAGTTAATTAATTCAAAATCGCCATTTCACACTTTGCCAAATCTGCAATGCAGAATTTTACGATAGGAGTTCTCCCGAAGTTTAAGCATTGAGTTGCTTAACAGAAATTCGGAGAAACACCCTCAAAATAGGGCGACGTGTCCAAACGTGTTTAGCAAAAATCAGTAGAAATAATGTTCGGGAAATTTACGCTTTCAATCCGACAATTTGAGTAATAAGCTGAAAATTGGCACATAGGGAGCTTGCGTCGTCACCATTTTGAAAAATATTTATTTATGTAACTCATAATTAGGCCATAATAACAATTTCTTCAATGAAACCCTTTTACTGGATATGACGTAAATTACGTCCTTTTCAACTGCATGACGAAAAACACGTCATCAGATTTTCGATTGAACGTGACAAGCTATGAACTTTTTTGTTATATGTAACGACTTTCAATTGCACCAACCTGAAATAACATTTTTGTGTCAGAACTAATTTTGACTTATTGTAATGAACAGGACCTATTTTAGTGGGTAGTTCTAAAATTCAAAACTACCTAAAATTTGCATTCTGAAAGTCATTTTGGGTAGTACAAAATTGAGTTTTGACAGTAAAGTTATGGTTTAAAAAAACTTAAAATTCTTTGACAAGCCAAATTTTAATTATCGCTACCGCACTATCGAATATAACTAACATTGTAAGTACAGTCAGACCGAGTGAATTAGTAATTAATGAAATTAGTTAGTATCTTCAGTGATCGTTCCGACGATTTGGACAGAACACATTAACAAATTCAATTGGATATTTTACGCGACAGCTATTTTGGGGTGACTTTTTTGTTACTTTTCAGTTAGTTCCAGTTTGACCAGCTGGGGTAACAATTTATTGTGAAACTTGCAACTTTTGCTTCTGTATTTGGTCCCAGCTGAAGTGATGTTTGGCGCTAGTATGAGGTATTCTTCGTGGTTAGCGCTATACTCTGGCCATTGAATGTCCTCCATCTTTCCAGACGGCGACAGACTCGGGTTGCTGTAAGAAATAGATAATTACTGGCGGCAGAAGTATAAAATATGTCTCTTACGCGAGAAGAAACCGTCTAAGCCTAAGAAAATTAAACAAGAACCTTCGCAGGCTGCAGCCACTTTGCAAACCCTGGATGTGTACCATGTTCTACCCGCAGTTAGATTTATCAGTTTACTTTTGACATTTGTTTTTGGTTAATGCAATTTGTAACTAACCCTGTCCTGGCAAAATTGGCGAAGTAACGCAGGATCCTCTTGGTGAAAGTAACTTCTTTGGGCAAAAAGTGACCATTGTGAAACTGATTCCGGATAGTGTTTAGTGCGTGTCCGAAGGTAATTGGCAGATCAGTGCCGTGAGCAACGCCCATCCAGTTAGGGTTCTTTAGCCACGATGGCTTGTAATTGAATAGGTACGTGTAGAGGTTAGCTTTGTTCTCTTTGGGCAGTTTTAAATAAGCTTCCAACAGTTCTTTCATTCGACAAACGTAGTAGAAGTCACCCAGAATTCCGGTCAACGTCTTGAAGATGGACTTGGGATCATTACTCTCTTCGAGACCAGTGTATACGTATTCCGCCATTTTAATCAAAACAGGGTGTCCTCGAAGGTTGTCTCCGTTGCCGAGTAACTCCCCGATGGCTTCGTAAGAAGGTTTGGGCTCCCGCATCGAGATAAATTCAATATGTTTCGGTATGACCAGCCCTAGGAACGCGGAAGCGTCTTCACTGACGGTGCCACTTATTAGATTACAGGGTTTCACTTTTCCTTGTTTGTAGAGTTCTAAAGGGTCGTCTTTCAAGTAAATCCCGTCTACCACCGGTTTGTAGATTATAAAGTCGTGTCCATCAACCGGTTCGTTTTCTATGATTTCTTCCGCTTCGACGCTTTGCAGACACGAAACAGTCTCGCGGACCGTTTCCTTCTTGCAACCCAAAAATTCCGCCACCTTCCAGCTCCTTTGGTTGTTCGTCTTCTTATCGGCCAAGCCCCAGTAGTTGTTGATGGATCCACTTTGTAGTATTGCCCCTGAAATGGTAAAGTGTTGAGGAAAACGGTAATTTTCAGATAGAAAAAAGACGACTTTAGCACTTATTAGGAAAAACAAGTCATTAGAAAAGAAGATTCAAGATCTACTAAATAGAGATGGCATTGAATGAACACCAAAAAGTGTCATACTGCTATAACTCACTTGTGCTTATACCTCAAAAATCAATCCTCTAGTACGTATGAATCTATTAAACAGTTGATGCTCGAAGAACATTATACAATTACTCCAAAGATTTGAAAGTTGAAAGTGCTTTTAAGGGGGAAGAATACAGTAAAAGCCTCTTTTTCGTTCAAGCTGAACGTTTGGTTTAACAATTACATAATTGAATTATATTTTTCTTATTAGGCTGAACCTTCCTCTAGTGCTTAAAATAATTTTGATAATTCTAATATTAATAGTTAACGAGATATAAGGTTCTAACTAAAGGGTAGTTTGGGCACTTGCCCAACTTGTTTAGCTCCGGGGGTTCGAATTAAAACGTAATAACTTAATTACTTTAAAATTTAAAATTTAAAAAACTTATTTTAGGCACTAAACAAGAGGCTGTTCTACACTTAAATATTAATTTTATACATAAAATACAAAATTAAAAGAGTTCAGCTTGAAAGAGCGCGAAAGTAGACAATGGCCACAGAAGTCTTCCCCCTTAAAGCAACTGTCGGCTCTATCATTGCCACCTATATTATGTTAAGGCCCTTGTTCTTAGAAATGGCAATGAATCTTTCCCGATTCTTCGAAAAACGACTTTACTGGAGAGAGTGCTGCCATCTATTAATGGCAAAGGGAGCTAAAGTTCAAAATAGCGAAAACATAACGTCGTCGACGAACCATTGCAGAGTATTACAATAAGACAACTTAATTATACTATTCTTAGTGGACTTTAACTTAGAATATACATCCCATATCAAATATATTGTTAAAAATTACTATAAATTAAGTTATTGTGAAATTTACAAACAAACCAATCAACGCGAGGGGTACTCGTATGTCCCGCCTTTTGGGTCAAAATGTAGCTTTAGTATCTGGTTTTCATTTCAACGCCGACACTTGCTCTAATTATCGATTACATTTGCGGGACACAATTTAAAACACGGTCGGCTGCGTGTTGAACATCCTTGGCCTAGATGATGATGATTATGATTATTATTACTGTTATTATTATTAGTCGGATAGCCGTACCTTGAAAGTAATCCCAACTAGATGGCATCAGTAAGTGATAGTTAACCGCAGCTGCCCCCGCACTCTGGCCGTAGATGGTCACCCTCTTCGGATCTCCGCCGAAACTGGCCACGTTCTCGCTGACCCATCGCATGGCCATCTGCTGATCTAGTAGACCAGCGTTTCCGGGAACTTCTTTGTCGTCCAACGAGAGGAACCCGAGTGAGGCTAGCCGGTAATTGACGGTGACCACTATAAGGTTTTCCTCCGTGGCCAAGACACCACCGTCGTATCCAACCGAGGAGCCGGTTCCAAAGATGAAGGCTCCTCCGTGAATAAAAAGCATGACTGGAATTTGGGTGGATGACGTCTTATTTCCTCCATCCGGTATCCACATATTTAAGTAAAGACAGTCTTCGCTAATTTTGGTATTTCGTTTGAGTGATTCGAAATATCGCGAAGTAATCCGTTCGAAAATCGGATCAGTCCTTTGAATGCAAGAGTTTGGAAGTGTCACCGCGTCTTTAGTACCGTGCCAGGGTTCAACCGGCATCGGAAATTTGAAACGGAGCTCTCCCAACGGCGGTTTCGCGAACGGCACTCCGAGGAATTCCACGACGTCTTTCCCGTTAGGCGCTTGGGTTCTTCGACCCCTCAGCGCTCCGTTCTTCGTTTCGATCACGTGTGCCCCGACTTGTGTCCAAAATAACCCAATAGCGATAGTCACAATTTGCAGGACGTTTTTAATCTCCATCTAGGAAAAGAATTTCGTTAATTTCATTAGTGAGGTGAAAGAGACTTTAACACTGACGAAGAACTATACCTCAGCTACCGAGTACCAGTTAGGTGTTTACCTCATGTTATTGGCCAGTTAGAAATTAATACTACTCCAAACGCATTTCTTTGCCTCAAATTTCCAAATATGTAACTTTCAAAGTGTTTCTATCTAGGCTATTAAATGAAACATGTACTTTCGCAGACTCAAGCCAGTTTTTTTACCAAAGGACATGATTTTTGCGCCAAGCCGCCGATGTACACATCGCATCAAAGCATCGGTATTACACTCTTAAAAAAAAAGGTTTATTTTCAAACCTTAAGGGTTTTTCTTGTCTCATATTTATCACCTTAACAGGTTTAAAAAGGTTGTTATTCTACCCCTAAAATAGAATTGTTTTCTTTTAGGGGTGCTTTTGTCCTCCATTTTGGTTCCTTTTTACACCGTTCTTAGCTTTCCCCTTTAGGGTACATGACTAATACGTTTAGAGTACTAAACGACTCTCTTCAGTGTGTAACACTACTCCCTTGAAAGTGTTAAACTACTCCGTTTCAGTGCCGTCTTTCCCATTGGGCAAAAAGGGCACTGCCTTAGGGCCCCAAGATTCTGGAGTGCCCCATTTTTTAAATTGTAAAATAAATTTTAATATTGCTCGAAAGTCCTAAACTTCATATTTAGTCACGTCTATAACCAGGGTAAATCTAAAACGTATAAAGACTTTTGGTTATTAGTATTTTTTGAATTCAGAATAAGCTTCTTCTCTAGTAACCTTTAGTAGGACAAGTGAAACTATTTGAACCGATAGTTGAAGATTAGAGCGACGATGGACTTCGCACAGGAGGTTAGAAACTTGGGTGGCGTTATTAGGGGTCTAGCCCATAGCTTTGCCCAGGGGCCTTCAACTTTGTAAAGACGGCCCTGCTCCGTTTAAGGTACTTAACTACTGTCTTAACTTCTTAAGGGTTCTACAATACTCCCTTCAGGGTTTCAAACTGCTGCTTTAAGGGAGCTACACCCTACGGGGTGTAAAAAAACTCTATTTATGATGTAATATAACACCGTTTATACACCTTTTCAAGTTTTAAATTTGGGACAAGAAAAAACCCTTAAGAGTGTTTTTTATATGTATTTTAGGCCCTTAATATACCATTTAAAAACCATTTTTTTTAGAGTGTACACTTTCTAATGATGTAAAATGTAGAATTTAACTTCGTAGGGCAATTATCTTATTCATAAACCGTATTTTTGCGTTCTAATAGTTATAGTTATAGTTATATAGTAGAATGTAAATTGAAGGTACATTTTTCAAGATAATGACATTAGTACTTATCACTAAAAAATATTATATACCGTTGATAATAGTCAATTTTACGTTCAGATTCAACTTTATATTTTAAAAGTGGTTTGACTTTCCTGTCCTTTAGCGAAAATAAGCTAATGAAGAAGATTCTTCATTAGTGAAGGCCTGTTCACAAGAGCCAACATTTTCTAAAACCTTATTGACCAACAAGGCACAAAATAACCATCAGAATGGATAAATCATTTACACAACGGGTTTTTAAAAAAATGGCGGGTTTAATTGAAGGTGGATTAACACTAATTATTTCAATTAAATAATTTCCATACACATGCTTTTCATTAAAAAAAATAAACGATTATATTCATATTAAACACCTACTACTATTACCACTATAATATGTAACATAATTACTCATAAGTATGCCACTAGCTCTATTTCTACACTAACGGTTTGTTTCACGGATATTGCGTCCTCGGTACCCTACGTAATATTTTACGTCATATTTGACGTCATCGAATCTCAAATGCCAATTATGCCGTCGCGCAATTAGCTCTACGTTTGATAAACCGACGGCCATTATTTTAGAAAGCTAAAATGAACTACAATATACTCTCAAGTGCTGGTAGTTCAATTAATATGCATTTAATGAAGTTTTAAGTGACTCGGGTTCTAAAATAAATTTGCATTGTCAAATAAAAGAAGCAGGTTTATTGGGAAAAAATAGTTTAAATTCAGAACTGAACTTTTCTGAGGCATCTACAAGGCTGGTTTCGGATTCTTTTGAGCCTAGGCCCAGCTCTTCTAGACTTGTTACGGGTTTTAATACCCCTAGTGGAATATCCCACTTCGACGACTTGTTCTATTTCCGGAAAGCGACCACTGAACCGAACCGTATTGGTCATTTTCCCCAACCATTTCTTTTCAAAACTACTAATTATTTAACTTCATCCGCACAAACCGAGCGAGTTTATAAATTTCATTTCAGCTACATTGGGCTGACTAATATACCGATACAAAAAAATTCCTTCTCAATTTAGAGGTTTTCCATTGGTTTAAATACATATGTTAGTAGTCAATAAAGTGACTTTCAAAATTACTAGGATGAATAAAAAGGATAAAATCGAAAGTAGTCCACCTTTTTACTGGTTCGTGGTGAAACAAACCGTTAGTGAAGATTTTTGAATGGAATAAAGGTACAGTGGCATACTATGAGTAAATATACTACTATTTAACCGATTTGCATTCGACCAAAAATATCTTTTTCTTTTTCCAGCCAATAGTTACATTGTCATTTTTTATGACATTTAGTATTATATATATTTTGAATATTAAGTTAAAACTTGAACCAATTTCCAATCATCTTGTACATTAACTTAATAAACAAACTATATTAACACAAGATTAATTTTATCGAAAATGAGCGTTTCTGAACAATCAATATGTTATTGTACGATTATGGACTTAAATGTTCGATAAAATCATGACTTATGTGAAAACCGAAAAATATGCGTTTTTCGGTCCAATGAGACTGCTCGGTAGAATGGACTACAATCCACCTTAATTATTTAATTTGACATTTTTGTATAAGTGCAGGTATTTTGTTAAAGATCGAGACCTGGGGGGCGATTCTGTAAGAAATCGAATGGGAATTCGATCTCGATACCCTATACCATGTCGAGATCGACTTCGACAATTTGCATTGATTTATGCTTATTCGAAATCTTTACCGAATACCATTCGTCGAGATCTCGAAGTTCGAAATCTAATTTTCGATCGAAAATTGGATTTTGAATATTTACAGAATAGGCCCCCAGAGCGAATATCCACCCCTCTTATCCTGTACTTATTTTTTTTACGAGTGACAACTGATTGACATCTCTGACAACTTGAATGACCGCCTGGACAATTCCATGTATTGTAGCTTACCTCTTTTTTTGATGCTCATTGTATATAAGAGATAACTGAGTGCGTATACCGATTTGTGAGTCCCTTTGGGGGTGAAACAGACCCCCTTGGGGGTAAGCAGTCCCCCCCCCGACAGCCCCCCATTTGCGAACATTTTCGGCAGGTCCATAGGTCAACTACGGATAGCTGGGGGGCATCCCATTTGCGAACATTTTAGGTCAATAGGTCAGCTAATTTATCTGACACGATGTTATGTAAACAGCTATAAAACCGAGTAACTTACCTTAGGGTCAATAGGTCCCTCATCAACTTGTCAAAACCTATCCGTCATGTCCGCCCTACGGAACCTGTCTTTTCGTGGTGTTATGGGTCGAGCCTTTGATGTTGCCGCCGGCAAACACTTTCCATTATTTTCAAAGGGGGGTAAAGGGTAGCTTGCCCGTAAAATAGCCACAGCCGGTGTCCTCGCTAAAAGTGGTGTGAAAAAAGGGCCGAGTGTATACAAATTATAAGGTTTTATTTATATATTTGGGGTGGGCAAGCAGCCCCCCCATTGGTATACCGATAGCCCCCCATTTGCGTACATTTTCGGTAGGTCAATAGGTCAAATGATTTATCGATAGTTGGAGGATCTCCCCTTTAGCGTCCCTATTCGGTAGGGGTGGTGGAATCATCTGACATGATGTTATGCAAACAGCCAGTAGCTATAAACCCGAGTAATTGGCCTATTTACCTATAGGTCAATAGGTCCCTCATTATTTCTCAACCACTTGTCAAAAACCTATCCGTCTTAGGGAATGTCCCCCTACGGCATCTGTCAAACACTTTTCTCCACGTGCGAGTGGTGTTAAGTAATAAATCCAAATAGTTCAATAGGTCGAGCCTTTTGTGTTTTCGCCGACAAACACTTTCCCCGTGTAACATTATTTTCAAACACTTTCACGATGCGCAAAGCTATCCGTCTTACGGAATATCGGCCCTAAGGGGTAAAGGGTAGCTAGTGAATGGCCCTTACCTCCGCGCGTAAAATAGACACAGCGGGTGTCCCCTCTCGCTTGCTAAAAGTGTCGTTTTGGAAAAAAAAAGAGCCGAGTGTATTATAAAAACGGTTTATTTTTCTACGACATTCTATGGTTTGTAGAGACCATGGCGAATAAATTGAAAAAGTGACCCCCAACGTTTTACATCAGGTGGGGATTCTTCGCGCTAAAATGGTTATAACAAACGATTATTCCCACCAAAAAATTTTTTTTTGCGCGTAGAATTTTATGGATGTGTGGGGGCCCCCATAAACTAGGGGGAATAGAACCTCTTAACAATTTCAGTTTAAACTAGGTAGGATTCTCATAGGTTTTTCTTTTACAACCAAATGCCCCTACGTATGGGGGTGCCAAAGTGTTTATGGAGGTCCTTTTGGTATAAAAACCCAGGGACTTGGTCCCTAAGACAACACAACTCTGTTCTTTTTTTTGTATCCAACCACGTCCACTAGAAATCCATCTCCGCTGTTCTCGGATGAGGACGTAGCCATGTAAGTTTTTATCAATTTTTATATTTTTAGCTTGGTGATTTATTCCAAAATTAAATGGTAACCCTGTATGCGTAACAATTTCAATATGCAAGATACTCGAGAATGGTAATATAGTCTATATTTAAATTTAAAGTGCGAAAACTATATTTGTATAGTTGAAATGTATTTTAACGTATTAAAAGCAGAATTCATCTTTCTGACAAGAGTCTTACCCATCATACATACACCATCTAATCTGGAATCTATGTTTAACATGTATTAAAAGTAGAGTTAAGATGTTTTTATAGTATTTTCTATGTATTTGCATATCTGAACTTGCGGTTCAATTTTGGGTACATGGACCACTTACACGCTAATGATATTAAAATAAAGTTTAAAAATATTTCCATTTGAACGAGTCCCTCTTTTTATATCCGCAAAGTGCTGAACGATTCTATCTTATGGATTAAATAGTTCTAACAATCAAATCTATTAGTACAATTACAACATTTGAGAAAGACACTTTTCCCATTGTGAAAGTGGAATCCAAAATAAGAATCACTTCAATTTAAAACGCACTTTAAATTTAAGTATAGACTATTTTACCATTCTCGAGTAACTCTTTTTTTTCTTTAAAAGCTGAAGAAATATTAGAAACGACATCAGTTATTTTTTTAAAGCTAGCTTAGAAATCACATTATTTTTATATATAATTATTTAGTTGTAATTTTAATTCTTAATTACTGGTAGCCTTCACTAGAAACCATTATAAGAATTATATATGAATTTATAACCAAGCGTGTATTTACCACTAGTGAATGCAATATCGGTCGAAGAATTGAAGAAAGACGGAATCACGTCATTATTAAGAACTGGTGACTACTTCTGTATATATCGTGACGGTTCAGTTTTTCATTTTCCAACTGTCGGAGGGCTAGCATGGTACTGTGACGGATACTCAATCTGTTTGAAGTACCGTAAAGCTGTTTATTTCCAATCTAAAAGAATTCTAAGTATAAGAATTCCACCAGGTGTATTAAAAGCGTTACCCCGCATATATTTGTGTTTAAATTGTGATATGTTAGGGACTAAGAAAGCAGCCAATTTGTCATATTGCGAAGTAACTGGTGGATGTTGTGTATTTCCAAAAATTAAAAAATAATAATAATAGTATGTGTGTTTTCTATTATTTTTCCACCTATATTTGCGTATTGAAAGCTATTTTAACGTATTGAACGTAGAGTCAGGGGTTTTTATAGTATTTTACTACCTATATTTACATTTTGGAAAGCTATTTAAACGTATTGAACGTAAAGAGTATTTTGCAATATATATGGTAATGAAAGGTAATTACAGTATTAGGTTGGCTAATTATTTTTTTCACCTGCTACCATTCTCAAAGGGTGAACATAGAATAACAAAGATAATTTTCCACTATATTTAAAGCCAACTTTCCTTACATTTCACTATGAAAATGTAGCGACCAATTTTAGTAATATATTGATGTTAGTTAATTCAGAAGCCCAATTTAATTTTTACTCTGTAATAATGTTTTTTTCCCACGTTAGTCAGAATTTGACCTTGTCGTTTCCAAGAAAGCTTACGGGCTGGGGTAATTTTGGGCCACCTGATGGGGATGCTGGTCGTCACCATCAGGGGGACCCGTGAGAAGTTATTCTTAGCCCTGACTGTTCTCATTGAAGTGACCGCGCCGCGCTTCAGACGGTCACTATGTGAGGGGGGTTGAAAAAGGTGATCTTGTGGCCAGAGGTAGCCTAAATTCCCCCTTCGTTATTTTATCTCTCTCCGTACATCCATCTTCGGGATTAGCGAGTCCCGCTACTATACGAACAATTCACCGCGAACCCCCTAAAACCCTTTCTCTTTTTCCCACAGTTTATTTTCCAACAAGTCCGAATTGAGGGTTGCCAATTATCTTATTCGGAGTATTTCTCCTTTTTGTGTTATATTTTTAAAAATAGTTTTAAGTGAAGTGTGATACATGCCTGGCGTCTCGATGGCTGACCCTTTGAGGTGTCCCGCTCGTGGGAAAAGAAAAATTAAATAAACGTGAATACGCTTTTCTGGCGATTGGTTGGGTCCGGCCAGGACTTATGGTCCGGCTCCTCTGATTGGAGCGAATGTGCGCGCCTCGTGAGCCACGTGACTTTGGCCACGAACAAAACCAGGGTGTTCGCGCCCTTTTGGTCAGAACTCGCTAACCCCGAGGTTACGCGGGAGGGAGGATCAAACTCACCATTGTAGGCTTGGTCGCTGGGTCTCCTTTAGGCTAGGAGGGCGACGCAAGGTTTTGAGTATAAAACCCCCTAGATTTTGAGGGTCCGTCCGTTTGCAAGGACTGCGGGGTCAAATTTTGTCAAGTAGTGAGATGGTAGTGATGTTTAAGTGTGAGAAATTTTGTTTATTCGCATAATTTGGTTGTTGCACGTTTCCATTTCCTGGTTTATATTTATTATGATGGTTTTTTTTGTTGGTGTCAAGTTCAGTTGATCCGTGGCTTGCGGTATTTGAGTAGGGATCTTTTGTTTGTGTTATGTGGTCATTTGTGAACCATTCGTGTATTAATATTTATGTAATATTCGGGTTTATCTGTTTGCCCTGTGCATGTATAGTACTGGGGATCCGACATACTTAGCTCATTGTACATCTAATCGCGACAAACGTTACGCAAAGCGAGTGGCTCTTAGAGAAGAAATCGAAAAACGACAGTTAGTAAACGGTGGTAACATGAGTCCCCCGGCGGTTAATTTGGGCCTCGGTGGAGGCGCGAGTGGTAGCGATCCCACAAACAATAATGCGGGGGTTGCGTCCCAACCTACCACCCCTACGCGAACGTCGGTCGTTCAAAATTTACGACAGAGCTTCCAAATCAACTCCGGCCCCAGTGTCCGTGCCCCAGGATGTGTTGTCTAATATTTTAAGCCGTCTCGATGATTTAACGGCAAAGGTTAATGAACAGGGTCCACCCGTCCCCTGTCAGCCGGTACCGCCCCCGGGGGTTGCGAGTGGTATTGTTCTCCTGCCCCAGCTATTTCACGCCCCACCTCCCGCTAAACACGAGTCTCACCGGTCAGGAAAAAGTACGTTACGTATTAAGGAACATGAAAAGCACTATCAAAGTGCTCATAATGACAAACAGATACAATAACCTACGCGATCTTTTAGACGACGCGTCCCGAATCGAGGTAGAGAGTAAGAAAATCGCGGATACTAGGCGTGATAACTACCAGCCGCGTACCTTCCCTCCCCGATATTCTTCTTACAACTCTCATATGCCGCCGGCTTACAATCAGTTTAACAATTCTACTAGAGACGGTCGGCCAATCTGTTTTAAGTGTGGTCAGGCGGGACATATTGAACGGGTTTGTCAAAATCAACGATCTCCTGACAACCGTAGCATTCGGTGTTACCATTGTAATCGCGACGGCCATCGCCAGAGAGAGTGCCCCGACCGAGGCCGAAGCGTAGGAGCGGGTAGGGTTAATCGCCGTGGGGGTGCTTCGGGAGTAAATCAAAATGCAGGTGGTTCGGCCGGTAACGCAGCGTCGGCTCAGGGAAACCTGCCAGCGGGGGGATCCAGTGGAGGATCTGCCCCCGCAAACTATCGTCAATAAACGCTGTTTCGTCTAGCCCTGGTCGAGACTTAGGAATTTTTGGGAAGCCGTGTTCCCGGGGGCTAGACTTTCTTGAGATTTATATAGGGAACACACCAGTTACTGCATTAATCGATCCTACGTGGCCATACTCAACTAATTCTCTAATGTCGGCCACAGTTCTAATTTCTCTACCGAACATGAGATACGCGGGACTGTACCCGGTAGAATCTTGCAGTTTGGTTCTCATGGCCATCGCGTATTGTGACAGGCCCACGTCCCAATGATTATGATTTCCGCCTACATACGAAGCTATCAAACGTCCTAAATCTTTATTAATTCGTTCGGTGATGTTACCCCGCGGGGAATACACAGAAGTGAAACGCTGTTTGACGACTAACACCGTAGAAACTTCACGCATAACGTTTGACGCGAATTGCTTGCCATTGTCACTAACAATACAAGAGGGGAGACCAAAGCGGGAGAATACTTCGTCTACTAATTTCTCCGAAATAGTCTTTGCGATCGCTCTTCGTAGGGGAAACAATTCGACCCACTTGGTTAGGTAATCAGTAACCGCTAGGACGTACGTAAAACCCTTTTTGCTGCGGGGGTAAGGACCTTTCAAATCCATCCCCAAAACTTCCCAGGGGCCCCCTATTGAAGCGCTTTTCATTAACCCACCGGGAGCCTGGTTGGAACTTTTGTACTTTTGACAGATTTCGCAAGAACGACAATACTTTAAGACGTCTAACGTCATCCCCTCCCAAGTATAGTTCTTACGCACACGGACTAAGGTCTTTTTATGTCCGAAGTGTCCCATAGAACGAACATCGTGATTTATCTCAATGACTTTTGTTGTTAACAAGGGGGGCACTAAGATTTTAAATTGGGACCCTCCAATATCGCGATAAACCACCCCATCCCGAATATCACATTTGACCTTAGTTCTCTCCACCCATTGGTCCACCTTATTCAAGCATCCAAATGTACATTGTCCACCAGGTGCCTAATTAATCTGCCTATATTTACATCCCGCGACTGGGCGTCTCTGATTTCGGCCATGTCTATCCCCGGCAGGCCATCGGTAGCACAAGGGGTACCAACGGATTCGGCGGGGGATAGTGCAAAATTGGAGAGGGCATTGAAGTGGCCCTCTTCTACAGCGTTGTCGAGTGTGGGAGACCGAGAGAGAGCATCCGCCACGACGTTCTCCTTTTCCGGAAGATGATGGAAAATTGGGTTGAAGATTTGTAACTTAGCGTTCCATCTCGCGAATTTTCCAGTGGGGTCAGGGGCGCGGCGCAGCCACAAGAGTGCGCTATGATCCGTGTAGATATTAACCTCAGACCCCTCAATATATGGACGGAATTTCTCACACGCCCACACCACTGCTAAGCACTCTTTTTCGGTGGTGGTATAATTTTGCTCCGCTCTACTTAAGGCTCTACTCGCGTACTGTATTACAAATTTCTTTCCCTCAATATGCTGTTGTAAAACACATCCTACACCTACGTTACTAGCGTCGGTTTATAAAAGAAAGGGGTAATTATAGTTGGGGGTAGCTAAAATGGGGGCTAAACATAGTTTTTCTTTAAGAGAATTAAACGCTTCGGTTTGAATAGATGACCAATGAAATGGGGTATCTTTATAAAGAAGAGAAGTTAATGGGGCAGCTATTTTGGCGAAATTTGGGACCAATCGTCTGTAATAACTCGCGGTACCTATAAATCTACGGAGGCTTCTTACATTATGTGGGATTGGAAATTCTCTCATCGCGCTGGTCTTATCCGGGTCAACCTCTACTCCGTTCTCCGACACAATATGTCCTAAAATCTTTGTCGAGGCCTTACAGAACTGAGTCTTTGAGGCCTTGATAGTCAGACCAGGCTCACGAAGTTTGCGGAAAACTTTTTCCAAAGTGGCTAAATGAGTATCAAAATCCGCTGAGGCCACAATGATATCATCAAGATACGCGCGCAACCCCTCGTCCTGCAGGTCTCCTAGTAAGTAATTGACCATCCTTTGGAAAGTTGCTGGGGTGCTGGTCAATCCAAACATCAACAACTTTGGCCTAAACAAACCCCGATGCGTGGCGAACGCCGCGACATCTCTAGAACACTCGTGGAGGGGTACCTGCCAATAGCCGGATCGCATGTCGGGAGTTGTTATATATTTTGGCCTATGGAGCGAGTCGAGAATGTCATCGATACGGGCCAAAGGGTGGGCATCTTGTCTCGTCTTTTTGTTTACCATTTGATAATCGATGCACAATCTATCGGAGCCATCGCTCTTTTTAACTAAAATTGCGGGAGAAGACCAGGGGCTATAACAAGGCTCGATTAGATCTAAGTCTAACATTTCGTTTATTATTGTATCCATGGCCGCGCGTTTCGCTGGCGAATAACGATGTAGGGAACACGACGACGGGATACTATCCCCCATATCTATGTAGTGCTCTATACAATTGGTTCTACCTGGTTTCAAAGAAAAAACATCCCCAAAACTAAAACCAAGAGATTCTAATCTGTCCCTGCTCGGCTTTTCGAGACTAGTCATAATTAACGTAGACCTGCTTGATACCCTCCACGTCAACATCATTCCAACCTAAACTAAAACATCGTTTCCCAGAGCCGGTTTTCGTTACAAAACTAAAATCCTTAACTTCATGGGGCCAGCGACCAACGCTTCGGCCAAAATCAACAATTAAACCGGTCTCCGCCAATAAATCGCGTCCTAAAATACAAGGAAAAATGATATTTTCGACGTAGAGAGCCTCAAACAAAACTGTCCTACCGGGCAGGCCAAATGGAACTTTTACCGAACCTTCCGCAGCCAAAAGTGAGGAGTCCGGCTGTACTAAGATTACTAACTTATCTATTGTTTTGAAATCATCGAATTCCAAATTAGTTTTATATTTAGAATTTATTAAAGTATGGGATGACCCCGGATCGATTAATGCAGTAACTGGTGTGTTCCCTATATAAATCTCAAGAAAGTCTAGCCCCCGGGAACACGGCTTCCCAAAAATTCCTAAGTCTCGACCAGGGCTAGACGAAACAGCGTTTATTGACGATAGTTTGCGGGGGCAGATCCTCCGCTGGATCCCCCCGCTGGCAGGTTTCCCTGAGCCGACGCTGCGTTACCGGCCGAACCACCTGCATTTTGATTTACTCCCGAAGCACCCCCACGGCGATTAACCCTACCCGCTCCTACGCTTCGGCCTCGGTCGGGGCACTCTCTCTGGCGATGGCCGTCGCGATTACAATGGTAACACCGAATGCTACGGTTGTCAGGAGATCGTTGATTTTGACAAACCCGTTCAATATGTCCCGCCTGACCACACTTAAAACAGATTGGCCGACCGTCTCTAGTAGAATTGTTAAACTGATTGTAAGCCGGCGGCATATGAGAGTTGTAAGAAGAATATCGGGGAGGGAAGGTACGCGGCTGGTAGTTATCACGCCTAGTATCCGCGATTTTCTTACTCTCTACCTCGATTCGGGACGCGTCGTCTAAAAGATCGCGTAGGTTATTGTATCTGTTTGTCATTATGAGCACTTTGATAGTGCTTTTCATGTTCCTTAATACGTAACGTACTTTTTCCTGACCGGTGAGACTCGTGTTTAGCGGGAGGTGGGGCGTGAAATAGCTGGGGCAGGGGAACAATACCACTCGCAACCCCCGGGGGCGGTACCGGCTGACAGGGGACGGGTGGACCCTGTCCATTAACCTTTGCCGTTAAATCATCGAGACGGCTTAAAATATTAGACAACACATCCTGGGGCACGGACACTGGGACCGGAGTTGATTGGAAGCTCTGTCGTAAATTTTGAACGACTGACGTTCGCGTAGGGGTGGTAGGTTGGGACGCAACCCCCGCATTATTGTTTGTGGGATCGCTACCACTCGCGCCTCCACCGAGGCCCAAATTAACCGCCGGGGGACTCATGTTACCACCGTTTACTAACTGTCGTTTTTCGATTTCTTCTCTAAGAGCCACTCGCTTTGCGTAACGTTTGTCGCGATTAGATGTACAATGAGCTAAGTATGTCGGATCCCCAGTACTATACATGCACAGGGCAAACAGATAAACCCGAATATTACATAAATATTAATACACGAATGGTTCACAAATGACCACATAACACAAACAAAAGATTCCTACTCAAATACCGCAAGCCACGGATCAACTGAACTTGACACCAACAAAAAAAACAATCATAATAAATATAAACCAGGAAAGGGAAACGTGCAACAACCAAATTATGCGAATAAACTAAATTTCTCACACTTAAACATCACTACCATTTAACTACTTGACAAAATTTGATCCCGCAGTCCTTGCAAACGGACGGACCCTCAAAATCTAGGGGGTTTTATACTCAAAACCTTGCGTCGCCCTCCTAGCCTAAAGGAGACCCAGCGACCAAGCCTACAATGGTGAGTTTGATCCTCCCTCCCGCGTAAGCTTCGGGGTTAGCGAGTTCTGACCAAAAGGGCGCGAACACCCTGGTTTTGTTCGTGGCCAAAGTCACGTGGCTCACGAGGCGCGCACATTCGCTCCAATCAGAGGAGCCGGACCATAAGTCCTGGCCGGACCCAACCAATCGCCAGAAAAGCGTATTCCCGTTTATTTAATTTTTCTTTTCCCACGAGCGGGACACCTCAAAATATAACACAAAAAGGAGAAATACTCCGAATAAGATAATTGGCAACCCTCAATTCGGACTTGTTGTAAAATAAACTGTGGGAAAAAGAGAAAGGGTTTTAGGGAGTTCACGGTGAATTGTTCGTATAGTAGCGGGACTCGCTAATCCCGAAGATGGATGTACGGAGAGAGATAAAATAACGAAGGGGGAATTTAGGCTACCTCTGGCCACAATGTCACCTTTTTCAACCCCCCTCACATAGTGACCGTCTGAAGCGCGGCGCGGTCACTTCAATGAGAACAGTCAGGGCTAAGAATAACTTCTCACGGGTCCCCCTGATGGTGACGACCAGCATCCCCATCAGGTGGCCCAAAATTACCCCAGCCCGTAAGCTTTCTTGGAAACGACAAGGTCAAATTCTGACTAACGTGGGAAAGAAAACATTATTACAGAGTAAAAATTAAATTGGGCTTCTGAATTAACTAACATTAATATATTACTAAAATTGGTCGCTGCATTTTCATAGTGAAATGTAAGGAAAGTTGGCTTTAAATATAGTGGAAAATTATCTTTGTTATTCTATGTTCACCCGTTGAGAATGGTAGCAGGTGAAAAAAATAATTAGCCAACCTAATACTGTAAAATATGCCAAATTTTCACTAAGAAGCACAATTATAAAACCCAAAAAATATTTAGCTATTTTATTATTACCTTACAAAGCTAGTCAGACTTAGGGAAGCTTGTTTTAAGATATGTTTAAAATTAACTTGATAAAAACAATGCTTGAGCTTTTAAATGATACAGGGTGGATACCAAAATTTAAGAAAAGCTTGCTAAATGAAATTTTTTCACTTCCTAACATATTCAATGGGTGAACACAGACTTAAAAAGATAATTTTCAACTATATTGTAAGGCAACTTCCCTTAATTATCACCCTGAAAACACTGAAGTTTCCTTCAATCCAATAACTTTAACATATGCAAATTTTTCACTCGAATCATCACATTAACTGAACCCAGAAATATTTATCTCTGTTAATAGTACTCTACACAGCTATTCAAACTTGCAAAGTTTTTAAAGTGATGGTTAAATTAGAATAAAAAAATGATATGTAAATGATATAGGGTAGATACAAAAAAAATCTTATTTAAAAACTGAAGTAATTTTCTTTTAAATTGAACACTACAAATATAGTTTTCGCATTTTTAATTTAAATATAGACTATTTTACCATTCTCGAGTATCTTGCATATTGAAATTGTTACGCATACGGTGTTACCATTTAATTTTGGAATAGATCACCGAAATGTTTTAATTAAAATATCTTTTATTTTCTACAATAATTACCTTTTATTACCATAAATATTGCAAAATACTCTTTACGTTCAATACGTTTAAATAGCTTTCCAAAATGTAAATATAGGTAGTAAAATACTATAAAAACCCCTGACTCTACGTTCAATACGTTAAAATAGCTTTCAATACGCAAATATAGGTGGAAAAATAATAGAAAACACACATACTATTATTATTATTTTTTAATTTTTGGAAATACACAACATCCACCAGTTACTTCGCAATATGACAAATTGGCTGCTCTCTTAGTCCCTAACATATCACAATTTAAACACAAATATATGCGGGGTAACGCTTTTAATACACCTGGTGGAATTCTTATACTTAGAATTCTTTTAGATTGGAAATAAACAGCTTTACGGTACTTCAAACAGATTGAGTATCCGTCACAGTACCATGCTAGCCCTCCGACAGTTGGAAAATGAAAAACTGAACCGTCACGATATATACAGAAGTAGTCACCAGTTCTTAATAATGACGTGATTCCGTCTTTCTTCAATTCTTCGACCGATATTGCATTCACTAGTGGTAAATACACGCTTGGTTATAAATTCATATATAATTCTTATAATAGTTTCTAGTGAAGGCTACCAGTAATTAAGAATTAACATTACAACTAAATAATTATATATAAAAATAATGTGATTTCTAAGCTAGCTTTAAAAAAATAACTGATGTCGTTTCTAATATTTCTTCAGCTTTTAAAGAAAAAAAAGAGTTACTCGAGAATGGTAAAATAGTCTATACTTAAATTTAAAGTGCGTTTTAAATTGAAGTGATTCTTATTTTGGATTCCACTTTCACAATGGGAAAAGGTCTTTCTCAAATGTTGTAATTGTACTAATAGATTTGATTGTTAGAACTATTTAATCCATAAGATAGAATCGTTCAGCACTTTGCGGATATAAAAAGAGGGACTCGTTCAAATGGAAATATTTTTAAACTTCATTTTAATATCATTAGCGTGTAAGTGGTCCATGTACCCAAAATTGAACCGCAAGTTCAGATATGCAAATACATAGAAAATACTATAAAAACATCTTAATTCTACTTTTAATACATCAAAAAAAATGCCGATATTAAAATATTTCAAAATACTCAATTAATGTACTAAGTTACGTTTAAAAAGAACCTTTCGTAAACACGAATTCATCCAATTGTTAAACATAGATTCCAGATTAGATGGTGTATGTATGATGGAGAAGACTCTTGTCAGAAAGATGAATTCTGCTTTTAATACGTTAAAATACATTTCGACTATACAAATATAGTTTTCGCACTTTAAATTTAAATATAGACTATTTTACCATTCTCGAGTATCTTGCATAGTGAAATTGTTACGCATACAGGGTTACCATTTAATTTTGGAATAGATCACCAAGCTAAAAATATAAAAATTGATAAAAACTTACATGGCTACGTCCTCATCCGAGAACAGCGGAGATGGATTTCTAGTGGACGTGGTTGGATACAAAAAAAGAACAGAGTTGTGATGACTTAGGGACCAAGTCCCGGGGTTTTTATACCAAAAGGACCTCCGTAAACACTTTGGCACCCCCGTACGTAGGGGCATTTGGTTGTAAAAGAAAAACCTATGAGAATCCCTCCTAGTTTAAACTGAAATAGTTAAGAGGTTCTATTCCGCCTAGTTTATGGGGGCCCCCACACATCCATAAAATTCTACGCGCAAAAAAAACATTTTTGGTGGGAACAATCGTTTGTTATAACCATTTTAGCGCGAAGAATCCCCACCTGATGTAAAACGTTGGGGGTCACTTTTTCAATTTATTCGCCATGGTCTCTACAAACCATAGAATGTCGTAGAAAAATAAACCGTTTTTATCATACACTCGGCTCTTTTTTTTTCCAAAACGACACTTTTAGCTAGCGAGAGGGGACACCCGCTGTGTCTATTTTACGCGCGGAGGTAAGGGCCATTCACTAGCTACCCTTTACCCCTTAGGGCCGATATTCCGTAAGACGGATAGCTTTGCGCATCGTGAAAGTGTTTGAAAATAATGTTACACGGGGAAAGTGTTTGTCGGCGAAAACACAAAAGGCTCGACCTATTGAACTATTTGGATTTATTACATAACACCTCTCGCACGTGGAGAAAAGTGTTTGACAGATGCCGTAGGGGGAAATTCCCTAAGACGGATAGGTTTTTGACAAGTGGTTGAGAAATAATGAGGGACCTATTGACCTATAGGTAATTAGGCCAATTACTCGGGTTTATAGCTACTGGCTGTTTGCATAACTTCATGTCAGATGATTCCACCACCCCTACCGAATAGGGACGCTAAAGGGGAGATCCTCCAACTATCGATAAATCATTTGACCTATTGACCTACCGAAAATGTACGCAAATGGGGGGCTATCGGTATACCAATGGGGGGCTGCTTTCCCACCCCAAATATATAAATAAAACCTTATAATTTGTATACACTCGGCTCTTTTTTCACATCACTTTTAGCGAGGACACCGGCTGTGGCTATTTTACGGGAAAGCTACCCTTTACCACTTAGGGCCGTAAGACAGCGAAAGTGTTTGAAAATAATGGAAAGTGTTTGCCGGCGGCAACATCAAGGCTCGACCCATAACACCACGAAAAGACAGGTGCCGTAGGGCGGACATGACGGATAGGTTTTGACAAGTTGATGAGTGACCTATTGACCCTTAGGTAAGTTACTCGGTTTTATAGCTGTTTACATAACATCGTGTCAGATAAATCAGCTGACCTATTGACCTAAAATGTTCGCAAATGGGGTGCCCCCCAGCTATCCGTAGTTGACCTATGGACCTGCCGAAAATGTTCGCAAATGGGGGCTGTCGGGGGGGTCTGTTTAACCCCCAAAGGGACTCATAAAGCGGTATACGCACTCAGTTATCTCTTATATATTCTATTCAAAAACAGTCCGAGCCGTCGGTCAAGCTGTCGACGCTGTCACTCAATTTTGTGGGGGTCTAAATTCGCACACGAGAAAATTCAATCTCTGTTCTCGGCCTTTAAACAAGAATTAAGAAAAATATTTAAGTTTCAAATTTTTCCCCGGCTAACGCACGAACTCTCAGCAATCTTTGGTGAATCTCCAGAATGAAAACCCATCGTAAGTGTATAACTACTTTTCACAATAAGTGTATCTGTTTCCTAAACTCCGCGTATTAAATTAAATATACCATTTCTATTAACAGTGAGCGCGTGCCGAAGCGTACGACCAGCGCTTTATTATTTATTTTAAAGACTTGTTTTATCTATTGGCGTATGACGTCAATTCTACGTCACTCCACAGATACCTACCAGTAACAAACACTTATGTAATGTAAGTATTAAGATTCCACGACAGTGGAATCTTTATAAGGAGCCAACATGCTTCTCCATAGACTTTGAAAGCACTATTAAGGCTATCAAAAACGTAAGCTTTTTTTTCCACTTTTAAATTTTAAGCGATTTTCATGCCCAAGATTCAGTATTAGGGAGGCTAGGGATAGCTTAACGGGTTTGTTATTACTGTCAACTTAAAATATAAAACACTTCATAATCGCAATACATTGCATGGTTTACTCGACAGTAGGTAAAATGCTACCGAAGGCTTTGCTTTATTGAAAAAATTTTAACATGACGGCTTTACTTATCGGCTGGGAAGTTCACAGCGCCGTAACCAGCCTTAAAATTTGAGTAGGGCACTAGTAGGGCCCTGTTTTTAGTGGCGTAGTATGAACGAGCGAGGCGCTCCGCAATGTATATTTTTAAATAGACCTTTCCATAAAATGTTCGTTACGGGGAAGGAAAACTGTTTTAGATCAACGTTATATATATTACTCCTTGTTTTTACCCTCGCTCGATTCTTGAGCTTGGTATGTCGTCTGCTGCCGAGTGTAAGTATTTACAAAACACGGCGGATTAAAATTAATCCCAGTCATTTTAATAAATTTGTTATATCAAATGTTTAAAGAAGAAAAGTATTTCGTTTACTTCACTAGTCATAATAGGAGGGGATTTAAATATTTAAAATAACAAAAAAATTTGCACGGTTTCGGTGATGTTTAACAGTTATGTTTATAGTCTTGTGAACTAAGGCTTAACATTTCATTGACAGCCACAGTAGTGAATCGGGTAAAGATTGTTGTTTATCATAAAATATTAGCTAATAAATATATGAACAATACTTTCACAGAGTTGATATAAATATTGCAATAATAATTCACTCAATTAGTATCAAAAATAAATTAAAATCAGTTTGAATTCCGAAGTCACTGAGCCTAGCCCGAGCCACGGCCAACTTAGATCCACTGCTACTCGCACTAGAAGGCCCCCCAGCTTTATTTTCCTCCCATGTTAACGACCGTATGAGGAAAAGCCGATTTACGCGGGAAAATTCCGCTTGGCGCGCTAGGAACCGGGACAACCCTTCTAATGTTATCCTACGGGGAAAATTTTTCGAAACAGTCCCACTTTTAGGAACCTTTTCCCTTATCTTTGCAATATTGTTCAACGCTGAGATTTTAATATGATTTGAAGTAAGGTTTTAGCTTTATTTTAAGACTATGTTTGTAATTTTCCGATCTTTGGTTCGCGTACAATCTTCTTTTAAAATCGACCAAAATTTTAAGGCGAGGAATTGACTCCGTATCGAAAATAAGCCTCGGCGTCATCTTGCGCGCCTGATTGAAATCTAAACATAAATTCAAACTGTATTAAATTTTAAAAACTTGTCTTATATTAAATTTCATAGTTTTACAAATTGAATCTAATTTATTGTAACAAATTTCACGTTAAATATAAAATTGTTTTAGATAAAATTTAAAGTTTCAAAACTTTTCGACTAACTGGTTTGTATTGTAGGTGTTTAACTTTTTCAAAATTTTGAGAAATATTGTGTATCAAATGGTCCAGAAGAGGAGGAACTAAGCGATTCATAATGGTTTTATCCAATTTCTCAGTGTGTTGTTGATTGTTACAATCACAAATTAATACAAAACACTGTATTAGCTTAGGTTGTATCAGAGACAGCAAACTTTAACCATTTGAAATAATGTTTTGAACCGTTTAATAATAATAAAACGTTAAAATTTAAGTAATAAAATATTAACTTAAGTAAAAAATAGAACCCAAGTTGTATTATCAGATAATCTGAGATATTTTATTTTGTGTTCTTAGCTTTACATTTTTTAATCTCGCGCCGCGCAAGATGACGCCGAGGCTTATTTTCGATACGGAGTCAATTCCTCGCCTTAAAATTTTGGTCGATTTTAAAAGAAGATTGTACGCGAACCAAAGATCGGAAAATTACAAACATAGTCTTAAAATAAATCTAAAACCTTACTTCAAATCATATTAAAATCTCAGCGTTGAACAATATTGCAAAGATAAGGAAAAAGGTTCCTAAAAGTGGGACTGTTTCGAAAAATTTTCCCCGTAGGATAACATTAGAAGGGTTGTCCCGGTTCCTAGCGCGCCAAGCGGAATTTTCCCGCGTAAATCGGCTTTTCCTCATACGGTCGTTAACATGGGAGGAAAATAAAGCTGGGGGGCCTTCTAGTGCGAGTAGCAGTGGATCTAAGTTGGCCGTGCCCGAGCTCCGCGTAAAATGTTTGGGGAAATTTTTACCGGAAAATGCAAAACGTACAGCCAACCTTTTGTTAAGTTTGAGCGAAATTGGTGGTGGGTGACGTAGAAAAAACAGTGAAAGCACGTAGAAATAATTTATGAAAAGGCCTATTGATGAAAATTGTAATGTTTTAATCTGTCATCCAATGTGCGATGGGCAGTCAATCAGAGACTGTAACCAAAGCTGAACGGGCTTGTCTTACACTAACAAAGGAGAGTACCCGAGGTGTTTATTTCCGATTTTCTTCAAAGTCGGCCGTAATGCAGACCTATATGAGATATGAAATTTCCCAAAAGGAGACACTGCACTACCCATTCGATTTGCCATGGCAACCGAAAATGTTTTTGATCACTTAAAACTAAAAAATCTCCATTTAAAAAAGCATGGGATTTTCTCGGTTTCACAGGGTCCTAGCCACGAAATTTTTTTTAAATTTGAAAATCACGAAATGGGTAATTTGGACCACATTTAGGAAAATTTCTTAAAGTTTCGGTAAATTGGAACATTTTTGGGGTAAAAGTGTAACAATTTTTGGGTAAAATAAGGAAATACGTATGAGCCCGATACAAAGCACCAATGTTTATGGAGAGGAATGAGTTCGAGACGAGCTCTTGTGTTTGGAAGAAAAATAATATGAAACCGAGACGAGCTCTTGTGTTTGGAAGAAAAATAATATGAAACCGAGACGAGCTCTCGTGCTTAAAAAAATTAATGAGTTCGAGACGAGCTCTCGTGTTTAAAAAAATTAATGAGCTCTCGTTGTTAGGAAAAAACTATGATCCCGAGACGAGCTCTCGTAGTTAAGAAAAAACTACGATCCCGAGACGATCTCTCGTAGTTAGGAAAAAACTATGAGCCCGAGACGAGCTCTCGTAGTTAAGAAAAAACTATGATCCCGAGACGAGCTCTCGTAGTTAAGAAAAAACTATGATCCCGAGACGAGCTCTCGTAGTTAGGAAAAAACTATGATCCCGAGACGAGCTCTCGTTGTTAAGAAAAAACTATGATCCCGAGACGAGCTCTCGTAGTTAAGAAAAAACTATGATCCCGAGACGATCTCTCGTAGTTAGGAAAAAACTATGAGCCCGAGACGAACTCTCGTAGTTAGGAAAAAACTATGATCCCGAGACGAGCTCTCGTAGTTAAGAAAAAACTATGATCCCGAGACGAGCTCTCGTAGTTAAGAAAAAACTATGATCCCGAGACGATCTCTCGTAGTTAGGAAAAAACTATGAGCCCGAGACGAACTCTCGTAGTTAGGAAAAAACTATGAGCCCGAGACGAACTCTCGTGTTTTTGGGGAAATTATTGTGAGACCGAGACGAGACTAAGGCCAAACAAAACGTTTGGTGACACTGAGCGCGAAACCAAGTCTTGGTGTGCAGCTATTGTTTGTATTTGATTTACTGCAAGTTCATAATCTTAACTTTTCGAGTGGGGTAGGTTAACTCACACGATAGAAATATCTTTTTATATCAGGTGTAATGACGAAGAGAGATATATAGACTATGGTTGCGATGGTTCGTCAAATATTGAAAATTTTAGTTTATATTTTTTTTTATAATTTTATTTGTTTATATTAATAATTGCTAATTTTTTAACGAAAAAATAAAAATAAAAATGCGTACAACTGAAAAACTTTAATGATCACCAAAATATCTGGGTAGGGCACTTTCCTCAGATTTCAATTTCATCTAAAAATTCTAGGTAGGGCACTTCAAATTCCAGGTAGGGCACGGCCCGTGTGGCACCCCCCCTGGTTACGGCCCTGGAAGTTCATGAGCAACCCTGTTCCAAAGTTTGAAAATAAAATTTTTGGTCAGTACCGCCTTAAAAGTTTTAAATCTTCTCAGTGTTAATAAACGTATTATTTGTAAATAAATTTGGTTGTGGTGCATTTAATTATACATAAAGAATTATTTAAAAAATAAAATAACCATAATCTTGTGTAAATTAATTGTAATCAACATTTAAAAACTTAAGCCTTTGCACCCCTGTACGTATACGGTAATAGCTAAATTATACAACTTTCTTATATAATAATTAATCATTCTGGATCGATTAGTTTTTACATATTTAATGTTAGCTATCACATAGTACTAACTATTATTACTAAACATTTTTATTAAAGTTAATGGTTTATTTGGTTGAGCTGCTTTGAAAGGAACGGATGATTCGCTGCTTTCAAAGTACATTTTGGCCAATAACTTTTTATTATTTTGCTTTTAGGTTCTATTATTGTTCAATCTCATTCAAGGGTTTACATAAAGTCCTAATTCATAAAGCAGTAGTTTATTTAGTCAAATTGTAACTCCAAAAGTAAGTTTTGGGGTGGTTCACTTTGGCACATTACATTTTATTATTTTTCACTCTCAGTCAAGGGTTCACTTAAAGCTCAAATTTATAAAGCGATAATTTATTGAAATGCATTAATGAATATATAGCTTTCAAAATTAAAATAGCAGAGAATGTGTATGGTTTGCAATATTTTTTTTGTAATTCACAATTCTATGTATTTCATTTTTTAAATTATTAAATAAAGTTTCACTGAAAATTTTAAATTTACTGTGAATAAATTATTTTTAACATTAAATAGTAATTAACGTCCCTAAGACGTCGTTGCTGGCGCAAAATTAATCCAAAATAAAACCCAGATGAACTATTAAAAATCCAGCTGACATCCCTAGGATCGTCCTAGAGGCTAGGGATGTCCATAGGCTCTAGACAAACCGGACATTTGGGCGTCTGTACGGTCTGTTAACGTCCGACCGACAGTGATGTCAAGTCGCCAAATTGAAATTTCCCTCACAAAGACTTAAAACTTCCCTTTTTGACCAAAATTTTCCCTAGTTTCATTGTTAGCCTTCAGAAAGTGATATTTAATACATAGCGCCTTCTAGGTAACCAATATTAAACTATAATTTATATATTTATAATTTTCTATTTATCTTAATACATTTCATTGCTTTATATGTAATAGAATAATTAGCTGAAAAACAGTACGTTATTACACGAAATAACGATTTTTTTAACTTTTCCCCATTAGTTTAATAAACAGAGTTAGATGACTAGAAACTAGAAATTATTAGATTAATTATAATTGGTTATATAATTTATCACACTGCACGCGACCACAGTCACTATTCCGAGGAGCAGACGAGTCCTCGATAATAAAACGAAAAAGTAGAAAGCAAAATTGCAGGGGTGCCAGGTTAATAGAAACCATTAAGCTTTCTTGCTAAAATTACTATCTTTTAAAATTTTCATAAAATTAAATCAATTATTTTAAATATTGTGATTATTTAGATTAGTAACTTCACTTTAAAATCACCCTACGTGGAATTTCCCTAGATTTCGCAAATTTTTAGCCTGATTTCCCTTTTCCCTTTTTGGATTTTTAGGGGTAAAAATTTCCTTAGATCTGGGAAATTTCCCTCGATTAACCATCACTGCCGACCGACGTCAACCGCGGATTTTGGGGTGTCCTACGGACGAATGAAAGATCCGAGTGTGACGTCAATCGGAAGTCCAAAGGACGATTTTGTGTTTGCTGGGTAGACAATGTGGGTTTAAGAAACAGCGTTGCCAGATCTGAAATTATCGTATCTAGGCCAAAAAATTATCGATTTTCCTGGAAAATTATCGATTTTCCTGTAAAATTATCGTAAATTTCTTTTTAGAAGTCAATTTGACATAACACAATTATACATTGTTTAGTATGACATATTTAAAACTATTTTAAATACCGTTAATTACATCCAATAATATAGTAAAATATCCTACAGCAAAGTATTGATCTGTTCTATTTAAAATATTTTTATAAATTAAACTTTTTATTTTCCAACTTTACAAACATTAATTTTAAGCAAAATATGCCCTGTGAGGCAGAGCAAAGGGACAGCTATTAAATAAAAAATGCTTTTATCAGAGCAGTTGAAAGGTTGAATTAAGGGGGAGTAGTTGAGATCTATGAAGGCGCAGATATTGAAAATGTTTTAGGTTTAAAGAGTTTTGTTTTTGGAATTTTAAAAAGCTAAATATATTTCTAAAATAATTTCCATCGATTTTCCTCACCTTCTATATATTTTAAAACCCTTCCCTTAAATTTGAGCCTTGAAACTGTAAAAGTAAACTGAGAAAATTTTTAATTATGAAGGATTACGTGTAAAATGACAGCATTTAACTTCTATATGCACATATAGTAAATCACTGTATAAATACATATATAACAGAAACTGAACTAGAAAAAGTCATAAATAAAAGAGATTTGCAATAATTTTAATCAAGACGGTGTTCAAGTTAACAGATAAAATTTTTATGTAACTATAGCTTCTATTTTCACAATCAACAGATGACATTCTCTTCCTATAGAGAGCCTGCAAGTGCAAAGGGAGCCGTGTGTCTTGCCCTGTGGCTTAGAAAAGATAAGTCATTGTTTTTCTTCCAATAACAATAAATTCTAATAGGCCTTTCTTGAAAGAAACATGGCGTTTTAATGTAACTCTTAAGTCTCTTTTTTTACTACCAGCGCTTACTCGACTTGTGTGGAGCTTCAGATTTTCATTAGGCATGCCAAAACTGTATAAAGCTCCGTGTTGTTATGTGTAATTCTACCATGGATTAATGAGGTTAATTAATAGAGTAGTATCGCTCTGTAGCTTTGGGCTATGGCCGCCATTTTGAGGGCAGTTTTTTATCTATAGGAAAAGCATGGGTGACGTCGACATACGTCACGCCGATATTACTCTATTCATGATTCTACTTTAAACGCAAAGTTTAAAAATGCAGACTATGATAGATAGAAATAAGTATATGACATATATAACATCAATTTAATTCATCGAGATAATTGGCTTACATAGAACGTTGCCAACTCCTTTAACCGTTTAATTTCTTTTATATTCATACAACATTTTTAATTTAACATAAAAAAGTAAATTAATTAGGTTATAACTCATTACGAGTACTAATTTGCAAAATAAATCCGCACGAGCTAGTTACAACAACGTAGCAGATGTCTATCGGATTGAAAATCAACGCCAGAAGCCCAGAAATAAGCTTTTCATTTGAAAAATATGGTGCCGTATCAACTATCAAGCAATGTAGCCTACCTCGTATTTTTGTCTTTTTTTTTCTAGATTTTGGTCATACAGCCCTATTAATTTATCCATGGCTAAATGCGTGTGATTTTAAAAATTGTTTTAAATATTTCGATTAGAATAGAAAAAATTCAGAACTAAACACGCGTACTCATTTACAATTTAAAATTTTCTCAGTTTACTGTTACAGTTTCAAGGCTCAAATTTAAGGGAAGGGTTTTAAAATATATAAAAGGTGAGCAAAATCGATGGAAATTATTTTAGAAATATATTTCGCTTTTTAAAATTCCAAAAACAAAACTCTAAACCTAAAACATTTTCAATATCTGCGCCTTCATAGATCTCAACTACTCCCCCTTAATTCAACCTTTCAACTGCTCTGATAAATGCATTTTTTATTTAATAGACTTATGCCTTAACTCGCCATTGCAAGCTTAATTTACTGGAGCAGTTTTAAGAAAATAACAAAAACACTTACATTTTCGTTGAGATTGCAATGTTGCCTGATAACAATCTCGAAATGAAAGAACTGCGTCTTACCAAGATCAAAAGCACATTTATAATTAATCTTACATTAATTTGGAACAAGGTCATTTCCTTCAAATACAAGTTCAGCTCCGCCCAACAATTAATATGAAAAAATTAAGAAAATATACGTAAAAGTTTTCGAACGTTTCGTCAAGCTTGGCAGTTCTAACAAAGATTTCACCTTTAAATTTGTTTCCGCGTTTTTGTTATTACATCTAGTCGGCTACAGCTTAAATTAATATAATTATTAATATAAATAAATTTTATTTTCATTAGTCGTAAAGTGAGTCTGGAAAACATCTGTCCTTGACACTACCGCTCTGCAACAAGTCTAGCTGGCGCTGCGTCGCCACGATCTTCCAAGCTCTAAGTGAACGCTATGAGGGAAAGCTACCCGGGAAATAGGAGACGATGCAGATTGACTTTAAGCAAGGAGTACGGTCTTAGTTTACTGTAGTTTTATCCTCTGAAAATCTAATAAGTTGAGCCAATGAAGATCCTTTTCCGCCGGTGTTCTCAACACTCTAGCAATCTTGGTCGCTTAGTTTCAACTAGGAGCAACAAACACAGCACCCAACACAAGGAGAACGCAACCCGTCCAAAGTCGTGGATTTTCTTGCGTACCGTTTTTATTGGTTAGACGCTTTAGCGCCTGCGGCCGTCGGATGGGGAAAATTCGGAAATTGTCTTCCCCCCGCCCGTAAAACGCTCAGCGTAAAGGCTCGTGACGCTCGTCCAATGAAATTCGTACGCAACCCTTCGTTAGCGTGTTTAAAGGCTAGCTGCGTTCTCCTTGTGTTTGTTGCTCCTAGGTTTCAAAATCAATTTCATACTGTGGCCGGTAATGGTTCTCAAACCAATGCCTACGTTATTTATAAATAACGTAGGCATTGCTCAAACTCAATGCACTACTGCGAAATAAATATTTGTATTTCTAGAAATGGCTCTCAGCCAACCTTTGTGTAAGTAACTGTCGTACATAGAAAAGTGACTTTTTTAAAATATAATTATTCACTTGTGGGATATATCTAATGAGTAAGCCATTATATCTCCATAGATTACGAATGTGTTTGTTACTACCTCGAAATAGCTTTCCAAAGTGATAGTGTCCCTGGTCGTCTTCAATCAATTTAGCTGAAACGTCACGGTCCCAAAGTCCCGGTCAGTTCTTAATTCGAACGTGTCCTTCCCTTTTGGGATGGTCAATTCGAAGTCGAGCTTATCTAGGATTTGGTTTTGAGGATTTAGTTGTCACATCGATTTATCTATTTTTGAAATTATTAATAAAACGATGATAGACAAAGATTCTCGGGCGCCGGACGCAGCCTCGGTTTTAGGCGCATTGCTTATAGTGTTTACGCTATCATCATTGTATTATTAATATTAATATTTTTTTTTAATTTGAATATGGTTTATTTTTGGGCAGTTTTCTACACGTCTTCTAGTGCTTCACCTGATTTTAATTTCTCTAGATTTCCCTTGAAAAACTAAATTCTTTTGAGACAATGGTTAGCCAAGATCAAACTTGAAATTTTTACACCATCAATACATTCACGCATTTCGAATCTGATAGTTTCTAATTGAGTTTAATAATCCAAAATTAAAACCAAATGCTATTCCAACAACTTTTAATTTTACTTGTTGTATTCGGAGATAAATCAAGTGTTTTTGATTTGTAATTAAATTTTTCACAGATTGTAAACGGTCTGATTAATTAGTCAAAATCTGGGGCAGAAGAAGGAAAATGTTGTCTAGGTCAGCTGCGGTTCCCAAAAGGTGTTCCACGGAACACTGGGGTTTAGTGGAAGGGTCACAGGGGTTCCGAGAATTCACAGCACGGCCATCTTTGTGGGTGTCAAGAGTCTTTTAAGATAAGTAAAAAAATGGGTTGTCAAGCGCTTACGTCCACCCACCGAAATCAGATTTCATTAAAAGACATGTTTCATGATTTCAAGAGTGAATAATTTACTGACAATGAAAATATTACGATAATAAATGTTGAATGTGATAATTAAATATGATGTTAATTACAATTATTAATGATCATATTGATAAACAAAATAGCATTTAGTAGAAGGAAAGTGATGGCGAAACGCCACTCCCGGGGTCGGGGTCAGGTTCGGGATCGGGGTCCGGGATTTAAGGGGTGAAATGAGGGTAAAATCGTCGAAAAGTCAATGTATTTAGGGTATTTCTCGCGACGATTTGTTTTTTCGTATATCAACATATTGTGTCCAGGCCAACTTGTTCATTTATCTACGCTTATCTCGAAAGATACTTGAACGTATATCTTATCAAGTTTTATCGTACGGAATAAGTTGAAATGATGTAAAAATTGATAACCTAGGCGACGCGTGCGCAGATTACCCCGGGGGACGCGGTTAATTTGAATTTAAGAGTGTTTTGACGTTATGGAATATTCGTTGTTAAAGTAGAATGGAAATATTTTTAAACTTCATTTTAATATCATTGTAGTACTTAAATATGCTTGACACTTGAACCAATCTCACGAGTATTTCTTAAAACGAATATCTCGATCGCGTTTTATCGTACGAAATAAGTGGAAATTATGTAAAAAGTGATAACCTAGGAGATAGCACGCGTGCGCGGATTACCTGGGAGGCGCGGATTGCCCGGGCGCGCGGTTAATTTGAATTTAAAACATGGATTCCCTCTCCGAAATAATTCATGTACCCAAAATTGGACCGCAAGTTTTTTTTTTCTTTTAGGGGAATCTCTATGGGAGTTTAACATTACAATAAAGCTAATAGGTCCAGTTTGGGGTACTTTTGGTCCGAAATGGGGTACATAGGGCCGAAAATGGTGACTTTGGTCGTTTTAAGGGTACTTTTGGTCTATTTTGGTCCATTTTTGGGTACATCAGAAAAGCAGTTGGAAAAACGAAGAGCCTTATTTTTTTTTTCCACCCATCTCCAAACTCCAAAAATTTATTGCTTTAATTTATTTATCCCTTCCGTAGGTATAAAATAAGATAAAAACCACTTACCTATATTTTAATTACGGTAAATTAAAAATACTTAATTAGTGTACTAAGTTACGTTTAAAAGAACCTTTTGTAACAATTCCAATATGTAAATATAGGTATAAGGATTGAAAAAATACTTAAAGTGGTTTTACTGATAAACTCTAAAGGAATTTAACTTTAAAGGGTGTCTTAGATTATTGTTTTTAATTTTATTCAAGTTGAAAACGTATTAAGAGTCCTTCAAAGTACTATAAAAGGATTTTATTTACGAACTTAATTCATATTTTCTTCAAACTTTCAATTCGCTTTTATTACTATTTAAATACGGTAAAATATAATTCTTATACACAAATATAGTCAGAAAGATACTATAAAACACTAAAATTAAAATTAAATTAAATTTGTGTGGATAAGATTTGTAAATATCATTTTGAAACTAATAACTTTCACGCTTTATTTAAGTCAAGCCAATAAAAACAATTACCTATATTTTAAATACGGTAAAATATAAATACATTTCCGATATGTAAATAGCTAGAATAACACTATGAAAAGTTCCTTTTTCTTCTTTTAATACGACAACACACAACTCTGATACGCAAATATATAAAGAAAATATAAAAAAAATTTACTCTACGTTCGATACGTTAAAATACATTTCCGATACACAAATATAGATAAAGAAATACTATAAAATGTAAAAAGGTAGAAAAATACTACACATTAACCATTATGAATTTAAGCTTACAACATCCTTCACGTATAGAGCATAACATATATGTTCAGAGTTTACTTGTTTCCTCGTTATCTTTATCGCATGTGTTTTAAATAGCGTATGGAATAAGTTAAGAATGTACTGAAATGGTGTATGTTTAAACCTCGTAGAATAAATAGTAAAACATATGTTCAGAGTCGGCTTGATTACTAAAGCGAATAACACAGAGACGTTTCCGGTGTAGTCACGTAGGAAGAAAAATACTACAACACTCTCTATACTCTACATTCAACACGTTAAAATATACTTCCGAAATGCCAATATAGGTAGTAAAATACTACAAAATCTCTATACTTTACCTTCAATACGTTAAATTACATTCCAATATGTAAATATAGGAGGAAAAATACTACAAAAGCCTCTTTTCTTGGCGTTCAATATGTTAAAATAGATTTCTGAAATGCAAATGTAGGTAGTAAATACTACAAAATCTCTATACTCTACCTTCAATACGTTAAATTACATTCCAATATGTAAATATAGGTAGTAAATACTACAAAAGCCTCTTTTCTTGGCGTTCAATATGTTAAAATAGATTTCTGAAATGCAAATGTAGGTAGTAAATACTACAAAATCTCTATACTCTACCTTCAATACGTTAAATTACATTCCAATATGTAAATATAGGTAGTAAATACTACAAAAGCCTCTTTTCTTGGCGTTCAATATGTTAAAATAGATTTCTGAAATGCAAATATAGGTAGTAAATACTACAAAAGCCTCTTTTCTTGGCGTTCAATATGTTAAAATAGATTTCTGAAATGCAAATATAGGTAGTAATTACTACAAAAGCCTCTTACTCTACGTTCAATACGTTAAATTAATGATATGCCTCCGATCGAATCGTTCATTTTTTCCTATTTAAATATACGCATTTAAATTAGAATTGCTTCTAGTGTTCGGCAGTCGATTAATTTTTATCCACAAATATTCCGATTTATTTAAAAAACGTTGGTAAAAAGAATATCATTTTAACTTATTTAATTGTGTTTTTTACCGAACCAAGCATTTATTTGAATAAAAGTGGTATTTATTTAAATAACCAATAGTTAAATAAAAATTGTTAAATGTTTAAATAATCGAAAGTGAACAAGCCTATTTTTTAAATAAAACAAACAGACTTTAGAGTTGATAAGATTTGTAAATATCATTTGAAACTAATAATTTTCACGCTTTATTTAAGTCAAGCAATTACATTTTTAAAAATGAAAGAAGTTAAACAATATAAAAATTTGTAAATATTGTAAATATTTTTAGGTAATAAAGAAATTAAGAAATGTTTTAATTAAAATATCTTTCATTTTCTACTACATTTTTAAAAATGAAAGAAGTTTAACAATATAATTATTCTAATATAATTTCAAAATCAGGTATTATTTAAAGTACAAATGCATAATTTAGTGAAGCAATTCTTATTTAAATACTTTTATTTAATTAATTTGTGTATCTGAAATGTATTTATTGAAAAATAAGTGGGTTTTACTATTTATCACGGTTTTTTATTTATATATATATATATATATATATATATATATATATATATTGGAATTGTTACAAAAGGTTCTTTTAAACGTAACTTAGTACATTAATTTATTTTGGAAGTTCAAAACGTATTAAGAGCCCTTCAGAGTACTATAAAAGGATTTCATTTACAAACTAAATTAATATTTTCTTCAAACTTTCAATTCGTTATAATTTGAATTTAAATGAAAACATCATGGATTATAGGTGCGTAATCTACTATTAGACCGAACGGATTAAAAAATACTTAAAGTAAGTGGTTTTACTGATAAACTCTAAATGAATTTTGGAATTTTCTAGAATAGCAAAGTAAAACTAAAACGTAAACCAAGTTTAAAACGAAACTAATAACTGGGAGAAAGGTTGAAGTAAGTAATTTTTTTTGATTTTTCGTTTTTTAATTTTTGAGTTCCCTATATTATTATAAACTAAATTAAATATAATTTTTGAAAATTTGTGATAAAAGATCTGCTCCTTCGTGTTTTACATATATTTAAAAACTCGAGATTTTAATGAATTGTTTTCAAAGCATGAAAAATATAGCAGATCCTTTGATTTTAATTGTAGTTAGTAGTTACTTAAAAAAAGTCGCTAGCTGACTTGGAACTGGTGTAGTTAAATTTTAAAAATGTGTATTTTAAATTTTGTTTGTAAAAGTTTTTTTTGAAAAAGTTTAGTATTATAGTTTAAATTTATTAAATAAAATAAAATATAAATTATACATTTGGTTTAGTATTTTACTATTGCAAGTAAAATTAATAGTAATTTCAATTACTTTTTTAGTTTTTTTTTGACAAATATGCAAACTATTTAGTTATTTCAAAAACAAATACGTCGAATTATTTGGTATTCGAAATACTATTGGTTAGTTTTTATATCTTTAATTTTATTTTTCAGAACAATTTCTCTTTGTCTAGCTTCTTCTAACTTTAATTTAGATGGCCTTAAAGTCAAGTATTTAACAAATTTTGTAACCAAGTAGATGGAGCTTTAAACAATTTTTCAGTCATGTAGTCAAGGAAATGTTCAAATATACGTGTATTTGGTCATTTTGATGGTCAAATAGCCCAGTATGGAACTGCGAGATGATAGTCAGACATTGAGACGCGGGTGGCGCCCGTGCCCCAGCGTCCGCGCCCTCGCCCTGATGGTGCCCCGAGCCTCCGTCGACGTCTGAAATGTGAAATGGGGCACCGACGGGGCTGGCGCGGACGCTGGGGCACGGGCGCCATCCGCGTCTCAATGTCAGACTATCATCTCGCAGTTCCATACTGGGCTATTTGACCATCAAAATGACCAAATACACGTATATTTGAACATTTCCTTGACTACATGACTGAAAAATTGTTTAAAGCTCCATCTACTTGGTTACAAAATTTGTTAAATACTTGGCTTTAAGACCATCTAAATTAAAGTTAGAAGAAGCTAGACAAAGAGAAATTGTTCTGAAAAATAAAATTAAAGATATAAAAACTAACCAATAGTATTTCGAATACCAAATAATTCGACGTATTTGTTTTTGAAATAACTAAATAGTTTGCATATTTGTCAAAAAAAAACTAAAAAAGTAATTGAAATTACTATTAATTTTACTTGCAATAGTAAAATACTAAACCAAATGTATAATTTATATTTTATTTTATTTAATAAATTTAAACTATAATACTAAACTTTTTCAAAAAAAACTTTTACAAACAAAATTTAAAATACACATTTTTAAAATTTAACTACACCAGCTCCAAGTCAGCTAGCGACTTTTTTTTAAGTAACTACTAACTACAATTAAAATCAAAGGATCTGCTATATTTTTCATGCTTTGAAAACAATTCATTAAAATCTCGAGTTTTTAAATATATGTAAAACACGAAGGAGCAGATCTTTTATCACAAATTTTCAAAAATTATATTTAATTTAGTTTATAATAATATAGGGAACTCAAAAATTAAAAAACGAAAAATCAAAAAAAATTACTTACTTCAACCTTTCTCCCAGTTATTAGTTTCGTTTTAAACTTGGTTTACGTTTTAGTTTTACTTTGCTATTCTAGAAAATTCCAAAATTCCTTTAGAGTTTATTAGTAAAACCACTTACTTTAAGTATTTTTTTTTAATTAGTTCGGTCTAATAGTAGATTACGCACCTATAATCCATGATGTTTTCATTTAAATTCAAATTATAACGAATTGAAAGTTTGAAGAAAATATTAATTTAGTTTGTAAATGAAATCCTTTTATAGTACTCTGAAGGGCTCTTAATACGTTTTGAACTTCCAAAATAAATTAATGTACTAAGTTACGTTTAAAAGAACCTTTTGTAACAATTCCAATATAAAAAACCGTGATAAATAGTAAAACCCACTTATTTTTCAATTGATACATTTCAGATACACAAATTAATTAAATAAAAGTATTTAAATAAGAATTGCTTCACTAAATTATGCATTTGTACTTTAAATAATACCTGATTTTGAAATTATATTAGAATAATTATATTGTTAAACTTCTTTCATTTTTAAAAATGTAGTAGAAAATGAAAGATATTTTAATTAAAACATTTCTTAATTTCTTTATTACCTAAAAATATTTACAATATTTACAAATTTTTATAATGTTTAACTTCTTTAATTTTTAAAAATGTAATTGCTTGACTTAAATAAAGCGTGAAAATTATTAGTTTCGAATGATATTTACAAATCTTATCAACTCTAAAGTCCATTTTTCAGGTGTTAGTAAGTATTTCATACAAACTAACTTCTAAAATATGGATTTAGTTCGTAAATAAAATTCTTTTAAATTACTTTGAAGGTCTCTTTATACGTTTTGAACTTGAATAATATTAAAAACAATAATCTAAGATACCCTTTAAAGTTAAATTCCTTTAGTTTATCAGTAAAACCACTTACTTTAAGTATTTTTAATCCGTTCGGTCTAATAGTAGATTACGCACCTATAATCCATGATGTTTTCATTTAAATTCAAATTATAACGAATTGAAAGTTTGAAGAAAATATTAATTTAGTTTGTAAATGAAATCCTTTTATAGTACTCTGAAGGGCTCTTAATACGTTTTGAACTTCCAAAATAAATTAATGTACTAAGTTACGTTTAAAAGAACCTTTTGTAACAATTCCAATATATATATATATATATATATATATATATATATATATATATATATATATATATATATATATATAAATAAAAAACCGTGATAAATAGTAAAACCCACTTATTTTTCAATAAATACATTTCAGATACACAAATTAATTAAATAAAAGTATTTAAATAAGAATTGCTTCACTAAATTATGCATTTGTACTTTAAATAATACCTGATTTTGAAATTATATTAGAATAATTATATTGTTAAACTTCTTTCATTTTTAAAAATGTAGTAGAAAATGAAAGATATTTTAGTTAAAACATTTCTTAATTTCTTTATTACCTAAAAATATTTACAATATTTACAAATTTTTATATTGTTTAACTTCTTTCATTTTTAAAAATGTAATTGCTTGACTTAAATAAAGCGTGAAAATTATTAGTTTCAAATGATATTTACAAATCTTATCAACTCTAAAGTCTGTTTGTTTTATTTAAAAAATAGGCTTGTTCACTTTCGATTATTTAAACATTTAACAATTTTTATTTAACTATTGGTTATTTAAATAAATACCACTTTTATTCAAATAAATGCTTGGTTCGGTAAAAAACACAATTAAATAAGTTAAAATGATATTCTTTTTACCAACGTTTTTTAAATAAATCGGAAAATTTGTGGATAAAAATTAATCGACTGCCGAACACTAGAAGCAATTCTAATTTAAATGCGTATATTTAAATAGGAAAAAATGAACGATTCGATCGGAGGCATATCATTAATTTAACGTATTGAACGTAGAGTAAGAGGCTTTTGTAGTAATTACTACCTATATTTGCATTTCAGAAATCTATTTTAACATATTGAACGCCAAGAAAAGAGGCTTTTGTAGTATTTACTACCTATATTTGCATTTCAGAAATCTATTTTAACATATTGAACGCCAAGAAAAGAGGCTTTTGTAGTATTTACTACCTATATTTACATATTGGAATGTAATTTAACGTATTGAAGGTAGAGTATAGAGATTTTGTAGTATTTACTACCTACATTTGCATTTCAGAAATCTATTTTAACATATTGAACGCCAAGAAAAGAGGCTTTTGTAGTATTTACTACCTATATTTACATATTGGAATGTAATTTAACGTATTGAAGGTAGAGTATAGAGATTTTGTAGTATTTACTACCTACATTTGCATTTCAGAAATCTATTTTAACATATTGAACGCCAAGAAAAGAGGCTTTTGTAGTATTTTTCCTCCTATATTTACATATTGGAATGTAATTTAACGTATTGAAGGTAAAGTATAGAGATTTTGTAGTATTTTACTACCTATATTGGCATTTCGGAAGTATATTTTAACGTGTTGAATGTAGAGTATAGAGAGTGTTGTAGTATTTTTCTTCCTACGTGACTACACCGGAAACGTCTCTGTGTTATTCGCTTTAGTAATCAAGCCGACTCTGAACATATGTTTTACTATTTATTCTACGAGGTTTAAACATACACCATTTCAGTACATTCTTAACTTATTCCATACGCTATTTAAAACACATGTGATAAAGATAACGAGGAAACAAGTAAACTCTGAACATATATGTTATGCTCTATACGTGAAGGATGTTGTAAGCTTAAATTCATAATGGTTAATGTGTAGTATTATTCTACCTTTTTACATTTTATAGTATTTCTTTATCTATATTTGTGTATCGGAAATGTATTTTAACGTCTCGAACGTAGAGTAATTTTTTTTTATATTTTCTTTATATATTTGCGTATCAGAGTTGTGTGTTGTCGTATTAAAAGAAGAAAAAGGAACTTTTCATAGTGTTATTCTAGCTATTTACATATCGGAAATGTATTTATATTTTACCGTATTTAAAATATAGGTAATTGTTTTTATTGGCTTGACTTAAATAAAGCGTGAAAGTTATTAGTTTTAAAATGATATTTACAAATCTTATCCACACAAATTTAATTTAATTTTAATTTTAGTGTTTTATAGTATCTTTCTGACTATATTTGTGTATAAGAATTATATTTTACCGTATTTAAATAGTAATAAAAGCGAATTGAAAGTTTGAAGAAAATATGAATTAAGTTCGTAAATAAAATCCTTTTATAGTACTTTGAAGGACTCTTAATACGTTTTCAACTTGAATAAAATTAAAAACAATAATCTAAGACACCCTTTAAAGTTAAATTCCTTTAGAGTTTATCAGTAAAACCACTTTAAGTATTTTTTCAATCCTTATACCTATATTTACATATTGGAATTGTTACAAAAGGTTCTTTTAAACGTAACTTAGTACACTAATTAAGTATTTTTAATTTACCGTAATTAAAATATAGGTAAGTGGTTTTTATCTTATTTTATACCTACGGAAGGGATAAATAAATTAAAGCAATAAATTTTTGGAGTTTGGAGATGGGTGGAAAAAAAAATAAGGCTCTTCGTTTTTCCAACTGCTTTTCTGATGTACCCAAAAATGGACCAAAATAGACCAAAAGTACCCTTAAAACGATCAAAGTCACCATTTTCGGCCCTATGTACCTCATTTTGGACCAAAAGTACCCCAAACTGGACCTATTAGCTTTATTGTAATGTTAAACTCCCATAGAGATTCCCCTAAAAGAAAAAAAAACTTGCGGTCCAATTTTGGGTACATGAATTATTTCGGAGAGGGAATCCATGTTTTAAATTCAAATTAACCGCGCGCCCGGGCAATCCGCGCCTCCCAGGTAATCCGCGCACGCGTGCTATCTCCTAGGTTATCACTTTTTACATAATTTCCACTTATTTCGTACGATAAAACGCGATCGAGATATTCGTTTTAAGAAATACTCGTGAGATTGGTTCAAGTGTCAAGCATATTTAAGTACTACAATGATATTAAAATGAAGTTTAAAAATATTTCCATTCTACTTTAACAACGAATATTCCATGACGTCAAAACACTCTTAAATTCAAATTAACCGCGTCCCCCGGGGTAATCTGCGCACGCGTCGCCTAGGTTATCAATTTTTACATCATTTCAACTTATTCCGTACGATAAAACTTGATAAGATATACGTTCAAGTATCTTTCGAGATAAGCGTAGATAAATGAACAATTTGGCCTGGACACAATATGTTGATATACGAAAAAACAAATCGTCGCGAGAAATACCCTAAATACATTGACTTTTCGACGATTTTACCCTCATTTCACCCCTTAAATCCCGGACCCCGATCCCGAACCTGACCCCGACCCCGGGAGTGGCGTCTCGCCATCATTTTCCTTCTACTGCATTTGTCTCACGCATGCATAAATTATGTTTGGAGCAGGAAATACTTGCTCTATTTTCATAACCGCACATGATGGGATAATGAAGCGTACTCAAATATCCATCTAAATATGTATCGCCTAATTAATAACCAAATACAATATCTCACTTACGCTGCAATTGGGAGGTTTCTCAAATTGTAACATAGCCTTCGCAGTATTCAGAACTTCCTCTTCTAAACAATTGAGTATAAAATTAATCCCCTTCTTTCAGTGATAGTTTTCATAGATTCAGCATCATGACCACAATGACATTCTTCTACTGTATCCATTACCACACAATTTTGGCAGTGGCACCTTAATAAATAAAATAAATAAAATTACATTTCCCAAAGTGTCAAAAAACCCAAGATTGAATACATCCCAATTGGTGGATCTTAAAATTAATTTTGCGCTTGAAAATACGCCGATTTGTCAGGGTATAAAAGGAAGTAAATAATAATAATAGTAATAACCAGCTAGGCTAATACCCAAGGCACAGCCTTAGGTCTAAGTCATCAAGCGACTTTTGAAGTCTACCATAGCTCATAACGTAAAGGTGCTAATACGTCATTTCGAAATCGATTAATGGAGTGCTTTCAATTCTAAATTCACGACGTCACCAATTTAATTTGTCTATTGATAAAAAAGGCAACTGTCATGGCGGCCAGTATTAACACTACAGCTGTGACGTTACAAGGTTTCAAAATCGCATCAGACGAAAGCACTCTATTCTAGTTCAGTGACCAGCCTTCAATTCCTTCCATACTATCATCGGAATCAGTTTGATTCTCATTTCCCCTATTTTCTTCTTCACATTATTTGCCATAATTTTATCGCTATTAATTTATCCAATCATTTAAAAATAATGCAGAATTGAGGCTTATAATTATCACGTAAACCCGCCAGCTACATCTGCAGCTGGCGCAATGTTTATCATTAAAATAACTATGGAAATAATTATTTAATTTTTTTTAAATTTGATTTCCTTCTTGTGCCATAGCTATCATATAGAAGATTATCATTTTTGGGTGCGGATAGGCTTTAATATGGATATGTGGTCAGAAATTTATATACCGGTGCTCCAAGCGATCAAACAGCCTACTACACCGGTGGTCTCATCAGAATGCCCTACGCCAGCGTCCACAAGCAAGAGAGGTGACAAATCCAGCATGGGTAGTAGTACCCTACTACTGATGGTCTCACCCTCGACGCGAGCCACTCAACCCAGCAGAAGGTGCAGCAATGGGGCGACCAGTTTCCACTTCAGGCACCGCTATGGGATAGAGTGGATGTTATAGCAACTCCAGCCGACACCCTACCAACGTAGGTAGAGAGTCACACCCTTCAGAAAGAGCTCCTAAAGGGGAACAACGGGCACACAGCGGTCCATATAACCCGGCACAGCTGGCACCGGAGATCCCGGTGAACTCCAAAAGGTCGGGAAACATGACCACTGCGCCTCATACGGAGACCCGCCGCCCCACAGTAGACTACCCATCTGGACGTCCAAATTGCTCTGTGTTACCAATGAAAAAATACAAACTATGTAAAATTATAATTAAACTTTTCGTTCATCCTTACGCTACTGGCTGCCAAAGATATTACATTACCTGTCAAGTTTTTCATGGCAACCAAAAGAGGACGTAGGTATAGTTTTCGCAAAAATTTCTGGTCGGTATCATAAGTCTAAAATGATATTCTGTAAGTATTATTATGTCGAAATAATTATTGCCGATATTTGCTCTGCACTTTGCGCCGATAGTTTAATTTCGTGCAACACTAGCACTATTTAGTGTACAAAATTGATGAATTCCAAAAGCCAGTAGGTGCATAATGTCGAGTGGGCTTCGTCTTCCATAAGCTTAATATTTCGATAGCGTGATACTGGCATCCAGTTTGTTGGTACGAGCGAGTAAAAGATCAAATTGTAATCATCAGTAGCTGGTGGGTTTTATTGACAATAGCTGGAAAGTTAATTGGAAGAATGAATAATTTAAATTCCTGCATGCACTCACTAAGACGACGAGTCAAAGATAACCTACTAGGCCTAATGACTTATAGTCTTAAGTCCACAAATAAAATGGTATATTTATTTTTCTACGAATGGCACTCATTAGAAATGTAACATGTGGAATACAGGGAACTAAACACATATGTGAAACATAATTGTGACTGTAAAAACCACCCCTTCCGGTTTACACCAACTGTTTTCCAATGGGCATTCCCGGTCATTATTAACAATCCAACTACACCATGGACCAAGTATCTAAGAGCACTAATTTTCGCAATATAGAAAGCAATTTTAATGACAAATACGGTAAACTAACCGATACCTTTGGCCTTACAAGATTTCCATTTATCCTCAATTGATGTTTTTTAGGACCACAAAGGAATGCGACAACCTTTTCGTCACATTCGGTGCGGTCAACCACCATTGCTCGTCATTTTATACCAAGCGTAAATCGAAATCTACGTAACGGAAATTGGTAAATGAGGTGCCTAAAAAGACTTAAAAAGATTATAAAATGTTCGATGAAATAATTGTGGGCAGTGAATTTATTTAAAATCTCCATTTTTTTCTTTGCCAAATCTTAACTGCAGAATTAAGAAAAGAGTTCTCCCCAAGTTTAAGTCCTCAAGAGAGGCCATTGTTGAGGTTAACAGTAGTAGCATAAGCCTATCATAAGTCGCCATAAGTGAAGGTCTAGCATAGAGCCCCATGTTTATGGCATTGTCCATGCGAGAAGAAAATGAACGTACGACGATAGGGCAGTATAGCGACATCTTCTTTTTCAAAATTTCTACATCTAAAATATTATCTTACTTGGTAGAGCAGCCACGCTCGGGTTGATAAATGCCTCACAAAACATGTCTAAATCTCACATTTGAAAAATAAATACCTTCAGAAACACAACTTTTATTTCTAATAATGCGTTTTAGGTTCTGATGAATAATTTTGCCAAGTTAAGTGTTAATTAATAATAATGAAATGAAATGAAATGAAAAAGGTGGTTTAATGTGTAGCAAAACAATACAATGATGTATCAGCAAGTTGTTACACAGGTTTGTTTTTAGATGCTCAATTGCTCATGGCATGGTACATTTTTGGTTTTATAATTTTTATACATTGTTAAAAAGTTTTACCACAAATTACATAGTTTTAAATATTGTTTCTATACAAGAAATGAGACGGAAATTACATTGACTAGGAGTGTAGATGATTAAATTTTCATAGTTTGACAGGAATTTATAATTTTCTGTTTTGAGGAGAACGATAATTTAAGTCACACGGGTTATACAATTTGTTTTAAAATATTAATTTTGCAATTGTGAATATCAATTGTTTTACTGAATTTATTAGCTATAATTTGGACCCTATTTATTGGATTTAATCTACCGCGACCAGTTTTAAATGTATCCATACATCTAATATTATAATTAGGGACAGAGAGGTTTATTTGGGGAATTAAGTTAGAGCTTATAAGGAGGTTATTTAACAATTTGTACAAAAAAATGAATTCGGTTTGCTCGCGAATCGTTGAAAGAGAATATAAGCCAATGTCTTTAAGTATGTTTTCATAGTTATATTTACAATGTTTTTTTAAGAAATAAAAATACAGGTGGTCTACAAATTTACGCTGAATTTTTTCGATGTTTAATAATAGATAATTAGAGCATCCTCCCCAGGCAAGAGACCCGCACATTGCTTTGGAGCGAATCAGGCTCATATACAATAAAATAAAATGTTTACTAGAATTTATATTTCTGCTAAGTTTTAGGGTTACTCCTAATAGACGTTTACAGACGCTTATTGTACTATCAATTTGTACAATAATAATGATAATAATAATAATCAGCTAGGCTAATACCCAAGGCACCACCCTTAGCCTAATTTTAAACTTTAAAGTGATAAAATTGTGAATAAGCCTTGGCTACGGTGCTAAGGGCTCGTGGTGGAGATTTCTGCCGCGTGGTTCCAAGTTTAAAAACGTTCGCGCACGGCATGTGCGCATTCATAATGCATTTCGCGAAATTTATTTCAGAAATGCATAGTTCGTAAAACATTTGGCCTAGACCTTTGCTTATGGGGACATTATGATAGGCTTATGGTAATAGTAAGTGCAGGGAGTGGTATATTTATCTATACAAAGGAAAGTATTAAAAACTTAATCACGGCTATAAAAAACCGAGATAAAATGGCTCAAAAAATAAAAATGGAACCTTATAACCTTTCCTTAAAAATAATTATAAAAATCATCGAAATAAAATTCACTCTTTGATTAAAACAGTTAAATTTAATTATTTTGAAAATAAATTACAAATCAACAATAAAGACCCAAAATTAATTTGGAGAACTATAAACGAAGCTACACAGAACTTGAAAAAAGGCAAACGTTTGATAATATTACAAACGGTCGTGAGTGTCTAATAGTAAAAGATAATCCGAAGATTGTGGCCAACCTCTTTAATGATTTGTAACTTTTCTTCGGTAGGACCAACCCTTGCAAATGATATTATAAACCAAGGAAATAACCTTAATTATAGTGAAAATGTTTGCGTGGATAATTTTAATAAAAACTCTGGTAGTCTATTTATTTCACCGAGTACTCCCAAAGATGTTGAAACTATAATTTATAATTTAAAAAACACTAGTTCCAATGGTTTGGACAACATCATTGTAAAATGTATAAAATTGCTCAAAAATCAAATATCTATACCATTATCTCACATTTCAAATTTGTCAATTGCTAACGGAATTTTCCCAGACATTTTTAAACAATCCATTATAGTCCCTATTTTTAAAGCAGGAAAAAAAGCGAATGTTGAAAATTATAGGCCAATTTCATTAATCAGTAACATTCCGAAAATATTTGAAAAATTTATTAAAATTCAGATAACTACATTCCTTGAAAATAATAACATCCTATCAAAAAACCAATATGATTTCCGCAATTAATTAAGCACTAACGATGAATTACTTGAAGTTACAAATTACCTATATAATTCCCGAGATAAGAATAAAAAAACCATTGGCATTTTTTAGATTTAAAAAAAGCTTTTGGCACCGTTTCCCACGCGATACTGATAATGAAATTAGAAAAATGTGGTATTCGAGGCTTGGCCTTAGATTGGTTCAAAAGCTATGGTAGTTAACATACATAATATCTACAGTTAGACTAATAACTTTAGTCTAAAAATTAATAACTTTAGTCTGAAAATTAATAACTTTAGTCTAAAAATTAATAACTTTAATCTAAAAATTCATAACCACCAAGATATTCATACCTGCACCGATAAATGCCTGGAATTAGAGGAAGTTAATAAAATTAAATATCTCGGATTAACTATCGACAAGAACTTGAAATGGGATTCTCATATCAATAACGTAATAAAAAAGGTTACGCTTCTGTATTTTGCAAATTTTATGAAATTCGAGGCTTCCTTCCATTGTCGTGGATAAAAATTGTGTATCATGCTATAGTACAATCTGTTTTAAGTTATGGAATCATTGCTTGGAGTAGCACTTTTAAGTCTATTATCGAACCTTTAGAAATCATTCAAAGAAAAATTTAAGAATATGTCTACGTAGGAACGTCTTTGAATTTTTTAGATTTTAATTAATTTTTCTCCCTTATTGTTGAACTAAAAAAAATTGTGACACACAAAGGTCATGATTATGACTATTATACGCTGTTAGCCCCACCACGCACGAGCTTCTGCTTATTGGGGTGATGTATGTATTTAAATTAACTATTATAATATATTACTATGTCGTCAAATAAATTATTATTATTATTATTATAACGGTTAATTTATTACCAAGAATATTTAACTGATAAATCTTTATTCGTGACCGAAATGAGTCTAGGTAGCTTCTCCGAGGTAGCGCCTATGATCTAGTATCTGCTACAGACAAATTAAAAAGTCATAAGATCGGTTTTTTTTCTTAAATAAACTTATCAAAATATAAGCAAACGATGCAAATATTATATCATGGACAGTAAATTAAGAGGACAGGTTTTCGATACCCTTCCACAGTGCATTTTATTTCTCCCCGAGTATCAATCCGCTAGAGAGACTCCGAGGGAGTCTTGCGAGGTCGTTTGTGCCACGTGATCTTAAAATTTCAAAATGGCAATCTAATGCGGTTGATATTGTCCCGATATTTTTTTGCGCTTTATATTTTAGTAATTTTTAATTTTGGTTTTTTAATTCAATAAAAACTATCAACTGATATTTAGTATATCATATTTAATCTATAAAAACGTAAAAAAAAACCTTTTGGCGTAAAAATTTACTTCGTGTTTATCTTTTTTCTTTTTTCGAACAGTATCGTTAGAGGATAGCGCCGCCGCCGATCAAACGCCGCCGCCGCCGATTATTTAGATAACGCCGAAACATTTTCATTTCGCCACCGAATTAATTTCCATTATTAAAGTATAATAATTACGTTTTGAGATCTAAACTACATAGATTTTCTTTTGGTAGTGCTACGATTCCTAGGCTGTTGGGTGCACCGTACTAGCGTTATAAAATTAAAAATAATTAATAATTTCCAAAAGATCTGGCACCACTGCACCGCGCGCACCAAGATTTTCTGCAGCAGATAGCTGGGATAGGAGAGAAAGAAACGAAAACGGCTTTGGAGTTGCCTCGCCTCGTATTTTGTAATAAGTACAGAAACGTATGCTGCATTGGCTGCATTCAGCAATGACTATTCTATTACATTTTAAGAATTCCTTTGATACAAAGATAAAATAATTTGTGATAATAGACTTAAATGCGCGGGGAAAAACCGGATTTCGGGGGATGAAATTTATGCGGTAGAGGGCTGGCTCGTTGGTTGTCTGTACGATAATGGCGGCGCCCAGCAAAAGTTTCTAAAAAGAGTGTATAGATAATAATACTAGTGAAATTGTAGTAAATTAGTACAGTAATGTTATTACTAGCGTAAATGTTTTAGTTTAATAGTATCATATGTGACATAGTTACTCATAAGTGTGCCTCTGTTTAACATATCTGTATAAAAAATTTAAATGAGACCTTGTTTCACAGCCACCAAAGACTATATAAAGCTACGCGTAACTTTATATAGTCTTTGACAGCCACCAAAGAAAATACAGCACTAACGTCGCGTAAAACTGGTTTTAACTTCCTCCCCCCCCCCCCTACGCGAGAACTAGTTTTGATGACGATAAAACCGTCATCGACTGGGAAGTGACGTCAATTACGTCATATCCTTGCAACACGGTATCATTATGAAAAAATTATTTCAGGCACACTTATGATTAAATAAGTTACATCTGATAGTATGTAACCAAAGTTACCTCTTCTTTGTTTTGGAAACAAGTGGTTCCTATTTTAATAAAAAACATTCTATTAAACATGTATTTTTTTAAATGTGTTTAACAATAGGTGATTATGAAAAATATCGGTGGTCACGTGATTTGGTTAGGTACTACCAAGTTGAAAGTATCAAAATTGGCCCTTTTTGTAAATTCGTCTGGCTAGTTGGGCAAGGGTTAGCGAGATTTCTATAATTTCATTGTTCAATCGAAAGGATTTTTCGTTTTTAGTTTTGAGAGAAGTTTTCAAAGTCGTTAAATTAAGGTAATTGATTTAATAAATGAAATATTTTTAAATTCTATCCAAATTTATTTTAATTCATTTTCAGGTTTAATTCCTTTCAACCATTGGCGTTAGTACCAGTTCTTGTTTAAAGACGTTTAAACGGTTCGTACAATATAATACTAGATCATTTAAATCCTAATTGTAAGTGTGGTCATTTATTTTACAGCCTTTAAAATGTCAACTAAAATTGGGCTTGTTTCTTTATCAATACTTGGTCTAGAACTATAAGAAATAAAAAAATATGTAATAAATTTGTTAACTTTATGTATTTTTAATAATTTTAGAAAAATACTAACTTTTCAAACAATCAATCCATGGTTGGTGCTTTTTACTAAACGCGGACGACCGCGGGCCTCGGTAGGTGCAGACGAATTTAAGCAGCCGACGCTTTGTCAAAAAATAACCAACTCCCGTGAGCCTCTGCGCGCAATTCTTTTTCATAATCACCTATTTAAGTTCTATATAGCGGTCTATTTTTTTTTTTTTTTGAGATACACCAACATCGGTGTCGACCCGAGGCCTTAGACACCAGCACACACACAATAGCTTATTAATCAGGGCGAGATATGTGTAACGGCCACGCCAACGGGGGGATACGTGGGGACAGGGGTGGGGAAACCCGTGGCGGAAGTATCCCGACCACCCGTTGGGGGATTGGTAGTCGTCCTCACACGGCCTTCCACAAACTCCGCCTTACGGACGCCTGGGATTACAGGAGTGAGCCACTACTCCCGGCTATAGCGGTCTATTAAAATTCTGGCGCTATTTCTGAGGGGGGGGGGGCATTTTTTCCCCTTAGGTGCCGCCGCCGCCGATTTTTTTCAACGCCGCCGATTATTTTCTGAAAATCGGCGCACCACGCCGCCGCCGAACTAATTATAGTTCCCGCCGCCGCCGTTGAAAATTGGTTCGGCGCTATGCTCTAACTATCGTCCACTCTTAGCGATACTTGTTTTTTTCAAATAACCTTGGCCGACTCCCTTAGTGTGATTAGTTTTTTTTTTATTTTTTAAATAGAGCTAATACCCAAGGCACCACCTTCGACCACATAAGCAATGTTGCTTGTGCGTGATCAAGTAACAGGTGGCTGGGTTACAATGCGTAGGAGGGTGGTGGCAAGCCCTTCATGCCACGCGAGCCAACAGCTCCCTACACTAACTATTACCGTTAACCTCAGCAAGTTTTTATGGGAAGGGGAAACCGAAGATCTCGGTGGAAAACCCCTTTACGGGGGCTAAAAACCAGGCTCTTTAACGATCCTCTAAAATCTACTATCCATGGTTATATTAAACTGTATGTATGATTATTTATAAAATCAAATTAAAGATGAGGAAAAACTAATAGCGTCTGCTTTCGCCTCTTAAGATATTAAGACACCCACGTTATCATTCGCAAGATCTGTGGCGTTTTGCCTCGTGATCTGTGAATTGAAATTAATGTCATGGCGGCCGTTTCAAGGCGGGGCTTAGTTATGACGTATGCCTACGACGCTACGAGCAAGCACCCAATAGGTGTTTTCATAAAATCCAGCTATGTTGTTTCCCCCCCCCCCGACAAAAATTGCCTCCTCAGTCTTTGATGGGAGTTCAGTTCAGTTCGTTCCAGTTCTAAAACCATCGGCGCGACTCGAATGAATGTACGTCAATAAGCTGGCAAACATGTTTCCCGAAAAATCAATAAAAACCAAAGACTACAGCCAGTTACATGTCCCTTCCTAGAGTATACCACCTCCTAAGCTGTTCTTTGATGGGGATTTTATGAAAACACCTATAGCCACAGTGGCGGGAGGTATTTCCCAAAATCGCCACCTAAGTGAACGAGAATGGCGGATATAGTGACCGGAAGTGACGTTGCCTACGTTTTAGCGTCTGTAGCAGCACCAATTTGAAGTGCTAAGGGTATTTCATTTCTATTTGAAATAACATCTATATATCACTCCGTTTTCTTACCACTAGGCGAATAAGCCTGATTAAATATAAGCTCATTGATAAAAGACATTATCAATATCAGTTACAGTACGCGGAACAAATTAGGTAACTCCCACGATATCGTTTCTCTGAATCTACATTTTATCTGAGAGTTCAAAGAATGAACGAACATGATATAAGAGCTTTCAAGTAGCTCAAAAGTGCCATTGTGAAGATCCACTAGAAGCTTCATTGCATACATTTTTCAGGTAAATTTTGGTAGTCTTTTGATTTCTCGTCTGTGCTATAATTAGAATTATAATTGAAACAAAAATAAGATTTTTTCCTTATTTTACCCAAATATTGTTATAATTTTACCCCAAAAATGTTCCAATTTATCCAAACTTGATGAAATTTAGATAAATGTGGTCCAAAATACCCATTTCGTGATTTTAATTTTTTTTTTAATTTTCATGAAACCGAGAATATCCCATGCTTTTTTAAATTAAATTTTTTTGGTTTTAAGTGTTCAAAAACATTTTCGGTTCTTATGGCATATCGAATGGGTAGTGCAACGTCTTCTTTTGGGAAAATTCATACCTCATATAGGTCTACATTACGCCCGACTTTGAACTAAATCGGCAACAAACACCTCGGGTACTCTCCTTTGTCAGTGTACATTTTTAAGTCTACTCTTTGTTGTACGTTTGGACACTGGAAGTAAGCGAAGTTAGTCGTCTCAATAAACGCCGCTCTCCTTTCGTTTATCCCATGACGTAGTCACTGATCTGAAATATTTTCGGTCGGGCGGTAACATGGTTGCCAATTCAACCGGTAACCAACTAACTAAGCCAACTTCAATCCGTCTTGTAAAATAGATTTTGCGTTTCACTTTCACCATGCTTTCACAAAAGAGACAAGCCGTTGCACACGTGTTCGTTCTGGTCGAAGTAAACGATAAATTTTATATGATATAAAGGTAAAATTTTCTTTTTTTAAATTTATATAACTTTTACCGCTTAAAATGTGGTCTTATTTTCCGCACCGCTTCAAAACCAAGTGACAAGGACTAAATAAAACGTAGCTTTCCATTCTACACTCTCAGTGCAATTACTCCTTGGGGACTCACTGATCTGCTTTTATTGAGACGCTTGAATTCAGGTGGAGTTGACTACATTCTTGGTAAAATCAAAAGTAACATAAAACAATAAGTATGACACTTCATATTGTTTTAATATTAATTCCCTGACCGAACCTTTCTTCGACACTGATATTTTCGCCAAGCTCCGATTTGGACCCTCGTTTGGACCGGCACTGGAACTGAGTAGCCTGTTATCGTCCTTGGTAGTAGTAGGCATATTTAGACTATAACAAAAACAGTTATCCGAACTGAAAAAACTGTTTAGAGCTCTTACCAGCTAAAGCCTTAAAGTTGCAAATATTACTTTTAATCTAATTTTATATCTTCATTTATTTAGTAATGTAGTCAACCATACATTCAGTCTTCCAAATGACCAATACCCTATTTCTGGGACCGATGTCTATGGCCATATTTTTAACCGAAAAGGGTCTATCAATCATTATTTTTATTCCTGTACCTCTCCTAACATAGACAATTTTACTCTGTTATTGTTCATGGAGGCGTATATTTTTTGTGAGCTACCTGCGTATATAAGCTCACTCCGTTGCTAGCTCCAGGAGCGTATTAAACATTAGGCAAAGTAGGCACGTGCCTAGGGCGGCATTTTTCTAGGGGCACCAAAACTCTGATAAAGCCCCACCAGGATTCGCACACGACCTGGAATACCTGGAAAACCTGGAAAAGTCAGGGATTTTGAAAATGATTCCCATTGGTTAGGGAATAGTCAGGGAAATTTAAAATGGTCCTAAATAGTAAGGGAATTTTAAAATTGTCCAAAAAAAATCCGGCAAATAAATTTTAGAAAAATGTATGAAAAATACATAATTAACATTTTTCAAGATTTTACCTCAAAACATAAATTTAATCTACAAAAATGGACAGGGAAATATGGAAATTTAGTCAGGGAAAACCTGGAAATGTCAGGGAATTTAATTCCGGAAACTTTGTACGAACCCTGCCCACGGTCCAAGTATGTTTTAAATTTTTGGTCATGAGTATCGCCGCCTACCGACCGAGTTTTAAATTAAATAAATGAAAGCTGTCTGCTCGTTCAAAATTATCTCTGCATAACAGCTGAAAGTTCAACCGGAAAACCTAGAAATTCAAACAATATCTGCTAGTTGAACATTCAATATTTAGTTTACCGATATTAAGGCCGATGGCGCTATATTTCCTAACCTCGAAGCCTACAGGCACCAAATGTTTTGGTACCTAGAGGGGCTGAAGGGGTTAATCCGCCCCTGACTAGCTAGCAGTAAAATATTCCTCAAAGTGACAAACTTATAAAATAAAATTATAGACTTATGATACTAGGGGGCTCTGTGCTCAGAACTAAACCGTGGCTGCGCTATAGCTCTGAAAATCAGTTCGATGACCATTATTCCTAATTTACATACTTATTGTTATTATGTTACTAATGGTAAAGTTCGTTTCTGATCGATTACTGTATCTATGGGCAAGTCCTAGAAGCTACGGGTTGGATACGTGGAAACCAAACCATCTGTTAAAAGAACTTAAAAATCCCAATCTCCATCACGCTCGAAGAGTAATTTCGTTCTTCTGAAAACAAATAAGAGCGATATCTCATTGATCCCCTTAAACTGACGTCTTTAGAAGCAATTGAAGCTACGAGCCAGCAACCAATAACCAAAAGTATCACAATTGTAGCATTGTTTGTGCATTTTTTCCGTGCTTTTCTCCGCTTCTGATAAATTAATAACAAAAAGATTAGCAATCGGGCAATTTAGTAGCCTCGTGTTTCAAATTGAAATCTTCCAATCCGAAAATGTATGTTAGATCAACTGCACACAACTTCGTTAAAATTTAATTTCGGTATTTTTGACGCCACTGTAAAGAACTGGTGTAGCATACAATTCACCATATGGTCATATTAATTATATTATTCTACTTATGATATAAGACATTCCACTTGAGGTTTTAGTAATATACTTCTGTTCTTTGGGCCGCCATTCAATTTGAAATATTACGCGAAGGTAATCAACTGGCCCTACCTATCGTCCATTTATAAAAGTTAAATAAAAGATAATTTACATTTGTAGTAAATAGATAAGTAAATAAACATAGTTAAGTCTATTAATAGTTACATTGGTATTTAATATTGCGCACGTTTTTTTAAATAAAATAAATTGAAGTAGGCATACTTACAAATCAACTTTAGATGGTGCTAGACAGCCGCGTTTAAAACTGCGCGGGAAATTTGAAGTGTAAAAGTTACAAAACTTTAGAATTAAAATAACATTACAATCCAGCCCTAAGTTTATATTAAGGATATTGTATTAAATTAAATATATTTAAGTTAACAGAATAATTTTGTGATAAATAAAAATTTAAATTAATCTAGCTTAATATTCCTTGATGTAAATTTAATTTTTTGAAAGACTCATGGCATAGTAAATTTACTAGGAATAAAAAAATCGATAAATTTTAATCGGTGATTTTGATTTCTTAGAAATGGGTGTTGGTATTTATCATAGGGGGCGAGTGTAGGGGGATAGAATTTCCATTGCTACGGGGATACTGTGGATAGAACGCGTAGCCATAGTAACCAATCCCACAACAATGAGGACCTGATTGACACAGAGCGATCTCAAAGTGCGAGCCAACCTTAATCCATACCTCCCACGCTTTCAGAATTGATCGGGCTTACAAGGGGGTGTTTTTGTATAACGGTACCCTGTTTTCACAGTACAAGAGTTCTATTGAATTGAGGACAATTTGTTCGCGCTTTAAATACATTACGAAGATGTAAGGCTCCGTTTCTTTTGTTTTAACCAAGAATGTGTGTATTTCTACTTAGGTAGAACACAGACCACCTACCCCAAGACGGACAGGTTTCGCTTTGTAGTAATTTAAATTTTTGTCTCGAATGTGATGCGGATTTTTTGAGAGTGCGCCATCTCACGGAAAGTAAAGGCAGTTTGGAAGGTACAAAGAGACAACCACACGCGATAATAAAAAATAATAATCAGATAGATGAATTCCCAAGGAACCACCAATTTTTAATGCCTTTAATTAAAGTGGTCAGGTTACAATGTGTAGGAGAGTGGTGGCAAGGCCTTACACTCACTATTACCGTTCACCTCAACAAGTGTTTATGGAAAGTGGAAACCCAAGAACTCAGATGAAAACCCCTTTAACAAATGAGGAGAGAACTTGCCAACTCAACGCAAAAGGAGTTTTCACCCAGTGCCACAAGCTGGGTTTGAATCCGACTCCTCTTGCTGCGAGGCAAAAGTACTATCCACTCCACCAACCAACCTCCATGTATACTGGCTCGCGCACGACTTTTTATTTTAATTTCGTAAAATAAAGAATTTTCACGCGCTATTTTCTGTTGGCGGTAAAAAAAAGCTGCAACACTTTTGGGACACCTTTTTTTTTCGAGATTGATGCGAGTCCTTCTAGGGGTAGGTGGTCTGCTGCTAGAATGACTTTGTTGAGGCGATCCGCGGGCATAATGGTCGAAGTTTCAATCACGTCGAACGACGTCAGTTGTTGGGAACCAATGAAATGCTGGGAGATTGGATTTTTTTAGGGGGGGGAGCTTTCTTATTTATCCCTAAAAAACGTCTTGCTTGAGCTATGACAATAAGTTTCACCATAGGCTTATTATTATGCGTATTAAATTATTACTGGGAATCATTTCTAGAATGAACACACATTTTGGTTGTGTTTAAGATTAATCGCGCGTTCTCACTATGCTATTTTTAAAGACCATTTAGTTTGACCTCCAACTTTTCAAAATATTCCGATTGAAATAAGCAGTGTAAACGTAACACATTTTGAGGACCATCACACATCTTTATTAAACGTAATTTCTAAATTACATACAGAAGTTAGTATAGTATCATTAATAATTTCATTGGATGACCGCAAAACGTTAGCCCTCGTGTGGACAATTGTTGTACTATTGCTATTCACCATAAGGTGACCGATTAATTGGAACATTGCTCATGAACCAACAAAATTGCCCATTCTGAACAATATTTAATTATTTCAACTAACTAACAGACTTATGGAGATAATTATAGACTGTTGGCTATATGCTTTAAAGCGAAAACAATGGAACCAGGAGTCTTCAGATAACGGACAGAATACAGAGTGGTTTAAATTAACTCAATTACTTTTCCAGTAATTGGCAATAGAACCGTGTTACTGATTATTGGAATTGATGTTTTTAAACTCTCATTGAATTCAATTGTTTCAACGCCTACATTTTTTACGAATGTTAGCACGACGCCATCGAAGTATTAAGCAGATATTAGTTCAACTTTAGCCTAATTTAAATTCACGATAAAAAAGTTCAAAAATTATTGTCGGTCATTAACTTCCGTTTTCTTTTCCTCTACTTATGTGTTGCTCTATACCAAGTGTTTAACTTTTCGATACCCTAACTAATAGTACACTTTCAGCTAGTGTTTCACGAAAACCAACTATTGGTGTAAAGTGTAGCGCGAAAACAAACTATTGAAACAAGGTGTTGCACGAAAACAATATATTGGCACGAAATGTAGCACGAAAACCAACTATTAACGCAGAGTGTATCACGAAAGCAAACTATTGGCGTAAAGTGTAGCACGGAAACCAACTATTGGTACAAATGTAGCACGAAAACAAACTATTGGCACAAGGTGTAGCACGAAAACAAAGTAGTGGCACAAAATTGAGCGCGAAAACCAACTATTGACACAAGGTGTAACACGAAAACAAACTATTGCAGCCAGGTGTTGCACGAAAACCAAGTGTTCGCTCAAAAGGTAGCACGAAAAGCAATTATTTGAGCAAAATTAATCTCGAGACTTGGTCACAAAAGTTAAAATGTTACGGTTGGCACAACTCTCTCCTTTGTGTCTCAGGCAAAATAGGGGCCCTAGGCGCGTAGCTTATCATAAAGGTGCCTATGCCCTAGTGTCCACAATCTAGAAACTGGTCTGATAAAATTCTATTTCGAGAGATGGCGTTGCCAGTCCACTAACTAATAGTATCCCCCTATCGCCAACCTTTGTCAACTAAAGACGACAGCAACGCCAGTTACAAATTCATAACCTACTATACCCCACACTTATAAAAACATGGCGAACGGTTAAAAAAATACCATTAACGCCTAAAATTCTCCATTCACAAAAAACTTCAAGCAACAAACAACAAGGGGGAAATTTAAAACCCTCAAAGATAATTTACAACAGGAAACTGAGCTTAAAAGTGTATATAGCGGAGTAGTGGCCATATCAGACACATTAGGACGGTAACAATTTGGCTCAGCCACTTTTACGTTTCACATCGAATGTGTTGGGCTATTTGTTCAATCTCGATGATTTACCATAACGGTTCCTAATGCCCAAGTTTTAGGCCCCTGGTGGCCCAAATTGATCTTGCGATGCCTAAAGTTTGATACTTCCGGTAAAAACTACATCAAATGGCAACTATATAACTAATCTTAACTGGTGTAACTTGGTTTGGCAGATTACGCATGTAGAGCCAGGGGGGGCACTGGGGGCACCCCCCCCCCCCGGAACGTATGGTCGTACGTAGAAATATTTTTATTTTTTTACTTTTTTTTTAAACAAAATCCTGGCTACGCCACTGTCGAATGCGGACCTGGGCCCAGGTAAATTCACAATTACGGGCTCCAAGCCTCCAAGAGAGTGGTTCTTATTGTAGATAGCTGATAACATAAATCTATCAAAGCCCCCTAAATTTGAAACGAATGGGATTTTAACGTTAGACAAATGACTGGCTACATGAAAAATTGAAACTTATGCACAAATCCCCCAATGCAATGCTACCGGATGGCCAGAGGGGTTGAGAGGATTTGACCTATTTCTCCGCCAGGTAGCGTAGATTCTATTTTATTTTTCTCCCGCGCCTGTCTATTGCTGAATACACGCGCCTTTATGCCCAATTGAAACAAGGGGACCTTGATAGTCTTATGCTTATAACTATACGCTTCCGCGTAAAAAAGTTAGAAAGAAAGAGTCCAAGCCCGGCCCCAGTAATTTGTACCGGCTTCAGCCCCATTCCAGACACATACCCGCGTGTTGCAAATGTGAACGACAACAACAGCAACACTATTCGTTATACTAATAGTTTTACGCCGAAATATATTTCGGCGTAAAACTAAAAAGGGGGAAAAGCGGGGAACGGATGTAAACAAACATCGTGTAAGTCGAAAGAGCCGTCTGTTTTTGCGTCGGTAACGACGGGTATACGCGATACCATTCCCTACCTTTATTCTCTTTCCCCCAAAAGACCTTCAACCGTTTTTGGGAGTTTGCCAAAAAAACAGAACAACGCGCGATGGAAAGCTTAACATCTCAGACTATCTGTACGTAGATTTCCATACGGTGACTCGACATCGCGTCGTTCGGTTTATTTTGAAATTTGTTTCGTTTCGCGTTGCAATTCATCACGACACGTTGGAGAGATTTAAAGGGAATACTTTGAGAGCGGCCTTCAATAGCGAAAGTTTCAGTTGATTCAACAGGTTGCTTGTTTGAGACGTAGTTTCAAAGCTATCCGGATTTCGACTAATTTTTTGTTTTACCGTAGGTGGATTTGTAAAACTAACGGCATCACCATGGTTCGATCGGATTTAGATGGCTGCGGGAAATTTATCAAGTATTCCATGTTCTTTGTCAACTTCATTATCTTTGTAAGTACCCTTATCTTGGTTTTATTGAATTGCTGCCTTTTGAAGAATTGTAGGCTGTCTTTATAGGCCTCGTGGGGAGGAAACCATGATATAATGCCGACTACCTTTACAAAAATATGCCTCTTAAATTCGTCCGCTTAGCACTGTTTGATCTAGTATCGTAGGAGTATGAAGTTAACTATTTTTAAATGGTAATTGTTTTACCGAAACTTTTTGGACACAGACACATTGGGGATTTGAACTTCAACCCGAACTCTGTAGTATATTATCGTCCTTATACTAATTTAGACACTAGGAATATGAAATAAACCTAGTTTGCGTAATGACTTTGAAAATTAGTAAGGTGATATTGGTCATATTTATTGATATGATGGTGTGTCAGAATTTATAGCCCGGTGTACCTAGTAACAGAGACCATACCACCGGAGGTTATGGGTACACATAATGACCACTATCTCCTAATCACAAACCATTTTATGAAGGTTGTGAGCGAGCAGACGAAAAAAGATCCGCTATTTAAATTTTTCGCCGTTGTGCGTCACTCTTTTGGCCATAATTTAAACTACGTACGGGGCATGCCTATTAGGTATATTATGATATTAATATTTCTAAACGCATTCCCGCCATACAAATAGTGCTAAATCGAGCGTCATAAAAATATGTATTTCTGACCTCAATTCAAAATCTATAACGGTACGATGGTGGTCACGTAGGTGCTGCTACTTACAGCCGAATAGGTCATACGAAATGTATACGTAGAAATAGGGGCAAAGTTCTTTCAAAATAGGGCTGGCTATTTTGTGGGATATTTATCTTTGGGTTTATTTTTGTGGTTTCGCCTGTTTGCTGTGTTTTAGAAACTAGTTTCCGTACAAAATAAGCGGAAAAGGATGTTACCGTGATAAAAATGTCCCCGATGACGTCATGTTAGGCTTACCATTTACTGTGAAAATTAACGTCATTATAGCTATTTCTAAAGTCAGAGGGTATTGGGATTACGAAAACTCGTTTATTCCGTATTTACGCCGTTCACACCTTAGAAATAATAAAATTATAATTTTCTTATGGAAACAATAAAACCGATTACTTTATTTAACCGAATTGAGATAACGCGAAACCGGTACACTGATAACAAACTTCAACCACTTAACATCCATATTCTGAGAATAGAGTTGAACCAACGTCTACAGCAAATAAACTAAGTCCTATTTATTTTGACCAAAGAATTTAGACCCCAGGAATGGAAACTGCAGCTCCATCTAGTATAATTTGCTTGTCTCTAGCCTCCAAAGGCAAACCTAGGTTGACGCACTTATTTCCGGTTCTATTGATTCGCCTAGCCGGAAGCTCTACAGTCAACTCGAAGCCGAGACATTAACGGTTTTTCTTTCGATTCCTGGGGTCTATATTCTTTGTTTTGACCCTCTACAAATTTTCAAAGACTATCTAAATGACCTACTGTATACACTTTTTGGGGAATTTTGCTGGGCGCGTTCATGTTGAGTTTACCCCCCTTAACCTCCATTCTCCATATCCTGGGACCAAAGACCAGAGCCTAGACCCCCCACCGGTGGTTCCAGCTAGCGGGCGGCCAAAAAGAGGGGTCGAAAAGACCGCGAAAAAGAGTGTTATACCTCGTGAAAAAAATAATGAATTTTCGTTCACTTCGTAAAAAAAGCTATTTCAAGATAACCGTATGTCTATTATTTAAAAAGTACGTAACAAATAATTTCGAAGCTAGCCATCGAATTAAAATGGCGGCCACTAGTATTTAGTAGAGAAGGGCGTTTTTTGTGAGGACGTCTGCTATTCTGCTGACAATTAAGAAAAAAGAAGTGGTATATGATTGATAATTGACAATAAAAGAAATGATATTATCAAAAGGGGAGTATTTCGAATCTGTTACACGGTAGTGGTTGGACGACCTTGTAATTCAAATGCTATGTACGCGAGTATTGGGACATTTTCAAGGTTTTTCCTTGACCAACTCCTTCATAGTGGAGCCTGAATAAACTTATATCGGCCTTTATGGAAAGAGCCATAGAACGAAAAACGAACTGTTAGTTTTTAAAGATTTCCCTAGGCTGAAATAGCTAGTAGGTAAATTTTAAAGTAAGTTTAGTAACAATTTAATGGCTGGAACTTGCTTATTTACACTCTTAATTTTTAAATTACCCACTCTTCTCTTAAACCGGCCACCTGAATTAAAGACAATGAAAGTCACTAGATGACTTGGGTATTAAATGCTTTGCTGATTATTTCCACTCTTAATCTTAATTTTAAATTATATCTTCATTAAAATCACATTTATAATTATCCACTCCTAATTTTAATTGTAAAATTTTAAATAATAATATCTGAATTTTAATTGTAAAATTTTAAATAATAATATCTGAATTTTAATTGTAAAATTTTAAATAATAATATCTGAATTTTAATTGTAAAATTTTAAATAATAATATCTGAATTTTAATTGTAAAATTTTAAATAATAATATCTGAATTTTAATTGTAAAATTTTAAATAATAATATCTGAATTTTAATTGTAAAATTTTAAATAATAATATCTGAATTTTAATTGTAAAATTTTAAATAATAATATCTGAATTTTAATTCTAAAATTTAAATTATCCACTTTTTAATTTTAATTGTAAAATTTTTACTTTTCATTTTAATTCTAAAATTTAAATTATCCACTTTTTAATTTTAATTGTAAAATTTTTACTTTTCATTTTAATTCTAAAATTTAAATTATCCACTTTTTAATTTTAATTGTAAAATTTTTACTTTTCATTTTAATTGCAAAATTTTTACATTTAATTTTAATTCTAAAATTTAAATTATCCCCACTTACTATTAATTGTAAATTTGTTAAACTATCCACTCTTAATATGAATTGTAAAATTTTTAAATTCTAACGAAAGTTTTTTTTTTGGAAACTGAGCTTCGTTGGTTTTTCACTCTTGTGAAACGTAGGTATTGCATGATCATCCTTGGGTACAGTCATGGAGGCATTTTTATTATAACAACAGCAGCTCTGCTTGAAGAATGAATTAGTTCCGCTTCAAGCTAAAGGAGTGTGACCGAAAGGAGTGCTAATATCATGACAGAATTGGCAACGATAAAAATCTATCTATAGATTTCCTACCCGAGAATTGAACTGTAGTATAGTCGCCCTAAGGTTATTCGTTCTGATAATAACGTATATACAAAAGTGTGTCAACTCTACCTTAGCCGTCTTTAAATATTTACTGGGTACTAGTCTCGCAATAGACTACATAGCGTAGTTACCGTAGTAGTTGGCAGAGTACTAGCAACCATATATTTTATTTAGCCTATAGTCTGCCGCAATTTTCTCCCTTCGGTTTTCTTGTCAATAGGCATAGTTCTTAAATTCCTCACTCGGCGGCGCTGAAGTGGAGATAATTTCAAGTTTTTATGACGTATTTTTTACCGCCTCTCCCACTCCCTCTTTTTACTTTGCGACCAGCTCTCACTAAATATTATACCGTCAGGGCCGCCGAAAGCGGGCCCAGGTAAAATATAAAATCCAGGCCCCTAGAGAGTGGTTACTACTGGAGATAGCTATACTTTTTCGGAGAGAAACCCGAGGGGTCGGACATTTGCCTGTTTTTTGTACGGGATTTGGGATTTTTTATTGTGGATTTGTCATACAAAGTCTATGGGAGCAAAATTCTTGGATTTTGGATTTGTGGATTTTTTTCAAAATTTTGTACGGGATTTGTCCAAATGACCGACCCCTCGGAGAAACCCGGGAAAAGTATAACTCGTTAAACTGCGCGAGTCCCCTAGACGGTAATTTCTAACGGTTTACCACCTCTCTTGTCGGGCCTGTATACGGTACTGACACACTTTTGGGTCTTATGTCGCTTTTGGTAAATAGGTTACTGAGAACGTACGGGTCTGCCTGCCTGGTCTACATGTATCTAGCATGATGTACTACGCAAGCTCTTCCATTTGCCCATGCTCTTCCCTTAAACTGAAACTCTTATTTTCCCAATTGCACCACGCCATCTAATAACCTTTTCTGTTATCTTTCGAGAACACGTTTAATTAAGAAAAAGGTCGATTTACTTCGTGCAATTTTAATTTATGCAGAATTTAACGATAGATTAAATTAAGTCTTAAATATTGCAACGATAAAAATGTGTTAAATCAGTCCTCGATAGATGGCGCATTTGTAGCAATTGGAAGTTGATAGGTTGAGTCTAGCGTAAATTGGTATTTCTTGTTACTAACGGGTTCGAACACTCATACGTTCTCAGTTATATAAATATGGTTTTGGCACTTAGAACATTTTAAAAAAGGACTCGATAGATGTCGTTACTGTTCAGTCTCGCCCGAAGAAGTAAATCTTGCTACTAAAGGAACTCTACTCGTACCTAAATACCTTATTGGTAATGACTACTTTCCTCCACCAAATATCTCGACACACCCAAAAGTGTCAAACAAAAATCAAATTCCATAAAGGAATATAGGCAAAGTTACGTCAGAACGTCATGAAAAAGTGATTTAGAAAGAAACAAGAAGACCATAGGCAAAATACTGCTGCACAATAAGGCTCGTAATTAGGCTTAAGACGGCAAAAAATCAAATCGATTTTTTTATTTAAATCAGATTTTTTTGATTATTTGATTTTAATTAAAATTTCAAAGTTTTATTTAATTTAGTATCATAATTTTACCTAAAACAAATGTTTAAATTTTTAAAGATTTAATTTATATATATGTATAATTAATTAATTAAATTTAAGCTAATAATCATATAGAAGTTTTATTTTCTTAAAACCTATTTTGGTACTTTTACAAAACAAATTCGGCGGAATCTCCACCCACAGGTAGATTCCAATGCAACATTAGGGAGAAAGTACAAGAAAGATAATATTTAAACCTAAATTATAGCAATTGGCGAGTTTTTTCTTTTTCAAAAATACTATATAAAAATTGATTTAAATCGGCCAACCCTGACTAGTCTATCGTAATGAAGGTTGAACTAACACGATGTTGCTGCTTATTTTCAGCTTGGTGGAATTGCAATATGCGCTCTGGGAATATGGACGCTTACGGACAGTTCCAACGTAGAAAAGATAATGGGTCAGAACTTGTACACGGCTTCGGCCGGTATCCTGATTGCTTTCGGCGGCATTGTAGCTTTCATCTCCTTCCTGGGATGCTGCGGAGCCATCAAAGAGGTCAAATGCCTTCTCGCCACGGTAAGAGTCCCGGACTTGATATCGCGGATGGACTGTTATTCATGGCTAACTTCCGTTTACAGTTTTTCATCATCATGTTCCTGCTGGCCATACTTATCGCGTTGGGTTCCATCTTCGCCTTTGTCGTTAAAGATAAGGTATTTCAACTACTGGGATGTTTATGACGCCATCTGACGCTCTTTTATTTATAGCTCGAAGACCAATTAGTTATCGGTTTGAGAGAAACCATTAAAGAATACAGCACCACTGCCGAAGAGAAAAAACCGATAAGGGAGGCTTGGGATGACATCCAAAAAGAGGTAAATTTATCCGAGTTTTATCAAAGAACGTCTTTTTTAGAATTAAAATAAGTGTTATAACTTTCCATTAGTTTAAATGCTGCGGAGCCGAAAAGGCCGACGATTGGAAAAATTTCAATCCGACCTTCGAACCAAATAAACTTCCAATGAGTTGTTGCGTTGATGGAAAGGCCTGCAATTTAGACCAAACCAGCAGTTTTTACAATAAAGTAAGCTCATTTCAAATTGACTTGCATTCATCTTTTTTTAATCTCCGAAATTTAATTGCTCTTATTATAAGCTATAAAACGAGTACAAACAATCTATATTATCTAAAAGTTTTAGTCAACAGAAAACACTCCAGAGGTCGCTGAATCTTACTTAAAATCGTTAATAAGCGGCCCAACCCTATTGTGTGGGTACTCGTACGAAAGCTTATGATACGCGGATTAAAAATAAATCCACGACAGAGTGCTTAAACACGTTTAGAATATCTTAAACTTTGAAACAATTTTCTCTCAATGTAATTTTAGGGCTGTTACGGAGCTGTTAAAGACATTGTGGAAAAACACGCGAAACCTTTGGCCATCGTGGGAATCATTGTTGCAGTTATAATTGTAAGTTTGGAAAATAATAACACTGTTTCATAGAAACTGAAAATTCTTTTATATTTCAGGTTTTATCAATGGTATTTTCGTGCGCACTTTGCTTGATGATTTAAAAGGTCGCGACGATAATCCTACTCAAATATTCCAGTTTTTAATTTCCGCCAATTTTTAAGGAAAAAAAGGCGACGAAAAATTGTACTTTTTAAATTATTAAGTGATTTTCCTTCGAACTGTTTGTATATACCGATTTTAAACTTAAAAGAACGCGGCAGTGTATGGAGTCCTTTCGCAAAGGCGTGTTTACAACTTAAAATTATATTTTCTATAACGACTATACAATCCGAATAATCGTTGAAATGTTGTGACCTCTTAAAATTATCTAGCTCTGCCGTAACAACTTGTATTATTTTGAAAATTAAAATATTATAATTGTCCACAATACGCACGGTAGTTTTTGATATTAATAAATTATTTTATTTCCCTACGCAAACGTACAGCTCGCTTAATCTTACACAGACGAACGGAGAATAGGAAAAATAGCTCTTTGAGAAAAACAGGTTTGTGTCAAGATGGGAAAAGAAGTACGGAAGAAGCTATACTGGTATCGACCATAGACGCGATTAAATTCAGCAACGCGCTGAGTATCTCTATCAAAGCGGAACGGAAAGCCCCCTGGTGGAACGCCATCAAACTAGTTTTGCCAATAATATTATTTTCAATCCGAGCGGCTCGAAGCTTTTTAAAACGTACGCTTTCCAAACGAAAGCGAAACTCTCAGCCAGCCGCGCATTTGCCCAGATTCTAGTCGCACTTTTTTGGGGTGAAAACGGTGTGTACAGAAGATTCTTTTTTCCCAAGTGAAGATTCTTTTTTCCCAAGTGAAGTTTCTTTTTGGGGGGAGAATTCTCCGCTTGTGACCCGATTTAGGCAACAAGTTGAAAATACAACTACAGTTCTGTGTGGACGATATAACAGGTGGTTTGTAGCGTCGCTCCAAGTTGCGTTAATTGTTTCGCGTGCTTTTTCTCCATTGGATTTATTTTAACACTGGTACGTCCAATTTTATTATAAAAATTCTGCATGTTTCAATTTTTTATCAATATAATATTTTGTAATTATATCGAAATTGACAAATTTGATTACGTTAATTTAGTTTAATTAAATTTAACGCGAGATTCAGTAGACAAATTTTGTTTCTATAACTGGTTATGGGCATTTTTGAAAATTGGACAAGGATCACTCTCTCCCGGGGCCCGGAGGGATGCTAGTAGGGGCGTAGTCTTCTTTTTTAAGGGGTCCATCGACCAGGGGGGTTCACTAACTCTCTCAAGGTCAAGAGGTTTTGCGAATATTAACAGGGTTTCCCATCTCAAATTGCTCCATGAATAAAAAATCGGTAAACTTGTTTTACGTGATTTCGAACTTTCTACTCGATTACCGAGTTTATGACGTCTATCTTCCAGTTTAAAAAGATATTTTAAAAGGATTTTGGGATGCAAATTTTAAAGGAAGCTATTCTGTAAAAATCAAAAATGGCGAAACCAATCATGATCCGTCAAAAATGACAAAGCCCGTGTGCGGAAGAGGCTGCTATCGAAGTATCAAACTATCGACAGTATTGGCCAAATTCAAAGTTGTGACGGTCTGTAATGCCGATTCTAGTGATTTTAATGAAATGCTTCGACTTACGGGCACAAAAATTAAACAGGTATTTTACGTCCGCTTAAACATTTAGCTTATGATTTGACTAAAATGTCGGATATAGCGTAACATACTGCCAGTACTTAAAATTTAACTTACACAAATTTTGATAGTTTGATGTTTCGATATCCGCCCTTTCTCCACATTCACATTGTCATTTTCGACCGATCGAGATTTTTTTATTTTTACAGAATAACTTTCCAGTAGTATAATAATTCTCCTAAGAATGTTATTTACTTTTAAAAAAATCACAATATTTTTCAAAAAGCTCAATAATTTTTTAAGATATTTGAAGAATTATCATGTAAATTTATAAAATAATAAAATATTCACAATATTTTTCAAGGAGTTCAATGATTCATTAAGATTTTTGAAGAATGATCATATAAAATTTAAGGTTTAAAGGCCTAGGTTTTCTTCTGCCTGTCCCCCTTTAAATTAGGCCAACATGTTCAGCCGTTGGCCTACCACCAGGGTATTTGTGCTCCACTAAGTTAATTTAAAGGGGGACAGGCAGAAAAAAACCTAGGCTCATACCACTATATATAATTTCCCGATATATGTCAGCTTCTCCATGATCACCTGTGCAGTGCTAGTGAAATACATATACAGGGGTAAAATAGGTCAAAATCGACTTTAACCTTTAAAATAATATTCGTACTTTAAGCTGATTAGCGATATAAATTTCGGAAACCCTTTAGATCGGCCAAAGTAGATCAATTGTAACTTAATTGAAAACCAATTGGTTTGTCGTTCCCACACGAATCGGAAACCCCCTTGACCTCAAAACGCATTGCGCCAAAGGTTATTTTTTTCATCCACTAATGATATCGTATTTAGTGCCACCTACGCCCTGCGCCAACCAAGATCATCTCGCAAGCTGACGATGGGCTAATCAAATGTCAATTAAGATAAAACCTGCCTATAATAGGTTGGTTTTGGCGCCATGCAAATCGCTTGTGTTGATAACAAATAAACAGGACATCACAAAACAAATGAAGATCTGTGTGCGCATTCGGTTGTTTTTTTTATATTCGGCAGAAAATTACGCTTTGAACTTATAGTAATCATTTTTCCATACCCGCGTCTTTATTATTCAGGTGCAATGAATAGAAATTTCTGAAAAAAAAAACCACAAATTTATACAAAAATATCGCTTATTTTTATAGAATATAAAATGTTTATAACATTTGTGCTTGCAGTCAAAATGTGTTTGATTTAACATTTTCAGCACCGTCCCTTGGGTAGGGTGAGCGGAGCAGCGGCCCAGGGCGCAAAATTTCTAGGGGTGAAAAATTTAAGATTATTATTTAAATTAGATATTGAAAAATTTAAAAAAAAAATTTAAAAATAAATTGAAAATATTTCACAAAAACTCGAAAATAATGAAATATATGTATGAGTATGTAAAAATAAACGTTATTTTAAAATAAATATTTTTCTCTGAGTATTAGTTTGTCGTAAAATATTTCTACCTAAGGTTATGAGGGCGCCATTTTGATGTTTTGCCCAGGGCGCCATTTGGTCTAGGTACGGCTCTGAACATTTTAACCCTGCCCCCTGATTTAAAGACATTTAAAGTTTCTAGATGACTTGGGCAATAGGTGGTGCTTTGGGCAATTAGCCTAGCTGATTATTATTATTATTATTAGTAGTAGTAGAATATTGTATATGTCAAACATTTTAGGTGATTATATAGTTAATGAGATTTAAGGCTAGTTTTGCGCTAATCTAGCTTCTTTAGCTCCGGGGATTTCTTTTTCAAAAGTTGATAACTGGGAATTACATATATATACATTGGGAATGTCAGATGCACCGATGAAATGGGTGGTGCTTAAGCTTCGTCAAACAAAAGGCGTCACTTTGTATATCCAAGTTATAGATGCAATTGTAGTGCCCGTAAAGAACCGTTTCATTCTGAACTTGTAGGACTGTCATAAATGTATAATAACGTTCCATAAGTGAGTCAGTAAAAATTTAACATTGGTTAAACTTATGGAACCGTTTATCAGCTAACCTATATTTATATAAGATTGAAACGTATTTGAAAGCTTCATTTTATCGACTATTTAGTCAAAACTACAAAAGACCAAATCGTTTTTCTTAAAATAGGACATGAATTTCATAATTTTGGAAAGGGGAATGTTTGCGAAATAGACCATTCTTTGTTCCATAGTGACCCCCTAGCGGTTATTTCGTCCCGACGCTGAGGTAACGGTTGAAAGAAATTTTATTATTGTAACTAAACATTTAAAGAACTTTGAAAATTTATATTATTAGATGCGGTATTTTTAATTTTTAGTAGCGTTCAAATATCTTTAGAAATTCAAAGATTATAATTTTTAATAGCAAGGTGGTGCCATGGGTATTAGCTAGCTGTTATTTATTTATTTATTTACAATTTTTACAAAATTAAGAAGATTAATTTTAAATAGCATTCGAATAAAATTTTTAAAAAAATTCAAAGATTAATTTTTAATGGCATTCGAATACAATTTTTAAGAAATTCAATTAGTTTTTAAAGGCATTCGAATATAACTTTTTCTAAAATTAAAAGATTAATTTGTAATATCATTCGAATACAATTTTTGAAAAATTAAAGATTATTTTTTACTATTATTCGAATAAAATTTTTACAAAACTTTATAGATTCGTTTTAAAAGTTTAATATGAATGGCATTCGAAAAGAAATTTTACAAAAATTCAAAGATTAGTTTGTCTATTATTCGAATACAATATTTACAAAAATTAATGACTAAATTTTACTATTATTCAATTACAACATTTTACAAAAATTCAAGGATTAATTTGTCTAATATTCGAATACAATATTTACAAAAATTAATGACTAAATTTTACTATTATTCAATTACAACATTTTACAAAAATTCAAAGATTAATTTGTCTAATATTCGAATACAATATTTACAAAAATTAATGACTAAATTTTACTATTATTCAATTACAACTTTTTACAAAAATTCAAAGATTAATTTGTCTAATATTCGAATACAATATTTACAAAAATTAATGACTAAATTTTACTATTATTCAATTACAACATTTTACAAAAATTCAAAGATTAATTTGTCTAATATTCGAATACAATATTTACAAAAATTAATGACTAAATTTTACTATTATTCAATTACAACTTTTTACAAAAATGAAAAAAAAATTAATAGCATTCGAATAAAATTTTTAAAATATTTGAAGATTAATTTTTATTGACATTCGAATACCATTTTTAAAAAAAATCAAACATAACTTTTTAACTGACCGCATTTTCTATACAAAAAACGTACATTTAGAACACTCTTTGAATTTCGTCAAAGAAGTGGGAAAACCCCTCTCATTAAAAGGTGGGCTAACCTCCGTATTCTCAAAGATGACCCATTTCAAGACACCAACACGTAAGAAAATAGCGGTTGACCTTGCAAAGAAATGTCCGATTATTTTTTAGGTTAAAGGAATTAAGGAAGTTTTTGTTTTTATGAAATTTGATACCGTTTTGATACCTTTTCGAAAACATTTTATTAAACTTTCCTTCCCAAAAAAAGGTAAACTAAATTTTCGTTATCTAATTCCATAAATGGTAGTCTATTTGGTAATTCAAAAAACGTCCTTTACCTTCTTCTTACTTCCTCATTTAAGACTGCTTATTTATAATATTGTAAAAATTAAACAGAAATTGTTTAAACAAGAACTGTGGAAAACGCGGTAATGCAAGACGAGCTTTAAGCGTCACATTCAATCGTACGCAATTATGATTTAGTTTTCCGTTCTCGATAGAAGACAGTTGTAGGTCAATTTTAAACAAGTACAATTAAAATAGACTGCTCGGAAATTATCGTGTCAAAGTGCATTTTTCGTTTCATAACGGCGAGGTTTCAACAAACAAATTCGGTTCTTATTAAGCCTTGGCTAATACTCGTTAATAGCGTTGCATCACGCGGAGCCTCAGGGCTTTTACCGAAATGAGATATTTTTTGTTCGGTTGCTAACGCCTTGCCTATAATTCGGCCCACAATATTTACGAGCAACGGTTTCCCTAGGTATTTGGAATATCAGGACGCAAAAATAGGATAAGTAACCGAGTTTTTCGCGTACTATATAAAATGAGGGAAGCGTGTGTACTAGTGAGATGAACGACCAGCGCAGTCTGATTAGAATCAAAATCCAAAAATCATTGATTTGCATTCTTCATTATATTTACTACAAAACAATTTCTGTGGCAATGCCCATTTATATTAAAATACATTAAAATAGTAATTAATTAAGATTAATTAAGTTTAAATTATCTCTGCACCCAAATAATTAATCAAGAAAAATAGGCCAAAAATATTAAAAATCTATAACATAAAATAAGCAAAATTGATAACGATAAACAAATATCATTAGAGATGAGATTTTATCAACTTGTTCCGTTAAATTTTAGATCATTAAGTTTAGTTTAAAAGTTAACTATTTGATGGAAACTTGGCTTTAAGATACTTCGTTACGTCTCTTAAAAAAGGGCATTTGGTTGATCAATCACCTCACAATTTACGGACAATACTTCTATGATAATTTCCATAACAAAAAAGGAGCTATTTCGGTCAAATCTGAGAGTCATTACCCCAATTTTTCAAGATGTAAAGTGTAAATTATCAATACCTCCCTAACGACGCTAAAATAGGACCGAAACCAATTGGTTTTACTTCGTAAATTAGCGTAAATTGAGTAATTCACACAAAAGCTCGAGCTATAACTTTGTTACAGTTAAACAACAATGAAATTATCCGTTCAGTTATATCAAGAATAAAATGATTTCTACCTAGAGTTAATGACTATGTCAAGACGATTTTGAGCGTTGTTCCAAATCCCCATCATGCTCTAAATGTAAGCAACTTTTCTATTAAAAGAAACAAATCAGCACGGTATGTCATTGGTTGAAACAAATCAGCACGGTATCTCATTGGTTGAAACAAATCAGCACGGTATCTCATTGGTTGAAACAAATCAGCACGGTATCTCATTGATTCCCTAAAAGTGACGCTTCCGAAGCGATTGAAACAGGCGCCGGGGACGTATTTCCTTCCCCTCTCTCGTGCCCTGGAAAATTCGAACATAGTCATCTTAGGGACAGTATTACATCATGGGTTATATATTTAAAAAAAAATACTATTAAAACTGGCAAATTGTTTTAGGCCTAGGACAAGATAAATAGTTGATTTGCATTTTGACGCGCGACAAACATCTGGAATATTTTTTTCGCTCGCGTTTCTAACTTGGTAGTCAGATCACAAACTATTCTTGGCTTGGCCAAATGAAGGAGTTTGAAAACAACCCGCACAAGCAAACTTCACCCGTTCCCCGCCCTTCATATTCACTTTGGAATACGGAGTTTGTTTGGGTTATTATAGCTTGTTGCCAGCATGCTTCACTGTCACGCGTCAGTTATCGATCGTAGTGCACTTTGTAATGGGACCATTACTAGAGAGTTTAACCGCAACTCGTTGAACTAAAACGCGTTAGCTTCCACAAAGCTTTGGTACAGGTTTTCGTAAACGTCTGGAAACGCGTTTCAAAAGGTTCCGCGTTTGGGCTTAACGCGTAGGTGCTTAATCTCTTTAAACAATGCCCGCGTACTGTACATTATTGCGTTTACGTTTTCCACGTAGCCATGTGTTTTTTTCATTTATAGTCGCTTATTGCGATGACGCCAGTTGTTGAAATTTGGCGAAGGACCTCGCAGAGTGACATTATTCATCATGGCGTTTTTATTTTAATTTCGTACCCCTGGGTTATCAACGGGGACTACGGCGTCCATTCCAAACGGCGAGCTTTCGCGTCATGGCGTATGAAAAAGTGGAACCTTGAGGGAGTGGAAATTTTGGGGCTGCTATAAGCGCTTGAAGTGTCATTACTGCAGTTTGATTCCTGGTGGATTATAATAGTTTTTCACGAAAGGGCCCTGAAGCCCATTTTCTTCTTCAACAGTCTTTCATTTTTGTCCATGAAAGAATTAAGTTTCATGTAGGTTTATTCCCCTGTGGACATTATTCAATTTGCCGTAATTGATAGTTCTTTTGTTTTAATTGATAGGGATGCGTTAAGGAAAAAAGTTACAGTAATTTTGGTACTAGCATTCGTGTTCATTTTCCCAAGCTAGGATTGGTTTTCTAAATCGTGGGGGTAATTTCCGAGTTGAAGATCACTGCCATGATTATTAGTACACCAACGAATGATTTAATCATTAATAAAAATTGTTAAATTCAAATATGTAGCTTTGACTGTATAAAGATAAAAAATGATTAAATTATGATTTAAATTCGCAAGCTAGGATTTTTTTCCACATTCGTGACCATTTTTGCAAACTAGGATTGGTTTTCACATTCGTGACCATTTTTGCAAACTAGGATTGGTTTTCACATTCCTGACCATTTTTGCAAACTAGGATTTGTTTCCACCTTCGTGACCATTTTTGCAAACTAGGATTTGTTTCCACCTTCGTGACCATTTTTGCGAACTAGGATTTGTTTTCACATTCCTGACAATTTTTGCGAACTAGGATTTGTTTTCACATTCGTGACCATTTTCGCAAGCTAGGATTTGGATTTACATTTGTGACCATTTTCGCAAGCAAGAATTTGTTGTCACATTTTTAAGAAAGGTTTTTATCAATCGATACCATTTTATCACGTTAGGAATTGTCTAAACATTAGTAACCATTTTTCCAAGCAAGGAATTGTTTCAACATTCGTGACCTTTTTCCCAATTAGGAATTTTTATATCATTCATGAATATTTTCTCAAGCAATAAATTGTTTTCGCAAAATTTATCATTTATCCAAGCAAGTAATTTTTAAACCTTGAGCATTTTTCCAAGTTAATAATTTTTAACCAATCTTGAGCACTTTCAGAACACTTTTATCATTTGAGATCATATCGCAAGCTAGAAATTAATTTAACATTCTTGATATTTCAATGATAATAGGATGGGATATTAGCAAATTTAGATTTCAATTCAGATTACAAATTTCTCTTTACCTGAATGAAGAACCACAATCAGTAAATTTTCGGTTCTACTGTTTTTTCAGAAATTTCATTTGGAGAATTTAAAATTATGGATTTATTTTAAATGGCTGTTATATGAGTCGTAAAAGTAAATTATATTTCTTTTTAAATTAGCATAGATAATTGGAACCTTCGCGTAGACGGAGGCAGACCTTGAATTCAGTGGCGCGGAATGTTATAGTTACCTCCCCCCGTTACTCCCCCCTTTTTCTTCGTCTTAAATTGGTCGTCGACTGACTGCGCCATTACGTCTTTAAAAGCACACTTGGTCCGTATAATATTGGATAATTAAGCGGAGCTGTAACTAATGGTCATTCGTATGATAATCACCCTAAATTACACTCTACGCTAGCGACATCTAGCGAAGGGCACGAGATGTAGCTTTTAAAGTGTCGGGCCAAAAACAAAACTGCAAAATGAAGAGGCAAATGACATCTTAGAAACATCTTTCATCGACACGGTTAGAACAAGAATGTATTTATTTATACTCAGGGAGAATGAATATGTCGAGACTATCGACGGACACGTTGAGCCCCTAACCCCGTCGCGCTAAGAGGAGGGAGGGAAAAAGGAGGCGGTCTTATTTTTTGCGTCCTCGCTGCAGCGTTAAACGCGTCGAAAAACGTCATTTTTAAGAACCAATGAGATTGCAGTATTATTTGATTTTATTAAAGCGGAGGAGCATACCGGGGGGCCCAACGGGTGGAATTGGAGAAACGCTAAAAATAATCTCGACATATTCATTCTCCCTGAGTATAAATAAATACATTCTTGGTTAGAATTTATTATTCATTTTTTCGATAAATGTCCACGCCGCAAGAGGGGGGGGGGTTCAAAACACCCCCCACGAAATCGGGCGGTGGAGTAGCCTGGGAGAATTATAATGAGTATTAAAATCACGACTGATACTTCATGGTGTTTTTATTAAAATCTTTAAAATTTAAAATTTATACATATTCCCGGAGCTTTCGGGTTCGAGACCCCTCGTCAAGCGGTGTTCTTCTTGTATGATTTAACAAACTAAATTACAAATTTCTCGTTTCAATTTTCTTATCTCTTATAACCGTTTTTTATTTACACCTTTTTAATTTTTTTAACATTTAATATATTTTTTACTTTTTAATTTTTAATTTTTAACATTTAATTTTTAAGTCTCAAGGGTAGATTTTAACAAATCTTAAGGTATCTTGGCAATCGAACAAGAAGTACAAATTAATATTGACCATTGCATTAAAAAGTTCGCGTTGCGAAAGACACGCAGAGTAAAATTTTAATTTTTAAACGACTTGAATCCTTTTGCAATCAACAGAGCAACAGAGTATCACAGAATTTTCACCTATTTATAAAATAGGGGGGGGGGGGGTGGAAAATTTAGGGTTTGCCCCGGGTGGAAGAAATACACGCTACGCCACTGAGGGATAGTTATCTCTAATATTACTATTTTACTATACTACGAGTTGAAGAAGTTTGTTTCATACGAGGCTGCCAGATATTACCGTCCCCTCAATTTTACCCCCTTTACCGATACAAATCCGGAACAAGATTTCTTGAAACGTCGCCATCTTGCGGCGGCTCCGCCCTGCTGCAAAAGGGCTGCATCTTCTTTACAAGTTGTCCATTAAAATCTTGAATCTTTGGCGAATTTAATATTTTTCTAACGGTTTGTTTTAATATAACATTTGCAATTGAAATATTCAATCGTGGTCAGTACCTATAGAACGTCCTGGTTAATTGTGGGAAATAAATACTGTAAGCGACCTTTTTGATATTGTTTTTTAGCCATTTATGTATATCACCTAATTTTTCGTTAAATTGTTTATAGGTTTTCAAACTGTAAATAGGCCTTGGCCTACAAAAATAATAATTTCATCAATCGCGATTGCACCCCTTTTGCAATCCCCCCCCCCTCGCCGTGTATCTGTAAAATCGAGACTTCCGGTCGTTGACAATTCTGGCCACCAGGGTACGTCTGGAGTGAATATTGTACCCCAGAGAACTATCCCTGTAAGCTTATTTAATCCATGGCCCCACCCTGAAAAGTCCGCCATGACATTATTTAACGTCACAGATCACGAGGCCAAAGTTGCGAAACTCCCCAGGATCCTGCATTATCAAATAGGCGCACTAGGAGCGCGCCTAGGCCTTTGTGGTCTTTGGTGGCCTCAAAATTTATACAGCAATAAAAAATCAAATACTTAAAAGTGCCTTATGAGGAAATTGCGCCTAGAGCCTCAAAGTAACATAGACCGTCACTGATCACGTGGCCACCATGAGCATCTAAATTAAATAGACCATTTCATTTGCGAACGGGCAACCTGTAGCTCTTTCCCGTTATTAGTGGAAATGTGCAAAGGTCACTGTCCGCGTCACACAAATACAAACAACTTCAGCTTCTATCGCGAACGCGCAAAGAGACCTCATTTTTGGAATTTCGAATGAAACAGCTACGTAATGAAATGGCCATTTTACGACCGTAGCTGGCTGGGACAAAACAAACAGCCATTTTCTGCTGTTGCGTGTATAAATAAGTTATTACAGAGGTACGGTATACCTCTACTTGCATCGCGATGAGAGCAAAATTCAAGCAAGTCTAAAAATCCCAATTTGAGAAAAACTATTTGCTTATTTGTTTTCTATCTAGCATAATAATTTGATAATAATTAACAAATAATGGTAATATCGTAAAAAAAGGTTTAAGACAAATATTTAAAGTTAAATAAATGAGTCCGCTTGAAGTAATAACACTTGGGGTTTTTTTTGTTTCAAAAGTCACGTATCTCGATGTTCCGTTTGCCAAGGAATTGCTAAGTGTCAAATGAATAACGATCCGGTATAAATGACAAACGTCACCTTTTTGACGGGTATAGCCGTTTTGAAACAGGGTATGGGTAATATGTGGGGTAACATTGCAAAACGATTACAAATTATGAGATGTGCTAAACTTTTATTTTATGGGGGAAAAATTTTTTTGGATAGTTTTGTGATTTTTTTAGCTTTGGTTGGTTATAATTAAATAACTAACCAAGTAATAAAAATATAAATAAATAACTACTGAGGATCAAAAATTCTAGACTTAATTTTTTGACATGGTAATTACTAATCATAGATTTAAATTTGCTTATGTATGTATCTTGTTAAATTGAAAATAAAAACTTAAGTATTTTTTAAAACTACGAAGTATCCGGCACTATATAAGGAAATTTAAATCTATAACTACCGAGGAAGAATTTTACTCCGTTTTCTATGAAGATGGCGCTATATAGCACTAGGGGGCTTTCCGTGGCGCGTTCTATTAACAAGTGTCTAGGAGCATGCGTCGCGTGCCGATGTAAAATAGCAAAGCTCCCCAATGTTGCTTAGCGCCATCTTCAGCTTATCTTAGTAAAAATTTGTCTAATTATGGAATTTTGAGGGTGAAAATATTTTTTGTACAAGGCAAGTTAGTTCCTTATTACGATGTTAAATTTAAATAAACTCCTAAATACATCTAATTAAATAATTAAAATAGAGAAATTTACAATCATAGAGAAAATGGCTTTAATTCGAAAATAGTGAATAAATATATATTTTTAGTAAGACTTTTTCGAAAAATTAAGGCGCTGGTCTACACAGACATTGGGGACACACTTCTAGGTAATTGAGTACACCCTGCAACGTGAATGGTAAAGAGTGGCGGTATTCATCATAAATGTAAATGTCCAACGAGAGTCCAAGGCGGAAGTCAATTTTACTGTGGTAATCGTCAGAATTCCACGAAGGCCGAGTGAAATGAAAATGAAATGTAGTGGCGATTGACTCAGGCGTTTCGAGCTAATAAAGCTTAGTCAACAGAAGTTTCGTACAAATTGACATTGTAATGCTTGCATTGTTTAATTTCCACTAACAGGAAATATTTCTAATTTTATACGTCGCTTTCGGTTCGTTTAAAACAATTGTTAAATAGCTCACTAAATCACGTATTATATTTCATTGCTTTGTGAAACTGAAAATCAAGAACGTGTTAAATTTACTGAGAACGTCCGAGTCAACACGATCGTGCAAGTTTACTATCGCGATTAAATTTGTAACTGTAACGCCATCTCTCGGGGACTTTTTTTTAAATGTTTTTTCTTCGCGCGGTAATTGAGAATCTACCAACTATTTTTCCCATTTATGAATAATCAATTAAATAAAATCGTTATCTAAATATACATGTTTCGTCGAAAAATAAAAGAAAACGTTCTTACGACCGATATTAGATGGGTGGAGCTAACTAAAGGTGGAGCTTACGTAGTAGATCATGTTCACAGGCCGGGAAGGTAGGCGTGTGCATTTTCAGTAACCCAAATATTAAAAAAAAAATTATTAAAACTTCCAAAAACTGCGAACGTCGAGTTCAAAAACGTTTAAAATCATGGATTAAATAAATTTTTCCAATATACCCGTGAGGGAACTTATACAAAGTTAGGGCAAATTATTGTTTAAATGAACATCAAAATTTTCAATTAATTACACCTTTAGTTGTCACGTCAGTAGAAAACACACAAACGCGCCAAAAGGATTTTGAGTCTACTCGTGGTACTCGCTAACTTGGCAAATTATTGATAATAAATAAGATTTAAACTTTTCTATTGCAAAACCACGAACAAATAAATAATCCCTTGAATAGGTTTGAACAATTGCTCAAAATTAATGGATTTGAAATTATTAATATAAGGTAGATTGGAAAAAAACTTGGCAAACCTTGTGGTTGAATCGTAAATACAATAAATTATAAAATATATCTGTCATATGCCAAGAAATAAAATGTTATATGGGTCAAAATCGTATATTACACGGCGTACTGTCTACGCTTCCCGCAAAGAGTGGAAACATTCTGGCGTTCCCAAAAAACATAGACATCCAACATATTTCCCAAAACAACATATTGTTCAACATAAAATATACGGCCTGCAGGAAATCCCCCCTTAAATTTAATTAATGAGCGGGCCATTGTAGTAGGCAGCTTCGAAAGAGGAAGTTACATAGCTTACACAGGATTTCTATTTCATCAAGTCACCGTGCTGGGGCTAATGAAACCGAAATAAAGCGACGTACCTTTTGTTTAAAAGGGTCTATTTTCAATTCTAATAGTCGGCTTTAATGATTTATTCATAGGGTAATTTAGATTAATTGGGTGTGGTGTAGTTTTAAATATATATTTGGTATTCAAATTTATTTGCGAGTTGTGGAAAATATTTCGTAGCTGTAAGCCCTTGTAGAAGGGTTCAAACTGCTAAAATAGTAGTTTGAATCGAACACAGAAATTTCACAATTTCGTATTATGTCCCTTTAAATCCCTAAAATATAAATATATATTTTGTATTCAAATTTATTTGCGAGTTGTGGAAAATATTAAATATTAAATATTTAAACCCCTAAATAATTTTTTAATAGAAGTCGAGGTTAAAGAGCCACAGAATCCATTTGAACAGTTCAACTCGAAATTCAAATAGCTTCTTTCAGTCAGTTTCCCAACAGATCTATCCGACCAATCATTATTTGTCATGGCCTCCAATTCTATTTCCGGACTGTTTTATCTGCACGTGCTGCCCACCCGTTTTCGCGAGTACCTGCTAATTTTCAAAATCTGGTTGAAATTTTATTCGTGAGATTAAATAAAGTTTTATTAATATAATATAATATAATATAATATAATATAATAATATATTATATAATAATATTATGAAGTTTTAATAAAGTTTTATAAGGATAAAATTTAATGGAATTCGTATAGAACGTTAATTAATTAGGCATTGGTATTTAATTTAAGGTATATGATTATATTTTGTAAAAACAACTCTTAGTTTTAAAATCAACTTCAATTGGCCTTTCTATAAAGTAACATTGGCCTTCTTGTTTAGATGTATCGGGCGCGTCATTCGTGACGTAGAAGTGACGTTTCGCTATGACAGCCAATAGAAGCTAGCATAAACTCTATTTATGTCTTATTCAGCTTGTTAAAAAGTTCCACGCGCGTCTTGATATTTCAGCGTTAACGGGCTCGAGCGATTTCACGCGTGCTCCCTGAAATGAAAAAATGCACGAGCCTTTTACGCTAAAATAATAAAGAGCGCGTGGAACATTTTAGCAAGTTGAGCAAGACACGAATTAAAATTCGACGAGTCGCCCTTTTTATAAAGATCTAAACTTCGAAACTGAACTGAACTGCTACGTATCTCGTGACGAAAGCGATACATTAAAACAAGTTCGGCAAGCGTAATGACTTTATAGAAAGGCTTATTGCAATATGAAACTAGAAAAAGTGTTTCGGTAGCAATGTCAATTCAGAGCAAACTAAATGACCAATACAAAGTTAATGTAACTCAGAGGTTTAATTTAAATTTTAGTTTATATTACACGCAAATATTTAATCAATTTTGCAGGATTAAAAATTTTATTACAATAAATAACGTACAATGTAAATAAAATAAATAGTTTTTTTGGCAATTTTATTATAAAAAAACAAATCAATAACCAGGCTAGAGTTTGTTAATTTTCCGGAAAAATAAAATGCGGAAAAATTTCCAGATAATTTCCGGAAAATTTTCCGAATTGCAAACAACATATTAGACTAGTCATGGAATGAAAACGTTTTTTATTTTTTTTCGGAAAAAAGGCCTCGGTCAGTTTCCGCGGAAAATTTTCCGACTTAAAACACTAGTTTAAAGGGGGTATGAACTTCAATATTTCCGCCACCAGGTTTAGCAGAAGCCTGGAGTGATTGGTCGTAATCACTCGTAAAACATTTGTACACCTGAATACTGTTTATCGAAAGACGTTCTGTGGATTTCATGATTTGTACAACTGATTATTTAAGTGATTAACGAATTTGGCACGAGGGGGTAAAAACAAGTGAAAATATTCAATCTTCATTCTAGATCTGGGAACATTGCGTGGAACCTTGAATCGATTAGTAGGCGTTTTGGGGTTAAGGTTTTACGAATTTAGAACTTTCGTGGGAGGGTCTAGTGACCTCTTTGCCGGCCCTATAAATGAAACAAGAAAGTAGTTTCACTCTTCTCGAGAAAGAATACAAAGGGCAGGTCACCCGTAGCAACGATAGCACGCGCCGAAAAGTACCGGAACAAACGTCTCAAAGACGAAAACGAGTTGATCACGAGATAAAAGGTTTTCAAAACTCGACCTTCGGAGTCTTAGAATTTCGTTCTCACGAGGAAATGGTGTCAAAAACGTTTTCGATTCAAATGACGACCTGAAATTGGCACCGCTTCAGCCAATTTTAAGTTAATTAGTTTTTGCGGTGTAGCTTCATTGCGTAATTTCGTAAAATATTTAGAATTATTAGGAAAACTATTATGTTTGGTCCATTTGCCGTAATCAGTGTACACTCTGTCTGAACGATTACGATAAACGCACCGAAATCCCTCCGGAATAAACTGTAAACGCTCCGAAATTACCCTGCAATTATTCTATCTGTAATCACTGTAATCGTTTACTAATTACTTAATCAGTGTACAAAAAAGGTGAAACTTTTGTTTCCACTACGTCCTGAGTTCGAATATGCTATCACCACACGTGTGACGTACGTGTACCACAATAAGTCATCAACTTAATTAATTATATAGCGTTTGTTTCCACTACGTCCTGAGTTCGAATATGTTATCCCCACACGTGTGACGTACGTGTACCACAATAAGTCATCAACTTAATTAATTATATACCGTTTGTTTCCACTACGTCCTGAGTTCGAATATGCTATCCCCACACGTGTGACGTACGTGTACCACAATAAGTCATCAACTTAATTAATTATATAGCGTTTGTTTCCACTACGTCCTGAGTTCGAATATGCTATCACCACACGTGTGACGAACGTGTACCACAATAAGTCATCAACTTAATTAATTATATAGCGTTTGTTTCCACTACGTCCTGAGTTCGAATATGCTATCCCCACACATGTGACGAACGTGAAATTACTCATAAAGTGTTTGTTTTCATTTCGTTGGGTTTTTAAAAATGATTATCCCCAAATGTGTGCCACAGTGGATCTCCAAAATAGTCTAAATATGTTTAAAAGGAAAAAATATGGCGTATTGCTTGTGGACTGAAATATTCGTTCCCAAAACAACTTTCACATGCTGCTTACTGACACGAGCCAAATACATAATTAAGGCATCTCTAGCTAACACCACGAACTATTTGATTCAAAAGGTTGAACCGCGCGAAAGTAGCCAAGACGCGATATAATCCAACTAAACCCGCAGCCTTGGTAACAGGATTCCCGGAAAAAAGCTACTCATTTTCTAGGAATCGTCGTTAGCTTGAGACAAAACAACTTTTATATCGGTCTAGATGCGTATATAGGAATAAAGCACGCGAAAATACAGAAAAATAACACTCAAGTATTATCATTGCGAAACGTAGTTGTCCGTGGAAGTTCTCATTTCAATACGACGGGGTGGTAACTCGCGCATTTAACTAGGAAATTTCTCCATGACGGACCCTCAAGATGGCGGATGTCGCGATCCAAACAAAAAGCGTTATTTAGTTCGCGTGTCGGCTAATGGCTTTATTGAATACTAGAAGGGTACTTAATTTTTCGCCATAAGCTATTTTTCGCCCGAGAACGGAGTACGAGTTTAAGCCTAGGGTCCTTCCTGCGGGAATAAACAAATTTAAGAACGACATCTAGCGGTGGTTCGATGAAAATGATCATTAACGGTTTGTTGAACTCCATTGGAAGGTCTTAGCGGAAAGTATTTTCTATGTATGTATACTTTGAGTATTTAATTTCTTTGGGAATGTAGAGTCCAACGCGGAACACGAAAAAAAGTCATTACCTCGCTGTTTATTAAAAATATTGTCCAATGGAAACGCAGTTAAAGTTAACCCGATAGGTTTTACTTAGTTACGATTTGATATTAGCTAGACACGGTAAAGACGGATTATGCGAAGGTATTAAAAGCTTGCACAGTAAGTTACACAATAACAGAGCAACGAACTTCAACTTGAAAAGGGGTATTTGAACTTTAGAGGTTCCGTAATATAGAACTTAATTAAAGTGGATTTTGCGTTATTATTGGTTTTCGAGCCGTTCTCTAAATTTAGTTACTTTTCATCACATAAAATTATAAATATACAAAATTATATTTTAATTTTTCAGTTAATTAATTAAATTAAAATGTTAAGTAAATTAAATTGGAACTCCTCAAAAAATGCTTTATGGCAACGTATTGAAAGCTCGTTGAGTAAATTATTTAATAACAGAGTAACGAACTTCAACTTAAAAGGAGCCAGTTTTATGCTCAATTTATTTATTTTTCATTATAAATATATAAAACTACATTTCACTAAGAATATACGAAACTACATTTTACTATAAATATACGATTATTCATTTTATTATAAATATACGAAATCACATTTTATTTTAAATATACGAAACTGATTTTATTTTAAATATACGAAACTACATTTTATTATAAATATACGAAACTACATTTTAAAATAAATATACAAAACTACATTTTATTATAAATATACGAAACTACATTTTATTATAAATATACGAAACTACATTTTATTATAAATATACGAAACTACATTTTATTATAAATATACGAAACTACATTTTATTATAAATATACGAAACTACATTTTATTATAAATATACGAAACTACATTTTAATATAAATATACAAAACTAAATTTTATTATAAATATACCAAACTAAATTTTATTATAAATATACAAAACTACATTTTATTATAAATATACTAAACGTCCTTTTATTATAAATATACCAAACTAAATTTTATTATAAATATACCAAACTAAATTTTATTATAAATATACCAAACTAAATTTTATTATAAATTTACCAAACTAAATTTTATTATAAATATACCAAACTAAATTTTATTATAAATTTACCAAACTAAATTTTATTATAAATATACCAAACTAAATTTTATTATAAATATACCAAACTAAATTTTATTATAAATATACCAAACTAAATTTATTATAAATATACCAAATGAAAATTCAATAAAATTATACAAAACTACAATTTACTATAAATACACAAAAATACACTAATTGTACACTACAATGATATTAACGTATTAAAATAAATTATCCATGAAAGTCCCAAAAAAATTCTAAAAATAATATAAAAAAAACAAAGTTTAAGAACCAAAAGTAAAGCTGGCTATTTTTAAACAGTTCGGGGGCGTATACGCTACAGAAAGGAAGACGAAATGTAGAGAGGTAATTGATGACAACGCGAAATCTATTTTCACGTTCATATCACGGCCAAATTAAGCACCAAGACAATTCGACAAACGATTACACGCGCGGAAAAATAAAATGGTAAAAACAATTGCGTTATTTTCGGTGGAAAAAGCGTTTCTATTTTTCCCACCGAATTTTTGAGGTCAGCCAGGCGCGTCGGGACGGTTAGAAATAGTTACGAAGGGAACAGGAAATAGTTACGACGTCATAACGGGGAAATTAGAATTAATTTCGCCTAACGGGAAAACGTACATTCACACATTTCCGCTGTTTTATATGAAATACGCTATATGATAAGCTGGAATATTTTACTATTGTCGCGGTGCAGTTTGCACCAGCTAAGAAAATAGATAAATCCACGTGGCTTCGCCGCGTGCCGTTTTTAAGATTACCAACATAGATCACTATGGTTACCAATTTCACGTCTTTAATTTATATTATAAACACGAAAAATAATAATATTAAATAATAATCAACTATGCTAATACCCAAGGCCCAAATCATCTAGTGACCTTAAACAGGGGGCCGGATTACAATGCGTAGAATCCATAATTCTATTTGGAATGCTAATCGCGGCAGATTTTGGCCTCGATGTGGCTGACGGTTTTTTTTGACGTCACTATGTTAACTTAACAAACAACAACGTGAGAAGGGATCGCGCGCAAAGGGGATTTTTCCTCTCGTAGGCGGGGCCAAAGCCGTCAGAGTGATCTTACCATACGTGATACGGCAGGATAAGCATTCCAAATAGAGGGTGGTGGCAAGCCCTTCATGCCACACGAGCCAACAGCTCCCTACACTAACTATTACCGTTAACCTCTACAAGTTTTGTGGAAAGGGGAAACCGAAGAACGTGAAAATAAATGAAAAACTTAGAGGAACCCAGGCTTACGATAGTGCTTACTTTGTACATTGAGTACAATTGGTCAAAGTTTAGTCGTTCTAAGGCAAAGATGTGAACCACTTTAATAAGACAGACAGACAGACAGACAAACAAACAAACATTCGCAAATATATGATAGATTTTATCATTTGTGGAAATAGAATCAATCTAACATATACAACCATATTATTTTATTAAAAGGATCATTTATTACGTATTGTAAATTTGTAATAATAATTATTATTATTTTATGAAATTAAATAATTATACTTTAATACAATCTTAAATAAAATCTCCATTTGATTTTTTATCACGTCTCAGAACATGAATAATAATAATACTTGGATTCAATTATTTCAAACTCACGGAATAAAGTACCTGTTACGCTGGATAAATTTCCAACGATTCAAATGCCGGTAAAAAAAGTTATATTTAAAATATCCAAAGTAGACCAGAACAAAAGTGTTTTTGAAAGCACTTCCTACGCTCTATTTCGAGAGTGGGCTTAAGAAGTATTTATTTAAATGACGTTGTTCCTTCCCACTAAGCAGGATAATATACACAATCCATCGTGAAGTTCCATTTCCAGGCCGGGATAGAAAGTAAATAAATGCAACCGGAAGTTTCGCATTATCAGGAAATGTTTCAGATAAGTTGATTGGCTGGCGGTTCCCAGATAAAATTCATAGTGCTCGAAATAATGTCAACGTAATCGTCCGGCTCAAAGCTGGAATTTATTACTAATAGACTTGTAACTTAAGTCAAAATTTTGGCCAGACTTTGGTAAAATTGCTAGCGGACTGAATTTTTGCCGGAACATTCATTTAATCAAAATATTTGAATTATCAAAAGTCGCCATCATTTGGCTGCGAGCACAATTTTTAATTACTGAACTCTAAATCAGCGATCTAAAACAAATGATTTTTAATCAACGATTTTAAGCAACTATTGTACTTTTATGTATTTATGAGACTGATAAAAAATTGTTTATGTGGCAACTAAATTACCGGTATTTCAGATATTTAATTGAAATTTTAGGGGACATTACACGTAAATTTGTGAAAAATAGAAAATATTTAAAAATCAATAGAGTGAGGAAAAATGTTAAGAGCGCCCACCGATTAGATGGAGCCACTGACATAGAGGGAGTTAAGCTATTTCCACCAATGGGAAGGCAGATCACGATCGTTCATTGCCAATAGAAAAGAAAAGTAAAGGGCAATAATCTTTCATCCGTTTTCCCATTGGTAGTTGTTCAACTCCCCTAGTACATAGTGGCGCCATCTAATCGGTGGCTGCTCTTAAAAAAATACCTCATTAAAAAATTATTACAATAAAAAATCTACGATTTAAATCAAATAAATCGATGTTTTTGTCAATTTTATTAAATTTTATTTAAAAAAAAACAATAATAATAATAACCTAAGAATATGGTAGGCCTCGGCGACGTCTCCTGCTAATTCAAATATTACATCCGGATAAAATAAATGGAAATCATGAGCTTTGAAAAACCAGTCACGTCGTAAACGTACGTAACAGTTAAAACACCTCATATGTAATAAAACAGCACCGTTATGATCATTGATTTGCCACCGCCAAAACACGGTGACGTGAACTCCAATTTAAGAAAACTTGTACAATCACTAAAAAAAAATCAGAAATTACTTGGAATAACGGTAAAAGAACACTTTCCGCCAGTCTCATATCGCCTCGTCGCCTACAGTACTTACAGTACATCCGTGATTCAAACAAGCGTACCGGAAGGGGGAGGGGTTTCCACGTGATATCCGCTGACGTCACGCGGACACGCAACGGCTACGGCGGCGGGGGTGGATACCTTCAAATCGCGAATAATCCGAAGGACACGCCATGAAGCGAAAAGGTCCCGGAGCTGAACTGCGACAGTTGAGAGTTTGCCTTCCATCGAATAAAACTTGAGAAAATTGATCCACAGAGGAGAGACTTGTTTGCGAGTAACAGAAAAACATCGGTTTCGATCCGCGCTGACGATTTCTACATTTGGGATTAACATACATTAAACGAAGAAGTATAAGAAATTTGAAATGATTAATTCGTAAGTTTACGATTTGTGAACAATCTAGCTTTGCACATAGTTAAGAAAAGGTATTTTGTAGTGTTGTAAGCTGGGAAATTTTCCGCGGAAAATGACCGAGGCCTTTTTTCCGGAAACGTTTCAGTAATTTTCGGGAAAAATTAAAAAAAAGTGTTCATTCCGTGATTAGTCTAATATATTGTTTGCAAATTGAAATAAAGCGGCATTTTCGCCTCATTTTTTCGAATCTAAAAGTAAAACTAAACCTCTAAACTGATTAATAATGTAGCACTATTAATGTTTTGTAGTATGTTTACTGATATTAGACATTTTATATTGATAAAAAAGTAAAAACATTATGTTTCAATTTTTATTTTTCCGATTTGCGGAAAATTTTCCGCATTTTATTTTTCCGGAAAATAAACAACACTAGTATTTTGTTTTCATTGAGTGCCATTTAGCTTCTTAATCGTCGCCCAAGAATTTAGGATATGCTTTAACTGTTTTGATTATTAAATCAAATTAGAAATTTTATGAATATGGTTGAATAGTTTGGATATTTTTGCTTTCATTGAGTGCCATTTAGCTTCTTAATCGTCGCCCAAGAATTTAGGATATGCTTTAACTGTTTTGATTATTAAATCAAATTAGAAATTTTATGAATATGGTTGAATAGTTTGGATATTTTTGCTTTCATTGAGTGCCATTTAGCTTCTTATTCGTCGCCCAAGAATTTAGGATATGCTTTAACTGTTTTGATTATTAAATCAAATTAGAAATTTTCTGAATATGGTTGAATAGTTTGGATATTTTTGCTTTCATTGAGTGCCATTTAGCTTCTTATTCGTCGCCCAAGAATTTAGGATATGCTTTAACCGTTTTGATTATTAAATCAAATTAGAAATTTTATGAATATGGTTGAATAGTTTGGATATTTTTGCTTTCATTGAGTGCCATTTAGCTTCTTATTCGTCGCCCAAGAATTTAGGATATGCTTTAACCGTTTTGATTATTAAATCAAATTAGACATTTTCTGAATATGGTTGAATAGTTTGGATATTTAGATTTGGGAATATTTATTAAAATGCAAAATTTATTTATTTTTAAGACAGCGTACAGAAATCCCCGTAACTTTGTTTATTGCTTGTAAACACCAGGGACACTCCTTGACGAGGTTTTTGCACAGATTTAACTTGTCTAATCTCTCAAAGATATTTGGTCTGTTTCTGAACTAAAAACGCCTGTAAAGTGTTCTAACCGCGACACTCCGGTGCCTTAGAGTGAAAGTAACATTTTAGGGGTATAACCACCGCTACAGATATTTTCAACAAAATTTCGAACACTGAATGCATTCCACACTTATTATTTACTTCAAGATTTTACTCGACTAAGAATCTTTAGGGATGATATCGTGCTACCATCTTCCCACGATAATATTATTGAATAATTTTTAAATTACAGTAAAAATGCTTAGAAAACCATGTATTTCTGTAGTAAAAGTAAACCCTTACCTATGGAAAATTTACAAATATAAAAGTAGATATAATTCAGTTAAATTTTTTCTATATGGAAAACATTCTAATAAAATTAATTTTATAATTCGTAAATAATTTAGTCAAACGTTATTCAATTGTTCTAAATATTATTTAGTTCCATAATAAAGATATAGTTAATATGTGGCTAAAAGGTTCAGAAGAAAATGTATGAAGTCTTTAAAATAACATTTTAACATTTAGTCCGATAAATATGGTTTTAAGATTTTCGCTGAATAATTTTAATTAATTTCAAAGATATTTGAGCAATTAAAAATTCCACATAAATCAATAAGAAAAGGTTGCCACCATTTCACGATCAAAAATAATTAAAAGTGAAATTAAACGGATTAAAAGTTGTCTAGATTATTGTGTACAATTTTTAATGATTCAAGAATATTTTTATTCAGTAAGTTGAGTTGAAGTTAGTTCAATATTAATATTTAATATATTTAATATTTGATATAATTAAAATGCAATATTTAATATTTGATATAATTAAAATGTAATATTTAATATATTTAATATTTGATATAATTAAAATGTAATATTTGATATAATTAAAATGTAATATTTGATATAATTAAAATTTGATATTTGATATAATTAAAATGTAATATTTAATATATTTGATATAATTAAAATATAATATTTAATATATTAAATATTTAATATAGTTAAAATTTAATATTTAATATAATTAAAATTTAATATTTGATATAATTAAAATTTATTATTTTATATAATTAAAATATAATATTTGATATAATTAAAATGTAATATTTGATATAATTAAAATGTAATATTTGATATAATTAAAATGTAATATTTGATATAATTAAAATGTAATATTTGATATAATTAAAATGTAATATTTGATATAATTAAAATGTAATATTTGATATAATTAAAATGTAATATTTGATATAATTAAAATGTAATATTTGATATAATTAAAATGTAATATTTGATATAATTAAAATGTAATATTTGATATAATTAAAATGTAATATTTGATATAATTAAAATGTAATATTTGATATAATTAAAATTTAATATTTGATATAATTAAAATTTAATATTTGATATAATTAAAATTTAATATTTGATATAATTAAAATGTAATATTTGATATAATTAAAATTTAATATTTGATATAATTAAAATGTAATATTTGATATAATTAAAATGTAATATTTGATATAATTAAAATGTAATATTTGATATAATTAAAATTTAATATTTGATATAATTAAAATGTAATATTTGATATAGTTAAAAATTAATATTTAACATAATTAAAATTTAATATGGTTAATATTTTATATTTAACATGTGTAATAATTCATATTTAAAATGTTTAATATTTTATATTTAACAAGTTTAATATTTTATAATTCACACGTGTAATATTTCATATTTAACATGTTTAATATTTTATATTTAACAAGTTTAATATTTTATATTTCACACGTGTAATATTTCATATTTAACATGTTTAATATTTTATATTTAACATGTTTAATATTTAACATGTTTAATATTTTATATTTAACATGTTTAATATTTAGCATGTTTATTAAAGTTAATATCTTCTATTTAAATGATTCTATTTAATATAGTTAATATCTTCTATTTAAAAGATTCTATTTAATAGAGTTAATATCTTCTATTTAAAAGATTCTATTTAATAGAGTTAATATCTTCTATTTAATAGATTCTATTTAATAGAGTTAATATCTTCTATTTAAAAGAATTAATATCTTATATTTAATAGAGTTAATATTTTATATTTTACATTCAATATATATTAGATTTTAGATTTGTTTATATTTAATATTATAATATCAGAAATTTAAATATTTAAATCGCTCTACGTTTTAACAAAAGTCTATAATTGGAATATTTTGGAGGGAAGAAGTAACGAGCAAACTAGTTATTTTAAAAATGCCCATAGTTCCTATAAGCTCGAACCAGTCGCCAAAAACTGTGTCAATATCTCATTAAACGTATTTCATTGTTTAAAATAGCGATCTGTACGTTCTCTATTAACGGAAAATTTCCTATTGTTTTCAGCATGAGCACAATGGAAGGCTGTGGAAAGTTCATAAAATACGCCGTCTTCGTCGTTAATTTCGTCATCTTCGTGAGTGACAAACCCTCTTTATAATTTATTAATCCAAAAAAAAACCAACCTAGCGTAAGCCGACACTTCTGCCAATCCCGTCGTGAAGGGGTAAAGTCAGCCTGTATTTGAAGAGTGAAGCCTCCATCAGTCGCGTCGTAATCGCGGGGATGCGAAAAAAGCGCGGGAGTATTAACGCGACGAACCACTAGAGGCGCTCGCGTCGCGGCTCAACAAAAGAGGGTATTCTACACGCCTGACTAAATGTACGTGCGCGCTTTCGGCCAAACTTCTGTTGCTCCCTCCAACTTTTTTTTCCTATTGCCCTCCCATTGCCGAGGTCTCGAGATTGCAGTACGGCTGTTCATTTAATAAACGAGCTCTAGCGTTCCTCTGTGCAGGAGATTTCTCGAAAAACACGCGTGAGCTAAGCCTAAAAAAGGAAACCATATAAAACGCGTTCGAATCCATTTTCAAAGCGAGCCCGTTGCCGATTGAAATATTCCGTAATCACTGCTGTGGTAAGATGTCTCTCGATATTAGTTTTAAACCCCGCTCCAGCTCCGTTATCAAAACAATGTTTACGTTAATCTAAAGCCAGTAAGCTCGACTAGTTTCCCTTCCAAATTTTGTTGATTTAAGATTTGCTTATGCAACTAGGAATAATCTATACTGTATACGCGTTTGTCACTACTTCCGGTATTTTTGTAACTACAGCTGAGAGTTCTTTGTGGTTCAATAACCCATATCTGCCCCCTCGGAAGGATAAACGAGGTTCGCAAAACCCGCCTAGTAACTTTCGACCAAGGCTTATTTATTTAAAAAAAATAATACTACGCGTCCCGTTAACCTGATTTATCAAACAGCGCGCTTTTTAATCAGTGATGCCAGATTGAGGAAAATTTCCCACATCTAGGGAAATTTTTACACCTTAAAACGGGTAAAAAGAGAAATCCGACCAAAAATTATCAAAATATAGGGAAATTCGAGGGGAATAATTATTTTATTCAAAGCTAACATAAAAAATGGCCTGGTTGGAAAGGAAAATTCCATTTTCGCGACCTGGCATCACTGGTTTTAAACTTAGGGGGGCGTCCAATTTTGTCGTCTGCTATGATGGACCAAGGCCTCGGATATATTCGTTGATTAATGACAAAATCAATAATAATTTTAAATATTCTTGAACTTAGCTTTAGTTCCCATATTAATTACCGTGCACATTAAAAATAACAATCAGTCTTATTAGGCCTCGGTTCACGCTAAAATTAATAATTAGATTATCGTCGAGGCCTTGGCACACACTAAAACTAAGAACTAGCTCTATGCTAGGCCTTGGTGCACACTGTAACTAAGAATTAACTGGTCTTCTAAACCTTAAAGCACACTATAAGTAAGAATTAACTGGTCTTCTAGGCCTTATCGTAGAATTTGCTCGTCGTGTAGGCCCTAGTGCACACTATGACTAAGAATTAACTGGTCTTCTAGGCGTTATTGCAGAATTTATTCGTCTTGTTGGCCTTAATGCACACTCTAACTAAGAATTAGCTCTTATTACTGTGTAGGTCTAGGCGCACTGCAAAGATAAGATTTAGCACGTTAATTAGAAGCCGCTTAGCTGACTTTTAAATATAAATATTTCTAAAGGACAACATGGGTGCAAGTTATGAAACGAATTAGAGGCATAATAATAACGCGATAAAAAAAAATCCCGAATTTCAAGTTTATCAAGGATACCGGTTCCAAATAACAATTCCTACTTCGGCCACGAATCGACCTTGGAAATCACGATTTACAGTTTGGAAAATATTTTGACCAACAGACGGCGCCAAAAGGGAGAGGGGGAAGGCAGGTTGTTTTTAATTTATCCCTCTTTCCGAAATCTACGGCAACGGTAGACCCAGTGAACCACAATTTTTAAGAAATACAACGACCTTGATCGCGTCTATTCTTAACAAAGGACTGCTTTCAAGAGAATTTAAACGAACCATTAGACTTGTTAGTTTACGCGGCTAAACATGGGCGCTGATATTTTGCTAATATGACCTTCGTGAATAGAATATTTTTCAAAATATAGGAATATTAGAATAGAATAAAAACACAACATAGAGATATCGTTGTTTCACCACATTCCAGGGTTTGTAATATAAAAGTTAGCCGATAAATGGGTGGGATTTCGATATCGTATCTACATATTTCAAATCTGGAAAAAACCTTCGATCTTTATACTCTAAAGAGAGAAAGCACTGTTGGGTGATTGTAGGAATATGGAAGACATTTTCCATAATCACCACCTACAATCACTGTTACCTTTGACCACTACCAAAGGCGGGGATAGTCCGCTAAATAAAGTTGGGTGAAATTTATTGTCTGCCACTAATACGAAGTAAGAGCTTGAAAGGGATCGTAAATAAATTAATATTTTCAATCAAATATTTCCCCCCCAATAGTCCTTTAAATATAAGATCATTCATAGCAGATTATAGAGTTTGTGCTGCCGCGACTGGACATATAACAGGTTTGTCTATGGTTTCTGTTTATACTGCCAAAGCTGAGAATTTTCTATGCATAGATCTGGCAGCATTTTTCAACAGGGGGGCCAGACAGTCGGAGAGGAGTTTATTTAAGCGCCAATTGAATTTCAAGTAACCGTACTTCAACCACCGTCATTTGTAATGACTCCCGCTTCTACCTTAAAAAGATCATGGCAACACTGTTTCAAAAGATAGATTTAACAACTAGGGACTAACGGTTGTACAGAAAATAGCTAATTTGTCTATATAAATTAACAAAGTCCGTAAGTTGTAAGATAATTTTTTATCAGTGGGTGCTCTTAATTGAAAATTTCGTCTTTAAAAATACGGAAGAGGACTAAGGCCATCTATTGAGCAGATAATGAAGTTACTTGGATGCTTATTAATGTTTAATGCCAACCGCTAGTTGTCTCAGGTAACATTGCCTTCGAGTATAAGCTGGTTTCTTTTCGCTTATTCCGGGATTTCGGAGTAGGGTAAGAAGAGCAAGGCTTTGACGTCATTTACTCCGATTCTGTGGTGGCGAATAGTTTTGAGTCGGAGTAAAAACGTTTTTCCAAAATGGCTGCCCGTGGCCTTTTAATAATAATAATAATAATAATAATAATAAGTTAGGCTAATACCCAAGGCATCACCTTAGGCCTAAGTCATCATGCTACTTTTGAAGCCTTTAATTCAGGTGGCCGGGTTACAATGCGTAGGAGGGTGGTGGCAAGCCCTACATGCCACGCTAGCCAACTGTACAGCTCCCTACACCAACTATTTCCGTTAACCTCTACAAGTTTTTTATAGAAGGGGAAAACGAAGAGCTCGGGGCTAGCAGACGACAAAATCCGATTTACCCTCTTGACACCTCCTTTTGAGGAGTAAATAGAGTAGACGAATAGTTTATGGTGTAGAGTAATTATCATCCCCGGAACAGGCGAATGAAACATTTTAGGGTTAAAAGTAGTGTTGTAAGTTGGAAAATGACCGATGCCTTTTTCCGGAAAATTTTCCGTATTTTTCCGTGAAAAATAAAAAAAGTTTTCATTCCATGATTAGTCTAATATATTGTTTGAAAATTTAAATAAAGCGGCATTTTCGCCTCATTTTTTCGAATCTGAAAGTAAAACTAAACCTCTAGACTGATTAACAATGTAGCACAATTAATGTTTTGTAGTATATTTACTGATATTAGACATTTTTTATCGATAAATAGTTAAAAACCCTTAAAAAGTAATTTATGTTTTAATTTTTTATTTTTCCGATTTGCGGAAAATTTTTCCGCAATTCGGAAATTTTTCCGCATTTTACTTTTCCGGAAAATTAACAACACTAGTTAAAAGAGTACACTTTTAGTCCGAGAACATAGTGGTGAGCAAGAAAATCGTACGTAGCCCATATTTTGGCTCTAAACTAGACCTTGTAAATTGATAGCAGCGAACAACCTGGCTTTAGTTAGCGATGACTCAAGCTAGTAAGTGTGCCCCCGCCCTTGACTTGCCCTCTCCTTTCAGAGCCCCACCGCGCCCCCCCCCCCCTCCGGTGCTTCAGTACTTTTGGCGACGGAGCCTCTCAGCCAGCAGTGAGAGATAACGGGAAGTGGAAAACGCATTGTACAGTTTTTGCGCTTTGAGGATGGATTTCATTTAAAGGACGCATGGACGGCAACTGTTCGCTTTTACCAGTCGTGAAATACAGAGACAAAATATGTGTTGCACGTTCGTCAAAATTTTCATCTTTATAACGTCCACTTTGGGTGTAAGTTGTCACTTCACTAACTTATCTAGAGACCGTAACGTACGTGACCAACCTGTTTGTTATGGTTCTTTATCGCGAACGTCACCTTGTAGTTAAGTCAAAGGGTTAAGGGGTAATTATCTAACTGTAGCCGAATATCTAGTAAGGGTACGGCGCTTCATCGCATCGCCAGACATACTAATAACAAGGAGCCTTATGCGGCGATGGAGTATGTCTGTCTGTTATTGATCGACGATCAGAATTTTATACTATGTCTCTTAACGAGATAAATATTTATCTAGGACGCGAAAAATGAAACGTGTATTTCCTCAGGCACAGGCTGTTGACAAGTCGACTAACGATGTAAAATGTAAATATTACATTCCGTAAGGATATTTATAAACCATTTTCTCTAAATTAGTTTTAAATTCGGTTTACTTAAAGCCACCTAGCTAATTAGTTTTGGTTATGATCATGTAAAGTATTTTGAAAAATCAATGGTAGTTTGTAAAGTTACATGTATCAAGCGAATAAATTTAGCAATAATTAGAGAGGGTCGCAAATTTTTTACCAGAATCTAAATTATTAATTATTTTAAAGCAAGTGGCGGCTCGACGTGAAGTAGCTCTTTTTACAATAGATGTCGCTAGCGTCGAAATCAAAAAGGCGGTACTTATAGGTACCCCTCACGTTTATTGGATCGTTTGTAAATTGGCCAATAACATAAATTACGGCAATTATAACCCATATTTTTACATAGGATATATAATTTAGGTTAAAGTTCACTAAATAGAGTATAAGTTGTCTAGCTATAATACTCTACAATGGCTTCCTTTGTCATAAATAGATGGCACCACGCTCTCCAGTAAAGTTTGCTTTTAGATGAATCGGATAGATTCATGACCATACTCTAATCAAAGAGTATAAAAACTACGTAACCTAGAGATATAATGACGGTCGAAAGCAGTAAAGGAAGTTGTAGCAACCGGAGGGGGGAAGGCACTCAGTGAATTTGCACTTCAAATTTCGGTACCGCAGCGCCACTACGGCAGTATTTAGTACAATAAATAATAAAACCGGAGAAAAATGGCAGTTACGGTGTTGCGGAGGTGCTAAATTTGGCATTTTGGATATTTAATTGTCTAATATCTGTCAATTCAAAAAAGTGACAGTAATTAGTTACTGGTTCGTGATTTTTTTAGTTAGAATTTGTGGATTCGTTGTTTCGGTGTTTATTTTCAAAAAGTGAAGAATAAGGCGTTTGTTCTCTAACGTTGCCAAATCCTAAAGGTAACCAATTCCTTAAGGAATTTTCAAGAATGTTGAACTAAATCAAAATGATTGCCACTTAAAACTGCCGTAGTGGCGCTGCGGTACCGAAATTTGAAGTGCAAATTCACTGAGTGACTTCCCCCCCCCCCGGTTGCTACAACTTCCTTTACTGCTTTCGACCGTCATTATATCTCTAGGTTACGTAGTTTTTATACTCTTTGCTCTAATAACAGGGGTCTTTTCATAATACAGGTGGAAATGATAGAGCCGCCACTTGCTTTAAGTTAAATTAGTGACATAATGGGAATATAACATCAACGCATTCTTTATGGAAGACATAGGTAAAAGAATAAATAAATACTCGAAATATTGAAAGAAATTAAATATTTTGATGGTTTATGGTGCTATTATGATTCCATTAAATATTTGTGCCGTAATTTAGGGGTGGGTGTTTTGCCAATTTGTGTTCTTCGTTGCGAGTGGGAGCAAATTGATGGTTTGGCGTCATTTGCGAACAGCCCCATTAAAAGACGAATACTTCTCCGTAAGACAGGTCTAATTTACTTCTGGTACGGTGTGTTTTCAGCTGGGAGGATTGGTGATATGCGGCGTCGGCATCTACACGCTGGCCGACAAGGGCAACATGGAGAAGTTGTTGGACACCAACTTGTACGTCAGCACGGCGGCCATCTTGGTGTCCATGGGTGGAGTCATCGCCATCATCTCTTTCCTGGGCTGCTGCGGCGCCCTCAAGGAAGTCAAGTGTCTCCTCTTAACGGTAATTAGAAATCCCCCGCACCCACGCCAGCTAATAATCCTTAGAAAAAGCAAGTTGCAATTCTCATTGGACGTTTTACATTTACAGTTCTTCATCATTCTAATGATAATTTTCGTCATTCTTTTGGTTGGAGCTATTATGGGTTTCGTCTACAAAGATAGGGTAAGTCGAATTGACGTGAATGCGTTTTACCATTAGTCACGATATTCTGGGAAATTTACAGGGTTGGCGAAAAAAAAACACCATGGTTTATTATTTCAAACAAAAAATGCAAATATAATACTCCGCATTTTTTGTTCCAAAACGAAACTAAAACTTAACCATCACTTTTTGTCGTCTGCTACGTCGTCTTGCGAAGTAATGAGGGCTAGATATATGCAATTGGGGGATCTTAACTTTCATTTTGCACGTGAAAATCCGCGACCATGTTAGGGTATAACAAGTTGGCAAGCCAAAATATACCTCTCCTCGGAAGATTTGTCCCTAGTGGTATTAATTTCTCGAGATAACCCTTAAAGATATATCTCCGCAATTTAGAGTTAGTTGTTAAAAATATTAACCCATTTCTATCCCGCCCGGTATAAAATTTTTATTATAATTAAAATAATTGAGACGAAACGACCAATTTTAATTTATTCAGAATATCATAAGTTAAGTAGTTACAACAGTAAGTTAGACGTACTATAACAATGCACAATTGAATTAAACCCTTTTACAGAACAAGTTTATCAGTTAAATATAATACGAAGCAAATTTTAATGAAATAAATATCTACAGAGGCTTTTTGGAATTACTCGCTTACGAAATACTTGCCGCATCTTTAACGCTCATTTTATTTCAACACTCGCCCTTGATGAAGATACCGTAGATATCTGGTAGTGGACGACTCGTTCACTTCCTGTTGACGTTGTGACGCATACCACATGAAAAAGACCAATGCCGTCCAATTTCCAATATCATATAATGACTCGCACACCCAAGAAATCATTGACTGCGTTAGAAATCGTAGATATCCAAATATCCACACCAAATGTATTTACAAGAAGCAAAAACCTTACCATCAACAAAGCACAGAGAGCCACTTGACTAACCGCCACCTCTTAAAGCAATTAACGTTAAATTATCTCCTTTGAATTAACAGAACTATATATAGGTCGTTAAGAAAGTGGACCACCCACAGGGTCTACCCTTTAACCCTCTAATCTCGGCTGACTGCGCTAAAACAAGATTTAACCTTTAAAAAATACCAGATTAGGCCTTCATAAATTCATTAATAAAAAAAGACTTTATTACCTATTATGCTTACGATGCCTGTCTTAATTTCAGTGAATCTAAGCAGCTATCGGTGGTTCTGTGGTAGAGCGCTCGACTGCCAAGCCGAATGGTCTGGGTTCGAAACCTGGGTGGCGCATTTGTTTTTAATCAATAGAGAAACGCTAAATTAGAATTTCAATAATTTCAATTTCAATTCTATTTCAATTAAACCAAAATTTCGTACTCTATTAAATACGCTTCCGATAAAGCTGAAGGTCTAATTTTCAATAAGGCGTAACAAGTGTCGGTGGTTCTGTGGTAGAACGTCCGCCTGTCAATCAGGAGGTCTCGGGTTCAAATCCCGCCCGATGCGATCGCAAATTGATACTAAGACGAATACCGTGTACAACTGGTGGAAACCCTGCCATTGGACGTTGAGAGGTAGCATTACACTCAGCACTCGGTCCGTCCCAAAGTCATTAAGAAGAAGTTGGAGAGAAAACGCCCATATAAACACAACAGACTCAACATGCGCATCCATCAGAACACAAACACAACAAATTCAACACTTACAACCTACGCATAAACATTACAAAAACCGTAATACACCAAACCGTCACGACGGTGAGCGAAAAAATACCATCCAAACCGAACCGCAAATGCATCCGTTAACGCTTACCGTCACACGGTGGTTTTGCCAACCCTTTGAGAAACTGCGTACGCAGTGATTACACTTTGCACCGAAAATGCGAACGCGTTCGCAGTCCTGACAGACAGACACACCCACAGACCCACCCACAGACCCACCCACAGACCCACCCACAGACCCACCCACAGACCCACCCACAGACCCACAGACAGACACGGTCGTTGTATAACCCCTCCTAGGGGACTTTGTCCCCTCGGAGAGGTAACAAGTTGGCAAGCCAAAATAAACCTCTCCTCGGAAGCATTGTCCCTAGTGGTAATAATTTCTCGAGATGACCCTCTAAGTTATATCTCCCCAATTCAGAGTTATTTACTAATAACGTAATCCCGGTTCAATCCCGCCCGGTATAAAATTTTAATTTGAATTAAAATAATTGAGACGAAACAACCGAGATTAATTTATTCAGAATATTATAAATTAAGTAGTTACAACAGTGAGTTAGACGTACTAAAACAATGCACAATTGACTTTAACCCTATTTACGGTACAAGTTTAGCAGTTAAAAATAATACGAAGCCAATTTTAATGAAAGAAATATCTACAGAGGGTATTTGTATTTTTGTCGCTTACGAAATACTTGCCGCATAGTTAACGCTCATTTTATTTCAACTATCGCCCGATCAAGATACCGTAGATATCTGGTAGTGGACGACTCGTAGACTGTCGGAACCTGTTGACGTTGTGACACATACCGCATGAAAAAGACCAAAACCGTCCAATTTCCCATATCATATAATGACTCGCACACCCAGGATATCAATGACTGCATTAGGAATCGTAGATATCCAAATATCCACACCAACAAAAAACTTATTAACAAGAAGGGAAAAACTTACCATTCACAAAGCACAGAAAGCCACTTGACTAAACGTATATCAATAAATGACCGTAGAGGGAATAGTTAGGGTTCTTTATAAATAAACACAAACGAACCCAATTGATGAACTGCATTAAACATCTTAATCAGCCGAGAAAACGTTTAAAATAAATTACGACCTAGTTGAAAACCAGACCAACTCGATATGTTGTTAATAAATGAATTATTAAGCTTGAAAACCAATACGCTAAACCTAATAGATAAGAATATACGACTGAAAAAAACTAAATAAATTACAAAAAACTAACGGGTTCTACCCTTTATCTTATCTGCTGACTGCGCTAAAACAAGATTTGACCATTAAATTTTTTGAAAATGCGACGTATACACTTTGAAGGTTCCGTCAAAAATTATCCTTTCCCAAACGTAAAGGTTCTCAAAACATTAATACACAAAAAATAAGTAAAAAGGTTCCTCCAAAAAATGAACCATTTTGCGGAAGAAGTAAATAATTTTAAAAGAATAAAAGATAAAACAAATATACAACCGCAAAAATAAAACGTCAAATAATAGAAGAAACAATCTTAAACTCCATTCATTAAAAAAACACTAAACAAAAGTACCAAATTGAAATAAAGCAACTTATTATATTAAACAAGATTAAGTCTTTATAATTTTTTCGTAAAAAAACCACATTAGGCCTTCACAATTTCATTCGTAAAAAATTTCAGGACTTTGTTAACTATAATGCTTACAATGAGTGTCTTATTTGCAGTGTAGCTTGAAGTTATCGTTGGTTCTGTGGTAGAGTGCTCGACTGCCTAACTGAACGGCACGGGTTCGAAACCTGGGTGACGCATTTGTTTTTAATCAAATGAGAAATCGCTAAATTAGAATTTCTTCGATGCAATAATTTCAATTTCAATTCTATTTCAATTAAACCAAAATTTCGTACTCTATTAAATACGCTTCCGATAAAGCTGAAGGTCTAATTTTCAATAAGGCGTAACAAGTGTCGGTGGTTCTGTGGTAGAACGTCCGCCTGTCAATCAGGAGGTCTCGGGTTCAAATCCCGCCCGATGCGATCGCAAATTGATACTAAGACGAATACCGTGTACAACTGGTGGAAACCCTGCCATTGAACGTTGAGAGGTAGCATTACACTCAGCACTCGGTCCGTCCCAAAGTCATTAAGAAGAAGTTGGAGAGAAAACGCCCATATAAACACAACAGACTCAACATGCACATCCATCAGAACACAAACACAACAAATTCAACACTCACAACCTACGCATAAACATTACAAAAACGTAATACACCAAACCGTCACGACGGTGAGCGAAAAAACACCATCCAACCCAAACCGCAAATGCATCCGTTAACGCTCACCGTCGCACGGTGGTTTTGCCAACCCTTTGAGAAACTGCGTACGCAGTGATTACACTTTGCACCGAAAATGCGAACGCGTTCGCAGTCCTGACAGACAGACACACCCACCCACAGACCCACACACAGACCCACCCACAGACGAACCCACAGACCCACCCACAGACCCACCCACAGACCCACAGACAGACACGGTCGTTGTATAACCCCTCCTAGGGGACTTTGTCCCCTCGGAGAGGTAAAAACAGGTAAATAAGTCTGCTATACCTCACGATGTAAAGGTACTGTCACGCTCAAAAACCTGATTTTGAAATCGGGCAATTTGAGCATTTTCGAAGTAATGAGGGCTAGATATAAGCAATTTGAGTATAGGTAGTATTCACGAGAAGATGGCGGCCATTGCTCTAAGGTAGATAGTTATGGGGAAAAGGCGGATGACACTAGCCTTCCACTACAGCGATGATGACGTCACGAGAATACACCCTATTTTGAATTAGTGGTTTTATCCGGTTTTAAGTTTTAACCATACTGGATTTTTTAATAATAAAAACTGTTTTTGTGCCAACTCTGAAAATTTTCGTACACTCACCGAAAAATCCCAAATCCACGAACAAATCCGGCAATGGTTTTTTATTTATTTTTTAAATTATGGATTTTTAACCAAGCAACAAATTTCTCGAAAAAAAATCCACAAAGTTCATAAGAAAAATCCAAAACATCCAATAGGCGCTAGCATAAACTGTGTATGTCTTGTTCAACTTGTTAAAAGGTTCCGCGCGCTCATTGATATTTTAGCGTAAAAGGTTCGATCAATTTTTTTTTATTTTATGGAGCGAAATCACTCGAGCCCATTTACACTAAAATATCCAGACGCGCGCGGAATTTTTATTTTTAAAAAAAGTTGAACAAGACATAAATAGATTTTCGGCTAACGTATATTGAAATATTCACTAATCCACAAAAATATCCAAAACAAATCCCAGATAATATTCCTCAAATCCATAAAGTATTAGGAAGGTGCAATCAACGCGCGATTTACAACGTAAACGCAGAGGACACGGCTGATGTTGAGTCTAAAATAAATATTTATTTCGGCAGGTATCCGGTTATGTGAAAGATGGTTTGAGTGAAAGCATCAAGAAGTACGGCGACGACGACAAAATCATCAAAGAAGCCTGGGACGAAATGCAACGCGACGTAAGTCATCCCAAACACATCTCCCGAAAGATACGACAGGGTTGCCACAAGTCACGGGAAACTGGGAAAAGCGAGGGAATTTTAAGAATTGGTAAAATTTCGGGGAATTTAATTTTAACGTCTAAATTTTATGAAGGTGATTTAAAAGATTTAGGTTTATCAACGTTAAAGTATGTATATATTTTTAATTAGAATCATCACTTACTAAATTATACGCTAGAATGTAAAGAATGAATATTCGCGTCCGAAAACTATCGCTACGCCCCCTATGGTTCTCCATTGATGCCTAGATAGGTAGCGGTTTAAGCAGATTAGACCCCGACGCCGAACGTTTTTTTGCGCCGCCGCCGCCGCCGAAACATTTTGACGGTTTATAAATATTTTTAACAGGGCTACAAGATTTTCCGTTAATATCAGTCTCTTTGTATATTTAACAAAACTGTAGTTCTTTCTTTATTACATTTCAACAGGTATCCATACATCTACTTGGAATGCTTATCGCGGCAGATTTTCGTCTCGATGTGGCTGACGGTTTTTTGTGACGTCACTATGTTAACTTAACAAACAACAACGTGAGAGCGCGCGCAGACTATTTTTTATCTCGTAGGCGGGGCCAAAGCCATCAGAGTGATCTTACCATACGCGTTACGGAAGGATAAGCATTCCTGATTTCAATTATTACTTTGGTAATGCAAATAAAAGCCGCACCAAGTCGACGCCGCCGTTAAATTTTGGTTCTACGCCTCCGCCGACTTTTTTTGTCGGCGCACGCCAATCGTGCCGCCGCCACCGCCGCCGGTCAAAATTTCGCGGCGTCGCGGCCTAAAGCAGATGCTATTCGTAAATTTGACTTTAAAAATAATGATACTAGCATTTTATAACAAGATGGCACAATAGTAGCCTCTTCCTCCTAGCACTCTTGATTTTATCCCTTTGATTGAAAACCGTGGATAAGCACTGGCATAGGTAGATAGAGAGGACTAATACCAATCGAATGACGCCTGAATTAAATTTACATCGAGTGCCGTTAAAGATAATTCGTTGAATCCCGGTTACCTATACGCCGTAATTTCCAATCGGGGGCGAAATATCCCCCTTTGATTAGAACCGCGGCCCAGCACTGGCATAGGTAGATAGAGAGGACTAATACCAATCGAATGACGCCTGAATTAAATTTACATCGAGTGCCGTTAAAGATAATTCGTCAATTCCCGGGGACCCTTACGGGGCTATAGACTATACGGACCTATAGCTTCCACTGTATTATTAAGCTTCACCATCATCACCACCACCTCATACATCAGGAGCGAAAATAACACCATCTTCCTCTATACTAGAGTAAGATGCTAAAAATTGTCCCAACATAGTCATGCTCTTTAAGTATACATAAATACATTCTTGATATAAGTAAACTCATTAACATCTGATAAAAGTAAATTTAAAATTAATAGCCTTAAAAATGGTCAGGGAAAAGTCGGGATATTTCAGTCTGAAAATATTGTGGAAACCCTGCACGAGATATTGTTGTCCAAAAATTAAATTTTCCGTGTGAATTCAGTTGAAATGCTGCGGAATCATGAGCTACGAGAACTGGACGATGAACGCGGAATTCAAAACTGGCGGAGTCCCCGAGAGCTGTTGCAGAGACATCAAGACCGAAGACTGCACGAAAATCCCCAACGAAACGAATGCTTACTTGAATGTAAGTTTACCAATTCGAATTACTTAGAATCCCTTTGTGTTTTTTGAGCTAACGAAACGAAACGTCATTGACCTTACAGGGCTGCTACAGCATAGTTGAAGAGACCATCAAGAAACACGCTGGACCTTTGGCCGGAGTTGCTATTGCCATTGCTCTCATTTTGGTAAGTCAATTCGGAACTCTATCAACTCTTTTCTATTAAGTGTGTCAGTTAATTTACTGTTAGTCATGTGCGGATGACGTAAAATTAACGTCATACCCAAAATCATAAGCACTTGTCGGTGCTTCAAACTACTATAACTGACACAAACTAAACTGTCAGATTTACCATATTAATAATACGTAATCAGCTAGGCTAATACCCAAGGCTCGACCCAAGGCACCACCTTAGGCCTAAGTCATCAAGCGACTTTTAAAGCCATTAGGATTAGCTAAGTGTTGATTCAATTACTTACTACTACTAGAAGTCTATAATTACGCTCCATAATGCTGAAATAATAATAATAATCAGCTAAGCACTCAAAACACCAGCACCACCTTAGGTCTAAGTCAGATAGCGACTTATAATGCTTTTAATCAAAGAAGCAACAAACACAGCACCCCACACAAGGAGAACGCAACCTGTCAAAAGTCGTCGATTTTCTTGTGTACAGTTTCCATTGGTTAGACGCTTTAGCGCCTGCTGCCGTCGGAAGGGGAAAATACGGAAATTGTCTTTCCCCCCACCCGTAAAACGTTCAGCGTAAAGGCTCGTCCAATGAAATTTGTACACAACACTGCGTTCGCGTGTTTAAATGCTAGCTACGTTCTCCTTGTGTTTGTGGCTCCTAGGTGGCAAGCTCTTCCACGCGAGCCAACAGCTCGAGTTGTTCCTAGTTTTCACCTATTGCCACAAGCACTGATAAAATAAATAAAGCCTTTACGATAAAAATACGAAAATTATAAACCAATTTTCAGGCGTTGGTTATCACCTCGACACTTTGATGACGAGTCAACGAGCGTTTATTAGGCCGAATGATTTATATCGTTTTCCATTTGATTGCTCGACATTCGCTCCGAATCTGTCGCTCACGTCCTAGATATCGCCTCAATCGACTAGAGTAATACCTAAAACCTCAAATGAAAAATTCCATTAACATATTCCTGCGCTTTGTTGTTTTTCGTCTGCTAGTAATTTGAATTTTCGCGTCTTTGTCTGCCATTTTGCGAAAAAATCTCAAAGGAACACGCAAAATTTGCTCAGATCCCGATTTCGATCCGTTGATCTGTCGAAATCGGCAGATCGGTTTCTAGCGATCTCGGAGCCCCAGAGAGCGGGAAATGGAACACGCGAAACTTGATCGGAGCAGATCCGAATACGCAAATGGAACATAAAATATTGATCAGAGCGATTTAGAGCACTCGAGATCAGTCAAATGGAAAACGCTATTAATCTCAAGTTCACCAAAAATGGGTGGTCATTTCAGAAATGACGTAATTACATACTTATCTTAATATTCGGCAACCCTAAAGAGGTAAAAATCAAATGAATCATTGTGAATTTGTGTTGCAGATACTTGGAATGGTGTTTTCATGCGCGCTGTTCTTGATGATATGAGGAAGAACTCTTTGTTGTTGCATTTTTGGGCACTTTCTTTCAGCACCCGTCCATGACGCCATCTAGCGCCTTTTATAATAATAAAATATATATTAAGAAGAAAAAAGAATCAAAATTATTCGTCGCCATTTTAAAGAATACAAAAATCGGAGGTGCCTTGCTTACCCAAGTCGAAAATAATATACCTTGTGTACATATATTTCTCTATTTTTTATTTATATTTTGTACAGCGTATGATATATATTCTCGTCTACCTAAAAAATATTATATCCGACTAAAGAAATAAAAATTGTTAAAGCCGTACATTCCAGAGCCTTTTAAAGAAATAAAGATTAAAAAAATCGAGAATTCAACCGAAAGTTTTGAACATTTTCGTCCGCACATTGTTAATTGTTGAGAGATAAAAACAAACTTGTAAATAATGTTTCTCATCCGAAGTACGTATGTGTTAATTTTTTAATGTGTCTCATTTTAAAAGAGGCGGAATCTCAAAAAAAAATGTTTCCGAGTTGTCTCAAAAAATATTGCATTAATAAAATTTCATTTCATATTGTTATAATGATTTATTAATATTTTAATAAGTTTCAGCCAATAGGCGCTTATATATACAACGTCTTCAAGTAAATTTAAAATAAGTAATATTTCCGAGAGATAGGACCTGCAAGTCACTGTTTATCTAGGAGCAACAAACATAAGGAGAACTCAGCTAGCTTTTAAAAACGCTAACGCAGTGTTGTGTACAAATTTAATTGGACGAACTTTTACGTTTTAGACCATTTCCGAATTTTCCCCTTCCGACGGCCGCAGCCGGCGCTAAAGCGTCTAACCAATGAAAATTGTACACCAGAAAATGCGCGACTTTTGACGGGTTGCGTTCTCCTTGTGTGGGGTGCTGTGTTAGTTGCTCCTAACTGTTTATATTGCTTGTTAAAATAATTGAAAATTTTCAGCCTTACGGCAGCAACAAGCATTCCCCATGGCGTTCCCGTTTAACCAGGTAGCTTTTTCGACATATTAAGGCTCGGCAAAAACACGACGTTCTGTTTACAGGTGAAAAATTTCCATTATTTCCACAAGCACTATATAAACAATACCTTGCGGGGCCTGGCTCTCGGAAATATTAATTCTTGGCGATTTCCTAGGAGGATGATTCAAACGTCAATTGAAATTCTCGATATTTTCAGTCTACGTGACGTAGATCTAGTTTTACGTTTTGATTCGCTAGTGTTTCGTCCAATGGGTTTATTAGTCTATACAGAACCAAGAATGTATTGAAGTTACTAAGAATATTGGACTACAGGATTCTGATTCCCATCCTCGCAGCCTTTGTAGCTTAAATTCGTCTGCTTTCCCATTCAAGTTTGCTATATGGTATGACCTTGAATGCACCTTAAATTCAGACGAACTTTCTCCACAAAAGCTGAGAGGATGGTACCAGGGGTTAATTCTATGCTGAAATATTCTTAGTAACTTCAATACATTCTTGACAGAACACAGCTGCACTGCTGCAGACAGCCTCTTCGAATCTTCGACGTTTAATCTCATTAAAATGTCTTCCTGTATTATTGAAAATTGCCGTAATAATATCTCAAACATAAAAATACAGTTCTTGAAGATGTTTCAAGCGAAGAAGAAGATAACCGCGCGTTCGATATAAAATTTTACTGCCATCTACATTAGTTTCTAGAAGTGGAAAAAATAAAGCTATAGATGGCAGCAGGGAGTCGGAAGAAAATTACCAATATTTTTCTTTTCCTCATAATGAAGTCATCATGTTCCGAGAAGCAAAGGGCAAACTGAGCGATCTACTTGCTAAGCCTAGCGCCTGATGAATTTGTCTTTAATCAGTTCGCCTATAATAAAGAAATGACAGGTGATAAAAAATAAGGAACTATTTGGTAAATTTTCCCATTTTCAGATTATTATCAGGGAATTAATCGAAAAAGAAAGTCGTAAATTCCACTTTAGTTGTATTACGCTATTTGTAAATAACGTAATAGGAGCGCGGTTGAAATTTCCAAAGAGGAACTAAAATGACAGAAATGATATCTCCTCCTTGGTTCGCAAGACCCCGACCAAATGGTAAGAACGTTTCGGAGTGTGAAGACACGCATATTTAGCGCTACGTACTATATTTAATATTTCAATTATGCGAATTGCAGGAGTTGCCGAGCGAGATTGTCAAAGGGTACGTGAAATGGACAGAGACGAACTACTAAGTTTCTTTGAAAACGCGAACCAACAGCTCGCGAATATACGAATTAGCGTTAGTTTTACCTACGATTTAGCAAATGCGTTGACAAAAACTTTGATGGAATCATTGTTTCACGAGAGTGAATGGCGAGAATTGGCATCAGCTATGGGCTTCAAAGACTTGAACGTGAGGGTCCTGGATGCAAACAAATAATTAATCATAATTCCTAAATTATCCTTTACTTTGGTAGGAAATATCTTATTACGCTGAACTCAACAAGGCACATCCATTCAATCATTTTCTGACCAAGAAGCTTCGCCACTCTGACTTGACCTGGGATTATCTGGTTCGGGTACTGATTGACGAAGAGCGATTCGATCTTTTGGAAAAATTACAACCTTTCATTTCCGGTAAATTTTAGATTTTTATAAATTACCATAGGTTGTTAAAAAAAACTTTGGAAGGGGAGTAATTAACAGCTTGTTTTCCTCATAACATCGATAAATTAACTTGCAGGTTAATTCTAACTTACCCATAATGCAAAAGCGTTTGCAATTGGCGCTCTAGCGGTGCGAAAATGCAAAATTATATCTGCGCAAGCGCGAAATACTAATTTCCTAGCCCGTTTCACGCACATGCGCAGACGTAGTAGTTACACCTATATTTCCCCATTTATAATCGTTTTTGTGCCAGCCAGGGAAAATCTAAGGGACTGGAATTAATATCGGTCGCTGTTCGGGAATAACTCCATATTTTTACGAGCTACCAGTCGCTAATGTACACATTGAACAGACAAAAAAGTTAAAAAAAAATAGAGCTGCCAGTCGCTTAGGTGCACATTGAACAGACAAAAAATTCCAAAAAATAGTGCGTCGGTTAATGACCAATTTCCATTTCCCAGATTGTGCGCGATAAACAAATTGAAAGATAGTATAAACGCAAACGTTTTCATGGTTAACCAATGAAATCAGGAAATTATATGTGTACAATTGGAATATCCAAAGTACCATTGGTAATCGGCTGCGAACGCGTCTGTAGAAATGGGCGGGGCTTAGACCACGTCGAATGTGAAACGTTGCGCGTACTTTCAAAATGATTCGCTGGCTGCTGTCGGGGAGATAATCTTGGCTATAAACCACGCCCGTTTCTATGAAAATCATTAGAGCCACCGTAGTTTTCCTTAGACATTCTAAGTTTATACATATTAGTTTCTTGATCAAACCGATCTCGTTAAAGGGGAACGGCCAAGCTGTTCCAAATATCGCCTTATTTGCATATCAAAAGATCAACAAGACGTTCAATATACTTACACGTACCTTATTTTGTCTTGAAAAAAGAGTTTGAAAAAAGTTGAAATGCAAAATAACGCCAAGTATTTGGGTTTGAATTTTCGCCGCCATCTTAAGGTGTATCGCCAGCGCCAGCAGCACCTTAGGGACAGTGGCGTAGCTGATGGTCCGCAGGGCCCGCGGTGTGTGGGGGGTTTCGAGCTTCGGGGGGGGGGGGCGCTAACCATAAAAAATTTAAAAGGTTGGCCTCATAGAGATTTTTGCTGGGGGGGGGGGGTCTCTGAGTGGTCAGCTACGCCACTGCTTAGGGAGCGATTTGCGAACTATCCTAACTTTTAAAATCGCGAAATTTAGGCTTAAGTCTCCTATAACTGGAACGCAAATTCGCGTCTTCAGCAGCGCGCGCTTTTATGTTGTTTTTCTGTATCACCGATATCTCACCAGGTGTCGCAGCGGACGAGCGCTTTTAAATTTCCCGCAATTTCTTTATTTTATTAAAAATTACCACTTAATATTTTTTATGCGGTTTTCGCCATCTGGTTAAAGCTTGACCGTTTACCTTTAATCATCGTCTTGAAAAGGATTGTACACATTTTTAACATGGCTTGTCTTTCGTCCTTAACTACTGGATACATTTTCTAAGTTTAACTTCTTTCTTATAGGTATACTCGTGAACACTTCCGAAGAAAACCAATACGGGTACAACAATCTCGGGAGCCAAAGCGTCCTTTCCATGTCGGACGTATCCACCGTCTTCGAGAGCCAATCAAGTTCGATCGAGGACAACACCCAAGTGTCCATGGACGAATTATCTCTCATCAGTCGAGAAGCGAGTTCTCGTCTCGACAACGTGAGCGAATCTTCGTACCCAGTTGAAAGGGCGCAAACAGCAAACGGAATGGACCTTGGTAGTCCAAGAACTCAGTGCTTAGCCGATTACTTCAAAAGCGGCAAGGCCAACAACGAAATCAGCGTTTTCATCAGCCATACGGATGAAGACTACGAACTGGCCGCGGAAGTCGCTGACAAATTGCGTCAAAACGGTTTCGTGGTTTTCGTACAAGGCGACCAAGATGGCGCCTTTGCGTTGGACGAATGTTTAATTGTTAAAAAAATTGTTAAACACGTAAGTATGAGCCGTCATTTTGGTCCAACACCGTTGACACATAAGGCAAGTTAAAGGGCCACTGAATCGTTTGAATTTTGAGGATGATGCTAAATATCACGTGTTGTGGGAATCGAGAGAAATGTCTGACTCACGTGAAGGAAGGGGAGAAGCTATCTGAAATTTCGCTCGTCTTTTTCAAACGATTCCGTGGCCCTTTTAAGTCCGCGTTAGGAAGACAATGCAGGAGAGGGGAAGGCGATTCTTCGAGATACTTTTATTTCTTAAACTATATTTCCAAATAACACGACAAACTACAATGCAAAGGACTTAACATCGTTTGATCTATTTTAGGTTCTCGAACGAACCTAGCGTTAGTTGACGCGTCTAGAAAATTCGTTACCATCAGCAGAGCTAAAGTACTAAAACAGGGTTCGTATGGAACCTGGATAAGTCAGGGATTTCCAATTTGGTGAAAAAAGTCAGGGATTTAAATAATATTAAATTTTCTTATTCAACAAACTTTGCATCGCAGAGAAAATGAAGTGTCTTCTCTTGCGCGCTCATGCCTGGCACCTAGGAGCAACAAACAGCACCCCACTCAAGGAGAACGCAATCCGTCAAAAGTCGTGCATTTTCTTGTGTACAGTTTTTATTGTTTAGACGCTTTAGCACTTGTTGTAGTTGGAAGGGGAAAATTCGGAAATTGTCTTCCCCCTTTCCGTAAAACGTTTAGCGTAAAGGTTCGTCCAATGAAATTTGTACACTGCGATAGCGTGTTTAAAGGCTAGCTGCGTTCTCCTTGTGTTTGTTGCTCCTATGTGGCACCTTTTCCCGATAGAGGAGAGAGACGCTCTCGGTATGCTCTAATTAAATATAATTCCGTTTGTGATTTTTAAAAAATATGGTTTAACTTTGTCCTTTTACCTATGAAAACATGAAATGATGAAAATTAGCAGGAATATTACCAAAAAGGTCAGAGATATTGCCAAAAATTAATCAGGGATAACCTGGATAAGTTTTTGAAATCCGAAAATTTCGTACGAACCCTTCAAAATGGCCGCCTTTTAAATTGTAAAGTTGGGCACACCTGACATGCAGACGCGCGCGATCACAATATTTAAAGTCCAATTATAGTCACAGATATTAAAGATGGTTTCACACTCGACGGAATATTAGCAGCGTAAAGTTGAACGTTAGCGGTATATCGAATGGGAATCAATTTTCAGCTCGGCGTTTATTATCGTCTTTCCGGCATATTTTCCGTCGAGTGTGAAACCAGCTTTAAAGTCAAGCGTACATATTTTGTATTAGTAGAGGTACAGTCGCAGACAAAAGTTTCTGGACACTTTGTTTTTCAAATATTTTTAAGACTGCTTATAGTAGAAAGTCGAATGATACCTTTTTGGAAAGGTTAAAGAACGGAGAATAATTGGGCTATTTTCGTTTTTTAAAATGTGGAGAAATTTTTCCAAGGCTTAAAAAACTAAAACATCGCCTTTTCAACCAATAGAAATTCGAGCAATTCGTGCACGTGGCAACCACCATTCGACGCGCGGATTTTTCCCCTTCCATAACTGGTTTCGGTTTCAAAATCGAACAAGTGGTTCCGGAAATATTGAAGAAAAACCAAAACCAAAAATTAAGTTTTTTAAGCCTAATCGAAATTAATTTCAAATTAAAGTCAGTTTTAGTTGGCAGCGAGGAATCGCATGACGCAACGGTTATACGATTTTTTTGAGTTTTTGACGGTGTTTTACGATATTTCTTCGTAGTTTTTTCGGAATTTTAGGATATTGAAATCATATTTTATAGATTTTTCAATATCCTAAATTTCTATTGGTTGAAAAGGTGATTTTTTAGTTTTTTAAGCCTTGGTCAAATATTTCTTCACATTTTAAAAAACGAAAATAGCGAAATTATTCCCCGTTTTTTAACCTTTCCAAAAAGGTATCATTCGACTTTCTACTATAAGCAGTCTTAAAAATATTTGAAAAACAAAGTGTCCATGAAAAAAAAAAACAATTATCCTTTACAGATGGACTTCTTCGTGCCATTGGTGACGAAGACTTATTTGCGTCAAATTGACATCTCGTCCGACTTCGAAGACAGCAGACTCTTAGTGCGCTATTTGTTTTACAACTTCCAAAGCCAATTCGTCGAGCATCAGTGCGTTAATAGGTACATTAAACCGTTGGTGGTTCAAGACGTGGACAAACGAAAAGTGAAAAAACACGTGGAACTAAGGTGCGGCATGATTCTGTGGAAACAATTCGACAGATTTTGTAATTTGCTCGTTGAAACCAAAAGAATTAATCAAATGTTAAATAGTAATAGTTAATAAAGTTATCTCTCGCTGGTTTTACGTACGTAAAATAAACAAATTCATTCATAGTAAAAAGTAAAAACCCACAAGGAATCAGTTACAAAAAGAACAGTCTTAAGGGGGAAGAATACAATAAAAGCCTCTTTTTCGTTCAAGCTGAACGTTTCTGTTTTAACAATTTCATCATTGAATTATATTTTTATTATTAAACTGAACCTTCCTCTAGTGCTTAAAATAATTTTGATAATTCTAATATTAATAGTTTACGAACTATAAGGTCGTAACTAAAGTGTAGTTTGGGCGCTTGCCCAACTTGTTTAGCTCCGGGGGTCCGAATTAAAACGTAATAACTTAATTACTTTTAAATTTAAAATTTTCAAAATTATTTTAAGCACTAAACAAGAGGCTGTTCTACACTTAAATAATAATTTTATAAGTTAAAATACAAAATTAAAAGAGTTCAGCTTGAAATAGCGCGAAAGTAGACAATGACCACTGTAGTCTTCCCCCTTAAACAAACTAAAGAGCTATTCACCATAGTATTTATTTACTGGACAATGGACATAGAGTAGTATCGCTCTGTAGCTTTGGGCTATAGCCGCTTTTTTGAGGGCAGTTTTTTTATCTATATAGAAAAAACATGTGTGACGTTGACATACGTCACGCCGATATTACTCTAGTTGTCAAGTAATTAGTGACCCTTTTGTAATGACATTTCTAGGGCATTTTTTCTTTTGCACCTTATGGGATATGATACCTAATTTTTAAATTTGTAAAAAAATTAATTTTAAAGCGTCCATGTGTTTCCTCCGTTAAAATTGTAATTGCTATTTTATCATGGATGATATTAAGAATTTTTACGTTCATGATACAGGGTATCGGATTACGATTAAGCATGGACACTGTATCTCTAACCGGGCGGGAAAAGCAGCCTAAAGGCTAGTTCCCACTTGGCGAATTTTCGAGACGAATAAAATTTTCGCGCAACGAAAAAAGACGCGTTTTTTCGGTCGCTGGGGAAGCGGCTCTCACTTTTGCGCGAAAATTTAAAAACGCTGAAATCAACTCGTGCGGGTTTTTAGTAATGTAATAATAATAATAATCAGCTAGGCTAATACCCAAGGCACCACCTTAGGCCTAAGTCATCATGCGACTTTTGAGCCCTTAATTCAGTTGACCGGGTTACAATGCGTAGGAGGGTGGTGGAAAGCCCTGCATGCCACGAGATCGAGCCAACAGCCCCCTACACTAACTATTACCGTTAACCTAGACAAGTTTTTATGGAAGGGGAAACCGAAGAACTCGGGGGAAAACCCCTTAAACCAGTGGGGAGAAAACTTGCAAACTCAACGCAGAAGGAGTTGGTCCGAGTTTTCACCCAGTGTCACAAGCTGGGATCGAACCCGGCTCCTCTTGCTGCGAGGCGAAGTGCTAACCACTCCGCCACCCCACTATGTTTTAGGCCTAACATAAAACATCCGTTCAAAATGAGCCAAATGGATGTTCCTGTTGATAATTTCAATAAATAAACGATTCTATTCGTGAGATAATTACCTTTACTTCAGTATCTTGGTCAAGTTGGCTGAGCCGCTTTTCTAAAGACGGACGGGAGCGGAATAGATCGAGGGAACGCGTTTTCTGATTGGCTGAAGCTTTTTATCGCCAAGTTGTGGACGTCAAAAAATAGAACATTCGCTAGATACCGCGGAGACGCGACTTTAGCGGCGAATTTGAAAAAAATCGCAAATTTTATTCGCGAGCGTCAATTTTCAGCGCGAAAATTGTTTTTTTCGCTAAGTGGGAACTAGGCTTTAACCGACAATTTGAAAATGTTTAAAAATATTAAAGACGCGAGGCGCGAGACGTTAACACGCGACAACAAAAGGAGAATACAAACACGCGACAAAAAAAAGGGGGGGGGGGACTACATAAGCTAAAAAGGACTGTCATAAAAGGGGAATGTTCGCAATACGTTTGATGAAAAATTAAAGGGGAAAAACGAGAGGCGAGGGAACCAAACATCAAATGCTGGCGAACAAACCCCTACCCGACAACCAAAAAACCGTCCTCGTTCGAAAAAGACGACAACCGAGCAATGTCGAACGTGGGCGGGAAAAACACGAAGTCAGGATGACTAATTGATAACCTGTATGTAAAGGACGGGGAGTAAGACAGTCTCAGATAATCTGTACACCGAGTTCGTGCATTTAGCACTGTTAAAGGTACATATTTTCAAGAGTTCGCGAGTTCCATTTAGCACTGTCAAAGGTACGGCAGTGTACACCGAGTTCGCAGAGTGTCTTACCCCTCGGTAAAGGATACCAATCCAAGATCGAAGTTGCAAATCGCGCTGGTATCAAACAAAGCAACAAACACAAGGAGAACGCAGCTAGCCTTTAAACACGCTAACGCAGTGTTGTGAACAAATTTCATTGGACGAACCTTTACGCTGCACATTTTACGGAAAGGGGAAGACAATTTCCGAATTTTTCCCTTCCGATGGCAGCAGGCGCTAAAGCGTCAAACCAATGAAAAATGTACAGAAGAGAACGAGATAAAAACATTTCCCCCCCTCAGGTCTTCTTCACTGACGTCGTCAAATTCCAAGCAATTAAACGTGTTTGTTGTGTGTGTAACACCGTGTGTTGTAGCTTCTCACTGACACCGACGCCAACAGACTGGCGTCAGGTGCACTTTGCTGCCTAACATGGCATATTTCCCCTCCCGGCGCGGTGTCACCGTCTCTTATCCGTCGATTCAAAAAATCACGTTTTTTCCACGGAAAAATCTGGAATCACCGTCCGTGTTTCTTCTACCGCTCTTGAAATTGTACAGGAGAAGAAAGCTGCTTTCAAAATAAGCATTTTTAGAATGCCCAAATGTTAAATTTTACGAACTGAAAGTTGATTTCGATTTTGGAGGCCCAATCATAGGAAACTTTTTCAAAATTTGGAGGCCCCCAAAGTGGGCCTACATTTTTTAAACGTAGGCACGTGCCTACTTGTGCCTATTGGTGGCGAGGAGCCTGCGACAGGGGCAGGGGAGGCAATGCCCCTCCCTAGAATTTTGCTGGGAGGGGCAACTAATGTTATTGCCCCCTCCAACATTTTGGTCAGTTGAAATTTTCGAAAGGCTCAAATTATCATTTTAAAAGCATATACAGTTTATAGAACCTCAACTGCGTTTAAATTTCAGTCTTTCCCCGCCAATTTACATACAGTAAACAGTACACATGCATTCGGAGAAGCTACACTCCATTAAAAATTAAAAACTATTCTCCAGACCCCTTTTCGTTTCTCTTTGCCCCTTCCAACTTTTAGAACGTTCTTACGCCCCTGGCCTGCGACGATCCTGAAAAATAATATCGTGACCGCCATGGGCGTCTTAGAATGTCATGGCCGACCTAGACGCGTTACCGTGTGCAACGAATCCAAGCCACACCCACGAGCAAGCTACGAATATCCATCCTCCAGGTATGACTATATTATTAATCCAAGGTAGAAGTCGCTACAAGCACGTGTGAAAAGGCAACGAAGCTCTAAAACCAGGCAAATGCGATTAACACGCCTTAACAGGACGAAGTCGCTCGAGTAGAACTAAATACACAGAAACGTGGTAGAAATAACCGTTATTTTAATGAGAGAAAACCGCGGTACTTCGGCAATATATGCCTTCGAGGCGGGTACAAGATTTAACACTAATATTTGAAAGAAATTATAAATAAATAAAAGCACGCGCCAGAAAACGCGCCGGAAGGAACGCGCAAAAAAATGAGAGAATCCGCTAAAATTAAATTTACAAGTGGAGAGGAATAAGCTAAAATTACCGAAAACAAAATGACAAAACCTTTAACAATTTTTCAAAGAGGAACAAATACAATTTGAAAATATATACATACACACATATATATATATATATATATACATATATACACACAGGTTTACAGGTTTACAGGTTTACAGGTTTATTGGTAGCCGTAGTTATACACCCTTTTATAACAGGGCGGCTCCGACACAGGGCCGGAGCACAGCCTACAATTTTAGCGTTTTAAAGTTACGAAAATTATAACAACATTTAAAACTATAACGTCCTCATACAATAAACACTCTACAAACGCAAAACAATAAAAAATAAAATACAAATATAAGTCGTCCCTGGCATTGTGCCATTCCAACAAGATACATTTAACTCCTACAGGGTTCCAATCAGAGCGCCCAAAGCCAACCATATCTTTGAGAGACGAGCCAAACCATTCAGCCCCCCAGTCATTACTCGTGGTACTCGTAACCACAGCAGGACACTCCGCCAAAACATGTTCAATATCTTCATAATACCACCCGCACAAAGGACATTCAGGTGAGCAGTCTGTCAGCTGACTCTGACGCCCCGCTGTCAACAGTGGCCCAAGTACGTGTATTCTGTGACCTCCTCCATTTCGCGACCCTGGAGCAGAAGGATCTGGCCTGGTGGATCGTTGAAGGACATAAATTTTGATTTCACAAAACTGAAGGTAAGCCCCACATCCTTTGCAAATGAGCTTGCTATATCAAGTAATCCCTGCATGTCGTTGGGGTTGTTCGCGAATAAAACTATATCGTCAGCGAAGAAGAGGTAGGCCAGGCTGAAGCCGTAATTTTCTGAGGTCATCGGAGGAAGCACCGCTCGTATACCAGAGGCATCTAACTTCCTGGCCAGCGGGTCCAAAAACGCAATGAAAAGGATGGGAGACAGAGGACAGCCTTGACGAAGGCCCACTAAGCTTTTAACCACAAATATGCATATACATATACACATACACACATACATATATATATAAAAATAGACCAAAATTAAACGCGACAAAACGGAACGAGAGTTTTTCAGTTCCCAATTTAAAAATTAGACGGTTCTCTTCGGTAACTCTAAAGGGACGATCTCCATTAAGGGACTTGAGGACACGAACAGAGATCGCGTTGATAGTGTGGACATTGTTGAAATGCCGAGTGACGTGATTTTTGTCGTGGTCGTTGCGTATATCGCGCAAGTGTTCGCGAAAACGGTCAGCCAGGCGGCGTCCAGTTTCCCGATGTAAACAATACCGCAAATAGTGCATGACAAAGCGTAAATAATGTTAGAGGTAGTACAGGCGAAGGAACCTTTGATATTAAATTCGCACTTCGGTCCTTCCACAACCAAGTCAGAACTAACATGGGCGCAAGTATTGCAGCGTGGACTGAGACAATTCGTAGTACCGGTATGATCAGCGGAAGCGCCATCCCAAGGTAATGTGCTGAAGACCAAAGTATTGCAGCGTGGACGGAGACAATTCGTAGTACCGGTATGATCAGCGGAAGCGCCATCCCCAGGTAATGTGCTGAAGACCAAAGTGTTGCAGCGTGGACGGAGACAATTCGTAGTACCGGTATGATCAGCGGAAGCGCCATCCCCAGGTAATGTGCTGAAGACCAAAGTATTGCAGCGTGGACGGAGACAATTCGTAGTACCGGTATGACCAGCGGAAGCGCCATCCCCAGGTAATGTGCTGAAGACCAAAGTATTGCAACGTGGACTGAGACAATTCGTAGTACCGGTATGATCAGCGAAAGCGCCATCCCCAGGTAATGTGCTGAAGACCAAAGTATTGCAGCGTGGACGGAGACAATTCGTAGTACCGGTATGATCAGCGGAAGCGCCATCCCCAGGTAATGTGCTGAAGACCAAAGTTGACCTAATATTTCGGTCGCGGTGGTAACAGAATCTGGGGGGATCATGGAAAATATCTTTAGTCTCCGGATCCAGTTGCAAAAGCTTGAAATTCTTCTTGACAATATTTGCAACAGACCAGAGAGAAATTAGTATCGGTTTAATCGGTTATTTAAATAAACCATATTACTTACCCAAACAACATGTCGAACAAATTAAATTAATCATTGTTAAAGCCGTGCATTTCAGATCCATATAAAATCAAAGAAATAACTATAATTCTAATGGAAGTTTTGAAATTTTTCGTGAATTGGTCTTTTTAGTATGTATAGAGCCACATCGCTGCCAACGAGAGAAGCTCAGAAGCTGCTGGATTTTCGTCTGCTAAACAAGGGTTAAATAAAAAGCGCCTACTTAGCAGTAATAGCGTTTTCCATTTGATTGCTCGAGATTCGCTCCGAGTCTGTCACTGACGTCATAGATCTCGCCCCAATCGACTAGAGTAAAACCGCAAATGGAACATTCCATTAAAATATTTCCGCGCTTTGTTGTTTTTCGTCTGCTAGTTATTTGAATTTTCGCATCATGGTCTGCCAATTTGGCCAAAAAAATCTAAAAGTAACACGCAAAAATTTGCTCCGATCACAATCTCGATCCGTTGATCCGTCGAAATCAGCAGATCGGTTTTGGGCGATCTCGGAGCACCCGAGAGCGGCAATGGAACATGAGAAACTTGATCGGAGCAGATCCGAGCACGCAAATGGAACATAAGATGTTGATCAGAGCGATATAGAGCGCTTAAGAGCAGTCAAATGGAAAACGCTATAAGAAATCTAGCAGATGATAAACTTCTCGTGTTGGACGCTATGTCACGGTAAATTGTTAAGAAAGAGAACACAAACTTTGTAAACAGTGTTCTCATCCGAAGTACTCATTTGTTTACGTGCGCCGTTTAAAAAATATGTAGAATCTTCAAAAATATTGCATTATTGAAAATTTCATTACGTACTGTTTTAGCTTTTCTGCGTTGTGTTAATTTTGTTTGGCCGCGTAACATTTTAAATTGAATGTTTGAAAGCTGTCTGCTTATTCAAAATTTTAGTTGTACAAATTTTTCGCTGAAAGTGTCAGCCTAAAACGAGGCCTAAAAACATCAATACTTAAATCCCAAAATCATCTGTTCTTTCCTCACATCTAAATGTTCGAGTAAAAATGGAAGCCCGAGAATAGTCCTTTTTAAATTTTCTTTTAAATTATTCTGAGCCCGAATCAGTAGGCAGTAGGCAGAGCTACGCTAGCGCTTTGTGAATGAGTCTATGAAAATCCCCCAGATAAGCACACGATTACGCGTGAGTATGGTAAAGAGATAGCAGGAGATAAAAATGCGGAACTATTATTAAATATTTCCCATTTTCATATTGTAATCAGGAAGTTTTAAGAAAAATAACGCCGTAGAGATTACTGCATTTGTATTAGTCTGTGGGAGAACGTAGCAACGCCGACAGTGGTTCCAATTTCTGAAGAGGAACAAGAAATGACCGAAACGATATCTCCTCCTTCGTTTGGACTTTGGACAACTGCGGTCAAATGGTAAGAACGTTTGGAGGTGTAGAGACCAGTTGGTTTTTCTGAGATAGACCAACAAGTCGTAATCCCTCGCGTAATAGTTCGTCCGCGTTATAGTATTATCAATTACAAAGAGCAAATACTAAGCCTAAAACGGATCCCAGCTGTACTCCGCTTCACTCAAAAATGAAACAAGCTAGCTAAAGTGCTTCCGAGTGCTCTGCTGCTCTGAATGCTATAAGCAGACACGAACAAAAGATAGAAAAGAGTTTCCTTTAATTTAAACAAGATTTTCAAAATCTAGCTAATACCTTATGAGTTTTGTTCGATTTTGGATTCTTCGTTTTGAATTTGAGGGCCACTTATTTTGAATGTTTGTAAGCAGAGTTACAGAAGGCTGTAACTCAAGTAGGTAGCCTAACATGTCGCTGGCACCACACCTGGTAGAGAGCCCCTATTTTATCAGCTCAAAAATTCTACTTGGAGTCAAACTTATTGAAACCGTTATTATTTTAACAGGTGAGAAATGCCCTAAGCTTGAGGGTTATTTGAGACCCCACGAACTAATGAAAACTATTAATTGACTATCTTTGCTCCTTTTTAGTTTCTTCCACCAAAGAACGATTTCTAGTTGAGCCACGCTTTCTTATTGCATACGTTCGTAACGTCTTTCTATGATCTTCTGAGCTTTCATGTCCTTGAATCAATTTTTGGGTTTCGCCAGTCACTAAACCCATTTGTGAATGCAGTCATCGAAGATGAAAACATTTTACACGCAAAACAGAACACACACCCAGTAGCGGGAGAATAAACTAGACATTCTCTTTCATATTTTCTCCATTAACTTTAATTGATTGAAAGAGACTTTTCCATTATTTCAACAATCACTATATAAACAGTAACATGCAGGTCCTGGCTCTCGGAAATATTACCTTCTTGGCAATTTCCCTGAAGATTTTTTATTGAAGCGTCTATTATGGTTATTTTTAATGGTTTACCAGAATTTCATAAAAACGAAAATGAATTTTCATGATATAAATAGTGTAGCGGACCGAAGGTCTTACAGGTGTTTGTAGAAATGTTGTTATCCTTCACTCGAGCGGCTGCTGCTATCCCTCGTTGCCTTGTCAAGATTGTTACAGGCTACATAGAAATTATAATAATAATAATAATAATAATAATCAGCTAAGCTAATACCCGTGCACCACCTTTAAACAGGTGGCCGGGTTACAATGTGTAGGAGGGTGGGGGCAAGCCCTTCATGCCACGTGGGCCAACAGTTCCCTACACTAACTATTACCGTTAACCTGGGTCCAGAACCGATTTAGGCAGGGGAGAACTTGGAACCGAAAAAGTTTTATTTCCATGTAGTTCTAGCAAATTTTTATTTCATTTTTTAAGGCACAGATGTTGCCATCTATTGAGTGAAATCGAAAGTATTAATAAAGTCAACTTTTACAAATACCAAGTGTTCTAAATTTCAAATAACTTCTAATTATACTTTTAGAAAATACTACAATCAGAAGGTTAAATCTAAAATGAGTACTTTAATTATAATATTATATTAATGAGTAAAGTTATTTAAAAAAGCGACAAGATAATATTAAATGTAATTTTTATTATTTATTATTATTTATATTATATATTATAAAATATATATATATATATAAATAGAAATTATTAATTTATAATTATTAATTAACATAATGCTTATTCGAAAACTTTAGAGCTAAAATCCAGATGGAGCGTAAAATGATACAGGACGTCAATATAACAGCATAACACATAAGCGGCAGTCTCAAGTTCTTCCTTGCATAAATCGGTTCTTGTCAGAGCTTTCTCTTTGGCTGCGGCTGTTCCACATTGTTGTCTTCCCTCAACTACGGTTCCGTATGTGGTTTTTAGAATTTCCCTACAACGAGAAGCCAATTACTAGAGCTTACAATCTAAATGTTCAACGTAATGTTCTACACTCTAAGAAATTGGGGTGTTGTTTCAAACCGTTTTAACACTATTTGTACATTTTTTGATGAGTCTAAATTTGACATTGTTAGGGGTGTTTTATTACCCACTTATCAAACCCCGTATTAACACCTTCACGATATATTTCTTAAAAATACGGAGTAAAAAATGAGATTTAAAACTCCTTTTCCAGACTATTTAAACATTCTTTGTTTGTGAGACAAAATATTTCCAATAACCGTGTAATAACACACCATTAAAGAGTCATTTTGTACCTTGTAAGCGTTAAATCACACCTTTAAAGGTGTTAATACACCCATTTCAAGAATAAAATCACATCCGTGAAGGAGTTCCAAGCCCTTTCAAAGAGTTATATAACACCTTTAAATATTAAAATTACACTTTTAAAGGTGTAAATGCGCACTTTAAAAAGTGTAAATGCACTTGGTAAGAGATAAATAACAAATGCCTTTTCGAAAGGTACACTGTACCTATAAGAGCTCAATAACAATTTTAATGGTGTTACTATGTTATTTTTGAAGTGTTCAAAAAAACCTTTCTTTTGTAAAAAAAATCACAGAAAAAAGCAAACCGGGCGCAACGGTAATGTGATAGTGACAATTTACAGAAACCGTTAAGTATAACTAATGCAACGCAACAACGAACCGGCTCCACCTAAGACCTAATTTTAACTGCGACCAAGAGCTATAATACCCGGGCGTTTTATACCGAAAACCAAGCGCGACAAAAAAGTATTCTTATCTGCTAAAAAACAGAATGACGGAGAGATAAAATAGGTATAAAAAACTACTGATTATTGATAGATAAAAACTAAAAATACCTTCATCGTATTTTTCTTAAGTGATCACCCTCGATGAAGATATTACTTAAGGCGATGGAGCTCTGTTATATAGAATTCATGAATGTTGATACGCTTTGCGCGATGGTGAAATTTGAGGTTATGGATCATTTCATTGGCCCAGGCGTTGTAGATTTAATGGTGTTATTTAGCTCTAAAAAAGGACGTATTAACACTTATAAAAGTGTGATTTAACGCTTAAAAGATGCGTTATCTGATTAAAAGTGCGTTTACATGTTATTGGATATACAGGATGTCTTAATTTGATCGACCCAGGCGTTTTTCCCAAAAACTATAGTTGCTAGAAATGTGAAATTACAGAATATACTCTCTCGGGGAGGACCCTTTTCTTTTGGAATTTTCAGAAAAATCGTGAAATTTTTCACCGTTTTGAAATTTATATTTTTTGAACAATAGGATAGGTGGTAGACGACAATTTTCAATCAACAAGCTGTAGAGCGTACTCGAAAACCTTTAATGAAATTGGTTTGGTCAAAAACGGACAATTTTTCATTGAAATAACACGTCATGAAAAAAAAACAAGTTGGTACTACCCAAAAAGGTTTACGTCTCATGAAAAAGAAAGAGAAACCTATCTAATTTGAAATGATCGTATGTTTGTAAAGATAAAAAAGGACTGTTTCTTAAGCCAAATCATTTTAAATAATATTTTAGAGAAAATACAATTTACATAGTAGAATTCCAGAATTCACGTGTCTTATTTTAAATGAGGTTCAATAATTCCACCGTCCGCTGCAATACAAATCCGTGCGCGATGAAGCATATTTTGAAAGGAAGCACGGACCATCTCGGGAGTTACGAGTTGGAACGCTGCATGATTCTCTGCCGTAGATCTTCTTCGTTAGTGACAGGCGTTTTATACACTTCCTCCTTGACGAATCCCCACAGGAAAAAGTCCGGCGGTGCGAAATCTGGGGACCTCGGAGGCCATCGTACTGGACCGTTCTTGCCTATCCATCGCCCAGGGAACTCGTTATTAAGGTACTGCACGACGTGTCTTTCTTGTTGTGGGCAGGTGCACCGTCACGCTGGAACCAAAGGCGTGGGACGTCGACTAATGGCACATCTTCCAACTCGTCTGCGACTTCATTTTGGAGAAAGGCCAGGTAGTTCTGCCCATTGAGTCGACGCGGAAGAAAAAATGACCCAATAACGCGATCTCCTAGAAGACCAGCCCAGACGTTTAAACGGAATTGTACCTGATTGTGGTGAGGAAATCCCCAGTGCGGATTTTCATCACTCCACATGTGGTTATTTTGGCTGTTAAACGGGCCGTCTCTCCCAAAGGAGCACTCGTCGGACACAAGAATCAAACAAGCCACACCCATGAACAAGCTACGAATATCCATCCTCCAAGTAAGACTATTATTAAACCAGGTAGAAGTCGTTACAAGCACGTGTGAAATGGCAACGAAGCTCGAAAACCAGGAAAATGTAATTAACACACCTTAACTGGACCAAGTCGCTCGAGTAGATAGGAACAATAAATAGGTTTAATTTGGAATATATAATTGTATGGTTTGTGGTGCTATTAAAATTTGAAAGAAGGTTTGAGTATTTGTGATGTAATTTAGGGGTTGAGGATGCTTAAGTTGATAAAGAATAAACATTTAGTTTGGGAAAATGGCTTTTAATTTCTTAGTGCTAGTGGTTTTTCTAATTAAAGTTCAAATAATTAAATTTATATTCTAGACAATGAGTTATTACAATAACTATATCACTTCCAGGCGTGGAGCTTCATGCTTATGGTAATAATAAATAAAAATACACTTTCATTATTTGCATGAGTTAAGTTTTTAATTAAAAATTATTTTAAAGGATTTCGCGTATACAATACGACGTCATAAACCCGACTATAGTTTCGGAACGACCCTCGTTCCATTCTCAAGGGTAACTGTTTGATTCAACAATTTTTTTTTGGAAAAATCTAACCCCATTTCGTTAAAGAGTATCATAGAAGCAACTATATGTAGTGGCAGAAATTATGAATATTTAGAGTTTATAATATTGTAAATGTCAACAATTCTCAAAATCCTTTGAAAGATAATAGAAGCGCGGGTATTTGGTGTGGAAAACCAAAACACTTCCAATAATGGCCTCTCAATATTAGATATTCCTGGCGCTAGTTAGCGAATTCTTGCTCAAATTGTTAAGGTTCTTTAATAAAGAATGTGTTGAGGTTATATTCCCTTTAAACTATATATCACGAGATTATATTATTTGCAAAAACGACTATAAGTTAATTTAAAATCATCACACACCCTCTTGTGGCAGATACGGATAAATTATTGCGATTATGGTGCTACCTTAAACGAAAATTTATGACGACGGGTTGGATAGATACAACCTTACGGAACCGGCGTCATCTTGTTGGCGTCACAACTTAAATTGCTCAACGTTCTCGCAGATTCGTGGTCAGGGACCGGAAAATACCTGAATCAATCAAAAACCTTTCTACGTCGGAATCCGATGGTTCACCCTACTCCTCGAGAACTACTTTGCTATATCCAAAATTGGGCAGATTCAAATTCGAATTTGACTAAAATTACAATCGAAAATGTGTTATATTCGCTATGTAATTAAAATTATTTAATTTATTAATTTGATTAAAATTACAATTGAAAATGTGTTACATTCGCTATGTATTTAAAATTACTAAAACGAAACAGAATTGGACTCAAATTGGATGTGTATTGTTTTCAGTTGTATCCAAATTTGGATAAACTTATTTTCTTTTTTTTTCTAGTAATTAGGTAAACAACGGTTTTTCGTACACTATGAAACTCTTCTTATTTTAAAAAGGTGCGTTTAAAAATAAAAAGAGTTTTATAGTGTACGAAAAACCGTTGTTTACCTAATTACTAGAAATAACTTTTACACTAGTCGTGGAGTACCAAAGTCGAAACTTATTTTCGTAATAGATGAGATAATCGTTGTTCCATACATATTTTTTTAACCGTATTCTTTTAACGTAAACCTTTATCGTATTCCCGTTGACGGTGAATACAGCCATGTCGAGTCGGTACTTATTTCAGGGCACCGTCCAGAAGCATGTCCTCCCCGATTGGGTTTGCTCCGTTCAAAACAATCAGCTTCCTAGCTCCTTCTGTTGAAATTAGAAATCTCCCAAATATTGTAATATCTCTGCTAGACATGTCAACAGCTAAAATGCTGCGCTCCATTCATTCTCAATTGAAAAATTACTCGATGTAACACAGAATATTATTGTGTTCGACTTTCGTCACCCTAATCATTTTCCAGCGCTTAAAGTTACACAACAATTCCTTCCCTTCAAAACGTCACATCAATAGATCTATAGTTAAACGTTTGCGGTTCTTGGGAGAACTCGATCAATGTTTAATAATCCAAAATGACCTCAAAATTGATATTATCTTTGGCAGATGTACTTCTTCGTGCGATTGGTGACGAAGACTTATTTGCGTCAAATTGACATCTCGTCCGACTTCGAAGACAGCAGACTCTCAGTGCGCTATTTGTTTTACAACTTGCAAAGCCAATTCATCGAGCATCAGTGCGTTAATAGATACATTAAAACTTTTGTGGCTCAAGACGTGGACAAACGAAAAGTGAAAAACACTTGGAACTACGGAGCGGCATGATTCTATGGAAACAATTCGACAGATTTTGTATTTTTCTCGTGAAAACCAAAGAATTAAATATCAAATAGCAACGGTTAATAAAGACATGGTTTGGTTTTATAATTTGTCTCAGGCTAAATTTTTGACAAAAGTATAAAAAAAGGTACCACTGAACAAATGGAAAAATCTGACAGAACGAACCTTGAGAACGATTAAAAATCTATTAATACGCTTCTAACTGGACGACGTCGCTCGAGCAGAGATGGGCAAAAGATGTGAGTGTTCAAGTTGTTAATAGAATAATAGTTGCTTGATTTTAGAGCAAACGCGCAGAAGACCCGAGTCGCCCCCAGCTACCTCTAACAGAGCGTGTTCCATGAGAACAAGAGGTATCTCGCTCTGGGCCGGTTCGCTCTCGCTACGCAGGGCGTGTGGTCTCTAAGCGAAGAGACGCTTTGTTCTCTCAAATTCGCTGACGGCGTGGCGAGCGAGCTTATCCAGATCGGAAAGTTTATTTTTCTTTTTTAGTGCTTTCGGCGCCGAGAAAGGTCGATTCCAATCATTTTGTCGTAGCGTTACAAGTTACATTTTTTAAAACGGCGAGTGTTTTTTCGCGAACAGAGGAAAATTTTGTTATCTCCTATTGTTCTCGGAGCAGGTAAATCGGCGTCCGGTTCGGCGGACAAATTTACGTCTTCATAATGTTGACCAAATATGCGTTTAAACAAGATGTCACGGACATTTAAGTACACACAATCCCACTGATGTATTAACTTAATAAACCCAAGAGGAATGTTATCGGAAAATAATTATTCGAGTTACCTGGTTTTGGAAATAAGGTGGCGAAACGCGAACACGTTCATTTAAATTAATTTGTATAAAAACCAAGCGTTTCGAGTTACCTGGCTTTGGAAATAAGGTGGCGAAACGCGAACACGTTCATTTAAATTAATTTTTATAAAAACCAAGTTTTTCGAGTTACCTGGTTTTGGAAATAAGGTGGCGAAACGCGAACACGTTCATTTAAATTAATTTTTTATAAAAACCAAGTTTTTCGAGTTACCTGGTTTTGGAAATAAGGTGGCGAAACGCGAACACGTTCATTTAAATTAATTTTTATAAAAACCAAGTTTTTCGAGTTTCCTGGTTTTGGAAATAAGGTAGATGGCACCTGTATCAATTGGCACGAAATTCAAATATGACAATAGTGCCTACGCGGGTGGTGGGGTACATTTAATTGAAAATCGACCAAAAACACTAAAGTGGGCAAATGCCCCACTTCTCGGGCTCCGATCCCAAAAATTACGAAAATCCCGTCGAGGCTATAATAGTGCCTATCGATTGAGATATCAATCGCCTTTGTACCACTAACGTACCGCGAGCAATCGTGTGTACGGCAGCGGCGGCGGCGGCGGCGGCTACACAGTAGGTGATCGTAATACACACAAATCCCTAAGGATTGTGTGTAAAAAGCGTAAAACACAAGGTAGTACAATTAAACATATGAACCTTTGAATTTTATATCCAACACATGTATGCTTTTGCATTAGTTACGGACTGCTTTATCACAGTCTAAATGGAACTGCCTTATTTTAAGCTTCTAATATACTAGTTTTTCAGTCAGTGGTGTAGCAAGACATTTTGTGACCTAAATATTGTGAACCGTCGGTGATGTACTTGCACCGTCGATGATGGTACTTGAACCGTCGATGATGGTACTCACACCGTCGGTCATGTACTTGCACCGTCGATGATGGTACTCGCACCGTCGGTCATGTACTTGCACCGTCGATGATGGTACTCGCACCGTCGGTCATGTACTTGCACCGTCGATGATGGTACTCGCACCGTCGATGATGGTACTCGCACCGTCGGTCATGTACTTGCACCGTCGATGATGGTACTCACACCGTCGGTCATGTACTTGCACCGTCGATGATGGTACTCGCACCGTCGGTCATGTACTTGCACCGTCGAGGATGGTACTCGCACCGTCGGTCATGTACTTGCACCGTCGATGATGGTACTCGCACCGTCGGTCATGTACTTGCACCGTCGATGATGGTACTCGCACCGTCGGTCATGTACTTGCACCGTCGATGATGGTACTCACACCGTCGGTCATGTACTTGCACCGTCGATGATGGTACTCGCACCGTCGGTCATGTACTTGCACCGTCGATGATGGTACTCGCACCGTCGGTCATGTACTTGCACCGTCGATGATGGTACTTGCACCGTCGGTGATGGTACTTGGACCGTCGATGATGGTACTTGGACCGTCGGAGGGAATATTTTTATCATTTAGTGCTTTCGGCGCCGATAAAGTTCGATTCCAATCATTTTGACGTTTCGTTCACAAGCTACCTTTTTAGTTCTTCATCGAGATATATATATCGAAGTGGGACTATTTAAGTGTTGTGTGTTTGTTTGGCGTCGGCGTCGGCGGCGTGGAAAAGCGACGACATGGCAGATGGAGCTGCGAAAAATTATTTATATAAATTATATTATTGGCGGCACCGGGACTCGAACACAGATAGCGGCTGGCCACGTAATCTCCAAAACCGACGTCTATACCAACCGAACCACGCCGTCCTCGCTTGAACTTCTACCATTGAACAATGGCCCCGGATCTAGCCTTCTTTAAACGAAAATATTTTTACAAAATGCTAGTTCCAGGGCGTAAAGATTTTCTTTATCGTGTTTACTGTTTACTGAAAGAAAAAACAAGAATAGTTAAATGATAAAAACTTGCACTAGCTAAAGCTGCAGGTGATAGATCCATGTTCAACTTTCACCTAAGAAGGATCTATCATGGATTAATCAACCGGAAATAGATTCTTCTTAGGTGGCGCCACCTAGATTTTGGCAATTTTTCTTATCGAAACCGTGTGTGGTCAGAAGTAATAAATAAGTGTGGCAATTATAAGTGTGGCACTTTCTTACCGAAACCGTGTATGTTCAGAAGTAACAAATAAGTGTGGCACTTACTTATCGAAACCGTGTATGTTCAGAAGTAACAAATGAGTGTGGCACTTTCTTATAAAAACCGTGTGTGGTCAGAAGTAATAAATAAGTGTGACACTTTCTTATCGAAACCGTGTATGGTCCGAAGTAACAAATAAGGGTGGCACTTTCTTATCGAAACCGTGTATGGTCAGAAGTAATAAGTAAGTGTGGCGCTTTCTTATCGAAACCGTGTATGGTCAGAAGTAATAAATAAGGGTGGCACTTTCTTATCGAAACCGTGTGTGGTCAGAAGTAATAAATAAGGGTGGCACTTTCTTATCGAAACCGTGTGTGGTCAGAAGTATTAAGTGTGGCACTTTCTTATCGAAGTCGTTTATGTGTGGCACGAAATAATCAGGGCCGTCACCAGCCCAAAATATTAGGTAGGGCCATGGTAGGGCACATTTTGAGGTCTATAGTAAACGAGCTCGCTTCGCTCGCTCCGCGGCTACACAGAGTAAAGACGACTTTTATTAGTATTCACAATAACTGAATTCATACGTCGTGTATTTCCTCTATAAAAAACGCAAATTAGCAATGACACTTTAAATTACAATATTTTAATTTTCATATATGTACAATAATTATACAATCAGTTTTGGAGATAGATAGATCAATCGATTTATTAGTTTAATTATAAACCAACGACTACCGGGCTACCATTCCCGAGCCGCACTTACTACGATCCCTGGAACTAGGCTATGCCTGAATTTCTCTAATTCTCCGGTAGAAGTCGGAGCTCTGCTGATATATTACTAAATATGCCTAGGCGGATATACGGGCCTGATTCTCGGATCGTACTTTCGATTGTATATCGTACCGACCGCCTAAATATCGTACAAATGGCAACTCTGGAAGAGGGAATGGGGGTTATATGCGTCTGTGTTCAGCGATATCTAGATACACGGATCTAGCTACGTTTTTAGGTACAAGATACTATTGTGGGTAAAAGATACTAACTTTTTCAGGCGAACACAGATATATAAAAATCTCTTACACATACATTCTTTGCAAACAGATACGGAAAAAAAGGTATCTTATGTATCTAAATTATTGCCCTTTGGTATCTATCTTTTTTTGAGGGGCTATATCTGCGACGTTCCTTATCTGTATCTTTCTTGTTTTGGTAGTTACATTTTAATACATCGATAAAAAGATATAACAGGTACCAAGAGTGAAAACGAACGTAATTATGTTTTTAGTTTGAATAAGCATTATCTGGGTTTCTATCAGGCATCTCTTCGGGGGGAATGTCTACCTCCCGGGCGTTAAGAGCTTGTCAATGGACATCACACACACGTTTGACTGGTAAAAACCACCCTCAGCCTAGTTACCATCCCCCGAGGAAACGTTTCTGAGAGAAACACTGAGCATTATTAACGTTTGTAGCGCAAGAGTCAGACTCAGGGGTGGACAGGTGCCTTTTTCGTGAAGTGGGTACTGTAGGCTTGCGGCCCTCCAAAAATCACTTTTCAAGCGGTCCCCAGTCGAAATAAAGGGTAATTTTGGTCGAGGCCCCGTGAGATAACGCTCACCAGCCCACCGGCCCAATCCACCCCTGGTCGGACTTTAAAAGAAACACCTACTCTTAACATGACGGACATCGTCGTTTGCCGTCATGAATGTAATTTAATTAGTATTTCGCATAAATGTGTCGGTACTATTAATACGGAAAGTATGGTGACTACCGCTGAGTTCCATCTTTCTGCTACTATCCTATCATAAAGGAAGACGACGATATGACGTAGGGGAAGTAAGGTCGGTGCTAGGGCATGGCGACAAAGGCGACCGCCTAGAGCGCCACCCTCAGCGGCACTTATTGGGGGCCAGCATAAATCCGTCAAGGGGGGTAGCCGAAGTCTGGACCCGGAACCCCCCTGGTCTACGACACTTGCCCACACTTAGCGACATGTTTTGGGATCCCGCAGTTAGCAACACGTATTGGTATCCCGCACTTAGCGGCGGTGTTTGGTTCCCCCCGTACTTAGCGACACGTTTTGGGATCCCGCAGTTAGCGCCATGTTTTGGGATCCCGCAGTTAGCGACATGTTTTGGGATCCCGCAGTTAGCGACATGTTTTGGGATCCCGCAGTTAGCGACATGTTTTGGGATCCCACAGTTAGTGCCATGTTTTGGGATCCCGCAGTTAGCGACATGTTTTGGGATCCCGCAGTTAGCGACATGTTTTGGGATCCCACAGTTAGTGCCATGTTTTGGGATCCCGCAGTTAGCGACATGTTTTGGGATCCCGCAGTTAGCGACATGTTTTGGGATCCCGCAGTTAGCGACATGTTTTGGGATCCCACAGTTAGTGCCATGTTTTGGGATCCCGCAGTTAGCGACATGTTTTGGGATCCCGCAGTTAGCGACATGTTTTGGGATCCCACAGTTAGTGCCATGTTTTGGGATCCCGCAGTTAGCGACATGTTTTGGGATCCCGCAGTTAGCGACACTTATTGGTATCCCGCACTTAGCGGGGGTTTTTGGTTCCCCCCGTACTTAGCGACATGTTTTGGGATCCCACAGTTAGCGCCATGTTTTGGGATCCCGCAGTTAGCGACACTTATTGGTATCCCGCACTTAGCGGGGGTTTTTGGTCCCCCCCGTACTTAGCGACATGTTTTGGGATCCCACAGTTAGCGACACTTATTGGTATCCCGCACTTAGCGGGGGTTTTTGGTCCCCCCCGTACTTAGCGACATGTTTTGGGATCCCACAGTTAGCGCCATGTTTTGGGATCCCGCAGTTAGCAACACGTATTGGTATCCCGCACTTAGCGGCGGTGTTTGGTTCCCCCCGTACTTAGCGACACGTTTTGGGATCCCGCAGTTAGCGCCATGTTTTGGGATCCCGCAGTTAGCGCCATGTTTTGGGATCCCACAGTTAGCGACATGTTTTGGGATCCCGCAGTTAGCGACATGTTTTGGGATCCCACAGTTAGTGCCATGTTTTGGGATCCCGCAGTTAGCGACATGTTTTGGGATCCCGCAGTTAGCGACATGTTTTGGGATCCCACAGTTAGTGCCATGTTTTGGGATCCCGCAGTTAGCGACATGTTTTGGGATCCCGCAGTTAGCGACACTTATTGGTATCCCGCACTTAGCGGCGGTGTTTGGTTCCCCCCGTACTTAGCGACACGTTTTGGGATCCCGCTGTTAGCGCCATGTTTTGGGATCCCGCAGTTAGCGCCATGTTTTGGGATCCCGCAGTTAGCGACATGTTTTGGGATCCCACAGTTAGTGCCATGTTTTGGGATCCCGCAGTTAGCGACATGTTTTGGGATCCCGCAGTTAGCGACATGTTTTGGGATCCCGCAGTTAGCGACATGTTTTGGGATCCCACAGTTAGTGCCATGTTTTGGGATCCCGCAGTTAGCGACATGTTTTGGGATCCCGCAGTTAGCGACATGTTTTGGGATCCCGCAGTTAGCGACATGTTTTGGGATCCCGCAGTTAGCGACATGTTTTGGGATCCCACAGTTAGTGCCATGTTTTGGGATCCCGCAGTTAGCAACACGTATTGGTATCCCGCACTTAGCGGCGGTGTTTGGTTCCCCCCGTACTTAGCGACACGTTTTGGGATCCCGCAGTTAGCGCCATGTTTTGGGATCCCGCAGTTAGCGCCATGTTTTGGGATCCCACAGTTAGCGACATGTTTTGGGATCCCGCAGTTAGCGACATGTTTTGGGATCCCACAGTTAGTGCCATGTTTTGGGATCCCGCAGTTAGCGACATGTTTTGGGATCCCGCAGTTAGCGACATGTTTTGGGATCCCACAGTTAGTGCCATGTTTTGGGATCCCGCAGTTAGCGACATGTTTTGGGATCCCGCAGTTAGCGACATGTTTTGGAATCCCGCAGTTAGCGACATGTTTTGGGATCCCGCAGTTAGCGACATGTTTTGGGATCCCACAGTTAGTGCCATGTTTTGGGATCCCGCAGTTAGCGACATGTTTTGGGATCCCGCAGTTAGCGACATGTTTTGGGATCCCACAGTTAGTGCCATGTTTTGGGATCCCGCAGTTAGCGACATGTTTTGGGATCCCGCAGTTAGCGACACTTATTGGTATCCCGCACTTAGCGGGGGTTTTTGGTTCCCCCCGTACTTAGCGACATGTTTTGGGATCCCACAGTTAGCGCCATGTTTTGGGATCCCGCAGTTAGCGACACTTATTGGTATCCCGCACTTAGCGGGGGTTTTTGGTCCCCCCCGTACTTAGCGACATGTTTTGGGATCCCACAGTTAGCGCCATGTTTTGGGATCCCGCAGTTAGCGACACTTATTGGTATCCCGCACTTAGCGGGGGTTTTTGGTCCCCCCCGTACTTAGCGACATGTTTTGGGATCCCACAGTTAGCGCCATGTTTTGGGATCCCGCAGTTAGCGACACTTATTGGTATCCCGCACTTAGCGGGGGTTTTTGGTCCCCCCCGTACTTAGCGACATGTTTTGGGATCCCACAGTTAGCGCCATGTTTTGGGATCCCGCAGTTAGCGACACTTATTGGTATCCCGCACTTAGCGGGGGTTTTTGGTTCCCCCCGTACTTAGCGGCACTTATTGGTGCGCCCCCTCTTTTTTCCTTCAATTGCGTTGAGAGAAGGGGCCCCTTCTCACTACTTAGGGCCCCGCACTCTCTAATTCCGGGCCTGAGGGGAGAAGTTGGACTTCACTTCACGCAAATTCTCACTCACTGGCTTTCTATTTAACGTCTTGAGTTAGCTTTGTTGATATTCGGTCTATGCCTGCTCTTCTTTGAAATGTTCTGTTAAATTTCGTGTTGCTACTCACAGGCACGGACTGGCCCGGGCGGCTAACCGGCGATCGCTGGTCAGATCGGGGCCAACTCAAAATGGGGGCCAAATAGGAAAAACTTGGGATTAATGGGAAATGGGGCCAACACGACTGCGTAGCTGGTGGGGCCAACTACTAGCCAGTCTGGCCCTGGCTACTCACAGTACATAGGAATCGTTTTGTATATCTAAACTACCTATTATCTAGATACAGATATTTTTACCTTTAGATAAAATCATTTTTTACTGGGTACTATATTTTAAGTTAATAGGTGTTCGAGGAAATATCCGATACGCGAATGTAACTCTCGAATACTTTTGAGAAGATAAACAGTATAGCACGTTTAGATAATTATAGCTGAACTAGATAAAAGTATCTTTTCACAAAAAATAAACAGATACGCTAGATACTTTAACCTTAGGTACAAATATTTTTTACCTAGTATCTTTTATCTTTTACCTAGATACCAAATCGCTGAACACTGAATGCGTCAACAAAATTCGAAATTTTCTCCAGCGCGCCGCCAAGTGAGGCGTTTTAGAACGTATGTCTACGAGCGAGTAAGTCAAAGAGACAAAATTGCGCCAGGCGATAGACCAAATATAGACTAACATTACTTGTATTGTAGTCTACTACACTATAGTGAGACTAGCTCTCAGTACAACTTACCCGGATAAGATTCGTTATAAACTTATAATACCTACATGGAGCCTACTAGGAAAACGAAAATTTTAGGTAGGGCCAAGGGCTTTAATTTTTTTTCTCGCGAATTTCTAGGTAGGGCCAAACCAATTCTAGGCAGGGCCGGGCCCTACCGGCCTCCCCCCTGGTGACGGCCCTGGAAATAATATTATCGCCTTCTTGGCGAACTTGTATAGTTTGTATAGTTGGTCCAGAGATTTGGTCTCATTCGATAGAACTCTTTGACGCACACGCAGCGCCGTTAATTTCCGCCCCCTCCGACCAACCCCCTTAAAGGGAGAGTTACCGAATGGTACGATATCGTGCGCCACGAAAATTGTAATACGCCCTAAAAATTGCGATGAAATCATCGCACTGAGCCACTGACGCGTCTTCAACTGATTTCCTATTTTCCGCAAAATTACATTAATGGGAAATTTTTTTTATGAATTTCCGAATTTACATGACTTTTGGTGCCTAAACTACCCAAATGGTTGATATAAATTTCCTAAAGTAAACACATTTGAATCCCAGTTTTAGAATTTCTTTAAATCATATTTCCACTAATTTCAATAATTTAAAAGAATTATGTTTGTCGTGTTTTGCTTACCTATTTCACCTTTGATACTTTCCGTCAATCAAATGGCCTCAACAGCTTTTGTATTGATTTGCCCACCCACGTATCCTGAGGGTGGGCGGTGCCCACTCTCTAACATAGGATGGTGAATTATATATCAAACAATAGGAAATCACATGGGCTCAACAGCTTATAAATGGGTTTGCCTACCTGTGTCTTCTAAGGGTGTATAGGTTTGTCTACTCTAATACACTGATGTGGAACTAATATTACGGCCTGGGCCGCCTTGTTTTAAAACGGCGAGTGTTTTTTCGCGAACAGAGGGAAATTTTGCTACCTCATATTGTTCTCAGAGCCGGTAAATCGGCGTCCGGTTCGCACGGCGAACAAATTTACGGCTACATAATATTGACCAAATATGCGTTTAAACAAGATGTCACGGACATTTAAGTACACACAATCCCACTGATGTATTAACTTTATTTTAAATATTAAATTTAAATTTGAACAAATTTCCAATCATCTTGAATATGAACTTAATAAACCCAAGAGGAATGTTATCGGAAAAGAATTATTCGAGTTACCTGGTTTTGGAAACAAGGTAGAGAACAAGTTTTTCGAATTAAATGGTTTTGGAAATAAGGTGGCGTAACGCAAACACGTTCATTTAAATCAATTTTTATAAAAACCGAGTGTTTCGAGTTACCTGGTTTTGGAAATAAGGTGGCGAAACGTGAACACGTTCATTTAAATTAATTTTTATAAAAACCAAGTTTTTCGAGTTACCTGGTTTGGAAAAAAAGGTGGTGAACAAGTTTTTCGAGTTACCTGGTTTTGGAAATAAGGTGGCGAAACGCGAACACGTTCATTTAAATTAATTTTTATAAAAACCAAGTTTTTCGAGTTACCTGGTTTGGAAAAAAAAAGGTGGTGAACAATTAGTTTTTCAAGTTACCTGGTTTTGGAAATAAGGTGGCGAAACGCGAACGAGTTATATGGCACCTGTAATAGTGCCTACGCGGGTGGTGGGGTACATTTAAATTGAAAATCGACCAAAAACACTAAAGTGGGCAAATGCCCCACTTCTCGGGCTCCGACCCCAAAAATTACGAAAATCCCGTCGACGCTATAATAGTGCCTACCGATTGAGATATCAATCGCCTTTGTACCACTAACGTACCGCAAGCAATCGTGTGTACGGCAGCTGGTCAAAAAAATATTTAGTGGCACACTTATTCTTAACTTCTGGGCATAACAAATATTTAGGGTCAATCTTATTTTTTACGCGCCAGTTCATACGTTATTTCAGGCAGGCTTTCAATGGAATGCGAATATAGTTTCAGCGCGTAAAGAATTCAGGTATGACGCGAAATGGCTAATTAACTCACTTAAAATTAACTTTTTTTCAACGCGACTGCAACCTAAGCTGGAATGGGCCTAGAAGTAACAAAACTTGTGGTTTTTTATCAAATCTTACTTCGTGCCTAAAAAGGGCGTTAAACGTGCGTAAAACGTTGAGTGTTACTTCTGGGCATACGATGAAAGCTCGGCGCGAACGGCCTTGAAAAATGCGAGAGGGAAACTGGCGTTTAGAACTCAACAGACACGCGGATTTACAATGTTGGAAGTTGCGGGGTCTGTATACTATGTCTAAAAAACCTTACTTAGAATTAAAATTAAGGAACGTAATTGCCAATCTAGGTTATATGGAAACCTTAGCTATTCAAAAATGTAACTCTCATGGAAATCGAACTTAAATTAAGATACGTTATGTAGACTTTTAGGCGAAAATATAAAACCGCGAAAATTGGGGTCCCGTAAATTAACCCGAAAACTATACTTAAATTTAATATTTACTGATATAATCGAATTTGTAGTTCAAATGAATCCTAACCTAACCAATAATATTTTTTTTAACGTTATCGGACTTAATTTTAAATAAAATATCTACCACACAAAGCGAAACCACCAAAAATAGTAAATTGGGCATTTGCCCAACTTGTCGGGCTCCGATCCCAAAATTACGAAAATCCCGTCGAGGCTATAAAAGTGCCCATCGATTGAGACACCAATCGCCTTTTTACTACTAACGTACCGCGAGCAATCGTGTGTACGGCAGCGGCGGCGGCGGCGACTACACAGTAGGTGATCGCGAGGGGTAAGACAGTCTCAGATAATCTGTACACCGAGTTCGTGCATTTAGCACTGTTAAAGGTACACATTTTCAAGAGTTCGCGAGTTCCATTTAGCACTGTCAAAGGTACGGCAGTGTACACCGAGTTCGCAGAGTGTCTTACCCCTCGGGTGATCGTAATACACAAAAATCCCTAAGGATTGTGTGTAAAAAGCGTAAAACCCAAGGTAGTACAATTTGAGTTTTATATCCAACACATTTATGATCATAAATGCAAAATTAACCATGGTTAATTTAAACTAGTAAATAGTAAGTAATATACTATAGAGACAGATACTTCATGGTTTAAAATAAATTTTTATTATAAAAGAATATTGGGGAAGCTTTTCGAGCTCGCTCGCTCCTTTTCAACCCTTAGATTGAAAAGCTTCCCTAATATTCTTTTTTAATAAAAGTTTATTTTAAAACATTAAGTATCTGTCTCTATAGTATATTACTTACTATTTACTAGTTCAACACATTTATGCTTTTGCATTAGTTACGGACTGTTTTATCACAGTCTAAAAGGACCTGCCTTATTATTTTAAGCTTCTAATATACTATGTTTTCAAACAGTGGTGTAGAAAGACCTTTAGTCATCCAAAAATTGTGAATTGTCGATTATGGTACTTGGACCGTCGGCGATGGTACTTGGAGCGTCGCCGACGGTACCAGTACCATCAGAGTTAAGCTGTTCGAGTTTCGCGCAGAAAATTACAGGGCACAGTTACTTATGAAACAACAGTAGAAATGATTAACCGTAGCCACGGTGTTGACCATGCGCGAGACGGTAGTCGGCCATGGCAGTAAATCATTTCTGCTACAGCTTTAAAAATCGCTTTGTGGTTCATGGTTGTACCAAAATACGAAACAATAACGAGCTAGCTTCCTATTAATTATAAAAAAACAACCTAAAAAGTAACTATATCCTACAATTTTAGCGCGAAACCCGAACGGCAGAGCTTACGCCGGGCGTGAGGTTTTTATTGCTCTTTCAAATCGCGCTGTCTCGTGACTCTTTAAATACATATGGGGCGCTAAACCAAAAAAAAATCTAAATAACATTTCTAGAAATATTTAAAATTTTCCTATCAATATTAGCAATTCCTATTGGTTTTACAATATTTTTCGGCAAGAGAGAGAAAAGAACGTTAATAGTTGAGAGTTAGTCCGAGAGCCGCTGTCTCGAAATATACCTTATGGAGTACATGAACAACATGTCACGGACATTTCCGTACACACAATCCCGCTGATTTGTTAAGAATACATTCCGACATATTACATTCACCCTGTACAAAAGGTCACGCCAAAAAGTAATAAAAATAATAAATAATCACAGCCCGATATAGAACATTCACTCTGTTAAAAAAATCGTATGAAATTAGACTACTCAATTGCAATACAGTCCCAAAATTTGCGGTTGGAAGTACTCAACATAGAATAGAGTCCGACATTAAACATTCAGCCGGCATAAAATTTCATACCAAAGAGTCCCAAACTGAGTTTATAATCACAGTCCAAATATAAGACATTCACGTGATTCGCTAATTGCGTAACCACGCGTGATCTTCGTGAATATTCGTGTAATCTTTGTAGGCAAACGAAGTTTCAATAAATTTCTTATCGAGTGCCGTTGATGACCAATCCCCGACTTAAAAGTAACTTTTGTTTTTGGGGCCGAAAACTACTACGATTAATAACAACGGTGCTGCTTTTACGTAGTTATACAGAGGGAAATAATTCCAATCGAAGGACGTATAAATTACATTTCTATTGAGTGCCGTTGAGGACTTTTCACTAAGTCCTTTTGGAGCCAGCTCACCGCTAACGACACCGTAAGAGTGAAAATAACAGCTTCAATTCCTCTATAATAAGTGAGGCTAATAATCCCTCATTAACCAGAGGGGTGAGGCTAACCATTCCTCTATTACAAGAGGGGTGAGGCTAACCATTCCTCTATTACAAGAGGGGTGAGGCTAACCATTCCTCTATTACAAGAGGGGTGAGGCTAACCATTCCTCTATTACAAGAGGGGTGAGGCTAACCATTCCTCTATTACAAGAGGGGTGAGGCTAACCATTCCTCTATTACAAGAGGGGTGAGGCTAACCATTCCTCTATTACAAGAGGGGTGAGGCTAACAATTCCTCTATTACAAGAGGGGTGAGGCTAACCATTCCTCTATTACAAGAGGGGTGAGGCTAACAATTCCTCCTCAACAAGAGTGGTGAGGCTAAAAACGGATTTAGGTAATACCATAACTGTATAATATTTTTGTTACATAAGTGTGACACTTCCTATTCTTCACATGTAAACGATTTAGTGAGAGCTATTCACAAGACAGACTGCATTACGGGCTTCGTCGCCGTTTTGCGTCTGCTTACTAACGCGTCACACGTAGCCTTTGACAGCACCTCGATGGGGGAAGATTTGCTTCTTGTGATGACGTCACTCGGTTACTAACTCTCAGTAAAATATTCCCCAAAGTGACAAATTTATGGAACAATATTATAGACTTATGGTATTACGACTAAAGTTTCCCGAAGTGAGTTGACCAGTAGTTAGTAGATGAATTGTGGTCTGCCAATATGAAACCGTTAAAAAAAGCTTGAAATGCTATTAGAGATCTCTCACAATCTTTCCTAACGTAATTCGAGCACTAAAGATGTAATTAAGGTATGAAGATGACAAGATTGAAGAATGACCCATTTTCCGTTTGATATATATTTCAGGACACCGAAATAAAATAGCGAGGATAGCAGATTCAAATCTAACCACTAATTGGTTAGTTATAATAGATGGTTACGCTTGATTCTATTGTTTAAACGTTTATCTCGTCTACACTATGTAGCCGTGAGAGGTAAATTTGTTCGCCGTGACGTCAGCAGCTGCACGCGAACCTGACACCGATTTAATCCGTAGCTACATGTTCCGTAGCTCTGAGAACAATAGGAGAGAACAACATTTTCCTCTGTTCGCGAAAAACACTCGTCGTTCGTAGAGGTCGGATATGGTTAACTTTTATTCAATAGATAAAGCTCTCAAAATTATTCGTAAATTGTTTTGATCAAGTAATTTATATTTCTGTATTATCCGATTATTTTTTTGATAAATTTGTAAAATTAATCGGAAAAACGACGTTTTTTTCGATAAAAAGCTCAAATTTTACGAATAATACATGTTTTTTAATCATTTTCCGAAATATTAACCGGTAAAATTCTTAGTTTACATTTTTTTCCCGAAAAAATCTATTTAAACATGGCTAATGATTAACCGTCCCCGACCTCTAGTCGTTCGAAAGAGGTAGCTCATGAACGCCACGTCGAAATGATTGGAATAGACCACTCTCGGCGCGGAAAGCGCTAAATGTAAAAAAATAAGCCCTCCGCTCGCGCTAAGCTCGCTCGTCGCGCCGTAAGTCAAGCTGAGGTTAGAGAGAACTCGCTCTGCGTAACGAGAGCGACACGCCTCTCGCTCGCATTAAAACGATCTCTTAAAAATCGGCTACTCATGTTCACGCGAACTTTTAGGAGTATTGTAGTTTTCGCTGTTAGCAAGCTTAGTAAAATATATTTTTGTTTGCTTACTTTTTGAGTAAACGTGAGAAGGATAAGATTTTTTATCTTAATCTTTAAGCGACATTATTTATTTATGAACACTCGCATCTTTTGCCCACCTCTGGTAGAACCAAATGTACAAACGAAATTTTTCACGGTTTGCTAGTTACTTTAAATAAGCCGTATTAATTTACAATTATTATACGGCCGTTTCAGTGGGCAGAAATTTCAAACAGACTCCTTAACGTAATAAACGGTGATTAACATAGTGATCACTTGCTTGAAGTGAGAACTTCGATTTAGGTATCACAGTTTTGCCACAAACATACCCTTGGAGATCAGACTCTGTTAGCAGTGTCCATTTTATCAATTCACGATGGGTAAGATAACGTTTTCGTATCCGTATATAGAAGATAGATATTGAACTGAAGATATATTGAATAGACGATAGATATTGAATATAAGATAATATTGAATTGAAGATAGATATTGAATTGAAGATAGATATTGAACTGAAGATAGATATTGAATAGAAGATATATTGAACTGAAGATATATTGAATAGACGATAGATATTGAACTGAAGATATATTGAATAGACGATAGATATTGAATAGAAGATAATATTGAATTGAAGATAGATATTGAATTGAAGATAGATATTGAACTGAAGATAGATATTGAATAGAAGATATATTGAACTGAAGATATATTGAATAGACGATAGATATTGAACTGAAGATATATTGAATAGACGATAGATATTGAACTGAAGATATATTGAATAGACGATAGATATTGAATAGAAGATAATATTGAATTGAAGATAGATATTGAATTGAAGATAGATATTGAACTGAAGATAGATATTGAATAGAAGATATATTGAATTGAAGATATATTGAATAGACGATAGATATTGAACTGAAGATATATTGAATAGACGATAGATATTGAACTGAAGATATATTGAATAGACGATAGATATTGAATAGAAGATAATATTGAATTGAAGATAGATATTGAATTGAAGATAGATATTGAACTGAAGATAGATATTGAATAGAAGATATATTGAATTGAAGATATATTGAATAGACGATAGATATTGAACTGAAGATATATTGAATAGACGATAGATATTGAACTGAAGATATATTGAATAGACGATAGATATTGCATATAAGATAATATTGAATTGAAGATAGATATTGAATTGAAGATAGATATTGAACTGAAGATAGATATTGAATAGAAGATATATTGAACTGAAGATATATTGAATAGACGATAGATATTGAACTGAAGATATATTGAATAGACGATAGATATTGAACTGAAGATAGATATTGAATTGAAGATATATTGAATTGAAGATATATTGAATTGAAGATAGATTGAATTGAAGATATATTGAATTGAAGATATATTGAATTGAAGATAGATTGAATTGAAGATATATTGAATTGAAGATAGATTGAATTGAAGATAGATTGAATTGAAGATATATTGAATTGAAGATATATTGAATTGAAGATATATTGAATTGAAGATATATTGAATTGAAGATATATTGAATTGAAGATATATTGAATTGAAGATATATTGAATTGAAGATATATTGAATTGAAGATATATTGAATTGAAGATATATTGAATTGAAGATATATTGAATTGAAGATATATTGAATTGAAGATATATTGAATTGAAGATATATTGAATTGAAGATATATTGAATTGAAGATATATTGAATTGAAGATATATTGAATTGAAGATATATTGAATTGAAGATATATTGAATTGAAGATATATTGAATTGAAGATATATTGAATTGAAGATATATTGAATTGAAGATATATTGAATTGAAGATATATTGAATTGAAGATATATTGAATTGAAGATATATTGAATTGAAGATATATTGAATTGAAGATATATTGAATTGAAGATATATTGAATTGAAGATATATTGAATTGAAGATAGATTGAATTGAAGATATATTGAATTGAAGATATATTGAATTGAAGATATATTGAATTGAAGATATATTGAATTGAAGATATATTGAATTGAAGATATATTGAATTGAAGATATATTGAATTGAAGATATATTGAATTGAAGATATATTGAATTGAAGATATATTGAATTGAAGATATATTGAATTGAAGATATATTGAATTGAAGATATATTGAATTGAAGATATATTGAATTGAAGATATATTGAATTGAAGATATATTGAATTGAAGATATATTGAATTGAAGATATATTGAATTGAAGATATATTGAATTGAAGATATATTGAATTGAAGATATATTGAATTGAAGATATATTGAATTGAAGATATATTGAATTGGAGATATATTGAATTGAAGATATATTGAATTGAAGATATATTGAATTGAAGATATATTGAATTGAAGATATATTGAATTGGAGATATATTGAATTGGAGATATATTGAATTGGAGATATATTGAATTGAAGATATATTGAATTGAAGATATATTGAATTGAAGATATATTGAATTGAAGATATATTGAATTGAAGATATATTGAATTGAAGATATATTGAATTGAAGATATATTGAATTGAAGATATATTGAATTGAAGATATATTGAATTGAAGATATATTGAATTGAAGATATATTGAATTGAAGATATATTGAATTGAAGATATATTGAATTGAAGATATATTGAATTGAAGATATATTGAATTGAAGATATATTGAATTGAAGATATATTGAATTGAAGATATATTGAATTGAAGATATATTGAATTGAAGATATATTGAATTGAAGATATATTGAATTGAAGATATATTGAATTGAAGATATATTGAATTGAAGATATATTGAATTGAAGATATATTGAATTGAAGATATATTGAATTGAAGATATATTGAATTGAAGATATATTGAATTGAAGATATATTGAATTGAAGATATATTGAATTGAAGATATATTGAATTGAAGATATATTGAATTGAAGATATATTGAATTGAAGATATATTGAATTGAAGATATATTGAATTGAAGATATATTGAATTGAAGATATATTGAATTGAAGATATATTGAATTGAAGATATATTGAATTGAAGATATATTGAATTGAAGATATATTGAATTGAAGATATATTGAATTGAAGATATATTGAATTGAAGATATATTGAATTGAAGATATATTGAATTGAAGATATATTGAATTGAAGATATATTGAATTGAAGATATATTGAATTGAAGATATATTGAATTGGAGATATATTGAATTGAAGATATATTGAATTGAAGATATATTGAATTGAAGATATATTGAATTGAAGATATATTGAATTGAAGATATATTGAATTGGAGATATATTGAATTGGAGATATATTGAATTGAAGATATATTGAATTGAAGATATATTGAATTGAAGATATATTGAATTGAAGATATATTGAATTGAAGATATATTGAATTGAAGATATATTGAATTGAAGATAGATATTAAATGGAAGATAGATAATGAATAAAAGATAGATATTGAATTGGAGGTATATTAAATAAAATATATATTGCATATAAGATAGATATTGAATAAAAGAGATATTGAATAAATAAATAGATAGATATTAAATGGAGGATAGATATTATATAGAAGATGGATATTGAATAGAAATTAGGTATTGCATAGAAGATAGATATTATATAGAATATAGATATTGAATAGAAGATAGGTATTGCATAGAAGATAGATATTTCATAGAAGAAAGGTATTGAATAGTAGATAGGTATTGAATAGTAGATAGGTATTGAATAGTGAAGATAGGTATTGAATAGAGAAGATAGGTATTGAATACTTGATAGGTATAGAATAGAGAAGATAGGTATTGAATAGTAGATAGGTATTGAATAGTAGATAGGTATTGAATAGTAGATAGGTATTGAATATATAGACAAGATAGGTATTGAATAGAGAAGATATGTATTGAATAGTAGCTACATAGATATTGAATAGTAGATAGGTATTGAATAGATAAGATAGGTATTGCGTAGAAGATTGGTATTGAATAGAATGGGAGGGACCAAGTTAGCGATGCTTAAGATCGTCTATTGAAAGGTCGAGCTCGTTATGTTTATATAGTAGTTATGAGATGTTAGTATATTTTTGAGATTAACATTTTGAAGGTCGAGATTACCATATAGTATAGATATTAAATGCTAGTATTATTTAATTGATTGATTGATATTGATTTGGGTAACCCTTCCAATCGTCTTTGCTTAGACGGAAGCTCAACAAGTATGAAGTAGTAAATTCATACAAAACATTGTACACGGCAAGTTAACTTGTACTAGAATCTACAGTACTTGGCAACAATTCACACAGTCCTGATGAACCCCGAAAGTTTAAAACCGATCTACTGTTGGAATTTCTGTCTCTATTAGTAAACTTAGTTAATGTCTTTATGGGCGTGTAAGGTACGCAATTAATTTTAACTCTTAGATGGGAACATTTATATTTTATATATTTCTGGTGTAAAGAATCAAATAATACCATTATAGAACCCTTTTCTAATTATGGGATCACTGGGAGTGATATAGACCCCTAATGCCCCAGTTCATAGTATGACGTTGAAACTCCTACAAAATAAAAGAGCAATATATAGTATAGGAGTCAATGTCGTTTAAAATCATTGGAATAGGAATTGTAACCGGTATAAAGAAAACAGAAAAATAATCTCACGAATTAAATACCGTTATTTATGTAGGTAGCGCTCATGGTTTTAAAAAATAGCCACGTGTATTTGTACGCGACAAAATTTGGTAAACCGACTCCTTAGTCCTTACCCTGATTAGGAACTAGGAGTAAAAATACAGCTAACCTTTTAACACACTAATAGCGTTTTCCATTTGACTGCTCTCGAGCGCTCTAGATCGCTCTGATCAACATTTTATGTTCCATTTGCGTGCTCGGATCTACTCCAACCAAGTTTATCGTGTTCCATTTGCCGCTCTCTGGGGCTCCGAGATCGTCCAAAAAGATCCACCGATTTCGACAGATCAACGGAACGAGATCGAGATCGGAGCAAATTTTTGCGTGTTAATTTTAGATTTTTTTGGCCAAATAGGCAGACCAAATTCAAATTACTAGCAGACGAAAAACAACAAAGTGCGGGAATATTTTATTGGATTGTTCCATTTGCGCGGTTTTAGGTTTTACTCTAGTCGATTGAAGCGATATTTATGACGTGAGAGACAGATTATTTTAAAACCAATTTCATTGGACATTCGTATACGTAGATCCTTTTAGTGCGGGGGCGAGCCGGTAGTTTTCCCTACGACAACGGCAGACGCCCAGGGCTACAGCCAATGAAAAGCGTACCACGATAATCGCGCGTCTTTTTGCGTCTCACTCTTCTTGTGTAGGGTGCGTTTAGATAGTAATTAACGGAAAAAATTACATTTAAAGAAAAACTCGATAAATATTTTTAAAATAAGTTGAAATGTATCTCACGTCGCTTCGCTTTTATAATTATCTTTAAAAGGGGTAATTATTTGGGCAATTAATTATGGATCAGGTTTCGAAACGACAGATTTTAAAGATTGCGAGGGTTGGGCAATCGAAAGTAGGCCTGATACGCCGACTTCTCGCATGCGAAAATGAGACCTAACAATTATAAAATCCCAGTTAATACGTGTTTCGTCTTTTACGAACATTTACTAAAAATCGGCACCAAGGTGATTCATTAGAATTCCGTAATAGGGTATGGTTAGGTGGAATTGTTTTGAGCTTCTAGTTTAGCGTTGGCTAACCCGTAAAGTGAAGTGGTGTACCGTTCGGAAAACGAGTTTTTCACTAATTCTAAACACCCAGTAGAAATCCAAGGCGGCACTAACACATTAAGCCCTCGGACAGGAATGGGGTATAAAGGTACGTGTTGAAAATATGCACATTTCATTCAAATAATCTAACCGAACAAGATATATTGGAGTGTTAAATAATTAGCTAGTTTACTCGAACTAATTTTATAAAATATCTTTAAAGAATTTTAATAACGGTGGTAGTAATCGGGTATTAGTTTATGCTTCAAAAAAATTAATTATTCCAAAATGAAAAACGCGAAGAATTTAAATTGTTCTGTTAAGAGCGTTTCGGTATTTTACTTCGTGATGCTAAATTATTATTTTCGGGAATACACCGTTTGGAGAAATTAACGAAACTTCTATGAATGTAGAAATACTTTTAGTTAGACCAAAAAATAATCAGCTAGGCTAATACCCAATGCACCAACTTAGGCCCGAGTCATCGATGCCTTAAACCCAAATAAAAGTGATAAGATTATTATTTGATATTGAAATATTTACACCTCCTCTAAGTAAATGTCACGTACCAGAACAATTAGCAGGCGTCATTAACCGTAAATGGAATAATTATATTAGGTGGATGATGAAAAACACGCTTCCAATTGCACCTGTTTAAATATTCATTGATACAAGAAAAATATGGACGTCACGGACATCATAGGCCATTTCGGCCCATTTCAGTTAAGATTATTGTCCGTGTTATGCCTTCGAGCTGTCTCAGCCGCCTTCGTGATAGCCATGTTCCAAGTCATATCATTCGACCTCGCCTTCACCTGCAACGATGACTTACTGTCCAATTCGTACTGGTCGAGCGACGTAAATTGCCATCCGGGGTTCCAGACGATCAACGAAACTTCGAAATCCGAACTGTGTCTCAATTGTCAGAGTTTCAAATTCATGAACTGCTCCTTGCACGAATCCGTAGTTCAAGAGGTTGGTTATTAGTTGCAAAGTTTGAATCGCTGGTTAACGCAACTTCTTTTAAACAGTGGGATTTGGTGTGCGACAGAGAAGGGTACATCTCAATCGGGTACTTGGCGCTCACTCTGGGAAATTTCTTGGCGTACATACCAGCGGGAAAAATGGCTGATAAGTAAAGTATAACATTAGCTTTTACGCAGGGCCGTCACCAATCTATCATTCGTTTAGCCCACCCTCCAAAATTATCCGATCACCAATTTACAGTAATTAGCTCTACCTGTAATATCGCGATTCGATTTTGGCACCTGCTCAAAAAATCAAGTTCCCAAAGACGATTGAAATCTGATCAAAATCCGAGCTTGCGCTGTTCACCAAACTTCCTCTATGGGGATTTTCAAACTGACCAACGAAACAAATCAGTAAAAGCTAGGCTTTTTTGGCTGTTCGTTTAATTCTTCTATGGGTATTTCCAACAGGCCTAAGAAAAAAATCAGTAAAAGCTAGGCTTTTTTTGGCTGTTCGTTGAATTCTTCTATAGGTATTTCCAACAGGCCTAAGAAACAAATAAGTAAAAGCTGGGCTTTTTTTTTAATGTTCGTTGAATTCTTCTATGGGTATTTCCAACAGGCCTAAGAAACAAATAAGTAAAAGCTGGGCTTTTCTTTAATGTTCGTTGAATTCTTCTATGGGTATTTCCAACAGGCCTAAGAAACAAATAAGTAAAAGCTGGGCTTTTTTTTTAATGTTCGTTGAATTCTTCTATGGGTATTTCCAACAGGCCTAAGAAACAAATAAGTAAAAGCTGGGCTTTTCTTTAATGTTCGTTGAATTCTTCTATGGGTATTTCCAACAGGCCTAAGAAACAAATAAGTAAAAGCTGGGCTTTTTTTTTAATGTTCGTTGAATTCTTCTATGGGTATTTCCAACAGGCCTAAGAAACAAATAAGTAAAAGCTGGGCTTTTTTTTTAATGTTCGTTGAATTCTTCTATGGGTATTTCCAACAGGCCTAAGAAACAAATAAGTAAAAGCTGGGCTTTTTTTTTAATGTTCGTTGAATTCTTCTATGGGTATTTCCAACAGGCCTAAGAAACAAATAAGTAAAAGCTGGGCTTTTTTTTTAATGTTCGTTGAATTCTTCTATGGGTATTTCCAACAGGCCTAAGAAACAAATAAGTAAAAGCTGGGCTTTTCTTTAATGTTCGTTGAATTCTTCTATGGGTATTTCCAACAGGCCTAAGAAACAAATAAGTAAAAGCTGGGCTTTTTTTTTAATGTTCGTTGAATTCTTCTATGGGTATTTCCAACAGGCCTAAGAAACAAATAAGTAAAAGCTGGGCTTTTCTTTAATGTTCGTTGAATTCTTCTATGGGTATTTCCAACAGGCCTAAGAAACAAATAAGTAAAAGCTGGGCTTTTCTTTAATGTTCGTTGAATTCTTCTATGGGTATTTCCAACAGGCCTAAGAAACAAATAAGTAAAAGCTGGGCTTTTCTTTAATGTTCGTTGAATTCTTCTATGGGGATTTCCAACAGGCCTAAGAAACAAATAAGTAAAAGCTGGGCTTTTCTTTAATGTTCGTTGAATTCTTCTATGGGTATTTCCAACAGGCCTAAGAAACAAATAAGTAAAAGCTGGGCTTTTTTTTTAATGTTCGTTGAATTCTTCTATGGGTATTTCCAACAGGCCTAAGAAACAAATAAGTAAAAGCTGGGCTTTTCTTTAATGTTCGTTGAATTCTTCTATGGGTATTTCCAACAGGCCTAAGAAACAAATAAGTAAAAGCTGGGCTTTTTTTTTAATGTTCGTTGAATTCTTCTATGGGTATTTCCAACAGGCCTAAGAAACAAATAAGTAAAAGCTGGGCTTTTCTTTAATGTTCGTTGAATTCTTCTATGGGTATTTCCAACAGGCCTAAGAAACAAATAAGTAAAAGCTGGGCTTTTCTTTAATGTTCGTTGAATTCTTCTATGGGTATTTCCAACAGGCCTAAGAAACAAATAAGTAAAAGCTGGGCTTTTCTTTAATGTTCGTTGAATTCTTCTATGGGTATTTCCAACAGGCCTAAGAAACAAATAAGTAAAAGCTGGGCTTTTCTTTAATGTTCGTTGAATTCTTCTATGGGTATTTCCAACAGGCCTAAGAAAAAAATCAGTAAAAGCTAGGCTTTTTTTGGCTGTTCGTTGAATTCTTCTATAGGTATTTCCAACAGGCCTAAGAAACAAATAAGTAAAAGCTGGGCTTTTTTTTTAATGTTCGTTGAATTCTTCTATGGGTATTTCCAACAGGCCTAAGAAACAAATAAGTAAAAGCTGGGCTTTTCTTTAATGTTCGTTGAATTCTTCTATGGGGATTTTCAAAAAGGAAAATAAACAAATCAGTAAAAGCTAAGCTTTATTGACTGTTCGTCAAATTCCTCTAAGGGTATTTGCAACAGGCATGCGAAACAAATCAGTAAAAGCATTAATGTATTCATTTCAACCATAAATATCGAGCTAAGCTAAGTTAATACAAAAGGCACGAACCTAGGCCCAAGTCATCGAGTTTCCGGGATTGCGCGATTTAACCGGTGAAGAAAATGACTACATGTAAACGCAAAAAATCAAACGGGCCTCGAAATTTTTACCACCAGGGGCCTCTAATCGGCTTAATCCGCCTCTGGCGAGCTTGAGTGCCAAGTCCGTAAGCTGCAAGATAATGTTTTATCTTTGGGTGCTCTTTTTTGAAAATTGCGCCTTTAAAAACCGGAAGAGGAATATGGCCATCTATTGATCAGACAATGATGTTACTCGGATGTTTTTTATTTTTAAATGCCAACCGCTTTAATAGGCGATTGCATAAATTGCAAGGTATACTGGGTAAAATTTCTTTCGGGAAACATTGAGCTCCATCAAACGGAAGAAACCTTTAAAAATAGTCAAGTGTTTATAAAATTGCTTTAAAGTTTACCGTTAAACTTTAATCAATTAAAGTTTAACTGATAAAGAAAGTCATACTTAAAATTTGGTGATAAGTTATGTTTTTAAATATTTTTAACTTTTTTAATAGAAAAACAGATTAATTTGTTAAACTTAATTTAACGACGACTCTGACATTAGTATTACTATTGTGATAGTAATGTTAAGTTTCTGACTAGTAAATTGTAAAGAAATGAAAGACTTAGACTAGAACATTTCACACGGAGCTCGGGTTAGGCTTAAAGACTTCGGAGTTCAAACTGATTTTAATTTATTTTCGATACTAATCAAATGAATTATTATTGCAATACTCATATCAACTCTGTGAAAGTATTGTTAATACTTCGATGTTTATTAACTAGTATTTTATGATAAACAACAATCATTTCCTGAATCCTGATACACTACTGTGGCTGTCAATGAAATGTTAAACGCACTCTCGCAAGCTCAAAATTTGTGATAGCGTCGAGTTCGGGACTACTTATTTTCTTTCAATTTTTTCCATTAGATAGTGGCGGCAATACTCCTTTTTGGCCAGAAAATGGGGCGGAAAAGGGGAAGGGACGTGAGCATGCGCCAAACATATTCTTGTTTCTTTTAGACGCCACAAAGAATATACACCCCTAAGGGTAAAAACCAGGAGTAATATATATATATAACGTTGATCTAAATCATCCTTGTAAAAACAGTTTTCTTTCTCCCCTCTTACCGTATCGGACATTTTATGGAAAGGTCTATTTGACCACGGCCAACCCCGATCGCGGAAGCGCGTTATAGAAGTTGGCAGTACTATGAAAAATTTCCGGGAACATTTTAACAAGTTAGCTAAGACCAAAACAATTGTCTCAGTAACATTGACTTCGAGTATAGCTGCATAAAAATGTCGCGACGGCGAGTGCACTGGACGTAAAAAATATCAGTTAGACCAAGTACAATTTTACGACTAAAAGAAGTTTCACTAATTTCATCACAATGTAAAGTTCGCGCGTAGAGAAAACGTAAGCAATTATTTTGAAAAACAATTTAACACGTTTACGTGATGCCAACGGGATGACAAAAAGGGGCCGTCACCCGGGTTTTTTCCCCTAGTGGAAAATCTGCTATTATAACCCTTTGAGCAGTTTCTTTCGGCCTCTATCAAACAAAAACTAAACAGTACCGTCAAATTCACGACCCAAATATGATGTTGTCGAAAACTCTACTAACTCACTCTAAAACTTCGTTTCCACTACCGTGCGTGGTAATGTATTTTTCTTTACTCGCGTAAAAACGTTTCAACGTCCCAAAGTTGCGTGCTAGAGGGAATGAAGGCTAAGCCGCTTGACCAAAAACTCTGTTCTATCATAAGTAACATAACAATAGTGGGTATGACACTGCCTATTAATTTAACGCTTATGTTTTTACCGAAACGTTTTTCAACACTGACAAACTTTCCCAGCTCCGACTGAGAATTCACCTTGGACATATTTAAACGCTAAGGGGCTCCGTGCTGAGCCACGTTTGCTCAATAGCTCTAAAATCCAGTTCGGTGATAATTTTTGCTAATTGTCATACTTATTGTTATGTTTGGTTGTGTTTCCTAGAAATACTCGTAAGCCAGGGGCGAGGGCTAACTACTTCCTTAAATTATGTACACCGATTACATCGAGTACAGCCTTCGGTAGTGCAAAGTCTATAATTGATTACGTAATCACTTTAGTACAGTCAAAGCTACAGTCTTGTACACCGATTACCGGTAGTGATCAGCCACCAAATGAATGATTGTATGAAAAGATTGTTTTATATTTAAAAAGAATTAAAGGAAATTCTATTTAAACGCTAGTCGTTAATTTTAAAAACCGGAAGTAGTATTTCCGATTAAATCAATTAGTCAACTATAATATAGAAATTGTACCCCATTAACTTTTTTCCCTGCTGGTGACGGGATTGTATCGATGATATATTTAATGGCAAGTTAAATAATAAGAATAAACGAAAGACGACTCGAATGTCGGGTTCAATAAAAGACGAGGCGAATGTCGGGTTTCACGAAAGACAAGACGAATGGCGGATTGATTAAAAGATGAGACGAATTTCGGATTGAATAATAGACGAGACAAATGTCGTATTGAATAATAGACGAAACGAATGCCGTGTTGCATGATAAATGAAACGAATGTAGGTGACGAAAGACGAGATGAATGTCGGGTCAAAAGAAAGACGAATATAAAATTATAGTTAATTAGATAAGGTGTTGCTTATTAATTAAGTCTCTATTGACTTGGTCCTTCTAAACCCTCAAAATTGTATTTTATACTTGTGGAAAAAAATAAACTTGAACTTGAACTTCATTGAAATAATGTAGGTACGGTCGGAGACCCCTCACCATCATCGGTCAAATATTCGTTATTTTAACAACGCTGGCTTGTTCACTGTCCAGTTCAGCGGAGATGTTCATGATCAATAGAGTGCTGACAGGCATCGCATTTGGTCTCACTCAGAATCCCCTCTTATGCTTGTGTCAGTAACAAATTCAAACCTTCAAAATGATATCTTCAATTCTGATAAGTTTCTTCCAGTTTTAGAATCAGTTGGACCCGAATACCGGGACTTCCTAGTGTTCAGTTTCGCCGGAGCCTTTGGCATTGGCATGATGACTTTAGCCGGGGCTTCTTACATGATACCGCAGTGGCGGACCTTGTATCACGTCGCAAATTTATTCATCCATTCTCCTTTGCTTCTCCTATTATGGTAAAGATGTTTGTAAATTATGATGGCCACGGGGCTACAAAAACTTAATAATAATCTTTTGAAAAAGGTTCGTACCAGAGTCCATCAGATGGCTCTTGACCGTTGGCAAAAACGATCGAGCCGAACCACTAATGGTTAAGCAAGCGGCCAGTAACGGCATACAAGTGATAAATTCTAGATCCGTCATGGATTTGGTCAAAAAGAAAATAACTATGGTAAGACGATTAAGCGTATGTTTATAATCACGTTAGAAGTGTGTCAGTCCCATATCTACCACAAGTAAGTTTCTTGCTGCGAGCCCATGTTAGAATGACCAATAATGTTTGGGGCACTGTCGTTCGTTCGAGACGCTTATATTTTAGGTATGACGTCAATTCTACGTCATTCCATAGAACTGACATACTTATGCTACAAAATTAAAAACTCTTTCTGGAAACTTACAAATTATCTTGGTTACCAAACAGGATGAGGTTCGAAAGAGTCCAACGATAGTGGAACTGTGTCGAAATTTTCATCTGAGGAAGACATCCTTCATCATTTACACATCTTTGTAAGTGGTAAAGTAAGCCGACTGACTAGTAATTAACAATGATTTTTTTATTTTCGTCCAGCGCCCTGACTGTCTTTACGTATCACGGATTCATGATGACCATCGGACATTTAGGAGGCTCTCTTCACATGAACGTCTTCTTCACGGGTCTGGTGGAGTTGCCGGTGGTGGCCGGGTATTTCCTAGTCGTCAAATTATTAGACAGGCGGCGTGGACTACTCTTCTGCTTCTTTGTCAGCGGAATCCTCTTCCTCGTGACACTGACAATACCGAACGGTTCGTACCCACATGTTTATAATTACGAATCCATAAGTGTGACCATTGAATTGGGAATACTACTGCTAGAATTACAATTACGATTTCGGTTGCCATGGTTACGCGGGACCTGTTCTGATAAGACTGTACGAAATACATCTTTATAATTAGGTGGTAGCGCCATCTATATTTTGTAAAGTTGTATGGCTAAAAATAAATAATTATTAGGTAACTCACCGTAACTTGAGTTAAAAAGGATCCTGTTGACAGAATAAAATTATTTTTAAACAACTTCAAAGGTTTGTTTGTTACGAGTAATCATACATTTCAATTTCGCATCAGATTCGCGAAAATAATTCAATTGCAATATAGTTGCCACCACTAGAGACAGATGCCGCCACGGTAGAACGATAAAGTTGATAAAGTCTCCTTATTGAACGAAATTGGTCCCGCGCCAGCCAGATTTAGTTGTACCTCTATTTATTCCCAACTCAATGAGTGTGACCATAGACGCTTCGATAAAACCCGTTCAACGATTTGCCAATAAGTAGTAATACAGTGAGCCAGGACATACTAGAACTATGGTGCCTTGGGTATTAGCTTAGCTTATTATTATACTTGTAAAAACCTTTTATTTTAAAGCGTGCTGCTTAATAATTCAATATGGAAGGGCTCGTTCAATTTCTCACGCGCGTCCTGAAAGAAAAAAAAATGCGCGGTTGCTGCCATCTAGGAGCAACAAACACAGCACCCCACACAAGGAGAACGCGACCCGTCAAAAATCGTGCATTTTCTTGTGTACATTTTCATTGGTTAGACGCTTTAGTGCCTCCTGCGGTCGGAAGGGCAAAATACGGAAATTGTCTTTCCCCCCGCCCATAAAACGTTCAGCGTAAAGGCTCGACCAATGATATTTGTCCGCAACACTGCGTTAGCGTGTTTAAAGGCTAGCTGCATTATATTTGTGTTTGTTGCTCCTAGCTATCATCTTTAGCCTTACAAATAAAACTAACATAAACGTGTGACTATTTTATTCAGTGACTCTCACATGCGCGTAGGAGAGGGAAGAGAAAAAGACAGAGGCATTTATTGAAGCGGATATTGACTATCTTTCGCGTGTTCAATGTTTACTGAAATATTTTTGGTGGACTTCAGACCAAGTCATTAGGCTTAATACGCGCTCTTTGCCCCGTCGTTATAGTTATCCTTAAGTGGGAATATGCTTACTCCACCGTACATTTATGCTACACCGGTCCATCTTTTTGAATTATCGACTAAGACGGTTATTAAGTTACGTAATATTTTTCCCTAGGGGCACTTACCTTTTTGGGTATGACGTCATTTATACGTCAACTAACTGACACACCAAGAATGTTTTTATTTATACTTAACTTGGACGATTTATGCTTAGGACGATTTAGGCTTAGGACGATTTATGCTTAGGCCGATTTATACTTAGAAAGATTTATGCTTAAGACGATTTATGCTTATGACGATTTATGCTTAGGACGATTTATGCTTAGGACGATTTATGCTTAGGACGATTTAGGCTTAGGACGATTTAGGCTTAGGACGATTTAGGCTTATGACGATTTAGGCTTAGGACGATTTATGCTTAGGACGATTTATACTTATGACGATTTATGCTTTTGACGATTTATGCTTAGGACGATTTATGCTTTTGACGATTTATGCTTAGAACGATTTATGCTTAGGTCGATTTATGCTTTTGACGATTTATGCTTTTGACGATTTATGCTTAGGACGATTTATGCTTTTGACGATTTATGCTTTTGACGATTTATGCTTAGGACGATTTATGCTTTTGACGATTTATGCTTTTGACGATTTATGCTTAGGACGATTTATGCTTAGGACGATTTATGCTTTTGACGATTTATGCTTAGGACGATTTATGCTTAGGTCGATTTATGCTTTTGACGATTTATGCTTTTGACGATTTATGCTTAGGACGATTTATGCTTAGGACGATTTATGCTTTTGACGATTTATGCTTAGGACGATTTATGCTTAGGTCGATTTATGCTTTTGACGATTTATGCTTAGAACGATTTATGCTTAGGTCGATTTATGCTTTTGACGATTTATGCTTAGGACGATTTATGCTTTTGACGATTTATGCTTTGACGATTTATGCTTTTGACGATTTATGCTTAGGACGATTTATGCTTAGGACGATTTATGCTTTTGACGATTTATGCTTAGGACGATTTATGCTTTTGACGATTTATGCTTTTGACGATTTATGCTTAGGACGATTTATGCTTAGGTCGATTTATGCTTTTGACGATTTATGCTTAGAACGATTTATGCTTAGGTCGATTTATGCTTTTGACGATTTATGCTTAGGACGATTTATGCTTAGGACGATTTATGCTTTTGACGATTTATGCTTTTGACGATTTATGCTTAGGACGATTTATGCTTTTGACGATTTATGCTTAGGACGATTTATGCTTAGGTCGATTTATGCTTTTGACGATTTATGCTTAGAACGATTTATGCTTAGGACGATTTATGCTTTTGACGATTTATGCTTAGGACGATTTATGCTTAGGTCGATTTATGCTTTTGACGATTTATGCTTAGAACGATTTATGCTTAGGTCGATTTATGCTTTTGACGATTTATGCTTAGGACGATTTATGCTTTTGACGATTTATGCTTTGACGATTTATGCTTTTGACGATTTATGCTTAGGACGATTTATGCTTAGGACGATTTATGCTTTTGACGATTTATGCTTAGGACGATTTATGCTTTGACGATTTATGCTTTTGACGATTTATGCTTAGGACGATTTATGCTTAGGACGATTTATGCTTTTGACGATTTATGCTTAGGACGATTTATGCTTTTGACGATTTATGCTTTGACGATTTATGCTTTTGACGATTTATGCTTAGGACGATTTATGCTTTTGACGATTTATGCTTAGGACGATTTATGCTTAGGACGATTTATGCTTTTGACGATTTATGCTTAGGACGATTTATGCTTAGGACGATTTATGCTTTTGACGATTTATGCTTTTGACGATTTATGCTTAGGACGATTTATGCTTAGGACGATTTATGCTTTTGACGATTTATGCTTTTGACGATTTATGCTTAGGTCGATTTATGCTTTTGACGATTTATGCTTAGGACGATTTATGCTTAGGACGATTTATGCTTAGGACGATTTATGCTTTTGACGATTTATGCTTAGGTCGATTTATGCTTTTGACGATTTATGCTTAGGACGATTTATGCTTTTGACGATTTATGCTTTGACGATTTATGCTTTTGACGATTTATGCTTAGGACGATTTATGCTTAGGACGATTTATGCTTTTGACGATTTATGCTTAGGACGATTTATGCTTTGACGATTTATGCTTTTGACGATTTATGCTTAGGACGATTTATGCTTAGGACGATTTATGCTTTTGACGATTTATGCTTAGGACTATTTATGCTTTTGACGATTTATGCTTTGACGATTTATGCTTTTGACGATTTATGCTTAGGACGATTTATGCTTTTGACGATTTATGCTTAGGACGATTTATGCTTAGGACGATTTATGCTTTTGACGATTTATGCTTAGGACGATTTATGCTTAGGACGATTTATGCTTAGGACGATTTATGCTTTTGACGATTTATGCTTAGGTCGATTTATGCTTTTGACGATTTATGCTTAGGACGATTTATGCTTAGGACGATTTATGCTTTTGACGATTTATGCTTTTGACGATTTATGCTTAGGTCGATTTATGCTTTTGACGATTTATGCTTAGGACGATTTATGCTTAGGACGATTTATGCTTTTGACGATTTATGCTTAGGTCGATTTATGCTTTTGACGATTTATGCTTAGGACGATTTATGCTTAGGACGATTTATGCTTTTGACGATTTATGCTTTTGACGATTTATGCTTAGGACGATTTATGCTTTTGACGATTTATGCTTAGGACGATTTATGCTTAGGTCGATTTATGCTTTTGACGATTTATGCTTAGAACGATTTATGCTTAGGACGATTTATGCTTTTGACGATTTATGCTTAGGACGATTTATGCTTAGGTCGATTTATGCTTTTGACGATTTATGCTTAGGACGATTTATGCTTTTGACGATTTATGCTTTGACGATTTATGCTTTTGACGATTTATGCTTAGGACGATTTATGCTTAGGACGATTTATGCTTTTGACGATTTATGCTTAGGACGATTTATGCTTTTGACGATTTATGCTTAGGACGATTTATGCTTTTGACGATTTATGCTTAGGACGATTTTTAGCAGTTCTCTCAATCTCCCTTATGCTTGAAAATTTAGAATATTCTCTTTAAAAATAAAAACAAGCCCCTTACCTCATTGGTTCCCTATAGCTGACGTCTTCCTAAGCGATTGAAGCGCACGCCGGTGACTTTTTTCATCCCCCTCTCGTGCTAGTGGAACTTAGAACATAATTCTCGTGAATAGTCCGACATACTATTTTAGTATAAATATACACATTCGTGGAACACTTACGGAACACAATTATAAATTGATGGTACCAATGGACGATGCTATCTCAACCATAATATCGCTACTTTCTTCTTAAATTCTTTCAGATTTGAAGTGGTTGCGTTTAGCTGCGGCCATGATCGGTCGTTTGTTGCACGCTCTGGCCTACGCCATCTTGTACGTTTTCGCGGCGGAGTTGTTCCCGACGAATATAAGAGCCTTGGCCCTGAGCGGAGCCATGTCCGCGGGCAGAATCGGTGGGATGATATCGCCTTTAACCGACATCCTGGTCAGAATATGGTTAAAAACCAGAATGTATTCATTTCTACCATCAACATCTAATTTCTTTTGGTCAGACATTTTTGTCACAATGGTAACGCGTATCAAAAGAGATTTTGCGCGGCAAGGCTTAGTCAGAAATTTTATATCGTTAAGTTTTCATACGAATCTTTTTGATTAAACAGAAATTAGTTAAAATATCAATATTATCAATATTTGTTTACGATAATTAAGAAATGTCGTGCTAAAACGGGTATTTTCTAAGAATTACATGTAATTTCCGTGACCGGTTAGCGTGTGAAATCCCTGGTACCTTTCTTAGAACGCAGCCTGTGTGTTCGTCACTTTAACGTGTCTCCTCATTGGATTAAAACGCACAAAATGTAACCGCCCATCATTGATCAACAGATTAGAAAGAATATCAATACATGTGTATATCGATCATTCATGGTAGGAATGAACTCATTCGCGTTAAATCTGATTCAATTTGGGATTTAACGAATGAAAAATGGAACATTTCCAGGCGAGAGGTTACGGGCGAGAGGTGCCTATAGCTATGTTCGGGATTTTATCCATTGTGACCAGTTTCATTCTATTGTTGTTGCCAGAAACGAGAAATAAAACGTTGCCGGACACATTCGAAGATTCAGAAAAGTACCGTAATTTTTACATTTAACCTTTTATGGAAATTCAGACACATTAAGAAAGCGTGTACATGTATACATAAGCTCTCAATGTGTAAGTTGTGATCCAAAAGCATTATAGTCAATTGGCGCTCCTAGTGCACTGATTATGATATATGTGTGCACTGAATGTCATATCAGGGTTTACTAAATTGAAATCAGGGCACACTAAATTGACATCAGGGCGCATTAAATTGACATCAGCGTGCACTAAATTGACATCAGGACGCACTAATTTGACATCAGGGTGCATTGAATTGGTATCAGGGCGCACTAAATTGACACCAGGGTGCACTAAATTGGCATAAGGGTGCATTGAATGTCATATCAGGGTGCACTAAATCTATATCAGGGTTCATTGAATGTAATATCAGGGTACACTAAAATACTAAATTGATATTTGGTGCACTAAATTGATATCAGGGTGCATTGAATGTCAAATCAGGGTGCACTAAATTGAGATCAGGGTGCATTGAATTTCATATCAGGGTTTACTAAATTGAAATCAGGGCGCACTAAATTGACATCGGGGTGCACTAAATTGACATCGGGGTGCACTAAATTGACATCGGGGTGCACTAATTTGACATCGGGGTGCACTAATTTGACATCGGGGTGCATTGAATGTCATCTCAGGGTGCTCATATTGATATTATTGTGCATTGAATCAGTGGTGTAGTCCTAAAACAAATAGAACCGGGGTACGGCGAACTTCGATTTCGCGCGTAATCGAAATTGGCAATACCGGCCGCTATAAATGTACGTCCAACTTCGATTTTTAGAAAAATGATTTACGAAATAGAAGCAAGGCGCGCCCTGGAAAGGTGGAAAAAAAGAGGCAGGTCGTGCCCTGGCAAAATGGAAAAACCAAGGAGGGGCGGTGCCCTGCCTTTGAAAAAAAAAGCACCGGGGGGACGTCCTGGCCCGCCCTGGACCGACTACACCACTATTTGAATTGTCATATCAGGGTGCACTAAATTGACATCAGGGTGCATTTTATTGATATAAGGGTGCACTAATTTGACATCAGGGTGCATTGAATGTCATCTCAGGGTGCTCAAATTGACATCAGGGTGCATTTTATTGATATACGGGTGCACTAAATTGACATCAGGGTGCACTGAATGTCATATCAGGGAGCATTGAATTTGACATCGCGACGTATGGAATTTGCGATAAATGCGATCTATGTAAACACGTGAACTAAAAATGTCATTAAAAGTGTCTGAAATCTCAATTTCTCATAGCAGTTTTTTAAATATTTTGACCCTCAAAGTGCCCATCTCGGTCCTTAACGATACTGAATAATTCTTCTAGAATAGCGGCGGAACGTTTCGAGAACAGAGATTGTATTATTGCACAGGAACTGCTTTCGACACCATCGAAGAATTTATGAAAATCATAGAACTATGTAGATTTTAAACAACACCAAAAATCAAATGTTTTTCAATTTTGTAAAGCACGAAATAAACAGCTTTTTTAACAACGAACTTAACCACTTCTTTTTTGACCAGGAATTTCACCACTTCTTTCTATCAAAGAATTTAACCACTTCATTTTAACAATGAATTTAACCCCTTATTTTCAACAACGAATTAAAAAAATTGTTTTTTAAACCACGAATTAAAAACTTAGTTTTGTTAAAACCAAGAATTAAAATCCTAGTTTTTTTTAAAACCACGAATTAAAAACCTTGTTTTTTTAAAACCATGAATTAAAAACCTTTTTTTTTAAACCATGAATTTAAAAACGTTTTTTTTTAAAACCACGAATTCAAAACCTTGGTTTAAAAAAAACAGCAAATTAAACGCCTTGTTCTTTAAACCTCTAATTTAAAAACTTCTTTAAAAAATACAAGAATTAAACAACTTATTTTTATTCAAAATTTTGTTTTTATCCATGAATTAAACATGTTGTTTCATTTAAAACCACGAATTAAAAAACCATAATTATACCACTTTTTATAATCACCAATTAAACAACTGGCTTTTTTATTCAAACCACGATTGAAACAACTTGTTTTTTTATTAAAAACACGATTGAAACAACTTGTTTTTTTATTAAAAACACGATTGAAACAACTTGTTTTTTTATTAAAAACACGATTGAAACAAAGTGTTTAAAAAAAAAACAGGAATCGAATAAAATTTTTAAAAGCCACGAATTAAAGATCTTTTTTTTTAAATCCCCGAATTAAAGAACTTATTTTTTAAATTAAAGAATTAAACAACTGGATTTTAAGGCCACTAATTGAAGACCTTCTTTTTTAAGGCCACTAATTAAAGAACTTGTTTTTTCAAGCCACGAATAAATATCTTGTTTTTTAAGGCCACTAATTAAAGAACTTGTTTTTTCAAGCCACGAATAAATATCTTGTTTTTTAAGGCCACTAATTAAAGAACTTGTTTTTTCAAGCCACGAATAAATATCTTGTTTTTTAAGGCCACGAATTAAAGAACTTGTTTTTTCAAGCCACGAATAAATATTTTATTTTTTAAGGCCACGAATTAAAGAACTTGTTTTTTCAAGTCACGAATTAAATAACTTGTTTTTTTACAACACGAAATTTAAAGACAATTGAAAGTTGACATTAATTTAAAAACCACGCAACAGATGGCGCTAGGTTTCAAACGAAAAATATTTAAAATAATCGTTCAGCAAATCCATCCCAAGTGACTGTCACTGAAGCGAGACGACAGACGGGTGTTTTTTTTTAACTTAAAAAAATTCACGTTTTATTTTTTATTTTTTGTTCTAAAGAGATCCGGAAGTAAGAAAGGTGTTTTTTACTATCGAGTTTTACCACAACGAAAACAAGATAACGAAAAACGTAATTTAAAGTAATTCGAAAGGCAGAGGTACAACTGCATTGGGGATAAGACTGAAATTAAGGAGAACCGATTCAAAACATTAGTATAAATTTTAAATTGAAATTGATACGGACGACTTGAAATGAAAAACTTGGGGATTAAACTTCAGATAATTATTGTATAAAATGTTTGGAAAACAACATTCGTAATTTTTGGGAATTATACTATAAATTTTTTGGAGAATTATTAAAAATATTTGGAGAAATATTATAAATATTTGGATGATTTTTACAAATATTTGGAGAATTATTATAAATATTTGGAGAATTATATCATAAATATTTGGAGAATTATATTATAAATACTTGGAGAATTATATCATAAATATTTGGAGAATTATATTATAAATATTTGGAGAAAAATATTATAAATGTTTGGAGAATTATATTTTAAATGTTTGGAGAATTATATTTTAAATGTTTGGAGAATTATATTTTAAATGTTTGGAGAATTATATTTTAAATGTTTATATGATTATATAATAAAATGTTTATATGATTATATTTCAAATATTGATATGATTATATTTATAATGTTTGCAGTCTAATATATGATATGTTTGCAGTCTAATATATGATATGTTTGAAGGCTAATATTGAAATGTTTGCCCGCTAATATTTGAAATGTTTGCCCGCTAATATTTGAAATGTTTTTCTTTGTTTTCTTTAACCCTAAGATTTTTGTAATTTGTATAGTACTATACCGAAAAAAACCCCAAAAATAGAGAAAATCCAAGGGTTATACGTATAACCCTAGGATTTTCTCTATTTTTGTTTTTTTTTACCCTAGGATTTTCTCTATTTTTTCTGTGCTTTGTTTTTTTTTCCAACCCGAGGATTTTCTGTATTTGGTTTTCATATACTCTAGGATTTTCTCTGTTTTTATTTTTTTTACGCTAGGATTTTCTGTAAATTTGTTTTTTTACCCTAGGATTTTCTGTATTTTTGTTTTTTTTACCCTAGGATATTCTGTATTTTTGTTTTTTTTAACCCTAAGATTTTTGTATTTTTTGTAAAGTTTAACCTAGGATTTTCTGTATTTTTGTATAATTTAACCTATGATTTTCTGTATTTTTGTTTTCATTTCCCCTAGGATTTTCTGCGTGTTTGTTTTTTTTACCCTAGAATTGTCTTAAACATTTTTTAACTCTGGGATTTTAGGTATTTTTTAAACCTAGGATTTTCTGCTGTTTGTTTTAACCATAGAATTGTGGACTTTTGAAATTAATTGAATGATTGTTCAACTTCTATTTTCTGGATTAAAATGATAAAATGAATAAATTCGAAATCAGATTTACTTTAAACGATAATTTCATACATTTTTTTGTCCTGGGTTATTCGTAAGAACGACCCTCGATCGTGGAGTCCTCTTTTAAAAGTTTTATAAACGAGGGCATCTTAAGTTTGTATGAATTGTTTCAATAGCTCGAGCATCTGACGTTACTGCTCAACCAATAATTTCCCTCAAGTTTTAAATACAATTTTTAAACGTTGCAAACTAATCTGTTCAAATATTTGAAATATAATTCTCCAAACATTTGAAATATAATTCTACAATCATTTTAAATATGTATCCAAAGATTTGAAATATTGTTCTCCAATCATTTTAAATATGTATCCAAACATTTGAAATATTATTCTCCAATCATTTTAAATATAATTCTCCAAACATTTTAAACATAACTCTAAAAACATTTCTAATAAAATTTGTGTAAAATAAATCTTCAAATATTTCAAAATAAAATATTCCAAAAATTTCGAAACTCGATTTCCAAAGATTGGAAATATAATCTTTCAGAGATTGGAAATATAATTTTCAAAGATTGGAAATATAATTTTCCAAAGATTGGAAATATAATTTTTCAAAGATTGGAAATATAATTTTTCAAAGATTGGAAATATAATTTTTCGAAGATTTCAAGCATCGTTTTTGAAAAATTTCATGAAATAATTTTTGAAGAATTTCATAAAATAATTTTTGAAAAAATTTCATAAAATAATTTTTGAAACATTTCATAAAATAATTTTTGAAACATTTCATAAAATAATTTTTGAAAAATTTCATAAAATAATTTTTGAAAAATTTCATAAAATAATTTTTGAAAAATTTCACAAAATTTTGAAAAATTTCATAAAATAATTTTTGAAAGCTAAGAAATTTATTCTAAACTTTATAAATGTAATTTTTTAGTGGCCAAACATTCAAATCGCACCCTGCCACGTCGGGGAAGAAGCGAAAGTTGCCTCAGCGCCGCGGGCTTTTTAGGTGTAGCCGTACCTCTGACACACTTTCTTTGTGGATCAGCGAGGATGCTTTCGGGAGGCGACCCGGGGGGAAAGCAGAGGGGGAGGCGCCGTGGATTTTTCTGCCACCAACTTTCCGCGGCTGACGATCATAACATTTCCGATTCGAGAGAAAGTGACGCGTAAGTTCGGAATCGAGTTCCGAGCGGGCCTCCGTTTCCAATCGCGGTTTTACCTTGTACCGAATTTTTCGGACCAGGAAGGAAACTTTGTTTTAAGACATTCTTTGGGAACGCGTATCACGTAGACAAGGTAAGAGATGTTTCCCATTATTTTTTTTGTCTTAAAGACTACATTCCATCTGATTTGTTTTGGTTATTATATCAGAAGTATATACAAAAACGTAAAGTTTTGAAAACGAATGTAAAATTCACGCGTGGGCTCGCGCTGTGCAAAACAGTTTTCGAAGCGCGTGAATTTTGCATTCTTCTTCAAAACTTTACGTTTGCGCGCTACTCACAGCGAAATATTATTTTGGGCGCGTGCGGAGAGCCATGAATTAAACTATTTACTTACGTTAATTATTTTATTAAAACTTGCGTTAAAATTAGGGGACATCCATACAACAAGTGTTTCGTAACTTCTAAACGGCGGCCCAAATCGAAAAAATGTCATAGAATATTTTCGTCTTAAAATAATCTGTAGAACCCGTAGGTCTTCGCTCATACCACTATTTTTGAAACACCCTGTATAATACGTCTTAACATAAGTCTATAATAATGTTCCATAAGTTTGTCACTTTGGGGAATATTTTACTGAGAGCTAGTAACGGAGTGACGTCATCACAAGAAGAGAATATCTCCCTAGCGAGGCGCTGTCGAAGGTTACGTGTGACGCGTTAGCGAGCGGACGCAAAACTGTGACGAAGCTCGTAATGCAGTCTGTCTTGTGAATAGCTCTCAGTAAAACTTTTACACGTGAAGAATAGGAAGTGTCACACTTATGTAACAATATTAAACACCTATTGTCTTAATTATCTATCTAGGCTGTGAAAATGAAACATTTTCAAAGTTCAAATTGGAGAGATTTTCGATCCAAACCCACTAACGAAATGAAATGTAGGAATTGAACTATTAAGGGATATGGGGGCCTATTCTGTAAATATTCGAAATCCAATTTTCGATCGAAAACTAGATTTCGAACTTCGAGATCTAGACAAATGGTATTCGGTAAAGATTTCGAATAAGCATAAATCAATGTAAATTGTCGAAGTTGATCTCGACAGGGTATAGGGTATCGAGATCGAATTCTCATTCGATTTCTTACAGAATCGCCCCCTGATCTTATTTTTAAACCATTTTCCCAGATTTAATAGTATTAATAAGTTTAAAGTAACCTATAGACTCTTTAACGCGCCTTCCCAATCGACCGCCATGACTTTACAGTCTACGGGGAGGGTGATGAAAAATCCGGTTTTGGGAGACGAAATTTCTGCGGTAGAGGGCTTGCTCGTTGGTTGTCTGTACGATAATGGCGGCGCCCAGTAAACGTTTCTTAAAAGAGTGTATTGAACCATATTTTACCGATGTTATAGTTCTAGTAAGCTAGTCTGGGGCGTAGGAACATTTTCGGTCAAGGGGGTTACAGCTTGGATATTGAATTGGACACCCTCCTCTTCACCATGTTTAAAGCGCCCCTTACCAACCAATTTGGCGCCCTTTCCAATTTTAAGGGGGGTGCATTGTACCCCTGTACCACCATGTTTCTACGCCACTGTCTGTGACGTATTTCGCTCCACGCTATTCCTACTTCCGATAATTCGATAATTTCAAGCTAATTTTTGGGATTTACGTACTATATAGTACGCATTTTTCGACGATTCAGCTTGCACGTTTGATAATGTACGATATTTTTCTTAATTTTGTCTAAAAAAACAGTTAAACATTTTTTTAATCGGTCGATTAAATTAAAAAAATTGATTTTACAAGATTAACGTTAGTATTTCGCCCAAAATACCAATTTACCGTCAGTTTTTAAAAATCGATAATTTTTGGGCTTTGGTACGATAATTTGATTTTCAGGATTTGGCAACGCTGGTTTCTATATAACAAAACTAGTGTGATGCATGAAAGAAACTAGTTAATTGCCATCGATGGGTAATTGCAATAGGGACTTGCCAGCATGACGTCACGCCGTACCTTAATGGCTATGGCCGCCATGCTTCTTTTGAATTGTAAAAAGCATGGGTTACGTATTATCTACGATTTCTACGTCATGCTTCCCAGTCCCTATTGAGGGAAAAACCGAATGTACTGCCCATCAATGGTCAGTGAGACGCAAATAGCCATCAATGGTGCTTCTATTGGCGTACCCTGGGTGGAGAACGTTTGAAATTTACTTTTTTTTTAATCCGAGTCTCCCACAACCATTCTTTTAAATTATTTCTTAAATGAAAACCATTCAGTAATCTACTAGGATGTAATAATACCAGAAGTAAATGAACCGAAGTTATCGATATAGCGTTCAGAATCGGAGGGCGTCCTTATGAAAATGATGAGAAAATTGAGTCAAATAAAAGTTAATCGCCATCCCCGTCTTTTGATAAATTGCACATGGGAATTGTGGGTATAGCTATTTCTATGTATTAAAAATGGTTTCATAAAAACAAAAACTTTTTTTCGGCCTAGGAGAGCGCAAAATTTAAAAATTCGAGGTCAAAATGTAACTTCATAAGGAAAACGCTTCCAACATGGGGAGTATAGCAGTGTTATAACTTCGGTTCATTTACTTTTGTTAATACCTTATGGTCCTTGGAATTAAAGCGATAACCGAAATAATTGTAGTTTTCACTAGGGCAAAATCGCGAACCGTCAATTTTTTGCGTCAATGTCGTTTTTACCCTATTATAAAATTAAAACCAACTTTTTGTCTTTATAAAGTGCTATCTCTATAAAGTTATTGTCGAATCTAGTGGACGTGGTTTAACTTGAGTATGAATCGAGGGTTCCGACATTCGTACAAATCCGGTACACTATAGAGGAAAATTATTTTAGAAATAAACTTGAAAATCTGAGCGAAAATCAGTTTGAGATGCAAAATTTGCACATGCTAGCCAGACTAATATGGTAACCAACCAATGAAAACCAAATAAAGAAACTATTTAAAGACCAACGATGATTAGCTAAGCTTCTCCCACTAGTGAATGGAATAAGAACGAAACATGTAACTTTGCGGCAGATTGTAATAGCCGCCATTTTCTCGACCAAGCAACGAAATCAAAATGTACACTCCGCCTACGGATGTAAAAATTACACTGCCTAAGGATATTAATTTATTTACAATTTTTTTTTTCCTTTTGATATAGTTTAAGGAAAGCTCTACTTTTGCTTCCGAAACCAAATTTTGAAAAATCAGCGAAGGTACACTTTTCAAACCAATAACATTTCTATTGTAGAGATAGTTATTTCGAAAAATATATAAAGTTCTGGCTACAAGCGTATTTTTCTAAACCTTACAATTAAAGGGAATATAACCTCGGGTATTTGGTGTGGAACACCAACGTTTGTAGCTCTGGCCGCTCTTGCCTTTGGCTTTAAAAATGTTTGGCGCCACTGTACGGGAAATTTGAAAAATTGAAGGAGTCTTCCATAAAGATTGCTTTGCGGGTTATATTCCCTTTAACAATTTGAAAATAAAAGTTTTATTCTTAAAATTAAACTGGCGCCAGCTTATAACAAACAATAAATGGGTATAATAATAATTTCGCTAACAATAGGAAACAAAGTTTGTATATTTAACTATATAATTAAACTAAATACAGGTTAGTCGCGGAAAAAGTGTACGATTCTCAAAAGGCCGTTGGTTTTTCCTAAGGACTACCGCTATGATGAAATGATTAACATTACGTACCAAAAGTGAAGTCGGAAACTTTCGTTTTAATTATTGACGAAAATTATCTAATGGGGAAACTCTTTTTGAAATAAATGCGACGGAGATGAACCCTGCGGTAGCGACAAGATCTGGAATTTTCTCGTTTAATCCGTCATTTTCAATCAGGGAAGATGCGTGTATTAGGGTGGTCCTTATTTCGTTTATTTCTTAAATGTTGCAGTCTAAATTTGTTCCATTGTTTGAAAACATATTTCATAAGCAATTTGCGGTAAATTGGGCAAAATTTAGCTTATCATTGAAAAAAAATGGTGATTTCTCATTTGTATCAAAAATTTTCGAGTTGGTTACGGATTACGGCTACTCTATCTAAAAATCAACCACTTTGTTGTTGAATATGTCCTCCTTAGATTATCTGGATTTCAACTGCTTTGTGTACTATTACTTAAAATGGCAAGCCTATTGGATCTAGAGGTCGGGGATGGTTAACTTTTATTCAATAGATGAAGCTCTCAAAATTATTCGTAAAACGTTTTGATCAAGTAATTTATATTTCTGTATTATACGATTAATTTTTTGATAAATATGTAAAATTAATCGGAAAAACGACATTTTTTTCGATAAAAAGCTCAAATTTTACGAATAATACATGTTTTTTAATAATTTTCCGAAATATTAACCGGTAAATTTCTTTGTTTACATTTTTTTCCGAAAAAAAAATTTAAACATGGATAATGATTAACCGTTACCGACCTCTAATTGGATCCATTGCCACGCCTAAACAAAGTAATAATAATAATAATACTAATCAGACAGGCTAATACCCTTGGCACCACCTTAGGCCTAAGTCATCGAGCGACTTTTAAAGCCATTAGTTCAGGTGGCCGGGTTACAACGCGTAGGAGGGTGGTGGCAAGCCCTGCATGCCACGCGAGCCAACATCAGCTCCCTACACTAACTATTACCTCAACAAGTTTTTATGGAAGGGGAAACCGAAGAACTCGGGGGAAAACCCCTTAAACCAGTGGGGAGAGAAGTAGTTTGAAACGAGATAAATTGGTTATATATTACACTACTTGAATATTTCAGTTTATAACTAACTAACTAACTAACTATAACTAACTAAATATTAAAAATTAACGTTTGTTCGATTGCTAAATAAATGGAATTTCCAAACTGCTTTATTTCGTATGGTAATAACTTGCCACTTTCTGTAATAGAACGTTAGGCAGTTGAAAACCAGATAATTAAAGTCATATTAAACAACACAGAGTGGTTGATTTTTAGATAGAGTAAGCTTTATCCGTTACTAACTCGAAAAATATGGATACAAATTAAAAAATCACCGTTTATTCTAAAGCTAAGATATAGGGAATTCTCAAGGTTATTGAGGTACCTCTAAATTTTGCTCAATTTATCCCAAATTTCTTATTAATTATATTTTCATACATTGGAACAAATTTAGAGGGTAAGACCGCAACAGTTAAGAAGTAAACATAATAAGGACCACCCTACCGGGTTTTATTCAAAAGTTTTCTATATGCACTTCCCGGACCACATTGCCAGTACCTTTTTCGTCTGCTGCATATGCTGTTATTTAGTTATTAGCTGGTTATCGGGGCCACTGACCCCTGAAAACCTTTGTCCGATGAATTAGTAGTATCATAGTAAATATCGAATTCATAAACTAATCCCAATAAGAGTAACATTTAGTTTTTATATAAATAAACTGGTCCAAGAAATTAATAAATGGTCCGAGCAACTAATGAAATGATCCGAGTAACTAATAAACTTATCCGATAAATTATTTAGTTGATTCGAGCAACTAATTGGTCCAAAAATGAATTAGTTAGTTGGTTCAAGAAATTAATAAATGGTCCGAGCAACTAATGAAATGATCCGAGCAACTAATAAACTTATCCGATAAATTATTTAGTTGGTTCGAGCAACTAATTGGTCCAAAAATGAATTAGTTAGTTGGTCCAAGAAATTAATAAATGGTCCGAGCAACTAATAAACTTATCCGAGAAATTAATTAGCTGGTTTGAGGTGCTCTTGGTCCGAGCAACTAATAAACTGGTTTTAGCAACTAATAAAATGGTCCGAGTAACTAATACACTTAGCCGACAATTTAATAAATGGTCCGAGCAACTAATAAACTGGTCCCATAAATAAATAAATATTCCGAGCAGCTAATAAACTTATTCGAGAAATTAATTATCTGGTCCAAGAAATTAATATATGGTCCGAGCAAGTAATAAACTTATTTGAGAAATTAACTAGCTGGTTCGAGCAGCTAATAAACTTATCGGAGAAATTAATTAACTGGTTCGGGCAGCTAATAAACTGGTCCAAGAAAATTATAAATGGTTCGAGCAACTAAAACACTTATCCGAGAAATTAATTAGTTGGTCCGAGTAACTAATAAACTTGTACGATATATTAGTTAGGTGATCCGATAACTTAATAAACTAGACCCAGAAATTAATAAAAATGGTCCAAGCAACTAATACACTGGTCCAAGAAATTGATAAGTGGGCCGAGTAACTAATACACTTATCTGATAAGTTAATAAACTGTTCCCAGAAATTAAAAATTGGTCGGAACAACTAATAAACTCGTCCGAGAAGTTAAAAAACTAAATCCAAAAATAATAATCGGTGCGAGGAACTAATAAACTGGTCCAAGCAATTAATAAACTGGTTCAGAAAATAAGAACTACTTTAAACAATGCTCAAGTGAACTAGACCAGAGAAAAGAGACTTTGGCAAGAAGATGGTCTGTGGTCGTCGGGATCATTTTTAAACGGATTTTGAGAATAAAAAAAATGCTTCTAGTTCGTTAAAATATCTTTTCTACATTCAAATATTTAAATTCTAGATTTTCGGTGATATTTTTGGGGCAGACATTACTTTCCAAGATTGCTAAAATCTGCGTTTGTTAAAGAACGTCATGAATTTTAACCCTTCGTCATTTGCATAATATGCAAAAGAATTTTATCACTACTACACGAATTAAAAAAATGTTAATGTAGTCTGAGTAGAAACTTGGAAGACAAATGAATTTTGCGGAATATCGCTAATTTATACTTTAGCTCATCAAAACCAACAATGAAATGGCAGAATAAGTAATTAGATTAGGTGCAACCTTACCTCAACGAGGCAAATTTTAATTAAACTCGAGCGATGTAAGGATGCACTTTCCACAATGCAATGCTCAAATAATCCATAGAGGATTTATGGTGGACGTGGTAGGATATTCTTCACAGCTAATGCTGAAATGTTACTACATTTTGATCTTACTCAAACAACGATGATGCTTATTATTAAATTAAAAAAAAAATCGGTGATACGAAAAGATACTACACTTTGATCTTAGCCAAATCAGCTTAATATTAAATAAAACAAAATTGATATAGTAATTTATTTTGTTGACACGAAAAGATACTACACTTTGATCTTAGCCAAATCAGCTTAATATTAAATAAAACAAAAATTGATATAGTAATTTATTTTGTTGACACGAAAAGATACTACACTTTGATCTTAGTTAATGACGAAGAGCCTCAATATTAATTTTAAAAACAAATATTATTTGAAATTATAAATTTTGCCGATGCAAAGAAATATTACACTTGGATCTTAAGTAGCTAAAAACGTTTTACGGGAATAGTTGATTTTATAAAATAAAAAGTGGTCTTGCCCAACTTGTTAAAATGTTGCTCTTACGTCACAAGACACAGCTTTATTAGTGTATTCCTCGCACGAGCGATTTGCACGCGCTCTAGAAAAAGCTATATTCCTCTGGCGACTGTAGCTCGTAGGCTTGTCAAAGTAAGAGACTGTGACGTAAGAAGGCCACGTTAGTTTATAAAAAGAACTATTGATATCTTCTGTACAAACCAAATGTTTTAAAAGTTTTATTCATGTTTTTCATACAGTATGTTACAGAATTACGCCAAAAACTATAGGACAAAAGAAATTATACGAAGTGGTATATGACTAAAAATTCAAGCTCTTTGAAGAAATGTAGCGTTATCATGACAAATAAAAAAAAAACATGTTTACTAGAAGCTCGATTTGATCAAAATAGTTCTATATAAATTGAATTAAAAACTCAATTTCTTCGACGGGCGGCCAACAAGGAAAAACGTTAAAAAAAAACAAATGGTTTTATTTAAGAAATGGAATTATTTCCGGTACAAGCGTATAAATGGCGTGAAAACACAATAGAACACGGTGATAGCAGCAGCCGGAAGTTTAGAAGACTCGCAAGAATGATTTGGCGGGAGTACACTTTTTAACTTTTTAAAACGAGCGGCTCTTATTGTGAAAGAGATTCAAATAGGCTCTTTTCCAAATTTATGCAAAAGAGGAACGCAAAAAATAAGATGGTTCCGAAGATAGATTCTTCCATTTCTTATTTCATTTAGTTTCAATTCAAGTACATTAAAGGCGCCACAATTCACAAAAAACGCAAAATCGTCATTTCAACCCCCTTCCGCTCCCGTCAGGGTTGCCACATTATTTTTAGATAAGAACTGGCTGCCTTTAGATTTTTTCCTGCCTTTCCCCTGGTAATTTTAAATATTTTCCGTGCCTTTTCCCTGGTAATTTTAAATATTTTCCGTGCCTTTTCCCTGGTAATTTTGAGATATTTTCCCTGCCTTTTCCCTGGTAATTTTAAATATTTTATCTGCCTTTTCCCTGATAATTTTAGATATTTCCCTTGCCTTTTCCCTGGTATTTCTAGATATTTTCCCTGCCTTTTCCCTGGTATTTCTAGATATTTTCCCTGCCTTTTCCCTGGTATTTCTAGATATTTTAGCTTTATAGTTTATAAATTTATTTCATCTTACATTTAATTTTCAAGATAATATCAAGAATGTATTTATTTATATTTAGGGAGAATGTCTATGTCGAGACGGTTTTTAGCCTTTCTCTCAATCCACCCGTTGGTCCCCCCAGTACGCTCCTCCGCTTAAAATAAAACGAATAGTCCCGGTATTTCATTGGCTGCTTAAAATTTACGTCACCTAACGCGATGGAAATCAAACGCCGCGAGACGGGGGAAAGGCGTTCAACGTGCCCGGCGATTGTCGCAGCATAATCATTCTTCCTAAATATAAATAAATACATTCTTGATAATATAAAATTTACATTCAAGCTATGTTTAACCAAAATTAAATAAGAAACATTTTTTGGGACATTTACAAAACCTTAGTTTTTTTTCATCACATTCATCAAATTTTTCAGATAAATTTAAATTTCCCAACTTCTTACACATTCTTAAAATTTCATGACCATATTTAGCTTATTTTTAAATTCCCTGACGTTTTCCTGTAACTATTGGAAAACTAATCATACTATTAAAATAAGAAAAACCAGTTTAAAATGGCGACTATAACTTAAAATAATTGATAAATTAGGTTCCGGTATAAAATTATGATATAATTACACTCCCACCCTGTAACATTTAGTAACGCTTACCGTTATCGTGATTATTGAACTGCATCTGAAATCTAATTAGCCTCAATTAGCCCGAGTTATTTTTATAAAAATAACTGAAAATAAAAACGCTCGCTTTTTTTACAAGGAATTATCTTTAAAAAAAAACATAAAAAGGGCCGACGTCATTGCTTAGAAGATGAGCGAGATAAAAAATAAGCTTTTGATATCGAAATTTGGTTTTAATATTATGCTCGAAAAAGCATATTTCGAAAATACATTGTCTTTAACTTTTAAATATTGAACAGATATATCACTATAGTAATTTACTCTTTATCTTTAAAAACCTAAATTACCAAAACCTCTCAATTATTCCAGACAGTTAAAATTGAAACTAAAACAAGATCAAATAATATTTTAAATTTACCCAAAAAAAATGTAATTTTTTTTATTACGGCGTAAAATTATACAACCCACGCCGTCAAAAAGTTTTTAAAATTAGAAATTATAGAAAAAAATGTGTTTTGAAATAATGTTTTTTTATTTTTTTGTTTTGTTAATTTTTTTGTTCAATTTTAATTATACACTAAATAAACTATTTTATTATATTATTTACGTTATATATACAATGATAAAATACAATTATTTACAACGTTAATAAGCATTCCTCTAAGGAAGAAACCAAGAAGAAAAGTGTTCATTTAATAATAAGAAACTGTTATTTATTGTATTGATTCTAATGAATTACAAATTTTGAGAGCTGGACGACTTGGCCCTTAAAAAAAATATCACTATTATTGAGATAAATAAAATTGAAATTTGAATTTTTGAATTTGAAGTCAATGTACTTTTGATAAAACTTATTCCTAGACGTAACTCCTCTATATCTAGGAATAGGTGTTATCAAAAGTTTTTTTATACGATAGAAGTATCCGGGCAATTTGGCCGTCTTTGTGTATTTCTAGGATTTAGTACAACCTAAAAATTTTCAATCTGGAAATCGTTTGGGGTAATAGTAAAATTGGTTTTGATAACTATTTTTTTACAAAACTGTCTTAAACACCAGATTTATTCTAATTTTACTTAATTTTGGGTAGTAATAGGAACTGGAAGTCAATAAGTGCTAGCATAAATTATTTATGTCTTGTTCAACTTGTTAAAAAGTTCCACGCGCTCTTTAATATTTTAGCGTAAAAGGTTCGCGCATTTTTTTCATTTCAGGGAGCACGCGCGAAATCGCTCGAGCTCATTTGCGCTAAAATATCAAGACGCGCGTGGAACTTTTTTAACAAGTTGAATAAGACATAAATAGAGTTTATGCTATAGCTAGGAGCAACAAACACAACACCCCACACAAGGAGAACGCAACCCGTCAAAAGTCTTGGATTTTCTTGCGTAGATTTTTCATTGGCTAGACGCTTTAGCGCCTGCTGCCGTCGGAAGGGAAAAATTCAGAAATTGTCTTCCCCCTTTCCGTAAAACGCTCAGCGTAAAGGCTCGTGACGCTCGTCCAATGAAATTCGTACACAACCCTTCGTTAGCGTGTTTAAAGGCCAGCGGCGTTCTCCTTGTGTTTGTTGCTCCTAGATGCTAGCGTCTATTAAAATGAAACAAGTTTCTTTGTAAGTAGAAAGGGCGGGCGAACTTTGGAAGGATATACCGAATCGATGTTCAAAATTTAAAGCGCGTATTAACTTTACTAGACAGTTAAGTTATACATATATTATATATGATTCTGTTTATATAATAGGCTAGAGTTCATTTAAAAACCTTAGAAATTACTCATTATTTACTTTGAAAATGTTATCAGCGAAGATTCACCAAAGTATAAATTCAATAAGCTGAAAATGTTTCATCATTGACCTTTAAAGGGAATATGAACTACTACTACGAAAGGCGTCTACTAACAAGCGATACAAGTTGTTTTTAACTAGTGACAATCACTACTATCTTCAGTTAATCCTGGTCGCAGAAATGCGAAATTCGTTGAATATGAAAGTTCATACTTCCTCTAAATATTACCCACATTTGATGATATCTCGTGACCGATTGATCCCATTCAAAGTGGAAAAATCGACTGATGAACTCCAGCCAAGCGCTATCAGACTATAACTTTGAAACTCAAATCGACTTCGAAGATAAAAGTCATTAACTCAATCCGCCTAAAAATTACGTAACAAGCTGACCATAACGATTTTTTTTTTTTTTGGAAATAGCAAAAAGGTGTATTTTACGAGAAAAATAAAAATGTGTAAATACCAAATGTAACGAAAATCGACAGTACAAAGGTAAAACGAATTATAAACCAAATTTTTATAGTACGTTTTAGTTTTTTACAGCGGATATAAAAAAATGGTTGTTATTCAAAGTAAACAGCTTTTAAATCCATGACAGGCCAAGTGTGACATTACTGTCTGGCGAAAAATATACTGCCCGTAAAATTGAGGGGGCACGGAAATTTGTCGTTAAAATGATCTTTCTGACGTATCAGTATCTTCGAAGATCTCCCACTTCCCCTTCCATGCCCATATGGGGCAGAATGTGGGTCAAACGGTAACCTGTACCAAGTTCCACTTTCACTATCGGTAGGAAATAAAAAAAAAATCTCGTTTGTAAAAATATTTTGACTGTAATTTCACGATTATAAAACTGATATCAAACGCGTTAATCTGACCTCGATATTCCTGGAGGACTTGAATTGAAAGTAATTAATGCCATAAGTATAATTGACCGCCAGAGGGAAGTTCCTTGCGACGGTCAAATCTTGATGACACGTTAACTGACCTAATTATTGTATAAATGTTATATTAATTTTAATATAGGTAAAATAGTTGACCCATCAGATGATATTTCGTTGCCAATCGGGGCAAATCTTAGTGTAGGTTTGAGGTAAAACCTCATAACTTTTTACACGTTAGGAAACTGGATCAAATGTAGAAGTTGGGTAGCTTTTTCAATAAAAAAAAGCATGGGTGACGTCAAACTGCTAGCTCCCTATAAAATGATTTATTGGTATCTCATTATCGGTAAGCAAAATGCACGTTAAAGTTTGGCGTCCATTTTTAAAAATATGTATTTAAATAAATTCGAAGTAAAGCCACCTGGGGTGGCGGTATGGTTAGCACTTTCGCCTCGCAGCAAGAGGAGCCGGGTTCGATCCCAGCTTGTGGAACTGGGTGAAAACTTGTAACTACTCCTTCCGCGTTGAGTTTGTAAGTTATCTCCCCTTGGTTTAAGAGGTTTTCCCCCGAGTTCTTCGGTTTCCCCTTCCATAAAACCTTGTTGAGGTTAAAGGTAATAGTTAGTGTAGGGAGCTGTTGGCTCACGTGGCATGCAGGGCTTTCCACCACCCTCCTACGCATTGCAACACGGCCACCTGAATTAATGGCTTCAAAATACGCTTGATGACTTAGGCCTAAGGTGGTGCCTTGGGTATTAGCGTAGCTGAATATTATTAAATATAATCGCCCCCGCTGGCTTGTTTACCATTTGAAGCCAAGGCTTAGCATAAATTTACCATACCATTAATTATTATTAACACTCTCTTCGTCTTGGAAGTAACACCTTTCGACTGAGTTCTGAACTCCTTTAATCAACATCAATGAAATTTGAAAAACGCTAAAAGGTATAAAAATAAAATAAAAAATCCATCAATAAACGGGACAAAAAAGCTAAAACTTAGATAAATTTATCTAGGTTTTAGCTTTTTGGTCCCAATTATTGATTTATACCGTTTCACGTTTTTCAAATTTCATTGAATTACAACGGGATAAAGATTACACCAAGAAAAATCATGTGCATATTTTCTATCCATATAAACGAATTCTTTGAGTTACTTATTCTCGACCGAAAACTATCGCTACGCCCCCTTTGGTTCGCCAGGGAAACCTAGATAGGTAGCGGCTAAAGCAGACGCTATTAGTTATTCGTAAATTTGACTGTATAAATAATGATACTTGCAATTTAATATAATTTTTGCATCGTTTGCTTATATTTTGATAAGTTTATTTAAGAAAAAACGTTCTTATGACTTTTTAATTTTGTCTAGTGCCGTCACCTAGACTCGTTTCGGTCGCAAATACTTCCAGCATAAGTAACATAATAACAACTAGGAGCAACAAACACAACACCCCACACAAGGAGAACGCAACCCGTCAAAAGTCGTGGATTTTCTTGTGTACATTTTTCATTGGTTAGACGCGCCTGCTGCCGTCGGAAGGGGAAAATTCGGAAATTGCCCGTAAAACGTTCAGCGTAAAGGCTCGTGACGCTCGTCCAATGAAATTCGTACACAACCCTTCGTTAGCGTGTTTAAAGGCTAGCTGCGTTCTCCTTGTGTTTGTTGCTCCTAGATAACAATAAGTATTTCAATTAGGTAATATTATCACCGAACTGATTTTTAGAGCTATTTCGCAACCTAGGTTTCTAAATAGGCCTAAGACTAAATATACTACTACGAAGGACGATAACACGCTACTCAGCTCGAGTGCGAGTGCCAGTCGGAGAATGTCAGTGTCGAAAAAAGGTTCGGTCAGGGAATTAGCATTAAAATCAGTGGGGTAGCCACCATTGAAAAAAGGTAAAAAAAATAAAAAGATTTGTATGTACGACCATACGTTTCGGGGGGACACGTGCCCCATGTTACCCCCTTGCTACGCCATTGATACTCTGCCTCTGGACTTATAGAATAATGGGGGGGGGGGGGGCACAGGGTCACGTGCCACCCTGACTACGCCACTGATTAAATCAATAGGAAGTGTCATGCTTATAGTTATTTTACTTGGAAGTAATAACAACAAAGGGAAAAATTCGGAAATTGTCTTCCCCCGTTCCGTAAAATGTGCAGCGTAAAGGCTCGTCCAATGAAATTTGTACACAACACTGCGTTAGCGTGTTTAAAGGCTAGCTGAGTTCTCCTTGTGTTTGTTGCTCCTAGATTTAACGAACCAAATTTAAATAAAATACGAAGATAACTAAGATCGACTTGAAAATAATATTCCCTAATTTCTAACTAATTTTAGGTTTACAAATATCGTTTAAAATAAAATTAGAAATGCCCGTAACTAAACAGAAAACCAGCTTTATAGAAGCAGATTCCTTTCAAATCTAGTTAAATATTTTGCAATTGTAAAGTCCCCTCCTATTTAAATAAAACAAACCAAACCAAAAAAAGGCAGCTGATGCAGCTTCATAAAGTGGGAGAACTTTCACCGTTTCGAATTTGGGTTAGCGTACTTTCCAGCGTAAAGGGGGCGCTTATTTCGTATTCCGCCTTTATCCGGCGGCTTAGGATCAACGAAAGGGATAAGTTTCCCCCTTAAGAAACAGGTTATCATGTACAGTTTTTTTCGGTTTTTTTTCCTGATGTTTATCCCTCGAAGAGAATTTAGAAAATTACATCGGTGGCCTTCGTTTGGTGACACCGGAAGTTAACGGAGATTTTTTTCTTCCTGGTTATAATTTCGTCAGTATTTGACAAGCGGTTTGAGAACAATCACTCTCGATTACTGAAGGCGGTTTTTTCCTTTTGAAATCTAAACTTATTCCGAAAATTATAGACTGATAGGGTTTGGTCGGGTGGACGGTTACCTCCCAATTTCGGCGATTATTTTTCTTATTGAAACGAAGTAGCTATTCCTTTCTACAACTTCATGGTATCTGACGTCAAGATACAGCTTGGACAAGAAAACGCGTGTAGTACGATCAAGAACTTATTTCGGATTACTGAGACCTTTTCATTTTTCAGCACGAAAGAGTAATATTTGGATAATCAGTTATGATGCAAACTTAATCTTTATTTACTAAAATTTAATTATAAATTACATTAAAACTTAAATGAAAATGTTATTAAATGAATTAAAACTTAATTAAGTTAAAAGTTTATTAATTGTATTAAAACTTAATTAAATTAAGTTTATTAATTGTATTAAAACTTAATTAAATTAAAAGTTTATTAAATGTATTAAAACTTAATTAAATTAAAAGTTTATTAATTGTATTAAAACTTAATTTAATTAAAAGTTTATTAATTGTATTAAAACTTAATTAAATTAAGTCTATTCATTGTGTTAAAACTTAATTAAATTAAAAGTTAATTAATTGTATTAAAACTTAAATGAAAAGGTTATTAATTGTATTAAACCTTAAATGAAAAGGTTATTAATTGTATTTTAACTTAAATGAAAAGGTTATTAATTGTATTAAAACCTAAATGAAAAGGTTATTAATTGAATTAAAACTTAAATGAAAAGGATATTAATTGTATTAAAACTTAAATGAAAAGGTTTTAAAATTGAATTAAAACTTAAATGAAAAGGTTATTAATTGTATTAAAACTTAAATTACGACTAAATTAATTAATATAAAACATAATTATTAAAAAAATTGAAGACCTGTCACCCGAAAAAAATTGATATTACTAGTTAATGAAAATGAAATTTACCTATTGATAAAGCATATTTTACCGATGAAATTAAATTAGAAAAAAAATTTATGACGGTCTTCGACCCGCTTATTCGAAGCGGGAGAGTACTATTTACGAAAAAGGTTTGCTCGAAAACGAATTCATTTGAAGAAAATTTTAATATCAAACTATATTTTGGCTTGTCCAGCCTGTTTTTCAATTATATGGTTTTTTTAAATGGCAATCGCAGAGTATTAAAAAAAATGGGTTAAGTCCCTAAATCGGTATTTAAAGTAATGCTTATTGTTCTAGATTTTACATTTATTCTCAAATATATATAATAAAATATTTAAAGCTTAATATTTGCTTTAGCTTTTTTGCTCTCTTATTTGATTGACTTTCCTTTTTCGCATTTTTTGGTATTTAAATAACATTAAAATAAAAAATTAGGCTAATGTAGGTGCGACCTTTATTTACGACGTTTTATATTATAAACCAGTTTGTATCTGAAATCTAAAATTAATTATTCAAAAACTTTAAAATACTTTTCAACTGTCAACTTATTCAAATGCTTTGATTGAAACTTTAAAAAAATGAATTGGTAAACAAGTTTTGCAGGTTATCTCAATAGGGAGGGAAAAAAACAATTTTTTTTAACGAGTCGCCGTGTTGCCATCGGAAGGATGGGGCTGACAAAAAGGGGGTCACCACCTTGCTCTTTTAACACCACTTAAAGGGAATAGAACCTTATTTATTTGGTGTAGAGCACCAACAATATTGGACTCTCCATTATATGGATTTAGGTAATTCTGGCGCTAGTTTGTGGATTATCACTCAAATTGTTAATGGTCTTCCATAAAGAATGCGTTGAGGTTATATTCCCTTTAAGGGGAAGGATGACGTCAAAGCTACAGATTCTTCCGCTGACGCTCTTCCTTTGACGTTATATATACGTGAAAAGATACGATGTCTTCCCCCTTTATAATCAGCCCCCCTTTACCCCGCTGGTCTTCTTCCTTTGACGTCATCACACTGCTTCACGCATGTGTTGATCCCTTTAACTGTCAGCCCCCATTACCTCGTTAGTTAAAATATTTTACAAAAGTGACTTCTTACGTTTACTCCATGATTTTAGATCTGGTGTGTATCCCTTTTACAGTCAGCTCCCGTTATCTCATTAGTTAAAATCTTTTACAAAAGCGACTCCTTACGTTTTCTCCGTGATTTTATATAGCGTAAAATAGCTCAGGAAGAATCGAAAATACACCCGGTGTTTATCCCTTTTACTGTCAGCCCCATTATCTCGTTGGCATTACGGTGACGCATTACATTATTTTACAAAGGCGACTCCTTACGTTTACTCCATAATTTTAGTTAAAGTAAAATAGCTCTGGAAAAATCGAAAATATATCCCTTTTATTGTCAGCCCCCATTGTCCCGTTAGCATAACGCGTTAAAATATTTTACAAAACAACTCCTTACTTTTTCTCCGTGATTTTAGATCTAGTGTTTATCCCTTTTACTGTCAGCCCCCATTATCTCGTTGGCATTACAATATTGTACAAAGGCGATTCCTTACGTTTTCTCCATAATTCTGGTTAACGTAAAATAGCTCTGGAAAAACCGAAAATATATCACGTGTTTATCCCTTTTATTGTCAGCCCCCATTATCCCGTTAGCATAACGCGTTAAAATATTTTACAAAACAAATCCTTACTTTTGCTCTATATGTGGGGTGGCGGAGTGGTTAGCACTTTCGCCTCGCAGCAAGAGGAGCCGGGTTCGATCCCAGCTTGTGGCACTGGGTGAAAACTCGGAACAACTCCTTCTGCGTAGAGTTTGCAAGTTCTCTCCCCGTTGGTTTAAGGGGTTTTCCCCCGAGATCTACGGTTTCCCCTTCCATAAAAACTTGTTGAGATTAACGGTAATAGTTAGTGTAGGGAGCTGTTGGCTCGAACGCGTGGCATGCAAAGCTTGTCACCACCCTCCTACGCATTGTAACCCGGCCACCTGAATTAATGGTTTCAAATGTGGCTTGATGACTTAGGCCTTGGGTATTAGCCTAGCTGATTAATATTATTACTTTAGGTAGTGTTCGTACGGGGACCCCGACCCCGACCCCGAAAGTCGGGGATCCCCGACTTTTGTGCCCGACCCCGACCCCGACCCCGACTGTCGCAAATCAAGTCGGGGTTTTCCATTTTTCGGGGTTATGTTTTCGTAGTGTAATTTTAAATTTTCGCGCCGACGCACCCCGCTAAAATCCTAAAAATATAAAATAGATAGGTTCCTTCTCTCCCCTTTTTTCGTGGGCGACAATAGAATGATCTGAATGAAATTCGGTTGATGCCGCTGACGTAGCTCTCGCTTGACGCTTGATTATAAGTTTTAGTTTCATAATTGCCGTTTTTTCGAACTCTCTCAGTCTCAGCTAAGGAGTGTGGAGTTACAACGTTTGGAAATAACTTGTGTATTTATAAAACAACTTATTTAAACAATTACAATGCCTAAGCTATAGACCTCTATTTTAAAATCTACCTATCTTATCTATTTTTACTATAGTCCTAGTCGATAATTCAAAATAACGGTCAAAAATGCCGCCGATCAGTTTTGTAAAATATTTTCGGCGGCGTAATCGTCGACCATTTTCGGTATGGAGATACAGGCCGGAAGGCAGGCAAGGCTGCCAGATTTCGATAGATCGAAAAAGGCCAACTCTCTCCTATGTTTTCGTTTTCAAAAAGAAAATTTTGCGGCGTAGCTATCGACTAAGACGATTACTAATAGTCCCTAGCCTCAGAGGCTGGCTTACACAAGATACACTATCTAATCTTAACCAGTAAAATTGGGGTATTTTGATAATTTTTCTATTCTTAATAAATACCAAGAATTTTCCATCCCCGACCCCGACCCCGACTTGTTTTTCGCGGGGTTAGACCCACCCCGACCCCGACCCCGACTTTATTTTGACCCCGTACGAACACTAACTTTAGGTAGCGTAAAATAGCTCTGAAAGCTTCTAAAAAGTATCCAGTGTTTACCCCTTTTATTGTCAACCCCCATTATCTCGTTGGCATCACGGTGATACGTTAAAATATTTTACCAAAGCGAGTCCTTACGTTTTCTCCATGATTTTAGTTAACGTAAAATAGCTCCAAAAGCTTTTGGTCTTGCCCAACGGGGGGGGGGGGGGTATAAAGCTTGTTTTCTGGAAACAATGTAACGCCAGCCCTTGGTACTTCTAACCCCATTTCCGAACCAGATACATCATGATAGTTCCTTTAAGGGTCAGTCGCCAGTCATTCATACGACCTCATTAATTTTAAGGCAGTACAAAATATTATTCGCCCCAAAAGATAGCGGAAACTGGTTTCTTCGCCTCAAAAACGAGAAAGTTATATTTTAAATAAAAATAAAGAAATGCAGCCCAAAACTGTTTCTTCATCTATGAACGTAATATTTTTTCCTCTATATTCGCATTTTTGCGTTAGAGAGAAGAATAAGAGATTCACCTAAGTTTAACAATGGACAGGTTAAGAAAAACGTGTAGGGGGAACTTGTGGGTGTGTAGACGTAGCTTTATTAAGCACAGACTGTTTACCCTACACGTTTCCGGTACACGTTTTCTTAACTATAGTCCAATGTTCCGAGGTTGAGAAAACGATTCCATTATATAGCAAATAATTGACTCTATTCTATAATAAAATTTATTATTAAAAAGTGCAAAACGTTACAGAATAGGTCAACCATTTCTCCCAAGTCCATTTCCCCCAAATCTATTTATCCGAAAAAGATATAAAAACGACATCATACGATTCTTCGAACTTCTAACCCATTCCATGTTACCCAAAACACCAACTGCGATAAACCTACTACTTTAACATCTTAATATTCAACTTAAAAAAACTTGTTTTTTTAAAAGATTAAACATGAAATACAAATGTATTCAAATTTAATTTAATGCCATAAATAAATAACTTTATGAATTTTGAATGAAGTGGCTTTGGGTCAAACGGTACCACTCTTATCTTTTGGGTAAAGTGGGAATTGGGAAAATTGGGAACATACCGTAATCTAGGGTTATATTTAATGGTTGGAAAAATTAATTGTAATTAGTTCTTTGCGTATTGTTCATTATATTCCTTCTATTGCATTATTAACCGCTATTTACCATTTATCCCACTAATTACAATATTTTCCACTGAAGTGCACTTTTATCAAAAAAGGTGACCCTTGGTTAAAGTTAAATTTAAGATTTTTACGAATTGGATATTTTTACTCCCAAAGTGTTTACTTCATTGGATTAAGGCTGGCTGTATTACGTTAAAAAACGTTTTAATTTAAATTTTATTTGATAATTTGTAACGTAAGCGGGGTTATTTTCGAAATTATATTGTTCTTGAATAGATGGTTCTATAAAATACGGGAGTGCATGACGACCATGTTTTGTCTACGTCACTTAGCTGTAGCGCTTGAAGGCAGAGAGCACGCGCTGCAGTCGCGAAACCCTTCGGAATCCGAAACGCGCGTGCAAAACTCGCGCGCAAGTAAAGCACTTAAATAACTCGCGCTCCTGACGCAGATAAAAACATATTATACTTTTAATTTGTATTGTTTTATTTCATAGAAACATTTATTGCACCAACACGTTATTTTGAATTTAGAATCCAAAGCTTGAAATACGGGAAAATAAAATACAGTAAATATCGGAATTTTCAAGTGGCTTCAGAAACCTAGCTTAACGCCCAATTTTTTTTAAATGTGACTGAAAAAGACTCGAAATAATGTCATTAATGCTTTATGCTCGTCACGTGACTTCCGAATAACATTACACAGTTACCTAACTTTGACATTTAGAACGGAACAACAATGGGTTTAGGGGAAAATGCATCGTCGAGCCCGAAATATTCGGTAGAATTCAAATGAGGGTTTTATAACGAGTTCTTTTATCTATCAGCGTAGGATCAAGTCAAGCACAGCGCCGCGACGGCAGTAGGGGGACAGGGGAGCACATTCACGGTCTCCGTGACTTCACTCACGCGTTTAATATTATTTGACAGAATGATAAAGTGACGGTCCACTTTCACTTTCGCGAATGATAAAAAGTTTTTCACTTTTAATTCACAGAGCTTTTGATTTTGATAACCTCAAAACGATATCGATGTGGCATTGAGCATTTAATTTTGCGGATTACAATAGATTTTTTATACAATTTTGCATACGTTATGTCGGGGGCAGGTGGGGCATCGGCCCCTCTCAAATATTTTACTGGAAGGGGGAAATTATTTAAGTATTATTATCGGCTAAAAACTTCAAAATGTCTTAATGATGAGTTGAATAAAAAATGTTTAATGAAGAAAACGTGCTGATTTTATCATCTCTACATCTTTAGATTAGTTTTAAAATTAAATTGGATACTGAAATTTTTTTCCTTTTACCGTAAATTATTTAACTGCGTCTAAACATTTAACATAAAAACTGGGGCACCGCTAAGAGAACAGCATTTGATACTTTTTACACGTACTCATTTTAACATAAGTGTATAATTCAGTTTCACGTTAGTGTGCCAATTCTTTGTCTATCACATTTTCGTATTTTATAGTCTGAACTAAATAATGGATAAAATGAAGTGAATCTGATAAATGGTTACATAAGTTTATAGTAATTTTCTCATAAGTGTCTTTCACTAAGGGCATTTCTAGAATGATCAAATATAATATGGCCTATGACGTCATGGAACGTCACTCATGCTTTTTGGTAAACATAAAAAATATATATCAGAGCCATTTTATCTCAAATCAATTAACCCCAAACCACTCAACTCTAAGATTTTTATGAATTTTGGTGAAGAGGTGTTTAGCCGAAATCAATGTTACCTGAGACAACTAAAGTGGTCGGCATTTAACATTAATAAACATCCGAGTAACTTCATTGTCTGATCAACAGATAACCACAACTTACGGACTTTGCACTCAAGCTCGTGCAGAAAAATCATCCTGTTAATTTGTGTAGAAAATTAGACGTTTTCTGTCCAATCGATAGTTGTAAAATCTTTTAAAACAGGATTTCCGCGATCTTTTAAAACAGGATTTCCGCGATCTTTTAAAACAGGATTTCCGCGATCTTTTAAAACAGGATTTCCGCGATCTTTTAAAACAGGATTTCCGCGATCTTTTAAAACAGGATTTCCGCGATCTTTTAAAACAGGATTTCCGCGATCTTTTAAAACAGGATTTCCGCGATCTTTTAAAACAGGATTTCCGCGATCTTTTAAAACAGGATTTCCGCGATCTTTTAAAACAGGATTTCCGCGATCTTTTAAAACAGGATTTCCGCGATCTTTCAAAACAGGATTTCCGCGATCTTTCAAAACAGGATTTCCGCGATCTTTCAAAACAGGATTTCCGCGATCTTTCAAAACAGGATTTCCGCGATCTTTCAAAACAGGATTTCCGCGATCTTTCAAAACAGGATTTCCGCGATCTTTCAAAACAGGATTTCCGCGATCTTTCAAAACAGGATTTCCGCGATCTTTCAAAACAGGATTTCCGCGATCTTTCAAAACAGGATTTCCGCGATCTTTCAAAACAGGATCTCCGCGATCTTTCAAAACAGGATCTCCGCGATCTTTCAAAACAGGATCTCCGCGATCTTTTAAAACAGGATCTCCGCGATCTTTTAAAACAGGATCTCCGCGATCTTTTAAAACAGGATCTCCGCGATCTTTTAAAACAGGATCTCCGCGATCTTTTAAAACAGGATCTCCGCGATCTTTTAAAACAGGATCTCCGCGATCTTTTAAAACAGGATCTCCGCGATCTTTTAAAACAGGATCTCCGCGATCTTTTAAAACAGGATCTCCGCGATCTTTTAAAACAGGATCTCCGCGATCTTTTAAAACAGGATCTCCGCGATCTTTTAAAACAGGATCTCCGCGATCTTTTAAAACAGGATCTCCGCGATCTTTTAAAACAGGATCTCCGCGATCTTTTAAAACAGGATCTCCGCGATCTTTTAAAACAGGATCTCCGCGATCTTTTAAAACAGGATCTCCGCGATCTTTTAAAACAGGATCTCCGCGATCTTTTAAAACAGGATCTCCGCGATCTTTTAAAACAGGATCTCCGCGATCTTTTAAAACAGGATCTCCGCGATCTTTTAAAACAGGATCTCCGCGATCTTTTAAAACAGGATCTCCGCGATCTTTTAAAACAGGATCTCCGCGATCTTTTAAAACAGGATCTCCGCGATCTTTTAAAACAGGATCTCCGCGATCTTTTAAAACAGGATCTCCGCGATCTTTTAAAACAGGATCTCCGCGATCTTTTAAAACAGGATCTCCGCGATCTTTTAAAACAGGATCTCCGCGATCTTTTAAAACCGGATCTCCGCGATCTTTTAAAACCGGATCTCCGCGATCTTTTAAAACAGGATCTCCGCGATCTTTTAAAACAGGATCTCCGCGATCTTTTAAAACAGGATTTCCGCGATCTTTTAAAACAGGATCTCCGCGATCTTTTAAAACAGGATTTCCGCGATCTTTTAAAACAGGATCTCCGCGATCTTTTAAAACAGGATCTCCGCGATCTTTTAAAACAGGATCTCCGCGATCTTTTAAAACAGGATCTCCGCGATCTTTTAAAACAGGATCTCCGCGATCTTTTAAAACAGGATCTCCGCGATCTTTTAAAACAGGATCTCCGCGATCTTTTAAAACAGGATCTCCGCGATCTTTTAAAACAGGATCTCCGCGATCTTTTAAAACAGGATCTCCGCGATCTTTTAAAACAGGATCTCCGCGATCTTTTAAAACAGGATCTCCGCGATCTTTTAAAACAGGATTTCCGCGATCTTTTAAGGTAGAAGCGGATGTTATTACGGATGACGGTAGTTGAGGTACTTACGTCACAGTGTCTTTAACTTAAATTTTTTAGTGAGAAAATATTTGTAAGAAAATATTAATTTTTTTTACAAGCCCTTTCAAGCTGTTACTTCATTTTAGTGGCAATCATTCTACGTCACAGACCACGGGGCAAAACACAACGTGACAATGCTTTACAAATAATAACGTGATCACCATGGTCATCTTAATGTCATGGCTAACATTATATCGTTGCTATGGCAACGGAATTTTTTCACAGCCACAAACAACTTACGAATCAGTAAATTGTCGACTAACTAACTCACCGATGATTATAATCTTATGGTTTCAATAGATCATTCTATAAAATAATCTGGCCTGCTTGTTTTTATGTTTCTTTTACGTCACTGTCTCTTAGTTTTACAAATCTAGGAGCACGTGATGGATTCCCCAGGAGAATTTAATTTTTTCAAGTGCGCGTGCAAATCGCCGGTTCTAAGATTATACTAATAAGACACATTAAAATAAACATTTAATATTTCTACTTTTGGTTCAATTTATTTTATAGAAACATCTATTTATAAAATAAATATTCGGATAATTAACGTTTCTAGGTGTAGAATTTCTTGAATTTAGCCAGAAAAATATAAATTTCCTATAAATTCTCAACAACAGCTTCACGATGCATAATATGTAGAACCATAAGTGCATAATATGTTAAACCAGAAAGTACATATATAAAACCAGAAGTACATAATATGTAAAACCAGAAAGTACATATGTAGAGCCAGAAGTAGCGACTTTGGATGCCTTTAATTCAGGTGCACAAGTTACAATGCCTAGGAGGGTGGTGACAAGCCCTTCATGCCACGCGAGCCAACAGCTCCCTACACTTACTACAACCGTTAACTTCGACAAGTTTTTATGTAGAACCAGAATTTCATCCGTTACTTAGAAGCATATCCTTTACTATGTTACTCGCTTAAAACATGTTTAATGGAGGCAACATTTGAATTTGACAGAACCCAATCTTTCTTTAGTTAAAATGGACACAATCATCGCGCCACCCCCGGAGCCACCTTTGCGCAAGAACAAGGACCACACGCACGCCATTCGCAAACTGAAAGCTAGTCTGGAAGATCTGCGAATTGACAACCAAGTGGAGGACGAGGAAGAATTGTCGAGCAGCACAGACTCCAGCTGCGACGAAGAGGAGGAAATGGCCCTCAAGGAATTCCGGGAATGGGTCCAAGATCAACCTCACTTCGTCAACTGCCGCACAGGTTCGCTATTACAATAAAAGCGCAATTCGCTTGAAAATAAAAGATAGTTTCAGCTAGGAGCAACAAACACAAGGAGAACGCAGCTAGCCTTTAAACACGCTAACGCAGTGTTGTGTACAAATTTCATTGGACGAGCCTTTCCACTGAGCGTTTTACGGAAAGGGGCAAGATAATTTGGAAATTTTCCCCTTCTGACGGCAGTCTGCGCTAAAGCGTCTAACCAATGAAAACTGTACACAAGAAAATTCACGACTTTTGACGGGTTGCGTACTCCTTGTGTGGGGTGCTGTGTTTGTTGCTCCTAGCTGTTTATATCGTGCTTCTTAACGCCCCGGCGTTGGAACCAGACTGTGTTTCTGAAACTGTCCATTAATACAACGAGCTTCGAGGTGCAAGCTACTATTCATAATAGTCATTGACGCTAAGGCTCAAATCAGTATCAAAAATAAGTTTGATTTTCGCCTTACACTATATTTTTGCGTCAACGTTTGCCGTCGAGGCGTCATGACCCTGGTGAAAACCAGCCTTGCATGGGGTAAGCTCGTGACGGCGAGCTTTGACATTAAGCCTAATACAATAGGGACTTGGCAGCATGACGTAGATAATACGTCAACCCTGCTTTTTCCAATTGTAACAAAGCATACCAGCATGGCGGCCATAGCTAAAGGTACGGCCGGACGTCATGTAGTTGGCTTCTTTGTCTACCCGTGTTAATCTGGTTTAAGATTGGTGTAAAATATTTTGTACAGTGGTCCCACTTTGGCTATGTAGGAGGGGTAGAGCGAGATGGTTATACTGAAGTGCATTTCTCCTCTTTTAAAAGTGAATACTAATATTATCCTCCAAACAGATAGCAACTTCCTACTGCGTTTCCTGCGAATGAGAAAACTCAACATACAGTTGTCGCAACAAGTATTGGATAAGTACTTGACCATCAGGACGCATTTCCCTTACTGTTTCCATAGAATGGACGTTGATGAACCGGGAATACACAACCTAATAGCTAAAGGGTTAGTAAGCTCGTTTCTAACACCAACAATGACGTATTAACTTTGTAACTTTATCTTCAGTTACATGTTCCCATTACCAAAGAAAGACACCAAAGGCAGGATAGTCATATTTGGAGTACAGGGTAATGTAAACAATCAAACAATTATGTCCCCACGTACATTAATGTCAATCGGGTTTCGTTTAGCCGCCATGGAACTAAACGGAGGTGTACAGAAACGCGAAGACGTTTTCAGGACATTCATAATGACCTTCGAAGCCTTGCTAGAAGACGAAGAGAACCAGAAAAAAGGTCTGACGTATATCTTCGACCAAGGTGGTATTAATCTCAGTCAAATTTACCAGTTGGGTCTGAGAGATATTCAAAGACTTTTTACCGTTGGAGAGGTGAGATATATCTTTGTTTAAAACTCGTTGATCGTGGTTCGTTTTTTATGCCATTCGTGTACTCGTTTTATCAGTAATAGCAGAAGAAAATAGGGGAAGTACGTATCTGTAGCTTTGAGCCGTAGAAGTCGTCGTGTGACCCACGAAAACGCCTTTTTACGCATAATAAACCAAACTGAAAAAGTAGTCCTACTTTTGTTTTGATTCAACACGGCTATAATCGACGAAAGCAAATACGCCTTAGCTCAAATAGCAGAGAATGAGAAGGGCAATATGTTACAATTGTTCAATTTAAGAAAAATGACTTTTTAAACGATGTATTCATCCGCGATTTCCCGCCAAACCGTTTTGGCGCGAAAATTCGTGAAAAGTGACGCCTTTCCAAAGCTGACTAGAAGCGTACTTCCCCCTATTTTCTTCTGGTAATAGACGCTTAAATAAAATCGGTTCATCAATTTACCTAAATGTAGTAATAACAGAAATCCAGGACGTATACTTGTAAAAGAGTTATAATTGAAAGCTTAATTTTTCAATTTTGAAGGGCTTGTTCAATTTCACACACGCCTCTTGGAAGAAAAAAACTGCACGCTCTCAACTTTAGCCTTACAAATAAAACTAACATAAACACGTGACTATTATATTCAATGACTCGTGCATACACAAAGGGGATGGGGAAAAAATTATTGAAGCGCCTAATGCACAATAGTCTCTTAAGTAAAATCAACCAAAATCTCAATTTCAATTTCGTCTAATCTCAAACTAAGTCTTAAGTCCAGAAGTTATGTTTAAAAAGGCATTATTGCTTATAGAAAGCTGTTCCAGTGAGACACAAACAAATCCACTGGTTGTACCTCCCTCGATACCTCAAAGCTATTTATGATGTGTTTAAAACCTTTCTCAGCCCCAAACTACAGTCCAGAGTAAGTGATGTTGAATAGGTTATCAAATCATATAATAATTGCATTAATTAATTCCAGTTAGCGATACATGATAGCTTGGCCACAATACCAGATGAGATACCGCGAGAAATCCTGCCCAAGGAATATGGTGGGGAGGTACCTCTGGCAGAAATGACAGGTAAATATGCTTATTAATATCACCACAATATATAATTTTCAACATCATTTGATGATAACGTTAATGAATTTAGCTTTGCATTTATATACATGTATAAGTCATATTCAAATTTCTATACAGCTCAATGGATTGAAATCTTGCGAAGCAAGCGAAAACGCTTATTAGATTTGGATAGCATGTCCGTTGACGAAACAAAAAGACCGAAAGTAAAATCCAACAAATATGGATTTTTACGTTATGTTTCCCATTTAGTAGGTTATGATTCTAATGGTTCATAATTACCAATGTATAATGACAAAATGGGAATATGTATAATTTAAATAGGGCATAAGTGTCAGTATGTGCTGTTTCTATTTAGTTTGAGCAGTTTGTGTATAGATAAGTTATTTATTGTTAGCATAAATAACTTGAACGAACCAAGGAATTTGTATATATAATACAGTGTAACAATTCTGAATATTAACTTTTTCAATAAAATTTTGTATTTTACAGCTAAATACACAATTTATCCTGTACGCTAATATAGAGTACTAAACTTTAGAATGACCCAAATGAAAGCGGCTTTAAGCTTACAATGAAAGCAGATTTTTTTTTAATATATGCAATTTATATTAACAAAAAAGGATGATATTCGAGAATGAGTCATTCACAATTCCAAACGCTACACATTAAAACTTGGCGCATTGGCCAGTGAGTTTAGTGAAACAAAAATTAATATCACAGTACCGCTAGTCTCTCAACAAGCGTCAAGTCATTTGAAAGATTTTTGATTGATTGGAGTAGTTTGGGTAGATCATCGTCTTCAGAGTCAGCCATGTACTGGTCCTGATCAGAAGTATCCTCACCATATTCAGCTTCTAAAACTGAACAGAAGTCTAAATTGGTATATTTGTGGGAATTCATAAGAGTATTAAGTGTTCCCATTATAACAAAGCAAGCAAAGCCAAGTATACAATATTATTCAGGGTTAAATGCAAACCTAATGCGGGACTGTTAAATATCAAGATAATGTGCAGGAAAAACCAACCACAAATAGCAAAGACAGTCATTGCCAAAAAAAAATTAAACAACTAAGCGACTTCCACTTAACTAATAGCAACGTTTCACTAAAAAGAATGCCAAAATTTTAGCCTTAAGACAATATTAACCACCCAAAAAATGCTCAAAATAAATGTGTCTAATACATAAAAGAGGTTATAATATCTAAAAAAACCAAATGAAAATAAATAAGAGGCCAAATTGAAAAATAATACAAGCATATTTTATAATTATCAAAGATACTCAACATTTAGGGAAAAAAGCTTGATCTTACTTTTCAGTTGACCTTCGATGAGATACAGTTTAGTTTCCAAATTATTTTGTACGTCTGTGATGTGGTTCAATAAATGATCCCGGCATACTTCAACGTTAATGTTTTCCTCTACTTTGGGTAATGGATCAATCTTTTCCACTTGACGACACAGATGTGCACCTCGACGAGCTCGTCCCCTTCTTCGTGGAGCCGAAACAACATTAATTTTAGTCTTAATCGGCTTAGATTCTGATTGAGGAGGCGCAGCTTCATCCACCGCAATATTTAATTCAGGTTCCGAGTCACTGAATTCTTCAGGGAAGGGAGTGTCCACCTTGGTTTGCCCTGAATGGGTTGGACACTAATACTTACAAAAACATCCAAAGAGCGTGAAAACCTAATTCAAGTAAGATAAATACCAGAAGTACTTGGAAACTCTGACTGGTCTAAGCCATCCATCGTATCTTCGGTTGTTGTTGTGGCTGTCGTTGAGTCGGTACTTGAGCAAGCAGAGGTTAAGTTGGCACGCTCTTGTTGGGCCTTGTCCTCAAGTGATATAACTGGTTGTCGTAAAGGTGTTGACCGTTTATCCTGTTTGACTGAGAAGTAAGAGTGGTCAAGGGATGCAAATCCTCCAGGCGTAGTGCTTTCAGTTGTTTTTATAGTGTCAGTCATATAAGATTCATCAAGAAGGGTTCCCTTTGGGTCTGAAATACCCTCATCAGCTATAGCTTTTAAAACCCTTTCAGTCATTTCAGCATCAAGGGTCAGTTCTGCATCTAGGTTACTCGTTTTGGCTGTAAGAGTACTTTCATTTAAGGACTCATTACTGGCTGATAGAGATTTCCATGGTTGAGAAAAGTGTCTTAAATCTGTATTGGCTTTGGTACTAGATGAGCATATCATAATGACATTAGCTTCAGACTATTTCTTAAGGGATTGGTTGCAATTTGATTGGTACCTGTCTTTGGCTAAGTTTATTTTGTAGTCAAGGCTGTGAAGAACATTGACAATATTATGCATTGAAGACACAAGTTCATGACCAGCTAAGATTGAACAAGACTGTTTGCAGTTGGTGCCCATGTCATTGAACGTTGGCAATTCGCCACTTTTGAACCATTCTTGGTCAAGTCGGTATTTGAAACTACTTCTAAGGCCTATAAATACATATTTGACTTATTTGTAAAATATAATCAAGTTTATACATTTTAGAGCTAATTAAAGCTAATCAAAATATTGAAAATAGTTAGAAACAAATAAGTTATGGTGAAAGCATAAAGCCTAGTGTAAAAGTTGAGTGAAAAAAGGTTACTGAAGTCAGACAACTGATATCCCAATCCTGAAGCAAGCACAAAAATTAATTATATCTTAAATCTATTTAAAAGCTGTCTTGGAAATAAGGTTGTGGTGGCATTCAGTCAAAGTTCACTTATAATTTTTTATGCTAATGGGACATGGTGAAACCACTGGTCATATTGACCGGTTTAATTTTTAAATGAAAGCAGTCATTCAATATAGAAAATCTAAGTGAAACCCGGTAATGTAATTGCAATTTGTGCTAGAGTAAATTGCAGCCTTGGAAGGGTGTAAATTCTTGTACAGATAGCACAAAGATATCCTGTTTTTCTGGTGCTAATTGAAATTTGGCTAATTCATATTTGTGCTTAAAAATGTACCTGCACATTAATTTAATCACCTTAAATAAAGTTCACTATATTTAAAAGTGATAAATTGAAGAATTCTAAAAACCAAACTTAAGTATTTCGAGCAAGAAATGTGTGAAAATGGGAACATTTATTTTGACAAAGAAATCGCCAATCTACTAGTTCTATATTTACCCTGGTCATGTGAAATGGAAATTGACAATTTGGCCCTTAGATAAAAAAAACTACTTATTATTACCGATCTAAAGTACATATTGTCTGTTTATTTATCATATTTCATTATTATGAAGTGAAATTCATTTATGGGGATTAAAATGATCACCAAAGATACTGTACACCAGCAAAATTCGAATTAATGCCAATGGTTTAACAAAAAAAGCATGAACATATTTCTGCTGTTATCTGTACTAGAAAATTCCCATTGAACTAAGGTTTCAATTAACTATAAATAAAAATTTATATATTTTACCAAGAACTTATTTTAGGTTACTGAGAATGTACCTGTTTTACAATAATAAAAAGAACAGACTGAAAATTGTAATTGAAATAGTAACGACTTCTGTATGGGACTTATTTTAAAATATTTATTTCTTGACACAATAATTGAACATCTACCAACTATTTTGCTATTTATAATAACTCAAATCATGAAAATCAGCTTTATTAAAGTTGCCCAAATTAAATTAATAGTTGAATTGAACTTTTTCGTAACAAATTATACATGTTTTCCCTAAAAATAAAAGATTCTTACAATCAATACTAGACGGTGCTATACAATTGAGGAAAACATAGGTATACTCATTCTCAGTAGCCTAATTAAGGTCTTGATTTTAACTTCCTTTGACCTTTTGCTTCAAGCAGTATATGAATGAATGAAGGGTGGTGAATTTCAATGATTAATATAGAGTTTTGCTATTGGGGTAGTTTATGAAAATTATTCAAAGCTAATTTTTTACTTTTAAGCTTGAATATTAAGTCAAATACTTCCAAGTTCATTGTAAAACATCCTTTTTATAAATATGTCCGACAAAACTTTATCACGGTGGCTAGAATATTCACAGATTCAAATTCCCTGATTATACCCTGACCATTTTTAAGTTATTTTCCCTGACTTTTTAAGGCCAAAATTAGACAGTTAGACTTTTACATTTATCAGAAGTTAATAAAATTGTCAATTTATATTTCAGTACAAAAGTTATTTCAACGTAAAAAACCTTTCAATTATCCATATAAAAAATTCCAGGCTGAAATTTTTGCCATTTGCTCCTGTGTTGCTTACTGTTTACATCAGGGATATCATGGGAAGGTTATCCAGATTTATTCAGATAGCCAGGCTGCTCTTAGAGCTCTCAGCCAGTATAGTATTCTTTCTAAACTGGTTTTTAGCTGCTTAGATTTCCTCTGCACTCTTGGGTTGCACAATAAAGTTCAACTTTGTTGGGTACCTGGGCATAAGGGGCATCTTGGGAACGAAAGGGCCGACGCCTTGGCCAAGGAGGGTGCGAGGGCTGGGTTCATTGGACCAGTACCGGCTCTCCCCATCTCCCGGGGACTTGTGCGCGGCTTGATCTCCAAGTTTATGTCAGATCGTCAACTCAGACAATGGTCTGAGATTGAGGGTCAAAGGTAGGCCAAAGAGTTTACTCTTGGCCCTTCTAGGGAGAGAGCCAGAGAATTACTCTCGCTCTCTAGGGCTAGTATTAGGATTGTTATTGGCCTACTTACAGGCCAGGCCCGTACACGGGGGGGCCCCAGGGGATGCTCAGCGCCCCCAAATGAGTACTTGAGCATCCCCAATCTGACTGACCCAAAAAACATCGATTGCTCAATTACCGAAAGATATGATCTAGAATATTTGTATATTAATCAAAAAGGAAAATTACTTTTACTAGAGAGCTAGTATCAGTAAATATTTGAAACCATTTTACTAAAGTTTTTGAAAATTGCTTTCGCGCGTCTCACTGCACCAGAAAAACTTTTCAATTGTAGAAATATTGAACCAGCTTATAAAAAATGTTTTGACTGATATTTAAGGGCTACAACCGGATTAGTATATTTACTAATTTCATAGGTGGGGAGATAAAAATTACTCAAGGTATTGGCACCCCCAAAAAGAATTTGAGCGCCCCCGAGTTTTGGCGGCTGTGTACGGGCCTGTTGCAGGCCACTGCCATCTGAACAGACATTTAACTCTCATTGGGGTCAGTGATGACCCAATTGGCAGAGCTTGTCTAGCTGAGGAGGAAACTGCCTCACATGTACTCTGTAGCTGCGATTACTATGCAGCCCAGAGGTTTGAGCATTTGGGTATGCATCGGTTGGAGACGTATGACGTCTCTAATATCACGGCCGGGCAGATTTTAAGCTTTATGTCGGCGATAGGACTTATTTAAGTCACCCAGTTTGGGGATGCACAATGGACCTCAGGTCGAAGTGTTTGGCTTGCCACCCCCACTCAATAATAATAATCCATATAAAAATAACAGAATTTGCCATAGACCTAGAGTAAAATTACCTTAAAAAAGTGTCAAGATTAAACTGAATTTCCTGACCTTTCCCTGACTTTTTTGGCCCATTTTTGAATTACCTGACTTTTCCCAGACATGTGGCAACCCTGTTTATTAATAATGTCTACTGAACCTACTAATGCTATATACAATTTGGAAACTGACTATTAAACTATTTTTAATCCTATGTAACCTAATTTATAAAAATAAGTTGACCTTAGAGCAAGAGTCAAGCAAGTCTGAAAAACCCTATATGAGAAAAACCAGTTTTAAGTTCGAAATCTAGCATAATAACAATGATAATCTAATAATGAAAATTGATAATAGAAGATTCAAAATTTTGTACTGAGTCACCTTTATTTAAAAACACTCAAGGATTCTAATTTTGAATTTCTTTCAATAGTCACGTAGCTCGACTTACTTGACTTTTTCTCTCAGGTAGCGATATTACAAAGAAAGAATGTCCATCAACTTACCTCGAGGGTTTGTGCAGGCATAACATATATATTTATCAGGAACTTGACTCTGGTCATCAATCTTAAAACACAAAGCATGTTGCCAAGTCAAACATATCTCACACTGAAAAAAAGAAATTGAGAAATATAATTAAAGAAATGAGTAGATTTTATAACTTGAAAAATTGTACCACCGATATCTGGAAAATAATTAGGGGAAATAGTTCCAAATTAAAAATAGGGGAAATGGCAGCAAACATATTTTGAAAAATAGGAAGCAAATAGTTACCAATGTGAAAGAAAATGAAGTCTTTATTTGAACTAAATTATCTCAAATCAGTGATGCCAGATTGAGGGAAATTTCCCACACTTCAAAATGGTAAAAAGGAAATTCGAAGCAAAAAATATTTTATTCAAAGCTGACATAATAATGGCACGCCTTCATTAAATTGACTTATTATGAAAGAATCAATTAATACAATCATAAGTATTTTGTTGGATTCACTTTAGCTGGCACCCCTACGATTGTTTTTGGCAATTTGGAAAGTCGTCTGCTAAATAACTGACCCACAGGAAGGAGTCCCACTCTATCCCTAGTACAAACTGATTTATTTTAGGCGCGTTTTTTTCTCTATAGGAAAAAGCATGGGTGACGTTGCGTGATGTAGCACTGACACTACTCTATACTGGTAAAATTGTTCCTAGTTTTTATTCATTGCAAGATGAAAATAAAAGTATTATTTTCTTCAGGACATTGGTTATTTTTGTTTTATAATGTCCCAATTGTTTTACGCAAATATTAGGGATGTGCGGATAACCGTTTACCAAAGCTTATCAGTTCGGTTAATCAACCGTATTTTCGGATACTGTTTTTTGAATTAATCAAAATCGATTATAAATTTGTTTTGGCGGTTTATAAACTATTTGATAATATCGGTTATCACTTTACTACTCGAAATATTTTCTTTTCATTCAATTAATCGTTTTCACCGATTCTCTTATCGATTATTTGGATTTCCTTCACAATATCCCAAAAAAAAAACTATATCGATTATCCCAGCTATTTTCACATCTGAAGCTGGTTTTCCAACTGAAAAAAGGGGGTCGGAAAGGGAAATTCCATTTTCGCAATCTGGCATCACTGTTTCAAATACTGAATTAGTTTTAGAATATCCGATCCCAAAAATTCATTAGATATTTTCCAAAAACGTAATTTTGTACTAACAAGGGAAGGTCTTGGACTGTAAGTATGGGATCCGAGAAAAAGTTATGGCAACCTTTAGACCATGCCCCAGGAAGGTATCAACGGGTGGATTTTTCAAAAGGTCAAGTTTTAAGACCTTTCGAAATTTTACATTGGTCAATATGGTTAAAAATGGTCAGCTTGCGATGGGAGTGGTCAATATGGTCCAAAATGGTCAGTTTGCTATGGGAGTGGTCAAAATGGTCCAAAAGGTTTAGTTTGTTATGGGAGTGGTTAATATGATCTAAAGTGTTCAGTTTACCTAAGTCCCCTAAAACATTTGATTTCGTCAAGTTATAACCCATAGGGAGGTTCAAAACAATTAGTTAAAATATTATCTGGCCACCGCAAGCATTTTTTTTTATTGGTAAATTTTGAAATTGTTTGTGTTTGCCGTAATTCCGAACCCACCTTAGATTGTTTCAATTACCATATGACTGATAGCGGAAACACAGTGGCTGAATAAATAGCTAGACTATTCAAAATATACCAAAGTGTAATAGATAACGCCAGACTATCATGATTTTGAATTTTTTTTGAATGAAATGCATTGATAAATGAGCTATGAGATTGGATAGATCAGTTTTGATAAAGGTGCATTAACTAAATGTGTATAGCAATATTTTGGGAAAGGTTCCTTTTTTGCGACAGGAACTATTTGAATAGCAATATTTTGGGAAAGGTGCTTTTTTTGGCCGGAACTAAATGTAACCACTGTGTTTCCGCTACCAGTCCTATGAAATTAGCATATAAAATCCCATAAGAAATTTCCGGCTTGACCAAAGTCAAAATTTCGAAAGGTCATAAAATTTTATCTTTTGACTCTGCTGATACCTTCCTGGGGCATGATCTAAAGGTTGCCATAACTTTTTCTCGGATCCCAGACCTTCCCTTGTAAGTTGTAACTATTGTCTATCGATATGCCTCAGCTTTGACCTTTTGAACACTTATTTAAGCCGATGGTGTTTTTCCCTGATTCATTGAAAATAAAGTACCCTAGGGACCAATTATTGATTTTAGGCTAGATTAGGGATCTTGAAGAAAAACCGGGACTTTTAGGTATTTTAGGTACCTGGTGGGGTTCAGGCTTGAATGATAAAAGTAATGTAACTCAAGAAACCCAGATCTCACCTGGATCATAAGTCCATTTTCTTCATTTACTTCACAAATACAATGAACAACTTCATCATTGTCAGCTCTGTCGTCCAGATCATCAACGAGATCTATACCATCATCAACTTCATCTTTTGCCCCTTCATCAGCTTTGGACGTGGTAGTAGACTCTGAACACCGATCCGAACGTCGTCTTGTAACTGGACCTATACCTTCTTTTTTGTCCTGGCTTTCTTCATCGACTTGATATGAATGACTTAATTATTTGAATCACAATTACATAAAAGAATTAACAATAAAAAATAGCTACCTCTCTCTAACTTTAGTTTCTTTGAACTGTCACTTTTGGTAATTTGAGCATCAGTTTTCTTTTCCATTTTATTTTTGCTTTTCTTTAACTCACTGGATAGATGCGGTTTCGATTCTGCTGGTTTAGACGAAGATTCTGAATTACTTTTAGTTCGTCCAGGTGTCCTAATTTCCCCCTTGGCAACATCTTTAAGGCATCTCATCTTTTCAATTTTACACTCTGATGTACGTCTTGGACGTTGAATACCTAGTGCAACTGTCTTGTAGTTGGTATACACCGAATCATCTTTCTGAAACCTCAACTTAGCGTGTCTGGTTTCCATTTTTGTGATGGGATACGCTCCTTTGCCAAACAATGCTTTAGATGGACTAGTTAATGGCCCTTTAATTAAAGGAGTAGAGATCGGAACTGCTTGGGCATCTGCGTCCATAGGAGTAAATGCCTTCAACGGTGTTTTCAAACCACTTTCATCTTTAACTTCTTTAACCTCTTCTGAAGTACTCAAAGTATCCGTAGCTTCGTACGTGGGCGTTTCACTCTTAACTTCAGTCTCAATCTCTTTCTTAACTAATGACATTAAAAAAATCCATGGAGTGCTCGGACAAAACAGTCAAAATTTATGAAAATCAGCTCATACTTGCAGGAGACGGAGTTTCAGATTCTTCTTCAGACTTAACACCAGTATCATTATCAATTTTTTTTAGTTTTCTAGGCAACAATAAATGCACTCTGGGTTTCGGCTTCAGTTTGGGACGATGATAATGCTTTATGTGTGATGCCAGAAGGGTTTCCTTTCGAAAAGACTTATTGCATTTTTCGAAGTGACATTTGAACTGATTGTGATCCTCTTCAACCTTAAACTGTTTCTTAGGTATAACTATTGAACGAAATAATTTGTGAAGGAAGAGATGAAGTAATAAAAATTACAGTATTCTTACAGTTAGAATTAGGAGAATTAAGACTAGAGTCATCATCCGTTGAGCTTCGGTTCAATATAGTTTTGAGCACTGGGTCTTCTAAGTGAGTTAAATATTAAATTTTTAGTAATAAAAATTACTTCCAAATAGAAGAGATTTTGAAAGTACTTGATATCTCTTCTTCAACTTGTAACTTTTTAACTGCAGCAATAGGTATTGGATGGATCTTAATATATCAAATATTAATTTTAGTATTTCAATAGATGAGAAACTTGAGCTTGTATATACCAGTTTTTCCACAAAGTCAGTTGGGACTTTAGCAATGCATGTGTAAGGCAATCTTCTAACAAAGCCATCAAAAAACTCCACGAGATAATAATCTGATTTTGGTAAAAAAATAATAATAATAATCAGCTATGCTAATACTTTGTGTAAATCATTAATTAAATTGACCAAAAAGGACTATAAAAATGCTTACTATCAGAATGCACTTCTTTCACAGTTGCGCTGTACATTTTTCCATCAGTCCACCTAGCCAGAACTTTTTCATTTACTTTAAACTATAACCAAAATCAAGGGTATCAGAAAGGCGTTTCTCATTTCTATAAATAAAATTTAAAACAACTGACTTGGCAAGACTTTTCTTTCGGATCCCTTTTACCCGGAAACGGTTGAGCTACAGCTCTTAATTTTTTGCTGTGCATAGAAATCCATTCATCATAACGACTACTCCAGCCATCGAAGTGAATTAAAATCTCAGCTCTTTCTTGGTCAATTTCAACTATCTTTGCCATATACCTACACAAAACATATAAAACCGAAAGTTACATTTTCTCATTAGGAAACGGCTCTTTCTCTAAATTACCATTTTTCTTGGAAGTCCATGGCCTCAAGTTTATAACCAATTTCAAATATAATTCCAGAACGTTTAGGGATTCTTTTGAGTTTACCAGGACTCTCCATACTACCATCTTCGCTTACACTTCGGCTTGACCTTCTTGAAGCTGAAGAACTCTTCTTCTTTCCTTTGTTCAAAAGTGATCTCTTACGAGGTCGCGAACGCTGTCCATCACCCTCAGTAACCGTTGATTCTGAGTTAGATGGGGATATGGACCTTTCAACGGACTGGTTAAAGCCATCATTGGAGTCCTCCTTTTGGCTAGCACTAACTGATGGCCTACTTTCTTCGGAAAAACACGGCGAGACACAACTTGTTAAAGTACCAGTACTGGGGCTTTTCACCTCATCATAACTGCTTGTTGGAACTGGTTCCGAAGACCCAAGTTCAGTTGGGGGATGCAAGGATCCTAAGCTCTCCGATCTGTTGGACGGAATTGGTGATTCGTCAGTTAATACTTCCCCCGTTTTGGCTTTCAACATCTTCTCGTGCCTTATGTCTTTTTCTTTCAGTTCTTTAACAATGTTTTTTGCCACTTTCAACTTGGGTTTTTTGGCAGCCATTTTGGCTTCCAGCTCTTTAAGTCTTTCAATCTCTGATATTGGTTTTTTGGGTGTACCTTGGACTGGAGATTTTGGCGTGTGGGAACTGGAAAGGGCCAACGAAGAGGGTCGGTCTGCTATTTTGGGCTTAGGACCTCGTTTCATTGAAAGCCGTTCAGACTGGGCAGTTTTGGGGGTGCTACTTTCATCAACCTTTTTGCTATCATCCTCTGATGCCAAAGGAGAAGTTGGTTTCGATATTGACATTTCAATGTCTTTGTTAAGGTTTTCTGTCTCTAAGTCCGCTTTTTCTATTGTTTCTGAGCTTTCAGTTTGCACTTTGAGTTTCTTCAAAGGTAAATTGTCACTGTCAGAGTCGCTAATTGAGGCTTCCACTATATTTTCAGTTTGTTTCTCTTTTTTGGAACTCCCGCGGGGTCGACCGATTTTTCTCTTCTCACCTTTCACCTCTTGTTTGGGGAAATCAATTCTCGTTTTGCCCTTGGCAGGAGACACAACTTTCTTATCACTTAATTTTTGTTTACCAGAGTTAGCTTTATTTTTGTCCATTTTGGGTGGTTTAACTATCCGAATTTTCGATTTTGACTTCACCGATTCACTTGAGCCAGACGCAGGAGGTTTCTTTATGCCCGTGTCAGAGTCATTGGAGGTATCCATGTTAAGTATTTTGGATCCCTTTTTCTTTGCTTTAGTTGTCACGGTATATTTGGTAGGCTCTTCCACATTAACTTTATTTATTTGACCGTCGGTTGACTGCGACCGTTTCACTTTTGCAGGTTTCGCCTCTACTTCGCTATTTTCTTCCTAAACAAATGTTAGAAGCATTTGGTTTAAACCTTGGCAAAATACTAAAAACTATATAACAATTTATTCTTTGCGAGACTATTCTGCAACATTTTTTATTCAGTTTTTTCTGAGATTGTATACCAAGTGTGCAAGTGCTCCAGAGCGGTACAAGGCAAGTTATGCAATAAAAGGTTAATTTACATACAACCATGGGAATGTACTCTTTAAGTTAATAAAATATAATATAATGTAATATAATATAATATAATAAAAAACCATTTTCTCTGGGAGACCTCCTAGAGCCTTATTAGAATCACCTCAATGCAACCTCAAACAGAAATTGAAAATTAATGTTATCCAAGAATGCTTTGGGGGCCATATGTTGTCTCTTTCCATTGAAAAGTAATACAAATAAATACAGACAGAACAAAATATGATTATGGATTGGCTTACTTCTGGCACATCCGATTCTTGGTTTGTTTCAGATTGTGATGATGAGGTATGTTCTGAATTTTCATGAGCAGTTGAAGGAATAGGTTCACTTTCATCAATCAACTTAGAATTCTAAGAATAAATATTTTTGTAAGTTTAACTTTGATAAAATTGGTACAACTATGCATTCACCTATCAAGTATCAACAGACTTAGCTTAGGGGGTAGCTGTGACTAAATTATGAAAGAGTGAAGCAAAATAATAAAAATTTTAGCAGTCTAATAATCTCAAACTATTTTGTACAAAATTTTAGGTGGTGTTAATTAGTCCATGATACAGCTATGCCCATGATAATTTTTTTCATATAAAACTATTCATATTATGATCCATCCAAATTGAATGAAAAAAGTCCTCAACAATTTAAAAAATAAGGTTTTTTAATCATAAAGGCGCTTCATTTATTCTTTGACTTTTCTAACTCCTCACTTATTTACCATTTAAATATTACTGCTCAAAACTAAAATTAATAAACTGTGTACACATTTTCAAATATAAATATGAATTATTACAGTAGGCTACATTACAAAAACTACCAAATTTAAAAAAACACAATAAATTTGAAACCAATTGCTCACTCACAAAAGCCATTCAAGGCACTTTCAATTCACTATTACACCTTGGATTAATAATAGAAGCTAACGCTTCTATTATTAATCCAAGATTACACTTATGCAGACAGTTATCTCCGAAATAATAAAACCCATAACAATATTTGAAACGTTAGTCCTTTAGTACAGAACCAAATACCGATTATATAAATCTCTGATATACACAAGTATGCAAAAGTGAAATATCAACTTACCAAAATATAACTAAAAAGACGAAACATATTAATGTTAGAATTTATCTTTCTGTTTCAGCTCTATTGTAGAATCTCTTGTTCCCGTCACATGGAAATATACCCTAGTCTGGGCCTTGGCCCATAGAACGGAACTCTACTAGAGCTTTCACATTTTTTTTTCATACTAATCTTCACACACCCATGTATCGAACGAATACTAAACGTTCAAGAATCACACCGAAAACAATTCCGATACTTATAATAAATAAATGAAAAGTGTAATTACAATCATGTTACAATTAAGATGCGTAATCGGACTAACAGACTTGGTTTCGGATTCCGAATGACAATTGTGATTCTGGCTGCGTTCACGGCCAACTTTGATCACGCGCTGTTCGCGCTACTACGGCCAACACATTCGTCGAAATTCCGCGAGCAAGGATTTTCCCCCTATAAACTGTACTATAATGTGTAGGAGTTCAGCGCCACGCTCGGTGGTTATATTGTCCCCAATGTAAAAACTATACTAAAAATAATAATCCGCTAGGGGCGCTGACGTCATACACATCTTTTGCTCATAGGTTAACACAGGAACGTCAACGAATGAGATGGCCGCTGTAGCGCGAGAGATGCGCGAGAAATCAAAGTTGGCCGTGCTGCGTTCAACAACTCTAAAATAGCTCAGCGCTGAGCTCAACGGTCAGCGGTTTTTTGTTGAACGGTTTTTTGACTTCCGGTTTTGACGTCACGTTGATCATCGGAGACTCAGCGGAAACATCGGCTGGGCGAGATGGTTTTTCCGTTGCTCATCGGTGTCGTGACGTCATTCGACAAAGTTAAAGGAGGGGTAGCAGATGATATTTTGTTCGTTAAGTCAGCGAACTATATAAATCGTACAACAACTTTACAGGCCCGTACACAGCCGCCAAAACTCGGGGGCGCTCAAATTATTTTAGGGGGTGCCAATGCCTTGAGTAATTTTTATCTCCCCACCTATGAAATTAGTAAATTGGGGATGCTCAAGTACTCATTTGGGGGCGCTGAGCATCCCCCCCCATGTACGGGCCTGCAACTTTAGATTTTTGGGACGTAGCGTTGATTAAAAGAACTCAACGGTTTTTCTCCGTTGATAGTTGTTGAACGCAGCCTCTGCAATACGTTACGAAGGGTCGCCGCTAGAGAGCGTTGGCGAGACCGCATGAGCAGTAAGCAGCCTTGGAAATAAGGTTTTTTTTTAAAAGTGGTCCTTATGACCAGTGACCCCCTAGCATATGAATTATTAAACTGGTCCTTATGACCAGTGACCCCCTAGCTTATGAATTATTAAACTGGTCCTTATGACCAGTGACCCCCTAGCTTATGAATTATTAAACTGGTCTTATATAAAATGTTCTAATGTCATTTATAAGCCTAAAAAACCTATACTACATGTTTAGAAGTTAGATTATGTTGGTAACATTAACTTAACACGTATTCAAAATAGTTAACTCCATTTTACGAGTACCACAAGAATAGTACAATATAGTACTATCTCACCTAAGACTACTACCATAGCCTAGAAGAACCTCGTAATTTACCGTATTATCTCTCTTTCTCTAGGCCTCGTAACTCCAGAGTCCTCGGTCCGTTACCGCGTAGCCTACCGTACTTGGGGAAAGCGAGACTAGAGGATTGAGGGTTTGAGGCCAGAGGGGGGTTAGACAGTTCGACTCTACATAAAACATCGACGTGCGGCCGCGGCGGTAGTAAGCGGAGTCGCTGTACATAGAAATCCAGTGAATAGGGAAATCAAATTTGATATAAACCTTGAAATAATAGGTCATCTCCTATTATTTGGAATTATTAAACTGGTCACCTTCTGTTTTTTTGTTATTATTTCGAATTAATAAACTGGACACGGTGACCAGTGACCCCCCAAATTTTGAATAAATAAACTGGTCTGAGCAATTAATTAACTGGTCTTTGACCATCTGACCACCGTTATTTCCAAGGCTGGCAGTAAGGTGTTTTGGGCAGTTGGCGTTGTTGGCTGCTCATATTTAACGCAACCTAAATTTCGCGATACAGTAGCGGTTGGCGTAATTTATTTATTTGGATAAAATATACAGATCGTGAAGCTAGATTTAGCTTATTTACAACCTTGCAGTACCCGACAGTAGATTATTGTGACAATAAAAACAGGGATAGAGTTACAGAAAGATAACTAAGAGTTACAAAACATTACAAAAACAAAAACAGAGCTAGGAAAAGAAAAATAAAATAATAATAAAAAAAGAAAGGTCAGTAAAACTGGCCAGATGAACTTGGTGGGAGACTACAAGAGTTCCTGACAAAGTTGGTTCCGAACTAATCGGCGCAAAGTCCTTCTTTAGGTAAGGTTCCAGAGTTGGATGGTTCGGAAGAAGTTCCATTGCCGAACTGACGTCTTGACGCGAAGTTTGACGATCTTGGCGCCATGGCTCCTGGTTCTATGGAGGCTGCCAAACCTGAGAAGGTCTTAGGGCCCAACGTGGATTTCCCCGCCCAGATAGTCCAGACTTGAATGATGTCGTTCAAAGCGTGGCGGGTCACCGGAGAATCGACATTGAGTTGTCTATTTCTGGCGTCAGGAGAAAGATTCTCCAGGCCCCTGGTGAGTTTCGTGAATTGGTTGTGTGGCTTCACTAAACGATCTTGGTCCCCATCAAGTGCGGACTCCACACTTCCGACGCGAAGTTGATATGAGGACTAGTGACGTGTGGAGGGTGCGCATTAGCCGTGGAAAACGAAAGAAAAGGTTTCTTCTGGTGAGTCCTGTCAGTGAGCTAATTTTCTTAACGACCTTGGAGGTGTGGTTACCGAAATTGAGGTGTAAAATGTGCGCGGGTTGGTGCGACCAGGGTGGTTCACACCGCTTTATTTGCACGTTATAGGCCATCCCATACGCCCGAGCGGCTATTGCCACGGCGTCAAGATCGCCCTGAAAGTGCTGTAGACTTTGAGGCGTGCCAACCGGGTGGGCAAGCTTGGTGTCATCAATGAATAAGAATGTTTCACAACAGTGGTCAGAGAGTTGATGAAGACCAAAAAAAAAAGGCTGGGGCCGAGTACGCTTCCCTGCGGCACACCATTCATCGAGGTAAGAGCATTGGATTCGTGACTTTGGAGGACCATTTTGTGTTTCGTGTTCGTGGTGAGGCTCCACAGCCATTTAAAGGCGAGCCCTTCATTACCAGGAACGGCCAACGCATCAAACAGTCCCTGGTGGGGGATCGTATCAAAGGCCTTACCGAGGTCCAGGTACACTACTTCAACAGGTTTACCCTCTTCCAGCCATGCTGTCCAATAGTTAGTCACTGCGAGGAGATTGGTGGTGCATGACCGACGTGAGCGAAAACCATGCTGAGAGGGATGGAGGAATTTCGTGTCGTCGGGGAAGGAGCGAAGTAGTTTCCTGGGTACAACAATGGTTGGCGAAATGGTCTACTCATAACGCCAACTACTTAATCATCCTTCAGTGTATCTATGGTAGGGTTAAAACTCCTACATGAAGAGTTATCGGGAATAACGTTTTTACGCGGTATTTTAAAAGGGAAACTTGTTGGATCGATGGTTCTAGGCTTTACTCCTACGCATTTTAACCCAGCCACCGGTTTAAAAGCATTAAATGTCACTAGATGACTTGGGCCTAAGGTGGTGCCTTGGGTATTATCCCAGCTGATTATTATTTCTCTTAGAAACGGCTGTGGTTTCGATAGCGATGGCGTCCAGCAAGTGATTTTGAAAATACGGGCAACGCCTTACATTGAACGTGATTTAAACCCCGTCACGGCAGTCACTATTTCCTGACATATTCGCAGCACGTTGGCAATCGATCCTTAAACATTCCAAGTGTATAAATATTTTTTTTGGTACTGCATATAACAAAATCACCCAAAAGCAATGATCATTGCTAAAAAACTCTATGTAGAAAAGATTTAAAGAAGACAGAACACAGAATAAGTGGATTAAAGCTTCAATATGCTTATTCAACGAAGCGCTCATAGGAACGAGTTGATAGGAAATTTTCGAAATTTGGTTGTCACCGAGACTGTGCGAACATAGACAGTAACCTAATATGCTTGCAGTTTTCACTACAGTTAGTTTAATTTTTGTTAATTAATAAAAAGATTCGCTATTTTATGAAAACATTTATTCTATACCAATCAAAAGGCAACGGTACAAAAAATTTCAAAAGCTTTTTTAAGACGCGACCATGCAAGTCGCCGACTTGCATTTCCGCAATGTAACTTATTCAAGCAATCACGAGCCCGTAGAAGTTATCTACAGCCAATGAAATTGTTAACCCTTGCTCGTGTAGTTGCCATAGTTGCTTATCTTTGAACGACATTTACATGAATAAAAAATAAATACAAGTTGCTAAAATCAATTGTAACTAAAAAATATTGGTTGCTGAAATCCAGTGTATATTATCCTATATATTTTTTGTTATTGCGTTTTTTACCAGTGTGAATTTTAGTACTTGTCTTAAGGCGCCGGCATTGATTAGACGTGGCGTAATTATATTGCTTTATTTGACATCGAGAATTTAACATTTTATATAGTAATAGATAAAGAAAATGGCAGGCGGAATAGTAGATGTTGTGGCAAAATTCTATGACAGCTATACCAAGAAAACACCGAAGAAATTGAAAATTATTGACGCCTACCTTTTCTACATTCTACTAACTGGGATCATCCAGTTTGTATATTGCTGTTTAGTCGGAACCTATCCATTCAATTCATTCCTCTCAGGTTTTATCTCTTCCGTGGCTTCATTCGTATTAGCTGGTAATAAAACACGTTTTAAAATTTACTTACGTTATACACCAGAAACATAACCTATATTTCTTCCAACACAGTATGCTTGCGCCTACAAGCCAATCCCGAGAATAAAGGTGAATTTGGAAACATAAACCCGCAAAGAGCATTTGCTGACTTTATCTTCGCTCACATCATTCTTCATTTAGTTGTCATGAACTTTATTGGTTGAAATGTTTATTTTTGTAAATTTATTATTAAATTCAAGAAAACGTTATTAGTGGAGCAATATTTTATTTCTTAAACAATATACACTAAGGAAAAATCACAAGTTTATTTTATTAAAATCTGGAGGGGCGATAAAAATCTTAAAATTAATAGGAATCACAATGTAATTAATACCGTATATATTAAGAGTAGGCAGATAAATTCTTTTTTCAACTTTTCATTAATGTCAAGAAGTTTGATTTTTTTATTTATAAAATTTGGCAATTGGTGACAAGCACGCAAAAACTTTTGAATAAACGCATCACACGTACAAGGACTAAATTTTAAAAGTGGTTAGGCTTCTTTGAATATTTCAGTTAACAAAGGGCATTATCCGCATACCAGACCATTTTGTAAGTTCCTTTCAAAGGAGCAATGTCTTTTAGCTGGACACAATTGTAAATCTTTAACCAAAATTTTGGTTGTTGGCTTTTTAATTATCATTCGCAAAGCATGAGTGCTCATTCCGAGTATAAACAACACTCCCTTATTGGAAAAGTCTTGCAAAAACCAGCCACTTGTAAATTGGAACTAAGATTTATTTTTTAAATAAATCTCATTCGGGTTTTTCGGAGTCATCTCCTCTTCGCAAATAGCGTCTAAAACCAAATTGGAAATTAGGAAGAGTCAAATTATAGTACTGATATTTTATCATACCTTCGAGCTGCCCGAAGAAGTTCGTCTTTTCTCCCAGCAAGCATTTGCTCCCTTTCCTGGGGGCTCTTTGAGAATCTGTAACCCAAAGTAGTAGAGGAGTTGCTCTGAGTAGGAGATTGATCACGCATTGGTTTTGACTGTGGTTCCTCCAAGATTTGTTTATCTCTGACACTAGATAGTGAAGGTACGTTTGTTTCTTGCGATTCTTTCGGTAAAACCTCGCAAGCTCCACCAACTGCACCCGTAAGCTCTTCTGGATTCAGCTTTGTTTCTTCCAAAGACTTCACAAAGTTTAAGACAATTTGATAAATACACTTATTGAAAAACCAATATAGGGAGTAAGATAACACCCATACATTTGACACAGACAATTGCCGTGACGGTTGATCTGGCGAAGTCGGAGTAGACTGTGACATTGTGTGAGTCGTTCCGTGAAACATAGCGGATGCTGGAGGAAGCAAACGTTCCTCCAGAATGTTTTCGACAGTGATTTCCACGGACCGCGTGACCCTGAGATCTTCTATGATGGTATTCATTGGCATATGAGGAAACATTTGAAGCACTTGACGCGCCATGGTATCTAATTGCGAAGTTTGGACCGGTACGGTTCTCTCCCCTAGCAGATTCGTGTGGGTGACTTCCACCGAAAAACTCGGGAACCAACTAACATACCTCGAACCTGTGGCAACCAAAAAGTCAATTATTTTAAAACCACCAAAGATGTACAATAAGATTTACCATCAAAATGAAAGAAATGATTGGTAGTTTGATTAGTTTGGTGGTTGGGCAAACGTCCAGCATCTTGTCCGCCACCAGTGGCTCCAATGGCTGCTAGGAAACCAGTTGGCATCATTGACATGGCTGGTTCCCTGTGATCAGCTGCAACCTGGTCACTGACACCTTCAGCAACATTTCTACTGACGTTAGTGCCAATACCATCTCGCGACCCGTTGGTCAAGGTCATTCTGCAAGTAGGACATGACGTGTCTTGCTCTAGCCATGACCTCAAACAAGAGCTAACGCGGCGAAAAGAAACGTTACAAAATAGATAATATCTCACAAGCAACCTTTAAATTAAGTTACTTATGAAATAAGTGACCACAGGGTAGTTTTCGTGCCGAATCCATACTGTCCCAGCAAATGGCGCAATCATCGCTATTGGCATCCAATTCTTCAGCTGTCGCCATTTTGTAACTAAAATCATTTGCAAAAATTGTTAGTATCGGACATACTTAGAATAATATAAAAAAATTAGGAGCAAACAAGTGTTTAAAGCATGAATCTGAGTATGAACTTCTAAATTTATTTTGAATCAACCCATTTCATATTTCTGCGACCAGGTATAGCATTAGCTTGGGTCATTGGCGCTGATTACGTTAAAAACAAGTCCAAGCATGTGTCAGACGTTTTTTCGATTAAGTTCATACTCCCTTTAAAAGCCTACAGAATCATTCAAACTTCACCAGTTTCCCGCTCTGGTCTCCAGAAATAGGGCTGGAAAATGACAAATTGCGATCACAAAGTATGGAAGGGAAGAAAATAAATAATATTCTGGCACATTTTTTCCAACGATTTTTGATATCTTTCCCCGAAAGTGTGGGATTGGGAAACTAGCATCACTCATTAACAACATAGCTTTAGAACGTGTTTACTCCCTTAGCTTTGAAATATCATGACAGTGGCGTTGCCAGGCGGTGGAACAGGGGGCACATGCCTTCCCTGAAACGTATAATTATTTTTCTTTTTTTCAATGGCGTGCTCCCCCCCCTCCCCGAATCAAAATCCAGGATACGCCACTGTATCATGGCCTTACTTCGTTTCCATGTGCCTAATGACTCTCAGGTAATTCTTGTGTTTTTTGGCTCGACGCTGAAGTTCGTAAAATAAATATCTAAGTTGCATGCAAATGACGAGACTGGCCATAGAGAGGAAGATGTTTCCCCACAGTAACATGTGCAAATGATGCAAGAAATCAGTGGCGAGGGCCATCAACTCGAAGAATAGCTCGGTATAGTAAATATATGTTGCTCTGCGTTCCCAAACGCCAATATAGTGGGTATCCCAGAGATGAATGGCGTACCTAGGACAGGGTTTACAAGTTTCCATGGTATTACACATTTTAAAAGTATCACATGTACTTCTGCCATAGAGAAAACCTCGCGCCGGGTTGCCACAAATTTTCCATTTGCGAATTCCCCGACTTTTCCAGGTTTTCCTTGACTGCAGGGCCGGCGTTAGGGGGCAAAAGTACCCCGGGCCTCCGAAAGGGGCCCGCCGGCCCGGGTGCCTAACTAAAATTTTCTGCCTATTAAAACGCTTACCTGGGGCCCAAAATTTCTAGCGGCGGCCCTGCTTGACTGTCTAACATTTTCCTCGTAGCTACCAGTTTACACATAAAAAAGGTTTGGAAAAACCATGGCCAAGAAAATATTTGTATGGAAAAAAACGAAAGAAAACTAAACAGGCCTTTCCTACGACTGCCCAACTTAATCTTGAAATAGTGCAGTCAAGTCTATGGACGACTTAATTAGCTCTTCAGTGGGAGAGCTGAAGAAGTCGAGAAAAAACAGTACACAAGAAGGCCACGTTATTTTATGGAAATGCCTATTGCCCGACACCATGACCACCCTGCCGTATTGTAAGACCCGTTACGTGTTATCAGAGAGGATAGGGGCTGTCAAATAAGGGGTCGACACCGGACCGGGTCTTTTTTTGTTGATGAAGTGGTACGATGACGTAAATGCCGGATTTTCCCGCGAACACTCTTCTTAAAGGGCAACGCAAGTGAGCTGGCAAAAAAAGAAAAAGAAGCATGCTTTTCATCCCCCCTAACCCCCCACTCGACCTTGGCAGAGTCAACCGTAAATTTCGCACTTAACTGACTTTACACACATTTTGCCACCGAACATGGGTTGACCTTTAACTTCAGCGCGAAAAAATACCCAGTGTTTACCCCACATATTCCCAACGAGTCAAATTGACGCTTTAAAAATGTATTACAACTACTAACGTTTTCTCCATGGCACTGTTGGTCACAAATGCAATTAACAATTTAAGAAATAACGTTAAGAGAAGATTGAATTCGATTTCATATGAAGTAAAACAACCCATAATGACAATATAATTACGAAACCATTCGACATACCTGGCAATCACGTATAAAGTTCTGAACGTTACTAGGCTGCACTGTAAAATTAAAACTATTATAATTTGACATCTTAAACAAAATACTCGTTATGGCCTTAATTGTAATTTCCGCTAGGTGGCAATTGGGACGCAAAAGTAAATTTAGCTTTTAGATCAAAATCAGGCTAGTCTAGGCTGGATTTTACTTCTCTTAAAGGGACTTTCAAGGGAGGTGTGAGGGGTAACTGAAACGTCATCAGTGTAACTTTGTAAATGCGACTTCTCACCAGGTGTCGCGGTGGACGCGCACTTTTCGATTTCCCGAAATTTCTTTCTTTTATTAAAAATTAACCACTCAATATTTTTTAATGCGGTTTTCGCCATAAATTTTAGTTTTTAATGGGCTATAGGGCTATCTAACTGGTTAAAGATTGACCGTTTGCCTTTAAGTTATCAAATATTTAGTAAAAATTACTATATGGGATATATAATTTAGGTTAAAGGCCCCTAAATAGAGTATAAGTTGTCTAATTATAATACTCTACAATAGTTCGCCGACGACGTTATGGTTTCGTTATTTTTAACTTTAAATCCTTTTGCCATTAATAGATGGCACCACGCTCTCCAGTAAAGTCGTTTTTCAAAAATCGGATATATTTATTGCCATCTCGAATAACAAACACCTTATCATAATACAGGTGGCAATGATAGAGCCGACAGTTGCTTTAAGTTTGATTTAACCTTCGGGACAGTGTGACATTTAAGGCCATCGGTATTATTACAAGCGCCAGTGTCAAGAGTGAAGCGTTAACATTTACCTCTGCCGCCATGAAGGCGAAAGTATTGAGGCCTACGTGCAAGCCCACCACGATACAGATACCGAACAGGCTGGTCGAGATGATCATAATTCCCGTTAACAGCATCAAGAGCCGCACGTGCGTCCATTTCGGCGTGGTCGGAGAAAATGATAACTGCAAATACATTAATTTTCATCTAGTAAAAATTTCATACATCATGTAACCACTAGCATTGGACAAATTTAGATAATTCACCACAAATCAATAAAGCTCAACTAGTGAACATTCACCACAAATCAATAAAGCTCAACTTGTGAACATTCACCACAAATCAATAAAGATCAACTAGTGAACATTCATCACAAATCAATAAAGATCAACTAGTGAACATATAATTTAATATACAAATAATTTGAGTGCGGCAATAACGTTAACTAGTTTAAATTAATCTTTATTAATTTGAATTAATTAGTAATAAAATTACATTGCAGAAAATTCTAGATAATCCATTTTCATAAATAAATTGAAGTATTATAGTTTAATACGTGATTTAAATAAAAAATGATTGGAATCAGACAACCCTTCTGACATAAATAGGTGTGGTCCCTATGTTATAACACTTTATTTGGTCAAGGAGGATAGGAAGGGAGGCGAAGTAGGAGGGATGAACGCGCCAGCATCCTTGTAAGAAGTTTAGCGCGCGCTCGGCGGGAAAATTTCGGAAAAATGGCGGCAAGAAGTAGCGTAGCGGCCGCAATCTTGCCGCCATTTTTCCGAAATTTTCCCGCCGAGCGCGCGCTAAACTTCTTACAAGGATGCTGGCGCGTTCATCCCTCCTACTTCACCTCCCTTCCTATCCTCCTTGATTTGGTTATCAGTAGACGCAAGGCCCCACTTTATAGGAAAATAGAATTATATAGGTTTATCCTTTTCAAAACTATAGGATTTTTCAGGACTATATATGCTATTTCATTTACTTACTTTTACATTTAAAAACAAAATATATTTATCCTATACGCGAATGTATCCTATTGGGGCTAAGATAGCACAATTTTGGAGTCCATCTGATAGAGCAATAATTTCTACAAACAGGATAATTTTGGGGCCCCGATAGAACAATAATTTTCGATTCACATGTAGGACAATATTATTTTAGGGCCCCGATACAACCATAATTTTCGGTCCACAAGTAGGACAATTTTGGGGCTTACCTCTTTAATCATAATTTAGTTTTAATAATAATCAGCTAGGCTAATACCCAAGGCACCACCTCAGGCCTAAGCAGCACCGTAACCAGGATTGGATTTCAGGGTGGGCACGCAATGGAAAAAAAATAAAAATAAAATAAAAAATTGTACATACAACCATACGGTTCAGGGTGGGCACGGCCCGACCCCCCCCCCCCTAGTTACGGCCCTGGGCCTAAGTCCTCAAGCGACTTTTAATACTTTTTAATCAGATGGCCGGGTTACAATGCGTAGGAGGTTGGTGGCAAGCCCTTCAAGCCACGCGAGCCAACAGCTCCGTACTCTTAACTATTACCGTTAGACTCAACAAGTTTTTATGGAAGGCGAAACCGAAGAGCTCGGGGGAAAACCCCTTAAACCAGCGGGGAGAGGAACTCGCAAACTCGAACGCGGAAGGAGTTTTACCCAGTGCCACAAGCTGGGATCGAACCCGGCTCGTCTTGCTGCGAGGCGAAAGGGCTAACCACTCCGCAACCCCACCTTCCATGAGCAACTTGATGAACCCGATTTGCGTATGCTCGATTTGATGAATTAGATGATTTTAGATCTTCCATGCAAAATAAGTTTTAGTTCGTTGGTCCATAGCGAAAATACATTAGATAAACGCTGATGTCAAAATTGCGATAGGATGCGCTAATTCGAGGTGAATTGAGGGGGGTGGTTAAACTGGCGGGGTAGGTGTCTTAGTTGGCACATTTCAAAGGAAAGCGTCGAAATCTTGTTGGACGCGTATGACCCACCTAACTTCAAGAAAATGGTTACAAGAAATTAGCGAAAAACTTTGGAACGAAGCCAAATGAAGCGGACCGTCTTCGCAGCGGTAGGGGTGGGCGCCTTCCTCTCATTTTGAGGCAAAATTGAGCTGGTTAAAATATTTACAAAAAAGGGAGATACGAAAATGAGAGGTACGCCGATTTCACCTCGAAAAAGAAAGATCAGGGTTCGTACAAAATTTCCGGAATGAAATTCCCTGGACATTTCCACGTTTTCCCTTACCAAATTGCAAAATTTTCCCTGTCCATTTTTCTAGGGCTTAAGGTAAAATCGGGTAAAATCTTGAAAAATATTTATTTGACTAATTTTTTTGGGGTCATTTTAAAATTTCTTGACTTTTCCCTGACCTTAATTTTGGAATAATTTTCAAATTTCCTGACCTTAATTTTGGAATAATTTTCAAATTTCCTGACCTTAATTTTGGAATAATTTTCAAATTTCCTGACCTTAATTTTGGAATAATTTTCAAATTTCCTGACCTTAATTTTGGAATAATTTTCAAATTTCCTGACCTTAATTTTGGAATAATTTTCAAATTTCCTGACCTTAATTTTGGAATAATTTTCAAATTCCCTGACCTTAATTTTGGAATAATTTTCAAATTTCCTGATCTTAATTTTGGAATAATTTTCAAATTTCCTGACCTTAATTTTGGAATAATTTTCAAATTACCTGACCTTAATTTTGGAATAATTTTCAAATTTCCTGACCTTAATTTTGGAATAATTTTCAAATTTCCTGACCTTAATTTTGGAATAATTTTCAAATTTCCTGACCTTAATTTTGGAATAATTTTCAAATTTCCTGACCTTAATTTTGGAATAATTTTCAAATTTCCTGACCTTAATTTTGGAATAATTTTCAAATTCCCTGACTTTTTCCTGACCTTAATTTTGGAATAATTTTCAAATTTCCTGACCTTAATTTTGGAATAATTTTCAAATTTCCTGACCTTAATTTTGGAATAATTTTCAAATTACCTGACCTTAATTTTGGAATAATTTTCAAATTCCCTGACCTTAATTTTGGAATAATTTTCAAATTTCCTGACCTTAATTTTGGAATAATTTTCAAATTTCCTGACCTTAATTTTGGAATAATTTTCAAATTCCCTGACCTTAATTTTGGAATAATTTTCAAATTTCCTGATCTTAATTTTGAAATAATTTTCAAATTTCCTGACCTTAATTTTGGAATAATTTTCAAATTTCCTGACCTTAATTTTGGAATAATTTTCAAATTTCCTGACCCTAATTTTGGAATTATTTTCAAATTACCTGACCTTAATTTTGGAATAATTTTCAAATTTCCTGACCTTAATTTTGGAATAATTTTCAAATTTCCTGACCTTAATTTTGGAATAATTTTCAAATTTCCTGACCTTAATTTTGGAATAATTTTCAAATTTCCTGACCTTAATTTTGGAATAATTTTCAAATTCCCTGACTTTTTCCTGACCTTAATTTTGGAATAATTTTCAAATTCCCTGACTTTTTCCTGACCTTAATTTTGGAATAATTTTCAAATTTCCTGACCTTAATTTTGGAATAATTTTCAAATTTCCTGACCTTAATTTTGGAATAATTTTCAAATTACCTGACCTTAATTTTGGAATAATTTTCAAATTCCCTGACCTTAATTTTGGAATAATTTTCAAATTTCCTGACCTTAATTTTGGAATAATTTTCAAATTTCCTGACCTTAATTTTGGAATAATTTTCAAATTCCCTGACCTTAATTTTGGAATAATTTTCAAATTCCCTGACTTTTTCCTGACCTTAATTTTGGAATCATTTTCAAATTCTGACTTTTCCAAAAACAGAAATGCGCTCCAATGTATCTCAAAGAAAACAGAAATGCGCTCCAATTTCACCTCTCAATAAAGACCGAAAAGAACCGAGTTCCAGCTTCACCTCTCAATAAAGAACGAAAAGAACCGAGCTCCAGCTTCACCTCTCAATAAAGACCGAAAAGAACCGAGCTCCAGCTTCACCTCTCAATAAAGACCGAAAAGAACCGAGCTCCAGCTTCACCTCTCAATAAAGACTGAAAAGAAATGAGCTCCAGCTTCACCTCTCAATAAAGACCGAAAAGAACCGAGCTCCAGCTTCACCTCTCAATAAAGACTGAAAAGAACCGAGCTCCAGCTTCACCTCTCAATAAAGACCGAAAAGAACCGAGCTCCAGCTTCACCTCTCAATAAAGACCGAAAAGAACCGAGCTCCAGCTTCACCTCTCAATAAAGACCGAAAAGAACCGAGCTCCAGCTTCACCTCTCAATAAAGACTGAAAAGAACCGAGCTCCAGCTTCACCTCTCAATAAAGACCGAAAAGAACCGAACTCCAGCTTCACCTCTCAATAAAGACCGAAAAGAACCGAGCTCCAGCTTCACCTCTCAATAAAGGTCGAAAAGAACCGAGCTCCAGCTTCACCTCTCAATAAAGACTGAAAAGAAATGAGCTCCAGCTTCACCTCTCAATAAAGACCGAAAAGAACCGAGCTCCAGCTTCACCTCTCAATAAAGACCGAAAAGAACCGAGCTCCAGCTTCACCTCTCAATAAAGACCGAAAAGAACCGAGCTCCAGCTTCACCTCTCAATAAAGACTGAAAAGAAATGAGCTCCAGCTTCACCTCTCAATAAAGACCGAAAAGAACCGAGCTCCAGCTTCACCTCTCAATAAAGACCGAAAAGAACCGAGCTCCAGCTTCACCTCTCAATAAAGACTGAAAAGAAATGAGCTCCAGCTTCACCTCTCAATAAAGACCGAAAAGAACCGAGCTCCAGCTTCACCTCTCAATAAAGACCGAAAAGAACCGAGCTCCAGCTTCACCTCTCAATAAAGACCGAAAAGAACCGAGCTCCAGCTTCACCTCTCAATAAAGACTGAAAAGAAATGAGCTCCAGCTTCACCTCTCAATAAAGACTGAAAAGAAATGAGCTCCAGCTTCACCTCTCAATAAAGACCGAAAAGAACCGAGTTCCAGCTTCACCTCTCAATAAAGAACGAAAAGAACCGAGCTCCAGCTTCACCTCTCAATAAAGACCGAAAAGAACCGAGCTCCAGCTTCACCTCTCAATAAAGACTGAAAAGAAATGAGCTCCAGCTTCACCTCTCAATAAAGACTGAAAAGAAATGAGCTCCAGCTTCACCTCTCAATAAAGACCGAAAAGAACCGAGTTCCAGCTTCACCTCTCAATAAAGAACGAAAAGAACCGAGCTCCAGCTTCACCTCTCAATAAAGAACGAAAAGAACCGAGCTCCAGCTTCACCTCTCAATAAAGACCGAAAAGAACCGAGCTCCAGCTTCACCTCTCAATAAAGACCGAAAAGAACCGAGCTCCAGCTTCACCTCTCAATAAAGACCGAAAAGAACCGAGCTCCAGCTTCACCTCTCAATAAAGACCGAAAAGAACCGAGCTCCAGCTTCACCTCTCAATAAAGACTGAAAAGAAATGAGCTCCAGCTTCACCTCTCAATAAAGACCGAAAAGAACCGAGTTCCAGCTTCACCTCTCAATAAAGAACGAAAAGAACCGAGCTCCAGCTTCACCTCTCAATAAAGACCGAAAAGAACCGAGCTCCAGCTTCACCTCTCAATAAAGACCGAAAAGAACCGAGCTCCAGCTTCACCTCTCAATAAAGACTGAAAAGAACCGAGCTCCAGCTTCACCTCTCAATAAAGACTGAAAAGAAATGAGCTCCAGCTTCACCTCTCAATAAAGACCGAAAAGAACCGAGCTCCAGCTTCACCTCTCAATAAAGACCGAAAAGAACCGAGCTCCAGCTTCACCTCTCAATAAAGACTGAAAAGAAATGAGCTCCAGCTTCACCTCTCAATAAAGACCAAAAAGAACCGAGCTCCAGCTTCACCTCTCAATAAAGACCGAAAAGAACCGAGCTCCAGCTTCACCTCTCAATAAAGACTGAAAAGAAATGAGCTCCAGCTTCACCTCTCAATAAAGACCGAAAAGAACCGAGCTCCAGCTTCACCTCTCAATAAAGACCGAAAAGAACCGAGCTCCAGCTTCACCTCTCAATAAAGACCGAAAAGAACCGAGCTCCAGCTTCACCTCTCAATAAAGACTGAAAAGAAATGAGCTCCAGCTTCACCTCTCAATAAAGACCGAAAAGAACCGAGCTCCAGCTTCACCTCTCAATAAAGACCGAAAAGAACCGAGCTCCAGCTTCACCTCTCAATAAAGACTGAAAAGAAATGAGCTCCAGCTTCACCTCTCAATAAAGACCGAAAAGAACCGAGCTCCAGCTTCACCTCTCAATAAAGACCGAAAAGAACCGAGCTCCAGCTTCACCTCTCAATAAAGACCGAAAAGAACCGAGCTCCAGCTTCACCTCTCAATAAAGACCGAAAAGAACCGAGCTCCAGCTTCACCTCTCAATAAAGACTGAAAAGAAATGAGCTCCAGCTTCACCTCTCAATAAAGACCGAAAAGAACCGAGCTCCAGCTTCACCTCTCAATAAAGACCGAAAAGAACCGAGCTCCAGCTTCACCTCTCAATAAAGACTGAAAAGAAATGAGCTCCAGCTTCACCTCTCAATAAAGACCGAAAAGAACCGAGCTCCAGCTTCACCTCTCAATAAAGACCGAAAAGAACCGAGCTCCAGCTTCACCTCTCAATAAAGACTGAAAAGAAATGAGCTCCAGCTTCACCTCTCAATAAAGACCGAAAAGAACCGAGCTCCAGCTTCACCTCTCAATAAAGACCGAAAAGAACCGAGCTCCAGCTTCACCTCTCAATAAAGACCGAAAAGAACCGAGCTCCAGCTTCACCTCTCAATAAAGACTGAAAAGAAATGAGCTCCAGCTTCACCTCTCAATAAAGACCGAAAAGAACCGAGCTCCAGCTTCACCTCTCAATAAAGACCGAAAAGAACCGAGCTCCAGCTTCACCTCTCAATAAAGACTGAAAAGAAATGAGCTCCAGCTTCACCTCTCAATAAAGACCGAAAAGAACCGAGCTCCAGCTTCACCTCTCAATAAAGACCGAAAAGAACCGAGCTCCAGCTTCACCTCTCAATAAAGACCGATAAGAACCGAGCTCCAGCTTCACCTCTCAATAAAGACTGAAAAGAAATGAGCTCCAGCTTCACCTCTCAATAAAGACCGAAAAGAACCGAGTTCCAGCTTCACCTCTCAATAAAGACCGAAAAGAACCGAGCTCCAGCTTCACCTCTCAATAAAGACTGAAAAGAAATGAGCTCCAGCTTCACCTCTCAATAAAGACCGAAAAGAACCGAGTTCCAGCTTCACCTCTCAATAAAGACCGAAAAGAACCGAGCTCCAGCTTCACCTCTCAATAAAGACTGAAAAGAAATGAGCTCCAGCTTCACCTCTCAATAAAGACCGAAAAGAACCGAGCTCCAGCTTCACCTCTCAATAAAGACCGAAAAGAAATGAGCTCCAATTTCTTTTCTCAAATAGAGAAGAGATGAGCTCCAATTTCACTTATCAAAAAAGAGCAAAAATAGAGGAGCTCCAATTTAGACTGAGCAGTTCTATAACGAATACACCCATCAGTATTCTACCGCCATGGCTCAGCGGCATTCAGTCTCCCCAGCACAGTTACCATCTCCGTGACAGCATTCTTGAGATCCCGCAGCGAAACAACGGAAAGTGCTGAGCGCTATCAGCAATGTCTAGGGCAATTTATTTTTACGAGATTGTCTAATAACCCGCTTTCTACTATTTTCCCGAAGGCACTGAAGACTAAATTGGGAAACACGCCACTGTAATTACGCTTATAAAAAAAATTCCTTTCGAGCACTATTTAAATTACGATCATTTTAATATTTTCCTTTACATCATAAAGTTCCATAATTCATGTATCGTTTTATTAAATACAACACTTCCTTATAAGCTTCGTGGTTAGTTTAAAATTTTAAATGTGTGAAAGCTGTCTACTTATTCAAAATTATTTATCGAGCTGATGAGCACGTGCAGGCGCCCTTGCCTGTACTATTTTAAATTAGGCCTGTAATGAAATGGCCGACTTCGTAAAAGAGTGTATAGGCGCTTCAATAAACGCAATTTTCTGATTATGTTAGTTTTATCAAGGAGGATAGGAAGGTAGGCGAAGTAGGAGGGATGAACGCGCCAGCATCCTTGTAAGAAGTTTAGCGCGCGCTCGGCGGGAAAATTTCGGAAAAATGGCGGCAAGAAGTAGCGTAGCGGCCGCAATCTTGCCGCCATTTGTAAGGCAAGTTGATAACGCACGTGCATTTTTGTCAGGAGGCGCGCGGGAAATTGAACGAGCCAAGTAATAAGCAGAGCGCGCTTTCAAATATATCGCTTTTACAAGTATGTCCTGGCTCTCTGTATTACTACTTCTAGGCAAATCGATGGACAGGTTTTATTTAAGCGTATATTCTTCAACGCGAAATTGTTAATTTCAATTAGCCTTTGCAATTTGTATAACGCTCATAAACTACTTAATAGTCGTCTGCTAATCAGACGCTATGCATTTGTTTTAGGAAAGCAAATAGTTTGCAAATTCAGCAGATTACGAACTTCTCGGATTGGCCGCAACGTGGCTCTATGTAAACTGGAAAGGCTAATTGAGCGTTCGCTCGCTCTCCAGTACCAGCATCTCGCTAGGGGGGGGGGGGATTTTCTACTCGATGACGTCACTGTAAACGGTTCTTAGCCAAAATATTTTCCAAAGAGACATACTTATAAAATATACTATTGACTTAACGAATCTTTTTCCTCCAAATCGTTAATCCGAAATTCAAAAATGATATTTTGGTTGTAGAATTTCAGTTTAAAATTAGACTCGAAACGACGCCAAAACCGGGGTTATTTTTAAGGAATTGTCACAGGGTTAGTACAAAATTTCAAGAGTTAATTTCCCTGACTTTTCCAAATTTTTCCTGACCTATTTTGTAAAATAAATGAATGGTTTAAGGTAAAATACTAAAATCTTGTAAAATGTTTAATATGTATTTTTAAAACATCTTTCAAAAATTTATTGGACAGATTTTTTGGGGTAATTTTTAAATCTTCCGACTTTTCCAGACAAATAATAATATTTATTTTATTAAAGCGATTAGATACGTTTGACTCTGGCTGAAAGCCGTGGAAAAAAAAACAAAATAAATTTTCAATTTCAACGTTTCCTCAAAAAGCTAAAGTAAATACCGTAAACCATCTGTGGAGTTAAGATACGCGCCGCTAAGTAATCCACTGAAAAAATGCGAAATAAATGTGTTAACTTCTTCCCTATTTGTCCAAGAAGAACAATGGGTCAGTCAGTGAGTACCTTTTAAGTCCTACGGACCAACGAACCTAAACTTATTTTGCAAAGTTAAGGAAATTATTCGCCATTTCACGCATGGAAGAGATAAAAGTCATCTAAGTTTCACAAATTGAGCATACGCAAATTGGGCTCATCAAGTTGCTCATGGAAAACTAAAATCTTTCCGCATTCCAAGAAAATTAAATTATTATTAAAAAGGTTGGAAGCCGGTACAAATTACTACGCCCCGAAAATTGTTCTATCGGGGGCCCAAAATTGTCCTACTTGTGAATCGAACATAATTGTTCTATCGGGGCCCCAAAATAATATTGTCCTACTTGTGGACCGAAAATTATTGTTTTATCGAGGCCCCAAAATAATATTGTCCTACTTGTGGACCGAAAATTATTGTTCTATCGGGGCCCCAAAATAATATTGTCCTACTTGTGGACCGAAAATTGTTCTATCTAGGCCCCAAAATAATATTGTCCTACTTGTGGACCGAAAATTATTGTTTCATCGGGGCCCCAAAATAATATTGTTCTACTTGTGGACCGAAAATTATTGTTCTATCGGGGCCCCAAAATAATATAGTCCTACTTGTGGACCGAAAATTGTTCTATCGGGCCCCAAAATTATTGCTCTACTTGCGCACCGAAAATTGTGCTATCGTGGCTGCAAAATTTTCCTCCTTATGGACCGTGGAATTGTTCTATCGGGGCCCCAAAATGGTCCTACTTATGGATCGAAAATTGTGGTTCTATTGGAAGGGGCCCATATTTGTCCTACTTGTGGCCGGAAACTGTTCTATCAGAGGCCCAAAGTTGTCCCACTTATGGGGAAGGGGCCCATAATTGTCCTACCTATACTAATAGTTCTGTAGGAGAGCCGGGCCCGCTCTACACATAAATGAAAAACGTTCCTCACGTATTCGAAGCGATCTTTGCTGAGTTGAGCTAGTAAATGCAGAAATCCCAAGACAGAGAACCACGAACACCACAGCACAACTTCGTCCATAAACTGAACGTTCATCACTCCGAATATGAAGATGAATTTATAGAAAACAAAATTCCAAAATTTGTCCTTTATATGCTGCAAAATTGAAAACGTGAAAAATGTACTTATACTAAAATAATTCCAATATTAACGTGGCTTTCTTGTTTTTATGTGGCTCTTACGTCACAGTCTCTTACAGTTTAGAAGTCTACGAGCGCGCGCTACAGTCACGAGGAATGTAGTTTTTACTAGCGCGCGCGCAAGTCGCTCGTGCGAAGAATATACAAATAAAGCCGTGTCTTGTGACGTAAGAGCAACATATTTTTTAACTTTTTATTCATTTTATTTAATAGAAACAACTATTGAAATCGTACCTGTTGTTCGGAAACCCTGAGTTCTCCGAAAACGAGCTTTTGTATGACTTTTCCGATGAGAATCAAGCAGCAATACGCCATATTTATCATCGTCTAAAAAGAAAATTAATTAAAGGGTTAATACTAGAAGTATATAAATACCTCTTAAGATAGAAGGTGATATCTAGAAGGGTTATTGTTTAGAGTAACCACAATCTCCCCGATGCATTAACTGTATTTTAAATATTTAATTTAAATTTGAACCAATTACCAATCATCTAGTACATTAACTTAACAAACCCAAGAGGAATTTTATCGAAAAAGAATTTTTAAAGTTACCTGGTTTTGGAAATAAGGTTGCGAAACGCGTACGCGTTAATTTAAATAAATTTTTAGTCAAAACAAATTTTTCGAGTTACGTGGTTTTGGAAATAAGGACACAGAAAGTGAAACTAATACACAAATCCCTAGGGATCGTGTTTAAACACAATTTGATTTAAATCAGATTTTTACCATCTTTATTTTACTTCATAGAATTTTAATTTGGTCTCTCTTGATAAATTGTTTAATAATTTAAGCGCGGTGGTTATGTGAACTAAAATTAAAATTTATCTTAACTTGAATTCTAGTTTGCCTTATTAAAATCAAATTTGAATATACTTCAATGTATTTATGAAAATGTACGAAAGTAGGTTCTCTAGAAATTTCAATTCAGAGAAAATGCAATTAAATTTTATTTTTATTAATAATTAAATTTAATAAAGATCAATTTCAATTATAGTTTACGTTTCCGCCGCACTCAAATTATTTATTAATTTGTCAAGAAAACCAGCATAATCAATTAAAATCCATAAAAATACGACTTAATAGACTAAATTGTTTAATTGGTGGGGTGGCGGAGTCAGGTTGAGGTGGCGGAGTCAGGTTGGGGTGGCGGAGTCAGGGTGGGGTGACGGAATCAGGGTGGGGTGGCGGAATCAGGGTGGGGTGGCGGAATCAGGGTGGGGTGGCGGAATCAGGGTGGGGTGGCGGAATCAGGGTGGGGTGGCGCCGTGGTGAGCGCTTTCGCCTCGCAGCAAGAGGAGCCGAGTTCGATCCCAGCTAGTGGCACTGGGTGAAAATCCGAAACCGCTCCATCTGCGTTGAGTTCGTAAGTTCTCTCCCCACTGGTTTAAGGGGTTTTGCCCAGAGATCTTCGGTTACCCCTTCCCATAAAAACTTGCTGAGGTTAACGGTAACAGTTAGTGTACGTAGCTGTTGGCTCGCGTGGCATGAAGGGCTTGCCACCACCCTCCTACGCATTGTAACCTGGCCACCTGTTACTTGATCACGTACAAGCAACATTGCTTATGTGGTCGAAGGTGAAGCCTTGGGTATTAGCTCTATTAAAAAATTAAAATAAAAAAATCAAAATCCCTTGAATTACCAATTAAAATGGATTTTAATTTTCTCTGAATTGACAGTGCTCGAGAAATTACTTTTCTACATTTTCATAATTACATTGATATATATTAGGCGAGGTAAATCAATGAGTTAAAAAAATTACTATTTAAATCAATATTTTGTTTTAAACCACTATTTAAATCAATGATTTTCTCGGGATAATAGTTTTAGAAAAACTACATTATGTATTTCACCCTGCACTATTTTTTTCTTCCAAGTATGATTAAACAAATAACATAAGCAGTATATGGAGATGAATACTTCTATCTACTATAAATTTGATATACTTCTGGTAATGAAAAGGAAAATGATATTTTACGGCTACTCAAACGCAGTATGCTACGAAATATGCCTGGTGTTTTCAGTTACTCCAACACCACACAATTAAGAAAGTTTATATTCCTTATGTACAGTTTCTTTTAGGTACTAATGAAATTTAGGCATGACCAATTAAGCGAAACCCCTGACGAGTCACTACGGAAATTAGCTTTACAGATAAGTTTAGACTACAGTTACACGTACCAAATCGTTATCGTGAACTTGCTGATAAGGTTTTTAGAAAATGTTTATGGATTCAAAGGAGAAATCGACGGAAGAAATAATCTTAATACATCGGATTACGAGGAAAATGCTAAAAATCGTCTATTCTAATAATCGCTATACAAATTATCTGGTTTGCTATAGTTTTTTTTTCAGATTCAAATTCCGAGTCAAATTTCTAGACTTTTTCCTGATTATCTCCGGAGATTATCCTTGACTTATTTTGTATCCTATATTTTAGTAAAAGTTTTCTATTTGAAACCGAAATTAACTTCGCCAGCATTTCCCTGATTTGTAGACTAATTTTAAAATTCCCCGGTATTACCCCGAGCTTTAGACCAATTTCCAAAGTTCCCCGGCATTTCCCGGAGTTTTAAACCAATTTCAAAGGTTCCCCGGCATTTCCCTGAGTTTTAGACCAATTTCAAAATGTTCCCCGGCATTTCCCGGAGTTTTAAACCAATTTCAAAAGGTTCCCCGGCATTTCCCGGAGTTTTAGACCAATTTCAAAAGTTCCCCGGCATTTCCCGGAGTTTTAGACCAATTTCAAAAGTTCCCCGGAATTTCCCGGAGTTTTAGACCAATTTCAAAAGGTTCCCCGGCATTTCCCTGAGTTTTAGACCAATTTCAAAAGTTCCCCGGAATTTCCCGGAGTTTTAGACCAATTTCAAAAGTTCCCCGGAATTTCCCGGAGTTTTAGACCAATTTCAAAAGTTCCCTGGCATTTCCCTGAGTTTTAGACCAATTTCAAAACTTACCCGGCATTTCCCTGATTTTTTTTGCCATTTTTAGAAATTACCCAGCTTTTTCAGGATTTTTAGACCATTCATAAAAATCCCTCTGCATTTCCCCGACTTTTAGACAAATTTTAACTTTTCCTGAAATTCCAGGTACTATGGCAATCCTGATTATATTTTTATTAATAAACACATTTTTGATCCGGGTGACAAGACTGAGAATTTATCGCACAAAGTTGAACTTAAGATAAATTCCAAAGTGTTATTTCTAAATTATTTTTAACGATATAAAATCTATCAAATACCGTTTAGCGACTATAATTTGATTTTCCTATATCCCTAAATGCATCTTATATATAATATGGGTTTAGGATTACCTTGAAAATATATTTTCATAAGGAAATTAGAAATAGAAAACTTCCTTTACGGGCTAATGGGTTGCAAATCTATCTATCCCCGTTATAATGATTTTTTAAGTGATATTTTTACGAGACAAAAGTACGATGAAGCAACGCACGTACCAGAACGATCTTAATCACATTTCATTTTCAGAAACTATAACGGGATATTGGGAATTTGGGATAGTAAACCATCATAAAATTACCGTTTATTTTTAATTTTAAATAGTCTCTTCTAGAGGCTAATTGTTACAAGCAGGGTTGCCACTATTTTGGATTTAAAAAAATCAAAATTGTAATCTGAATTTTTTTGAATTTATAGATTTAATTTTTTTATTTTATTTAAAGACTCAAGAAGTCTTAATAGCTCTTTATATAAAATACGAGAGGTCACGTGATTACGTTAGATTCATCGTGCAGTTAAAGTTAGAGAGCGCGCGCATATTTTTGTTTTTGTTGAGCTCGCGCGAAAACGCACGAGACCCTCTACACGGAAATATTAGGAAGCGCGCGCTCCAAGAAATACAACATGTATGCGTATATATTATTTTATAGAAAGAGCTAGTGATTTTGCTTCTATAGATTATATGAAATAAAATTGAACCTTAAGACCAAAAGTGGATAATAAACATAAATATGGCACAGATAGAAATCAGTTAATGATAATCTGTCGTGGAGTGATTGCGAAATAGGAAGTTTCCGAACAGGAAACTCGTCCCTTCCTACTCTTTCCGTTGGCAAAATAGTTGGTTAGTTTGATGGCGAAAAATACGAACGTACACGCGTTTAGATTTGAAAGTCGAAAATAACTAACTTCTGAAATGGAGCCAATGTTTATAATAATTATTTTTATCTTCCGATTCAATATTTCATCAATATTTTCCAAAAGTAAGCGTTATTTATAATTTTGAAAGAATTTCAAATCGGTCCGTCGATACGCTATGGTTTACGTTGTCATTGCCGAAACAGACTATCATTAAAAAATTTGCATGTGGTGAATAGAAAGTATCATACTTATGTTTATTATCCACTTAAGTTAATACTAATTACTATTTATTATTTAAGTTCGATCACATTTGTTTTCATGGATTAACAATCCATGTTGGTAATTTGTTTTCCTCCATTGAAATAACACATTTAAATCCATGTTTAATAAAATATCTTTATTTTATTCACAGCTGCAAAGGTAGATAAATTATCGTAAAGGGATGCTAGGAGCCAGAACGTATTTACATGCTGTAATCTAGGAGCAGCAAACACAAAGAACGCAGCTAGACTTTAAACACGCTAACGCGGTGTTGTGTACAAATTTCATTGGACGAGCCTTTACACTGAACGTTTTACGGGCGGGGGATAAGACAATTTTCGAATTTTCCCCTTCCGACGGCAGCAGGCGCTAAAGTGTATAACCAATGAAAACTGTACACAAGAAAATGCGCGACTTTTGACGGGTTGCGTTATCCTTGTGTGGGGTGCTGTGTTTGTTGCTCCTAGCTGTAATATACTACTCAGTTCGGTTGATAGTCCAACTCTGAGCTAGACGAGGGTGTCAGTGTCAAAAAAAAGTAGTCATAATCAGCTAGACTAATTCCCAAGGCAGTGAGGCACCACCTTTTAAATAAGATGGCCGGCTTACAAGGCGTAAGATGGTGGTGGTAGGCACCTCCCTATTACCGTTAACTTCAACAAGTGTTTAGCATTATAACAACATCAAGTGTCATACTTATTATATAGTTACTCTTGATAAAAGCAAACCGACATATAATGCCTCTTAAATCGGGTTACAATGCGTAGCCAACACTAACTGTTACCGTTAACCTCAACATTATAACAATGAGTGTCATACTTATCATTATTAAGTTACTCTTGATAAAAGCAAACAGACATATAATGCCTCTTAAATCGGGTTACAATGCGTAGCCAACACTAGCTGTTACCGTTAATCTCAACATTATAACAATGAGTGTCATACTTACTATTACGTTACTCTTGATAAAAGCGAACTTTTTAGGAAACTAAATACATCTTTACTATGTGGTCCTCAAGACTAAAGCCCCTCCACAAAAACCAGAATAACGTCGCTACAAAAACAGCTTACCCATATGCAGAGTGGCTCTTGTATCATATAGTTGAAAACTTCGAAGAACCTGGCGATTAAAGGGTAATCAAGAATCAGCGTGTCCACCGAAACGTTGGATGGGGTGGTCAAGTTGCCGGCACTCTGGGCGTCGTTGCTCAGGGCTTCCAAGGAGGCCTGATTGGCGGCCAAGGTGGCGTTGTGCCTCCATTCCGTAGAAGAGGTCACTTGAAGGGCGTAGTAAATGGAACAGGACAGCAAGGCCACGCTAATCGCCGTGTACGCTTGCAAACTCGGAAGCGGCAGACGGTCCAAAAACACAGCCGGCATCGTGACGTTATAATTTAATTTTAATTTGACGGTAAACGAACTATACTGGCCACCAAATTGACGTTACGAGCTCTATTCATAAATTAAACGATTCGTAGCGTCAACGATCAATAAACTTCTTCAAAATTAAAGAGTCAAAATGTTTATGAGACGAGTGGTCGGAATTGCGATTCATGGCCAATTCAAAGCAGTGCTAGACGCGGAGTGAAACGGAGGACAGCCATAGTGTTTCGTGCTCTGCAAATAAGAGATTATTGTCATCTAAAATTCTATACAACAGATACAGGAAATTGCAAAAGTAATAACTTTATAGGCTGTAGGGAAAAATTGCACTAAATCCCAACGTTTCCACGCGACAACTGAAAACCTGGCTAGGAATAAAGTTCATAAAACATTAAGTGGGAGATTCTGAAGCTTCAAAGGTAGCCCCAAAAGTATTGTTTGACCTTGGTTACCGCGCTAGAATTAAGTCGTCAAAATATTCGCAACTATGTTGATAAACGGCCGCGGCTCGAAACCAATTAATAAAATTATACCATGAGATTTCTCCAGTTTTATTATTTATAATTATACCATGGTAAATAAAAAGTTTAATATTTATGTACAACTGATATTATTAGAAATAATTGCAATTGATGAACGTTTGTTACAAGTGCACTAAAATCAACTATATACAGCTCAATTGTCATAGTGGATGGCTGATTTGCGGGCCCCAATTCAAGTAAAATTACATTAAATTTTTAATTAAGTCACCCAAAATATTCAAGATTTATCTATATTTATATCATTTTAAAAAAAGTGGATCTAAAACTGTTTTATATCCACTTTTGATTTTACTTAATCAATTAATTATTGTTAAATGTACCAAAGCTTCTAAAATTTAAAAAATTTATTAATACTACCATATTTTAATTATAAACACATGTTGTAATAAATTAAATGGTCACCATAACGGGTTTGTTTTTGAAAATATTGCAGTAATGCTTATTTGGGTGATAGTCACTTGATATTTTAAAGGAAGTAAATATGTAATATTTAAAGAGACAACTTCGATGAGACCCACTTCATATTTTAAATATATAATTAAACAGATATAGTATGGCATTATAATTTAAGCTGAATTTTTTAATCGGTTGTCCTTAATTTACGCAGTTAATAAATTTTGTGGTTATTAGAGAAAGTATGGGACATCTATTTGTACATGAAACCTGAATAATTTCCAGCTCATATTTGTATCTGGGTTAAGATAATACTTATCAAAGTTGGAGGTGTAGACAACAGTTAAAAGGGGTTTTCCATATGGTGATATCACACTGAAAACATGCATACCAATAACATAATCAATATTAATACGCTGTCATCCACATTAAGCTAAGCACAAAATTACTTTGTCATCCGCACAACAGCCCCAGAGTTGTCAATTTGGTATATCAAATACGTTTAATATAAAAACTGAATTATATAAAATGGAATAAAACTATTCCATCTGTTCCTATGAGAGTATACTGAAGATTAGAATTTAGTTATGTTTGACAGGAGAAACCTTACATAACATAAATGGGTCAACTGGTCAAGTGAAATCAACCAGCCCGGCCCAAATACTAATTCTAGCCTAGGATCTCACCTAAACTTCAGAAGTTGAAATAAGCCTTGCCCTCGTAGTGAAAATTAAGTGTCACAACGATTAGATCCAATACTGAGCGATTCACTTATAATAACGAAATATTTGGCACACTAATCAATTTCAAAAATTAAAGTTTCCAGAAATTAATTTAGACAGACGCAAATAAACGCCAGCGAACGATGATGAAATACGACCAACACTCGCGGAGATTCCGTCACTCATTACGCTGTCCGTCAGTGATTCAGTGAATACCAAAATTTCACCAAAAGAGGGCTTCCCAAACATGAAAATTTTCCAAAGAATCCTCCTACTGGTCAAAAATAGCAAAAGTTTGGCAACACTACAGTTTTGGCGGGAATAATAGAACATAGGACAAAGGCTTAGCCCGTCATCCGCTTAGACTGTTATAGGTCGCGTCTTACAATAATTTTACTTTTAGTATTAGTCAGCGAGGCTCTTTTAGTTTCATTTTAATTACTTCGGCGTGTAAATTAATTTATGTCTTCGTCATCGGGAAATACTTCCATCGGGTTTAATGAATCAGGACGAGGTGATTATTTTTCAATAGGTAGTATTTTGGCAGAAAATGAAAGAATACCTTGCAAATTTGAGAGAACCATTCCTAAATTAGGTCTGTTTTGAAACCTGATCTGTAATATATCTTGCAATATACGTGTGATAAATTTTATATTAAAATTATCTGTTATTAGGGATGCTAAGCACTTCAATAGATACTGAAGAGTTACCAGCAGGTACAAAGATTGATTTACCAATATGGATAGCGAAAGAACTTGTACGAACAAAACTCTGTAAAGTTGAAGTACCCAAGCCATACAGGGAAACATACAGAGAAATATTAGAAGCCGATGCTACTACCGTTGATCTGTTAAAATTAAGCTTCTATTATTATAAATTTGGCCTTAATTTGTTACAGTTTCAATTTCCTGAGAATGAAGAAATAAGCAATTCGCTAATCCAAGTACGCTCCTAACTCTGCACACAAAACTTCCTTATAAAATTTCAACAATTCTTTGCAGACTTTTCAACAAAGAATAAGGAAGATAATAGACATTTCTCAAAATCCTTTAAGAAGGGGAATAGAGAGCAAATTTGAATTAAATTTGGATCGAGATGAAAAAGAACTATTTAAAATCAGTCAAAAGTCAATGAGAGATTTTGAGCAATGGCAAGCTCGAACGTCAACCAAAATAACACCTCCAGAAATTATTAACAATTTCAGGAAACGAAAGAGAGGTTAGACCATGTTGCAAGTAAGCAAAATAGGATTAAATTAATTTGATTTTTAATTTCAGTTTAAAGAAGCTGGTTTTTTTTATTACTTTTTTTTAATACATGTAATCTAATTTTTCCTCGCTGTATAATAAACAAATTTAAGGTCTACCTTATATTTACAAAATACCAAGAATTTTATTTGTTTTCTTGGTTGGGGGGCTTTGGTATTTTAACTTCTTCAGCTCCTGATGATATAGTTGACCTATGAGCGGGAAAGGTTTCCCATGGCCCCACTAGGTCAAATTTCCTGAATTCTTGACTTAGTTCTACTGGCTCTACTACGACCCTCTTAACTTCATCGTCATACCGAACTTCAACATAACCACTTAGTGGAAAATCTTTCCTAAATGGATGTCCCTCAAAACCATAATCAGTCAAAATCCTTCTCAAGTCAGGATGATTGGCAAAAAACACACCATACATGTCCCAGATCTATTGACAGATATTTGAAATGGAATCATATGATTACGTTTATTAAATTAGTTACAATGGTACGAACCTCTCTCTCATACCAATTTGCAGCTTTATAGACATCGCAGGCTGAATCAACAGATGTAAGTTCATCAGTGTATGTTTTAACCCTAATTCGAGCATTATAACGCAAAGAGAGTAGATTGTACACAACCTATAAAATATTTAGTGGTATGACTTTTCAATTTTGATATTAGTCATAATTAATTTTACTTCAAATCGGTTTTCGCGAGATGGGACATCAACACCAGCGATATCAGCAAGTGACTCAAACTGAGCAGTATGATGATCCTTTAGAAAGGTTAATACGGGAATAATTCCTTCGGGTACAACCATAACTTCAAGCTCATTTCCATGGGTGATTTGTACTTCTTGAACAAATTTGGGTAGGCATTCCCCAACATACAGTCCAAATTCTTTTAACTGACTTCGAATCATCAAATTTGGTTGGCTAACCATGGCTATAACATGTTATTTATCATTATAGTATCTTCCACATTAAAAAAAATACTAACGTTTAGGGATTTCCGTTTTGGCATCAGTACTCAACTCACGTAACAGTAGAGTATTTATACATGGTTTTGTTCCAGCTTTAATTCAAATGTAATACCATTAATATTTGAATAGGAATGACCCATGAATTAATTAGTTTATAAATCCATGAATGACCTTTACTATAATATATAGTAAGCCTTGGTACAATTTATTAATTTGTCATTTAGGTTACTTAAGATTTAATTTGTGATATATTGAAAAGTATCATCAATGCAAAATATAAAATATTTTTTATATTACCAGCAAATCGAGGAAAAATTGACAGGGTTGGTCGTAATTTTGAAGAATTCCGAAAAACATTCGCTAAAGTTGCCATTTTTAAAAGCCGATTTATAGCAGACGCTTTTGCCTTACTACCAGTTTTACATTGAAATAACTGCCACTTCTGTGCAATATTTAAAATATTAATTGGCAACGATGTGAAAAAGTTATGACGAAATTTTTGGGAAAAGTTCTTTTGGATACAGTTACTATCAGGTAAGGTGGGGGCCTCACCTTGTCCGGAATAAACGGATTTGTCAGTTATTCGTATGATAAATTTTAACAAGTTGTACTAAGAAAATGAAAATTTGGACTTCCGAACATACCTTTAAGTAATAATTTCGAATTTTACTATGTCTAATGCACGCTTTTTAAAAGTTTAAACATAAGCCTTGTCTGTTTTACCTTGAAACGACCTCCCCTTGCTAGACTCTTTCAAGGTGCTTTTAATCTAATTTAATATAAATCTTTATTGAATAGTCATCCCTGGGAAACAGTTGCCCAGGCTACGTGGAGAAAGTATCCCAACCCTATGAATCCAGCCGTTGTTGGAATAGATGTTATAGATCGTCACATAAGTAATGGAGTTTTAAAATCACACCGTTTGATAAGCACAAAGTGGGGCCTGCCAGGGTGGGCAGTTGCGGTAAGTTATTTTTTTGCAACCATACATAATCAAAAAGTCAAAAACTTTGTTGAAATATTTTAAAATAGATATTAGGAGCAGATAGGACATGTTTTGCTAGTGAACATTCAGAAGTAGATCCAGCTAATAAAGTTTTAACATTTCAATCAAGAAATGTAATGTATTACAAAATTTGTGAATTGTTCCATTTAAAACTAACTATTAATGTTTATTTAGCTAACGTTTTGTAACGAGTTATCAATAGTTGAAAAATTAACATATTGTCCTCATCCAACGAGGGAAGATTGGTGAGTTATTTGTTTTTGAAAGATTTTAAATTCAAATTTCAATTACATTCAATCATTATATTTTTATAGTACATTATTAAAGCAAGAAGCCTTAGTAACGGTAAAGGGAATTCCTTTGAGCAGTTTCTTAGAAACCTTCTTAGCTGGAACCATCTCAACAAATGCCAGCAAGGGTCGACAAGCTATGGAATGGGTTATAGGAAAAATAAATTGCGAGGTCCAAGAATTAACGACCAGAACTGTAAAAAGTATGGATGAAATCACGACTGTCGCGAAAAAGGGAATGGACGATTTAACTCATTTTGCGGAACCCTTAGCAAAAAACCATCATTTACATTTTAAAAAGTAGTAAAGAAATTCAATGATGTTATGCCTTAATAAAAATTCGCGTAGATTTTTTAAACTTTGGGTTTTCTTTTATTGCTGTATGGTTGCCTTGAAAGTTGTAAATGAAAAGGATATATTTATTATCTAAAATATTTAAAAACACTTTGATTACGAGAGGAATCGAATAGTGAAAATGTATGGCTATTTATATAAGCAAAAAAGAACCTTTTTTAACTTTAGTAAGATAACAATCTTTCTATTTGTATCGTGTAGAGTTTGCTTTTGTTTTATATGTTGGGCCCAAATCATTTCAAAGTACGTTAAATACTTGTAGGCACTTTGCTATTAAACACAGTTATTTTGTTCATGACAAAAAATGTCAATAATAAATTATTTTGGCTATATTTTTTTACATGTCATTTTATATACAATTTTTCCATCACCTACAGATAAGGCTAATTGTAATTTACGCATGCTATTGCAAAATATATAGAGTATCTTATCAAGCCAGAAATTCACGTTTTTTAAAACACGTGTGCACCCACTTCACTCTCCCCTAATAAATAAGCGGATATTATCCATTATTTCTCTAAGGAAAAAAATTCGAATATTCTGGCAGCCTGGCAATGATCAGGGCCATTTCTTTCTCTTTGCGTCATCATTCGAGATTCAAACATTTTTCAAATTTCTCTTCGAAACAAGCAGTAAGGTTAACAAATAAAACCAAAATGAGCTCTATAGACCATTTAAGTTCTCAAGCCGCTAGAGCTGATCTGTTAATTTCTCAACTTCAACAAGAAATAAGTTCGATAAAAGACCATGCCTTGTCCAATGTGTTCAACAATGAGCAAAACCGTCTTGAAAGCGAAAATCAAGTTTTACGCCAAGAAATCGAGGAATGGAAGCATAAGTTAGTTCAGTTAGAGATTTCACATGGAATAAACCAGGTTATTTCTGAATGTCTAAGAATTAGAAGTTTTAAATACTAAGCCTAACTACTTAATTTTGTAGATTCCAATACCATCTACAAAGCGTGCCAAAGAGCCACAAGCAGAAAGTAAAACTACACCAGTTACTACAACCCCTATATCAGCCCCATCTCCCCCTAAAACTTTACCATCACCTAAAGCTGAGAAACCTGTTAAGGCTGAGAAAAAAGGAGCAAAAGAATCATCAAAACCTGTGGCTAAAGCAGCTGAGGATGATACTGTTGATGTGGGCCGTTTAGATTTAAGAATTGGACGCATACAAGCCATTGACAAACACCCTGATGCTGATGCTCTTTATGTAGAGCAAATTGACTTAGCCGAGGATAAACCAAGGACAATAGTATCAGGACTGGTCAAACACATCAAAGCTGAAGATTTAAAAGATCATTTAGTTATGGTTTTATGTAACTTAAAACCAGCTAAAATGAGAGGAGTTGCGTCAGAAGGGATGGTCATTTGTGCAAGCTCTCCTGATAAAGTAGAAGTTTTAATTCCACCACAAGGATCAATTCCTGGGGACAAAGTAATATGCAAGGGCTTTGATGCTAGACCAGATATTCCCTTTATGAATCCCAAGAAAAAGGTTTTTGAACAAGTAGCACCTGATTTAAAAGCCAATGATCAAGGCATAGCTACGTACAAGGGAATTCCTTTAGAAATTGTTGGAAAGGGTGTCGTTAAAGCACCTACCATGACTAATTGCCAAATTAAATAAATTAAATCTTATTTTTCATTAAACCTATTTGAAAATAACTTTCATAGAGTCTTTTATTTTGCCAGATATACAACACCAATATAATTAAACCTTAATATAAAACAATCAAAATTGGACTTCAAATCAGGCTTTGGTCAAAGAAAGATTTTCAAATTCCCCCCACTATCAATTTCGACTTAATTTTAATGCAAAAGTATATTACAAATTTTTACACACAATGCTTGACTAGAAAGTTAAGTACTAAGAAGAAAAGAACCCCACTTAAACATTAAATTTCAACTTACTGAATTAGATGTCTTTCTATAGGCTGGTTTTTGAAGTAAAAGAAGCTTATTTAGCCATGAAAATTTGCAGTTTTTTGCATTATAGTCAAAAGCCTATTTTGTGGCTCATAAATTAAATAAAAATAATTTATATAAAAAGTGTCATATTGCTCAAAGTTAAGCACTTAAGTTAGTTTGGAATAGCTAGGCGGGGCCACTTTCTTATGCAAATATTTCAGAATGTACAAAGGTAAACAGCTGATCAACGTAATCACAGTCGCTTTCCATAGGAAAGTTAATGTCCATATGAACTGCTGATCTGAAAATGCATCAATTTCAAATTTAATACTTTGATTGTTTAATATAAAAAACACAAAAATTGTCCAATAGGGTTTGATATATTGATATGGCGAGGGGGTTGTAAACAGAAGCTAAGAAAAACACTTCAACTTGACTATTGTGTAGCCCCAACACAAATGGAGAATACATTTGGCAAAAACATTAGAAAAATCAGAGGCTTCTAATTAGTGGATACCAAAATGCTAGAATCTCTATGCTGCATAATTATTGCACATCAAAGTTTTACTGCTAAAAAAGCAGACTATCTTAAACAATCTATATACATGAAACATTATTCTAATTTCCCGACACTGGTATGAAATCATCAAACAACCCATAACTATCTGGCATTAATCTGTAGACCGTCGTTCTGATTAAAATATTAGTATGGATTAAAATTTGGAGTTTTCATTTAAAAATATAGGGAGTGTATTTCTTTTACCACACTCAGGTAACTCAAAAAGCGATCTGGGAGAGCTCTTAGATTGTGCTAATAAGGTAATCTTATTTATAAATGGATTGATCCAAGAGCACTTGAACATAAACAAAATGGTCCATTAGAGATAACGATAGCTACTTGCTAGTTTCAAAACAGTAAAATATAAGAAAATGCCTTACCAAAGGAGTTCTTGAAGATTATTAACGAAAGGCCATATATGGTGAGACTGAAAACTTCGGCTAGAACCATTGCCCAGTGCCAGGTTCTAACTGTCAAAGCCACCATCAAAAGCTCTGTCAAAACTAACGACGTAAAACTGATAGCAACTATGTGAATGAACTCATCCTCAAACAGCAACAAAGCTCCGTACATTATAATGCCTCCTGCCATAGAAACAACATTTGTAACAAGGAATACAACAAACTTTAAAGTTATTTTTCATTACCTTGATAGATACTGATTAACACCCACATAAAAAAGGTTTTATAAGATAAGGACCGACCCTATAAAAATTGTACAAAATAAACAAATAATATTTTAAATCTTGCCAAATAGGTTTTCTTACCTTGCTCAATTCTTTATACAATTCAGGGTAGGTTAAAGCTATTTTTGGCTGAACATCCTTGTCAAGAACCAATGAAAACACCGGAAACATAGTATAAATTGTGGCATAGCCAACCATCAGGAACCCTTGATACAATGCAACAGATGCAAAATAGAAAACCGAGGAAAAAACAGCCTGCATTGTGGAAATGATAAGACCTCGGTGAATCACAAACTGACTTAAAGCAGCTGTGCGCTTGTAACTGAAATATAATTTGGAAAAATCAATTCCAGATTAGACCACTGACATTCTTGAACATGCTCGTTTTAAACTAGCTTAGGCTGATTGAGGTTCAAGTCTAAGGACATGCCGTATATATAAATTAGCATAATTTTGAGAATATACACCTCATTTTATTTAGTACTGAAACTTTAGATGTGGTGGGGGCAGCGTCTCTCACGACTTATTTCCTTTTTTGGGGACCACAAAGGTGAAAGTTACTTGACCGATCTGAGTTTAGGATCACTGATTTTCTGTGATCCAGCCTGAGAGGGCCCTTATAGTCAGAGTGAAGTTGAAGGGAAAAAATAGTTTCGAGACTCAGCAATTGTAATTTTTGCATACTGTTGCCACGGGTCTGGTCTGGCTTATTTTTGGATGCAGCATACCTATAGCCTTTCATTTTCTTACTACAATTTTTGGGGAGTGCTGCTTATACTCTACTATGGCCTATCTAACTGAAAATAAGTTAGAATGGTACCATACCTATATCGTCCATGCACAACTAGCAACTGAGCCAAATGACTAAATTGAGTAATTGAGAAATCAGCAGCAAGGGAAGCTTGTTTTCCCTCTTTACCAACAAGTCCAATACCAACGTCGGCTTCTTGAATCATGCTGACATCATTTCCTCCATCTCCAACGGCACAAGTTCTTTTACCAGTTTGATCTTTAACTAAAGTAACCACTTCCGCTTTCTGAGTAGGAGAGCAACGACAGCAAACAACTGCTGGGCACTGACAGGCTAATTCCAAAAACTCTTTGGGATAATGACGAAGGCACCACTACCATCAAAGGAGATTAATACATAATGAAACAACAATAATTAAAGACTATTACTTCTAAGGATTCTCCATTTATGACTAGAGCCGTATCATTCTTCCGTCTGAAGGCATTAAGTTCCAAATGAGCTTCCGTTCTACTTGTAACAGTTTGGAATGCATGGAGAGGTTGCGTCCGCGACACGAGATGTGATGATTTGGCAATACTGACTGCCGTCTCAAGTTTATCACCAGTTAACATCCACACTTTAATTCCAGCATTTCTTAGAAGCTCTAACGTTGGTCTAACATAATCTTGTAGCTTATCTTCAACTCCTGTCACACACAGTAGCTCCATGTCCCTTTCTAAACTTTCCAACACAGCGTTCACTTTTGAAGCTCTGTCCTGGACACTTATTTTAGCTTTTTGATAACGAGCTTCAAAGTCAGCATATTGCTCTTCACTAAGGATCCTCTTGCCAACAACAAGCGTTCTAAGACCTTCTCTAGCCATATTTCCGCACTAAAATGATTTTAAACAAATTAGCAAAACATTACAAGTATCAACAATGAGAAAAATCTCACTTCTTCATTCAGCCAATCATTATATTGAACAATGGAAGACATTACAACATCAGCTCCTTTCATGAAAAATAGTATTTCTCCACTAGATTCTTCCTGTAATGTAATTTTACATATGTTTAGCCACGGAGAATAAAAAGTCATTATCAAATAACTTACTTTCAAAATTGCACCCATGCGTCTCGATTCTGATGTAAAGGGAAAAATCTGCAATATTTGATACTGAAGAATTTCGCCCTGCGGTGTTCGTAGATGCAATGACTGAAGGTCACGATGAACTAAGGCTAAGCCAACCCTCTCTGTCCAAGAGACTAAGGCAACCTAACATACAAACCATAAAAGTCTTAGCAAAACAATCTTCAATGACCTGTATGCAAAAACCTACTTCATCTGGACTCGATGCTTGATACACAATTTTCTCCACCTTTTTGGTTTTAGAGCCACCTTCCTCCTCCATTTCCACTTCCATTCCGCGGTTTACTTTACCACTAGCAACGTAATAATCCTCTCCGATTTGAATGTTTTCCTGGTCTGTTGGTGTCACGGATTCATCAATCACAGGAGTGACGTTATGACACAAAGCAATGGCTCGTACAGCTTCCTGAACTCTCGTTACTTCAGTTCGTCTCATACGAGGCACACTTAAAGGTCCAGAACCTGATGGCGGGTTAGGAACAGCTAATTGGTAAGCGGTCCGCAAATGAAATGCAACCTCATCGAAAGAATCAGAGCTGTAGGAAACTGTCCCCAAATGAAGCCTTTTGAAAACCTGGATATATATGTATATCAATTAACATTATATTATAACAATTAAATTCAACATTAACGCAGTTGCATTACCATTTCATTTCTAGTTAATGTTCCTGTTTTATCAGTAAGAAGGTAGTTTATCCTTCCCAGATCTTCTGGAATAGTTGTACTTCGAACCACAGTTCCTGGAATATCTGGATCATGTTGAATCATCCAGGAGTAAACTACCTTAGCTACGTCTAAATTAACACGAATGCTAAAAAAATTCATTTTCAATTCCTTTTAGAAAATTTTTTCCTTTAATAAAGAATATTAAATTGTTAATTAAACTAACCTAATGGGAATGATGTAAGAGAACAGCAAAATGAATCTAAATAAGTAACGATACCATGGCCCACTAAAACCCTGAAATGTAATATTGTTAGACAAAACCCTTAAGGCAGCTGCACACATGAGACGCGACACAACGCGAAAATAGAACAATCCTAGTTATGTACATGCTTCGCTTAGTTGTGCGCAAGCTTGGTTTTTGAAACGACGCATGAGTGTGAGCTCAATAATCGCTTGCGAGTTTTATGTGTGCATCCACCTTAAGAACTTAAAAGTTTAATATTACTTTTAAGGTCATCATAACGAATGCCAAACCAATAACTGCGGCAAACAAAACTTTGGTCAGTTGGTTAAGTTCCATATCCAATAATCCCACCTAAAATCAATGACGACACTTAATAATTATTTTTGGTTAGAATTCTAAGTAATATAAAACAATTACTTTACTCCTGGGTGAAGAATTGTTCATAGAACTTCTAGTTTCCACTCCCGTATAAACCACAATACCAATTGCGGTTCCGGAAGCAATGACTGTATTAGCCCACAAGGCATTTTCAGCATTTAAGGCCAATTCAGCTCCTTCACCACCATCATTCTATGAAATAATTTGTAAATTTAAATTTCTAATGTAGATAATATAAGGGAAATCTTACTCTTGTAAATTTTCCAATGAAGGAATGAATGTCTTTCTGTGGCTTTTCAGCAAAAACTGAGGCATCCATTTCAAATAGTTCCTCTACAGTAGTCAGTCTTTGAGTAGTTTCCACTGCAACACGTAGTTTCCAGTCTGTTTCGCCATCTAGTTGATCAGTTCTTATAAAACAGGTTCCGTTTGCTTCCGTTGTTCTTAAAAAAATCATATCCGCGGGCACCCTTTGATTCTGAAATAATTTACAGTAAGAAACAATCAATCTAAAAAAAAACAGCTTGATAACGAACCTTTTCAACCATAATGAGGTCTGACACTTTAATATCTGCGCTAGGTACTAATACAACTCCTTTTGAAGTAAGCTTTCTAAATTTTTGATTATTGACTTCTTGATCTCTTCTGTGACGTCTAAAATCATCTATTGCTTCTCTTATTAATGTGACAGTCATTATAAAACCCTGAATAAAAAACCAGTGATCAATTTTTTTCTTTGACATTTATAATAACAAAGAAATAAATTACCAATGGTCCCCAATAAGTATGCAAATAACCTATCCGAACATCAGGGATAAACTGGGAGCAGGCCATAACGAGGAAATAGAGGTTCAAAAAGAATTTGAATTGGTTAAATAATACCTACAAAAATAAGGTTTTTAATATAAAGAAAAAACCATAATATTAAGTACACAATTTACCAATGGGATAAAGGTGAAAAAGTTGTATTTCTGATTGCATATTTTGTTAGGAGGAAAACTCTCATTACAAGTTCTGCCTATAAACACTACTCTCGGTCGCAATACACGACCACCGCAGCATCGAAATGAAGACATTTTTTTACAACACCTAGTTAGTGACAAAATTTTAAATTGAATACAGTAATTTTTAGAATCTAATAAAGCCGTGCAATTCTAACTTTAACAAACAATTATGGGTGCAGTTGCACAAACAGCAAAATATTTTATTCACGGTGCTTTTCTTTTTTGGAAAAACAAATCCTTCCTCTAAAAGGGACTCATCCTCAGCTGCTTCAAAATCTTCATCACTACTGAGGTCGTTAGAGCCCGGATCGTTGAATTTGTTCAAGATACTTTGTGACCTGTGATATGAATATAAAAAAAACCCGTCAATAAAGACATTGTGTCATTATGTTATTAGCTTTATCATAGGGTATTTCCCAAGCGACAAAGGCCTAAGACATGATACCTGTGATTTTGAGTAGAACGTAAACTTATCATTAGTATACCAAAAACGGTATTCTTATAATATTTTTAGACGTACAACGTCATTATTTCAGGTCTCAACCCGAAATTGTTAATTAGAAATAACACAAAATGTCAGTAATAAAAACACTTTTAACTTTTATCACTCCCCCGTTTTTTGACATCCCGTTTATAAATAAACAAAGCTAAGACTAAAGCAGTAATGCACACTTCGACCAAGCTTTGACATTATTTAAAAATCACATAACTTCGACAACCAAGAAAACGATTATAGCGATTAGACGCTTCAATAAAAAATCTGCAAGGAAATTGTCCAAAATTAATATTTCCGATAGCCAGGACCCAAAAATTACTGTTTATATAGTGCTTGTTAAAGTAAAGTAAACCTTTCACCAGTCCTGTTAATAGGCGCTTCAATAAAACATCTTCAAGGAAATCGCCAAAAAGTAATATATCCGAGACCCAGGACCTGCAAAATACTGTTTATATAGTGCTTTTTAAAATAATGGAAACTTTTCACCTGTAAAGGCTGTAAATAGAACGTCATGTTTTTGCTAAGCCTTAATATGTCAAAAAAGCTACCAGCCTACCTGGTTAAAAGGAAACATTTGTTGCATGCCATACCGTACATGTGAAAAGTTTCCATTATTTTAACAACACTATATAAACAGCTAGGAGCCACACCATAGAAATCGGATAACAAACTAGAAACGATTTTTGAAATTTTGTCGCGGGTTCCGATTAGAACTTTTAAAAAGCCCTGCCTTTGCCCCATGCTTTTCGTTTGGCTGGCAACGAAAGTTACGCCATCGGTGCCAAACTGGTGAACTAACACTCTATTTCGCCTAAGATTAAATGGCCGACTTTAGCTCGACGCTAACGCGGGTTTTTTTACATCTTTAAAGTAACTTATGTTTAATTAAAGTAATCAAATCGTGTACAGCGGCGGCGATCGGAAAATATTTCTGTGGGGGCCCGGGCCATTATTTTATCATCCAAAAATGCATATACTTAAAACTGAAGCAAGAAAATGTACAGCTCTAAATTTCTATATATTTTTCAAAGTGTTCTTTATAATATCTCATCCGGCATGGATTACATTGATAATAAAAGTTAAGTCGATATCTTTAGAAAAATATCTGTGTACATGGCTATATAATTAAGCCCTTCTTGGCCACATACTTAACGAAGGTATTTTAGGTAAAATAGGGTACACGACGGGGCGATTTTCTGTTTGGACGAATCTATCGAAATCAATTTTACGGTTATATCATCTTAATGCTACTCGCATCTGCAATCTCAAAATAACTTCTGTCAAAAGACTGAATTCGGACCCAAATAAAGGCAGTGATATTATAAATTTTACCCTGGTTGCTATTTTTCCTCAATTTAATTTCTGTGGGGGCTCTTCCCTCGTTTGGATTTCCCTGTGGGGGCTCGAGCCCCAGAGCACCCTCGGGATCGCCGTCACTGACAAAAGACAACATATCTTTTCACAGGTTAGTGTTAGAAATAGTTTTCTTTTTACCATAATTTCCAATCGCTAAGATCGCACTAGAAAACGCGTTTCTTTCAAATCATAGAAAGATAGTTTTAAAAAAAAAATGAAGAATGGTTCAAAATTCCATAATTAAATATTTTAGGAGTAATTACTCAAACAAAAACATATCTTTTCACAGGTTACTGTTATAAATAGTTGTTTTAGGAGCAATGGTTATGGGGAAAACCGGTGCACAGTAATGGTTTATCACGAATATCTACGTTAGTATTGTATGTACGGCTATAAACCCAAGTATGAACATTAGGGTCCGGCTATTTCCTACAAAAAATGTTCTATGAACATTTTACATACGAGCAATCGTTGTGTCGTAGGCCTAATCGCGGTTTTAACGTTGTACCTGAAACGCGTCTTACAATTTTGCGCCTTCGTTGACTTAAAACGCATCCGCCGCTCTTCATGTAACCGCGTTTAAAATTTACCACCCAGCTAACTCTTGTAATTTTTGCAATAAATCGCTTGAAAATGAAGCTATTGTGAAGGTTGTGTGAGACAAAATGATGGGAAAGTCGGAATAATGGGTTATTATTATATTGACTGCCGTAAGGAATAAATCCAAAAGACCAGTATCAATGCTTTGAAAAGAAAACACGACACCGATGAGACTGTTCGACATGTAGAACCAGTAGCGGCGCTAAGGTTTTTTCACAGGTGGGCTAATTATTTTGTGGCCCCTAAGAATTTTGTGGCCCTTAGCTTGAACCTTGGATCGACTATATTTCGCAAAAGTGGTGGAATCGAAAAAACCCAAAATTTTCCAGGAAGCAAGAAGAGCACCGTCGATTTATTGTTGCGGCTCTCTTCGCGTTTTCTGGCCCCCCTACTCAGAACTGCCAGTTGGGCTCTTTTACAGCCCAATTGTGCTTCTTTTTATGTCTACTTGCGGGAAAAATTGAATTGGGCTGTTGGGCTTTTTTTTGGGCTACTTTCAGAGGTTTAATAATAATAATAATAATAATATATACACTAAAATCGGTAGGATACCGATTTCTTTCAAATGAATACGCTTTAAAGCACTCCGAAATATACTAGGACGTCACAAAACCCCAAAGGGTATTTTTGACACAGACTTAAGCGGAGCGAGCGAGACGTGAAATAAGAGCATACAAGAAATATTTATTAAATTGAGCAAACATATTTTATACATCGCCATATAATAATAATAATAATTCATTATTTCCAAAGGAGAAACCTTTTGGAGGACCCAGCGTTCGACAGCGACGATGAATTCAACGAAATGGCCAATTTCATTCCAGTTACTTTAATGTCTTGGGAAATAGTTGTAAAATTAGGCAGTAGAGTCATTGAAATTGAAGTTGTGGAAACCATGAATTTCATTTTGGACAGAATTAAATAAAAAAATGCATAAAAAACCGCCTTTCATTCTTCTCATCTCCCTCCCTCCCGCAATGCATAAAAAAGCCTTTCAATCCCCTCCCCTCTTACACACACTTTACGTGCACTGCCAGGTTCTCTATCGAAAGTCGCCTTACACACATGCTATCTAGCGATACTATTAGACCCAGGTTTCGGACGGTTTCTACTCTCTCGCCTTTTACGCGCGCTGCGCTGCCAGGTTCCCTCTATACGCGCGCTATCTGACTTCTCTCTCTCCCTATTCTCTCCCTTTATACACGCGGTCCCCTTTTGTTTCTATAAAATTTCCCATGATACTTAAAACTATAACATCACGCAAACACCAATATTTTGAAAAGCGCGCCTTTTAAAAAAAAACTCTCGCCAAATTGGGCTAGAATTTGGGCTTGTTTACAAAATATGGCCTATTTATAATTGGGCTCCGTTGAAGAGCTGTTGGGCGGGAAAGGTAAATTTATATCTGGCAGCTCTGCCCCTACTGACCTTGTATCTGACCTGGAGGGGACACGTCACACGTGCATGCCTGGGATATTTCCCTAAATTCCCATAAGCCCCTTTCTTTTCAACTTTCTCTCAATTTCCGCTACCTTCCTCCCGAATCTATCTGTTTATGGTCTACTACCTTTTTGAGTAAACAAATTGATTTTGAAAGATTTTTTTCCAGAAAAACCTTTTTTGGCAATAAAACAAATTTCTAGAGATAATGAAAATTAATAAATTAAAATATGTGGCCTCTTAATTATGAATATGTGGCCCTTTTAATATAAATATGTGGCCCCTCTCAGAAATGCAGGGGGGCTAAAGCCCACTTCAGCCCACCCTTAGCGCCGCTACTGTGTAGAACGCGAGCGAATCAACCTACCAAATGATATAAGAAATATTTAACATACAAATTTTCCCGTTTATATGAACTTAAATGTAATATAAAATCGCCTTGAAAAACCGTTTATTGCTTTATAACATTCAAAAATAATATTAAAATTATTAACATTAATAATATAATAAGTTTGCGTTGTCAACGCGCGTATTTTGAAACGGAAAAACCCGATTACTATTGTTAAATCTTGGATTAATAATATGATATTTTTAATACGAAACAAATAACGAAATACGTGGAATTTTTGACGTTAAATAAGCTTAGAACGTATTTCGTTATTTGTTTCTTATTACAAGGAGCGTTCGCCATCATTTAACCAAGATTTAACGATAGTAATCGGGTTTTTTCGTTTCAAAATACGCAGTAGATTAAACCGAGGCTTAAGACTGGGCAAGATTCCGCGCCTTAAAATTTTCGTTTACTTTAAAGATGCATTCTGAACGAACCAATGGATGAAAAATTATAAAACTAGCTTTTAAATAAACCTTGAAACTTATTTCAAGTCATATTTATAATTCACCGATGAGAAAATTCGTGAAAAGTATTAATATCGTTCCGAATTACAACCTACTTTCTAAAATCTCATTTTTCTTTCTAATACGCGCGTTGACAACACAAACTTTACCTAGACGAGCAGATGCTCGGTTATCTACATGGTGCGGGAAAAATATTATTTTTGAATGTTATAAAGCGATAAACGATTTTTCAAGACGATTTTATATTACATTTAAGTTCATATAAACGAGAAAAATTGTCAGTGGAATATTTCTTATATCATTTGGTAGGTTAATTAACGTTTAATTATCGCCAACTTTACATTAATTTGAATGGGGTGGGGGAAAACCTTTAACCAAGTTTTCGCGAACGCGCCTCTTTAGGCAGCGCAGATGGCGTTACTGTCGTTTTAGCCAAGAATCTAATCGGTATCTTGTCAGCCATTCGATTAAGCGTTCTAGTTTGTTATCCGATTTCTATGCCCCACACAAGGAGAACGCAACCCGTCAAAAGTCGTACATTTTCTTGAATGTTAGCTGACGTCGGAAGGGAAAAATTCGGAAAAACCTTCCCCCTCTCCGTAAAACGTTCAGCGTAAAGGTTCGCCCAATGAAATTTGTACACAACACTGCGTTAGCGTGTTCATGGAGGAATAGTAGAGGAGGGGAAAGGAAATAAGGCGCTAAATCCGACAGCGTAGTGCCAGTTCGAGGTGGGGAGAAAAAAAGGGGGGAAAGTCGAGGTAGACTTTTTAAAGAATTCAAACCCTAACCGGTAGATCGCGCCATGATCGCGCTGCCTTTGTTGGAATGTATGAATAGATAAATGTCTACCTCGACATACCCCCCTTTTCTACATCCCCAATACGCGATTTCTGAAGAGGAACGTCAGTACTTAGCCCAATCAGAACTATCATTACCACTCCAGGGCTATTCCTCTATGGCGTGTTTAAAGGCTAGCTGCGTTCTCCTTGTGTGATAAACAGTGACTTGCAGGTCCTGGCTCCCGGAAATATTAGTTCTTGGAAATTTCCTTGAAGATGTTTTATTGAAGCTACCACGGACACGTATATATATGGAAACTGGTAGCGCGTTGCATTGAGATGTTTCGACGTTGCGAGTACCATTTTTCAATGGTTTAATTGTCTTCTTCTAACGCTTTTCAATGCTTTGAAGGAAGTGTTTTTGCTAAAAGAGAAGACACCAATACCTTAATGTCATTTTTCTTGGCCTGAGTGCCAGGTCAGAAATGGCGAAAGTAAAATCTGTAGCCCTTAAGGAATGCCTAGTGAGGTTTCCAACAAATCTTATTAGTATCCTCAAGCCAGCTAACAATGAGATCACCTTGGCTATTATTAGCTTGACAACCCCCCCCCCCCCAGATAATGATGGGCGTTGAAGCAGTGGCGGCCTAAGGGGGGGGGGCGGTCCGGGTACCAGGGCAGCAGGGGGTGCCATCGGAGAAGTTCGAGGGGGGGGGGTGCAAATCAGAACGATTAAACTTGAAGAAGACGGACCCGTGAAAACTTCTGCACGGTCCTGGGGGGTGGACCCAGCCTTCTTAAAGGGGCTCCAAAGTTCGGTGGCAAAAAAAGAAAATTGAGCATGCTTTTCATTCCCCCCAGTCCCTCACTCGGCCTTGGCAGAGGCGGGCAGAGTCAACCGTAAATTTCGCACTTTACTGACATTACACACATTTTGCCACCGAACTTTGGAGCCCCTTTAAGCCGCCACTGCGTTGAAGTCTCCATAATAAGAAAAATGCTCTGTCAGCTGTTATATGCGGATCGTAGACATAGATCCATGTTACCGCTCTACCCTTTAAAGTAATTTTTGCCACACAGGTTTCAGAACTGGTACCTATCCGTAACTGTTGTGGGGTCGCGTTTAATCGGGTATCCACTTATCAATCAAGAATGCTAAGCAATATCAGAACGATCACAACGAAAGACAGTGTAAAATCGAAAATCTAGTTTGACTCTATCTGGCTGTTTCAACCATGTCTCTTGAAGGGCCACAACCGGTGGCCTGTGAATCCTAAGAATGACAGTAAATTAGTCGTTTCACACTCTTAATATTCAACTGAATAATAAGGAAATTACTTAATTCCAATTGTTGAATAGAAGCGGAACTTGTAGATTGCACACCGTGGGCCAAAATAATAGTGGGTGAGCAGCAACACCACCGGTATAGAGGCATAAATATAAATGGCTGAGTTCAATAATTGATTAAGAGCGACTTCCAAATTCGGATGAAATGGTGCCCCTCGTAAAGAGTTGGGCCACTCCCTGGATAAGCTCTCGAATTAAGAGTTTTAAAATCGTCAAAACCCAAAGAAGCCGAAGTTTTTGGTAACGTCGACTGTGATTGCACCGTGTTATTTGGAATCTTCTTCTCCATAGCAGGCATAACATGGGATGAGAGGGCTCTTGACTTCTTGGTGCGATGTGACTGGGGAATAACTCCTATTTTTTACAGTTCGCTGGCCTCCTGAAAAGTTACCGTTTCCTTGCGCTGAATGGAAATTACCGATTTCTCCAGTTTGAACTTCGGACATCGTCGATCTTTACAACTGTGGTTGCTTTTGCAGTTAATTCACTTGAGGGGATTTTCACACTCTTCAGTTTTATCAAAGATGGTCCTGACCCCATCGGGTACAAATTTAATGCTGAACTGTCGCCTTACAGTGTTTTGCAATATGGTCGTATCTCCTACAGCGAAAACATTGGCTTGGGCCTGCGTCGTATTCGAATAGCCTGTTGGAGGAGTTAAAAACATGATTCTAGGTGCCACCGATTCCAGATATACCCAAGACATAGGTGGAACTCCTACCCGCCAAGCGACGGACACTAGTAACATCCATAACAGCAGCTTTAAGCTGGTCCAAAATATCAGCTTTAGTAACATCATTCGTAACTCCAATTTTTTCCTAAAACTAAGCCTTCAACTGTTTCAGTTTTGGATAGAAAAAAATATAAAAAAACTTCCATTTCGCGGGGCCCCTAAAATTCTTGAGCCGTGCGGGGCCGGGTGTGACCGCACCCTTTGCACCCGCGTCACGCCGGCCCTGGTAAGAAGAGTAGCCCTTTGACGTCATTTTACAACGATTCTGTTTTAGAGAATAGTTCGAGTCAGGGTAAAACCGTTTTCCCAAAGTCTGTGGCCTTTTCCCAGATAAATTCATTATAAGCAGACGATTTTATCAGCTTACTCTCTTTACTTTTGAGGAGGAGTAGAAAATGTTGCCTCAATACTCTGAGATTGACGAATAGTTCTCGGTGTAGAGCAATTATCGCCACCAGAACAAGCGAATAGTTTCATTTAGCCGAAAAGGTTTATACCTTTTATTCCAGAACAAGCGAAACGTATCCACCTAATATGGGCTCCTCTCTTTTTGTTCCATTTCCTTTTCAATTTATTGGCTCATTTGAAATCCATGGTGAGAGTTCGATCTTTTCGCGGTCGATTGGGAGCTGAAATCCGAGCTTTTCTCGTTTGGAGTTTCTTTGAGAGATTTTTGAGCGGCGAAATCGGCGCTAATTTAATAACTTGCCTTTTAATAAAAATTACCACAAGATGTCCTGACACCAGAATACATAAAATTCCGTGGGTGAAAATACCATTATTGTGTAAACCCATCACAAAACCTACAAGCAGGAAAAGTATAATCCATTATAATGTTTTGTTATTATGTTTCTTTTTATTTTTATCTACAAACATATAACTTTCAATCAAATCGAATTTAATCTAAAAATAAATATCAACGAGGAATTCGAAAAAACTCTAAAATGGGCCCCCTATAGCTAAAACTCTGAATGGGCTTCTAAAAAGAGTTATGTAGATTTCGGCACAGGCATCGGCGAAACTGTGCTTGAAACTAATACATACATGCAAATCCCTAGGGAATTATTGTCAGTAGTAGATTATAAATTAGACTGAAATTAAGAACAATTTATTAATTTACTTTTTCAAACGGCCTTTTCAAGGCTATTAGAAGTTTCTTTTTTAAAAAAAAAAGCCCATTTCAAGACTATTAAAAGTTACCTTTTAAGACGGTCTTTTATAGGGTTTAAGCTCTGACTTCTCCAAGGGCCTCTACGGGCTTTTCAACTATTTGCTCTGGTTAATCATTTTTCGTGGTTGGGGAAATTTTTTTATTTTTTAAAGCCGCTCAGCCCGCTCTTATAAAGTTCATTTGAATGGTTAGTTTTAGTGTGGAGATTAAATATGAAAAGATTTAATAACACTCACGCTTCAGGAGCCGAAAAGCGAAAGAAGAGAAAATTAGAACAAAAACAAATTGATTCTCAAAAGGATACACTTCGAAAGTTTTTCAAAATTAAAACCAATGAAATTATTGAAGCCCAAGAAAAAGCTACAGAACCAAATGGGCAAGGAGAATTTGTTGAGAATCAATGTATTTCAAACGACTCCGAACCAAAATACGAAGAAATAATTAATAAAAGGGCAAATACTATTGGTGAGATTAACTTGGCGAATTCAATGCTTGACAGTCGATTAGCATTTACTGTTTTATTGAGTAACGACAAACCAGCAAAAAATATAGACAAAGCACAGATACCCGAGGGGCTGATCACTCCGCGTAATCGGTGTACAGAGCCGTACCTTTGACTGTACTAATGGGATTACGCGTAATCTTTGAAGTCCCTGCCTTTGACAGTGGTAATCTAAGCGTAATCCGGTGTACAGATTTTCTAAGAGTGGTTAGCCCCTCGCAGATACCAACAATAATACCTGTTAAAGATATTAGCTTTAGTAAAGACGATGACCCAGTTCAGCCTAAATTGAAAACATTTCCACAAACCGATTTTAATGGGCAAAAAAGAAGTTTCAATTTAAATTGGTATGATAAATTTCCAATGCTAGAATATTCGGTTGAAAACAACAAGGCGTATTGCTTTTGCTGTCGTCATTTTTCTACTACTAAGAATTCTTTGACTAACGGTTATTCAGACTGGAAAAATACAGACATGAGATTTAAAAAACACTTTAGCTCAGATAAATCACCCCACATGTTTGCATACGAAAAGTTTCAAATGTATCGTCAGAGTTGTAATAATATCTAGATGGTGCCTTATAGAACTTTGTATGAACTTTGTATTCTAGAAAGTTCTATCTGAAGGGTATATAAACTAATGTGTATTGTGATATGATATCGCCGATTCTTAGACCAGTCATGTAAATATACCTCTTTAACTTTGATTATAAACCGTCTCTTTATTAAGTATAACATGGTGTCAGAATTGTTTCTCGTGCTCTACGACCTCGTCTGCGCTTAATCACTTTTACTACGGACTTATGCTTTGCATGACGCTATGGCTTCTGCTTTTCGAGGGCCTGATCATTTCGATCCTAATACTTCAAATCCAGCTGCGTCATGGAGATCTTACAGGGACAATGGAGATCTTACAGGGACAACTTCAAGATATATGCCTCGGCCACCAAGCTGTCTACTGAATCAGCAAGTACTCAAGTTGGTTTTGACATTCCTTTGGGCCAGAATCAAGCTGCACCCACGTTGGATCAAATATATGCTGCCTTCGATACGTACTATGCTCCTTATGATAACCCGGATTCTCATCGCTACGTATTTTTTAATACTAAACAACAACAACAACATCAACCCTTTGATGAATTTTTGACTAACTTACGGGAACAAGTCAAACATTGTGACTTGGGGACTCTTCATGACTCTCTCCTTCGTTACCAAATCTTGGCAGGCATCTATAAGGTCGACTTACGTAAGATACTTTTTGCTCAACAAAATCTAACACTTTCTCAATCTATAACACTTTGCCAATCTGATGAAACCAGCCTCCAGTGACACGTTCTTCGGTTGCCCTTGATGCTGTTTTCATGACTCATCACGCTATCCACGCACTTCTATGCGCCAGGGCTTGCCTCAACATCGGCCATTTACCACTTCAAGGAGTCGTCCTTTCTTCCGACAACCTACCCTATGAACTCGTGTACTAACTTACTCACATTCGTCCACCCAACGGTCACAGTTTGCTAATCCTAATCCTCCATGTCGAAATTGCGGCTTACAACATTTACGCCGATCACCATGTCCGGAAGCAAGGGCCACTTGCTATAACTGTCAACGGAGGGGCCACTGGGCTGGTCTATGCTGTTCAAACTCTGCCCATTCTCTTACAGTTCTTCAGCCTCTATATGACCAATTAATCTTCTGTTTATGGCTATCACCCACAAGAAGACTATGACTCAGGTAAAATCTTTCAACCTTATAGAGGTTCTATAGTTCATCCACAGGAGTCCGACAGCCATAATCAAGATTCTTATTACTCTACACACAACTCATCGGAATCAGATGATTCCCAGGCACCTACTTATTTTGGTAGCAATGATTTCAGCCTGCATACAATTACAGCTGTCTGTGACACAACGCTGACTCAGGACAGTATACCTCACGACGAACAATGGTATGAATCAATATATCTCAACAATTCCCCTGTCATTGTGAAGCTTTATACTGGGTCACAGGTTAATATATTGCCCTTACACCTATTTAACAAACTTTCATATCAACCAGAACTTACGCCACCTTTACGTCGGATTGTGGCGTACATGGGTCATGATGTACCAACTCTGGGAATGGCATACCTTTCATCTGCATCATCTATGACTTTGAAGTGTCTGCCGTTCTATATCACTCCTGCCTCCACCACACCTATCTTGGGAGCTTATGCGTCGCAAGCTTTGGGCCTTATTACTCGGAACAGTCTGCCGAATTTCCGACCTGTGATCCATTCTACTTGTGCCATTTCTACAGTACCAATAGTGGAGTCTGATCCTAAGGCAATTATTTGCAAATTTCCGGAGGTTTTTGACAAGATCGGCAAGCTTCCTATTAAATATCACATCCAATTAAAACCAAATGCTACCCCATTTATTTCTACAGCTCATAAACTTCCATATGCACTTCAACAACCTGTTTTTGATGAGCTACAACGTATGCTGAAGGACGGGATAATTACTACAGTACATGGTCGTTGAGCGGAAACCTAAAGGGAGCCTGCGCATATGCCTAGACCCAAGGAAGCTAAATCCGGCTATCAAGAAACAACATTACCCTATATGCCTACAGCACAGCAAATATTTACGGACCTCCACGGGAAATCTGTTTTCACTGTTCTTGACGCAAATAGTGCCTTTTGGCAAGTTGAGTTGACTACTGAGAGTTCGTATCTATGCAGTTTTGCAACCCCTTTTGGAACATTTCGTTTCTTGCGCCTCCCGTACGGAATTTGTACGGCCTCGGAAGTCTTTCAGCAAATTATGCATCAACTGTTTCCCCCGGGTAAATTTAAAAACACTTCTATCTCTACTGACGATTTCTTATTAACTGGTAGGACAATGGCCGACCACAATATACTACTTGCAAGAATTTTGTCCACAGCTTCGGAGAATCATCTGACTTTCAGTTCTGCGAAGACTCAGCTGGCCGTCTCACGTATAGTCTATCTTGGGCACATAATCACTCTGGAGCGCATCGAGATCGATCCAGACCGAGTAAAGGCCATAACAAACCTTCCACCTCCGGAAGACAAGCGAGCTTTGCAACGCTTTCTAGGGATGGTAAACTTCATAACACGATTCCTACCAGCACACTCCGAGATGGCAGCACTGAAGAAAGATGCTGTCTTCGGATGGGACCCTAACATTCAGGTCATATATGACTCCTTAAAACAACTAATAGCTTCAGCTCCAATACTAGCTGTCTTCAATCCCTCACGCTCCTGCCGCATTACAGTTGACGCTAGTTCCAAAGGGATTGGTGCGGCATTACTTCAAGATGATATGCCAGTTGAATACGCCTCAACTACATTCAATGCCACCCAGAAGAGCTATGCCCAGATAGAAAAGGAACTTTTGGGCATTCTATTCGCCAGCGAAAAGTTCCATTACTCTGATATTCCTTTTCGGGGACATAGGGAAATGAGTGATTCGGACAACAGAGGTAACTTTATCGAAATTTTAGAGAGGGTTAAGAAGATGTGCCCTGATTTAAAAAATAAATTAGATAAAATGCCCAATAACGCGAAGTACACTAGTTGTATAATTCAGAATGAATTAATTTCTTTGAGTGGTAACATAATTCAAAAAATGATAAAATCAGAAATTGATTATTCTGGTGGATACTACTCTGTAATTGCTGACGAGTCGAGAGATAAAGGTGGATTAGAGCAATTGAGTGTATGCGTCAGATACACTGTTAATGGGGCCGTTAAAGAAAGGTTCATTGGATTTTTAGACCTACACTCATTTGACGCCAAATCAATCTGGTATAATTAAAATTGTTGAAGAAAGTGGACTTCGCATTAACAACTGCGTTTCTCAAAGTTATGATGGTGTGAGTGTTATGTCAGGAAATATAAGTGTTGTAAACATACAAATTCAAACCGCTGTTGGTGGCCCTTGTCCCTACATTGTACATACACTCTTACGCTCATCGTTTGAATTTAGTTTTAATAGATTGCTGTTCGAAGTTAGGGCCCGTTAGAGAACTTCTTGGACTTCTCCAAGCAATTTACAACTTTCAGTGCAACTCACAAGGAGACTACCCGAGGTGGTTATCACCGATTTTGTTGAAACTCGGGGGTTAGGTAGACCTTATGGTAGTATGAAAATTGCCAAAGGGAAAAGTTGCAATGGGCTTTAGTGTTCCCATGGCAACCGAAAATGTTGTGACACCCCCGAGGACCGTACAGAAGTTTTCGCGGGTCCGTCTTCTTCAAGTTTAATCGTTTGGATTTGCACCCCCCCCCCTCGAGCTTCTCTGATGGCACCCCCTGCTGCTCTGGTACCCGGGGCGGACCACCCCCCCCTTATGCCGCCACTGGACGGCGGAGGGTAGAGGGTACATTTCGCAGTTAGAAAACTTTCAAAACTTGGTACTGTTAATTGCTTTAGACGAGGTTTTAGGAACAACAAATGGTCTTTCGGAATATTTGCAAAACTCCAAATTAGCATATTCACGAGCCGTTGCTTTGTGCAAAGCTACAGTTAGTGAACTTAGAGAAATGAGAACTGATACTAAATTTACTGAAATATGGGACGAAGCTTCCAAGCTTGCCAAAACAGTAAATGTTTCAATACCAGATCCAAAGAGTGAATTTGGTCCAAGGAAAAGGGTAGTTAGTAAGAAATTGAAAGAGTTCATAGTTTACGATAGCTTAGGAAACAGGGAAAATGAAAACATGAACGTGAGCCAGAAATTAAAAAGTACATATTTCGAGATTTTGGATAAATTTAGCGCAGAAATGAATAGAAGGTTGACCGATAACTCTTCTGTATTAAATTATTTATTGGCGTCTGATCCTCAGAGTGTTCAATTTCTAAACGAGGCTGATGTTATGAATTTTTGTAATATTTGTGAGATTTCAGTTCAATACTACACTCTAAGAAAAAAAGGCTCCATGTAGGTCGGAAAAAGGGTTTTCAAAAATGTCCCTTATTTCGAACCCTTTTTTGGCCGAGTTAGAACCTATTTGAAAGGTTCCATTTATCATCACCAAGGGTTTTTATTGAACCCCCTTATGGTTTTATTTAGCACTGTCAGGGGTTCTACCTGATGCCGCCTCGGGTTCGATTTGACCACCATCACGGTTTCATCTAGAGCCGAAGGGGGTTCCAGCTTAAACCGCTTACGGTTCCACCTAACACCATCAGGGGTTCAATTTTAAGCCCTTCATGGTTTCATCTGGGGCCGTCAGGGGTCCCTCTTAACACCCCTACGATTCTACCTGACGCCGCCTCGGGTTCGATTAGACCGACATCACGGTTCCATCTAGCGCCGAAGGGGGTTCCAGCTTAAACCGCTTACGGTTCCACCTAACATCATCAGGGGTTCAATTTTAAGCCCTTTATGTTTTCATCAAGGGCCGTCAGGGGTCCCTCTTAACACCCCTACGGTTCTACCTGACGCCGCCTCGGGTTCGATTAGACCGCCATCACGGTTTCATCTAGCGCCGAAGGGGGCTCCAGCTTAAACAGCTTACGGTTTTACCTATCGCGTCCAAGGGCTCTTCTTCAAACACACCACAGTTCAACCCAGCACCCCATAGGTCCTTTATTAACCATATACAGTTCTAGAAAGCGCCTCTAGGGGTTAATGTTTACACCCGTAACGGTTCCACTTTTCCGCTTAAGAGGTGAGGTTCATTTTTAAGCCCTTCACAGTTCTAAGTACCACCTCAACGTTTAAATATTGAAAACCCAGAATCTCCCGGGATTCTATTTCCACACTCTATAGTTCTATTTAGCACCTTCAGAAGTACGGCTCCGCCCTTCACCACAGAGAATACTACTTCAAATCCTTTAAGATTGTATTGGGTTTGCTTAAAATTATATACCTTTGGTCTATAAGCCTAGTGTTCTTTATGAGTTCTATTCCCATTAGCAGGATAAATCATGAAAAAAGTATTCTTATAAGTCAAAATAATAGTATTTATTTTTCTTTTACATACCTAATTTGCCAACAACGTTGCAGAGAGCAATTGCCATTTTTTGGGGTATATTCCAAAAATTACCTTTTGGAAGTACTCCAACATTTTACAAAATATTTTGGGGTATTGTAGCTGGAAAACAAAGTACGAAGCAAAAAGACAAACAATTCCTTTTTTTAAATTTGAGATATCTTCATCCGAAACCATAGCGTTGCGTGACGTGCTTCGGTTCAGCCTAAAAGAAAAAGATCAGATGTTTGGTATGATAACTAAGAGTTTTTTTATCAATGATGTTGAGTCATCCATCATTGATAACAAATTCCCTCCGAAATAAAGAGAGCGTCTTTTATTACACAATTATATAGGACAATTTTAAATATGCTAATTACGTATAATCTAATACTAACACGATAAATAAGAAATTACTCAATAAAATTGATTGCGGCTATTTGTGCATAAATTACTAATAAGGACTTGGCAGCATGACGTAGGTAATACGTCAACTATGCTTTTTTCAATTGAAGAAAGAACGGATACCAGCATGGCGGCCATAGCAAAAGGTGTGACGTCATGCTGCCAAATTGCCAAGTCCCTATTGAAAATTTGAAAATCGATGGTATTTTATTGCGCACTGTATTAAAATCAGTTAAAAGACCGACTGTAGTTTCTGCTTGTTTAGGCCTAGTGCCGTTGATTTAAAAAAAATGATTTGTAGGAAATTACTCGTAAATTACTTACTTCGTAGAACAAAATGCTTCTTCGTCCCCTCAATTCTTTCACCAACTTTAAACGCCGCTGAGCAGTAGCGGCGCTAAGGGTGGGCTGAAGTGGGCTTTAGCCTCCCTGCATTTCTGAGAGGGGCCACATATTTATATTAAAGGGGCCACAAATTTATAATTAAGAGGCCACATATTTTAATTTATGGATTTTCTTTATCTCTAGAAATTTGTTTTATTGCCTTTCAAAATCAATTTGTTTACTCAATAAGATAGTAGACCATAAACAGATAGATTCGGGAGGACGGGAGCGGAAATTGAGAGAAAGTTGAATGGACAATAGAAAGAAAAAAAAGGAAATTTATGGAAATACCCCGGGCATGTACGTGTCCCCTCCAGGTCGGATACAAGGTCAGATAGGGGTCCAGTAAACCCGACGAGAGCCGCCATTTATTACCAAAATCTTTTTAAAGTTATACTGAACGTTAAAAATCGCTCCACAGTGACTGTAAATTTCCATGTTAAAGATCCATTAGTCAAAAGCGAAGAGCACGGTGTCTAAAGAAACGTTTTTAGAGTAGATAGGACAATTATATAGTCCACTAACCGCTATGCGATTAATCAGGTTCAAGATATATGTCAGGGCCACGCCAACGGGGTTATATGTGTAGATAGGGAAGGGATACCGTTGGCGGAAGTATAACAACCACCAGTTGGGTAATTGGTGGTCGTCCTCTAGCGGTCATTCTCATTATCTCCCTCCCAGACGCTTTGGATTTCGAGAGTGCACCACACTCCGACTTCACGGAATTTTCGTCTCATATCGTGTGCCGTTGTCGTCTGTAAGCTGAACTCACTGAAAAGAGTTATGTGGAGATGCTATCGCCGTCTACCTACGATATTATAAAATAGACTGAAAAAACAGCCAGAAAGAGCAACAATAAATAGTTTTTTTATGTGGTCGATCTCGAGTCGAGCATTCATTAAACCTTTAGCATATGTAACATAATTACTCATAAGTATGCCACTAGCTCTATTTCTTCAATAACGGTTTATTTCGTTAATATTTCGTAATATTTGACGTCATATTTGATGTCATATTTGACGTCATCGAATCTCAAATGCCGTCGTATAATTAGCTCTACGTCTGATAAACCGACGGCCATTATTTTAGTAAACCAACCGGTTTGAACAAGTTCTGTTAATGTAATTAATTTACCAATTAATTAAGTTCTCGGAGACTCACGTTCTAAAATAAATTTGCATTGTCAAATAAAAGAAGCAGGTTTATTGAAAAAAATAGTTGAAATTCAGGTGAGCTTTTCTGGCGAATCTACAAGATTGGAGTCTGTGCAGATTCTTTTGAGCCTAGGCCTAACTCTTCTAGGCTTGATATGGGTTTTAATAACGCTGGTGGATGATCCCACTTCGAAGACTTGTTCCATTTTCGGAAAGCGATCACTTATTGGTCATTTTCCCCAACTTTTTATTTTTCTAAATTACTCATTATTTAACTTCATCCGCACAAACCGAGCGAGTTTATAAATTTCAATAAAGCTACATTGGGCTGACTAAAATTCCGAAGCAAAAAAATCCTTCTCAATTTAGAGGTTTTCCATTGGCTTAAATAAAATTGTTACTAGCCAATAGTGTGACTCCCAAAATTACTAGGATGAATAAAATGGTTAAAATCTAACGTAGTCCACCTTTTTACTGGTTCGTGGTGAAACAAACCGTTAGTGAAGAGTATAAAGATAAACCATTCGGGAAACGTAATAAACTCTAACAACCGAAAATAAAACCATTGCAATTTTCAATAAATCCATATTTTAAAGAACCTTTTGGAGTTCTATTTAAAGCTCTTGGCTTCAATAAAAAGCCCGGGACTGCAAGTGAAACCCCTAGGTTCCAAGAAGAACCTATTCGTGTTCACGTCGAAACCCCAAGGTTCCGTGATAACCCTATATGTTCCAACGCGAACCCCCATAAGGTTCCATATAAAAAAATTGGTTTTATAAAGAACCCTAAAGTTCCAGGAAAACCCCGATGGTTCCAAGAGTAGCCCAGCGGTTCTAAGTAGAACCATTTCTGTCAAGAAATACCCTAATGGTTCTACAAAGAACCATTTATCTCAAGAAATACCCCCTAACGGTTCTACAAAGAACCCTTGGGTTTTAAAAGACACCCTTTAAGAACCCTTTTTTCTAAGAGTGTAGAGACATTAAAGATGGAATAAAAGTTAAATAATTATTTTAATTTAAAATACCGTCTTTTACAGCTGAGCCATTGAATTCCACTACTTCAAATTGAAAATAAATATTATCATAGACAAAACATGGAAGAATAACAGGATAAGTTTAAATTTGACACGCTATTTGGTACAGTACGACAGCCAGGTGACGCAAGCATCTCCTTTCAAAATAAACTTCCATAGCCTAAAGGCTGAGTCGGCCCTCCTGTTATTTATCCATCAACAAACTCTTCCGAGTAGAGGTATATTTTGGTTTGCTAACTTGTTATTATATAAAATCAGGAATCCATACCTCTACTTGGAATGCTTATCGCGGCAGATTTTCGTCTCGATGTGGCTGACGGTTTTTTTGACTTCACTATGTGAACTTAACAAACAACCACGTGAGAGGGGAGCGCGCGCAGAGGGGATTTTTTTCTCTCGTAGGCGGGGCCAAAGCCGTCAGAGTGATCTTACCTAGGAGCAACAAACACACAAGGAGAACGAGCATTTTCTTGTGTACATTTTTAATTGTCTTCTCCCCCTCCGCCCGTAAAACGTTCAGCGTAAAGGTTCGTCCAATGAAATTTGTACACAACACGGCGTTAGCGGTTTAAAGGCTTGCTGCGTTCTCCTTGTGTTTGGTGCTCCTAGATCTTACTATACGCGATACGGCAAGATAAGCATTCCAAGTAGAGGCATGGATTCCTGGTAAAATCTACACAGTTAGAAAAAAGAGTTTGATTATAAACCCCCAAGGTTCTTAAAGAAAATTCCACAAATTCAAACCCTCCAAAACCCTTTAACGGAAATTTTCAAACCCACAAGGCTTAACAATGAGCACTTTCTGTATTTATAGATTAAATTAAAAATAATTAATTTCATTTACTTTATAACAAATTTTGGCGAATGCAACGGGTGCGTTTCGAACCCAAGTCTTCTAGCACGACAGGCGGGCGTTTTACCACAGAACCAACCAAAGATGTATGATTGCTACGATGTTTAGAGAAACCATTTTGGGGAAAGTCCGTCTTCCTTTACGTTTTATGAAATTATTATGCGGCTTGATATCAAATTTTGGCGTAGATGGCGTGAGATAGTTTAAAACGTGCAGGGTTTGAAAAGGGTTTTAAAAAGTGATAATTTTTTTTCTATAGGTTCTTAAATTGGAATCCTAAGGGTTTTCCATTGACCTATAGGGGTTTCCTTTAAACATTTAAACCCTTTTCAAACCATGCAAGTTGCCAAAACAAACCTTAAGGGTTTATAATTTTTTCTAAACCTTTTTTAAACCCAAAGCAAACCCTAATAAAACCCATGGAAACCCTTTTTTCTAACTGTGTACTATTGTCCAAGAAATATGCAAAGAAATAAAACTTAACTAGCGTGGTTCGATTTTAGCATACGAATGACGACGAAAAATGCACGCTTTTTGAATTTAAAACCTTCATTTTGACGGTTACCATTTTGCGAAGAAGGACGATATCAAAATTGATTTTCGGAAACTACAACAAGCACTACACATCAACGAGAGATTTCTCAAAGTCCACAAAGTTTTCGAGTTATTTATCGCTAAAATGAATAATTCGTTAAAGAAAGTCTTGAATGACCCGCGGAAAGACGGCATACAATGCGATACAGTTTTGAAATGCATCCCGGTGGACACCAATACTTCTACTGTTCTGAGCAGGGAAAAGAGACAATCAGCACCGACCCACAAGAGTCGATAGACAAAGCATCCAAAATCATACTGTATTCATGCAGTCCATTCTTTAGGTACGTGTGACTAGACGTACATGTAACAATGGTTTCTTAACCTAAGATAACCTAACCAACTCACGGCGAAAAAATTAGCCAAGCAGTTGATTCGCCAATTTCGGAGACAACGTAGTAGAAACGTAATAACGTAATCCGCAGACAATCTAAGCTAGTTAATCTAAGCCTAAGCCGATGTAGTGACTAAACTATTAAGGTCCTTTCTTACCAACTGGCAAAACGGTCTGCAAGGTAGTTACGAAATAGGTATGAGGTATACCCATAGAAGTTTTAGAATCAGTCATGGAGTACGCCTACACCCGAGAATCTCAGATCAATGACGACAACGTCGAAATGGTCCCAAAGGGAGCTAATTAACTCATGATTGATGGAATGGTTCGAGACTGCGATAATTAAATGATTAGCGTCATTGTCTGCGAAAATTGCATCGGCTTTCTCAAATTCGGCTCGGCTCACTTCTTTCGAAAACTGGCCGACGAGGCTCAGTCGCTCCTTTTGTACAATTTCGAAGAAGTATTGACGGTTAGCGAAGAACTACTTGAGTTATCTCTGCAAGAAGCGCTGGAATTGTTTCAAAACGATCTTCTGAACGTTCGGGACGAGAAGGTTAGACATTTGTAGAACCGTTTTAATGATCTTCACGCGCCAATGGTTGTTCGTTGTAGGTCGTCTGGGGAGCCGCGTCAGACGGCATTACTGCTAAGGACAGTTCGATTGGGACTTCTTGACTCAGAATACATCGCGCACGAGATCCAGAAGCACCGTTACATTTCGTCAAACAGACTCTGCGAGCCAGTCATTTCGGAAGCTTTGTTTTTTTTCCACGAAATGGATTATTTGGAGGATCTGGGCCGCGTAGTCACCACGCCGGAGTGCGCCATTCCCAGAATTCCTCAAGACCTTCTCTTCGTGACTGGGGGCTGGATCAGCTCCAAGGCTACAGACATCATCGAAATGTACGACACACGAGCCGACCGCTGGACCCAAGTAGGTGTTAATTATAGAAATGCCACCATCTCCACGGGTAATTATGTTTACGTAATTCCTGACAAAAGGTACTGGCCATTGACCCTTTCGGACGAAGGGCTTACCATGGTTGCGTCGTCATGGGGAACGAAATTTACGTCATCCATGGCTTCAACGGGGCCCAGTATTTTCGAAGTTGCCGCTGCAACAACGTCGTTACTAGAACGTGGCGCGAAATTGCTCCCATGAATTGCAAACGGTGCTTATAGTGATTCGGAATAACTATTTGTACAATAATATAGTTAACGGGCTCCGTTTTAGATGTTACGTCAGCGTGGCGCGAGTAGACAGATTTATCTACGCCATGGGCAGTTTGTCAGAATTTATAGCCCGGTGTACTTAGTAACAGAGACCATACCACCGGAGGTCTATCATCATAGTGCCCTACGCGTCCACCTAGCCCGGACAGGTGACAAATCCAGCATGGGTAGTAGTACCCTACTACTATGATGGTCGGACCTTTGACGCAAGCCACTCAACCCAGCAGAAGGTGTAGCAATGGGTGGACCATTTCCCACTTCGCACACAGCAGTGGGATTAAGAGTGGATGCTGTAGTAACTCCAGCCGACACCCTACCTACGTAGGTAAAGAGTCAAACCCTTTGGAGAGAGCTCCTAAAGGGGAACGACGAGCACACAGCGGTCCACATAACCCGGCACAGCTGGCACCGGAGATCCCGGTGTGCTCCAAAAGGCCGGGAAACAGGACCATCGTGCCCTCATACGGAGGCCCACCGCCCCACAGCAGGCTACTCTCTCCGTTAGCCTGAGCCGAAGCTCAGTTTCCAGCCCAAACCTGACCGAAGTTGGAGGTGGATATGACGGGCACCATCGTCAAAACTCGGTTGAAAAGTACGACATTCGCTTCAATCAGTGGTCACACGTCAGTCCGATGCACTTCCAATGGAGTGACGCCTGCACCACCACTCTTAACGAGCTCATTTTCATTGCGGGTGGTTTCAACGGGTAAATGGTTTTGGACAGCCCGAGTCAAGACGAGTGGACGCTGATCCAACCAAGAATGAGTTCGCCAAGAAGCGGGTTGTCCTGCGTGACGTACGACGGTTGCCTCTACGTCATCGGCGGGTTGAACGGCGTCCACAGGACTGAGCAGCGGAGAAATGTTGTCGCCAAGGTCGGAAGCGTGGGTTTCAATCCCGGATATGAGAACCCCGAGGAGTAATTTTGGGATGGATGTATTGAAAACTAGTTTTATTTTATTTTTCGAGTGAAAACGAAGAGTATTAAGGTGGTTGACGAGACGATATTTGTCATCCGAGGCTTCAACGGGCTCACCACCACCGTGGAGGTCGAGTATTTCCATAGATTGGACAGTGGTTCAACGCCTTGGACATAAGTCTGCAGAGATCGGCCCTGGACGTGTGCGTGGTCCACCAGGTCCCCAATACCGGCTCTTACACCTACTGCCACCGAGACCAACTGGTCGAAGAAAAGCGACAACGCTTGATCAGAAGAATTAATCCCTCGACATCTTGAAATAACTAATTATGACGCAAATTTTAACAATTTTTGAATAATCTAAGCTAATACCTAAGGCACCACTTTAAGCCCATGTCATCAAGTGACTTTTAAAGCCATTAATTCATGGGGCCAGGTTACAATGCGTAGGAGGGTGGTGGCAAGCCCTTCATGCCACGCTCGCAAGCCAACAGCTCCCTACACTCACTATTACAGTTAACCTCTACAAGTTTTCATGGAAAGAGGAAACCGAAGAACTTTTGAGATATTAACTTCCGGACTTAATAAGTTACCACATTTTACTTTAAAGGCGAAAACTTATTTCAGTTGTCATATTTTTGAAATTAATTAATAAGGTAATTTATTAAGACCAAAGTGTCGAGCTTAAAGACCCAAGGGGTTTTAAACTTGGCATAGACGAAACATTGTACTTCAGCTATTAAGGACAAGTTAGTAGCTTATTATCATCTTGCTGCCAGAGGTACTACCAGGGGCGCGTCAAAATTCCAGAATTGTTCCCATGATAGTCAGAATTCTCACTTCTAAAAATTTTAATGGTCCTTCGACGAATTCTCTTGAGAAGAGTAAAATGCCTCACTTGGTCAAAAAGGGGGGGATATTATAAATAAAAATTTTTGTGGACGAAAATGAATTTCAGAGAAAACCGAATGTTAAGTTAATTTCCGATGAAATATTTTCTTCCTTCGTAAATTGTCGTGAAATTGTAAAATAAATAATTATTATTGTCAAAGGTTTAGTTTACAATGTTCGTGGCATTCTCGTATGCCGCCATCTTTAGCAGAATCTTTTTACATTTGCCGCTTTTACGAAGAACTCTTCTCAAGGGAAGAATTCCTTCTTAGGAATTTGACGTGCCCCAGGTTAGGTTGATCTCATATTTCAAACAAAGCGAATTTTCAAAATATATATTTTCATAATGAAAGCATTTATTTTCCATAGGCCTTGGTCTCTTGCAAAATTTATCTGGTGAAGGAGATACGAGAGAGGTTAAGCAGAAGTTTGACAACGTCGAGAATCACGTGCTGTCGAGCTTATATTTAGAGAGTGTAAATAAAAATCTGAATGTATGAAAAATTCCCAGATCAACAAATCTTGACATAATCATGTTGGGTGGTTTTTTTCTAGCAATGCGCGTTTTACCAATTGTAAATACTGATTTAAATTGAAATGCGCGTAAGTCTTGTAAAATTAAAATTCCCGGTATACCAGGAATCGATGTTTAGCAGGAAGATTGTTTACCGCTAACCCATTGACTTCCGTGTCCCTATAATTGAAAATAAAAATATCACCGGCAAACTCTTACTAGGAGAGGTATATTTTGGCTTGCCAGCTGGTTTTATTGTGGATTTTACAATTAAATAATTTATCGGTAACGGAATATAATTAATACCTTGAGATTTTAGTTGATTTTCGTAAATCATGTGGAAAGGGGTACCCTATCCGAATAAAAGTATAAAAATCTATTAAACATTTGACTACCTGAAGTTGGAAAGTATGCATGGGTCACGTGACGGAAGTGGAGGAGCTACCTGAAGCTGGAAAGTATGCCCGGGTCACGTGACGGAAGGGGAGGAGCTACCTGAAGCTGGAAAGTATGCCCGGGTCACGTGACTGAAGGGAGGAGCTACCTGAAGCTGGAAAGTATGCCCGTGTCACGTGACGGAAGGGGAGGAGCTACCTGAAGCTGGAAAGTATGGCCGGGTCGCGTGACGGAAGGGGAGGAGCTACCTGAAGCTGGAAAGTATGCCCGGGTCACGTGACGGAAAGGGAGGAGCTACCCGAAGCTGGAAAGTATGCCCGGGTCACGTGACGGAAAGGGAGGAGCTACCTGAAGCTGGAAAGTATACCCGGGTCACGTGATGGAAAGGGAGGAGCTACCCGAAGCTGGAAAGTATGCCCGGGTCACGTGACGGAAAGGGAGGAGCTACCTGAAGCTGGTGTTGAATATTTCAATCGATTCTGCGTATTTTACTACTTCCAAGAGATACACTTGTGGTCGAAAAAGGTTTGAAATTAAAAATGCCTAAAATCGTGTACACAAATCTATAAAACGGCTCGATGCTTAATTCGGAGGATATGGAGCTCAATTACCCTAGAAATAATTTGGGGGTAGGCCAAAATCTGTGGTGGAAAAAGAAAAAGAGTATTGTTTTGTCAAATAAATATACTATACTACGTTTCCATTGTATTTGATAAAAATGTGTTTGTGTTGTCAGTTAGGCCAAGTATAAGAGAGGGTGATTCATACTCAACATTTCAATTTCTACGCCAGTACCGGATTTACTGAAGGTGGGGCCCTAAGCTCTAAGTTGGTGGGGCCCTAGGCATTAAGTTGGTGGGGGGCCTAAGCACTAAGTTGGTGGGGCCGTAGGCACTAAGTTGGTGGGGCCCTAGGCATTAAGTTGGTGGGGCCCTGAGCACTAAGTTGGTGGGGCCCTAAGCACTAAGTTGGTGGGGCCCTAGGCATTAAGTTGGTGGGGCCCTAAGCACTAAGTTGTTGGGGCCCTACGCATTAAGTTGGTGGGGGGCCTAAGCACTAAGTCGGTGGGGCCCTAGGCATTAAGTTGGTGGGGGGGCCTAAGCACTAAGTTGGTGGGGCTCTAGGCACTAAGTTGGTGGGGCCCTAGGCATTAAGTTAGTGGGGGCGTGTGTAAGGAAAGCATAAAAACGCAAAACTCGCATGTCCCGAGAATAATGAATTTTCAAATAATAAAGCAATTAACAAGCCTGATATGTTTTTCTCTTAAACCGAATCAGTGAAAAATCCATCGATTTCATCAGTGGTGAGGGCCCATAGGCCTGTCCCCAGGGCTGCCTTATCCATAAAGCAGACTAGGCAAAGTGCCTAGGGCCTACGAAATTTTTTAAATAAGTTAGCGCCTATGATTCCATATAAAAGGCATACGAAGGTCTAAAACGACGGTAAATGAGATTTTTGCGTAAGTCCTACTGAAACGGCCTATACTTAGGATTAAGGACTAGGCCTACTAGTAGGCAGTCCTTAATCCTGCAATAAATACGAAACAGAATGCGTTTAGATTTCAAATTCTAAAATAACTATACTAATAGTCAATTTTATTTTCCTATTCAATAATTTATCATTATTTTGCAAAAGTAAAAGTTATTTTTATAGTTGAAAGTGTTTCAATTTCTGATAAGCCTTAGCTAATTCTTATAATAAGCTGTCTGATTAAATATGCCACAAAAAATTTAGTTTCGAAAGAAATACGATATTTTTTTTGTAGAACATACATATAGTCGCTAAAAAGGAGAAAAATTTATAAACTTTTATTAATAAGGTTACGGAATTTTAATGTATCTCAAATTTAATTTCTACGAGTCCGCCTAGCTTTTACTCCCAATTCTATATGGAACGATAACTGAATACGTAATGAAAAACGGCGAGGAAATGATCGTTTACCGTCTCGAAAACACGGCCACATTGAAGCCCCGAAGCCGAAATTGTCGCGCGAGCCAGAGAGTCAAAATAAACGCCGAGGGTAAAAGAACTCTATCGGAGTCGGGCCGCTCATCGGCCACGCTAACCAACACCCGAAAAAAATATCGTACCCCGCGCATCGGGAAAGCTAAAGCCTCGGCCCCGTCGGCGAGAAAAGAAAAGACGGGAGGGTGATCGGGCTGACAGACTTCCGCTAACATTCCCCGGGCTGGAAAATCGAGAGTATTCCGTAGCCGTCGGTCTAAGGGAAAAGTGTTAATTACGGTCCTTTTCCCCCTTTAACAAGATGTTTCTAGCTCGGCAATTAAATAAAATGCAATTTAATGTAAATGGATACGTAGAAACGAAAAAATATATAATAGTCGAAAAATCTATCTCGCGAAATCCCAATAAACAAAATACCGGTCATAAAATGGGCCACTATTGCCCGTATAAAAATGCCAAGCCCTCATACATCAAACATCAGTTCTTCTCCAGCACTCTTCCACATTTGGATACGCGATGTTCTCCAAAGTAAAAACCCATTTGAATATTTCAAAACTTCGAAGTTTCGTTCGTTACTATGAGATTTTAACGGTGTTTTCCTTCATGAATGTTTTGACAGGTTGTCGTTTTCGCCGCCGTGTTGGCCTTGGCCACAGCTGTAGGACCTCTGGGATTAGGCCTCGGTGGGCTCGGATACGGAGGAGCCGTTGGCTTAGGAGGCCACGGAGCCGTCGCCCAACGCATCACCCCAGTTTACCGCACCGCCCCAGCTCAAGCCGTTCACGTCGCCGCCCGACCTGCCGCTATCGGTATTGGATACGGAGCCGGTTACGGAGCCGTTGGTTTGGCTCACGGAGCAGCTATTGGTTTGGGCCATGGAGCCGCTATCAAAGCTCCTACCTCCACCGTTTACTTCCATAGTGGAGGACCACAAGTTGCCGCTCACGGCGTTGTCGCAGCCGCTCCTCAAATCGCCTACGCCGCGGCACCACGTGTAGCTTACGCCACCCCGCAAGTCACCTACGCCGCAGCGCCACGTGTGGCTTACGCACATGCCCCACAAGTCGCCTACGCCCATGCCCCTCAAGTTGCCTACGCCCATGCCCCACAAATCGCTTACGCCGCGGCCGCTCCAGTTAAGGCCGTCGCCGCCGTTAAAGCAGTGGCTTACGTAAGTACATTCACTTTTTATTTGAAGGTCGAAAAGATCACGACTACGTTAAAGTCTCGGTACAGCTAAGACACCCTTCAAATGTACCATTTCGTATTTACCAATAGCCACCTCAACCATACGAGTTCGGATACAGCCAACAAACCGACGATGGTGCCCACGTCAGCCGTCAAGAAGCCAGCGATGGCCATAACAACAAGCAAGGATCCTACTCCATCCAAAACCCAGACGGTACCTACCGACACGTCGAATACGTCGCCGATGCCGCTGGATTCCGCGCTTCCATCAAGACCAACGAACACGGAACCTCCCCACAAAGCCCGGCTAACGTACACGTAAGTCGCCTCTTCAACAGTACTTCTCGAACCCTCATATTACGAATGACCCAGTAAAACCGATCCAGCATTTAGCTAGGAAGTATTAATACAAAGAGCGTGAACATGCAAGTTACTGGGGGGCTATTCTGTAAACATTCGAACGGGAATTCGATTTCGATACCCTATACCATGTCGAGATCGACTTCGACAATTTGCATTGATTTATGCTTATTCGAAATCTTTACCGAATACCATTCGTCGAGATCTCGAAGTTCGAAATCTAGTTTTCGATCGAAAATTGGATTTCGAATATTTACAGAATAGGCCCCCAGTTCCTTACCACTTGGGCTAAAACAGTGCTTGAAATAAGCGCCGGTTTTCTGAACAGCGAATGTGGCCGTCGACGCAAAAATGTGTTAGGCTTAACGCAGCTCTTTGCGTCGACGCTAGCCCTCGTGAGATTTTTGGTAAATGAAAACCAGACTTAAGGGAATATCAATTCAATTTTGAAAGAGAGAGGATTTTTTTTAAGCATCTATAGAAACTAAAATATTGTACGCAACAGATTCTTGCCGAAGAGCCACCGTACAAAGTCCTCCCAGCCGCTCAACCAGCTTTGATCAAGGCCGCCCCAGCCTACCACGCTCCAGCTCTTATCAAGGCCGCTCCAGCCATCGCTACTGGTCACGTGTATGCCGCCGCACCAGCCATCACTACTGGTCACGCTTACCAACAAGCCGTACCAAGCACCATTCTTCGATCCCAAGCCGGATTCGGTGGTGGATATGGTGGATACGGAGGATACCACGGTTAAAACGTCTTTATTGTACTTAGTTATCGCGCGTTCTAGGTTTTCACACTACATCCTTCCAATTGCTTTCATCTCCTCATTGCGTCTTCTTTATGGAATCGAAAAAAAAACACCCTTTATTGCTCAATCTTCGTCGTCATTTTATAATGGACGGACAATTAACTTCGGTGTGTTTTCGTTTTAGGAAAACTCTACGCGTTTCTCGTCCCTCGTAAGTCTAGTTATCACGTCTTTGTCCCCTTACAACTACCACTATTATGACTATCTAAATCAACGCGGGATTTAAAAAGTGTATATTTGTATCTATAGGAACGTTTAGGATATTCAAATGTATGTACGTATTTATGTAATTAATATATCAAATCGCGTTTGTCATACGTAAAATATTAAACATTTTTTTATACGTAAATATTCATCTATTTTATTTTAAACAAATATTTGCTATGGTACTAAAATTTAAATTGATACTAAAGGACCTACAAGAACTTGTTACATAATAGGCGCTTCAATAAAACATCTTCAAGAAAATCGCCAAGAAGTAATATATCTGAGTGCCAGGACCTGCAAGTTACTGTTTAAATAGTGCTTGTTGAAATAATGGAAACTTTTCACCTGTAAAAAGGCTTTAAACAGAACGTCGTGTTTTTGCTAAGCCTTATTATGTCAAAAAAAGCTACCTGGTTAAAAGGAAACACTTGTTGCATACCGTACAGGTGAAAAGTTTCCATTATTTCAACAAGCACTATATAAACAGTAGCTTGCAGGTCCTGGCTCTCCGAAACGTTACTTCTTGGCTATTTCCTTGAAAATGTTTAATTGAAGGGTCTATTCCGGCTCAGCTAAAACGCAAAACCTACAGCGGCAAGAAATTGCGAAAAACGCATGCGTAGATAAATGTAATATATATATATACTAACTTTCGTAGCTTACCTTAAGTAGCGGAAATATTCAAACATAAAAAAATGCATCGAGACCAGGCTAAAGAAAGCAATCTAGCTGTCGCTCCGTCTTCAAAACTTTCATCTTCTGCTTGACACCTAATATATCGTCAAATTATTCGCCACCGCTTAATATTTTAGATGACCGCCGGAAGAGATGGATTTCAGCAAAGATAATTTAAACTCGTACGAGTTTAAATTATCTTTGATTTCAGTTAAGAATAGGTTTCGTACATAGTAGTTCAAAACGTAGCCAGAAACGTCCCTGCCAACAGTTTTACTTTTAAATTAAACGTGGGAAAGTCGTCTGCTCAATCAAAATGATCTCAGTACAATAGTTGAAAGTAAAGCATATTTTAGAAGAGTGCCCAGCATTAGAAGTAGAACTAGAGGGCGAATTAGGCCCGTCTCCGTCTCAGAGCTATCTACAAAGGCTAGGGCTGGACAAAACAAGTGTTAAATCTATCACGATTGAGACAACCAAACACCTCATGGACAGATGCACGGTAGGCCCTCCGAAAACCAAACAATGTCCCACGTGGTGATTATCTCATAGCGTGTCCCACTGTGCCCCTATTGCGCCTGCGCTAGTGAGCATCCCTGAATCAAATAGATCGAAAAGGAGCGGGAAAAGTACTGAACTGAACTGAACTGGCAAAAAATTAAAACGCTTGCTAGCCTTCGCCAGTGATTCCTTATTTCTCGAAGCCCTCACCAGAGGGCTTTATTTCTACTATTTAAAGGGACTCCAAAGTTCGGTGGCAAAAAAAAAAAGAAAATTGAGCATGCCTTTCCTTCCCCCCAACCCCTCACTCGGCCTTGGCAGAGGCGGGCAGAGTCAACCGTAAATTTCGCACTTTACTGACTTTACACACATTTTGCCACCGAACTTTGGAGCCACTTTAACTTCTTTCCCTCCCCAATGTATAACCTCTCCTCTCCCCCCTTCTTACTTTGCTCGTAACATTCATTAAAAAAAGGTTCGATTGACATACTTTTGCTAATTACGTCACTTTTAGTTGGAGGAATAGCATTAATGCTTAGTAGGCCAAACCTGTAATTAACTTCACCCTAGACATCGGTGCGTTGCGGTTGGAATACAACTATCGGGACAAATAATTACAAATATAGTACTGAATACTTTAATTTCGCGTGCAGTTGAAACTAAAAAAGTTCATTCAATATTAATCGAATGAATAAAATTAAATAAAGAAATTAACAAATTTACCCCTCTCGGAGATAGCAAAATCAAACATTGATCCAACCAATCACGTATTTATTGTAGCCTGTTGACATGATCTACTACCTGCGTTCCTCACTAAAACGGAAATCCTCCATTTGTACAGCGCCATCTAGTATCCGTCGTAAGAACGCTTTCTTTTCTCTTTCGCGGAAACAAATAACCGATTTTCTTATTTCATTATTTTTCTACGAATTATGATCCGACCTTGCCACGAATGCCGTAGAAGATTTGAAGCCCACGGACATTTAAGTACACACATTCCCCCGATGTTAGAACTATATTTTAAATATTATATTTAAATTTGAACATATTTCCAATCATCTTGTACATTAACTTAATACACCCAAGATTAATTTTATCGATAAAGAATCATTCGAATTACCTGGTTTTGGAAATAAAGTAGTGAAACGCGAACACTTTAATTTAAATTAATTTTTAGACAAACCAAATTAATTAAACAAATTAATATTTTGAAGCCTTTTTTATTCCTTTTAACCAAATATTCGAATGAAAAATCGTTAAGAATCCGACTTTTCGCCTTTAAAACCGAATATTCGTTAATTAGAATAATCGTTTTGAAAAAACCGAATTTTCAAATAATTTATTTTGCGAAACGAATAATAACCAGTTTTTTCGAATCAGTTTGAAAATTCACTATTCACACACGCCTAGTAAATTCGAAAAATATTACTTCTAAAAATTAAGATAATATGTATAATAGTTAATTTAAGTTTCGATTAATTAATGATTGTTTTTATTATTAAAAATGTAATCATACTTTTTTATTATATTACGTATTATATAATTATATAGTAAATTCCCAATGACACGCGATATCTGAAAACGCATTAATATAATTATTAAATAATAATTAAATATTAATATTTTTAAATAAATAAATTAACAAAAGAAAAATCAACTCTCTTAAAAGGTACTTTCGTGTCGTCGTAGTAATTGTTATTATTTATTTCCAGCTGATATTTATTGTAAAAGTTGAGTAGTAATTCATTACGAGACGCTTTGTCTAGTAAATGGGTCTTCTTTGGTTTTGTGATTTATTTGTTGTTATAAGTAAAATAATATTTTAAGCCTGACTTGATAAATATTTTAGTATATCCTTTCTTCATAGTGCTATGGCAAAAAATTATCGGAATAGGTTCACCAAGAAGTGGCTACGCGTCTGTACTAAGTTGTTTATCATTTGATTCCTAATTTATAAATGAAAAAAAATAATGGGAACTCACTGCTCTGAATCGAAAAAGCATGTTTTGATCCGGCTAATGGGGAAATCAAGACCAAATTTAAATTATTTCGGATGAATTTGGTGTCGCTGCAGTCGATTTCTAACCACCTAGCGTTTCCACAATTGTAAGCAAAAGGTAAAATAGTTTAGGTTCTTGGTTCTTGAATCACCCTACATTTCCGAGTACAATTAAATTGGTTGACCTTGAATTTGACAGACTATATAACAAATATAGTTATATAGAAATTTCCACGCGATATCTGAGACTTTGATTTCAGAAAATAGTAATATAATTATTAAATAATAAAAATTAAATGTATATATTTTTTAATTTAACAATAGAAGAATCTAGCCGACACCATAAAGTCGTCTTCAAAAATAAAACTCTCATAAAATGTATATAATATTAAATTAACAGTGATTTATAAAATACAAAATGTGAAGTAGCTATCCGGGCAACACAATTCAATCTATATACCTGGCAATCTAGACAATCAACAACATTTTAGCAGACGACAGTTTTTATAGTTAAGTGAAAATTGGCATCTAATTAAGCTTCGTTGCTGATCCCTATTTTTAGTAAAAGACTTAAAGCTTCCATCCTTATAAATAAAACTAAAATAAACAATTAAATAAAAATTAACTTAATACGTCAAATATGTTAATTTATAAAATATATAGTGTCGCAGTTGGCTATCTGTATTGGCATGGGAAATACTAAATACTACGTGGCAGAATCAGCTCATATTGTACCTTTACAATATGCACTTGAACTAAAGCTTGCTTGTGTTTTCCCTGGTTCTCCAGTTTCACTGTTCAGTTTGAGCAGATTCTGATACGTAGTTTTTCCCCTTCATTATATAAAATCAGAAGAAAATAGGGGGAAGTACGCTTCTAGTCAGCTTTGGAAAGGCGTCACTTTTCACGAATTTTCGCGCCAAAACGGTTTGGCGGGAAATCGCGGATGAATACATCGTTTAAAAAATCAATTTTTCTTAAATAGAACAATTGTAACATAATGTCCTTCTCATTCTCTGCTAATTGAGCTAAGGCGTATTTGCTTTCGTCGTTTATAGCCGAGTTGAATCAAAACAAAAGTGGAACTACTTTTTCAGTTTGGTTTATTATGCGTAAAAAGGCATTTTCGTGGGTCACACGACGACTTCTATGGCTCAAAGCTACAGATACGTACTTCCCCTATTTTCTTCTGATAAAATGTATTGAAGACTTCAAGTACCTAAGAATGTGAAAGTATAACATTAGCCTTTGGTACCATCGATGTATACTTCGTTGTGTAAGTTCGTTCACATTTTAATCACCAAACAAAAACATGCATGGGGTAACAACGCAATCGTTAGTAATAAAGAGTGTCACGAAAAACTTAAGTAGGCGAATTTTCGCTATAAAGTATGCGATGATTAGGTACCTGAATTCATTCTTGATAAAATATAATGTAAATTTATAAAATACATTAACGACCCAGTTGTATCGCTGTCTACAAAGGCGAAATTTAATTGATTAATCACTTCTATATACAAAAAATATAACGCCGAAAAAAAAGCAGAAATAGAATCTGTGTCGACGAATTTCATCAAGAAAAGCGAAAAATGTTTTTAGCTTTCCTCAAAGAGTCAAAATTTGCGACTGTTTCAATCAACGTAAAAACAATTTAAAACCAAAATAAAGAAAATAAATACTTTTAATGTCCGTTAGGAAATATTTGACAAAAATTGGGCGAAGCTTAAGAAACTGACGCCGATACCAAACTGATAAAATTCAGACACAAAATAAAATCAGGGTGTGGATTTGACCACGCAAACATTTAAGATAAAACAAGTTAAAAACACTCGGAAGACACGTGTTCACGCAGTGAACGCAATTTTACCAAAATCTTACGTAACTTACTACCGGCTCTATAAGTAATTAAAGAGGGTCACCAGATCACCCAAGCCATAAAAACAAGATTTTTTACATTCCGGTGTTAATTTTAAATATTTTTTTTGTAGTTTTATCTGGTTTAAACCCACCATAACTGGATCCGCTGTAGCCACGGGCTGGAATCTACGCGCTTGAATGATATGTGGACGCAGTTGGTCACCCGAGATAAGCTGATATCTTCAAGAGCGCCACGGCCCATGCCTTGGGGCTCACTGCAGTTTTGCGAATAAGGAGGGACCCGGCTACCTTCGAGAGCGAAAGTGTTTGGTGGATTGAAAAGGGGACGAAAACAAGAATCAGCCCAAACCAAACCTCACAGGCCCAATCGATATTTGGTTGAAAAAAAGTTTTGCATTACCCTTTTCCAAACCTAAATCAGTTACACGACCAGCGATAAAAATTGGGCCACATTTTGACTATAAAACGACGGAGTGATGGCGTTCCCAGACACATTCAACTTCAGCTTCTCTTAAAGTTAGTACTTAAGGAATAACAACATGATCGCTAAGGTAAAGCGTCTCATTAACGCGATATATGTACAAAAAGGATCAGTTCGTTTATTAAATTTCTTTGAAGGTTTCCTTGTTGTGCGCTTTGGTGGCTTTGGTTCATGGAGGAGCCCCGCTTGTTGGATTAGGCGCTACCACTTTGGGCTACGGTAGCCCATTGGGTCTCGCCGGAGTTCGTACCATCGCCGCTCCAGGCATTGGTCTCGCTTCTCCACTCGGTCTACGCAGCATTGGTGGTCTTGGTCTCACCTCTCCACTCGGTCTTCGTAGCATTGGTGGTCTTGGTCTCGCCTCTCCACTTGGTCTTGGTAGCATCGGTGGTCTTGGTCTTGCCTCTCCACTCGGTCTTCGTAGCATCGGTGGTCTTGGTCTCGCCGCCTCAGGTATCGGTCTTGCCGGAGTTCGAACCATTGCAGCCCCAGGCATTGGTCTTGCCTCTCCACTCGGTCTTCGTAGCATCGGTGGTCTTGGTCTCGCAGGAGTTCGTACCATCGCCGCTCCAGGCATTGGTCTCGCATCTCCACTCGGTCTTCGAGGAATCGGAGGTCTCGGTCTTGCCGCCTCTCCACTTGGTCTTGCCACTGCCGGAATTAAGGTTGCTGCTCCAATCGCCACTGTCGGCAAAGCCGTAATCGCTGTAAGATTTTTTAAACTATATTAACCTGCTATTTTAAGTTAGCAACATTTTTAATTAGCTAGGTTAATATCTAAAATAAACTCATTTATTGTAGAACGGATAGGTGGTTAGTTAAAATTATTCTAATGCCTTACCCATAAGTTTTAGTAATATTAAAAATAACTTTGAATTACCACAGGCCGCTCAACCCTACTCTTTTGGTTACGGCCGTCAAACCGACGATGGTTCCACCGTCAGCCGTCAAGAATCCTCCGATGAAGGCAACAACAGACAAGGATCTTACTCCATCCAAAACGCTGATGGAACCTACCGAGTAGTCTCCTACGTCGCTGACGCCGCCGGATTCCGCGCCGTCGTCAAGACCAACGAACCAGGAACCGCCCCACAAAACCCAGCCGCCACCCAAGTAAGGAAGCGTCTTTCACGTCGTCCACCTTACCGGAATAATAACTCCGGTTAATAATCTTTTACTTACCACCATCAGATCCTCGCCGAAGAGCCCCCGTACAAGGTCCTCCCAGCCGCCGCCCCAATCATCAAGACTGCCGCCATCGGTGTCGCTGCTTCCCCCTTAATCAAAACCGCCGGTCTCGCCGGAATTGGAGGTCTCGGAGCCATCTACGGTTAAGCCTTGTGTCTCTTCGATCGCCTTCTTAATTAGTTCTACGGTTAATTAACTAGGGCAGGGCTCTATCTATTGTTTCCGAGAAGATGGATCACTGTCATCTCAGGGGTTTCTTTCTACAAAGTCTCTTGACTGTCTCGTACTTGACTTCCAGTGTCCCTTCCGTGTCGCGCTTCTACAAATTAACTTTCGTGTCGCCGTCGTAATTGTTTTTATTTATTTCTAGTTGATATTTATTGTAAAGGTTGAATATTAATTTATTACGAGACGCTCTGTATAGTAAATGTGTCTTCTTTGGTTTTCTTCACAACTCTTCTACTGTCGTACATTTCTTGTGTTTCTCTTTAGTCCATTTACACAAATAAATGCTTGAAGACACGAAAAAACTTTGTGATTTATTTGTTGTTATAAGTAACATAATATTTTAAGCCTGACTTGATAAATATTTTAGTATATCCTTTCTTCATAGTGCTATGGCAAAACATTATCAAAATAGGTTCACCAAGAAGTGGCTACGCGTCTCTACCAACTAGTTTATCATTTGATTCCTAATTTATCAATATCGCTCATGGACAAAAAATAATAAGAACTCACTGCTCTGAATCGAAAAAGCATGTTTTGATCCGGCTAATGGAGAAATCAAGACCAATTTTAAATTATTTAGGATGAACTTGGTGTCGCTGCAGTCGATTTATAACCCCCTAGCGTTTCCACAAATGTTAAAAGAACGTAAAACAGCTTCCGTGAGTGGCCTTAGATTCTTGGTTCATGAATCACCTAACATTTCGGAGTACAATTGAATTGGTTGAATTTGAATTTGACAGACTATATAACAAATAAAGTTATATAGAAAAGTCCCTATGCCACGCGATATCTGAAACTTAGATGTCTAATAATAGTAATATAATTATTAAATAATAATAATTAAATTTTTAATTTTTAATTAAAAGGTTATTTAACAATAGAAGAATCAACTCTCATAAAAGGTACATAATATTAAATTAACATTGGTTTATAAAATACAAAATGTGAAGTAGGTATCCGGGGAACAAATATTGCAGATACACTCAATTCAAAATACATAACTGGAACGTTTTCCCTTTCATTTTCATGGCAATCTAGAGGATCAACGTCCTTGGCAAGGACGAACCACTTTCTAAAGCGACCGCTTAATTTTATCCTGCAACGATATTTTCTCAATCGAGATAAATATAAACCGAATAGTAGTTGTGGAAAATGTAACAGACGACAAGCTTTAATTATTTAAACAAAATTGATAGGGATGTAGCATATTTTATCGCAATGATATTTTTGATGAGAATTTAGCAGACTACAGGTGTATTTTACAGCATCTAAACTTCATATGATTGCTGTACCCGCTCGGCTGTACCCCATTTTTAGTAGACTACATAAAGCATAATTTTTTATAAATTAAGCTAAAATAAATGTTCAATGAAATAAAATTGTTGAGTACGTCAAATATGTTAATTAATAAAATACACAGAGTCGCAATTGGCTATCTGTATTGGCAAAGGGAATACTACGTAGCAGAATCTGCTCAAATTGCACCTTTACACTAAAGCGCATACCTTTGGTGTAGCCAAATATAAGATTGACCTCGTACCCTAGATTCGAAATAACTGCCTCGCGCCTAGTTAATAGCGTTTACCCACTGCATGGCAGAAGTCCTATGACGTGCTGTTCGCACAACAGCACATCATCAAAGTTGGCCGTGATAGGACTATGGCAACTACCAATGAAGGCCGAATATTGGGAGGTCACATGCCAGAAGAGGGTAAACGCTTCGTTACAAAAACTTCTATCAGAAAGCTCTCGGAATTATAATTTAGGGTACGAGGTTTATATTATCCTTGATGTAGAACGCCAGCTCCGCAAGTGAAATCCCTTTAAACTAAAGCCTGCTAGTGTTTCCCTCGTTCTCCAGTCTCACGGTGCCATTTGAGCAGATTCTGCCACGTAGATTTTCCCCTTCATTATATAAAATGTATTCAAGGACCAAGAATGCGGAAGTATCAGGGCAGGAAATAAGAAATTAAAGTTATCGGACATTTTTCCAGTGACCCCCACTCATTTCAAAAATGTTATCGGACATTGTCCAATGACCCCCCCCTCTGCGGATTCACACTTTTATTTTTAAATAACCTATAAGATTATTTGACTGCACTTTTATCTTCTTTCGAATCTTTGGCATATTTATTTGGAGTTTTGACCACTGCATGTGAGTAAAGTAACTGTTAGTCTGTTACTCGAGTTCAACTTAAATTTGAGCAAAAAAACTTACTCTATTAAAAGTCACCCGGGCCTTGGCGAAACTTTGGCGGGGAAAACGAGCAGCGGAGTCTCGTGACTCGTTACGTGAGTCACTCAAGTCGAGTTTTCTTTATTCCCACCAGAGAGTGTACACTACAGTATTGTTTTGTTCCCACCCTCCAAGGCTCCCCCAACACAGCTTCCTCGGTCCCCGGGCCGCCACTGCTTGCCAGGGCTGCCAGGCGGCCATCCCTCTCTATTTAGCACAGCCACAGCACAGACTCACAGTTACAGAATACTGAGAATAGACTATCTAGTATCAACTTCAGAACTCGGTAATACTCATATTTTTTGTAAAATAATTGTTAATATTTTTATTTTGTAGAAAAAAACATTCCCAGTTTATTGAATAAGTTATCGGACAAATGTCCAATGTCCCCCTAAGATTTTGAAAAGTTATCGGACATGTGCAAAATTTATCGGACAATGTCCAGTGTCCTGTGCTTATATCATGCCCTGGATATTGTCACGAAAAATCTAAAGTAGCTGAGCTTGCGCTATAAAGTATGCTATGATTAAGTACCTGAATTTATTATTAATGCAATACAAAATAAATTTATAAAATAGACTCACGACACAGTTGCTTCGCTGCCTACAAAAGTGAAATCTAAATGATTAATGAATTCTATTTATGAAAAACATAACGCTCAAAAAATTAGCAAAAATAGAATCAAAATCTGTGTCGACGAATTTCGTCAAGAAAAGCGAACAATATTTTTAGCTTTCCTCAAATTTTGCAAAATTAGCGTCTTTTTCGCTCAACGTAAAAGCAAATTAAAACCAAAATAAATTAAAAAAATACTTATAAATGTCTGCTAGAAAATATTTGTTGAAAATTGGGTGAAGTTTACGAAACTGACGCCGAAGCAAAACTGATAAAATTCAGACGCAAAATAAAATCAGGGTGTGGATTTGACGACGCAAACACTTAAAATAAAACAAGTTAAAACACTAGGAATACACGTGTTCGCGCAGTGAACGCAATTTTACCGAAATCTTACGTAACTTATTACCGGCTCTATAAGTAATTAAAGAGGGTCACCAGATCACACAAGCCATATAAACAAGATTTTGTTACATTCCGGTGTTCATTTTAAATATTTTTTTGTAGTCTTATCCGGTTTAAACCTACCATGACTAGAGCCGCTGTAGCCACGGGCTGGAATCTACGCGTTTGAATGATATGTGGACGCATTTAGACACCCGAGTTAAGTTGATATCTTCAAGAGCGCCACAGCCCATGCCTTGGGGCTCAGTGCAGTTTGCGAATAAGGAGGGACCCGGCTACCTTCGAGAGCGAAAGTGTTTGGTGGATTGAAAAGGGGACGAAAACAAGAATCAGCCCAAACCAAACCTCACAGGCCCAATCGATATTTGGTTGAAAAAACGTTTTGCATTACCCTTTTCCAAACCTAAATCAGTTACACGACCAGCGATAAAATTGGGCCACATTTTGACTATAAAACGACGGAGTGATGGCGTTACCAGACACATTCAACTTCAGCTTCTCTTAAAGTTAGTACTTGAGGAATTCCACCATGATCGCTAAGGTAAAGTGTCTCAACGCGTTATATTTACAAAAAGGATCAGTTTTAAAGGATGGATTATTCAATTTATTTTAAGGTTTCCTTGTTGTGCGCTCTGGTCGCTTTGGTTCACGGAGGAGCCCCGCTTGTTGGATTAGGCGCTAGCACTTTGGGCTACGCCGCTCCAGGCATTGGTCTCGCTTCTCCACTCGGTCTTCGTAGCATCGGTGGTCTTGGTCTTGCCTCTCCACTCGGTCTTGGTAGCATCGGGGGTCTTGGTATCGCCGCTCCAGGCATTGGTCTCGCATCTCCACTCGGTCTTCGAGGAATCGGAGGTCTCGGTCTCACCGCCTCTCCACTTGGTCTTGCCACTGCCGGAATTAAGGTTGCTGCTCCAATCGCCACTGTCGGCAAAGCCGTAATCGCTGTAAGATTTTTTAAACTATATTAACCTGCTATTTTAAGTTAGCAACATTTTTTAATTAGCTAGGTTAACATCTAAAACAAACTCGTTTATTGTAGAACGAATAGGTTGTTAGTTAAAATTATTCTAAGGTCTTTACGATAAATTTGAGTAATATTAGAAATAACTTTGCATAACCATCACAGGCTGCTCAACCCTACTCTTTTGGTTACGGCCGTCAAACCGACGATGGTTCCACCGTCAGCCGTCAAGAATCCTCCGATGCAGGCAACAACAGACAAGGATCTTACTCCATCCAAAACGCTGATGGAACCTACCGAGTAGTCTCCTACGTCGCTGACGCCGCCGGATTCCGCGCCGTCGTCAAGACCAACGAACCAGGAACCGCCCCACAAAACCCAGCCGCCACCCAAGTAAGGAAGCGTCTTTCACGTCGTCCACCTTACCGGAATAATAACTCTGGTTAATAATCTATTACTTACCACCATCAGATCCTCGCCGAAGAGCCCCCGTACAAGGTCCTCCCAGCCGCCGCCCCAATCATCAAGACTGCCGCCATCGGTGTCGCTGCTTCCCCCTTAATCAAAACCGCCGGTCTCGCCGGAATTGGAGGTCTCGGAGCCATCTACGGTTAAGCCTTGTGTCTCTTCGATCGCCTTCTTAATTCTTCTACCTACCTATCGTTTCGGAAAAGATGGATCGCTGTCAACTCAGCGGTTTCTTTCTCCAAAGACTCTTGACTGTCTCGTACTTGACTTCCGCTGTCTCTTCCGTGTCGCGCACTTCTACAAATTAACTTTCGTGTCATCGTTGTGGTAATTGTTATTATTTATTTCTAGTTGATATTTATTGTAAAGGTTGAATATTAATTTATTACGAGACGCTCTGTCTAGCAAATGTGTCTTTAGTTTTCTTCACAACTCTTCTACTGTCGTACATTTCTTATGTTTCTCTTTAGTCCATTTACCAAAATAAATGCTTGAAGAAACGAATAAACTTTGTGATTTATTTGTTACTATAAATAACAAAATACTTTAAGTTAGATAGGATAAATATTTCGTTTATTCCCATTCGACCGAAAGAATTTTAAAATGTAGCCCAATTGGCGGGGTGATTTGGTATTTTATTTATAAGGTATGTACTATCGAAGATCCATGTTTAGGTTAGGTTAGGTTAGAGTTGGTTAAGTTTACTATTTCAGTTTTGGTTGTATCTTTCTTTTTATTAAGACGGAATAAATAATTATTATTGATGTATAAATATCCTCCTTTATTAGCTATCCGCTTCATTGCAAACGACTTCAGTAACTAAATTGAAAACATAGCAAAAGCCAATTTATATAGCAGCGTTCGGTCGAATGGGACACATAAAAACCGCACGTTTCGGCGGAATTCGGTCGAATGGGACACCTCAAAAACCGCCTTCGGTCGAATGGGATTTCGGTCGAATGGGACTAAAGCAAATATTTTACTAAATCCTTTCTTCATAGTGCTACGACCAAAAATTATCGAAATAGCTCATGGAACAAAAATAATAGGAACTCACAGTTTTAATCCGGCTAATGAGGAAATCAAGACTAATTTAAAATTATTTTGGATGAACTAGATGTCGCTGCGGTCAATTTCTAACCACCTAGCGTTGCCATAACTGTACTGGTCGAGAATATAACTTGCTTCACTGAGTGCCTGTAGGTTTTAGGTCCATACATTTTCCGAGTACAATAGGCGAAATTATAAAGTCCAGGGGGGCTGAAAAGATGGTAGTCACGTGACTTTGTGGAGTGCCATCTATCCTAAGAAATTCGAACTATTATTCATTTTATTTTGTTAATGGCGGTTCATCTAAATTCTCTAATTATTATTATTATTATTATTATTTAAAACATTTTGTAATAGAAAGGTGTAAGTTAATTAGCTGTCTGCAGTATTTGGAAGGAATAATTTTTTCTTTACCATCGCACGGCCAACTATGTACAGTTGTTACCGAATCGAAGTTGGCTGTGAAATGGTAGTCACGTGATTTTGTTTTCCCATTTTAACAAGTTGGTTATCACCTAATTTACTTTATAGTTTCGCCTATTTGATTGGTTGAATTTGAATTTGACTGACCATTAGATAAAGCCAAAGGTTCATAATATGTCATTTAGAGAAAAGTATTCATCTAGGCAGTAAAAATCGAACTATAGTACCTTCGCAGTAAGAATTTTCTCACCAAATCGCGGAACAATGTCTTTCAAAAACATACTATCCCGATATAATAGCAATAGGAAATACTACATGATGTACTATTTTTTCTTCCGCATTTTGAAAAATCAACTGCTGCAAAAGCCTTTGTGTAGATTGATTACATTAGCAGTAAAAGAAAATGGATTCTTCTATGTGAAAGATATATTATATACTTTTTAGAAAAACGAAACCCGTAAATATCACTAATTTCCGGAATATGTACTTGCCATTCCTTCTAATAATTTAACAGTGATGTTTAAAAGCTTAAATGAATGGACAAGGCTAAAAGTGTTATGTTTATAATTACAATGTTATTTAGGATGTTATTCTTATGGCCTACACCAAATAAAATAAGTTCTGGTTCGAATGAAATTAGTTTGCTTAATCTTGGAGGCCTCTGACGTATAAAATTTTCAAAAATGTTTCGCCATCGGGGAGAAAAACCGGATTTTCAAAAAGTAGTTTCTTTTTTAATAAAAGCATAAAATCGACGGAAGATGGCGTAAATATCTCTATCTACTTCTTAGCAAACCGGTTGTTGTTTGCATAGGTCGAACATTTTCATTTCATTGAAGTGGGTACAACTCCAAGCTTTATAAATAAGTTAAATATCTAATATAGAAATTGAATTAGGCAGCCCCCGATTTGAAGGCGTCACTAAAAATTGTAAGTGCTAGGGGTTTAAGCTTTTCCCCCAATGGGAAAGCGGTTGAAAGGTTATTGCAGTTTCCCCTTTTAACTATGGGGCAATGAAAAAGTTTAACCTTTCAACCGCTTTCCCATTGGTGGAAATAGCTTAACTCCGCTAGTACTTAGTGGCGCCATCTAATCGAGAGCTACCCTCATTTCAATGTATCTTGAAGTGAATGGTGTGTATGGACCAATATTAAACAATATTCTTTTTGGAAAAAAATCCTTAATTTATTACGCGAAAAATGTAAACACAATGGCGGTGACAAAGGGTGGGCTGGGTAGGCATACCTTGGAATTTTAAAGGGCTTCCAGATCAGTGGCGTACGAACGGCGGATGGGTACAATGTACTCCTCTTCAAATTGAAATGGAGCGCCTAAATGGTCAGTGGCGTACCGACGGTATATGAATTTTTATTTTATTGAAGACAGTGATTCTAGTCTACATTTCACCGTTAGTTTAGTATCGTCGTTGGTACGACTTTACTTCAAATTTCATATAACCTACCGATTAATTTACAAACCACCACATTAGGCCGTCCTTATGAGGTATTGTGATAAATTTTGGAAAATATAGAAATTGTTTTAGATAGAAATCTGAACAACTGAAAAATTAAAATTCTATTGAACGAAGAATCAGAATGATCACTGGTTTATCATTGGACATTAAAGATAGGAGTGGTTTGGTGCCCCCCTAATACATGAAAGCCAGCTAAACGCCCGGTTAAATATTTTCCCCCTTAACCCGGGTCGGTACGCCTCTGTAAATGGCTTGGCGATGAGGTGCCGAAATAATATCTTGAAATGTGAACTATAATTCTATACGTAATTTAAATAAGACTTAACTGTAGGTTTCGAGACTGGAAAAGTTTAGTTGATTTAAAAATTATTTTACTTTAGTAGCGAACATATTTAATAACTTACCGTTTAGTTTCGTTTAAAGTCAATTTTGACTCGACAGGTATCCTGCTCTACCCAAATTTCGAAGAAATTTTAAATGAGGCTAAGTTTTAATGGTGCTGCTCTACACCGAAATCGAATATAAAATAAATAACACGAAGAAGAAACTCCCGTATTCTTTGAACAATGTAATAGAACCTAAGTAAATGTTAACCAATATTTTAAAGTTAGCTTAGGTTTCGATAGGCCCCCCTGTCCTGCGGCAAAACGTAATCTAACCTAGCCTTTGCTGTAATATTGTCCAAATGATAAAGATGCTTCTTTATTTATGCAAACAATAAAGCTTTTCCATGCCAACAATTTTATCAAATAAAATATTTTCAGTTTAATTTAAAAGTGTGTAGTAATTAGTCACCGAATGAAAATTAAATATATTATATTATATCATAAGTAACATAATAACAATAAGTATGATACTATGCTAATTTTCTAACCGAACCTTTTTTCGGCACTGATACTCTCTTCAAGCTGTGACTTGGACTCGCGACTTACCGTTTTGGATGACTACGTTTTGATAAATATTTAAGCCTAATATCGGAGTGCACGTTCTGGAGTCGCGAGGGGCTTTGGCTTTGTTTAGAAGCCCGCGTGCGAATCACGCGTGATAAAAAAAACATGAGCTCGTGGCGCCGAGAAAAACTTTTGATATTTTTATCATTTTAGCCTAATATTCGGCCTATCGATCGAAAACCAGATATTTTTGACACTAGAGGGCTCTGTGCTAAGAAAACAATTTGATTACGCAATAACTATGAAAATCAGTTTGGTTGTAAATCTCGTTAATTGTCATACTTATTGTTATTATGTTACTTATGATTATATGTTATTTGATTTAATTTATTTTCTGTTTAATTTGAAACTGTGTAGTAATTAGTCACCGAATGAAAAGTAAAATATATATTATATGTTATTTGGTTTAATTTATTGCATTTAAGGGGGCGCCAAATTCTAAAGTCTATCGGTACCCACTTAACCGAAAACGTTCCTACGCGCCTGTTACAGATCCTACGAAAGGAGGCACTTAAATTGGAATTTAGCTAAAAACCTTTGCAGGAAAACCTTTAAATTCCTTAAAATTCAACTGACATTTATTACAGGAGGCATTTTGACGTTGTAACGCGATATTTTTCAAGTTTCCGGAAATGAAATAGGAACCGAAAATAAACACCGTTAAAAAATTTAAACCGGCCGACCTGCAACAAAAAGTTTGTTCACACCGAACAAAATATACAATGTGGCTATGTGATAGCTACGCGTAATGAACACGTATTTTCTATACAAATTAATGATATTAATTTCGCTCTGAAAATTTAAAGTTATAAAACCAAGTATGTTTCAATATAAAATTTTCACAACACAGCTCAAACCAAAAATTTACAGTGAACACACCAACTAGATCATTCAATAATTATTGTACCGAGCGTATTGTACAAGGGGTTGGAAAAAGAGGAAAGCTAATTTTACCTGAATACGAAAAAACTATGAATAGATGTTGTAATCCCACGTCTTTTCCTATTAGCTAACAGTTTATCGCGCACTATAAAACCATTAAAGACATTTTGCAACCGAGTTTACCGTTGCAAAGGGCTCCGAGCTAATTAGGAAACAAATATAACTCCCAAAAGAGTAAGACACCCACAACATCCGTACCCAGGAGTCACCACTCTTAAAAAACCATACGTGGAAGAAACTTCCTGAAAGTAAACGGTAAATTAAAAATCGAAAAAGTATGTGACTACCGCCTTTGAAGTACTTATCCATCATCCATGGCACAAGCGTTACCCCTTTGATGAACAAAAATCTACGTTTTTGACGATCAAAGTTTCTTACTCGCTTAGTCCAATAGTTAAGTACTCGCTTAACAACCCAATAGTTAAGTACTTGCTTAACCCAATAGTTAAGTACTCGCTTAACCCAATAGTTAAGTACTCGCTTATCCCAATAGTTAAGTACTCGCTTAGCCCAATAGTTAAGTACTCGCTTAACAACCCAATAGTTAAGTACTCGCTTAACCCAATAGTTAAGTACTCGCTTAACCCAATAGTTAAGTACTCGCTTAACCCAATAGTTAAGTACTCGCTTAACCCAATAGTTAAGTACTCGCTTAACCCAATAGTTAAGTACTCGCTTAACCCAATAGTTAAATACTCGCTTAGCCCAATAGTTAAATACTCGCTTAGCCCAATAGTTAAGTACTCGTTTAGCCCAATAGTTAAGTACTCGCTTAGCCCAATAGCTAAGTACTCGCTTAGCCCAATAATTAAAATACTCGCTTAGCCCAATAATTAAGTACTCGCTTAGCCCAATAATTAAAATACTCGCTTAGCCCAATAATTAAGTACTCGCTTAGCCCAATAATTAAAATACTCGCTTAGCCCAATAATTAAGTACTCGCTTAGCCCAATAATTAAAATACTCGCTTAGCCCAATAGTTAAGTACTCGCTTAGCCCAATAGTTAAGTACTCGCTTAGCCCAATAGTTAAGTACTCGTTTAGCCCAATAGTTAAGTACTCGCTTAGCCCAATAGTTAAGTACTCGCTTAGCCCAATAATTAAGTACTCGCTTAGCCCAATAGTTAAATACTCGCTTAGCCCAATAGTTAAATACTCGCTTAGCCCAATAGTTAAATACTCGCTTAGCCCAATAGTTAAATACTCGCTTAGCCCAATAGTTAAGTACTCGTTTAGCCCAATAGTTAAGTACTCGTTTAGCCCAATAGCTAAGTACTCGCTTAGCCCAATAGTTAAATACTCGCTTAGCCCAATAGTTAAGTACTCGCTTAGCCCAATAGTTAAATCGTAGGTATTGTCAAAAATGTCTTTTTGTTTAAGACTTTGAGCATTCCTCCCAATTTAATATGTTTAACAACTGATGCTAAATGTAACTACACTTTGAACTTGGCTATTAAAAAATTATTTGAGGTCATCTATTCGATTTTAAAAAAAATATATAATAACTGTATAACAAAGAAAGGTATATCAATTGACTCATTACTACACTTTCAAAATTGCTAGAGACATTTAGTGTTAGTTATCGTATTAGGACAAAACACGCAAAACGATTTTTTATAAACTAAATTAAAAATATGTAAATCAGGGGGTGGAATTTAGTGAGATTTGTGGTTACGAATGACTCGGTTATTTCGCTTCTGTAATGTTGGTTAGTAGGCAAGAAATAAAGCGCATCGACTCTGACTTGTATTAAATTTCATTGGTTGTATATTTAGTTTCGCCTTTGCACGATAGGTAGCGCCATAATATAAAAAAGAGTCGACTTCTAATTAAATTTTATCTTTTCTTTGCACCTAATTACAGCATGGATAGTAGATTTTAGAGGATCGGTAAAAAGCCTGGTTTTTAGCCCCCGTAAACCAATCACACTAAGGGAGTCGAGTCGGCCAAGGTTATTTGAAAAAAAAAACAAGTATCGCTAAGAGTGGACGATACTGTTCGAAAAAAGAAAAACACGAAGTACATTTTTACGCCAAAAGGTATTTTTTCACGTTTTTATAGATTAAATATGATATACTAAATATCAATTGATAGTTTTTATTGAATTAAAAAACCAATATTAAAAATTACTAAAATATAAAGCGCAAAAAATTACGTAACCATGTCAACCGCATTAGATTGCCATTTTGAAATTTTAAGATCACGTGGTACAAACGACCTTGCAAGACTCCCTCGGAGTCTCTCAAGCTGATTGATACGCGGGGAGAAATAAAATGCACTGTGGAAGGGTATCGAAAACCTGTCCTCTTAATTTACTGTCCATGATTACAGCCAGAAAAGTACTATTTATTATTTTGTAAATTTTCTTAAAAGCCAATCAGAAGGTCGACTTTTTGTATATAGAGAAGGTGACCTAATCAGGGTTGGCACTTTTTGATTTTTTTAATATAAATCAAATCAATTGATTTTTTTGATTTAAATTAATTTTTTATACAATTAATGGCTCTTTTCCTGTATAATTAAAGTGTATTTTACTTTTATCAGTTAGCTAATCTTGAATTAAATGAAATCCTAATTAAATATAATTACTATTTGATATTTTACTTTGCTCAGATTTGCTATGTATTTTAATTTTTTAAAAACCTATTTTTGCCAGTTTTTATTCCTCCATTGAAATACATTGTGTCATTTAAATCAACGATTTAAAAAAAAATCATTTGATTTATATCAGCCAGCCGTCGACCTAAAAATAGAGAGGTTAAGCCAGAACTAGAAAAAGGCCAGAAAACGTGAACGGGTGAGCTCGTAGGAGGTTCGGGATGTACGCAACAAAAGTACATCTACACTCCTAGACGTTCCCCCTACATGTTTTCGGGCGCTGGCTTAACCTCTCTAATAATTATAATAATCAGCTAGGCCAATACTCAAGGAACCACCTTAGGCCCCAGTCATCGAGCGACTTTTAATGCCATTAATTTTATACAAATGTTTGTATATTTAACAGCTATTGATTCCGGTTAAAATCTGGTCAAACAGTGGAGATCACTCTAACAGAAGCTGCTGTAGGAGGAAATGGGAGCAAATTGTCCAAAATCAGAACCTACAATCACTGCTGGGTGAACGACAATGGAGTGTGTATATGGGATTCCCACGTTTTGACGCGAAACAAAAACTATATTTAAAGCTAATTTACATTTCTCTTAGTTAAAAATTCATTTTTAGATTAAAAAAATAATATTTCATAGTTCCATTGTGCCAGAAAATTTTAAACCGACTTATAAAAACTTACTTAAACGGCGGAAGTTATTTACTTAAACTTACTTACCCAATTAAAATAGGAATTAATTTATTCCATTGATATGAGGAATGTATTTGGGCGAAGACGCGTATTTCGCCAATTTCCAAATAAAAGAACGCTAATGGATTTTGGCCTGAAGACATCGCCAAAGGCCACTTAACGTAACGGGAATTTGCCTAAATTGCATTTCCAAGCTTTGGGCGTTACTGGCATTAAAAACCCGCAATTATCAAGTGGAATAAATGGTTTTAATTGACCCTCAAGGACTGAATTATTTGATCCTCAAAGATTAACAGTATTTACTTCATAGACGTATTGGCAACTCATACCGTTACCTATAGGAGCAACAAACACAGCACCCCACACAAGGAGAAGGAGAACGCAACCTGCCAAAAGTCGTGCATTTTCTCTCGTACATTTGGTATTGGTTAGACGCTTTAGCGCCTGCTGCTGTCGGAAGGGTAAAGTTTTGAAATTGCCTTCTCCCCGCCCTTAAAACGTTCAGAGTAAAGGTTCGGATAATGAAATTTGTACATAACACTGCGTTAGCGTGTTTAAAGGCTAGCTGCGTTCTCCTTGTGTTTGTTGCTCCTAGCCGTTATAAAATCCAAGTTTAAATAATTTTGTATTCTAAATACACGATAGTACACGTAATTTAAAAGATTTTAATTGATAATTAATTTGTAGAGGGTTGCGAAAGGGGCTACCATCACACGTTTTAATGTTTTGGGGAAAAAATAAGCAAGATTAAATTTTTATTTGGTAAATAATTTGATGTCAAGGATTTTCGTTTAACACCAATTTGAAAAGTCTATACATCATATCGCCAAATTAAAAATTTTGAATAAATCAGGGACTAATGATTGTAGACCATTGGACCGAAATCCCATTCGTCCGAATGTACCATTCAACCGAATTCCAATCGACCGAAAACCGTGTTTTGACTTTTGCGCGGTTTTCATTCAATATACCGTTAGTGATACATTTTTATATATCGTAGGTTACGTGACGATAGTATATCTAATTTGGACTCAACTATGTCTTAAATATTTATTATTTCGTACCGACGTGTATTTTTAGACCTTTTTCCCTTGAAATTTGATATTTTCCGGGTTTAATTTTGGAAAATAACCTTGATAAGACCCGACGTGAAATAGTTGCCTACCATATCTAACCTAACTCAACCTAACCTAACCCAACCCAACCTGAACTAACCTAACCTAACCTAACCTAACCCAACCCAACCTAACCTAACCTAACCCAACCCAACCTGAACTAACCTAACCTAACTTAACCCAACCTGAACTAACCTACCCGAAGTGAAAACGAACCAGATTTAAATTTCCCATTCAACTGAATCCCGCCAAGTTGGGCTATAAACGAAAATACTTTTCGGTTCAATGGGATTCGGTCGAACGGGATTCGGTTCAATGGTATACAACCGGGACTAATTAGTCCATGTATAAATGGACTTTAGGAAAAATTTACGGTGTGACATCAAAGGTTACATGACCCGCTAACACGAGTCAGTGATATAACTAGTTGTAACTAGAGCTGAAGTGTCATTTATACATTCATAAATTGCTTACAGTAAAACCAATATTTAGAGCGAAGCCATAAGAAGCTTAATTTGAATGCTTTTAATTATACTAGATGGTGTCAATTAAAAAAACATTAACGTCTTATGTAAAAATTTACGTTTTATGTAAAATTTACGTTTTATGTAAAAATTCACGTTTTTTGTACAATTTTACGTTTTATGTGAAATATTACGTTTTATGTAAAATATTACGTTTTATGTGAAATATTACGTTTTATGTAAAATATTACGTTTTATGTAAAATATTACGTTTTATGTAAAATATTACGTTTTATGTAAAATATTACGTTTTATGTAAAATATTACGTTTTATGTAAAATATTACGTTTTATATAAAATATTACGTTTTATGTAAAATATTACGTTTTATGTAAAATATTACGTTTTATGTAAAATATTACGTTTTATGTATAAATATTACGTTGTATGTAAAATATTACGTTTTATGTCAAATATTACGTTTTATGTAAAATATTACGTTTTATGTATAAATTTACGATTTATGAAAAAAGGTACGTTTTGTATAAAAAATTTACGATTTATGAAAAAAGATACGTTTTGTATAAAAAATTTACGATTTATGAAAAAAGGTACGTTTTGTATAAAAAATTTACGATTTACGAAAAAAGGTACGTTTTGTATAAAAAAATTACGATTTATGAAAAAAGGTACGTTTTGTATAAAAAAATTACGATTTATGAAAAAAGGTACGTTTTGTATAAACAATTTACGATTTATGTAAAATTTGGCATAAAAAGGAAACGTGAAAGAATTATATTTTATCTGCTTATTTCTCTGATAATTTAAAATTTCAGACTGATGGCGCCATCTGGTAAGTCTTCGGGTATTGAAAAATTGACCGCTAACGGATTTTCTCCCGAGACAGGATCTTATCGCTTGACAAATGTCTATTATACAACTTATGGTAGCAACGCCAAATTCATCCACAAGAGATCGAGAATGTCATTCAGAGATTTTCAGTGCCGTCACGGAAGTAGCTTCGAATAGGATAGGAAACAAATAGGGGTCGAAGTTCACTCAAAGGTTTAATTTATATATACTTAGATTGAAAGGTTTAATTTATGTATAATTAGATAGAAAGGTTTAATTTATTTATACTTAGAAAGGTTTAATTTATTTATACTTAGAAAGGTTTAATTTATTTATACTTAGAAAGGTTTAATTTATTTATACTTAGAAAGGTTTAATTTATTTATACTAAGATAGAAAGGTCTAATTTATTTATACTTAGATAGAAAGGTTTAATTTATTTATACTTAGATAGAAAGGTTTAATTTATTTATACTTAGATAGAAAGATTTAATTTATTTATACTTAGATAGAAAGATTTAATTTATTTATACTTAGATAGAAAGATTTAATTTATTTATACTTAGATAGAAAGATTTAATTTATTTATACTTAGATAGAAAGGTTTCATTTATTTATACTTAGATAGAAAGGTTTCATTTATCTATACTTAGGGAGAATGAATTTTCCTCTCGCACAAGATGGGCCTGTACTTCAATCGCTCCAGAAGATGTCAGTTTAAGGGAACCAATTAGATACCGAGTTGAGTTGATTTTGTTCAGGGGCGTAGGAACGTTTTTGAGTTTGGGGGTACATTGCGAGTCTCACATTTATGATATTATAAAAGTGGACAAATGTTTGGAAATTTTACTTCAATTTGACCGAAAATCGAAAGCAGACCAAGAATTATAATGAAGAGTCTTCATTATAATTTTTGGTCTGCTTTCATTTAGTTATTTTGAAAATCGGCTGCTAGGGACGAAATTTCTACCTACGCTCTGAATGAGTCCTTATAAATGACAAATGAACCAATTTAAACTTGAATTCGCTCCTACTTTGTTGTTAAAAGTTTTAAACGACAAATTTATCTTTTTCATAAAGGCTGGTTTTCACCAGGGCCCAAAATTCCCCGTTAGGCCTAGTGCAATATTTTTGCGTCGACTCTCACCGTTGTGGCGTTTTTGCCCTATTGATAACCAGCCTTAATGGTTGTAAAAAATATAATATTTCAGGGTGGGACAAACACAAGTTTTGTCCCTTAGTTGAAAATTTATTAACGGACATTGTCCCCTTGTCCCCCTGGTTGCTACGCCGCTGATTTTGTTAGGGGGAAGGAGCTTTCTTGCAGAGCACGAGGGAGACTGGGAGACACGCTAAAAATCGACTCAACATAAATAAATACATTCTTAAAAAAATGAAACTGAAAAACTTGCAAAACCACATACCTCGCCATCGCGTATTATAATTATCTACGGCGTATCAATAACCTATAAATCACGCTGAAAGATATATTATCCATCGACCGAAATTCACACAAAAAACAATGAGAAATTGGAACGCTTTCTTATAAAATGCAATCAATCTCACGATTACAGATAAAACAACGACTTAACGAGAGTGAAAACTGGACTGAAACCGACACGAGAGATCCAAAAACCCCTTCACCAGGGAAAATAAAACTTTTTCCAGGCATTGTGTTAATACAAAAAAATGTTTAATTAGTAGTTGCTAGACTTAGTAAACGCATTGTTATGACGGTTATTACTAGAAGTATATAATATATTTTACGAGTTAAGTATCCATCTTCTCAATATTCCTAATGCTATTCTCTATGAATCATCAACCGTTGATGTTTCAGAATATGCTTAAAAAAATCATTGATTTAAATCACAATATAATTTAGTGGAGGAATAAAAAATGGCAAAAAATAGGTTCTTAAAAATAAAATACATAGAAAATCTGAGCAAACTAAAATATTAAAAATTAATTACATTTAATTAAGATTAGCTAGCTGATAAAAGTAGAATATCCGTTAATTATTCAGGAAAGAGCGATTAATTGTATAAAAATCAATAAATTTAATTAAATAAAAAATATCCGATTTTAATCCCAAAAATCGATTGATTTGAATTTTATTAACACAAATCAACCAGGTGTCAACCCTCGTATATATCCCTTCGCAGTTTATTTTCTATATTTTTCATAGAAGGAATATTAAACGTGGTAAGGTTTGAGCCGTGATACAGAGCACACATATCCTCTATTTTTGGGTGAAATTACTCAGATACACGCTTCATTTGAATGACCTAAATGGATACTTCGCTCTTGAGAAATATATTATACACATTTGGTATAACGCGTGGCGCAAAAAAAGGGAGAAAAGTAGGAATCCAAAGCGGAAACCTTTAATATCTGACTAATCGCTTCTCGATTCATTATAAAGAAATATAAAAATTATCGATGAATTCAATCTCCCCAATTGTATTTTTTTCCTTAATAAGTCATTTTAAGCTTCCGCCATTGTTGAAGATATTTGACGGAGCGTATTAGGAGCCGTATTAATGTGCCCGTAGGTCCTTCGACGGGGAGAACCGATATTATTAGCGAGACGGGGTGCCACAAAAGTTGCCGAAAATTTCCAGCGGCCTTTAAGCGTATCGGAACTGAATGCTAAATTTGCTTTCGAACCGCGAAATAATTTTTTTTTCGTGAAAAAAGGGTCTTTTAACTATTTTTAATCGCGACCGGGGGTAGATTTACTGCCACAGAATGGGTATTTAGAATTAATTAGCAACTGAAATGAATAACGGAGGGCAGGGGGAGACTAAAAGGCGGACGTGAGAATTGGGGTGTCTCACTAAAAGTATAAAATGGAAATGTTCTCGATGTTGGAGTACCATTCTCCCTTTCGTCTTTGGTCAGTTTGGATACCTACCATGATTCTTAAGGTACGTTCCCGCACTCGGATACCGCGTGTCTTTAGCGAATTTCGAACCGCGAATTTATATAGAGGAAAGTTTACTTGGAGTTCAACTAGGCGGTTGGGTCTAATGCTAAGATTTCGAATGGTCTTTCAATTTACCATAAATAGAACGCGGGAGTTCAAATTATCTTCATTAGAACGTATAGAGTTCAAACCCGGCCACCGTTGACTCAGGCCTTTGGTGCATTAAAATAAGAACTCGGAGTTCAAAAGGTCTAAATTGGAACGCGGAGTTCAAATTTTATACATTAGAACACGGAGTTCAAATTTTATACATTAGAACACGGAGTTCAAATTGTCTAAATTGGAACGCGGAGTTCAAATTGTATAGATTAGAACGCGTAGTTTAAATTGTCTACATTAGAACGCGGAGTTCAAATTTTCTACATTAGAACACGGAGTTCAAATTGTCTAAATTGGAACGCGGAGTTCAAATTGTATAGATTAGAACGCGTAGTTTAAATTGTCTACATTAGAACGCGGAGTTCAAATTGTCTACATTAGAACGCGTAGTTAAAATTGTCTAGATTAGAACGCGTAGTTCAAATTGTCTACATTAGAACGCGGAGTTCAAATTGTCTACATTAGAACGCGTAGTTCAAATTGTATACATAATTATCGTATATAATTTGACATTATCTAATACAGATTGGATAGAGACATTCGCTAGAAATGTCAAACCTTTCTCTTAGAGATCACTAAGCACGTCTAGTACTCGAAACGAGACGCGCGCACTATTTATTAACTTTCAAACAATTTTAAACAAGGTCAAATTATAACCCAAAACGGTTTGGCGATGAAAAACTTAAATTTTTTAAATGAAAGTTCTACGAGCCCTTTAAATCAATCTTAGCCTCTTGGTAATTTCTCTTTCAGATTAATTATTAGTAATTATAGGGGACAGAGCTTAGTGATTTCCTACTTAAGAGACGATGGCCCCGAAGGCAAAGCTTTAGTCTTCATTTCACATTTCACAGCTAGCTTCGCGTCGAGTTGAGCCACATTAATTTTCGACTAATAGGTGCGATATTTAATTTCAAATAAGGTCGTCGCCGTGTTGTCGAGTGTGTTGGCTTTGAGCCACGCTGTGGGTCGTCTCGCTTACGGACATCAAGCCCTTGGTCTGGCTGTGGCCCCCGTTCACGCCATACCAGTCCACGCCCAAGTAGTACGAGAAAAGACAACGGTATTGGCCAAGTACGTACCTTCTCGCTACTGACCGTACGTCATTTTACGTCTATAACTATTGTTTTGTCATCGCAGTAGCGCACCCGGAACCGGTGGTCACGCCCCGAACAACTTGATCACCCTCGTTCGTAGCGGTCATGGCGGTTACGTCCCAGGTGAGGAACCAGACCCACCAGTCATCCAACGTCCAAGCTCCACCGTCTACCGTAGCGACGACTTAGGATCACCCGCCATTGGAGTCGGACATCATGGCCAACTAGTTCATGTAAGTTTTGACTGAGTACGTGGCAGTCAAGGGCTTCATATAAGCGTTGTTGCTTAATGGCAGGGTTCCCAACCATACCAATTTGGTTACGTCAACCGTAACGAACACGGCGGTTCTTACCACCATCACGAGAAGGCCGATGCCGGAAACAGACGTACCGGATCCTACGGATTCACCGGAGCCGACGGCACCTACCGCCGGGTGGACTACGTCGCCGACGAGCACGGATACAGGGCCAAGATCAGCACCAACGAACAAGGCACCGCCTCCCACGCCGCCGCCAACGCTCTGACCGTCGCTGAGAAGCCACCGTACCTCCAATACAGCCCACCAGCCGCCCAAGTCGTCAAGCAAGTAGTAGCCCCTGTCATTCACGCCGCTCCGGCTCAAGTCTACGCCCCAGCTTTGCACGCCGCCCCAGCCATTCTTCGCGCCCCAGTGTATGCCGCCCCACTTGCCAGGGTCGGAGGTTACGCCGCCACCCCCATCCTGAGGTCGGTCGGGTACGCCGCCTCCCCAGCCCTAGTGCAAGCCGGACCTTCCTATATCAGGGCTGGAGGCTCTCTTCGGGGTGGCCTCGGTCACGGACTATATTACTAAAACTGACTCGAGTCTTTCGAGTCTAGTTTTTTAACTTATGTTTCCGGCCAGGACATTTCACGGGTTATACTTGTATTTTATAAATATTTCCAACTGTACAGTTTTTAATAAGGGAGTCGTTTTGAGCTTAACTTGGTAATTGTTGTCTATACACTGTTTTCGCGGATTATTTTCTCGATTCTGTCGGGATAATTGAACAGAGGTCGTCTCATGTACAAATCTATGTATAAATATCTCACGAATTAAAAACCAAACCTTATTTCTACCAAAATTGTTTCCTATTTTACTTCTTTAATATAAAATTGGTTAATTCAGTTTGCTAGTTTACTTAACTCTTGGAGTCCATATTGTTGGTCACCACTAATCGCAAACCCAGCTGCTACTGTTTGGTGAAAACATTTCCACAATGTGTTGGTCACGCAAATGCTTTTGTTGGCTAGATTTTTCGATGGAATATAACCTCAATGCATTCTTTATGAAAGTTCCTTAACAATTTAAGCCCGTTAAGCCCGAATTCGCTAACTAGCGCCAGAAATATCTAAAGACATATAATGGAGCGGACAATATTGGAAGTGTTGTGGTTCTACACCAAATACCCAAGGTCCTATTCCCTTTAAGAACAATCTGTTTTTAAATATTAAGCTTAAACCATTTTCGTTCACATTGATTGAACGAAACTAAATGACAATATTCATCTTGCATCTTTTATTTATGTAATTTGACGTATTATATAGATGTTGAAGTATTATATTGAGAATTAAGTAGTAATGATGGTCTGGAGGTTGCAAAACTTGGATATGGTTTTGGTTCATGAAAAAATCCCGGATTCAACGGCTAAACATTTTTTAATAACACTTTTGTGTAATATGTATAAAATTATATTTCTGCACATTATATATATTTTGAAAGCGTTAAATTAAAGATTTAAATTTTTAAAAAAGTACTATTTTGTTTTAACTACTTATAACTTAATCATATAAATTAATTAATAGTTAAGTTAGCAGTGCTATATGCGTTGTTAAATTGTAGGTTAAAATAAAAACTTCGTTATATTTGCATATATTTAAACAGATCTAAGTTGGCCGTGATTTAACCATGAAGTATCCGTCGAGTTTTTATTTAGTTTTTATATATTTATAACTTAAGTTTAACGATTTTTTTTAAATTATAATTTTAAATATAGAAAATTAATTAAATTAAATCAATGCACAAGTTACTCACACAAATTTGACTAACATATTTATATTGGAAACTTCTTAAAACAATAAGCAAATGCCTTGTATTTTTCATATTTCAAGAAAATATTCTTAATTGTTTTCGCAAATTTTGCGTATTCATTAATTAAAACGCAAAACATATTTATAGGTTTGCATAATATTGAATTACCAGGAAATATGAAATTACTGTATAATTAAATATTTTCAGACCTTTACAATTTTCTTTAATAAATAAACGCAATAAATAGAGGTATAACACTTAAAACGACCTTTAAAATTCAGTAAAAAACATTGACGCTTGGACGTAAATATGTCAATGTAAACAACTAAATAAAAATGAGATAAAATAATTAAATAATTTCTTGGTATGCTTAACATACAATCACTTCGTATTAATAGGGAAAAGGTGGTAAATAATTCCAGTTTTTTTTGTAAATGATACCCAAATTGAAGGTATTAGGAAATGCAAATTAAATATGATAAGAGCGTTTAGCGAATCTAAATGAACGCTAAAATCCAGAGCAAAAGTTGAATTTCAGCTGTAGCGAAACTTGTGGGCACCTTGAATAGCCGCTGGCTTGGGAGTCAACCGGTATTTTGTGGAATCAAAACGAATTAGGATGAAATCGATACGACGCCCCGCGGGAACATTTAAACTGCTATAATTGTCGATGTAACGTTACTCAAGAATATTTTATATTGAAACGACAGATACTATCGGAGTTGGGTGACGTTTTTCGGGTCAATCTTAAAACCGCGTTCCGTATTACTATTGCTTATATTTCATTGAACTTACAATGTTAGTCTAAAGCGTTTCACTTTCACCTAACAGAATATATTAATCGTCATTAATTACTATAATAATCATCAGCTAGGCTAATACCCAAGGCACCAACTTAGGCCTAAGTCATCCAGCGACTTTAGAAGCCTTTAATTCAGGTGGCCGGGTTACAATGCGTAGGAGGGTGGTGGCAAGCGCTGCATGCCACGCGATCGAGCCAACAGCTCCCTACATTAACTATTACCGTTAACCTCAACAAGTTTTCATGGAAGGGGAAACCGAAGTGCTCGAGGGAAAACCCCTTAAGCCAGTGGGGAGAGAACTTGCAAATTCAACGCGGAAGGAGTTGTTCCGAGTTTTCACCCAGTGCCACAAGTTGGGATAGAACCCGGCTCCTCTTGCTGCGAGACGAAAGTGCTAACCACTCCGCCACCCCACTATAGCCAGAGCTATCCAACTACCTTTATTGTTAATGTTATTCGTTTGAGACACCTACTTTCGCGAAAAATGTGGGTGCCACCATTTTGTAAAAAATCGTACCATTGGGAGAGGAACAGATGACCATGCTTTTTGAAAGATCTTTGGTCAATTTTACTGTGGGCCCTCTATAGAAATATATTTCCCCATAGTGCTGAACGAAATTATTACACTTTTTTAAAAGGGTAAACCTGAAACCCGGTGCTATCTTCATACTAGATTATGAATTAATTGGAAAACGTACGCAAAACGCAAAACTAAACTTCATTCCCACTTATTTATCTACTATTTATTCACGGAAACACTGTTTACCAATTTAGTGTGTTATACACCAAATATATACGTAAGCGCAACGTACAGCTGAACACCTTTCCAACATAGTTATGTATCTACTATTTGCACACGAAGAAACTACTATTTATCACCAATCTAATTATATATATTCTATATATATATACTTAGAAAACAGGTATAGTGCAACACTTCATTGAAAAAGTGTTTTTAATACCAACTTTGCAAGTTGAAACAACGTATTAAAATTTATCAACTTGGAATATAAACTATAAATACTAAATACCAATCTTGTGCTACCTGGGATCACGTTTTTTTTATAAATATATGCAGTGTAAATGGTACAGTAAGAACAGTACCTTTAATTTGATATTTTCAAAATCACCAGCCAGAAGGTCAATGTTTTGTACATGGCTAAGAGGACCTACGTTAATATAATACTTTCAAAAGATAGGCATATTATAATTGGAATACGGACACTGCATACAATGGTTGGTTTAGATAGGTTAACCGATATTTCAAATCTGGAAAAAACCTTTGATCCTTTATACTCAAAAGGGAAAAAGCTCTGTTATATAGATTTTATATTTAATATCCTTAGCCTTCGTAATGCAGGTAATCCAAATTTTGAGCCGTCATGGACGGTACACAATATACACATTCGCGGGTAAATACACTGCATTGAAAATTGCAGGTACAAGTTTCATTTTGATCTCACTTCAGTCATCACTATAGCACGAGTATAGTTAAGGCTAAGATACTTCCTGTAGCTTTCACTCATCATGTATATAGTGAAAGCATAGTGTCATCCGCCTCCCCCCCCCCCCCCGGAGTTTTCCATAGAATAGACAAGGAATAGCAACTTTATAACTTTCCCAGGTAGCACAATCACGTACATATTACGTGTTTTATCGAGGTTTCTAAAACGTATACCAAACGATGATCATGTCACCAGTTAGCACGTGTTTCACCACGTCGTTTTTAAGTGTTAAATTACGCGTATATTTAGATTAAAAAAGCGCCTATTAAGTTCAAATATCATTAGGTTTGAAAACAATAACCGTGTTTTTTATTTAAATTATAACGTATTAATCAGCGATTTTCCGTGTATTAGGGAGTTATTTTTTGTGAATTTAGCGGTTAGTTTCAGTGAATTCAGGTATTATTTCGCGAAAATGTTTGTGTGTCAATCGGGTTTTTTCGTTGATCAATCGGTTATTTTGCGTGCATTAATTGTTTATTTTATGTACATTAATTGGTTATTTTGTGTGCAATAATAAGTTAGTTTCTGTGCATTTGTTGCCTATTTTGGTTGCATTAATTGGTTATTTTGTGTACATAAATTGTTTGATTTTTGTACATTAATTGGTTATTTTGTGTGCAGTTATTGGATATTTTGCGTGCATACATTAGTTATTTTGCGTGCATTAATAAGTTGGTTTTTGTGCAATAGTTGGCTATTTTGCATTCATTAATTGTTTGTTATTATGTGATGAATTACACATTACACGATGAGTTTCGTATAATACTAGATAGAATAAAGTTTTTGGGATACAATACATTTATTAATTATGTGTTATATAGACAAATATTTTTTTCAATAGTGCATATATAAACTTTACTTCTCTTTAGGACTAGAATGCATAAGACGGTAAAAGATAGTTTAGTGAATATCAAAAACATGGAACTAAGGAACAACTTCTACCTCTTCAATGCAATATTTCTTCAATAGATCTGCATTCTCTATAATTCTGCCCAATCATCTTACAAAATGTATGTGAAGGACATACGCCACGAAATTATATATTAAAATTAAAGATATACTTAAAGTTAATTTCATTAATTTAATGAATAGACCCCAGAAAAGAAGTTTTCAAAAATATATTTAGAAATCGCTTTTGAAATCTTGAAATGGAGACCTTTTCAGCGTTTGAGAGTCAAACAATCCTTCGGAAAACCTAGGAGCAACAAACACAACACCCCACACAAGGAGAGCGCAACCCGTCAAAAGTCGTGGATTTTCTTGTGTACGTTTTTCATTGGCTAGACGCTTTAGCGCCTGCTGCCGTCGCACAGTGTTTCGAAATCGACTTTTTAGTGACAAAATTAAAAATCAACTCAATATAATAAATGTATATATATATTTTAAATTGTTGTTCTAAGTTGTATCCGAAAATATAAATTATATTTCGCTACCTACCACCAGAGGGCCAAACGTTCCCTACATGGAATTCCATAGAATTTCTTTTTGCAAAGCGTGTATAGAACTATGTTATACATAAATTTAAAATTTGGTAAAATTCAGTTGAACAGATCTTCTGTAAAATGCAATCAAAGGGATAATTTTGACCAAAATACGGCTATTTCTAAAGGCTTTTTATCCAAAAGTTGCAAGTTGTTGCAAAATATTTCATCACTGTCTTGAAGAACCGTTCCCGTAGGATAACTTGCAAAAAACCTGAGCACCAATCACCTCCAAGTTTTTAAGATATATCAAGTTTTATCACGTTTAAAAATATTTCTTGAAATAGCTAATTCATGGTGTCTCTGTACATCTTGTTTGCCTTTTCGTTACTAAAAAACCTACTTCTAAGGAGAAATCCCAAGCTTATTCTAATATTAGTAGGATTTTGTCGTGCCTGGCTTCAAATAGGTTCGAACTAGCTAGGGGTTTCTCCTTCGTAGTAGGTTTTTTAGTAACGAAAAGGCAAACAAGATGAGCAGAGACACCATGAATGAGCTATTTCAAGGAATATTTTTAAACGTGATAAAACTTGATATATCTTAAAAACTTGGAGGTGATTGGTGCTCGGGTTTTTTGTAGGAAATCCTACGGGAACGGTTCTACAAGACAGTGATGAAATATTTTGCAACAACTTGCAACTTTTGGATAAAAAGCTTTTAGAAAAAGCCGTATTTTGGTCAAAATTGGCATTTTACAGAAGATCTGTTCAACCGAATTTTACCAAATTTTAAATTTATGTATATCATAGTTCTATACACGCTTTGCAAAAAGAATTTCTATGGAATTCCATGTAGGGAACGTTTGGCCCTCTGGTGGCAGATAGCGAAATATAATTTATATTTTCGGATACAACTTAAAACAACAATTTAAAATATATATACATTTATTATATTGAGTTGATTTTTAATTTTGTCACTAAAAAGTCGATTTCGAAACACTGTGCGTCGGCAGGGGAAAATTCGGAAATTGTCTTCCCCCCCCCCCGCCCGTAAAACGTTCATCGTAAAGGCTCGTGACGTTCGTCCAATGAAATTCGTACACAACCCTTCGTTAGCGTGTTTAAAGGCTAGCTGCGTTCTCCTTGTGTTTGTTGCTCCTAGGGAAAACAGTACGGCATAAATAAAAAAAGCCGCATCATACACGAAAAAAAAGCTTAATATATGCAAAATAATAGATTAATGTATTCGAAATAATCTCTTCGTGCACGTAAAATAAGTGCTTATTACTCGAAAAATAACCTCTTATTGTATGCCAAATATCCGCTTAATACACGAAAACTAACAACATAATTTACGCCAAATAACCTATAAATACACGGAAAATATCGCTTAATACAAAATAAAAATAACCAATAATTTCACGTAAAATAACGAATTAATGCCCGACAGTAACTTATTAATGCACGGCAAATTTTCCTAACTACGTGAAAAATAACCAATTAATGCACGCAAAATAACCAATTAGTTCACGAATAAGAAGCGTTTGACACACGAAGAATAACAAATTTATGTACTCGAAATAATCTCTTAATGCATGAAATTTAACCGCTAAATACCCGAAAAATAACTCCTTACTACACGCCAAATACCAGCTTAATACCGTAAGATTTAATGTAATTTAAACTTAATAAGCGCATTGTATAATCGGTAAGTACGCATAATTTAACACTTAAAAATACCTGGGGAAAGTAAAGAGGGGGTAAGGATGGTGATACAAATTTTGCGTAGTCAAAGATACTCTCAAGGGAGGGTTTTTAAATGGAACCATTCACTTGTCTATACGCCACTGGTTATTTTTCCACTTTTTGAAACCTGAATTACCAATCTAGTGATATATTTTGCAAATATATCCAGTATAGCAGGAGCACATGTAAATTAGGCATATAAGCACAACGTAAAGCTGTTAATTATCTACTATTAATATACGAAAAAACTACCTGTCTGCCAATCCAGTGATATATTCACCATATCTATACGTAGGAAACACGTGTAGTGAAACACATCACAGAATAAGTGTCTTATATACTAACTTAACACGTTGAAACGACGTATATATTTTACTCAACACGGAATATAAACGATGAATACTAAATATCAACCTAATATACACGTGCTCGTGCTACCTGGGTTGATAAGGCTTCAAAATTTATTTCTTGATTCTAACGCTATTGGTTAATATAGACTTCAATACAATTTCTAGAAGGTAATCATTTTCCATTCCTCTTCTATATTTTCTGTTTTTCTCCCACACATCACACCCTGCCTTGAATAATGGCCGCCATCTTAACCAAACTTCAAGTGAAACATTATACTGTAATAAATCACGAACAATCTAGCAATTAAATATTTCTTAATATTACCTACTTTTCAGCACTGAGAAATATTTGTAAAAATTTGCAAATCAATCAAACCCGGAGTTTAGAATTTCATGGTTCTTCAGATTGGTTTCCCTTTTTTCAATTGGTCAGAAAAATAAACTCCACGCAACTAATACGCCTTTGTATTCCCAAAGTCATCAAAATCTATTACTTTTTCTTTGAGGTGAATGGAATCATAATTATCTGAAGTGTTAATCAATTATCTCTTCTGAAATGCTTTGGGCAATGTTAATTTGAATATATAAATCTCTTTCACGTTTATTTGAATAATTGTCCTATAAAATAAAAATATTGTAAAATAATATACACGTTTTTGAATAATAATACATACAGGTTATTGAAAATAATATGATTTACACGTTTTATGAAAAATGATATACATTATTTTGCATAATGATATACATTATTTGCATACTGATATACATTATTTTGCATATTGATATACATTATTTTGCATAATGATATACATTATTTTGCATAATGATATACATTATTTTGCATAATGATATACATTATTTTGCATATTGATATACATTATTTTGCATAATGATATACATTATTTTGCATAATGATATACATTATTTTGCATATTGATATACATTATTTTGCATATTGATATACATTATTTTGCATAATGATATACATTATTTTGCATAATGATATACATTATTTTGCATAATGATATACATTATTTTGCATAATGATATACGTTATTTTGCATAATGATATACGTTATTTTGCATAATGATATACGTTATTTTGCATAATGATATACATTATTTTGCATAATGATATACGTTATTTTGCATAATGATATACGTTATTTTGCATAATGATATACATTATTTTGCATAATGATATACATTATTTTGCATAATGATATACATTATTTTGCATAATGATATACATTATTTTGCATAATGATATACATTATTTTGCATAATGATATACGTTATTTTGCATAATGATATACGTTATTTTGCATAATGATATACATTATTTTGCATAATGATATACATTATTTTGCATAATGATATACGTTATTTTGCATAATGATATACGTTATTTTGCATAATGATATACGTTATTTTGCATAATGATATACATTATTTTGCATAATGATATACATTATTTTGCATAATGATATACATTATTTTGCATAATGATATACATTATTTTGCATAATGATATACATTATTTTGCATAATGATATACATTATTTTGCATAATGATATACATTATTTTGCATAATGATATACATTATTTTGCATAATGATATACATTATTTTGCATAATGATATACATTATTTTGCATAATGATATACTTTATTTTGCATAATGATATACATTATTTCGCATAATGATATACATTATTTCGCATAATGATATACATTATTTTGCATAATGATATACATTATTTTGCATATTGATATACATTATTTTGCATAATGATATACATTATTTTGCATAATGATATACATTATTTTGCATAATGATATACATTATTTTGCATAATGATATACATTATTTTGCATAATGATATACATTATTTTGCATAATGATATACGTTATTTTGCATAATGATATACGTTATTTTGCATAATGATATACATTATTTTGCATAATGATATACATTATTTTGCATAATGATATACGTTATTTTGCATAATGATATACGTTATTTTGCATAATGATATACGTTATTTTGCATAATGATATACATTATTTTGCATAATGATATACATTATTTTGCATAATGATATACATTATTTTGCATAATGATATACATTATTTTGCATAATGATATACATTATTTTGCATAATGATATACATTATTTTGCATAATGATATACATTATTTTGCATAATGATATACATTATTTTGCATAATGATATACATTATTTTGCATAATGATATACATTATTTTGCATAATGATATACTTTATTTTGCATAATGATATACATTATTTCGCATAATGATATACATTATTTCGCATAATGATATACATTATTTTGCATAATGATATACATTATTTTGCATAATGATGCACAACATTTTTGGCAAAACGATACACACGTTTTGGAAAATTTCTAAACACGTTTGGCCAAATGATATCCACGATTTCTGAAAAATTCAAGCGAAAGAATACACCAAAATAAAATATAAAAAGGTGAGACCATTATAATAAAAGTGTCATTACATAAACGAAACGTTTACAAACACTATTTTACTTTTATCGTCGGAGGAACCAGTTCTCCCTTGAGCTCGGGGACACAAACAATAGAAACAAAAAAATTACCCCAGCAAAAGCTAGATATTTAACACCCGGTAAAAGGCATAATAAAATACCTTATCATCCGAATCAAACGGTAATTATATGACGAAAAACGTAAAAAAGACTCCGTAATCAAATTAAAACTAAATGAAAGATAGACAAGATTTGGCAACGAACGTTTTTGGGGTGAAAATGTAAAGGAGGGAGGGAGAAATTCACACTTTCGAGTTAGCCCTCCTCCTCCATTTCCGCATTTTGGAATTTAGCGAAAGTGTGCTAAACACCAACGATTAATAAGATTCATTTGAAAGTTTAGCCCTGTAGCCAATAGAAAATTCGTTTCTACCGTGGGACATACATGACTAGAACAGTTTCACTCCCCACAAAGGAAATAACTAGTTTTTTAAAAAAATGGGGGAAAATGAAACTAATAAATTACGTATATTTCATATCGAATTTATGACGTTACCGTTGGTCATCAAAATTACCGATTAATTGATAGGTGAAATTTATTTACCCCCCCTCAAACTGTTCGGGATTTAATAGCGTTAGCTAATGAGCTATGCGTGATACGCTTAAGATAATTAGTGGGCAGTCCTTTCTTGGAAAAGAGGACATATTTCGTGGAGTATATAAAGACGCGGACATTTAATGGGAAATTAATCAGTTTCGATCCGAAGAACGAACAACCACTTGGATTAATATGCTTAAGGTGCGTTTTTATAATTTTAATACAAATACAGAAAAAAAATTATATTGATAATTCTTAACTTAAAGATTCGTTAGAGTAACTTTGTCGAAATTTCGCTAAATGAGAAATGATTTTTAGAGTTTGATACATTACGTTTCCGCACTCGTAGGATTTTGTCTGGAGATGTGAAACCTAAGTTTCCACAATTTTAGGGTTTTTGAGGTTGCGATAAATTTAGATGCCACCATTTTCGGGTTTTTGAGGTTGCGATAAATTTAGATTCCACCATTTTCGGGTTTTTGAGGTTACTATAAATTGAGATTCCACCATTTTAGGGTTTTTGAGATTACGAGAAATTTAGATTCCACCATTTTCGGGTTTATGAGATTAGGAGAAATCTAGATTCCACCATTTTCGGGTTTATGAGATTAGGAGAAATTTAGATTCCACCATTTTAGGGTTTTTGAGATTACGAGAAATTTAGATTCCACCATTTTCGGGTTTTTGAGATTAGGAGAAATCAGTTTCCGACATTTTACGGTTTTTTGAGGTTACGAGAAATTTAGTTTCCACCATTTTAGGGTTTGGAAATTAGGATAGAATTAGTTTCTGCCATTCTAGATTTATAGACATTACGATAAATGCAGTTTCCACCATTTTAGATTTATTGAGATTACGATAAATGCAGTTTCCACCATTTTAGATTTATTGAGATGACGATAAATGCAGTTTCCACCATTTTAGATTTATTGAGATTACAATAAATGCAGTTTCCACCATTTTAGATTTATTGAGATGACGATAAATGCAGTTTCCACCATTTTAGATTTATTGAGATGACGATAGAATTAGTTTCTGCCATTCTAGATTTATTGAAATTACGATAAATGCAGTTTCCACCATTTTAGATTTATTGAGATGACGATCAATGCAGTTTCCACCATTTTAGATTTATTGAGATTACGATAAATGCAGTTTCCACCATTTTAGATTTATTGAGATGACGATAGAATTAGTTTCCGTCATTCTAGATTTATTGAGATGACGATAAATGTAGTTTCCAGCATTTTAGATTTATTGAGATGACGATAGAATTAGTTTCCACCATTTTAGATTTATTGAGATGACGATAGAATTAGATTCTGCCATTCTAGATTTATTGAGATGACGATAAATGCAGTTTCCACCATTTTAGATTTATTGAGATGACGATAGAATTAGTTTCCGCCATTCTAGATTTATTGAGATGACGATAAATGTAGTTTCCACTATTTTAGATTTATTGAGATGACGATAAATGTAGTTTCCACCATTTTAGATTTATTGAGATGACGATAAATGCAGTCTTCACCATTTTAGATTTATTGAGATGACGATAAATGTAGTTTCAATGTTGAGACCTTAAATTTTCGCAGTACAGTAAAGTACAATTGATTTGTTTCTTTCGCAGGTTACCATTGTTTTGGGTCTTCTGGCTTTTGCCAGAGCCGGAGTTCCATTGGGATATGGAGCTCCAGCTCTCGGCATCGCCACCCACGGTGTCGCCGTTGCGGCCGCCCCAGCCATCGGAGAAAAGACCACCGTCTTGGCTAAGTAAGCAGTCATAATTAATCAAATAACTGTAAGGAGCCAATTGCTAATTCGAAAGTGTTTTAATTACCGAATTTATGAGCGAAATAACGGCGCTACTGATTTTCAATTTGATTAAACGTTTCGTATTGGAAACACGTTTCCAGAAAACGCGGAAAACGGAGTCTCTAATTATCTTAAAAAGTCGGGTTAGCCCTCGGCTTTACAAGATAAAAATAGCGATAGGAAACGAAAACGTTTACAGAGACATTTCGCGGCGATCGTCGCAACTAAAAAAATCTAAATTTAATATTAAAATTTAAAAAATTAAATAAAAAATTATTAAGATGACTAATATTTTTTTGTTTCTTTTGGGAATACGCAGCAGCGCTCCAGGAACTGGAGGACACGCCCCAAACAACCTCATCACCCTACTCAGGTCGGGAGATGGCGGTTACGTCCCCGGTGAGGAACCAGATCCACCAGTCATCCAACGCCCCAGCTCCACCGTCTACCGTAGCGACGATTCTATCGGACACGGAGTTGTCGGAGTCGGCCCACACGGAGAAGCCGTACACGTACGTTTCATTTAAAATATTTACGATAGATGGCGTAGTACTAACGGTTAATAATACGCGTGTAAGCAGGCCACCCGTCCATTCCAATACGGATACGTCAACCGTAACGAACACGGCGGTTCTTACAACCATCACGAGAAGGCCGATGCCGGTAACAGGCGTACCGGATCCTACGGATTCACCGGAGCCGACGGCACCTACCGCCAGGTGGACTACGTCGCCGACGAGCACGGTTACAGAGCCAAGGTCAGCACCAACGAACAAGGCACCGCCTCCCACGCCGCCGCCGACGCCTTGACCGTCGCTGAGAAGCCACCGTACCTCCAATACAGCCCACCCGCCGCCCCAGTTGTCAAGCATGTAGCTGCCCCAGTTTACGCCGCTCACGCCGCTCCAGTTTACGCCGCTCACGCCGCTCCAGTTTACGCCGCTCACGCCGCCCCAGTTTACGCCGCTCACGCCGCTCCAGTTCTCACCCACGCCGCCGCCGCTCCAATCTACGCTCAGGCCGCCGCACCAGTTTACCGCGCCTCCTTGGGCTACCCAGCTCCGGGTCTCTCCGCTGGAGCTATCGCCGCCTCCAGAGGCCTCTCAATACCACGTCCACTCACCATCGGTGGTACCACCTTGGGCTTGGCCCGTGGTGGTCTCGTCGCGGGCGGTTACGGTTTGGCTCAAGGTGGTCTTATCGGAGCTGGATACGGTTTGGCCCGTGGTGGTCTTATTGGAGGCGGTTACGGTTTGGCACAAGGTGGTTTGATCCACGGCTAGAGACTTGAAGTAAAGAAGTCATCGTTTAATATCACGCGTTTTTCCAGCCAATTATTGGGTAATATTTACCAAGGGTTGTTATAATATCTATTATTTCGCTGTAGCTTACAAAGTTGTCTTTTTTGGGAGGGTTTCGAACTCTGCGTGAAATGCCATCTAACGAGCTTTTTTTGAATTACGGAATTTGAGTTATTCAATTAGTTGGCCCGCGGATGTTTGAACGGTCTAACACGTTATGTATATTTATGTACAGTTGTTATAAAAATATAGGAAAATAAATAAAACTTGTTACAATTTATATATTTTGATTTATCTTGTTAATTTCAAGAATGAGTGTTTTTAGCGTTGCTGCCAATAGATGAAACTTTAAATTCCAGGAGGCTGAAAAGATAGTAGTCACGTGACTTTGTGGGGATCGGCAGCGCCATCTATCCTACGAATTACGAACTATTATTAATTTTATTTGGCTAATGGTGGTTTAAATTTTGATCGATTCATCAAAATTATCTAATTATTATTATTATTATTTCAGTTAATTAGCTGTTAGCTGTGAACACGAGTTACCGAATCGAAGTTGGCTGTGATATGGTAGTCACGTGATTTTGGTTTCCCATTTTAACAAGTTGGCTAAGACCAAATCATCGTTACCAGACGTCCGATAATTATCGCACCGTGCGATAATTTCATCGACATTTTTAGGGCGTACTATAATTTTCATGGCGTAGTCCTGAGTGTGAGTTTATTACTCCTAGCTGTCAAACATTTTTTAATACATTTTTAAACATGTTAAGTTCAGTTAATAATGATAATAGGCATTTGGTTTATTTCCCTGAAATAAAACTCCAGCCATGCTTTCAAAAAAATCGTCTTAATTCAACGCATTTATGTGTGAATTCCAATTTAGCTTCAAAAACAAATGTGCGATAATTTTCCAGAAAAAACGAAAAAAAATTGGCCTAGATACGATAATTTCATATTTTCGATCTGGCAACGCTGCACCAAATTTACTTTATAGTTTCGCCTATTCCCTTCATGCTCTAGCAGTAAGCGATGGCAATGAACCTATCCGATTCTTTGAAAAAACTACTTTACTGGAGAGTGGTGCCATCTATTAATGGCAAAGGAAGCTAAAATTAAAAATAGTGAAACGATAATGTCGTCAGAGAACCTTTGTAGAGTATTATAATTAGATAACTTATACTATGAGGATTTTTTAATATAAATTATGTATCCCATATAAAGTATATTGTTAAAAATTACTTTAATTTAAGTTATTGTGATATTTACAAACGAGCCAATCAACGCGATGGGTACTTTTACGTCCCGAATTTTGGGTCAGAACGTAGCTTAAGCATCTTGATTGGAGTTTGACGCTTGTGACATCTGTTGAAAAAAGAGCTATTTCATGTGGAGCCGACATATAAATCAATAGATTTTTGATAATAGGCGAAACTACAAAATCTATGGGGAATGAAACAAGATGTCACCGGCATTTAAGTACACACAATCCCCTGATGTATTAATATATATTAAATTTAAATTTGAACCATTTTTCAATCATCTTGTACATTAACTTAAAAAACCCAAGAGGAATTTTATCGAAAAATGCATTTTTCGAGTTATCTGGTTTTGGAAATAAGGTAGCGAAACGCGAACACCTTAATTTAATTTAATTTTATCGAAAAATGTATTTTTCGAGTTGGTTTTTGGAAATAAGGTAGTGAATCGAAAAGGTTTTTCGGAGGTAGATGGCGCCTGTATCAAATGGCACGAAATTCAAATATGACAATAGTGCGTACGCGGGTTGTAGCATTGAATTGGGAATAATACTGCTAGAATTACAATTACGATTTCGTTTGAAATGGTTACGCGGGATCTAATCTGATAAGACTGTACGAAATTCATCTTTATAATTAGGTGGTAGCGCCATCTATATTTTGTAAAGTTACATGGCTAAAAATAAATAATTATTAGCTAACTCACCGTAACTTGAGTTAAAAAGGATCATGTTGACAGAATAAAATTATTTTTAAACAACTTCAAAGGTTTGTTTACAATAAGAAATTCTTAATGCAGCAACGTAGAACATTCAGAACTGATCAGTACTAACTAAAAATGCAATTTTTAACCAAGTCGGTCTTAATTTAAAAAACGTAAATAGATTTAAAGTCGGATATCGCTAAAAAGCAGTAAAATGGGAAATTACCAAGTTGTGGGACCCCGAGCCCCAGTACACACAAATATTAGACATGTTACTTTGAAACTTGTAGTAGTCTACATTATACAGAATAACGCTTAACCTGTCTAATATCAAAAGTATATCCATTCACTCATACTGATATTTCGTTTGATACATGCTCATTCTAATTTTCCATAATATATTTCCGAAGAAAGTGATTTTCTTAAAGGGAATATAACTTCTAGTATTTTTGCTGCTTATTATTATTAAGGTCTTCAATTAAGAAAGCTTTGCCGGTTTTAAACAACTAATACGGTTTAAATATAAGTAAATGTATTGAACCCGCGAAGATACATGATTCGTTGTTATTACGTAGTTGAATACTTTTCTAGTAAATTATGTAATATAAACTTCTGATAATATTGAATGATTTCAAAATGAATTTTGGACATAAAAATGCCAATACATTTTTGGTCAAAAAGCAAGTGAAAATTGCACGTTGCCATGAAAACCAATGACATTGGTATTGTTGTGCACTGTAAATAAAATTTACGAACGGTTCACTGTGATTTAAAGTTTAAATAAAAATGGTCTGTCAATTTCGCACCATTTTACCACAAATAGCGCTACAACCTAACTGATTATAATTACAAAATCGATAAAAATGGGTTAAAATTAAACTAAATTAAAGGTTTTGACTGATGAAACATATTGGATACGCTCAGTTACGATAACATCACAATTCTATTACATTACTTAAATTAAGTATTTTAATGATTGGATAATGTTTTTATAGGACAAGGATTAAGTATACACCTCTCATATCATTTGCATAAAATTAAATTGCATAAAGCGTATTACAAAACCATCAATTAATTAGAAGGCAGCGGGAATAATTGTTTCAGAAATACCAAATCAAGAAACGATTTAAGAATATTTTATTTATTCCGGATATTTTTTTTTATAAACCTAGACAGTAAGTCCGTTAGAGTCTACAATTGCGCCCGGGGAAAGTAAATTTTAATCGATTTAAATAACGTATTTTCGAAGAGAGGAAAATCAAATGCCTTAAAAGAGTAAAATGCCCCCAAGCACCGAAAACATTGGGCAGAAATACCAAACATTTCCAGAATTTTCGGAACAACGTTTATTCTAAAGAAAGGTCAAGGAAAACCCGGCTTTTTAACATTGGTAATTACTTAAAAAAATTCTTATAGTACGTTCAATTTGAGCGTTTATAAAAAAATTATTTATAAATCTAATTATTGGTCATATCAGACCAGGATAAAAGCGATACAAATTTCAGTGAAACCCTCGATTTCGACAGTTTTATTTTGGACAAAAAAATGTGGTAAACTAATACCAGTTTCCATTAATGTGCTAATACATGATCGATGGAGTTTTACAGATCCACGTTTCGTTAAAAACAATTTTCGTTCTTTCGAAAAAAGTGGAAAATATATTATTGACAAGTCTTAGAAAGTTAGAGATTTATTCCCGGTTAATTTTCGCTATTTCTAGCAGGACCCGCATTTAAAGATAAACTAACAGATAAATGTAATTACATACGAATGCCTGTCAGATATTTAACCGAAAAGTTTAAGAAGCACGTATCAAAACGCGTGTAGGTTTTAACGACCCTTCGCCCGAATTTAAATTATGCAGTGCACCAATCTTATGCATGTATTCATTTCAACCTCGAATATCTTAGGTTTTCTACCATCTGGGGCTGGGATTATCGTACCCCAGCAAAAAATATCGATCTCAGAAAAAATTATCGTATGCCTGTAAACTGTCGATATATTTAAATTGTGTGTAAAACTTATGAAATCAAAATTTTTAATAACACTTAAAGTTCAAGCGATTGAAAACTGGTTTTCAGCGCATTAAAAAAAATATCGTACATTATCGTACGCGTGAGCTGAATTATCGAAAAATGCGAACTATATAGTACGCAATTTAAAATATCGTACGTCGCAAAAATTATCTCGAAATTATCAAAGTGTACGATAATTATCGTACGTCTGGCAACTCGATCCACTTTTACTCGTTTTAATTGACGAAACAAATTACTAGGTAATTCTTAGAAAAATACCTGTACTAGTACAAAATAAATTAATAATCATAAATTTATGTTAATATTTTTACTTATTTTCATTCAATCAAAAAGATTGCGTATTAAACTTTACAAAATAAATTTATCGCTAAGCCTTGGCAAGGAAACCAGCCAAGTTTGAAAACGTTACCCATAAAAGCAATGTTTGAGTCCCAATAGCGAGTTTAAGGCAAGGCTGGAATTCCCAAAGGGGTCACAGATTTTTACAATAGGTCGATAATTCAGCCAGAGGGAGGCACTAGGATTAAAGGGTCATGAAATATATCAGTGTAGCTGTGAAACAAACATTTTGGTACTTGCCAAATAAAATTTCCAGTTTAATTATATGCTGCAGGATTTCGATTTGCCATGGCAACCGAAATGGTTTTTGACGACTTAAAACAAAAATAAGATTTTTTCCTTATTTTACCCAAAAATGTTCCAATTTACCCAAAACTGGATGAAATTTACCTAAAAGTGGTCGAAATTACCCATTTCGTGATTTTCAAAATTTAAAAAAAATTTCGTAGCTAGGACCCTGTGAAACCGAGAAAATCCCATTCTTTTTTGAATGGAAATTTTTTTGTTTTAAGTGATCAAAAAAATTTTGGTTGCCATGGAAAATCGCATGGGTAGTGCAACGTCTCCTTTTGGGAAATTTCATATCTCATAGAGGTCTACATTACGCCCGACTTTGAACAAAATCGGCAATAAACACCTCGGGTACCCTCCTTGTAAGTTACTAGTCCCGGCATTAACGTATGTTAGGTAGAAATTTAATGATTAATTACCTGCTTAGCAAACGAAAATCATACAGTTAATGTACTTCTCAGGCTGGTCGCTACGTGGATCTATGTAAATTGAACAAAAAATAATTGTAAAATGGCAAAACAATAGTGAAAAAACTTTGTTTAAAATTAATTTGTATTTCTGTTGCTACTAACATAAAAAAAATAATTGGCACACAATATTCGTTGTCTAGGCGTAAAAACGATTTTTCTTGAGGGGTGTGTAATGCTTACTGTCAAGAAGCCCTTTCAGAATGCTAATCAATTATCGACGGTGAAAATTAAACCGCAACATCAAGTGTCCAAATTTGGCGTTATTTTCCGATTCCCCTGATTAACTAGTATTTTTTGAGCCAAACCATTGAATGGTACTTCAAAGCCAATACGGTAATTATCTTCGTGTGCCGACGTTGTGAACTTTTTATCTCACGAGAGTAAGAGGAAAACCCACAAAGTAGTTAACAGAGCTTATACTTTTTGTCGGGAGGTGACTATGATGTAATTTTGGCCGATGATTCTGAATATTTTGACTATCTTAAGGTAAATTTTCGGCGTCTCTAACGTCCGCCATTTTGTGGTTATCGAGAGAAACAGCGCTGCCAGATAAATGTTTCTCAGCCTGCAAAAAAAAGCAGTATTGCCAGATTCAGGTTATTTTGTCCCCAGAATAACCGAAAATGTAGCATTTTCGCATAGATATCTCATGTGGAAATTCTACGCATTTTCGTTTTGCAGGAAAATGTGGATGTACAAGATGCAGGATACTATCGAATAGTACTATTAAAAAAGAGTACTAGAGAGACGCTTTGGGATTTATCACCTGCTTAGTAGACGAAAATCCAGCAGTTAACTAACTTGTCACGTTGGCCGCTATGTGACTCAATGTAAACCGAAAAAGCTAATTACCTCGTTATCCAAATCAATTACCTAGGGAGCTATCGTAGGCTTTCATAAGAATCAATGTACCATTACTGCACCGAACCATATCTCACCAGATTGAAATGCCAATAATAAGCTTGTACTAATTTAAATGACCATAACCATTATAATTATTAGGAAGCAGGAATTCGAACACATATTAAATACCACCCAATTTAAATTAATCAATTATTAATAGTAAATAATCAATTATTAATTGATTTCCTTAAAAGGGCCAAATTAAACCCGTTTGAGTCTTTAAAATGCGAGTGTATCCTCGAGGCCGAGATAGAGAAGATACACCAATGTTTATAGGCAACATATTAAACAATATCTACAAAGTTAATCTAAATAAAATTCGGTTGAGGGAAATTAAAATGTTTAATACAGCCACTTTTTTCCCAATAATTATAACGTATATTAGGTTCCATTTAAAAAAATTTAAATACGCCAAAGTGTAGTGGGTATTTGGATAAGCCCATGGCAATTTTGTAACGATTTAAGTCCAAAATAAAAGATAGTTTAAAAGGGGGAACAAAAATAAAGAAAAACCGAGCCTCCCGTTTGGTTCCTTTCACGTATTTCGGACAAAATTAGTTTGAAACGGGCGAAATATTTCACGTCGGTGATAATCTTAATTATAGGAAAGAAAACATCGCTATTATCCACGGTTTAAATATCGGTTAATGAGGTAATATTGCAAAGATTCGACTTATCTATTTCAATCTTCTCTCTGAGCAGGCGAAAAACATTGTTAAAAGCCCGCCGGTATTAGAGGAAATAGAAATATGTATAATAATAAATATGATATTGAATTCGGAAAAAGAACGTTATTTTTTTTGCCCGGAGAAGGGGTAGCCGAAAACATTCGTTGTGGAAAATATCCTAATCCGTAAGGAAACTATTTATAAGTGCCAATGAAATTGTCTGATTATAGATGATTAATTTGCTGGGTGGTATCGTAGTGTTCCCCTCTTGTTTGTTCGTAACGCAGAGGGACTATAAATACCAAACTCCACTCGAATTTTGGACATATTGAAACGAGTCTTCCATTGGATTAAGACATGTTATTCAAGGTGCGGGATCTCTTACAAATATCGTAGTACCATTTCGACGGATTATGTAGTTTATTGATTTGGGTTTTCCTTTTTTTACAGTTAAGTATAGCCTTTGCCGCGGTGGCCCTGGTCATCGCTGGTATTCAGGAGCAACTGGTTGTTTTAGAAGGCCGGTCGAGACCCGCATTGGGACACGGGCTCGTTGTCTTGCAGGGTCCACAAGTGCAGTTGTTGGAAGGAGTTAATGGTGATGGTGGTGGAGAGAGACACGGACAACTGCTCCAACAACAATTTAGACTGGAAGGTGGACAACGTGGACATGTGCAAATCCAAGAAGGTAGTAGTGGAAGAGGTGGTGGTAACCAGGAAGGTCAACGACAAGGAGGCCAAGAACACAGACGAGGAAGGGGTGGCCTTCAAGTGGTCAGGTTAGGTAAGAACGGCTTGGTCAATGGCGGTCGCCAAGAAGGAGAAGAGCAGAAAGCCCAGAGAGATATTGCCGAAGCACTGAGGTCCGTCGCACGCGTCGAGCAACAGTCCAAACTACATCAGCTAACTCGTGAACGCGCCATACCCTTGCAACAAGAAGTTCTTGTCGATATCGGACATCCCGTACAGCAAGAGATCTTAGTTGGACATGGACCGCAATTGCGGCATGAGGCTGTTATTGGACAACAAGGCGGTAAAAGGCAAAATCAACGTGTACTCGGCGTTCAAGCTTTGTTGCTCCAACAACTTCCAAAAGTCGCCCTCGTTCAACAACAAGCCCCGCAAATTATTGTACAGACAAGTCATCAGCAATCTCGCGATTTGGAGGAGATAGGTAGCTTGGGAGGACATCAACAAATCTATTTGCGCGCAAGAGGACAGGAAAGTCGTGGCCAAGAAGGAAAAGGACAAGAGGGAAGTAAACAAGAAGGCGGAGAGCAAAGACTCGAATTTTCCCAAGGTGATTTACTTAAACTTCTGAGCTCTTATGGTCAGTCTGCAGGTGAAGGTCCAGGTCAAGGCCAAGAAGGACAAGGGGAAGAAAGGCAAAAAAACGCAGACGGTGAAGGAAGAGGTCAACGAAACTACGGTGAACGAGGTGGTGAAGGTCAAATTCAACGAGGTTATGGGCAACGAATCCAAGGTTACGGTCAACAAGGTTACGTTCAACAAGGTGGCGAAGGACGAGGACAAAGAGGAGATTATAGTCAACAGGGACGTGGATTAGGTGGTCAACACGGCTATGCTCAGTTGGGCGGTGAAGGACAAGGTGGTCAAGGTGGATATGGACAATTGAGTGAACAAGGACGAGGTGGTCAAGGAGGATATGGGCAATCGGGTGGTGAAGGACAAGGTGGCTATGGGAAATTGGGTGGCGAAGGACAAGGGGGCAATGAGCAATCGGGTGGCGAAGGACAAGGCGGCTATGGGCAATCGGGTGGCGAAGGACAAGGTGGCTATGGGCAATCGGGTGGCGAAGGACAAGGTGGCTATAGGCAATTGGGTGGCGAAGGACAAGGCGGCTATGGGCAATCGGGTGGCGAAGGACAAGGCGGCTATGGGCAATTGGGTGGCGAAGGACAAGGTGGCTATGGACAATCGGGTGGCGAAGGACAAGGCGGCTATGGGCAATCGGGTGGCGAAGGACAAGGCGGCTATGGGCAATCGGGTGGCGAAGGACAAGGCGGCTATGGGCAATTGGGTGGCGAAGGACAAGGCGGCTATGGACAATCGGGTGGTGAAGGACAAGGTGGCTATGGACAATTGGGTGGTGAAGGACAAGCTGGCTATGGGCAATCGGGTGGTGAAGGACATGGTGGCTATGGACAATCAGGTGGCGAAGGACAAGCTGGCTATGGGCAATCGGGTGGTGGAGGACATGGTGGCTATGGGCAATCAGGTGGCGAAGGACAAGGTGGTCAAGGCGGCTATGGACAATCGGGTGGCTATGAACAATTGGGTGGCGAAGGACAAGGTGGTCAAGCCGGCGAAGGACAATCTGGCGGCTATGTACAATTGGGCGGCGAAGAACAAGGCGGTCAAGGAGGTTATGGACAATTGGGCGGCGGTGAACAAGGCGGCGAAGAACAAGGTGGTCTTGGCGGAGAAGGTGGGGAAGAACAAGGAGGCCAAGGCGTTGAAGGACAAGGTGGATACCACGGTGGAGAAGAAAAATCCTACGTAAGTACACATATCAGATCATAACTAAGACCATCAATCAATAACATGTAACTTCTCTTTGTAGTCTCCGAGACCTTACGCATTCAAGTACAGAAGCAACGTAGAGAAACACGGAGAATCCTATCACGAAGAGAAGAGCGACAGCAAGAACCAAAAGACCGGTTCCTACGGTTACAAGACCCCCGACGGTGTCTTCCGTCACGTAGACTATGTCGCCGACAAGAAGGGCTTCCGAGCAACCATCCGAAGCAACGAACCCGGTCTGGCCCCTAAGAACCCAGCCAGTATTCGCATAATTCTCCACCAAAGCCCAAAGTTCTTAGAACAAGGAGGCCGAGGCTACGGATCCGGGTCCAGCGCCCAAGAACAGGAAGACGAGAGGCGTTCCAACGAACCCGGAAGCTATGCTCAAGAGGTCCAACATCTCTTGGGCGGCGGTCTCAGGTCCGGCTCCTATGGACGCAAGAAATGATAATCGAATAATTTTGTCCTTTGTAAATATTGTAAATGTTTCAAATATCAGTCATCTTCACGAACGAAACGTGGAGGCAATGTCGCGTTTAACGCCAAAACAAAATGAGATTTTGTAAATAGAAAAACACAACTATCGCATATGTACGAAGTCATCGATTTTAAATAGGTTTACTAAGAAATGTTTTTAATCTTTTTGTAACATTAATGTGTTGTCCAATAAATATTTTATAGAAACATCTTTGATTTAAACTAAAATTTAAAAAAATCAGCACAACCTTAGGCCTAAGTCATCAAGCGATTTTTAAAGCCATTAATTCAGGTGGCCGGGTTACAACGCGTAGGAGGGTGGTGGCAAGCCCTTCATGCCACGCGAACCAACAGCTCCTTTTACTAACTATTACCGTTAACCTCGTCAAGTCTTTATGAAAAGAGGAAACCGAAAAGCTCGGTGGAAAACCCCTTAAACCAGTGGGGAGAAAACTTACAAACTCAACGCGGAAGGAGTAGTTCCGAGTTTTCACCCAGTTCCCCAAGTTGGGATCAAACCCGGCTCCTCATTCTGCGAGTCGAAAGCGCTAACCACTCTGCCACCCCACCTATAATAATACTTTATAAGGCAAAATCGTTTATTTTCTGACAATCTCTTTTAATTTTAAAAATATCGAAATTAAAATCGATAGCTTTACAATGGTACAATGACCCGAGAAGATTAAAACAGCGAGGCTCCGTGTGAATCTTGAGAAGGGCTAACAAAATTAATAATCTAATTCACACCCTTTCAAAAGGTTCTTCGTGTAGTTATAGTAAGAAATAATTTAAAATAGAACTGAAATAGCTCTAGTTGCAGGGTAAAAATAGACGCACCTAATTAAAAAAAGCATTATTTAAAATGACAGAGAATTTTTTCTCACGGCATGCGCCTGAAAGCGAAACGCCTAAGCGATGGGATTGACATGACGGCAGTAAGAGGAACCAAAATGGCCTTGCCAGCGGCGAAACAGTTCAGGTTCCGGGAACCACCAACAATATTCCCAGATAAAAAGTAAACCATAAATAAGCCAGTTTTGGGCCAATTTTCTTCTGGAGGAACAGAAATATAGATTGAGGTGCACGACCGAGTCTATCTTAAGCGTTTTTGACGTGATAAACATAAAAGGGAAAAGACCAGACGGGACACACCTTCGATTCTGTTTCATTATGGAAATCTTTCCTTTGAGTAGGAAATAGGCGCTTATAGGATTGCCGAGGATTAGTCGTGTAACAGAGAGGACTGAGAAAAAGCGTTAATCGGATTCGCCCGTGGCAGATTTCGCATGAGAAAGAGACAAGCGTTATCTAGGTCGAATGAATAATTAAATTGGTTTTTTTTAACGTTGCGATGGGGAAAGTAGAATGGATGTGTACTGAGCACGCCATCTTTCGGGGATGGGGTGAAACCTATTGACGCGATTAGTTGGAGATTTTACCGCTTGAGTTCGCTGTGTCTCTAAGCCCCCAGGGAGAATATGGACCAAGAAATACGAAGCGGGACTCGTAATGAAACATCGTAAAACAGCTTATTTATAATGAGAAAGTGCATGGTAATGATGAGCTAGTCGTCATATTTCGGCTTGTTTATGTATACAGAATTATGTTTATTTTTTGGCTTTTAATTAAATTTGTGTTATTGATTTCAATTGATTTTTTATTTAAATTACTTTTTTACTTTCAATTGATTTTTCTGCTTTCAATTGATTTTTCTGCTTTCAATTGATTTTTCAGCTTTCAATTGATTTTTCTGCTTTCAATTGATTTTTCTGCTTTCAATTGATTTTTCTGCTTTCAATTGATTTTTCTGCTATCAATTGATTTTTCTGCTTTCAATTGATTTTTCTGCTTTCAATTGATTTTTCAGCTTTCAATTGATTTTTCTGCTTTCAATTGATTTTTCTGCTTTCAATTGATTTTTCTGCTTTCAATTGATTTTTCTGCTATCAATTGATTTTCTGCTTTCAATTGATTTATCTGCTATCAATTGATTAATCTGCTATCAATTGATTTTTCTGCTTTCAATTGATTTTTCTGCTTTCAATTGATTTTTCTGCTTTCAATTGATTTTTCTGCTTTCAATTGATTTTTCTGCTATCAATTGATTTTTCTGCTTTCAATTGATTTTTCTGCTTTCAATTGATTTTTCTGCTTTCAATTGATTTTTCTGCTTTCAATTGATTTTTCTGCTTCCAATTGATTTTTCTGCTATCAATTGATTTTTCTGCTATCAATTGATTTCTCTGCTATCAATTGATTTTTCTGCTTTCAATTGATTTTTCTGCTTTCAATTGATTTTTCTGCTTTCAATTGATTTTTCTGCTTTCAATTGATTTTTCTGCTTTCAATTGATTTTTCTGCTTTCAATTGATTTTTCTGCTTTCAATTGATTTTTCTGCTTTCAATTGATTTTTCTGCTTCCAATTGATTTTTCTGCTATCAATTGATTTTTCTGCTATCAATTGATTTCTCTGCTATCAATTGATTTTTCTGCTTTCAATTGATTTTTCTGCTATCAATTGATTTTTCTGCTTTCAATTGATTTTTCTGCTATCAATTGATTTTCTGCTTTCAATTGATTTTTCTGCTTTCAATTGATTTATCTGCTATCAATTGATTTTTTTGCTTTCAATTGATTTTTCTGCTTTAAATTGATTTTTCTGCTTTCAATTGATTTTTCTGCTATCAATTGATTATTTTGCTTTCAATTATTATTTGGATTTCTATTGACATTTTGCTTTTTATTGATTTTTATTTTTATTGTTTTTAAAACTTTTATAAAATTCATTTTCCTTTGCATTATTTACTGATAATTTGCAGCAAAATAATATTTAAAATAAACCTTATTAAATTTAATTAGTACTAATTGTAAATATTTTTCTCTAAATTGGCATAGAGTAAATATTTCGGACAGTCTCGTAAATACATTGAAAAATCATAGATGTTTTAAATCTCTGATTAAGATCAAATGAAATTAATTAAGTGAAACCAGCATGTAATGTATAATGTGAAACGCCTGTGTGAATCTTGTGTCACCAAGAATTCATTCAGGTATCTAAGAATATGGACCAATAGCATTAGCCTCTGATACCACCTTCGGATACTTCGTAGTAAAGGATCGTCTGCTTTTGAAACACAAAACGTAAATTTAGTCAGCATGAAATAGGGTCACGAAAAATCGAAAGTAGACTAACTTTCGCTACAAATTACGCGAGGATACAGTTTAGAATTCCTAAAGTAGTATGATATTCTTAAGTACCTGAATTCCTTCTTGGTGCTACGCATATTTGAACCATGTGCCAAGAGTGTGTGTATCATTTGTCACTCCATTTCATACATAAATTTTAATATATTCGCACCACGACGGTCCCAAACAATTTGGACTAATATCATTGGTGGCTCCAGTATCTTTGGGTGAGATAGGTCAAGTATAGTAATGATGGCTATTTTTATTGTGTAGACCAGTGGTTCCCAATTGTTTTTTTTCTGGCGGAAACACAACTAATTTTTTTTACTCATCGTAAAAGACTTTTGAGACAAACAAAGATGGCCACGCTGCGATTTCTCGGAACCCCTGTGACCATTCCACAGAACACCTTTTGGGAACCGCTGGTGTAGATCCTTAGAAGGATTTTGGGGGAGCTAATATATTCCCTAGAGCTAGTAAAATATTGTGATTCATACCTAGAATTTTAATGTATTTGCCCCAGTGTTATCATTTTCTGTATAATTTTAAGGAATTTGAAAGTTAAACCCCGCAAAATTAAGTGATGGGCACTTTTGTTTTTATGAGCGAAATTGAGCGGCGGAATGTTTTTTTTTTTAAAAGAGCGCGAAACGAAAACCAGAGGAGCGCCAATTTCAACGCTATAGGTTAATAGGTTAATAGGTTTTATTGTTGCCGTATAATTCAATACACCCTATTGAAACAGGGCTGCTCCATTGGGAGCGCAGCATGAAAATTACAAAATAATATTTACAAGGTAAAATAGCTCTTTTTTTTTCTTTTTTTTACAAACTTTGAGCTTTAAAATTTATGTTATTTACAATATTTACATTGGTGATTAGGAGAGCGACCGAAGTTTGTGGCGGAAAGAGAGATAAGCGCGTATTTAAAAAAAAAACATAAAAGAGCGGAAAGAGAGTGGCACGTATTTTACCGCTCAAAAAAGAGCGGAAAGAGAGGAGAACGTATTTTACCGCTCAAAAAAGAGCGGAAAGAGAGTGGCACGTATTTTACCGCTCAAAAAAGAGCGGAAAGAGAGGAGCGCGTATTTTACCGCTCAAAAAAGAGCGGAAAGAGAGGAGAACGTATTTTACCGCTAAAAAAAGAGCGGAAAGAGAGGAGCACGTATTTTACCGCTCAAAAAAGAGCGGAAAGAGAGTGGCACGTATTTTACCGCTCAAAAAAGAGCGGAAAGAGAGGAGCCCGTATTTTACCGCTCAAAAAAGAGCGGAAAGAGAGGAGCGCGTATTTTAAAAAACATAAAAGAGCGGAAAGAGAGTAGCACGTATTTTACCGCTCAAAAAAGCAGCGGAAAGAGAGGAGCACGTATTTTACCACTCAAAAAAGAGCGGAAAGAGAGGAGCGCGTATTTTAAAAAAAAACATAAAAGAGCGGAAAGAGAGTGGCACGTATTTTACCGCTCAAAAAAGAGCGGAAAGAGAGGAGCGCGTATTTTAAAAAAAAACATAAAAGAGCGGAAAGAGAGTGGCACGTATTTTACCGCTCAAAAAAGAGCGGAAAGAGAGGAGCGCGTATTTTAAAAAACATAAAAGAGCGGAAAGAGAGTAGCACGTATTTTACCGCTCAAAAAAGAGCGGAAAGAGAGGAGCGCGTATTTTAAAAAAAAACATAAAAGAGCGGAAAGAGAGTGGCACGTATTTTACCGCTCAAAAAAGAGCGGAAAGAGAGGAGCGCGTATTTTAAAAAACATAAAAGAGCGGAAAGAGAGTAGCACGTATTTTACCGCTCAAAAAAAAGAGCGGAAAGAGAGGAGAACGTATTTTACCGCTCAAAAAAGAGCGGAAAGAGAGTAGCACGTATTTTAAAAAAAACATAAAAGAGCGGAAAGAGAGTGGCACGTATTTTACCGCTCAAAAAAGAGCGGAAAGAGAGGAGCGCGTATTTTAAAAAAAAACATAAAAGAGCGGAAAGAGAGTGGCACGTATTTTACCGCTCAAAAAAGAGCGGAAAGAGAGGAGCACGTATTTTACCACTCAAAAAAGAGCGGAAAGAGAGGAGCGCGTATTTTAAAAAAAAACATAAAAGAGCGGAAAGAGAGGAGAACGTATTTTACCGCTCAAAAAAGAGCGGAAAGAGAGGAGCGCGTATTTTAAAAAAAAACATAAAAGAGCGGAAAGAGAGTGGCACGTATTTTACCGCTCAAAAAAGAGCGGAAAGAGAGGAGCGCGTATTTTAAAAAACATAAAAGAGCGGAAAGAGAGTAGCACGTATTTTACCGCTCAAAAAAGAGCGGAAAGAGAGGAGCGCGTATTTTAAAAAAAAAACATAAAAGAGCGGAAAGAGAGTGGCACGTATTTTACCGCTCAAAAAAGAGCGGAAAGAGAGGAGCGCGTATTTTAAAAAACATAAAAGAGCGGAAAGAGAGTAGCACGTATTTTACCGCTCAAAAAAAAGAGCGGAAAGAGAGGAGAACGTATTTTACCGCTCAAAAAAGAGCGGAAAGAGAGTAGCACGTATTTTACCGCTCAAAAAAGAGCGGAAAGAGAGGAGCGCGTATTTTAAAAAAACATAAAAGAGCGGAAAGAGAGGAGCGTGTATTTAAAAAAAAAAAACATAAAAGAGCGGAAAGAGAGTAGCACGTATTTTACCGCTCAAAAAAGAGCGGAAAGAGAGGAGCGCGTATTTTAAAAAAACATAAAAGAGCGGAAAGAGAGGAGCGTGTATTTAAAAAAAAAAACATAAAAGAGCGGAAAGAGAGGAGCACGTATTTTACCGCTCAAAAAAGAGCGGAAAGAGAGGAGCGCGTATTTTAAAAAACATAAAAGAGCGGAAAGAGAGTAGCACGTATTTTACCGCTCAAAAAAGAGCGGAAAGAGAGCAGAACGTATTTTACCGCTCAAAAAAGAGCGGAAAGAGAGTAGCACGTATTTTACCGCTCAAAAAAGAGCGGAAAGAGAGGAGCGTGTATTTAAAAAAAACATAAAAGAGCGGAAAGAGAGGAGCGTGTATTTAAAAAAAAACATAAAAGAGCGGAAAGAGAGGAACACGTATTTTACCGCTCAAAAAAGAGCGAAAAGAGAGGAACGCTTATTTTACCGCTCAAAAGTGCGAGCGGTGAGTGAGGTGGGCGGCTCTTTGACGAAAATGCCCAACACTGCCCTTGTTAGGATTAAAAATTTTAAGGTATGCCATAGCACACCATACCTACACCCTCAGCGCCACCACTGACAAATATGCAAACACATGTCATTTTTTTTAGAAAACTTAATCATTATGTCATTTCCCCACAGCGAACAAATTAGCTAATTTACTTGAAGACTCAATATTCCATTAACAAAATCACCTGGAGACGTTACCTCAAAATCTTTTCGCAATTAAAATATGCTAAAAATCCTTTACAAGCAGCTTTTTACAATTTCCACCAAGGCTGGAGCAACACTAACCCCAATTTGGCAAGTCCCCCTTTCGGTGAAAGCAGCGTACCAACGCCCCGACCCGAGCGCCCTTAATTATTCAATCTATTTACTATAGAAGCACTTTTAAATGGATACTTTCAAGTTCACTGAAGAAGAATAATAAGGATAACAAAGAATCACTCGTTACGCAAGTTACGCAAACGACATGATATCGCTACTCAGACGGGAAAGTGGTATACTTTTTTTTCAGAAATTTAAAAGAATTCCTTGAACATTACGGAACTTATTGCGAAAGTAAATTTTAATTATTCGGCTGCAAGTAATGATCCTCAATTGAGTTCCAACTCAGGTTAAATTAACAGGTGGTAAATTGCGTGGTAAATAACGGTACAATTAACTAAAGCAATTTTAATTATTCAATATACGATTCGGAATCTACTAACTTTAAAGTATTAAATCTGGGTTCCAAAGTCGTATTTAACAGGTGGTAAATAGTTTAGTTAAATAACTTTATGGTATAAAAATTCAAAAAGGTAATATTGTAGGTCATAGTGAATAATAAATTACCATCAATTATATAAAAATATAAATTATGATCTACATTTATCAGTCACTCACAAGTTTCAGTGTGATGTGACATACTATTTGTGTATGAATAATGTTTAAAAACATTTTCCACTGTTTTTCTTGATCTAACAAAATTTTATTAACTATTTAACAGCATTGACCATAACACGATCATATTTTTCGTTATTTACCGTTATTCGCCAATATTTACCGATATTTACCGTTATTTACCGTTATGCACCCACTTCTTACCGTTATTTACCGTTATTTACCAATATTTACCGTTATTCGCCAATATTTAAGGTTAATTACCGTTATGCACCCACCTTTTACCGTTATTTACCAATATTCACCGTTATTCCCAAATATTTACCGTTATTCCCAAATATTTAACGTTATTCCCCAATATTTACCGTTATTAACAAATATTTACCGATATTAACAAATATTTACCGTTATTTACCGTTATTTGTCAATATTTACCGTTATTTGTCAATATTTACCGTTATTTACCAATATTTACCGTTATTCGCCAATATTTACCGTTATTAACCGTTATTCGCCAATAATTAAGGTTAATTACCGTTATGCACCCACCATTTACCGTTATTTACCGTTACTTACCAATATTTACCGTTATTCCCAAATATTTACCGTTATTTACTGTTATTCGTCAAAATTCATCGATATTCACCAATTTTTACCGTTATTTAAATAAATATATATATATAAATATATATAATCAGCTAGGCTAATACCCAAGGCACCACCTTAGGCCTAAGTTATCAAGCGTCTTTTGAAGCCTTTTAATTCAGGTGGCCGGGTTACAATGCGTAGGAGGGTGGTGGCAAGCCCTGCATGCCACGCGAGCCAACAGCTCCCTACACTAACTATTACCGTTATTTACTATTATTCACCCAATATTTACCGTTATTGACCAATATTTAGCGTTATTTACTGTTATTCGCCAATATTCATCGTTATTCACCAATATTTACCGTTATTGACCAATATTAACCGTTATTGACCCATACTGTTATTGACCAGTACCGTTATTTACTGTTATTGACCAGTACCGTTATTTACTGTTATTCGCCAATATTTACCGTAATTCACCAATATTTACCGTTATTGACCAATATTTACCGTTATTGACCAATATTTACCGTTATTGACCAATATTTACCGTTATTGACCGATATTTACCGTTATTGACCAATATTTACCGTTATTGACCAATATTTACCGTTATTGACCAATATTTACCGTTATTCACCCAATATTTACCATTTTTTTGTGAATCACCAATGTTTACCGTAATTTATTAAAACACCGCTACTTACCATTATTTACTAGTGATATGCGTAATATTAAAGTGTAATTTTTTAGCTCTGCTCTTAAGAGACCTTCGAGTGTTGCTCCGGGCCAAAGAAAATGAAAATGCGACTTCTTCTTTGGCAAAGATCTTTTTCCTTAAGTCATTAACAAATTCCGCATGAGTGTTATTAAACAGTTATTTTACAAATTACGTGCTTCACAGAAAATAGCCATATGAATGTAATTACACGAGATTTCAGATTCATTTTGCATCTAAAATGAAGATTGGTAATTCTATCCTGAATTTATCAGATGCCATTTCATATCGTTATTTTTTTATTATTTCTTTAAATTTCTAAATTGTAAGGTCGTTGTTAAACAAAAATTAAATGGTTTGTTAGGTAGGTTGTTCCCCGCTCTAATTACTAAACCGTTCTTTACTAATATTTAGCATTATCTATCAAAACATTTACCGTATTTTCTAATATTTACAGTTATTTAAAACCTCTTGCGATTGTTTACCAACGTTTACCAACTCTTAAGATAATTTACCAGCTATTACGATTATTTACCAACGTTTACCGTTATTTACCAACTTTTAAAGTTATTTTCCCACATTTACCATTTCACACCAACTATTAAGATTTATTACCAGCTATTACGATTACTTACCAACGTTTATCGTTATTTTACAACTTTTACTGTTATTTTCCCACATTTAACATTTTTCACCAACTCTTACGATTATTTACCTGCACTTACTAATATTTACCAGCTCTTACGATAATTTACCAACGTTTACCGTTATTTTCCCACATTTAACATTTTTCACCAACTCTTACGATTATTTACCAACTTATACCGTTATTTTCCCACATTTACCATTTTTCACCAACTCTTACGATTATTTACCAACTTATACCGTTATTTTCCCACATTTACCATTTTTCACCAACTCTTACGATTATTTACCAACTTATACCGTTATTTTCCCACATTTACCATTTTTCACCAACTCTTACGATTATTTACCAACTTATACCGTTATTTTCCCACATTTACCATTTTTCACCAACTCTTACGATTATTTACCAACTTATACCGTTATTTTCCCACATTTACCATTTTTCACCAACTCTTACGATTATTTACCAACTTATACCGTTATTTTCCCACATTTACCATTTTTCACCAACTCTTACGATTATTTACCAGCTATTACGATAATTTACCAACGTTAATCGTTATTTTACAACGTTTACCATTTTTCACCAACTCTTACGATTATTTACCAACTTATACCGTTATTTTCCCACATTTACCATTTTTCACCAACTCTTACGATTATTTACCAACTTATACCGTTATTTTCCCACATTTACCATTTTTCACCAACTCTTACGATTATTTACCAACTTATACCGTTATTTTCCCACATTTACCATTTTTCACCAACTCTTACGATTATTTACCAGCTCTTACGATAATTTACCAACGTTAATCGTTATTTTCCCACATTTACCATTTTTCACCAACTCTTACGATTATTTACCAACTTATACCGTTATTTTCCCACATTTACCATTTTTCACCAACTCTTACGATTATTTACCAGCTCTTACGATAATTTACCAACGTTAATCGTTATTTTACAACGTTTACCATTTTTCACCAACTCTTACGATTATTTACCAACTTATACCGTTATTTTCCCACATTTACCATTTTTCACCAACTCTTACTATTAATTACCATCTCTTACGATTACTTACCATCTCTTACTATTATTTACCAACTCTTACGATTATTTACCAATGTTTACCGTTATTTTCCCACATTTAAAATTTTTCACCATCTCTTACGATTATATACCAGCTCTTACGATTATTTACCAACATTTACCGTTATTTATCAATGTGCACCGTTATTTACCTACGTATACCATTATTTTAAACGTTTTTCACAGTTTTGAAAGAAAGATAAAAATTCGGGATTCAGTGAGAAATAATGTAAATTTTGTTTTGATTCTGTAGTTCTTTGCCCTAGACAGAATTTTTAACGGGGTAATGCACAAAAAGCTACGTGCATACGCGTTACACGCACGTTTGTTTCGTCCGACTTAACCTCCCTAATAAATCAAAATCAAAACGTTTTGTAGAGAGACATTTCAAAAGCTTGATATTCCAGCCGAGAAACGTATAAGTTCAAAGAATGAAATTAGGGTGCCAATGGCTAGGTTCGACGTGACGTCACCATCTATACATGGAAAGGCTAGCATCACCCCTTCTTCAAGTCATGGCTTCCACTTTGATTGCGCTTTCTCTCAAATTCCCCAATCAAACTCAAAACGCCAAATGTGGATAAATTTTAATAAATGGAGATGGGTGGGGCGCAAATTCTTCCAGTCTACCGCCCCCCATTTCGTTTCAATCCCCCCCTGTTAAGAATTGACCTTTATATGTTTGGCTAACATAATGAGGGAACAAAACTAGTCATACAGCTCGCAACTTCCGAAAAGGTTAAAACGTAACCAGTTGGACCACTTTCCATTTCGTTTTTAAAAAGCCCAAGAGGCAGAATTATTAAAGAGTATACCCCTTCAACAAATACAAGCAAATTTTAACGGCCTAGATAATTATTAAGATTACGAGAAGACACCGAGCCTTAGGATATTCTGACTTGCCACTAAATTATTTTGGTCAAGATTTCTCAAACGGTTTATTTATATTTACATACTTTACCCGTAGGAATGAATATTTCGTTTTAGAATATTGAAATTTACCGAATCTAATTCTTTTGGGTATTTTTTAATTTGCTTATTGGGTAATTATAAAAGTATTTGAATCGTGATTTCGGCTGTTCTAGTTTTCCTTTTTTTTTTTAAATTATTTAATCGAGACTAGCATTTCATTATCACGTGAACTAGAGCTGATTTCTTCGGGTAAAATAGTTTAAGTGGTTGTCGAAATTTTAAGATCAGTATCAATTTTTGAATATAATCGCAGAAATTGTGTAATAATAACGATTTTTATATAAAAAACAGACACTCTTTTGTAATAAAGAATTTTAAGACTTTTTTTAAACACATTCAATGAATTAGATTTTGGAAATTATACAATAAATTATGATTATTATTATCAATAATCTAACAAAGATGACATTTATAAATGCCACAAGCATTCCTTTATGCTAGATAATTTCAATATTTTGTCCTGATTATTGTAAGAAAAATAAGTGGAAAAGTTTAATTTCAACAAATTTCCTATGCAATATTAAAATATAAGATAAAGGTTATCTGAAAAAATCTTAAGATATAAGCTAGAATTTGGAAAATAAATTAAATTATCGATGTAAATTTGCATTTTTCAACCCAAAATATTGATGCTAAGATATAAGATCTAGTGTCAAATGATTTAAAGATTATCTGAAAAATTCTTAAGATATAAGTAAGAATTAAAAAAAATGATTTACATTGCGGGTATAAATGGAAATTTTTAATCCCAAAATATCGAGTTTCAGACATAAATTATTTTGGTAAGTTCTTACGCGATCAAGTTGGTCCAACAACATCAAATAAATTGTCTCCAAATTACAGCGTAAACGATATATTTTTATACGCGAGTAACATTATAGCCGTAAAAATACCCCAAAAAAGAGAGTCTAATTCACAGACTTCCTGTATTATAAGGGCCCCAGCTTTCTTCGAAAAATAAGCAGGAAAATAAACGATAAAAAAGTTCTCTTTTCTCGTAGAACTACGGCGAGACGAAAGAAAATTTGAATACATAATTTAGGCGGTACCCTCAAAATCTCTCAACAAAAACGGTAGATACAAAACAACTAGAAAACACGATTAAAATGATATTTTAAAAGCAGCAAATAATAATAAATTCGAAATTAACTCTCCAGACATATTATGTCGAAATATCGGAATCTGATTAATCTTACCGGATTCTAAATGCCTCATTAGGAGGAGAAACTTATTAAAACATTTTGATCACGAAATATGGATCAAACGCTTTTAAAAACCCACGCGACGATCATGACGAAATCTAGAGAGCCCTTATTTTCGGACTTTTCAAAGCTGGTTTAACTAGACCTAGTTTAACTCGACCGGACCTCTAACGGAGTTCCACAGTGGCGGCGTTACCAGCCCTCGCCTCGAGCCATCTGACTGGTAACTGCCAAGATTGAGCTTGCGAAATATACTTCGCGCTTTGACTAAAATCGGGATCCTACAAAGTGAAAGTTACACTTCAAAAAATAAAAAGGTTGGGGGGGGGGGGGGACGAAATTCGAGATGAAAAAATGGGGCAGCCAACTTTGGCTCCTTTTTGGATTATATTAGCGAGGGAGGCACTCATATTTTTTTCTTTGAGCTGGCCGATTTCCGACTATAAAAGACGGCGACCGATCCGTTGTCTAGTCAGTAATTTGCACTACTCCGAATAGGAAAAGCACCCAGTCATGTTCGCTAAAGTAAGCCCGCATCAATCCATCGAACGTGAAGCCAACTTATTATTTGTGGATTAACGTTTTTTTTCCAAATCCTTCATGGTTTTGCAGATCGCTCTCTTGGCCGCTTTGGCTTGCGTCGCTAAGGCCGGTGTCATCGGCGCTGGATACGGCTACGCCGCCGCCCCAGCTTTGGGTTACGGTCTCGCCGCCACCCCAGTTTACAGGACCGCCCCAGCCGCCCAACTTTTGGCCGCCCCAGGTAAATATCCCCGAAGCGAGAGAAGGTCTTTGGATACGTTGGACGTCTTTTTCTAATAGAATCCGTGTCTTCCAGCCCTCGGAGTCGCCAAGGTCGCCGCTGCCCCACTTCTCGCCGCCCCAGCCATCGGAGTCGCCAAGGCTGTCATCGCTGTAAGTCCTATCACATTTATTAAACATTGTCTCCAGTTATTTCTTTAAACAATAGGGTTAAAGGTTAGAATGGCATGTTTGTTATTTTCGCCATGAGGGTATATGGTGTTGAGACTAGTTTTCGCTGCAAAAACTGTATTAGACCTAACGCAATTTTTTGCGTCAACCCAGCGCTTAAGGAACAGTTCAAATGTCTAAAAAAATAGACTTGATTTCTTACACGGTAGCGTTTCGGATCCCTGGTAATCTCTAAGACGCCATTTTTACTATAATGTACAGGAAGCTCCACAACCATACGAATTCGGATACTCCCACCACACCGACGATGGAGCCGCCTCCAGCCGTCAAGAAATCAGCGATGCTGGAAACGCCAAGCAAGGATCTTACTCCATCCAAAACCCAGATGGAACTTACCGAGTAGTCACCTACGTCGCTGATGCCGCCGGATTCCGCGCCGTCGTCAAGACCAACGAACACGGAACCGCCCCACAAAACCCAGCCGCCACTCAAGTAAGGAAGCGTTTTTCACGTCGTCCACCTTACAGATATACGTAGTTCCTACCCTAATCTTTCATTCGCCACCCTCAGATCCTCGCTGAAGAGCCACCGTACAAGGTCCTCCCAGCCGCCGCCCCAATCGTCAAGACCGCTGCCATCGCTACCCCTGTTTACGCCAAGGCTGCCGTCCCCGCTCTCGGTCTCGGTCTCGGAGCCGGATACATCCATTAAATTATTAAATATCTATTAAATTAAATGTTATTTATAATCAACGCCGGTGGATGAACTTTGCAGGGATTACACAAACCGTCCGTGTCAGCTCGTTCCATGTAATATATAACAATTCGCTCAATGTTGTACAGAAATTGACTCAAATGTCTCCCCACTGTTCGTCTTCGTTTGTAAATTAGTTCGCTAAGGGTGCTTAGAACGATATGTATTATCGAATGAGTTATTAAAGCTGTTTGTCGTTACGCGTTAAGTAAATACGAAGTGTCTTTACTCACATACAAGTAAGCGCCGCGGCATAACCTAAAGGATTAATTACCAACGTTCGATTTATCAGTTACCACTGGTGGAAGGGGCATAAAATTGTTTGAATATTGAGGGTGGTGCTACATAATAACGTGTATTGAGAAGCGGGAAGGTCACGTGACGGGAAAGGAGGAGCTAGCTACTTGGAATTCGGCCAGAATTTTCCAAACGATTCTGTGTAGCAACATTTTTCTTTAGGTCTGAAGAAGATGACATAGTTGCTTTCTGAAAGCCATAGTTTATGGTGGGAGCACTGGAGTAGGACAGGTGCTAGAGAGATTTTGGGAAAGGCAAACTGGTAAATCCGGTGTGAACCGGTTAAAAAGGGAATTAGAAGTTTTCATAAAAGGTCCACACCAGATTTTGAATTTCACTACCCTGGTGGCATTGACTGGTTTTACCGGTGGTTGCTGTTTTTGAAGATCTTATGGCAGTCGGCTGATTGCCATTATTACACTTCCTATAGCTTCCAAAGATCACCTTAACGCCATCTTTGGGCCAACTTTCGTAAGTATTTGTACCTTATGATAAACTTTTACTCTACAAGCATTTTTGCGCTTCTGAAACAACCACACACTAGGTTGGCGAATTGGTATTTAACGAGTCGGTATGTCGCATTCTTACCGACTTGATCATTGCCGATTGTTTTCCGAGAGGATTTTAAATTTACAAGAACAAGGAAATGTCTATATTTTGCGATTTAATGAAACAAATTTAAATGATTCTTTGTTGAGCTCCATTCCTAAAATGGAATACCATAATTAATTATAATAAATTTACTTTAATACAATTACGTTTGAAGAATAACATTTTTGCAAGACTTTGGAACGCTTTGCAAACGTTGGAGGGACTTTGAAAACGTTCGGGATGCTTTGCGAGCGTCGAAGGTTAGGTTTGCAAATATCAATTTGCTTTGCAAACGTTGGAGCTGCTTTACTAACGTTGGAGCTGCTTAACAAACGTTGGAGCTGCTTAACAAACGTTGGAGCTGCTTAACAAACGTTGGAGCTGCTTAACAAACGTTGGAGCTGCTTAACAAACGTTGGAGCTTCTTAACCAACGTTGGAGCTGCTTTACAAAAGATTGATTTGTTGTGTCTGTTTCTTGGGATGTTTAAACTTTCTGGCGCACCATAATATTATTCGTCCTCCTAAAATGATACTTTTCTGCCGATACCTTGAACTAAAACACTAATTTGAAGACCGCTTTTGAAGCTCTAAAAACCTTAAAAAGTTCAGTTGACTACATGCGGCGGTAATATATAGTATTAATCAGCTAGGCTAATAACCAAGGTACCAGCTTAGGCCCAAGTCTTCTAGCGACTTTTATTGCCATTAAATCAGGTGCCCGGGTTACACTGCTTAGAAGGTGGTTGAAAGCCTTTCATGCCACACGAACCAACGGCTCCATGCAGGGGCGTACCGAAGAGAGTACGTTGGGGGGGGGAGGTAAGTGAAATTTGCCAAGTAAAAACAAAGTTTGTCAAGTTGTCTTAGTTTGGATTGTTGCGGTAGATTTCAATTTAAATGTTTCATTAAAATTATAATCGGTGGCGCCATCCGCTGTTAGCGGCGGGAACTATATACTATACAATTGAATTAATAGTACTAATGTACCTTGAAAGTTATAGATGGCGCCACCCGTATAATGATAGAGTTGACGGCTGAGTGCGCCAGTGTTGGAAATAAGGTGGTGGCGTCGGTCAAAGACCAGTTTATTTTGGGCTATGACCAGTAAATTAAATGGAATCTGGGGGGCTCACTGGTCATAATGGCCAGTTTATTTTAAATTAAAAGTATAATTCTATAACATAAAGAGCAGGAACGTCATTTCAGGATTTTACAGGAGGGGGCAGAACTATAGAGCTCCGGAAAACCAGTTTTTTAAAAGGACAAAAACCCATCAAATTTCATATTTTTGGGATTTTTAATCGAAATAGTTATTGCATATTTGCTATTGATTTTCAGGATAATAGCGAGAACCAAAAATTTCCCAAGATATGCATGAACATTTTAAGATCATAGAAATCCAGGGGGGGGCAATGCCCCCCCCTGCCCTACCCAAATGACGTCCCTGATAAAGAGCAAATGATAAAAGCGTTGCGCCATCAGTTTCTCACAGCCAATGTAATTGCCGATTTTGACTTATTTCTACTATTAAATCGAGCGTATTTCGTGGCATTTGGCAGTATTGCAATTTGACGTTCTTCCGCTACAATCAGTCAGATTAGTCGAGCTAAATGCGAAACATCTAGATCAATCATTAAGAATATGTTTAAGAAAATAAGCATAGAGGACATTGCAATTTCTTTATGACAAAAAGGAGTAAAACTGTTTTTATTCGAAGAACAAGAAGATGATGAAATATTTTTTAAAGTTCCTTAAGAAATGTGATAAATAAAACTCATTATAGTTCCTAATCGCTATTAACAATTCACTTTCAAAGGTAAAATAAAGGGGGAGGGGAGAGGGGGGTAGAAAAGGGTGGTCATGACCTGTACTTTTAAAAAGCTTATTTCCAACACTGGAGTGCGCCGACTCGAAATTTCAGAATTTGTTTCGCGAAAGCACGACTACCGAACGCGCCTATGTCATTCTAGCGGTACTATTCCAAATTTAATGGCGAAAACGGCTCGGCGTCTAGTTATAAGCATTTGCGTACACTCTTTATACAGGGTGTCTCAATTTGCTCGATCAGGCCATTTGTCTCAAAATCTATTTATGCTAGGGTTCTGAAATTTTCAGGGTTTATTTGTTAGGTATGGAAGGCTTTGGTTACTAAATTTCAGAAAAATCGAACGATTTTGTGCCGTTTTGGAAAATTTATTTTTTCACCGGTAGGTGTCACGCAAAATGTTTCAATAGAAAAGTTGTAGGGCATAGTCGAAAATGTAAAAATAATTTTGGTTCGGTTGAAAAAGACCTATTTTTCACTGAGTTTGGTACGTAGTCTAGATTATCTTTGGTTTGGAGGTCGGGGGAAAAACAAGTTGTACTAGCAGGCAATAGCCTTTTAACGAATTGTAGGTAACATGCATTTCAGTTATAAGATTTCGAAAAATAAACAAATAATAATTAGCCCAAGTGACAAATGTTTTTTAATGACTTCTACAAAATGTTTTCAAAAATGCCACCTTCTGATGCAATGCACAAATATGCACGATGTTGCATATTGCGAAATGCTCCCCGAACCATTTCTGGAGTCACCCGGCGACATGCTTCGATGATTCTTTGTCGTAAATCTTCAACGCTCGTCACAGGTGTTTGGTATACGTAGTACTTTACGAATCCCCAAAGAAAAAAGTCGAGTGGTGTTAGATCAGGAGATCTTGCAGGCCAACGAACAGGACCAGTTCTTCCGATCCATCTTCCCGGAAACTCGTCGTTTAGATATGCAACCACGTCACGATATTGGTGAGGTGGCGCCCCATCTTGCTGGAACCAGATGCGTTTGTACTCGGCCAGAGGAATGTCGTCCAACACGTTGGATATATCATTTTGAAGGAACTCCAAGTAGTTTTGACCGTTCAGACGATTTGGTAGGAACAACGGGCCAATAATTCTGTCACCTAACAGACCAGCCCACACATTTAAGCGAAACCGCACTTGGTGGCGGTGAGGAAATCCCCAGTGTGGATTCTCGTAGTCCCACATATGTTGGTTTTGACGGTTGAAAGGCCCATCTCTTCCGAATGAACATTCGTCGGACATCAGTAGTTGATCGTGAAAATCCTGGTGTGCGTCAGCCATGAGGCAAAACCAATTGCAGAAGTCGAGTCGGCGCTGTCTATCACCGTCATGCAGTCCTTGGTGAAGTGTCGCTCGATAAGGATGAAAATGGTGTCTTTTGAGTGTTCTCCAAACGTAGTTTCGATCCAACCCTAAGTCAAAGCTGGCAGTTCTGACGCTCGCTCGAGGATAGGCGACGAAGTAGGCAAGTATGGTGTTTTCCATGTCAATGTCCTGGAGACCACGACCACGAAACCTCGGATTGATATTACCCCAGTTGTCGAAGTCGCGGACCACTCTAAGAACCGTCGTATGACTTGGTCTGCAATTGGGAAATCTTCGTCTAAATAACTGACTTACTAGAGTAGCATTACGACGACCTTCTCCGTAAAATAATTCTAGCATATGAGCGCGCTGATCTCGAGTGTAAAGAGGCATACTGGACAACAATCGGCCAAGCTGAGATAATGTTTTAACTTTGAAATGTAAACGCTTTAAATACTACTCGGACAATTGATATTTCACGTTAAAAAACAACAAAAGAAAAATAAGCGTAATTTTTGGTCTACAAATCTTTGTTTGATGATCTTACTCGTAACCACGTCGAAATGGAAGACGCGGTCTTTGTCTACTTTGTCTAATTAGGTGTTGAACGTAATAATTTTCTTTAACAATAACTTTTTGCAGATCTGATTATTAACTACATAGCTGAAAGCATAAGTTCCCTAAAATAAATGTACATGTGTGTTGTGATTATGTACGATTGTTTACGTTAAAGGCTATTGCCTGCTAGTACAACTTGTTTTTCCCCCGACCTCCAAACTCAGTGAAAAATAGGTCTTTTTCAACCGAACCAAAATTATTTTTACACTTTCGACTATGCCCTACAACTTTTCTATCGAAACATTTTGCGTGACACCTACCGGTGAAAAAATAAATTTTCCAAAACGGCACAAAATCGTTCGATTTTTCTGAAATTTAGTAACCAAAGCCTTCCATACCTAACAAATAATCCCTGAAAATTTCGGAACCCTAGCATAAATACATTTTGAGAAAAATGGCCTGATCGAGCAAATTGAGACACCCTGTATATAAAGCGAGATACACGAAGAAGAAAAAAGAGATTGAACGATACTACAGCAATTTAAAAATCCCATCAAACCCGCTCACTATTTTCTCGTCGTGTATCCCGCTGTAGTAAAAAATAGATACGTTTCATCCTGACGAATACTAGTTGTTGTTTAACTGAACTGCTTTGAATAACTGGAATTATTCCTAACCAAATATAACATAAACAATTCAAACACTTGTTACTGAAATGTTAACGTAAGAACAACCGACACTGTATCGCACGTTATCTTTACCCAACGCAACTTTAGGAATATTGGCTTGTGAAATTTTCACTTTCCTAAAACATATCACTATACCTTACCTAATTTACCCTAAGTAAAAAAAACTGTAACATCTCCTATAGAAATTAAAACTAGGTATTTTTATAAATTTTATACAGATTGCCAAATTTAACGTAGAAAATTAACACTGAAATAATAACGAACAACCGATATTCTCTATCACGCGTCTATCTGCCTTTCAATTTCAATAGGTGCAGTAGGAAAAATGACTAATTGACTATTTAAAAAGCTTTTACTACAAGGCTGAACTAAAGTTCCTACACACTAGCTGCCTAGCATAGAAATCAGGTCTTGTAAGTTATACATAAGGAGAAGCAACTACATAGAAATCTCGAACATAGTTAATGACTTTAGGGAAGTAAATTGCTGGGAAATTCTAAATGATTTGTTGCAACATTAATTTAATTAACTAACATGTTTCATAATTTTCATCTTGCCAAGTCCACCTCGACGTCTACAAAGCTTTGGGGGGAGCCCCCCCCCCGAGCCCCCTGGCTCCATGCACTTACTATTACCCCAACAAGTTTTTAAGGTAGGGGAAACCGAAGTGGAGAGACCTTGCAAATTCTACACCAGTAGCGGCGCCAGGATTTTTTAAGAGGTAGGCCAACCATTTGGAGGCCCCCTGACCACAATTTTTTCAAATCCGTCCACGTTGATTTTTTTTAAGCAAGTGGTGTAATTTTTGGCTAAAATGGGTACGCGACGAACAAATTAGAACTCATTATGAATTTAAACATTACTAAAAACAGAGTGTGTGTTGTTCCTTTTTTGTGTACCGATAACACTTAACAAATGAGTCTATCAATTTACATTAATTCCTTCGATACTTCGCGTGTACATCCCTTAAAGAAAGTTTAAGAACCATTTATTTGTAAAGATAAAATTAAAGATACAATTTGGAGGTGGAGCTGCTAGATTTTCATACAGATTTTTCAAACTTCTCTAAAGGGAATATAACCTTCAATACGTTTTCTACTGAAGACCCTTACAATTTTAAAGATTACCTGAGTACCTCCGAAACAAATCACCAAACAGGGTCAAAATGTCAAAAGCCACAGGAGGGAGCGGTCAATATTGGAAATATTAGAACCTTTTCCATTTAATTAAATAATCAACTAGGCTAATAAACCAAGGCACCCCACCATATGCCCAAGTCAGCTAGCGACCTTTATTGCCTTTATATCCGGTAGCCGGTTATAATACGTAGGATGGTGGTGGAAAGCCCTTCGTAACGATGTAGGCACCGGCGCGCCGCCGATCGGTTTTTTGCGCCGAACGATTTTGAACGGCGCGCCGCCGATGGTTTATAGTATTTTTTAACAGGGCTACCAGATTATCCGTTGATATCAATCTCTTGTCACGGTTTATATATTTACACAGGTTAGACTACTTGTACCTTCATACGGGCTAGCGTTTTGAGCCTCTTAAGTTCTTCTGACAGGCAACCCTGTTTTCTACTATGCTACTGGTACGCCCTCTAAAGTATATAAACAGTACTAATTAATTTATTATAAATTAAATTTTTATAAATTTTAATTATAAATACACTAATGAGCTACCGTATTTATAATTTGATAATATGTATTTTAAAATTTATTAATTATCTACGATACATTTAAATTTAAAATATAGGTGGCGCTCAATTTTTATATATAAATATTATTTTAACCGCTGCCTACGTGTTTTTAGAATGATAATACTAAAATATTCTTTTGTAAAATGCAGGCAACACACCTTAGATTCTCTCTAGCAGTCGACGCAACCTAACTTTCTACAGCAAACGGCGGGAAAACTAGGATTTAAAATGTGTGACGTCACGAAGGTCCAATAAACAGCGCTCGCGGTGAGAGAATACGGCGACTTAAATTGCCAAAAAAAAATAGGAAATGGGAGTCGCGCACGGGCCTTGATTAACGTAGGCAGCGTTTTAACAATAGTTGATTATAGTTCAGAAACTTTACACAAGCCGACGCTGTAGGCGCGAAGTAGAATTTTTCAAATTCTCTAAACGCGGGAGTAGCTCATAAGCGTCCATCTCTGAGCCCGAGTAGTCTAACCTGTGTAAATATATAAACCGTGCTCTTGTAGTTCTTTTATCGCATTTCAATTATTACTTTCGTATTGCAAATATATGACAATTTATTTTCTACGAAATTTCATATTAACGCAGCGCCATGCCGACGCCGCCGTTAAGTTTTGGTTCTACGCCTCCGCCGACGGAAAATTCCCGGATCGCCGCCGCAGGTCAAAATTTCGCGGCGTTGGGGTCTATATTTCATACCACACGAACCAACAGCTTTCTACACTAACTAACACTCGCTCGTTACACTGACTAACACTCGCTATTACCGTTATTAGTTTTAGCATAAGTAACATAAGAACAATAAGTATGACAATTAACGAGATTTACAACCAAACTGATTTTCATAGTTATTGGCTTATTGCGTAATTAAGATGTTTTATCAGCACAGAGCCCTCTAGTGCATAAAATATGCGAGACTTCCGCTAACCCGAAATATCTGGTTACCGATGGTTAGGCGGAATATTAGGCTAAAATGATAAAAATTAAAAAAAGTTATTTTCGGCGCCACGAGCTCATGTTTTTTTTATCACGCGTGATTCGCACGCGGGCTTCTAAACCAAGCCAAAGCCCTCGTGACTCCAGAAATTTGTATCAAAACGTAGTCATCCAAAACTGAAAGTCGCGAGTCCAAGTCACAGCTTGAAGAGAGTATCAGTGCCGAAAAAAGGTTCGGGTAGAAAATTAGCATTAAAGCAATATTATGTTACTTATGGTTTTAGTGAAGTGTAGTTCTGTTAACCCGTTCGCAAGCATTAAACTCTAAAAAATATTTGTCGGTTTCAATCTAAATTACTGTGAAGAAAAACTTTAGGGTGTTTACTCTTGAAAATGCCAAAAAAAGACCGTAAGATTTAATCTAATACAATGACTAAAATAAACCTCCCTTTGTGATTTTTCTAACGGAAACTTTGACAACCACGAGTGGGAAATACCCCGTTCGCATCCCACAGCATGAAGTGGGTTCACGGTAAATACGAACACCGTGATTCATATATTGGCAAAGGATAGACTATTTATATTTGATAATGGAAACACTATGAAAAAATAAATATCGATAAAAGGTTCTTTAAGTTACGTAAATAAATTTAAACCTATAAATATAAGTTAATAATTATCTTTGACATTAGTGTGTTACTTTCGTTTATTAAGCGTGTACATTTTTTACTAAGATATATTTCTGAAATGTTTGGTGAACTTCAGACTGTTATTGCGTATTTTTGTCACTAGAGGCGCTTATCTTTATGAAGATGACGTCAATTCTACTTAAGCTTCTTAATAAATTTATTAATTAATTAATTAATTCATTCATTTATTAATTTATTTTATTACTCGAAGATCTATTTGATCCGAGATTCGCGTTTTTTGCTCGAAGACCTATTGGTACGAGTTATTAGTAAGTTTTTTAATTTCTTCAAATTTGTTTAGGATTTAGCTATATTATCCCTTTTAATTATGGACTAATCTACTTTTTCGCGTATTTTAATAAATAGACAGACTAGGTGTGGAAAACAAAACGATTTAGACTTTTTCTTAATTTTAATTTAAAATATTTAAATCGATATTTTAATCAAGTTATTTAAAAAGTTATTGATTTAAATCACGTATTATACTTCAATATATACAGGGTGTTTCAAAAGGTTATGGAAAAATTTTAAGAAGTTGTAGGGGGTGAGTTGAGAAGTATGCTTGTTTTTTCTTATACTCGCCCACACGCAATTCAATCAGTTCTACAGAAAGTTCGGTGTTGCTATTTTACCTTATGTTAACTTGTTTAATTGCGAATTAATAAATAATAATAGATTTACGTTCGAGTAATTGTCTTGGGTCATCTCTTTCATGATTACGCTTTGCTGCTAATTGAATTAATTTTAAAAAATTTCAAAATGTGTAGGGAAAACTTGTAGTGGTGTTACGTTGCTTTATTGTGTACGATCTACACTACTACAATTCCCCCGTTCACGTTTTTGCTTAACCCTAGGAGCAACAAACACAGCACCCCACACAAGGAGAAAGCAATCCGTCAAAAGTCGTGCATTTTCTGGCGTACATTTTCCATTGGTTAGACGCCTTAGCGCCTGCTGCCGTCGGAAGGGAAAAATTCGGTAATTGTCTTCCCCCCTTTTCGTACAACGTTCGGCGTAAAGGCTCGTCCAATGAAATTTGTACACGACACTGCGTTAGCGTGTTTAAAGGCTAGCTGCGTTCTCCTTGCGTTTGTTGCTCCTAGCTTAACCTGTCTATTAACAAAAAGATTTTCATCCTGAAAACGTCATCGACTGGGTGTATAACGTTTGGCAAAAAAAAAGTGACACCAGGAAAACTTTCAATTTCTGTTTCTTTCGAAAAACACCTCCTTGAAGGTGCGTGGGAGATCAGAAGTGGCCTTCTTCGGCGAGGCACGTTCGCTACAGGTGGCGCCCATTAATCCTATTTTTATTCATTTATCCGATTCATTTATTTCGGTTTGACCAAGATAAATAATTAAATTCTATTGGGGGTAAAAAAAACGTCAACGAATTGCAAACCATTTCCTCGTTAGCCGAAAAAAATTTCGTCTTTCGTACGTGCCAGGCGTTCGTTAAGATTTAAATAATAAAGTCGCAGTCCCAATTACAATCGGACAGTAATTGCTTTTCACGTAAAATTTTAATAGCCGATGAATGAACTCACGTAAGACAATAGGGCATCATTCTCGCCCGTTTTATGGTAATTCTAAGATCTCAATAATACCCGTTCCGTTTTTTAAAGAGCTTCACCAAACCGGAAGACACAGTCGTCGACGACCTCAACATTCCTAAGTAATTTCATTTCAAGCGAGGGTACTATAGAATCTTCAGATTCTCGTAATATTTTTGAATTTAAAATTATAATATACAACGTATCTCCGATCAGTTTGGTGTGTTCTTTCAGTCAAAATGTTTAAAATAGTTCAATGAACATAGGGTGCTTCGTTTCAGAGATATGGGCATCCGGAAACTAGTCCACTAAAACAACAACAGTTCATTATTTGGGAAATAATTTAGTAAAAGGTAAAATACCACTGCTGTTTATTTGGAATATAAGAGGAGTTTTATGCCAATGCCTCAAAGAAATCCTAGATGATAACAAATTATAAAATGAATGTTAGGGGATTTAAATACTGCTTTATCCATGACGCTCCTATACCTCCAATAAATTCATGAAGATCTAATTGCCTCAAAGGAATCCATTCGGATACATTTACCTCAAAGGAATCCATGGTGATATAATTACCCCTTAAGGAATCTCTATTAATACAATTTCCTCAAAGGAATCTATATTAATAAAATTACCTCAAAGGAAACTATATTAATAAAATTACCTCAAAGGAATTTATATTAATAAAATTACCTCAAAGGAATTTATATTAATAAAATTACCTCAAAGGAATTTATATTAATAAAATTACCTCAAAGGAATCTATATTAATAAAATTACCTCAAAGGAATTTATATTAATACAATTACTTCAAAGGAATCTATATTAATAAAATTACCTCAAAGGAATCTATATTAATAAAATTACCTCAAAGGAATCTATATTAATAAAATTACCTCAAAGGAATTTATATTAATAAAATTACCTCAAAGGAATTTATATTAATAAAATTACCTCAAAGGAATTTATATTAATAAAATTACCTCAAAGGAATTTATATTAATAAAATTACCTCAAAGGAATTTATATTAATAAAATTACCTCAAAGGAATTTATATTAATAAAATTACCTCAAAGGAATTTATATTAATAAAATTACCTCAAAGGAATCTATATTAATAAAATTACCTCAAAGGAATTTATATTAATACAATTACTTCAAAGGAATCTATATTAATAAAATTACCTCAAAGGAATCTATATTAATAAAATTACCTCAAAGGAATCTATATTAATAAAATTACCTCAAAGGAATTTATATTAATAAAATTACCTCAAATGAATCAATGGTGATATAATTACCCCAAAGGAATCTCTATTAATTCAATTACCTCAGAGGAATCTATATTAATACCATTACCTCCAAAGAATCTATATTAATACCATTACCTCAAAAGAATCTATATTAATACCATTACCTCCAAAGAATCTATATTAATACCATTACCTCAAAAGAATCTATATTAATACAATTACCTCAAAGAAATCTATATTAATACAATTACCTCAAAGGAATCTATATTAACACAATTACCTTAAAGGAATCCTAGAGGATTCAAATACCTCAAATGAACTTCTGATGATCCAAATACCTCAAATGTACCATAGCCAATCCAAATACCTCAAATGTACCCTAGCCAATCCAAATACCTCAAATATAATCTAGATGATATAAAAACCGATAACAACTTCTAGAGGACTCAACCTTAACATTTAAAAATATCGTAGATGAGCTTATCATTTAGGGAATTTCTAGGGAACCAAAATACCATAAAAAATCATGAGTTATCCTGATAATTCTTAACTCATACGAATCCAATCCTTTAAAAATATAGAAGATAACCCTAATGTCAAAAAAACAAAATTCAAATTATGAAAAATATAGTACCCATAAATACACCTAAACTACAAAAATCGTTTTAAAAATACACTAATAAAGGAAGATTATATAAAACCTTCAAACTTTACCTTGAAAAAAGCATCAATAAATAATTAACTAAGTGTTCTACGATCTCCGGGAGACATTGAAAAGAACAATTAGTCGATGACGGCGTAGGACGTAATTAGCAGGCTGCAAAGCTAAACAGCATATACATTCAGTCAAAGGTATAATGGCAAAATGCGTGAGCGCCACAGGAAGCAACAGAAAGATTGAGCGAAGCTTCGTAGACTTTTAAACGTAAACGTCAGAATGCTTTGAAAGCTGCTCAAAGCACTTTTGAAATCTAGACGTTCTAGTGGTTTAAGAAATGTTCGTGACCTCGGAGTCATCGTACGTGGCACCGCAACGGAAGTGAACAATATAATACAAGAACCTAATTTGACATCTCATCCAAATACAGGGATTACGAGATAAAATACGACTTTCTAATGCCAGGTGATGCTAGTAATAAGGATTTACTTTTGAGGAAAGTATTTGCGAAAACTCACGCTGAGGTTTTATGATATTTGACCCGGCGCCGCGTTTATTAATGAGGTCAGACATCCAGTAAAAGAAGAGAGACTAAACTCGTGAAATTTGCAAATACAAGATATAAAAATCTGAAAATTCTTCCGAATGTGGTACTACATAATCCGATATCATATTTTTTATCGAAATTTCACCACTAATGGTTGCTCAATCCGGAGTTTACATAATATTCGTAGAAAATAAAAAATTTAGCTTCAAGATATAACGAATTTATATTTCGCATCCTAGTGATAAGTAACTTCCGGTAATTGGTGATATCAGGCCTATTGAAAATTGAAATGCTTTCAAAAGTGTAAATAACGCTTACTTTTGGAAAATAATGATGAATTATTGAATCGGAAGATAAAAGTAACTATTATAAACACTGGCTACATTTCAGAAGTTAGTTTTTTTCGAATTTCAAACTTAAACGCGTGTACGCTCGTATTTCTCGCCATCAAACTAACCAACTATTTTGCCAACGGAAAGAGTAGGAAAGGACGAGTTTCCTGTTCGGAAACTTCCTATTTCGCAGACATTCCACGACAGACTATCATTAACCGAATTAATTAACCGCTTATGATTTAAACCAGGCCTGGAATAATGGCATTTAAATTAACTAGCTAACTTGGGTCTCAGATGATGCCAAGGGTATTAGCGTAGCTGATTAATTTTATATTATAACAATGTCGAAATATTTGTCATGGTCGTGGGCATGGCAAATGTGAACTGATTTTTATGAAATTTTGAACGTAGCTTTATCATTCTATTAAAGAAATGCGTGCTAATGGAGCTCAAATTTTAAATTTATATTAATGCATGATAACCGCAATTAAGTGCGTCAATCAGGGCGTGTGCATTATAAATGTTTCGATATTTTTATGTATATTTGCCACGTTTGCTTATTGACGTACTAATTTAATGTAAATGTATTTTCAAATACCACTAGTACAACCAACTTCAATAGTTTAGACACGCGCGTTTATTTTATCGCAATTGAACAAGGTAGTACTTTTGCGCGAGACTAATTTTAAGTGCTCAATTTTTAAACATTAAAAACCCTTAAAAAGTAATTTATGTTTAATTTTTTTATTTTTCCGGAAAATTAACAACTCTAGTAAACAAAGTGCATTTGTAAAAACATTTTGAAAATGGTTTTTCAAAATGCATTTTGTATTTTTATTTTGAGCTGCAAAAACCATTTTACATTTATAAAAACCAATTTTCAAAATGCATTGTGTATTTTACATTTTGAGTTATGGAGAAAGTATTTGGTATTTTGCATTTTGAAAAAAAAAAAGCATTTTGTACATTTTATTTTCCCGATCGATGTATAGTTTTAAAAAGTCACTTTATGACGTATTTCACTCCACACTATTTTGAGATTTTTCGAAAAATTAGTGGGAGCTTGCGATTAACATTAACAATATAGGGAAATTAATACTTATTTCTAAAAGTAAAATTATATACTTTTGGCTAAATTAAGGCAAATACCATAGCTTTCAAAGCTACCACTTATTTATATTTTGGAGAGCCAAGAATTTGCAATCTCTCTTTCCAATCTCGACGAAAAATAACCGTTAATATTAAATTGAAACGGTTAATTATTCGAAATTTGAAAACACGAAGAAAAATATTTCCGAGAATTGCCATTTAACGTTTTTCAATTAAACGCAGTCTTCAACCTTGACGTTTTTGGCACACGTATAATAAACGATAATCTCAAATCCTCAAGTTTATAACAATAGCAACACGTTTAAAAGAAATTAAAAAAAATCTACTAGAGAACATCAGAAACAAGTTTATCCCACCGAATTCATCTTCAAATCGAGTTTCCAAAACAACACAAAGAATCGAGGAGTAGAGCCTACACAAGTCAACTATTATTATTCGTTTGGGAAAAATCATTAAATTTAAAGAAACTGCGATCTATCCAGTTATTCCACGCCTAATTACTAATGTCTTCTGATGCGTGGACAAAAAAAAGATAAATTTGTAAGAAAATGAGGTTTTAACTCTATCATTAAACAAACGCGTGGATTTCGCGCAAAAAGCTACTATGTCTTCCACAATACTATATTTAACCCTTAGCTCACTTTGAAAGTGTGGTAGTTACGTTTCTTTTCACTATAAGGAAAATGTAACGAAAAATATTTTGTGAGTCATAGTATAATGAATACTCAAATATAATGGAAACCGAGGCTTAGGTTATAACGAAAGTCAAGCAAGTCGAGATACGTTACTTTTGAAAGAATTTATAAAATTAAATTAAAATTGTTTAAAGAAACAGAATATTATGGTTATTATGATAGATCAAAGAAACCTTAATTTTATCATATAAGGTTTTTAGATTTACATGATTTGTGCTCTCATACAGAGATAATGTACAAAATCAATACGTTAGTTCTTTAAGAAGTTTCTGAATGTTAGTGCTTCGGGGAATCACAGAGCAAGACGTTCATTTGTAAAATTGTAAGTATAAAAGTTACTATTTTTCATGTTTAAAGTGCATAGTTTGGTTAAATCTTAACGCTTTATAACTAACAAACAGAAGCAATTTCTCGACTATTCCATATTTATGTCAATATTGATTAAGTCCTAGTTACCGTAATTTGGCACTGAGGTTTCAAAATTATCATAATTTGGAGAGATGCTAAGACACACTTCAATTGTAGGTTCCCTTAACAAGGGGGTTGTATTTGAGGGGGGTTACCGTGTCCAGCGAATTTATAAGGATGAAATCTGGTATTAAGGATTTATAAGTAGACACAATAACAGGTAGTTTTTTGTAAGTGCTTCGCGTCTTATAAATTGCTTGGAATCTCGCCACCTACAAGTATCTGGCCGGGTGGGTTGGTGTCGGGGGGCGACAAAGGTCTTTAGGTTTTGAGGTCGCCGCGATATAAAAAGAAGCGCTTTATCTGGAAGCGAATTCTTCGGTCGCTTCTTCATTCCAAACCAAGACATTCCCCACGAATTTCAGAAATCGAAAGTGCTCCCGCTCGAAATTCGATTTTCCCCGAACAGCATTTTATTTTTTCTATTTCATTTCTTTTGGATACGTTCACGATTATACAGCAATAATGGTGAGTTTATTAAGATTATTTTAAATTTTATATCAAGAATTCATTAATGAATGTTATGTAACAAAAATATTTTTTTACGTGAACATGGGGAATTTTTATCCGGAATTAAACAAGTGCAGCGTAATTTAAAATATATTTCGTTTTTTTTAAAGTCTTAGGCGTGGTTAATTTGTTTATTTAATAGTAATAGTTAGGATACTACATTATGTAGGTTTTTCTTCAAATAGTATTAAGATTTAGTTAAATATTTAAGCGAGCGAGTATGTATTATTGATCGATCTAATTGCTGGAGGAGGAGATATGTTTAAAAGCTGATGATAAAATATACTACACTTTGATCATTATCCCACTTAAAACATATTTTATTCAAAGTCATCTATTTTGTTGATGCTAAACGATCACTTGATTTTGGACAAACGATGAAGAAATAATAAGGTTTCCGTTCTAAAATATAAATCTCCATTCGTCTGAACAGAGAAAGCATTTAACTAAGCTAGAATGTAGACAAAGATGTTGATATTTGGAAGGGAAAACACTATTTTTTTTTAGATTTTAAACGTAATAAAGTTTAGTATTCCCGCTCCAAACGATAAACAACGTTATGATTAAATAATAAAATATATATATAATTATCAGCTAGGCTAATACCCAAGACACCACCTTAGGCCTAAGTCATCGAGCGACTTTTAAAGTCATTAATTCATGTGGCCGGGTTACAATGCGTAGGAGGGTGGTGGCAAGCCCTACAAGCCACGCGAGCCAACAGCTCCCTATACTAACTAATACCGTTAACAAGTTTTATGGAAGGGGAAAGCGAAGAACTCGGAGAAAAACCCCATAAACCAGTGGGGAGAGAACTTGCAAACTCAACGCAGAAGGAGTTGTTCCGAGTATTTACCCAGTGCCACAAGTTGGGATCGAACCCGCTTCCTCTTGCTGTGATTAAATTTTATATATATATATATATATATATATATATAATAAAATTTATTTATGCAATAATAATTGCTTATTTAACATCATTTTTTGCTTTAAACACGGTGGTAATAACTAAACAGACTGCAAATGGATAATCTTAGCCAATAACGGTCCTGCACAAATGATCACGGCCTTGATGATTTTCATGGTACCATCGTTAAAAGCGAACCGTACTTGACTATCAGTCCTCGAAAGCGGACATGCCAAAGCTTTTAGTGCTGTAGCGGGCCCCATTGAAAAACTAGGAATGTCTTTCAAGAGGCCTGACAATTTGAAACGTACCCGACAAAATTAAATTTCTGTAACTTTTTCCCACCTAGTATCAGCACCTAGTGACTGTCTCGCTCTGTCTATTCTTGTCCGGGGTTGTCCATTCGGCGCCGGCCACGAACCGCAGGGACCAAAGACGAGTCCAGACGCAAGCACCCAAGGCCCCTTACGTCGACCCGTACGCTGACGTAAGTATCTTTCTTTAAATAACCTTTGCTGCCCCGAGATCATAGCGAGTGGGTTGATGAAGTCTTACCTTATCGAAGAATCTTGTTCCCGGTTCAAACTGGTTTACGAAAAACATGGTCTACCGGTTGAAACTACCGCTAACCGATAAAAAGAGTGATAAAACATATATGCCGAATGATTGACGCTAATTAAGCGGAATTTTAAAATCGTGGTACCTGGTAATTAACGTGCAACCACATCGTCTAGACATTATTGACAATTATAAATGTTTTATTTAATTGCATCTGACGCGTTACTTTATAGAACATTCTATAAAATACTATGCTTATTGAGAGGCAAAAGGTTTGGCCCGGTTTTTCATGAACCACGGAGGCTCAAAAAAGGATTCTGTGTCAAACCTGCCAACCTAGTAGTTTGGATAAATAGTGGATTTTTGATTAAACTCCTACTCTTTTAACGGCTATAGTTTTCTACAAACCATTATTAATAGTTAATTAACTATACCGCATTATAGGGTAAATAGTTCAGTTATGGACTTACTATATTTCGAAATATACTATCTTCACGTAGGCTACCTTAGCTATATTTTGAAAATCGACTTTAGGCTGACACTTCTGATTATACCAAATAGGATTGAGCATAAGCAGAATTTTTAAGACCGAAGAATAAACAAGTTTGAAAATCCTACTGAAGTAAAGCTATGTTGTCTTTGTGAAAGTGTTTGATTTGTTTTGCTAGGCATTTACAGAAAGGTCTATTTATTAAGACGGCTGGAAACAATATCGTATCCATATTACGCTGAAATAAAAAAAATCGATAAAGATATAACTACAATATTTTTAAAAGATTCCCTGGCAATATCGAGATAGTTTTTTAGGGTAAAATTTCACTCTTTACGCGGAGTAACGATGTATACGAGAACGTTAAGGAACCAGCACCGTAACCAGGATTTGATTTCAGGGGGGGGGGGGGGGGGCACGCAATGGAAAAAATAAAAAAAAAAAATGTACATACAACCATACGTTTCAGGGCGGGCACGGCCCCCCCCCTAGTTACGGCCCTGTAAGCAATTAAATAAGAATGCAAAGGAACTAGTACAATAGAATAAATTTTAATTGTTACACCCAAATTCTTTTAATAGATGGAATTCTAGTGCAATTTGTATTTAGTAAGACTTTTAAGATGTCAATAACTTCCTGGGAAGTGGGTAGAGACTTCGGTTGAGGCTTAGCAGCTTGAACGAAAGCCACCAGGTAGCGTAGGTAGCTTTGACGCAATTAAAAAAAAAGCATATGGTGGCTATGCCCCTCCCTTTCTAAACGTAGGAAAGATTTCTAATTTCATTGACTGCGTCATCTTGTTTCTTTTTTGGGTCTATGAAGTTTGAGAATTTATACCTAAGCCTAGTTTATTGCAATGTTTTGCTTAATTAAGGATATAGTGTGGGTTAGCATAAGGTTAGTTTAGGTTAGCATAAGGTTAAAGTGGGTTAGTGTGTGTTAGCATAAGGTTAAAGTGGGTTAGTGTGGGTTAGTGTGTGTTAGCATAAGGTTAAAGTGGGTTAGTGTGTGTTAGCATAAGGTTAAAGTGGGTTAGTGTGTGTTAGCATAAGGTTAAAGTGGGTTAGTGTGTGTTAGCATAAGGTTAAAGTGGGTTAGTGTGTGTTAGCATAAGGTTAAAGTGGGTTAGTGTGTGTTAGCATAAGGTTAAAGTGGGTTAGTGTGTGTGAGCATAAGGTTAGTGTGGGTGAGCATAAGGTTAGTGTGGTTTTGCGTAAGGTTTGCGTAAGGTTGGTGTGGGTGAGCGTAAGGTTAGTGTGTTTTTGCGTAAGGTTTGCGTAAGGTTGGTGTGGGTGAGCGTAAGGTTAGTGTGGGTTTGCGTAAGGTTAGCGAAAGGTTCGCGAAAGATTAGTGTAAGTCAGTGGCGCAACCATAATTTAATTGAAGGGCCTGGTGGCTTGTGGGATGTCTCGTATATTAATTAGTATGTTCTGGAGGGGACCCGGGCCCCTCGGTTTCCACCAGGGTGCACCATTTGTGTAGATTAGCAAAAGATTAGTATAGGTTTACTTCACAAATGTCTTTGGGTTCTGATAGGAGTTTTAAACATTGAAAATTTAGAAGCGTTGCAACGTGTCGTCACACGTTTGTTCTACCTTTCTATTTCTCCCTCTAATTTCTATTTTACTCACCAGGAGCCACCATACGCCTACGACTTTGGTTACTCCATACACGGGGACGATGGATTTTCGTCTTACCAACGCGAAATGGGTGACCACGCGGGTAGGAAAACCGGATCGTACAGTTACCAAGGACCAGACGGCCTTTACAGGACAGTGACGTACGTCGCCGACGAGAAGGGCTTCCGAGCTACCATTCACACCAACGAACCAGGCACGGCCGAGCAAAAACTGGGCGACGTCAAAGTCAGCACAAGCCGACGCAACCAAGTTCTGACCAGGGTCAACGCCGCCGCAACCACAGAGTCCAGAAGAATGCACCAAAAGTTCGAGCTAACGCCCCTGGGACTGCCCAAGAAGAAAATACTATAAGTTACGATTATGGTGATGTACAGTCAACAATATTCACTGCCATGTCTCATATACACTGTATGAAGCGTTCCATTTGCTATTTTAGTCAAAGGCTTCAGTTATTATTTTAATAAGTAATTCATTTTAAATATATTTGTAATGTGTGCATTACGTCAATAAACATTCGTTACTGTTGAAACATACTTTGGTACGAGTTATTAGTAAGTTTTTTAATTTCTTCAAATTTGTTGAGGATTTAGCTATATTATCCTTTTCAATTATGGACTAATTAATCTACTTTTTCGCCAATTTTATCATCCTTCGCACAGTCCATAGGTGGTTTCTTCTAACTTCACTTATCGAAACTTACACTAACTAAGGTAGTAAAAAACACAGAACTTCCTGATAATGAGAAGGCCCGATATTTTTCTGGACGTTATGAATCTGCAGATGTTTAGCGCTGGATGTCGCTCTTCCAGTTGTGTTTTTAAGGGTTAAACACAATTATAATCATTAGCTAGGCTAATATCCAACACACCACTTAAGTCCCAAGCCAGCGAACAACTATCAATGCCTTTAATTTAGATTGCCGGTTTATATTGCGTAGGAGGGTGGTCGCAAGACCTTCATGCCACAAGAGCCAACAGACTTATATTACGGTTAATCTCAACAAGTTTTTATGGAAGGGGGACACGAAGATTTCTGGTGAAAACTCTTTCAACTCATTGCACCCCGTGCCACATGAGATCAAACCCGGTTCCTCCTGTTGCGAGGTGAAACTGCACCTCACCTTACATTCCCAGTTATCCAAAGCGAGGGAGATTTCAAATCCGGTCCTTGCAGGGAGTATAAAGTTATATCATAAGTCTATAATATTGTTCCATAATTTTGTCACTTTGGGGAATATTTTACTGAAAGCTAATAACGGAGTGACTGTGAAGAAAATCTCCCCCTAGCGAGGCGCCGTCAAAGGCTACGGGTGACGCGTTAGCAAGCGGAATAGCTCTCAGTAAAACGTTTGCACGTGAAGAATATGAAGTGTCATACTTTTGTTACAATATTATACACTTATCGTTATATTTATGGTGGATCACCTAATCACGGCCAACTTTGATCTCTCACTCTACAGCGGCCATCTCATTCATTGACGTTTCTGTGTTAACATATGAGCAAAAGATGTGTATGACGTGAGCGCCCCTAGCGGATTATTATTTTTAGAACAGCTTTTACATTGCAGCCAATATAAAAACCGAGCGTGGCGCTGAACGCCTACACGTTATAGTACAGTTTATAGGTTAAAAATCCTTGCTCGCGGAATTTCGATGAATGTGTTGGCGCTGTAGCGCGAGCAGCGCGTGATCAAAGTTGGCCGTGACCTAATTCCCTCAAATTCTATTAAGTTAGCTTATGTACAAAACTAAAACCAACCTACTAAAAGCTATTGACACTAACAGTGTGTACTTTTGTCTAATCTGCCATCTTTCGTCGTGTATCCTACTTTACTGAAACATTCGTAAAATTCAGTAACCGAAGATATTCTTGAATATTTCCGCTAAATCTGTTATCAGATTGGTACGGAAAAAGCTAGAGACTTGTATACAGGGTGTTTCAAAAGGTTATGCAAAAATTTTAAGGAGTTGTAGGGGTGAGTTGAGAAGCATGCCTGTTTTTTCCCCATTATCCTACGATGAGTTAAAAGAGCTCCAGAGAGCTTCAAAGTGTGGCCTACTAGCCCCTGGAAGTAGGCTGCAACAAGCGCCAAACCAAGCAGCAGGGAAACGCGAACATTAAGTTTTGGGTTCGTGTGATAGGTAAAAAATGACTTTGTAAACAAGTCGATGTAACCATCGTAAAAAGGTAACTTAAACGGTGCTGCTTGGTTTCGGGCTTGTTGCAGCCTACTTCCAGGGGCTAGTAGGAAACACTTTTTAGCTCTCTGGCGCTCTTTTAACTCATCGTAGGAAAATGGGGAAAAAACAGGAATACTTCTCAACTCACTCCCTACAACTCCTTAACATTTTGCATAACATTTTGAAACACCCTGCATTGATTAGAGGAGTGATCATCCCTTGCGTTAATGTATTGATTAGAGAGAACAATAGTTAAATAACGCAAATATTATAATGAAACATCTCTTAATAAAGCTATTAACACGATTATTAAACAAATCTTGACCATGGGAGAAAACAAAATTCCGGACAATCCTTACCATTTAGTAGCTCTAATAAATTAAAGAATGACCTACCGGTTATTGCTGAATGTTCCACCGAAGACATCTTTCTTGTTTATAAATATTCCACATTCACAATCATTACCCTTTCAAATGAGCCGTTTGTCCAAGAATACTGATTTCCAACGCAAAGTCAAAAATAAGACACGACGAAAAAAATTGTTCGTTGAGCATTTCCCGAAAACAAATACAAAATATCGGGTCAAATTTTATCTTTCGATGTCTCAATTTTGGTTAAAAAATAAACAAACATTTCGGGCAAAAAACGCGGAATTTGAAACATCAGGTCGAGATAGAAAAATGAACGCAACATTTTATATAAAAATTCGAAAAAGGGTAATCTAGGGTAGATCACCGTTCGTTGGAGTTATATGACTCTCGTAAATCTTAATAACTTCAAGCTATCTGACAAGTCAAACGGCATCTAACCCTGGGTACTGAACTTTGAGGATATAAAGAGTCACCTGGTATTAAAGTCACGCTACTATTTGGATTAGTGGAATTGCAACGAGTGACCGAAAGGTCAGCAACACAACTGATATTTAAAATCCGCAATCAAACCCAAGAAATAAACAGATAAACAGTTAATTACGATTTCCTAACAAACCCACAAACATTCCATTAAAAGTGGAACATCATTTCGGTATATAAGCCCCAGATTAAGGCTTGAGGATTAAGAAGCGATTTCAGTTAAGCGCGGGTTCCGTCATCGAGGTCCCGTGATGTTACTCAAGGTAGGTTTCTTTCAGATATCTCATTCTGTCAAAATTCTACAATGATAATTCCTATTCAGTCGGTATGGTTCATTTGGTGTCTTGGTATTGCCACCTCCGCCGGAGGAATCAGCTCTCTACGAAAGGAAGATGGATTATCTCAACGGTTAACGTCGCTAGAGGACGCTTTTCTGGATAAGCAAGACCAGATAACACAACGAGATGATCAGCCGTCGAGTGCCATTAGCTCAAGGCAGGAGGGCACCTCGGGTGTATCAAAAGCGGATAAAGTTTCGTCGAGAGTGGATGACGCGGTAAGCATTGATGACCCGGAAACAGATGTCCTGACATCAAGGCAGGATTCGGCCGAGCGATTCCTCAATGCTAGAAGAAACGAAGCACCCATTTTGCCTCCTGACCGAGGCATATTCGGTACTCGAATTACAACCAGACAGGACGCTCCGTACACTAAGGGCCAAAGTTATCAAGCGGTACCAGTTGCCACAGCATTTTACCGATCCGACCGTCGGAGTGTTTCCAGTTTAAGACCGTCACGAAGACTTACCGCGCAAATAGGACAAACTAATACTGATACACTCAACTCTAGGTCATTTAATGTTGAATCTGGATCTTTAGATGCCGATTTAGAAAATCCTTTGAGACGATTAGGGCCAAGGCTACTTCAGGGTCAGACTAATTCCGCAGATATCAGTATATCCAGAACTTCTTCGGTAGACGGAACTCCACCATTAACTACGCGCTCCTCAACAGCTAGACTAGGGAAAGATCTTTCTCCTATTAGTCAAGATAAAGTGGCCATATCTATAACATCCAGATCAACCAAAGATTCAGTCACTGGCCCACAAAACCCTATATCCAGGACCGCAATTGAGCTAGGTCCAATTGGCGCGTCACCACTTACTCAAGAGATTGTCCCGATACCCACAATTACAACTAGGACGGTGCAAGAATCACCACCTATAGCTCAACGAAGCCCCATCCAGCGGACATCAATTGGCTTACGAAAAATCAGTCCACCAGCATCTCCACTTATTCAACTACAACTACCACCGATTCCATCGAGGAATAACCTTGATACTCTGTCACAAGTTAAACTTGGTCCTTTTGAAAGATATTCAGGTGGATTACAGCCAGCTCGAGTTATAGGCCCATCACCCCTTGCTCAAGAGATTATACCAGTAGCACCGATTTTACCCACAATTAATTTAGAACCACTAGCTGGTGTTAAACGGGGCCCGATTTTGAGAACTTCAGTAGGGTTCGGACAAATTGGAACGAGACTCATCCCACCACCCATCACGCAAAACATTATACCAAAAACACCAATTGAATTAGCTCCTCTACTTAATGGAGGGAAACTTGTAAAGACACCAGTGGGGTTGGTTTCCGGACCTCCATCACAGCTCAATCAAGAGATAATACCGCTAACTTTCGGTTCTAGAACTTCCCAAGAACCTGTTTCAACAGCACAAGTAAGCCCAGTTTCCAGAACATCAGTGACTAACGCAGCCGCAAGATCTTTAACTCAACAGGGTCCAATAAGTACTTTGTCATCACGAAGTTCAATAAAGTCAAGGGTATCTGAGCAGGTTTCCCAAATAAATGCTAGAACGTCAAGTATTCCGGAAGCCCAACTACAATCTCCAGTAGCTAGAACGTCAGCCGTAGATATTGGATCCACCGTATCTGGAGCGGTGGTTGGACCCCAACCCGAATCGCAAGGCTCCGCCGGAATAAGCAGAACTACTAAAACTTTAAACCCAGTGTCTCCCTTTTTGGAAAGACCGTCTGCGATTGGACCTGTAGTACCCACTGGAGAGTTTTTGAAAAGGCGTACCATTGGTGCGGGTGCTGTACCAGCCATAGCCCCACTGGCAATAAGAAGACAAGTGGGTTCAGTACCTTCAATTTTAGCTCCAGCACCAACCCTAACGGGATTACGAAGACAATCAGGATCAGTACCTCTAGGTTTAGCACCAACCACATATCCAGTAGCAGCCCTACCGGCATTACGCAGACAATCGGGACCAATTCCCTTAGGCTTAGCACCAGTTGAATATCCTGTACCAGCTATAGCCCCACTGTCAGTAGGAAGACAAGTGGGACCTTTACCATTTGGTTTAGCACCAGCCACGTATCCAGTACCAGCTATAGGGCTATTACCACTGGCACCAAGACTACCACCACCAATTAATCTAGTACCTCCACCGATTGCAGTGGCTCCACCTCAAGCAATCCTAGAACCACAGGTAAATACACTTCTAAATCCAACTAAGAAAGCAGGCCCACCCTGTTCATAGATTTTGGGAAGGTTAGCAAGTGAAAAGCACGTTGTGGAAGAAGAAATTAAAAGTTGAGACGCAAGTGTGGTTTAAAATTCACAAAATGTTCCTCTTTCTTCAGTAATGTGAAGGAAATAAACATTATTGTGAATTTCAAACCGTCAAGTCACCCCCAATCCCCTTTCAAACATGGCTGCCAGAACTTTAACAACAGTTTTGGCAGTATAAAGTTGCAATCTGGGTAGAACCAACTCTATATTTGATTTTAGCGATTATTTGATAGACACAGTTATTCAATTTCCTGATTTTTAGAAAATCAATATTCACGGAATATTTAGCATTAAATATTCTGTTATTTTGCCCAAAGGCGACATGTGTGGGGGAAAAACGGTAAAAGTTAAAATTGGGTAACATTTCGTATTTTTCATTATTTTGGCCAGAAGCGATTCTCCTGGTTTATTCGCGAAATGTGGGTCTATTTGAAAGCAATAGTAAAAGAACGCTAGAGTCAACGCCCTATCCGTAAAACAGAATCCCCGGTGTAAAAACGTGTTTAGACAAACTACTGACATCTAGTGTCACTAAAAGAAAATTTTCATGAAACTTAAATTCGCATTTAATTTTTTTATTAAAATTTAAATTAATTAATTATTATCATAGTCGAATTGACCAAGTGTTAGAATAAAAAAGCGTTAAAATAATAAAAGATAAAATTAGCTTAAACGCGCCATCTATGTTGAAACGAAGGAACTAACTCGAATGTTCCATTTTAGTTACCTCCAGAGCCGTACGAGACAGGATACGAGTTTATAACACACGATGGCGGCGCGGTCTTCAAAAACGAAAGAGGCAACGAATTGGGTTTCAAGGCTGGAACTTACTCTCTTCAGTCGCCGGAAGGTTTTTATCGAGTCGTGGAATACGTCGCTGACGATGGTGGCTTCAGGGCGCTCATTCGAACCAACGAACCTGGCACTGACAACCAAAATCCGGCAGCGGTGGACATCCTGTCCGAGTCACCGGTGGCGCCATCGGTGGCCGTTGCACCAGCACCGTTACCAATTATACCAGCTCCACTTTTACCGGTCCAAATAGCACCCCCACCAATAGGTCTACTAGGTCAACCCTTGATAAGGCGAACTCAATTACCTCTTCGAAGAACAGACGGTATTTCTTCAGCACCAGCACCAATAGCAGCGACACCAACTGGTCTACAAAGTCCACCCTTAACACGTCGTACTCAATTACCTCTTCGAAGAGTAGACGGTATTCCTTCAGCACCAGCACCAATAGCATCGACACCAAGTGGTCTACAAAGTCCACAATTAATAAGTCGTACCACCCTACCTCTTCGAAGAGAAGACGGAATTTCTTCAGCACCAACACCAATATCACCAACTGAGTCGTCTGTACAACTGGGACGCTCACTTGGTTCAACTCGTAGAAACGATGGTTTGAAAACCATCAAAAGTTAAAACTATATTTAATTTTATATTCCTTTATTTTCGCCTTTGTTTCGGTTTGTATTTGGTATGCATTTGCCAGTCGACCTGGATCGCTAACCTACCCTTACAAACTCCACCTTTATCAGTTTTTCCATATAATATATTTAAAAATGTTACGTTTCTTTAGACACTTTCGTATGAATTTATTTTAAACATAACTGTATTGCTCTAATTTGTTAAATAAATTTAATATTTATTTCAAATGGGGTGTTTTTGTGATTGAATTAAAAATATTAAAAATAATTAATATTACAAGCTAATATCATTGACTAGAAACATATACCCGAGCCGGTACATTCTTATTTTTTCAAAGGAATGTTTAAGAAGAACAATTTGAAATTACATAGTTTAATGAGTTTTAAAACTATAACATACGGAGCTTAAGTTTTATAATTTACTTCGTTAGGACAGTAATAAACGTCGTAAATGTTCAATACGCGGGCTGGTTGGAAATTGGCGTCTATTGGAAATTGTCATTTATATGGTTTAGATGGATACTTCTCTTACAAGAGGTATATTATACACTTCTGAAAATAGTAATTTGATACAGAAAGAAACCATTCCATAAAATACTACTGAAGCTTGGCCCAATTTTACATAAACCAGGGCGGCTCATTATGATATTTTATCTGGCAAACATGCAACACTGGTTGGCTGGTTGATATAAAATTTAACCATAAGTAACATAATAAACATATGTATGGCACAGAACGAATTCGGATCATAAGCCCAATTCTTAAAACCAAAGAAAAAATTAAAGTTGCTAGTCCTACAGCAATAGCTTTGAAGTCTTTGCCAAGGGTTTGGCTGGTTTAACTTGGATTTTAATCATTTTATAGAATGGTCTATTTTCGCTAAATGTTTATAGTAACAGTTTTGAAAAAAATGCAATGGAAATTCCAAAAATAAATTTTTTAATCACAGTTAAAATAACAGAAATGTTCACAAAATGACAATTAGCAGATTGTATAACTGAAGAATAGGTAGGAGGCGAATCAAACTTAACAAGTAATGGAAAACATTGAATAAAATAATATACTTCCAACAACAATCCATAAAAGTGGAACGGCTATTTCAAATTTAAACAATGATGAACAAATCGTATGAACGCAATGGCGAGTAAGAATCGGCTTTGGAGTGAAGAAATGTGAAAGTAACGGAAGAGATATAAAGTAAAACATTGGGAAACGAGAGGTAGCCTCAAATATTTTAAAAAGTAGAACTAGACACGCGACGAAACTTAAGCTAGTCGTCTGACCAACGTGCTGGCGGCTGGGATAGCGGCGGCCACTGGTTCGAGCGCTCTAGCAGGCCTGTACGGTCCTCGGTAGCCCGGTTGGTATCCTCCTCCCAAATAGTTGCGATTGTACCCTTGGGGTCCATACCCTTGGGGTCCTGGTTGGACGTATCCAGCTGGTAATGGTTCGGAGATCAGTTGGACATCAGCGGGACTCGCGCTTCCGACTCCGGGTTCGTTGCTTCGGACGGTAGCTCTGAAGCCGAATTCGTCGGCCACGTAGTCCACAGTTCTGATGAAACCTTCTGGGCTTTGGATGGTGTAAGATCCACGTTTGGCTCCGCTTTCGTCCCCGTCTTCTTGTTGAGAGAATGAACCGCCATCGTCGGTGAAGACTTGGTAGGCGTTGTTGTAAGGACGTGGTGGGCCCTTGATTAAGACATTAATTTTACAATGAACACCCTGCTACCATTTGAATTCTTTTAGACGCTCGTACGATACTCAACATCAATAAAGACATTAGAGAAATAGGATATTTATTGATAACCAAGGATACCATTACTCGTGTTTTCATACCAGAGTGACTGAGATAAATCAGTTCACCTCGAAAAGGAATCGAACGCCACTTCGATTGAACTATACCGAGACCACGAATTAACAGGACTCGGACGCCCCATTTTCGGGCGTACTAGATAGAAATCAATTACTGAAAGCAACTCACAACTGGGTCAGCTTCCCGGTAGGATGCTCTTGCTGGTGGAACGTAGGCGCCTCGGTTGTAGGCGTTAGGCGCGTATCGAGGGTCGTACCCTGCGGATACAAGCAGAAATAATACAAACGTTAGGTCATCTTTTTAAAGATTGGATGAGGGGCTGGTTTGTATACCTGGGGCGTAGGCCCTCGCTGGAGAGCGAGCGGCCAAGTAGGGGTCCACAGGAAGGGGTGCTGCTGGGTCTACTGGTTGCGCGACGGCCACTGAGGCTACGGCTACCAAAAATGCAATCTGAAATGGTTTTGCAAAAATATCGCCAAGTTATACTCACGCAGTTAAACCCAGTTAAAATAACCAGTTTCTTATTACTCTAGCAGCGATTGAAAATCTATTGCAGATTTAACTATTCTTAATGCCAAATTATTTTCTTGCAGTGATTGGAAATCTATTCCAGATTTAACTATTTTTAATGCCAAATTATTTTTTAGCAGTGATTGGTAATCTATTCCAGATTTAATTATTCTTAATGCCAAATTATTTTCTAGCAGCGATTGGAAATCTATTCCAGATTTAATTATTCTTAAGGCCAAATTTTTATAACATTTAAAAGAAAAGTCTACATGAAATTTCCGAAAAATATTTTAAAATTTAAATTATTTATCTAGAATTAGATCTAAATTTAAAAAAATACAGATTAATTCTTTTCATTTTTAAACTTAAAGCTTTGCCACGATTTCTCCGAAGAACTCAAATAATAAATTATAGAAAAGATATAGAACCTAATATTTAAATATTTTAAAGTAAAAATTAATTTAAGTTATCGAAATTAAATAAAAATGGAATAATTTTGCATTACTTTATAATTATTATTCATTTGAAAATCGATAACAAATCGAACTTGCAATCTATCAATTCGAGACTGAAGATAGCCTAGACGAATCTTAAAAGCCAAGTGGTAACTCCAGCCGGTAAAAACTCAAAAAACCTTACCAAGGGAATCATGGTAACAAATGGGTTCGAAATCCACAAAAGCAGCAGCGGATGGAATTATCCTTTGGGATGACTGAATCGAAAGTGATGCTCCTCGAAGAAGCGACCGCCACTTATATAGGCTGGCTGCAATTGCTCTCAAGCCACTAACTAACTTTTCCAACCCCTTCTCATCATCTTCGTGATCTTCTTAACCCCGCGGGGTCACCCAGATCCCCCCCCGCCCCTCCGGGTTCCAACACCGGCAACATCTCTCAGGAGTAACAACTTTCATTCTTCGAGAAATTATGACCAAATACATCATTAGAAGTCACCCCCCTTTTTGGGGGGGCTTGGAATAATAATAGACAAATCAGAAACATATCCGGCTGTCACGTGACCCGTTCTACCTGCTGAGAGGGAAAGCGGGGAGGGGTATAAAGGATGATACCCACTGGCGCATCAATCAAAGGAAAAGTTACCTTCTAGCGCTCCTCTAATACGCCCCCGATCAACGAAGCGCCGAAAACGGTCCACGAAAAATATCATCTTTGAAATTTTGCCCGTATTAGTTACTTGGTATATTTGTTACGGGTATGAAAATGCGCCAAATTTCTTAGGGTCGGGTATCAGGTAATATATACAGAGGGTAAGACATGGTCATTAATAAAAAATAAGGCTTCTTTAATTTCCAATATTTTTCTTATTGTCGTTAGGTCTAGACTAGTTCTATTTTGCATTTTTAAATTTCTTACCGGTTTTTTTTTGTTGTGTGGTAGGCCTAATTATATCTATTTGTCACGAGCTTAAAAATATTCTTTGAAATTTAACAGAAATAGTGTCTTTGTACTCGCATGCACGCGTTTGACCCTAGAAACATTTTTTGCAAAGACAGAAAGCCTATAACCGCAACCTATTACCAGTAACGACTATCGTTATCGAATGGAATATCAATGGATAACGACTATCGTTATCGAATGGAATATCAATGGGTAACGACTCTCGTTATCGAATGGAATATCAATGGATAACGACTATCGTTATCGAATGGAATATCAATGGTTAACGACTATCGTTATCGAATGGAATATCAATGGATAACGATCGATAGTAGATTCGAAATGGTTTTTGTGGGTGTTTGAGTATTCTTCGCTAGATTTTTTTTTAAAGTTGAAAATTTAGTAGTAAAAATTTAATATAGGAAACTCCAAAATATTTCGTTTTCTCTATTAATATAATATAATTATAATTCACATAATTTTTTTTTGAAATTTTATAATAAGATCAAAGTGTAGTGTAATTTCGCATCAACAAAATGGATGACTTCGTAAAAACAATATATTTTTTAATCTAATTATTAGCTCATTCGTCGATTAACTAAGACCAAAGTGTAGTATCGTTTCACATCAAGAAAATAATTGAATGAGTAAGTCACTAATTACTTGGCCCTTAAACCTTAATATGTAACTCTACTGATAACTATTAATAAACTTGAACTTGAACTTGATATTATTTTTGAAATTTACTTATATGTCTTTGTCTTTTTGCTAAGATCAAAGTGTAGTATCGTTTCGTATCAACAAAATGGATGACTTCGTAAAAAATTATTTTTTGAAATTTAATAATAAGATTCTTCATCCTTTGCCTAAGATGAAAATGTAGTATAGATTCTCATCAACAAAATGGACGATTCAGTATAAACGCTTTTTTTAAATCTAGTAATAAGCTTCTTCGTTGTTTGGATAAGATAAAAGTGTAGAAACTGACTAAGATCAAAGTGTAGTATCGATTATCATCAACAAAATGAACAGCTTCGTAAAAGTACTATTTTTTGAAATGTAATAATAATCTTCTTCGTCCTTTGGATAAGATCAGCTGTAAAACATATCCCAATAGATGTATCGTAGATTCAAATAAATCTTTCCATCGAACGACTAGTAATTCGCTGAAATCAAGCCGAATGCTACATATAATTTTGTGTTTTTTTCGTTAAATTTAATACGTTAAGTATAGAAGTTTCCGTTAGTCAGTAAACTACGCGTAGGCGTTAAAGGGTGGAGGTTCAACGGCGTTTCTTTTTTTAATATCTCCAGTGATACCCTGACCCGATTGTAAGATTTTAGTGATATCGCGTGATGAGTCGCGTAGTTTCCTATCCGTGGTACGTGATTTGTCTGCCAAATGAACGGCGCTAAGCATAAAGCACGCCAAAACCAGAAATATTTCACCGATTAATTGTCGTATTGCTTTGTGTCAAAGGCTAATGGAGTGACTATATCTTGCTAAGGATTTCCTTGTTTCGTGTTCGATTGATGAAAGACCACGAGCGTTCGATATCGACGAAAATAAACTCGAAATGTTAAGCTTGTTTTCCACTGGCGCGCGCAACGACGCGTTTCTCAGCTTTGAAACGTTCAAACGTTTTTACGCGCGTAAAGAAAATAACATTATGACGCGCGCTAGTGGAAAACAAGCTTAACACGTGAAAAATCTGTGAACAACAAATACACCCCACACAAGGAGAACGCAACGCGTTTTTAGACGCGCATTTCCGTGTGTACATTTCTCATTGGCTAGACGCTTTAGCTTCTGCCAACGTTGGAAGGGGAAAGCACAGTAAGTCTTCCCCCCTGCCCGTAACTGTACGCCAGAAAGGGCTAGGACGTGTAAAGGGCCTAAAGGCTAGCTGCGTTCTCAGTGCCGTTTTAATACCTGCGTAAGCCCTGGGCAATAAGATCTGTGTAGGCCCTATTTCTCAGAAGATACATTTAATGTAATTCTTTCATACTCATAAACTTAAGTAGGCCCCTTCAAACCTTCGAAGGCCCTGGTTACAGTACCCAATGTGAGCATTGGACAAAACGGCCCTTGTGTGTTTGCTGCTCCTAGGTGTCATGGATTGTCATGGGGTGTAAAGCTCCAAATTTTATGTTAGATCACCTAGTTTCGCCTTTCTGCGAACCACATTTAGCAGAAGCTAGGGCGTGAATAAAATTGTTAAATAATGATTAAATGGATTGAATAATGATTGAAATTGTTAAATAATGATTAAATGGATTAAATAATGATTAAATGGATTAAATAATGATTAAATGGATTAAATAATGATTAAATTGATTAAATAATGATTAAATGGATTAAATAATGATTAAATGGATTAAATAATGATTAAATTGATTAAATAATGATTAACTGGATTAAATAATGATTAAATGGATTAAATAATGATTAACTGGATTAAATAATGATTAAATTGATTAAATAATGATTAAATGGATTAAATAATGATTAAATGGATTAAATAATGATTAAATGGATTAAATTATGATTAAAAATGTAAAATAATGATTACATTCAAATTGAGCTGTTTAAATTCAGCTTGAAATGATTAAATTATAATTAAAATGGATAAATAGTGATTAAATTCCGATTTAAATGATCAAATTATGATCAAAATGGTTAAATAGTGGTTAAATTCAGATTGAAATGATTAAATTCAGATTAAAATGGTTAAATAGTGAATAAAATAATAATAATAAGTTAGGCTAATACCATTGGCACCACCCTAGGCCCAAGTCAGCTAGCGACTTTTATTGCTTTTAATTCCGAGGTGTACCGACCCTTGTTCAGGGGGTACATTTTGAACCGCGCGCTAAGTTGTCTTTTATGTAGGGGGCGCCAAAAACACTCCTATCTTTCAAATATCAAAGCTATTTATATATTTTTTTTCGAATATAGGGGGCGCCATTTTGAAAATTTGAACCGGTTACCATATTCCATCGGTACGCCTCTGCTTTTAGGACACGCGTTTGATTGAGCGCGTTAAAACGACGAACGCGTAAGTACTCCTGCATCTATATAAATAAAATAAAAAACTACTGTTTGTTTGTGTGTTGGTTGTTCGCAATACGGCCTCAATTCTTAATCTATTTTGATACAACTAGCGCTACAGCATCGCGACAGTCCGAGGAAGGTTTATATATATTTATAAATGAATGTTAGTTGTTCGTTTAAGGTGGTTGTGGGTGGTTTGGAGCTGTTTTAAGGTGGTTTGGGCCTCTATCTTTATAAATAAAATACTGGGTTTGTGTGATTGTTGTTCGTAGAAAATACTATTTTTGGGATTGTTGTTCGTTTAAGGTGGTATGGGTGGTTTTGGGCTCTATCTTTTCAAATAAAATACTGTGTTTGTGTGATTGTTGTTCGTAGTTTGGAGCTGTTTTAAGGTGGTATGGGTGGTTTTAGTTTGGAGCTGTCTTAAGGTGGTATGGGTGGTTTTGGGCTCTATCTTTACAAATAAAATACTGTGTTTGTGTGATTGTTGTTCGTAGTTTGGAGCTGTTTTAAGGTGGTATGGGTGGTTTTAGTTTGGAGCTGTCTTAAGGTGGTATGGGTGGTTTTGGGCTCTATCTTTACAAATAAAATACTGTGTTTGTGTGATTGTTGTTCGTAGTTTGGAGCTGTTTTAAGGTGGTATGGGTGGTTTTAGTTTGGAGCTGTCTTAAGGTGGTATGGGTGGTTTTGGGCTCTATCTTTACAAATAAAATACTGTGTTTGTGTGATTGTTGTTCGTAGTTTGGAGCTGTTTTAAGGTGGTATGGGTGGTTTTAGTTTGGAGTTGTCTTAAGGTGGCATGGGTGGTTTTGGGCTCTATCTTTACAAATAAAATACTGTGTTTGTGTGATTGTTGTTCGTAGTTTGGAGCTGTTTTAAGGTGGTATGGGTGGTTTTAGTTTGGAGCTGTCTTAAGGTGGTATGGGTGGTTTTGGGCTCTATCTTTACAAATAAAATACTGTGTTTGTGTGATTGTTGTTCGTAGTTTGGAGCTGTTTTAAGGTGGTATGGGCGGTTTTAGTTTGGAGCTGTCTTAAGGTGGTATGGGTGGTTTTGGGCTCTATCTTTACAAATAAAATACTGTGTTTGTGTGATTGTTGTTCGTAGTTTGGAGCTGTTTTAAGGTGGTATGGGTGGTTTTAGTTTGGAGCTGTCTTAAGGTGGTATGGGTGGTTTGAGTTGGGAGCTGTTTTAAGGTGGTATGGGTGGTTTGAGTTGGGAGCTGTTTTGAGGTGGTATGGGTGGTTTGAGTTGGGAGTGGTTCTAAGGTGGTTTCGGTGGTTTGTGCCTTGTTAGTTTCTCCATGGTCATAAGTAAAGCGCAAGGGCAGTGACTCAAAACAAGGGGTTTCAACCTAGAACCCCGTGTTTTTCCCATGGACATCTTTATGTCGCCTGCTTATAGGTCAGCGCTATTGAAAAGATCTCTTTGTCATAATTTTACGAGAGACTGTTTTTCGCGTTACTTAAATGTTTTGCTTTATGAAACTAAAGAATGTATTTAAGTCAATAGAATTTGGGCAATCTAAACTTAAGTAAATAGAATTTGGGCAATCTAAACTTAAGTAAATAGAATTTGGGCAATCTAAACTTAAGTTAATAGAATTTGGGCAATCTAAACTTAAGTTAATAGAATTTGGGCAATCTAAACTTAAGTAAATAGAATTTGGGCAATCTAAACTTAAGTTAATAGAATTTGGGCAATCTAAACTTAAGTTAATAGAATTTGGGCAATCTAAACTTAAGTAAATAGAATTTGGGCAATCTAAACTTAAGTTAATAGAATTTGGGCAATCTAAACTTAAGTAAATAGAATTTGGGCAATCTAAACTTAAGTAAATAGAATTTGGGCAATCTAAACTTAAGTTAATAGAATTTGGGCAATCTAAACTTAAGTTAATAGAATTTGGGCAATCTAAACTTAAGTAAATAGAATTTGGGCAATCTAAACTTAAGTCAATAGAATTTGGGCAATCTAAACTTAAGTAAATAGAATTTGGGCAATCTAAACTTAAGTTAATAGAATTTGGGCAATCTAAACTTAAGTAAATAGAATTTGGGCAATCTAAACTTAAGTCAATAGAATTTGGGCAATTTAAACTTAAGTCAATAGAATTTGGGCAATCTAAACTTAAGTCAATAGAATTTGGGCAATCTAAACTTAAGTAAATAGAATTTGGGCAATCTAAACTTAAGTAAATAGAATTTGGGCAATCTAAACTTAAGTAAATAGAATTTGGGCAATCTAAACTTAAGTAAATAGAATTTGGGCAATCTAAACACAAGTAAATAGAATTTGTTCAATCTAAACTTAAGTAAATAGAATTTGGGCAATTTAAACTTAAGTAAATAGAATTTGGGCAATCTAAACTTAAGTAAATAGAATTTGGGCAATCTAAACTTAAGTTAATAGAATTTGGGCAATCTAAACTTAAGTAAATAGAATTTGGGCAATCTAAACTTAAGTAAATAGAATTTGGGCAATCTAAACTTAAGTCAATAGAATTTGGGCAATCTAAACTTAAGTAAATAGAATTTGGGCAATCTAAACTTAAGTAAATAGAATTTGGGCAATCTAAACTTAAGTTAATAGAATTTGGGCAATCTAAACTTAAGTAAATAGAATTTGGGCAATCTAAACTTAAGTAAATAGAATTTGGGCAATCTAAACTTAAGTCAATAGAATTTGGGCAATCTAAACTTAAGTCAATAGAATTTGGGCAATCTAAACTTAAGTTAATAGAATTTGGGCAATCTAAACTTAAGTAAATAGAATTTGGGCAATCTAAACTTAAGTAAATAGAATTTGGGCAATCTAAACTTAAGTAAATAGAATTTGGGCAATCTAAACTTAAGTAAATAGAATTTGGGCAATCTAAACTTAAGTTAATAGAATTTGGGCAATCTAAACTTAAGTAAATAGAATTTGGGCAGTCTAAACTTAAGTCAATAGAATTTGAGCAATCTAAACTTAAGTAAATAGAATTTGGGCAAAGTTAATAGAATTTGGGCAATCTAAATTTATGAATGTATTTAAGTCAACGAATTTAGGCAATTTAAATTTATGAATGTATTTAAGTCAAAAGAATTTAGGCAATTTAAATTTATGAATGTATTTCAGTCAATAAAATGTGGACAATCTAAATTTATGAATGTATTTAAGTCAAAAGAATTTAGGCAATTTAAATTTATGAATGTATTTAAGGTGGTATGGGTGGTTTTAGTTTGGAGCTGTCTTAAGGTGGTATGGGTGGTTTTGGGCTCTATCTTTACAAATAAAATACTGTGTTTGTGTGATTGTTGTTCGTAGTTTGGAGCTGTTTTAAGGTGGTATGGGTGGTTTTAGTTTGGAGCTGTCTTAAGGTGGTATGGGTGGTTTTGGGCTCTATCTTTACAAATAAAATACTGTGTTTGTGTGATTGTTGTTCGTAGTTTGGAGCTGTTTTAAGGTGGTATGGGTGGTTTTAGTTTGGAGCTGTCTTAAGGTGGCATGGGTGGTTTTGGGCTCTATCTTTACAAATAAAATACTGTGTTTGTGTGATTGTTGTTCGTAGTTTGGAGCTGTTTTAAGGTGGTATGGGTGGTTTTAGTTTGGAGCTGTCTTAAGGTGGTATGGGTGGTTTTGGGCTCTATCTTTACAAATAAAATACTGTGTTTGTGTGATTGTTGTTCGTAGTTTGGAGCTGTTTTAAGGTGGTATGGGTGGTTTTAGTTTGGAGCTGTCTTAAGGTGGTATGGGTGGTTTGAGTTGGGAGCTGTTTTAAGGTGGTATGGGTGGTTTGAGTTGGGAGCTGTTTTGAGGTGGTATGGGTGGTTTGAGTTGGGAGTGGTTCTAAGGTGGTTTCGGTGGATTGTGCCTTGTTAGTTTCTCCATGGTCATAAGTAAAGCGCAAGGGCAGTGACTCAAAACAAGGGGTTTCAACCTAGAACCCCGTGTTTTTCCCATGGACATCTTTATGTCGCCTGCTTATAGGTCAGCGCTATTGAAAAGATCTCTTTGTCATAATTTTACGAGAGACTGTTTTTCGCGTTACTTAAATGTTTTGCTTTATGAAACTAAAGAATGTATTTAAGTCAATAGAATTTGGGCAATCTAAACTTAAGTAAATAGAATTTGGGCAATCTAAACTTAAGTAAATAGAATTTGGGCAATCTAAACTTAAGTTAATAGAATTTGGGCAATCTAAACTTAAGTTAATAGAATTTGGGCAATCTAAACTTAAGTAAATAGAATTTGGGCAATCTAAACTTAAGTTAATAGAATTTGGGCAATCTAAACTTAAGTTAATAGAATTTGGGCAATCTAAACTTAAGTAAATAGAATTTGGGCAATCTAAACTTAAGTTAATAGAATTTGGGCAATCTAAACTTAAGTTAATAGAATTTGGGCAATCTAAACTTAAGTAAATAGAATTTGGGCAATCAAAACTTAAGTCAATAGAATTTGGGCAATCTAAACTTAAGTAAATAGAATTTGGGCAATCTAAACTTAAGTTAATAGAATTTGGGCAATCTTAACTTAAGTAAATAGAATTTGGGCAATCTAAACTTAAGTCAATAGAATTTGGGCAATTTAAACTTAAGTCAATAGAATTTGGGCAATCTAAACTTAAGTCAATAGAATTTGGGCAATCTAAACTTAAGTAAATAGAATTTGGGCAATCTAAACTTAAGTAAATAGAATTTGGGCAATCTAAACTTAAGTAAATAGAATTTGGGCAATCTAAACTTAAGTAAATAGAATTTGGGCAATCTAAACACAAGTAAATAGAATTTGTTCAATCTAAACTTAAGTAAATAGAATTTGGGCAATTTAAACTTAAGTAAATAGAATTTGGGCAATCTAAACTTAAGTAAATAGAATTTGGGCAATCTAAACTTAAGTTAATAGAATTTGGGCAATCTAAACTTAAGTAAATAGAATTTGGGCAATCTAAACTTAAGTAAATAGAATTTGGGCAATCTAAACTTAAGTAAATAGAATTTGGGCAATCTAAACTTAAGTAAATAGAATTTGGGCAATCTAAACTTAAGTCAATAGAATTTGGGCAATCTAAACTTAAGTAAATAGAATTTGGGCAATCTAAACTTAAGTTAATAGAATTTGGGCAATCTAAACTTAAGTAAATAGAATTTGGGCAATCTAAACTTAAGTAAATAGAATTTGGGCAATCTAAACTTAAGTCAATAGAATTTGGGCAATCTAAACTTAAGTCAATAGAATTTGGGCAATCTAAACTTAAGTTAATAGAATTTGGGCAATCTAAACTTAAGTAAATAGAATTTGGGCAATCTAAACTTAAGTAAATAGAATTTGGGCAATCTAAACTTAAGTAAATAGAATTTGGGCAATCTAAACTTAAGTAAATAGAATTTGGGCAATCTAAACTTAAGTTAATAGAATTTGGGCAATCTAAACTTAAGTTAATAGAATTTGGGCAGTCTAAACTTAAGTCAATAGAATTTGAGCAATCTAAACTTAAGTAAATAGAATTTGGGCAGTCTAAACTTAAGTCAATAGAATTTGAGCAATCTAAACTTAAGTAAATAGAATTTGGGCAAAGTTAATAGAATTTGGGCAATCTAAATTTATGAATGTATTTAAGTCAACGAATTTAGGCAATTTAAATTTATGAATGTATTTAAGTCAAAAGAATTTAGGCAATTTAAATTTATGAATGTATTTCAGTCAATAAAATGTGGACAATCTAAATTTATGAATGTATTTAAGTCAAAAGAATTTAGGCAATTTAAATTTATGAATGTATTTAAGTCCAAATAATTTAGGCAATTTAAATTTATGAATGTATTTCAGTCAATAAAATTTGGACAATCTTAACTTAAGAATAGATTTAAGTCAATAGAATTTGGGCAATTAAATTTAAGAATGTATTTAAGTCAATAGAATTTGACCCTTCTAAACTTAAGATTGTATTTAATTCAATAGAATTGGGACAATCTAAACTTAAGAATGTATTTAAGTCAATAGAATACTATAAACGGTCAAGTAAACGTTATCAAAATGTCTCAGCATCAAAGTGGCCATCTCCTCAAAGTAATCCATTAGTTTAAACGATGATAATAAACTCATAAAGTATGGGCGCGAATGAAACGCGTTGAATATATTGGATTAGTCGAAAGTGGGTCCGTTCTGGTTCCCATGGCCTTCTCTGGCATAGGCACATTTGATAACATTGTAGCTATGGTGGCTCCAATGGATCTTCGTGACTTTTCGAGAACGAAATGCGTTTTTTTTTGCCCATATCAGATTTTAATCGCTCATAAAGCTTCTTTCTTTTTGCCTTTTGAGAGTGACGCCTTCCTATTATTATTTTTGCGATCGCTCATCTACACCTCAAACGAGTTTTCTTGTTCATTTCCACCTTCAAAAATTAAAAAGGCGTATACATTTCCCTCGAAAAATAATTTTACTCAAGAACACCACGTAAAATCGTCGTTATGAACCCATCCAGGAAGTGGAAATAATTTTAAGGTTTACATTACGTATAATATTATTTACTATAATTGACTAGTAATAACGGCATAAATATATTAGAGACGCCAAATGGCGGATGTCTACGTTACAGGATGGATAACATTTTTAATTTTTAATCGAAAAAACGATGTATTTTATTTAGAACGGATTTTTATGATTTCAGTTGAATTTTTAATATTAAAATATTTGGTATGACTCTTCCTAGGAAATTTACTGGTAATTTGCAAACTAAGAATTAAACTAATCTTATTTGAATATAATTTTATTTATTTTGCTTTGAATTGTCGTAATTACCGCCAACATTTTTGTAAATTTCCATAACATTTTAATACATTTCGGTTGTACGCCTTTTCTACTAGGCAAATTTAGTAATTTACTTATAATTTGCATACATTATTGCAAACTAAAAATTAAATTAGTCTTAATTAATTTTAGTATTCATTTTACTTTGAATTGGCATTAATACAGCAAAAAGTATTTTGTAAATTTTCACAAATACCTTGAAATATCAGAGGTGATTTAAACACTTTTTTTTTAGTTGTATGCCTTTTCTAGTTAGAAAATTTACCTATAATTTGCATGCATTATGACAAATTACAAATTAAACTATTGCCAGGATTCGAAAACCTGGGAAACCTGGAAAAGTCAGGGAATTTGAAAATGCTCCCAAAAGGTCAGGGAAAAGTCAGTGAATTTGAAAATGTTCCCAAAAGGTCAGGGAAAAGTCAGTGAATTTGAAAATGTTCCCAAAAGGTCAGGAAAATTGAAAATGATCCCAAAAGGTCAGGGAAAAGTCAGGGAATTTGAAAATGATTCCAAAATGTCACGGAAAAATCAAGAAATTTGAAAATGGTCCCAAAAAGTAAGGTAATTTTAAAATGACCCAAAAAATTCAGGCAAATAAATTTTTGAAAGGAAATCTTTTTCACGATTTTTACCTCAAACCATTCTTTTATTCTACAAAAATGGTCAGTTAAAATTTGGCAATTTGGTCAGGGAAAACCTGGAAATGTCAGGTAATTTAATTCCGGAAATTTTGTACGAACCCTGTATTCCTAATAAAATTTTATTAGAGCTCATTTTGCTTTACTACGGCAAACATTTTTTTTTGTTAATTTTCATAAATACATTGAAATATCAGAAAAAAAATATGATTTAAAGGAAAATGAATTTAAGCGCTTAAAATATGAAATTACGCTAAGAACAGTGCAACTATATATTGCAAAACATGCCAAAACAAATGGTCACGAAATCGACCATTATTAAAAACCTATTAAATACTCATTGGCATTAAATGATTTCAACTTTCGTACAAAATTTATACACCGGTTATAAATTAAAAAAATATAGCTCGCACTGGGAGGTTAATTTCGGGTTAGACAATAAAATACCCCATCTCCAATTCTCACCTCTTTTTTAATTGCAGGAAAATTAAGAACGGACGACAAATACGGATAATATTTTTCAAATTATCGAAAACAATAGTTATTTTGTCGTTAAATATGATGATTTCCGCACCTGGCGACCCAACAATTTCGCCTCTTATTACTGACATTAAATCTCTCAATCAATGGCATTCAAACCCAGTCGTTATAATGGAGGTGCGAACTGTATTTGAAAAAAATAAGGTCAATTAGGCCAAGGCTAATAAAAAGTTAATTTCAAAGTTAAAAATCAATATAAAAAATCAGGCCTAAATATTAAAAAGGCAATCATTTCTCTTTTTTTTAAATTAAAAATATATAAAATAAATATTGGTAGTTTTTTTTAATCGGGTTTCTAATTTCTTCCCAACTGGTGTCTGAACTGTTCCAATTGTACCATTTTGCAATTTCGTACGTAAGAAATGCCACTCGGAAAGTGTCTCGCTGTAGACGTTTACGGAATCGCGAACGGCGACTGAGTTAACCAGTTTTTCTTTTATGGGTTTTTTATTTAAACACAAAAATCTCGAAGACAATTGTACTGTATAATTATAAAGCGATAGAGCCTTGGCTAATTAACGCGGTATGATATGGTACAAAAGTCCCACCGAAGGTGACTAACAATAAGGTAGAAGGTGGTAGTTAAGGATTCATTCGGTTCGTCAACATAACGAATGGCAGCGTTTTATATCGCTCTGTTTATGAACCACCCTGTATAATGGTAGGAGGATATTAACGTCGAATTAGTTATTAGCGTAGACGTACGAATTATCCACTAATTAAAATTACAAAGCTAGATCCTTAATCAAATGGGGTGGATTACATTATCAATGGAATCCATTACGTTAGAAGTCGACGTATCCCAGATGGTCTTGTGCAAACGACACTTTTATCTGAAACGAGGGATGGACCCTGGGTTTTCCTCCTTATAAACAACGAAATAAAAATTGTGAAAGTAAACGTTTTTTCGCTGCTCGCTACAAAATAATCCACAGCGAAATTAAAAATTGCGCAACTAAGCTACAAAATAATCCACCCACTCAAAACCTTTTGTATCTTATAAATGTGAAAAACCAAATAAATGACCTTGACTCGCTAGTTAATTAAACCGCCTTGATTAATTGGGATTGTATTTTTAATTAATAACAAGCTTGTTGAGGGATTTTTATTTGGGGTCGTTATATCACTAGATCTAAAGTGGTACCGTAGAGCACCGCATCAAATGAAATATTTTCTAGTATAGACCAAGACGGAAACGGTAGCCTGTGTGCGAAAGTAATTAGCGGTGTTTTATAGTTAATCACGATTTAATTGAGGTTAATTACACTGTTTAACGTGATTTGTAAGGCAACTTTTTGGTCGAGGGATGTATCATATTTTAAACCAAAAAATATGTTAATATTTTGGATTTCAGTAAGTTCAAAATTGGCTGGCTCAAGTAATAAAATTCGGATTTAAAGTTTTAATTTTAACTATATTCATTATAAATCATAATAATACCAAGAATGTATTTATTTATACTGAGTATAAATAAATACATTCTTGATAATACTGATACATTATTTTATTTAATTAAAAATGTATTTTAGAGTATTTGAGAGTATTTGAAATTTAACAAAACATATATTTAAAATTATTAATTTCACTAAGTTCAAAGTTTAAGTAACGTAAAACAATTTAGAATGATAATAATTGATGATTAAATTATTATTAAAACTAATGTCGAACTATAGTTACGCTCTCGAGCGCTTATGGAAAATTTTCGTTTATATGTATTTAAATATGTATCTAATTATTCCATTAATTTATTTTCTCTTACGTTAATTATTTCGACAACTATACAATAAATAAATCACTTTAAGCCAAAAAGTTTCAATTTTGTCATCATTTCACAGTCTTCAAGAATATATGGCATTACAATGAGTTAGTTTTCGAAGCAAAGTACCTCCAAATTAGGCAATAAATTGGAAGAAACCTTTCATTTTTTTCATATGCCGGGATTCACCGGTCAATGATTAATAACGAAGAACTCTGAATTCATCTTCATCCAATGAAGAATGGCCTTCGAATGGAAGACGTCATTCCGTTTTAAAAGAAAACCCAAAAAATGTTTAACGGTGCGCCCGGCTGAAAGGGTTACGGACCAAAAAACTTTGAACAATTTCAAGGCCACCTCGTACGACAGAAAAGTCTCCGAAGACAATTAGTCGAAATAGCAGATTGAAAAGTTCGTTATTGTCTAAAACCCATCCTAAAAGGGGTGCAGCTTTTAAAACTGATTGCCGCGAATACACGAAACTATTAATTTCGAAAGTTAAAGTTGGCAAAAACAGCGTTTATTGGAAATTAGAGAACCAGTCTTTTGTAACGTCAGGTACTACTTAAGCTCTCTATTGTTTGAAAATTAATTTAAATGAGGACGATTTGGAAGAGCGGGTAAAAGGAGTTTTGCGAAATTACCCGTGTTGTTTCGCTTATTAAAACGATGTTTAATTTATGGCAAGTATCCCGAAAAATGGGCAGATCGTGAACCATCCTTTCCAAATGAGACTTGACCCGAATGCTAAACGCTTATCGGAACGAACTAGCCAGAATGTGGAGCTTATAGTTGCGCGAAATATGTCAGTCTTTTCGAGCAAAAGATGAATGTGGAATACGTATTTTATAGTAACAGGCAGGCTCGTACAAATTCCTCGGGCCCGTGCAGCCTTGAGGGCCCGATTTGGAACAAACGAGGTATACTTCACCCTTAATTTGTATAGTTATCTCCAATAGTTAGGGCTATGTGGGGTCCCGAAATTAATATTTTGCAGGAGCTTGGGCCCGTCAAGCCTCGAGAGAACAAATGGAGTGTATTTCTCCCCTAAAATGTAAAGTTATCTCCAATAGGCCTTTCCATAAAATATTTCTACGTGCTTTCACTGTTTTTTCTACGTCACCCACCACCAATTTCGCTAAAAGTAAACAAAAAGTTGGCTGTACTTTTGCCATTTTCGGATTTTTCGGTAAGATTTCTCCAAACATTTTACACGGAGCTCGGGTTAGGCTTAGTGACTTCGGAGTTCAAACTGATTTTAATTTAGTTTTGATACTAATTAAATGAAATATTATGGGCCCGTGCAGCCCCGGGGGCCCGATTCGGAACAAATAAAGCAAATTTCTCCCCTAAAATGTATAGTTATCTCCAATTGTTACGGCGTTATAGGGGCCCGAAATTAATATTTGCCATGGTAACAGGTCAAGTTTTCTTTTTCAGATGCTTAATTGTTCGAATAATTAATCGAGCTACTAAAAGAATTCAAATTCCATTTCTTGTGTTTTGTCCCGTGGTTGAAATTTTTGCCATACTGTAAAGATTTTGGTGTAATTCTGTAACACCCTTTTCGAAAAACCTAAATAAAACATTTGTGTTAGATGGCACCTCGGAAATATTTTGTTTTGTACAAAATGGATGATTTAGTATATAATATTTTTTTTCATATTTGATAATGATAAGTTTCTTCGTCGTTTGGCTAAGATCAAAGTGTAGTAACATTTGGCATCACTGGTTAAACCAAAATCAAGTTCCGTCCACCTTCATACTGAAACGACAAATACGATACATACTAAATCGTTGTTTCAAGTTTGGTAGCTGAACATTTTTTACATTTTCGAGCTAAATAATAATAATACAATTCCTGCCAATCACTTTGGATGTGTTCGCTGTTAATGCCCCTAAGAAATATCGCCAGTCCCGCAGTTTACTTACGGCGTAACTGAAGAAAAGCTAACGAGAATCACTGGCGCACCTTTAAAAACAAAAAAGAAAATGAACCCCTGTAACAAGGAACGGATGGTGTGGACAAGTCATTACCGCCAACCAGTAGGGCAATGATTTTATAAGTAGCGCGAGCTTGACCCAGCACGTCGCAACAATATAATGGGCGATACGTTTAACAAGACACTGGCGAGATTTCTCTCGTTAGATACCGTAATGATATATTGCCGCTTATAAGGTCCATTAAGTCCCGGCGCTGACGGAAGGCGCAAACGAGTCATGGAAATAAAATTAAGAACTACACGACCATTTTAGCCCCGCTCAAAAATTATATCAACGGATAAGAGGATCCAAGAATTGATTCGGGTGAACGGAGGATATGTATACACAACGACAGTAGATACAGGGACGAGAAAGTGTATTGGCGGCCTCTGTTGGAATATATCACCTAAAACGACCTAAACGCGAGGAGAGTTAGTTGTAAACAAAAAAATGGCGGTCACCTAATTTTAGCGGTTCTTGACGAGGCTTAAGTGTTCAAAACAAATGGGCATTTTTTATTTACGCTCGTAGTTTTATTTTTAATTTAACATCAAAATGGTAAAAACTAACTACAATAATACTGTCCATGGTGAACCACGTCTTAACAATGGCCGCGGTTTGTTTACATCTAACTCCCCGTGAATATGAAGACGTTTAAAATCGAAATTTTTGTTCCTGCTTTCTCGTCCCTGTATCTACTGTCCTTGGTATACACCACCTTTTCGCATCGGGATGTCACGGAAGAAAAGCCATGCCCTCAGGGCCGGATTAAGACCTTGCGGGGCCCTAGGCCCAAACTAATTTTGGTGCCCCTTTCCGTGGCGAGTGAGCGAGGCACTCTCGCAATTTGTAATTGACATATGGATAGAAAATACAATTTCAATGTAGACTTTAATAAATGATATTGCTTTACATGGTATTGAAAAATGTTGACGCATTTACTAAAATTACTCCGGAATAATTGTTTTTTCCGGAAAGTAAATTTAAATTTATTTTTTTCGAAACTTCTTGGTGCCCCTTGTAGACTTGGTGCCCTAGGCCCAGGCCTAGTCGGCCTATTGGTTAATCCGGCCCTGCATGCCCTCATCCTTTCCTCGTGTAATCTTTCCCCCCTTTTCCGCGGTTAGAGGGGGGGGACTGAGGTGCGATCGCGGGCTCTCACCCGGTAGGCGGGGGATATCTTCCGGGGATCATGGAAACTGAGGATATCGTTGCAGTTATATATTCTCTGTTCACTTTATTGCATTCTTGGAGGAATTCATTTTATCAAATAACAGCAGCTCAACTCGCTACCTTAGAGCAAAAGTCAAGCAAGTCTAAAACTTACGATCTGAGAAAATCTAATTTTAAAATTGAAATCCACATAGACTATAATGTTAATCTAATATTTAAAAATATTAAAATAACGTTAAATAATGAAATGATGTATGAGAATTGAGTCAGGAAATATGTAAAAACACTCAAAGATTCTTATTCTGATTTTCTTTCAAAAGTCAAGTATCTCGACTTGCTTGACTTTTGCTCTCAGGTAGCGAACTAGTCATGTTGTAAATTACATTTTAACCCTCGATTTTAACTCGAAATAAAAAATGACGAATTGTCAAGTATTGCAGTGGGTTAAGAAAAAGCGCGTGTCATATTATTTAGTACATTCATTAACCTCATTAATATTTAACGTATACATTACATTTAAGAAAAATGATACGGGTGTAGCTTTTAATTGAAACGATTTCCTTTTGTAACAGCTATAGGTAATTTTTTTGGAAAAATTTCTGCCTAAGGAATTTAAGCGTTTGAAAAGGGTTAAGAATTTTTTACCTCTATTAAATTTAATTATTTCTATGAAATTATTAGGTAGCGGTTTAAAAAGTTATTTTAAGTTTGTAACCAATGGCGATTATTGTATAATATGATTTTTGTTAAATATGTTCTTCTTAGCAATGTACAAAATAAAATATATTTAAAATATTGATACGGTGTGTTGCAGCTAAATAAATCAAAGGGTTTAAAAATGTATACTTATGGAATTTGGGAATTTGAACAGGGTTAATAATTTTTTGCTTAATTTCATGTATTTAAGTTAATGTACTTAAGGTGATGTATTTAATGTATTAAATTTAATGTATTTAATTTATTGTATTTAATCTATTAAATTTAATGTATTAAATTTAATGTTTTAAATTTAATGTATTTAATTTGAATTAATTTACATTAAATTTATTTTTAAATATTTTTAATTAATTTATATTAAATTTATTTTTAAATATTTTTAATTAATTTATATTAAATTTATTTTTAAATATTTATAATTAACTTATATTAAATTAGTTTTTAAACGTTTTTAATTAATTTATTATAAATTTATTATTAGATATTTTTAATTAATTTATATTAAATTTATTTTTAAAAATTTAAATTAATTTATATTAAATTTATTTTTGAATATTTTTAATTCATTTATATTAAATTTATTTTTAAATATTTTTAATTATTTTAGATTTATATTTAATTATTTTAGTTTTATATTTAATTATTTTAGATTTATATTTAATTATTTTAGATTTATATTTAATTATTTTAGATTTATATTTAATTATTTTAGATTTATATTGAATTATTTTTAATTATTGTTAATTTATTTTTAATTTATTTTTAATTTGTTTATTTATTTTTAGTTTTTAATTTATTTTTAATTTATTTTTAATTTTTTTAATAATATTTTATTATTTTTATTTATTTTGGTTTTTATTTTGTTTGTAATTAGTTTTTAATTTATTTTTAATTTATTTTTAAAATAATTTTTTTAAATATTTTATTATTTTTATTTATTTTTAATTTTTATTTTGTTTTTAATTAGTTTTTAATTTTTTAAATTGTTTTTAATTAGTTTTTAATTTATTTTAATTTTTTTAATTTATTTCATTTTTTAACTATTTTCAATGAAATTTTTTGGTAGTTATTTGATAGTTATTTTAAATTTGTAACCAATGACGACTATTAAAATGTATTTTCTATAAGGAAATATTTTGATTAAATATAATGAAAATGAAATCGCGTCGTCTCATTTTGCTGACTTGTTTGACGCAAAACTTCTCCATTACGTAACTACTCAATTCAGAATTTTTTATTAATTTCGTTTAACAGCAACCATACAATTGACATAACTGTTTTTTGAATCAACTGAGAAAAAAAAGGTGTGTTAACTTACACAGATAAATCCAATTTCGGAACAAGCGATAAAAATATTTCGCCTAAGTTGTTCTCTTTCCCTAACTACTAGAGGATTTCGGAAAGGGGGTAGGAAAGGGAAGTAAGTCTGTGACGTATGTTCAACAGCAGTGCCATCTATGTACAGATATCAAAACTATAAAAAACGTTAAAAACAAATTTCGTCTGCTGCAGTATTTTTGTGGGGAACATAAGCCTTAGCAAGAATCGTGGCCTTACGCGAACGTTTCTTATGATTAACACGTAAATTATAAGTTAAAAATATCAAATGAATCGTCTAATTGGAATTGGAGGATCTGTTTGCTGTTTTATTTAAATGCTATTTAATTTACATTTATCAAAAACATTAACCAACCTTTTCTTTGGAGAATCCATCACTTCAAATTTGCCCATTCGCGAATTGCGAATTCGTTAGACTGCAAAAAAAATCGTCGAAGTTGGCCGTAAATTCCAACCAATCAGAGAAATCCTCTTTTTCGCAGGTTTACGCGAGGGAAGTACTGATGGGAAGTCTCCTCGTAGGATAATATTTTTACCGGCCTATTCATTAAATTTCTGGAATAATCTTAGTCGATAATTCAAAATAACGGTTGAAAAAGCCGCAAATATCAGTTTAAGGAAATATTCACAATGTCCGCCATTTTTTTGTGTGGAGAAACAGCGCTGCCAGGCAAAAAGAAAATAGGAGTGTTGTCAGATTTAGGTTTATTTGTTTGAATTACAGATTATTACACCGAAAACGGACAAATTTTGTTTTCCGACGAAGTTCGAAGTTATAAAATTTATGTTTTGCGGCTTAGTATCGACCATGCTTGGAAATAAGGTTTTATTTTAAAAAGTGGTCCTAGGACCTACTAACCCCTTATTATCTAAGTGGTCCTTATTTTATGGCGAGATTAATGATTGATTTGTATATATTTTTTTCTGGGGAATTTTAAGTAACTGTTTTTAACGATGAGTGCTAGAAACAAGAACTTTTAAACGGGGTTGGCTGGTTTAAACCACACTGGATTAAACCAAGTTATTTTTTAAAAAAAACCAAGGGTTTTTAAAATAATTTGTTTTTTTTAATTAACCAAAAATTATTTCAAAATCTTTGTACATTTTCTTACCAAAATGATTGATTACATTTCTAAAAAATGTACAAGGTGACACCGTTTCCCATATTTTCAATACCTTCCTATTCACCCCTTAGGTTTTCTCATGTAGTATATAATATAGTCGTGTACCCTTCTTCATCCTATATTTTACTTAATTTTATCTACTGTTTCTCGATAAGAATCCTTATTTTTGCTTATGGGTTTTCCTATATTTTCCTTTAACTCACGTGAAAATTAGCTATTTTTTCAATAACATTTTTTTGGCATTTTCCTGATCACGCGGCATTTATACACAATCAAAAATGAAACTATAACTAAAACTTCGTTCTGGTGAGACTTGTAAGAAACGAAACTAAAACTAAAACTTTGTTCAGGTCACGTGAGACTTGTTATAATACTCTTATTAATTTTTAATGGATTTGTAATATAAATGCATGGTGAAACAAAAGCAAAAAATAGATTAGGAGTAAAATAAAGCAGTTTTTAATGAAAACCTGATTTAAACCCAAATAAACCGGTTTTTTGGGTTTAAAGTGGTCCTTTTTCAATTTTTATGAAAAATTAAGAATTAAGAATATGGTCTCATTTCAATTTTTATGAAAAATTAAGAATTAAGAATATGGTCTCATTTCAATTTTTATGAAAAATTAAGAATTAAGAATATGGTCTCATTTCAATTTTTATGAAAAATTAAGAATTAATAAAGTCGTCCCAGGGACCACTAATCCTAATAAATAAAGTGGTCCAAACAATTAATGAAGTGTTTTTTGACTAATAATAATAATCAGCTAGGCTAATACCCAAGGCACCACCTTAGGCCTAAGTCATCGAGTGACTTTTGAAGCCATTAATTCAGGTGGCCGGGTGGCAATGCGTAGGAGGGTGGTGGCAAGCCCTGCATGCCACGCGAGCCAACAGCTCCCTACACTAACTATTACCGTTAACCTCCACAAGTTTTTATGGAAGGGGAAAACGAAGACCTCGGGAGGAAACCCAGGGCCGGATTAAGACTTTATGCGGCCCTAGGCCCAAGTTAATTTTGGTACCCCCTTTCAATAGCGAGTGAAGAGAGCTAGGCACTTCCCTAATTTAGAATTGAGAAATGGAAGGAAAATTCATTTTGCTGCCAGATTTAGTATGTCGTCAGGAGTTAGACGGCAGTCCGTCAGAGAATGTGACAATCAAACGTTTTTGGTTCATAGGGGTGGACGCATTTACTAAAATTACTCCGGAAAATATTTTGTAAAAAGCAAATGATTAAAGTTATCAGAAGAAAATAGGGGGAAGTACGCTTCTAGTCAGCTTTGGAAAGGCGTCACTTTTCACGAATTTTCGCGCCAAAACGGTTTGGCGGGAAATCGCGGATGAATACATCGTTTAAAAAGTCATTTTTCTTAAATTGAACAATTGTAACATATTGCCCTTCTCATTCTCTGCTATTTGAGCTAAGGCGTATTTGCTTTCGTCGATTATAGCCGTGTTGAATCAAAACAAAAGTAGGACTACTTTTTCAGTTTGGTTTATTATGCGTAAAAAGGCGTTTTCGTGGGTCACACGACGACTTCTACGGCTCAAAGCTACAGATACGTACTTCCCCTATTTTCTTCTGAAGTTATGTACTTTTACTTTTTTCGAACCCTCTTGGTGCCCCTTGTAGGCTAGGTGCCCTAGGCCCAGGCCTATTCGGCCTATTAGTTAATCCGGCCCTGAGGAAACCCCTTAAACTAGTGGCGAGAGAACTTGGAAATTCTACGCGGAAGGAGTTGTTCCGAGTTTTAACCCAATGCTACAAGCTGGGATCGAACCCGGCTCCTCTTGCTGCGAGGCGAAACGCTAACCACTCCGCCACCCCATATTTTTGACTATGCTTGAAATCAATGTTATCCGAGACCACTAAAGTGGTCGGCAATTAACATTAATAAACATCCGTGTGACTTCATTATCTGCTCAATAGATGGCCCTAATCTTCTTCTGCTTTTAATGGCTCAATATTCAAATAAGATCACCCACAGACCAAAAGCTATCCCACGATTTACGAGCTTTTCACTCAAGCTCACGCAGAAAATTCATCATGTTAATTTCTGTCCAATTGTTAGTTCTTAGTTGTAAAATCTTTTGCGACAGTGTTGCCATGATATTTTTAATGTAGAAGCGGATGTTATTACGGATGACGGTAGTTGAGGTAATTACGTCACGGTGTTACATTAAATTCAATTTTGAAGTGGGAAAATATTTGTAAGAAAATACAATTTCTTTTACAAACCGTTTCAAGCTATTACTTCATATTAGTGGCAGACCATAAATTTCACCTCACTCTATTCCAATAATATTTATCACAGTTCCCCGCCTTTGCTAGTGGTCGAAGGTAACAGTGATTTGGAGTATAGAACTCTAAAATTCACTATTATCGAATGACGTAATCGGCCAAAGCAATACTATAACCAACGATTTTCCTATCCATAGCGTATAATTTCTTAGCAATACTTATACTTTAATTTAAATGTAATACGAACGAGACGGTAAGAGAAAATATCACGCTCAATTTCCCAATACCATACCGGCTCGACATTCCAATATGTAAAATAATATTCGCCCTTGGCAATTGAAAATTAGCATCTAGGAGCCCTGGTATTAACCCCAAAGAAAAAGAGTCCGTTTAATCCTTAATGACTTCGCCTTAATTATAGAGTTCCAAACACGGCACTTTCACTTCCATCAAAATCGCAGTCACAAAACATACAAAAAACAATAGTATCGGACATGGATTATCTCTCTTAAACGCCTCGAGGGTCCGCGTTAAAGAACTTAATGAAGAATTTAGGGCTTACTTCGCTTCGAAATATCACCTCTAAGCGTGCCTGGAAGTATTTCCCTGATATGTAATTAAACGTCAACTGTAAACAATCCGAATATGGGGCAAAATTTACGGATGATATAAAAACACGGGGACATCGTGTACCAGACCGCAGACATAACTCTTTACTCGCCTTTACAGGATATCGGTATTATCATGATCGCTCAGGTACGAAGGATCTTTACGGATTTTCGAAAAATCGCGAAATTTTATATCTTTAACGAAACGTTGACATTTTTGCAGTTGGTTTTGTTCGGAGTCTTGGCTACCGTGGCCAGAGCCGGAGCTCCAGCTTACGGATACGCGGGTGGACCTACCTACGGTGCCGGCGTCGCTTATGGCGCCCCTGCCGCCCTCAAAGTGGCGGCTCCAATTCAAGCCGCGGTCAAGGTAGCCGAACCAGCCGTAAGTTTTATTTCGATATCTGAAATATAGTTAGTGGAAAACGGGAATCAAAATATTCAAAAAGAACCCATATTTTTTAAATAAGGAACCGAACATTTTATAAAATTCTATTTTCAAAATAGAACCAAATATTTTGAGAATATGAACCAAAATTTCTAAAATACAATACAATATTTTAAGAAAAAGAACCAAAAATTTCAAAATAGGAATAAAAATTTGGCGAAAAACACCCAATTTTTAAGAATAAGAACCACAAATTTCAAAATAGGAATAAAAATTTGGCGAAAAGCACCCAATTTTTAAGAATAAGAACCACAAATTTCAAAATAGGAATAAAAATTTGGCGAAAAGCACCCAATTTTTAAGAATAAGAACCAAAAATTTCAAAATAGGAATCAAAATTTGGAGAAAACGACCCAATATTTTAAGAATAAGAACCAAAAGTTTCAAAATTTGGAGAAAAGGACCCAATATTTAAGAATAAGAACCAAAAATTTCAAAATAGGAATCAAAATTTGGAGAAAAGGACCCAATATTTTAAGAATAAGAACCAAAAGTTTCAAAATTTGGAGAAAAGGACCCAATATTTAAGAATAAGAACCAAACATTTCAAAATAGGAATCAAAATTTGGAGAAAAGGACCGAATATTTTTAGAATAGCAACCAATGGTTAATATCTTTATTTGAACCAAATTATCTCAAAACAACTGATAGTTTTTAATTCTATAATTCGGAAAAAAATTACCTAGTTTACAATTGGTAGGTTATAACTATTGTGTATCGATACGCCATAGATTTGTTAACAAAATAAAAATATCATCGGTATTGCGTTTTCCTAGATATGTTTAAAATCAGGAGCGTAGGAACGGGTGGGGAAAGGGGGAAATGCCCCTCCTTAGAATTTTGCTGGGAGGGGCAACTAATGCTATTGCCCCTACAACTTTTTGGTCAGTTGAAATCTTCAAAACGCTAAAATTATCATTTAAAAAGCCTTTAAAGCTTATAGAACCTCAACTGTATTTAAATTTCAGTCTTTTCCCGCCAATTTACATAGTAGTAAACAGTACACATGAATTCGGAGAAGCTACACTCCATTAAAAATTCAAAACCATTCTCCAGACCCCTTTTCGTTTCTCTTTGCCCCTTCCAAATTCTAGAACGTTCCTACGCCCCTGGATAAATAGCATACTTTTAGTATCGAAAACCGATTTTCGGTGGTTCGAAAGTTGGTTTTTATAAGACACTCTTTTTGATGTAAAATTCGTTGTCCAGTACCCACCCCACCCCTACGAATACGGATACTCCATCAGCGACGAGCACGGACACGGATCTTTCGGCCAACAAGAAACCGGGGATGAACACGGGAACAAGAAAGGATCTTACACCATCAAGGGCAACGATGGTCTCTACAGAACCGTCGAATACGTCGCCGACGAACACGGCTTCCGCGCTCACATCAGCACCAACGAACCAGGTACCGCCCCGATCAGCCCCGCCAATGTCCATCTCGATTCCCAACCAGTAACGGTCCACGCCACCGCTCCAGTAGTTAAGGTAAATTTCAATAAAATCTTTGAAAATTATTGACCGAATTCTACAGTTTATATACTTAACTATCCTTAACTATTATTACAGGCCATCGCAACTACACCAGCTATCGTCAAGGCTCCGGCTTACGCCGCCGCTCCAGCTCTGCTCAAGGCCCCAGTTTACGGCCACGTAGCCCAAGGTTACGCCGCTGCTGCCGCTCCCGTTTACGCCTCAGCCTCTTACGCCGCTGCTCCAGCCCTGCTCAAGGCCCCAGTTTACGGCGCCGTAGCCCAAGGTTACGCCGCTGCTCCAGCTGTTCTTAAGGCCCCAGCTTTGGCCGTTGGTCCAACTTACGCCGCTGCTCCGGCTCTTCTCAAGGCGCCCGTTTACGCGGGTGTCGCTCAAGGCTACGGCAGTGGTGCTTACGGCGCTGGAGCTTACGGCGCTGGAGCCTCCCTTCTTAGGGCTGCCGCTCCCATTTACGCCTCCACCTCTTACGCCGCCGCTCCGGCTGTCCTCAAGGCGCCCGTTTACGCGGGTGTCGCTCAAGGCTACGGCGTTGGTGCTTACGGCGCTGGTGCCTCTCTTCTCAAGTCGGCCGCTCCCGTTTACGCCTCCACCTCTTACGCCGCCGCTCCGGCTGTCCTCAAGGCGCCCGTTTACGGAGCCGTCGCTCAAGGTTACGGCGGTGGTGCTTACGGCGCTGGTGCCGCTCTCGCCAAGCCAGCTTTCGCCGCTTCCGCTCCAACCTACGTCAACGCTGGCCCACTTCCGGCCTACGGCAAGGCTCCAGTCATCCAAGCCCACTACTAAAGACTATCTACTCTTCAACCTATAAGTCTTCTGACCCTTTGGTTTCCTAAACTTTATCGACTAAAGCCTGTATCGATCTTCGCGTTGAACTTTAACTTTATCTCACTTACTTTATTCTTTCCAACTATTTATTTGATAGATTTATAATATATGTTTCTATTGCGAATAAAGATCCTTCTTGTCGTAATCTATGTGTGTACCTCGTTTCACGTTTCTTGCGTGTTCCACGCTGAGCACATTTTAAGGCATAAATATTATTGAAAACGTGTTGACTGTCAACCAAGACCCACTTATAACGTAATCTATAAATTACAATGATTTTCCTTTTAATTTCCGAGGTACCAACGAAGAACCTCCGTAATGGGAAGGTTGTTAAGCGTTATGTCAGTAATAGTTGTGGCTGGGAACGAGTTTGGCGGTAGTAATTTTCACGATCTGGTAACGCCCCCTTTTATGAAAACCTAGTTTCAACTTGAAAGATAAATATTACTTTTTTAGTGTGCATTTTTTTGTATTTCCTTCTATCTCTAGCTACTTGATTTCGCGTTTCAAGCCAATATACTACACTCATAAGTAACGTAATAAAATTTAACATAAAAACTTTTTGAGGTTAACGGTAATAGTTAGTGTATGGAGCTGTTGGCTCTCGTGGCATGAAGGGCTTGCCACCATCCTCCTACGCATTGTAACCCGGCCACCTGAATTAATGACTTGAAACGTCGCTTGATGACTTAGGCCTAAGCTGATGCCTTGGGTATTAGCCTAACTGATTATTATTATTTATTTATTTATTTAATATAAGTATGACACTTGCCCTTCTCCCAAAAACTATTTTTTTAGTAATAATTTGTTTCGCCAATGACCATATAAATAAATGACTAAGGACTATGAATTATTCTAGTCTTTGAATGTGTTGGGTAACGGTGCCCGAGATATCGCCACCAACCGCATATTTAACGGATCAGACAAGGCTTATTTGAAATTGAAACGCTTTCCAACATTAAAAATAACGTTTACTTTGCAAAATAATGATAAATTATTGAATAGGAACATAAAATTGACTATTATAAACAATATACTTATAATTATAATTAATTAGTTATTATTATTTCTTATAACTTGTTTATTATTATTTATTATAACTTATTTATTATTATTTATTATAACTTATTAATTATTATTTATTAGGGTGGTTCAAAAAAATGCAAATATCGAAATGTTTTGGTGCACATGGATTTTCTTGTTCATTTTGATGAGAACATGACCCACGAAAAATTTTAGGTTATTTCATTAATATTTAGGACTGCCTCAACGAGGTTAAATTTTACCACTACGAACTAACCCATTTATAAGCAAAAATCAGTTATGTCACTCAAATACTTTACTTGAACGAAAAATTTAATATTTATTACTTATTTAGGTTTTTATAAGGTTTATTATAGAAATAAGTACCGGTACACAATAAAATATTTCGCAGAAAGCCCCACTAAACCAGGTTATAACTGCTGAAAATCACAAGTTAGGACCTGGTTTTGTGGGGATTTCTGCCAATTATTCTATTGTGTACCGGTACTTATTACTATAATAAACCCTGTGTAAACTTAAGTAAGTAATAAATATTAAATATTTCGTTCAGTATTTGAGTGACATAATTATTTTTTGCTTATAAATGGGTTTGTTTATAATGGTAAAACTTTAGCTCGTTGAGGAAGTCCTAAATATTAATGAATGTACGTAAAATTTTTCCTGTGTCATTTTCCGACCAAAATGAACGAGAAAATCAATGTGCACCAGAACATTTCGAAATTTGCATTTTTTTAAACACCCTATTATTTATTATAACTTATTTATTATTATATAATTACAATTATATTTATTTATTTATTAATTAAAGATTATTATACAATTACAATTTATTTATTTATTTATTTATTTAAGATTATTATTATAACTTATTTATTATTACATAACTATAATTATATTTATTTATTAATTCATTAAATATTATTATTATAACTTATTTATTATTATATAATTATAATATAATAATTATATAATACTCTTTCATTTTTTGTGCAATATCTTAAAATTTAAAAATAAAATTATATTTTAAATGAATGTAATATGTTTTATGTCAAAACGTAGCTGGAAAAGTCGACAATTTCTTTTATTAATATAAACCTTTAATGTAATGGTATATGACCACCCTGTATATATCTGAAAATTGTTCTTGTAAACATGTTTATATGCAGGTAATAAACTCGGATTGAATTGAATTGAATAATTATAATTATAATTATTTATTCATGAAATATTATTATAACTTATTTATTATTATATAATTAAAATTATTTATTCATTAAATATTAAATATTATTATAACTTATTTATTATTGTATAATTATAATTGTTTATTCATTAAATATTATTATTATAACTGGTTTATTATTATATAATTATAATTGTTTATTAATTAAATATTATTATTATAACTGATTTATTATTATATGATTATAATTATTTATTCATTAAATATTAAATATTATTATTATAAGTTATTTATTATTATATTATTATAATGTTTTATTCATTAAATATTATTATTATAACTGATTTATTATTATATAATTATAATTACTCGGAAGGTAGTTATTTTCCAAATTGGAGACGTACCCGCGTTCCTCTAGTATTTATCGCCATCAAAGAAAGCTTACAATAATATTTAGGGAAATATATACTTTGTAAACGTCACAGAGAAATGCCAAAGCAGGCCATTTTATTTTGTTTCTTTCAAACAAGGTTTTTACTAATAACTCAAGCTGGCGAAAACCCATCAACAGTTTATTTTGTGAGGAAAAATACAATGTTGTTATTCCTGAACTTCTTCAATAATATTGTCTGAGCAATCGCATAAACTATCTATCATCGGAAAAGACAAATGTTTCGTATTTAATTTCGCATTTTGTTTTCTACGTAAATTAACACGTAATGTTTTTATTACGAGCTTAAGAGAACAGTCTATTAAATGCTTTGGTTGTTGTTAAACAAAAAAAAGCAAATGCAGATTTTTAAGTGACGTGGTGGAAACTACTTCGAAATAGGAAACAAGCAGTCGCGTTTCTAAATTCACAGACCCAGACTCTAATCAAATCAAATTAAAAATTCCGTTCAGGCAGACAATTTAATTATCATTAACCGTGAGAAATTATTGGTCTATATCATTAAACAAATAAATCCTGCATTGGAAACCAAAAATAGATCGACTGGATACATTTACATAATTACGCATTTAAACGTCTGAATTAACCGAAAACCCGGGACAATACCCGATTCAAAAATCAATTTGGTCGGCGATCAAAGGAGCGCCGAGAGAGTCCGTAAAACGATTTGGAATCAGAATAGTGATCTCAATAGCCTGGAACCGGTACAAAATTTCGCTTCGATACTTTGCATATTTTTCTAGCTTGTACGATATAAAAAAATTACATTAAAAGTCCCATTTCTTATCCTTTACAGGAAGAAAGTTTCGACGACATAAATTCGAATTAGGAAATGATGGTCTATGTTTAAAGTGATTAAGAAATGATTTTCATTACAGACTATGCAAAAACTATGTCATTAAACGTCTATAGACATGACTGGAGTTTAAAATCATAGAATTAATAATATTACTATTTTATATAAATATTTTAGAAAAAATATTAATATGAATATTTTAGAAAAAATATTAATATGAATATTTTAGAAAAAATATTAACATATTTTAGAAAAAATATTATTATTAATATATTAGAAAAAATATTAATATGAATATTTTAGAAAAAATATTAACATATTTTAGAAAAAATATTATTATTAATATATTAGAAAAAATATTAATATGAATATTTTAGAAAAAATATTAACATATTTTAGAAAAAATATTATTATTAATATATTAGAAAAAATATTAATATGAATATTTTAGAAAAAATATTAACATATTTTAGAAAAAATATTATTATTAATATATTAGAAAAAATATTAATATGAATATTTTAGAAAAAATATTAACATATTTTAGAAAAAATATTAACATATTTTAGAAAAAATATTATTATTAATATATTAGAAAAAATATTAATATGAATATTTTAGAAAAAATATTAACATATTTTAGAAAAAATATTATTATTAATATATTAGAAAAAATATTAATATGCATATTTTAGAAAAAATATTAACATATTTTAGAAAAAATATTATTATTAATATATTAGAAAAAATATTAATATGCATATTTTAGAAAAAATATTAACATATTTTAGAAAAAATATTATTATTAATATATTAGAAAAAAATAACACATTTTAGAAAAAAATATTTAAATATTTTAGGAATAATTTTAATATATTTTGAAATGAAAATTAAATGAAAAAGTTTGTTTATTGTGAACATCAACAGTACAAATGTACCTACAAGGGTGTACACGCAAGAGTTTGAAAATTTGTAAAACATTAGTTAAATACATACATACAAGCCGATTGATCGACACAATGTACTAAGTTATTGTAACCGCAGTATATCCAAGCGTTTACAGTTAAAAATGTCTAATTGTTCAGTATATTGGTTGCAGGTTTGTTGCATTCTTTGCATCGGGCTTAAAACCTTTGTTAAACTAAATGTAAGAGGTTTGCGAATGTTATAGCCTGGTACATGGAAATTTATAAAAGGAGTTAATTCGGTTAGATGTGAAAGTTTGATCAACCGCCACACAAAGATAATTTCGCGTTTAATGGTGTAAAATTTTATTGTTTCCATGCCTAAGCAGCCTAGTAAGTGCATGTAGTCGTAAGGTTATTGGGGGAGGAAAAACGTGTGCAAATATTCTTTGCACTCCCTCAACTCTCTGAATTAGGTAATCTGAGCAGCCGCCCCATGATAAAATGTCATATGTCAGTTTGGAACGCACTAGGCTGATGTAGAGGTTTTTGAAATATTTGACCGAACTCAGTGCCCGAGCCAAGCGAAGGACCCCGAATAGAAGATTTTAGGAATACTATTAATATATTTTAGAATAAATATTAATATATTTTAGAAAAAATATTAATATATTTTAGAAAAAACATTAATATATTTTAGAAAAAACATTAATATATTTTAGGAATAATTTTAATATATTTTAGGAATAATATTAATATATTTTAGTAATAATTTTAATATATTTTAGGAATAATTTTATTATTTATTTTAGGTATAATTTTAATATTTAATTTAGGAATAATATTAATATATTTTAGGAATAAGTTTAATATATTTTAGGAATAATTTTAATATTTATTTTAGGAATAGTTTTAATATTAATTTTAGGAATAAGTTTAATATATTTTAGGAATAATTTTAATATTTATTTTAGGAATAATTTTAATATTAATTTTAGGAATAATTTTAATATATTTTAGGAATAATATTAATATATTTTAGTAATAATTTTAATATATTTTAGGAATAATTTTATTATTTATTTTAGGTATAATTTTAATATTTAATTTAGGAATAATATTAATATATTTTAGGAATAAGTTTAATATATTTTAGGAATAATTTTAATATTTATTTTAGGAATAGTTTTAATATTAATTTTAGGAATAAGTTTAATATATTTTAGGAATAATTTTAATATTTATTTTAGGAATAATTTTAATATTAATTTTAGGAATAATTTTAATATATTTTAGAAACAATTTTAATAAATTTAGAAATAATATAAGTTGTAACATTTCATAAAAAAAATTAATATTAGAAGTTTACTAAGAACATTAGCAATAATATTAATTTGAATATTAATATTTTATTTTAACAATAATTATTTGTTCAATAATATTAATACATTATCTATTAAATATAATAAATTTAGGAAAATCTACATTAAGAAATCGGTTGAACTTTTTTTTAACAACTTTCACCTATTTATAACTCTACTTTTCCAAGATAACAATTTTAATTTATTCCTAAACGGAGAACGTTTAATGGGGTAATCCCGATTTTGTGCGCGTGATATTAAAATTAATTAATCGAAAATCACCTGCCGCGATTTCGCTAAAATTCGGAGACTAACGTCTCGTTTAGATTCTGGTCGGCCTCTGCCCGAAAATTCCCCATTTTGGATAATTTATATAGGTTCTCGTGGAGGGGAGGGGCGCTCGATCGTTTCCAATATTTATTAAAAATTTAGCCCTGGATTATTTTTTTGGAAGTCTTCGAGAAGAGACAACGGCGAAAAAATAAATCGAACAAGAGCGTCTCGAGAAACGAGTTCCGACGAACGAGATGGGAATATAAAAGTATGAAGTGAAACCGCAAAAAAATTAATTCGTTTTCCGACTTCATCATTTCCTCCCGGGGAATTTGTAATAAAGATGGATTGTAGAAAGAGAGAGAGAGAGAGAAGCAACGTATTTCACTCTCTCTCGCTGTGGGGGGGGGGGGGGGGCGCAGAGAAAAGAATAAACAGATGCCCTACATACGACATGAAATATCACCGCGATGTCAACTATTTTGGTAGAGTTCGCATCTACGTTTTAGTTCAAATATATTTTTCGGAATAAATTTCGTTTTGTTGTAAAAATTTGCAAGGTAATACATACGGCAGGTACACAGGGATGCGCAGTTACTGTTTGATTTTTAACGTTAGTCAGAGCAATTAGTTACTCATTTAATGTTAATATAATCAATTAGTTAGCCATTTAACGTTATAAAATCAATTAGTTTGCCATTTAACGTTAGTGAGAGCAATTTGTTTGCCATTAACATTGGTCAAAGCAAATTTATTGCCATTTAACGTTTGTAAAAGCAAAAGGATTCGGTTTCATCCGTTTCAGCATCTGTCAGAACAGCATGCAGTGTTACCTAACCTAACCTAACCTAACCTAACCAACAGACTTAAAAATATATTAAACTGCTTCCATAAGAAATCAAAAGGAGTAGAAAGAAAAACTATTTTTTTTTGCGGTCGCTCAATTGTGAATATTGCGTCGGTCGATTAGCAAAATACAAAACCCGCCTTTGGGCTAATTTCATCAAAAACATTGGCGGAATTCGGTTGAATGGGATTCGGCGCAATGGGAAGATACCGTAAAATCGACATTACATTATTAGCAGTAATTCAATCATTTTAGATGTATCCTTGTCGTAAATTTGGTTTTAATATAGCTATGAATTTTAATGACCAGTTGTACATTTTATTTAAACTACAGTGTTAAAAGTCCATAGTTAATGAAAACTGAATCTTTAATTGTGTTCAGTATACATTATATACTTTTGATACGAACCAACCTAAATGTAATCTAAACAGGCCACGAATTGCGTGTTTTCTTTTTATCGATAAGGGGATGGTCCACATTTGTCTCAAATAAATCAGAAACTAAATAAATACTTGGAATTTCGTTGTAAAATTAAAAAAATCGTTAATTTCAATTTAAATGAAATTAGCTTCTCAAAATTTTCAATATTGAGTACAAATATAAAACTTAAATAAATTAATGTCCAGATTAAAAATAATTTAATAATGGCGGATTTGTTTATGAAATTTTACTAATATTAATGGGTGTAGAGAGATTAATATTAGTAAAATTTGATTTAAAAAAATATAATTCCACCCATGACCAGTAAATGTTTTAATATTAATGTCTAGTTTAATTTTAACTAAACTATAGTTTATAAGCACTACACGATGTATTAGCAATTGGGTTTTACGATTTCGTAAAATTATGCAAATTCTTTCAGAAGTGAAGAGAAGAGACTTAAAACGGATTTGTTTAAATAAATAAATTGTGAATTTTAAAACCGTTGTAAGTCTCCTTTCATTCAAATTCTTTCAATTAGCCTAACCGGTAATTAAAATGAAATCTGGTTTAATTATTCATTAGAAATTGGGTCGAAGTCTATTAGTTACACTTCGCTATATTTACAAATCGCACCAATCAGTAATAACTCATATAATTTAAATAAACGAACCAAAACATTATTTCGAAAGTATTTCGAAACATCAGTAGAAAATTTTGGAAATTCCCTTCAATTTATTTCTTTTTGGGAAGGTTAATTGTCACGATAATAACTGTAATTAGATAAACGATTAATAATTATTAACAGAATCGGCGTTATAATTAGCGGGTTAGTCCTTCCGTTAATTACTGATCACTTTTAATCGATTTCTGGGGTTGTGGTTAATATTCCCAGACGGACTTCAAGCAGCGGATAATCAAAATACTAATTGCTTTTATTGTTTTTTTGTGCAAATGTATCGTCTGTAAAAAAAATGAGAGAGTTCCAGGTTTGAAGTAGGGCGCCTAAAGAATCGCTTTGAAATTTTAGATTTCGATTTGAAATAAAAATTTAAAAAGTTGTCACAATTGTAGATTCTCATTATATATAATTAATAAATAAATATGTGAAATAATAAAATAATAAAGTTTGGAAATTTTATAGTTTATCATTATACGTAATTGTTAAATAAATATGTGAAATAATAAAATAATAAAGTTTGAAAATTTTATAGTTTATCATTATACGTAATTGTTAAATAAATTATTGAAAAAATAAAATAATAAGAAATTGGAAATATTATAAATTTCCATTATATATAATTGTTAAATAAATTATTGAAAAATAAAATATTAAGAAATTGGAAATATCATAAATTTTCATTATATATACTTGTTAAATAAATATTGGAAGTAATTAAATATTAAAAAATACAATATTTTATTATATATTCTCATTATATATAACTGTTGAATAAATATTGAAAGTATTAAAATATTAAAAGAAATAACTTTTATCATTATATATAACTGTTGAATAAATATTTGAAATATTAAAAATAATAAGTTATTTTAAATATTATAGATTCTCATTATACGTAATTGTTAGATAAATAATTAAAATAATAAAATATAAAAAAATTAAATATAATAAATTTTACAAAACATATAATTATTTAATAAATATTGGAAATATTAAAATATTTAAAAAAAAACAATATTATAGATTATCATTACATATAATTGTTGAATAAATAATTAAAATAATAAAGTATTAAAAATTTAAATATAATAAATTTTACAATACATATAATTATTTAATAAATATTGGATATATTAAAATATTAAAAAAACCAATATTATAGATTATCATTACATATAATTGTTGAATACATAATTATAATAATAAAGTATTAAAAATTTAAATATAATAAATTTTACAATACATATAATTATTTAATAAATATTGGAAATATTAAAATATTAAAAAAACCAATATTATAGATTATCATTACATATAATTGTTGAATACATAATTATAATAATAAAATATTAAAAATTAAGTATAAATTTTCCATTATGTATAGTTGTTAAGTAAATATTGAAAATAAATTCCAAATTATATTTGAAATAGTAAATTATTGTAAATTCTCATTAAACATCATTGTTAAAATAAATAGTGAGTGAGATAATTATTCCAACTGTGCTGAAGATGGAGCCACACAACATTAGGGCGCTTTTCCCCTTCTATTTAATAACGGCGCGATTATTAAATATAAGTTAGAAAGCCCCTTCATGAGGGACAAAAATTCCGTCATTCAAATAATAAAATACAAAATTGGAAATATCATAAATTTTCCATTAATATAATTGTAAAAACATATTTTAAATATTAAAATAATAAAAATGTAAATATAAATATAAATAAAAAATTGTTTTATTAAATGTTACATTTACTGTAAATATAGTACTTAATTGTATTATATTAAATTTAAGCTATATTTCGTAACTGAGAGCATTAGGCCCATGGCAATGAAATGGAAGAGGTTTTCTCTTAGTTAATTCCATATTTAAAAATGAATAATTAAATTACCTTTTTGCACGAAACTAATTTGATGACGCTTAACAATTTTATAATTGACGATTTTCGCATTTTCTAAGAATACCACGAAAAATAATAATAATAATAATAATAATAATCAGCTAGGTTAATACCCAAGGCACCACCTTAGGCCTAAGTCATCAAGCGACTTTTGAAGCCTTTAATTCAGGTGGCCGGGTTACAATGCGTAGGAGGGTGGTGGCAAGCCCTGCATGCCACACGATCGAGCCAACAGCTCCCTACACTAACTATTACCGTTAACCTTGACAAGTTTTTATGGAAGGGGAAACCGAAGAGCTCGGGGGAAAACCCCTTAAACCAGTGAGGAGAGAACTTGTATTACTCAAAGACCGTGATAACTTTCAAAGCTTATCAATTGTAAGGTTGTGTCATGAATTTATTACGCTTCTAAATTACGAAAATTAGTTTCGTGGAAAAACTAATGGCCAGGCTTTTTGAAAATTCTCAACTTGAATCGTATCTTCATCCCTCTATTGTCTAACTATTACTAGTACTATATTTCAATAGAATTTTTAAACATCTTTAATTTTCCTAATTTTCAGTCCCTCTTTCGGCAGCTACTCATAAAAATCACACGGCAAAATACAGATAATTAATAACATACTTAGGTTTCTAAGAATGTACGAGTCAACCTGTTCCGAGAAACAAGAAGCACTACCTAGGTCTGAATATAAACCGCAATTCAAATTGATACAGTAGCTCCATCTGTGGTGGACTTGCTTTAAAATATTTATCTTGACGCCAAAAATTGGAATATATTAACTCTTTATAATGAATTAAAATATTTAAATCTGTAAATTTGGTTTCATTAAAGTTGCAGAAACGAAATTAAGAGTTAAATTTAACTTTTCCGTATTATTTTAATCAATACGTATTGACATCCGATACTAGATGGAGTGGGAAAATTTATGATTTAGAGAAGAGCTTAGGTACGTTTTGTTATAATTGATTACATAACTCCCAATCGATCTCAACATGGCGGTATGTTCCCATTGCACCGAATCCCACTCGACCGAATTCCGCCAATGTTTTTGATGAAATTAGCCCAAAGGCGGGTTTTGTATTTTTCTAATCAACCGACGCAATATTCACAATTGAGCGACCGCAAAAAAACGTTTTTCTTTCTACTCCTTTTGATTTTTATGGAAGCGTTTTAATATATTTTTAAGTCTGTTAGGTTAGGTTAGGTTAGGTTAGGTTAGGTAACACTGCATGCTGTTCTGACAGATGCTGAAACGGATAAAACCGAATCCTAAACCCGGAGAAGTGCGGGTTTTTCGGTCGAATGGGACAATCCCCTTAGACCGAATCCTAAACCCGGAGAAGTGCGGGTTTTTCGGTCGAATGGGACAATCCCCTTAGACCGAATCCTAAATCCGCCACAGTGCGGCTTTTTCGGTCGAATGGGATTGGGTTCGGTCGAATGGGATTTGGCGCAACGGAACAGATTCAGCATGGCGAATGTAAAATATTTATTAACAAAAACAATATGGACACGGCACAACATATTTTGAAATTCAAATTTGCATGCCCACCGGCAAGTCCTATCAGATAATAACTTTTAAAAACAAGTTTTCCCTTCAAAGTAAAAAAAAATCCAATAAGAGTGAAATATTCGAAGGCGTTAGTAGCATCTTTGGGAATTAAAGAAACAAAACAACCTATTATATAAAAAAAACCCAACCTACTGCTTTCCGATTCGATTTCCTGGAAATTCATTAACCTAGAAATATTTTCAATTCTCAACTTGTACACTTATGGTACAATGGGTGTAACCATAATAAAATTAGCAAAGGCTCCTAAATTCCAACGCAAAAATATCCAAAAAATAAGAACATCTTGAACGATATGGGAAAGTGGTTGTTAGAGGCGGGTTTCATAACTTTGAAATATCTCCCGTCGGTGTGGGTTCCGCGTGATGAGAAGAACAACACCTCGTTTTCGACCCATTTTAACCCCTGCGAGAGAAGCTCCAACTGCTAAAAGCTCGAAATTAAATTTCCACACGATCCCCAAAACAAAGTATCAAACTGGAAAATTATCGAATTTCTTGTATATAAAGAAAACGAAATTTTACGATTGTTATGATGGCAGAAATTCGACGGTTGCGTAATTTGCCATTCATCATTTGCCGCTTATAAGACTGGTTTCGCCACGAACGAATTATGCTCGTTCGTAAGTTTATAAGCTGTTTAATGCAACGTTATGAATTAAATTAATTATTTTCTGGTATGTTTCCGTCTTGCAACATAACTGAAAATTTGGTGTTGGTCCATTTGATCGAAAAATATGTGATCGACAGTCGATCATTATACGTTGCAATTGATCGAAATTCCATTTGATCGAATCCCATTTGTCATTTGTTTCATAAGATCGAACCTTCAAATGATCGAATACAATTTGATCGAATTCAAAAGTATTTATAGTACCAGTTGGTATGTTTTTATTTTACCGAATGTCAATATGAAGTGCAGAAGGAATAATGATGGATTAATTCATTGCTTAAGTGCAGAAGGAATAATGATGGAATAATTAATTGCTTTAACTGTATTAAGCCACAAAGATGAAGAGATTTTTACTTTATGCACTATATGATGGAATTTTTTATGACATCGACGATAACGGCCCGTTGTTTTTTATATATATATATAGGGTCAGGTTAGGTTAGGTTAGGTTAGGTTGATGTACGCGCGCCGTAGGCGCGTATGCACCGTTACCTTTTCGATTTACTCCCAAAAACTAGTAGTTTTACCCTACAGTAGCTTTCGATCAAATTTCGTTCGATCAAATGCCATTCGATCAAATGCAATTCGATCAAATGGAAATTCGATCAAATGGGACCCGTTCGATCATTTGGGAATCGATCAAATAGACTCAAACCTAACTAGAAATGAGTTATTCGAAGAATTTGAATTTTTACCTTGAAAACATTAAAACAAAATTCGGATCTACGAAGTGTCAAGGCTGTTGATTTTTTTTAATGAAATTGACAAAATTATTTATTTATTTTATTTCAATCGAATTTTATTTATTAACTGCATTGGTATTGTAACTGAAATTTAAGTTAATCATCTTAATTAAATTTAAGTAGTACTTGTAATTTAGTTTTCTCTGAATTGACATTGCTACAGAAATTGTTTGGTCTATTTTAGTAAATTTAGTGAAGTTCAATAGGCGATTCAAATTAATTATTTTAAAAATATCTTTCGCTTTTAAACCACTGAGGTCCGGTTGTTGATTTTTTAATGAACTCAAAAAAACAATTATTTAATTGATTAAAATCGGATTTTTATTATTTAACCATATTTTCGTGGCAAACTGATTAATAATTTACACTTATTGGTAATGTAGAATAAATTTAAGTTAATAATATTAATTACATTTAAGTAGACAATACTACAAAAACGAGTAATTTTCTTTAATTATTTAAAAAATCTTTTGATATAAATGAAAATTGATTTGAATCAGACAACCCTGCAAAGTGCACTGACACATGACTAACTTTTAATGAAACATTAAAATGTGAAATTTTTAATTTTAAGAGAGACGATTTTGAAAAGAGTTGGTCGGTTTTGGTAAGACACTTGGACCGAGCTGCCAAATTACCTAGCAGGTCTTGACGTTCCCGTTCATAACTTCGGCTACTTAACCTCTCTGTTACATTCTACAAATTACATAAACGATTCTGGACGAGAATGATAGCGTGACCCACTTTGGATACGTTTCGACAATAAAACGATAACTAGGACGACAATGGCCGCTTTTACGTCAATTTGAGAAATGACGCCACGTCAGGACGGGACAAGGTCATCGTCGATGTAAAACGAGAGCCATAACACACCGGGATGTCCGACAGACTCGGATGGCACTGAAATATGCACTCCAACGTTGAATGCGCTTGTTAAGCGAATAGTGTTGACCTTCGACCTTTCACCGGGTTTTAACGGATTATGGAGTCGAGCTCAGTCCCAAGGAGACAATTAATGTTTTTCTTTCGTGGCTCGTCGTACGAAACCCGGTAAAAAAATGGCCATTCGTCACTTAAAGTTTATTACGACGTCCATCTTGACACGAGAAAGGATTTTCCCCGACTTTTTTTAATTAAAAAATCATAAGATGGGAAATTTTTTTTCTTTATTGGATTGAGAAATATCCCCGGATAAGTACGGAACAAAAAATAACGGGTATTGAAAAGTGGAAGTGCAAAATGTTGTATTATTCTCTGCTAGATCGTTCATCATTTTTATATTTTAGTTATAATAAGCGCCGTGACAGCCCCAATAATACAATACTTGCACGGCGGATATTTATAGAATTTAATATAACTATAGAAAATTGGTAGTCCTCATAAACTATTTAAATATTTATCGGGCTATATGGTAGACGATATTCTGATTTAAAAAATTGGGTGTACGATTACGTAAGCGGAAATTATTTTACTTTGGGACAAATAGTTTTATTTTTTTACTTCGTATTATTCACTTACCGTAATCTTGTAGTACATGCGATAAATTATTTTAGAACTCTTCGAATAGAAAACCAATCGACTTAAGTAATATTAGATGGTTTCGAACATTTGTATCAAATAGTAATCGACCAAGTGGTATATCCTATTCGATGTTCTCGAAACCTGGCAATTTAATAGTAATCGACTCAAATGATATAATAATAATAATAATAATAATAATAATAATAATAATAATAATCAGCTAGGCTAATACCCAAGGCACCACCTTAGGCCTAAGTCATCAAGCGACTTTTATAGCCTTTAATTCAGGTGGCCGGGTTACAATGCGTAGGAGGGTGGTGGCAAGCCCTGCATGCCACGCGATCGAGCCAACAGCTCCCTACACTTATCCTATTCGATGTTCTCGAAACCTTACAATCGAATAGTAATCGATAGTAATTGACTCAAAGTTATATATTCGACTAGATGTTTTCGAAACCTTGCAATCGAATTGTAATCTACTCAAGTTGTATATTCGATTAAATGTTTTAGAAACCTTACAATCGAATAGTAATCGACTCAAGTGATATAATCGATCAGATGTTTTAGAAACCTAACAATCGAATAGTAATCGATAGTAATTGACTCAAAGTTATATATTCGACTAGATGTTATCGAAACCTTGCAATCGAATTGTAATCTACAAAAGTTGTATATTCGATTATATGTTTTAGAAACCTTACAATCGAATAGTAATCGACTCCAGTGATATATTCGATTCGATGTTCTCGAAAAAAATAAAAATTGATAAGATATGATAATAATCTCAATTAAAATTTGGTGTGATGTAAAAAATAAACTCAATTAAAAATTTGGTAATATAAAAAATATTCCCAATTAAAATTTGGTAAGATATAAAAATAATCCCAATTAAAAATTGGTAAGATAAAAAAATATTCCCAATTAAAAATTGGTAAGATATAAAAATAATCCCAATTAAAAATTGGTAAGATATAAAAATAATCCCAATTAAAAATTGGTAAGATATAAAAATAATCCCAATTAAAAATTGGTAAGATATAAAAATATTCCCAATTAAAAATTGGTAAGATATAAAAATATTCCCAATTAAAAATTTGGTAAGAAAAAAATATTCCCAATTAAAAATTGGTAAGATATTAAAATAATTCCAATTAAAAATTGGTAAGATAAAAAATATTCCCAATTAAAAATTGGTAAGATATAAAAATAATCCCAATTAAAAATTGGTAAGATATAAAAATAATCCCAATTAAAAATTGGTAAGATATAAAAATAATCCCAATTAAAAATTGGTAAGATATAAAAATAATCCCAATTAAAAATTGGTAAGATATAAAAATAATCCCAATTAAAAATTGGTAAGATATAAAAATATTCCCAATTAAAAATTGGTAAGATATAAAAATATTCCCAATTAAAAATTTGGTAAGAAAAAAATATTCCCAATTAAAAATTGGTAAGATATTAAAATAATTCCAATTAAAAATTGGTAAGATAAAAAATATTCCCAATTAAAAATTGGTAAGATATAAAAATAATCCCAATTAAAAATTGGTAAGATATAAAAATAATCCCAATTAAAAATTGGTAAGATATAAAAATAATCCCAATTAAAAATTGGTAAGATATAAAAATAATCCCAATTAAAAATTGGTAAGATATAAAAATAATCCCAATTAAAAATTGGTAAGATATAAAAATAATCCCAATTAAAAATTGGTAAGATATAAAAATAATCCCAATTAAAAATTGGTAAGATATAAAAATAATCCCAATTAAAAATTGGTAAGATATAAAAATAATCCCAATTAAAAATTGGTAAGATATAAAAATAATCCCAATTAAAAATTTGGTAAGAAAAAAATATTCCCAATTAAAAATTGGTAAGATATTAAAATAATCCCAATTAAAAATTTGGTAAGAAAAAAATATTCCCAATTAAAAATTGGTAAGATATTAAAATAATTCCAATTAAAAATTGGTAAGATAAAAAATATTCCCAATTAAAAATTGGTAAGATAAAAAAATAATCCCAATTAAAAATTGGTAAGATATAAAAATAATCCCAATTAAAAATTGGTAAGATATAAAAATAATCCCAATTAAAAATTGGTAAGATATAAAAATAATCCCAATTAAAAATTGGTAAGATATAAAAATAATCCCAATTAAAAATTGGTAAGATATAAAAATAATCCCAATTAAAAATTGGTAAGATATAAAAATAATCCCAATTAAAAATTGGTAAGATATAAAAATAATCCCAATTAAAAATTGGTAAGATATAAAAATATTCCCAATTAAAAATTGGTAAGATATAAAAATATTCCCAATTAAAAATTGGTAAGATATAAAAATAATCCCAATTAAAAATTGGTAAGATATAAAAATAATCCCAATTAAAAATTGGTAAGATATAAAAATAATCCCAATTAAAAATTGGTAAGATATAAAAATAATCCCAATTAAAAATTTGGTAAGAAAAAAATATTCCCAATTAAAAATTGGTAAGATATTAAAATAATCCCAATTAAAAATTGGTAAGATATAAAAATAATCCCAATTAAAAATTGGAACGATATAAAAATAATCCCAATTAAAAATTGGTAAGATATAAAAATAATCCCAATTAAAAATTGGTAAGATATAAAAATATTCCCAATTAAAAATTTGGTAAGAAAAAAATATTCCCAATTAAAAATTGGTAAGATATTAAAATAATTCCAATTAAAAATTGGTAAGATAAAAAATATTCCCAATTAAAAATTGGTAAGATATAAAAATAATCCCAATTAAAAATTGGTAAGATATAAAAATAATCCCAATTAAAAATTGGTAAGATATAAAAATAATCCCAATTAAAAATTGGTAAGATATAAAAATAATCCCAATTAAAAATTGGTAAGATATAAAAATAATCCCAATTAAAAATTGGTAAGATAAAAAATATTACCAATTAAAAATTGGTAAGATATAAAAATAATCCCAATTAAAAATTGGTAAGAAATAAAAATGTTAATAAAATCCGATTTAAAAATTGGTCAGAGCTAACAATTTATATCGATTAAAAATTGGTTAGGCCTGAAAATGTATCTGAATTAAAAATTAATGAAATCTAAAAATTAGCTGAATTAAAAATTTATCAAGTCTAAAAATATTATTCCGATTTAAAAATTGGTCAGAAGTAAAAGTAATCCCAGTTAAAAAGTTGATAAAAACTAAAAATAATCCAAATTTCAAAATTTATCAAATCTAAAAATAATTCTATTTAAAAAAAAGATCTAAATATTTCCCCTACTTAAAAATTAATCAGACCTAGTTTAGACGTTCCCGTTGATAACGTCGAGTGCTTAACCTCTCTAAAATGACAAGAGCTTAAAACGCGCATATCGTAGGCCTCGCCTTGGATTTCCGACATTGTTAAATGGGATATTCATTAATTGCGATGTACAAAAACTAGAAAATCAACGCGAAGATGGAAAAACCACTTCGATTTATAAATTTATCCTTTTTGCGCCGAAGATCATAAATTAAGAAGCAATATCTATCAAGGCAGATGGGGAAGAAAAAACCTTCGACAGCATTAGAAAAATCAAACCAATATGTAACGGTCCGCGAAAAGTAGACAGAAAACCGGTTAGCAGAAAGGATCTGTAACATCTCATAAAACATCGCTCAAAGTTCCCCAAAACTACAATAAAAAAAGCAACCTCTCAAAATTCGTCCTTTCAAACCGGCGCGACGCTTAAGAAAAATGGTTCCCCCCAAACTACAATTTTCGGAAACTTTCTTTAAAATGCCAAAGTTAACGAAATGAGTCGATAAATCTAAGGAGGTCCGCGAAGGTTTATCCGAAACCATCTCTAGATGTACACAACACCTATGGCCAGAAACAAACAGTCGCGACGGTTAGAGAGTCACGTAAATCAGACATTAATATCTTTTTTCCAAATGATAATTTTTGGAGGTTCTAGCCTAGATTCTCATACTCGACTTTTTAAAAAGTTATCGATCAGTTAATCAACCTTTTTAACTAAGCGGGATATTCCCCGACAAAGTTGAATTAAAAATGTAAGGAATTGAATACCGAGCCAGATTACGACCTTAGACAAACCGGGAGAATTATACGACAGATAAGGCGTGCACCGTTGGACCTTTAACATTACTTTGTAAACCGGGAAATTGGCGGAAAGGCGGGCGCTACTGGAACTCGATGCTTCATCCGCCCATCCCGATTGTGTAAAAAGTTGTAAGATTAAGCTAGCCAGAGAAAGATGCTAAACTATTTACTTCGTTTTTTTTAATCCATAATGTTTATTGGTAAATGTATCTGGTAGAGTGAAGAATTTGGGCCATGATGGCGAGTATATAAGGGACGTGGACGATGGGCAAAGTCATCATTCGCTTCCCAGTAAGCCATCAGGACAAGGAGTACCCTGACATCCTCTCTTTGGAATTTTACAAACATCCGTTTTACCTCCAATCATCAATATGTTGACCCAGGTACATAGTATAAAACGCAGGATAGTTTTCAAATTCTAGTTAGACAATTTGGTTAACTTGAGCCACTTAACGAACAACTCGTAAGTTTGCTTAGATGAGGGATTTGTGTTTGAAAGACTAAGCCTTTGCGGTCCTTCCTTTAGCAGAAGAAAATCTAGCAGAAAGCGAGCTTCTCTCGTTCGTCACTAGATGGCTCCATGCTAACAGAAAGGGCTGGAAATCAAGCATTAATATATCACTGAAAATGTGCCCACTAGCAAATTAAATAAATCGATGGAAATTATACTAAATTAATAGTTGTTAAAAAATAGCCATATCGCGTTAAATTATGTCCATTAAAGGAAAAACCTAAACATAAAACAACTATGTTTCCAGGTTCTTCTTTTCGTTTGCTTGGCCCTTTGCAGCCAGGCTCAAATCCTCCGCGCCCCTTTGGGATATGGCGCTGGCCTCGGTTACGGTGAACCAGTCTACGTAAGTATTAAATACCATCCACCCGATACTGGGAGCCACCCGATTAAACTAACCCCATCGTGACCTGTACAGCCACCTCAACCATACGATGTCGGTTACCAAGCTCTGACCTGGGATGGCGGTTCTCTCAGCAAACAAGAAACCGGTGATGAAGCTAACAGGAAGGTCGGTTCTTACAGTCTCAGCACCCCCGAAGGCACCGTAAGACAAGTACATTACGTCGCCGACGAATTGGGTTTCAGAGCCACCATTGAAACCAACGAACCTGGTACCGTCAGCTCTGCCCCCGCTGGAGTACAGGTAATTAGGTCCCCACCAACCCAAGATGATTTCAACGACTGACTCTCGTGTTTTTCGGTTTCAGATCATCTCTACCGCTCAACCACATCCGACAATCCCCGCTCCATCCACCGTTCCAGCCGCAGCTCCAATCGCCGCCGGTTACGGCAGGCCCTACCCATACGCTTATTAGAAACTTCCAACTGCTTTACAAGTTCTCCAACACTTTCTTCTGGGGGAAAACTACGGACTTTTGACTGCCAGTAACTCTCCGCTATATATATATATATATAAAAATAGACTAAATTGTATTCTTAACTTCCAAACGCGTTTTCTCTTAATCTGTTTAAACTTTGTGGTATAATTTAATATCGTTGCGTGCAGGAGTGTTAAGCCTTGGTAAGGCGAAAATTATCTGTGATTTTGTTTCTGCGATATTTTCTAAATAGAATTTAATTATGTAGTTTAAATAGGTGAATTTTTTTCCGTCGTGTTCGTGTAAATATCGTGTCGTCCGTGTCTCGTCTATCGTCGATTAATTTTTCCCGCGTGTTCGATTAATATTGGGCCTTTCGTTACTCGGTTTTGTAATCGGAAAAGCGCTACCCGGTCGCCATCTAGCGGCCGGGAGATGGTTTCACTAGTTACAAGAACGTGTAATTTACGTCCTAAATTGATTTACTTTTACTTTTTCATTGTTTAAGAGAGCTTGTTATTTTAGAAGGCACTGTCGGAAAAATGGAAATACAAAAAAGGGCTAAATAAAAGATTCTTTATTGCTAAATTTTTTTTTTAAATATATCAATAAGCATATTATAGCATACTAGCTACCTACAGGGATGGTTCGACTCCCACAATCCCTCTATCGGCGAAAATGGGCGTAACACCGACTGCCCATGTGCGAATGTATCACATGAAGCGATCGTGATGGGTAACACATGGAACTTCTATGCGTAGCATCTCTTGTTGGCAACACCCTATTTTTGAATGGAGCTTCTAAGCTCCATAATTTTTGAGTCTATTTTTACCTCTCCGAGGGGACAAAGTCCCCTAGGAGGGGTTATACAACGACCGTGTCTGTCTGTGGGTGGGTCTGTGGGTGGGTCTGTGGGTGTGTCTGTCTGTCAGGACTGCGAACGCGTTCGCATTTTCGGTGCAAAGTGTAATCACTGCGTACGCAGTTTCTCAAAGGGTTGGCAAAACCACCGTGCGACGGTGAGCGTTAACGGATGCATTTGCGGTTTGGTTTGGATGGTGTTTTTTCGCTCACCGTCGTGACGGTTTGGTGTATTACGTTTTTGTAATGTTTATGCGTAGGTTGTGAGTGTTGAATTTGTTGTGTTTGTGTTCTGATGGATGTGCATGTTGAGTCTGTTGTGTTTATATGGGCGTTTTCTCTCCAACTTCTTCTTAATGACTTTGGGACGGACCGAGTGCTGAGTGTAATGCTACCTCTCAACGTTCAATGGCAGGGTTTCCACCAGTTGTACACGGTATTCGTCTTAGTATCAATTTGCGATCGCATCGGGCGGGATTTGAACCCGAGACCTCCTGATTGACAGGCGGACGTTCTACCACAGAACCACCGACACTTGTTATGCCTTATTGAAAATTAGACCTTCAGCTTTATCGGAAGCGTATTTAATAGAGTACGAAATTTTGGTTTAATTGAAATAGAATTGAAATTGAAATTATTGCATCGAAGAAATTCTAATTTAGCGTTTCTCTATTGATTAAAAACAAATGCGCCACCCAGGTTTCGAACCCAGACCATTCGGCTTGGCAGTCGAGCGCTCTACCACAGAACCACCGATAGCTGCTTAGATTCACTGAAATTAAGACAGGCATCGTAAGCATAATAGGTAATAAAGTCTTTTTTTATTAATGAATTTATGAAGGCCTAATCTGGTATTTTTTAAAGGTTAAATCTTGTTTTAGCGCAGTCAGCCGAGATTAGAGGGTTAAAGGGTAGACCCTGTGGGTAGTCCACTTTCTTAACGACCTATATATAGTTCTGTTAATTCAAAGGAGATAATTTAACGTTAATTGCTTTAAAAGCTGGCGGTTAGTCAAGTGGCTCTCTGTGCTTTGTTGATGGTAAGGTTTTTGCTTCTTGTAAATACATTTGGTGTGGATATTTGGATATCTACGATTTCTTGGGTATGCGAGTCATTATATGATATTGGAAATTGGACGGCATTGGTCTTTTTCATGTGGTATGCGTCACAACGTCAACAGGAAGTGAACGAGTCGTCCACTACCAGATATCTACGGTATCTTCATCAAGGGCGAGTGTTGAAATAAAATGAGCGTTAAAGATGCGGCAAGTATTTCGTAAGCGAGTAATTCCAAAAAGCCTCTGTAGATATTTCTTTCATTAAAATTTGCGTCGTATTATATTTAACTGATAAACTTGTTCTGTAAAAGGGTTTAATTCAATTGTGCATTGTTATAGTACGTCTAACGTACTGTTGTAACTACTTAACTTATGATATTCTGAATAAATTAAAATTGGTCGTTTCGTCTCAATTATTTTAATTATAATTAAAATTTTATACCGGGCGGGATAGAAATGGGTTAATATTTTTAACAAATAACTCTAAATTGCGGAGATATATCTTTAAGGGTTATCTCGAGAAATTAATACCACTAGGGACAATTCTACCGAGGAGAGGTATATTTTGGGTTGCCAACTTGTTTGTAATGGCCATAATAATTTTGTTACAGGGTTCGTACACGACCTGTAAAACCTGGAAAAGTCAGAGAATTTGAAAATGTTTTCAAAGGTCAGGGGAAAGTCAGGGAATTTTAAAAGGTTTCCAAAAGGTCAGGGAAAAGTCAAGGAATTTGAAAATAATTCCAAAATTCCAGGGAAAAGTAAAGGAATTTGAAAATAATTCCAAAATTCCAGGGAAAAGTCAAGGAATTTGAAAATAATACCAAAATTCCAGGGAAAAGTAAAGGAATTTGAAAATAATACCAAAATTCCAGGGAAAAGTAAAGGAATTTGAAAATAATACCAAAATTCCAGGGAAAAGTAAAGGAATTTGAAAATAATACCAAAATTCCAGGGAAAAGTAAAGGAATTTGAAAATAATACCAAAATTCCAGGGAAAAGTAAAGGAATTTGAAAATAATTCCAAAATTCCAGGGAAAAGTAAAGGGATTTGAAAAGGAGGCGATTTTAAAATGACCCCTAAAAATCAGGCAAATAAATTTTTGAAAGAAAATATTTTTTAAGATTTTTACCTCAAACCATTCATTTATTCTACAAAAATGGTCTGGGAAAATTTGGCAATTTGGTCAGCGAAAACCGGGACATGTCAGGGAATTTAAATTTTGTGCGAACCCTGTGTTATGAGCCGTAAGATGGGGTAGATTTCGTAATTTTCTAACATGGCCTCTGTATGTCCGTAATCACTGTAGTGCCTAATTCGCCAATAGAGGGACAGTGGCTCCGATCGCTTTTTCCCAATGGGGGCCGAAGCTCACTAATAAACTTGGAATGAGGCTGCTGGCAACACTTTCTTGCTACGGATGCTTAAAGTCCGACTACATAAATATTCGGTTTACTCTGTCTTTCACTGGAAGTAGGCTGACTGCATGTATTGCAGTAAGCCTACTTCCAGTGAAAAACAGAGTAAACCGAAGATCTATGTAGTCGGCCTTTAAAAGTAAACTGCCTTTAACATAGGCGGTTTTACCAATGGGGGCTTCAGCCCCGCCGCCCCCATGGGATCGGCGCCACTGTAGAGGGATGGGAATAACGGTTTGCATGCTTGCTGGAGATACTCAGTGCCACCGAAGGAATAGACTTTGGTTTCGCGTCCAAAAATGGGCGCCGTTATTTCCGAGGGGTCGGACACTTGCCATTATTTTGTACGGGATTTCGGGATTTCGTAGAGATTTTGGCGATTTTATCATTATTTTTGAAGTGATTTTGGGATTTCAATGTTAATTTACCATAGAGAGAGTTAAAAGATTTTGCGATTTTAGACAAAGTGTACGGGATTTTGGTAAATGTCCGACCCCTAGGTTATTTCCCCTTATTATTGCTCACCTAGCAATGATTGTAGGCGTCGGCGATGATTTTGGAAAATTCCTACTATGTTCATACCTTTCCCTACGGTCAGTCTATCTTCACTCTTCTGTAAAGTGCTTTGTAAGGTATTTTCCAGATTTTAAATATGTTGATGTGATTTAAAAACCATAATTATTTATCGGCGATTTTCTTCTAAAACCAACCATCGTATGCAGTGAAATAACGATACCTTAATGCTGTGTTATTATTAGGGCTGTGCGAGTAGTGGTTTTAGGCAATCGAGTCGGTTATCGAGTATCAAATATTTTTTCATCGAGTATTCGAGTCGAGTAATATTGAAGTCGAGTCGAGTACGCGAGTACTTGATTAAGGGGAAACTTTCTCTTATTCGAGTCGAGTAACTAAAAAAAAATGAGTAATATTTTTAACGAGTCGGGTTATCGAGTACTTGATTAGGAGCTGGTTTTATTCAAGTAATTATGAAATTAAATTTAAACGGAGTAACTTTCAATGCTGAAAAATATTCCTTTAATTTAAATGAACCACAGTTTCCACAACTATGTAGTTACCGTTTATTGCCCCCCAAAAAGGTATAAAACCCCTCTTCGAACTTTGTAGCAACGAAAATAGAAAAACAAATACTCGACGAGTTTAGAGAGCAGCTTATTCGAGTAATCGGGTACCCGAATATTAAATTTTTTGGTATTCGGTAATCGACGAGTATTCTCCAATTACTTATTCGAGATCGAGTTCGAGTACTCGACCTCAAAAAAGGCCGAGTACTCGATGATGTTCGAGTACTCGCACAGCCCTAGTTATTATTCCATTTTTAGTATGCCTTTACTTAACGTGGGTCACCTTCGCTAAATGAAGTATTCTTTGCCTCGTCGTATGGAGCCGTGCCGAGGTGTAGGAAGCGTATTTTTATCGATAGAGGCGCATATCGTTTTGGATATTACGTCAATTCGACGTTACTTACCACATAGCTTTCAGAAACTATTTCGACTAATGGATTTTAATTATAGACACATAAAAATTCTATGAAGAAATTGTTTTTCATAAATCCCTAAAAATTTTAACATATCAAAATTTTCAAATTAACCAATTCCAATTAATAAATTCCAAATTTTCAAATTAACTAATTCTAAATGAATAAATTCCAAATTTTCAAATTAACCAATTCCCAATTAATAAATTCCAAATTTTCAAATTAACCAATCCCCAATTAATAAATTCAAAATTTTCTAATTAACCAATTTCCAATTAATAAATTCCAAATTTTCTAATTAACCAATTTCCAATTAATAAATTCCAAATTTTCTAATTAACCAATTTCCAATTAATAAATTCCAAATTTTCTAATTAACCAATTTCCAATTAATAAATTCAAAATTTTCATATTAACCAATTCCAAACTCTCAAATTAACCAATTCCAAATAAATAAATTTCAAATTTTCATATTTACCAAATCCAAATTAGTAAATTTCAAATTTTCAAATTAATCAATTCCACATTTGCAAATTAATCAATTCCACATATTCAAATTAATCAATTACAAATATTCAAATGAATAAATTCAAAATTTTCAATTGAATAAATTCAAAATTCTAAAATGAATAAATTCAAAATTCTAAAATGAATAAATTCAAAATTCTAAAATGAATAAATTCAAAATTCTAAAATGAATAAATTCAAAATTCTAAAATGAATAAATTCAAAATTCTAAAATGAATTCAAAATTTACAAAATTATTATAACGATTCTAATGTAATAAAAATCATTCCCAACTCTTATTCCCTGACCGACTGAATCTTAAGATTTTTTGGTTGATTCGTCACTGCAAAATGTATACTTTTTCCGTCCCAAAGCAAGTGAGCATGGACGGCGACTGACAACCGCCACTGACTTCCATTCTATTAGATTCCCACAACCGAACGATGATACTTTGAAAGTAAAAAAAAAAAATTATTGCCATCTATTAAAAGCAATGTTAAATTTTACTTAAAATTTGAACGAAACGTAACTTCAAAATATATAATAATACTCTAATAACCTATAATAATTATACTAATAAATTAATATAATAAAGAAATACCATTTAACAATATAATTCCTAATTAAATTCTCAATCATTCAACAGATGGCGCTTTCGTTCCATTGCAAAGTTGCCGAGATTTTTAAGGCGGTAAAATTCAAAATTGAAGGTTACCTGAATCCAGTGATTTCGAAATTTATAATTATGATTTAAGTAAATTTGAAACTCATATGCACAGTACCGTACAAAGACAGTTTGGGCCCGGGGAAAATGATTCTATTTGAAAGCGGGGAGGGTGCTTGTGGAAGGCAAGGCGATGGGCCCCTAAGAAGCATGATTGTGGGTCTTTTACACATGTACAGTTACAATAGAATTTTAACTCAATTTATTTTAATGGATAAACCCGGGTACATGATGAAAATAAAAACGTGTTCGCGCCTTAAGTATAGCTCTGCTGATCATGGTCTAAACACACACATTTTTTTCCGTGTACGTACCCTGCTTTACTTTTAAATATGTATCCGATTTCGCCTATAACGCAAGAGCTCAAAGTTTCTGCCTAAATTTAAATCCAAAAGTTGTCTTCATTCATTTAGTTGACAGGTATTAAAGCAGATGGCGCTATTTTCCTAAGCTTGAATTATCTATTTTAATACGCATCTTCCCCAATAGAGGGCAGAGGAGTCGCTATCCACTTTGCGGGAAGGTGCTTCCATCTAGAAGCGCTTTCCGGAAGCGTTTTGTCAGCGAGAGTAAAAGTGAGGAACGGGTGAAAAGAATTTGCGCAAGAGTGGTCCCAAGAAAGGGTGAATCGAAACCTGTCCCCCGAAATACGAGGAGCAGTGGGAATGCGGCAATAGTAGTCACAGGTGTGTCACGCCGATGTCCTCCCATCTTTCTAACCCAGGTGTGCAGTGGCGGCTAGAGATATTTAAAACGCACCTTTTGCTATAATGCGTTTTCGAGTGAAAACCGTGCGAAAAAGAGTTACCCCTCTCTTCGGGAATTTATAGCGTAATTTATTCTTAAGCCTTTTAAACGGCTAAAATAAGAATTTCTATTAAGGTTCCCGTAAATGAAAGGAGCCGGACTTGGCGAAATAACTATCTTTAAAATGGATCCACGAACTAGTTACACTACCTAAAATAGAAGAAATTGAATTAGATTGTAATCAAGAATCAATTCAAACGATATTAAAATTCCTACATCGACATTCGGGGTTTTCAAAACATAATAATTAGAATCTGGCAACACTGCGATTTTTTTTGGGCAGGCTTACAAATTTGGTCTAGCAGCGCCGTTTATACACCGCAGAAAATGGCGAACGTTTGCCCATAGAAGGTCTCTGTCCTATGGACGTTATTCCTATTTCCATATGTAACATAATTGCTCATAAGTATGCCACTGTACCTTTATTCCATTAAAAAATATTCACTAACGGTTTGTTTCACCACGAACCAGTAAAAAGGTGGACTACGTTAGATTTTAACCTATTTATTCATCCTAGTAATTTTGGGAGTCACACTATTGGCTAGTAACATATGTATTTCAGCCAATGGAAAACCTCTAAATTGAGAAGGAATTTTTTGCGACGGAATTTCAGTCTGCCCAATGTAGCTTTATTGAAATTTATAAACTCGCTCGGTTTGTGCGGATGAAGTTCAATTATGAGTAATTTAGAAAAATAAAAGGTTGGGGAAAATGACCAATAAGTAATCGCTTTCCGAAAATGGAACAAGTCGTCGAAGTGGGATATTCCACCAGCGTTATTAAAACCCAAATCAAGCCTAGAAGAGTTAGGCCTAGGCTCAAAAGAATCTGGTAAATTTCAACTATTTTTTCCAATAAACCTGCTTCTTTTATTTGACAATGCAAATTTATTTAAGAACGTGAGTCTCCGAGAACCTCATTAATTTGCAAATTAATTACATTCACAGAACTTGACACTATAGCTCCTAAGCCTTGGTTGTTCAAACCGGTTTGATTTACTAAAATAATGGCCGTCGGTTTATCAGACGTAGAGCTAATTGAGCGATGGCATTATTGGCATTTGAGATTCGATGACGTCAAATATTACATCAAATATGACGTCAAATATTACTTAGGGTACGGATGACTCAATTAGCCTTTTCAGTTTACATAGAGCCACGTAGTGGCAAATGCGAGAAGCTCATGAACTGCTGGATTTTCGTCTGCTAAGCAGACGATTTTTCAATAAAGCGTCTGCTAATATCTGTGAAACAAACCGTTAGTGAAGAAATAGAGCTAGTGGCATACTTATGAGTAATTATGTTACATATGCTATTTCCTCCAAGCGGTGGGTTTCAGGGCTGGACATAAGCATATTTATTTTAGTAGTCATCCTGCCTAGTAAGCCTCCTATCTTAATTTATTTTAGTAGTTACTGACTAGTGGGCCAAGGTTACAAGGTTATGGATATTTAGGGAAGTTTTTCACTAGTCACCCAGTTTATGTTTAATTTTAGTAGTCAAAAGCCGTGACTAGTGCCTTATGTCCAACCCTGGTGGGTTTTGGAAACTGATGAATTTGATTGGGGAAGCCGATGCGAGGGGGTAGCCACTTACGAAATATGGTGTACAAATAGCGAGAAATCCAAATAATTATTTCTAGAAATCCACATTAAATATAGGATATATTATAAATTCACGAGAAATATTAGAAATCTCGAGAAATATTTGTGAAATATCGGAAATATTTGGGAAATACCGGAAATAATTGAGAAATACTACCCCCTCTAGCGGATGATATTGTAACAGCCTAACGGGGTTTCCAATTGTCATGCAATTTTTGTACTTTTACATCGAAATATGCTTAGAAAACAGTTCTTCAATAACTGGAAAACAGGGTAGCCGTAAATGTTTTGGTGTTAAATAAATAAATTAGATCAAAAACTGTGTGTAAGCCCTGTTAAAATATTGTCTGCTTCCCCAATTCTATTCATCCGCTTCCAAAATTCGCCACTAGGAGGAAATAGGAATAAAGTCCATTTTGAATTATCAAACATTAAGGTCACAAAAGTTGTTTCAATTTAAATAGTTTGAATTTAAAAAAGTTCATTGTTTTAAATCATGCTATATGTACTATGAAAGTAAAAAAAACTGGCAACATTTTTACCCGTAAACAAACTAAAATTTCAGACTCATGCAAATGTATTATGCAACGGAATTTTCACATTTATGAGTATTTTAATAAAATTATAAGTGGCAATTAAATTTAATTCAATTAATTTAAATATATTTTACTTTAGCGGTACAAGAAAAATACCAACAAAAATTAGATGAATTAATATTTTTGGTAGTCTCATGGACTTTACTTTAGGTTGTACTGAACAGAAGTTTGGAGTATAAACGTGAGTTAACAATTTTAGAAGTATGACACTTCCATACTGGTTATACACGTGCTGAGGCGTAGAACCGCCGCGTGGGTAATGTTTATAGGACCTTATAGGCGTTTGAAATTGGCAATCGCGACATAAATTTCCCCCTCATTCTTTGGTAGGAGTTCAGTTCAGTACGTTCCAGTTCTAAAACGACTCGCATGAATGTACGTCAACAAGCTGGCAAACATGTTTCCCTTACCCCAAAATTCAATAAAAAAAACAAACCTCCAAAATCTACAGACAGTTACTTGTCCCTTCCTAGATTATACCACCTCGTAGGCAGTTCTTTGATGGGGATTTTATGAAAACCACTAAAGGGCTGGAAAAGTCCCAGTGCACCATTATATCACTGGAAAAACTGTTCGTTTGGGATATGAGGTCAAATTTACGTCACAACACACATGCTACGAAGAATTATGTCGACCAACTGATACTCTTATAAAACATAATTGCTAGCACTCGTTTCAACTTGTCTTTAATGAAACCGAGGGGCTGATCACTCCGCGTAATCGGTGTACAGAGCCGTACCTTTGACTGTACTAATGGGACTACGCATAATCTTTGAAGTCCCTGCCTTTGGCAGTGCTAATCTAAGCGTAGTCCGGTGTACAGACTTTCTAAGAGTGGTTAGCCCTCGAATGAAACTAGCGCTAGTTAGCTTAAGATTCTGTTAAACCTAAAATGTATTTATTATTTATAATAATAATATTCATCATATTATGAATAATAATAAAATAATAATCATCATCATATTAAGAATAATAATAAAACTGATCATCATATTAATAATTTAATAATAATAATAATCATCATCATATTATGAATAATAATAAAAATGATAATCATATTATTAATAATAATAATCATCATCATATTAATATTAATAATAATAATAATCATCATCATCATCATATTATTATTAATAATAATAATAATCATCATCATATTATTAATAATAATAATAATAATCATCATCATCATATTATTAATAATAATAATAATCATCATCATCATATTATTATTAATAATAATTTTTGTATTGTTAAGTTTAATATTGTTGAAAACAATTGGGTTTTTCCGAACTTAAGTTCATAGATTTTAAAAAGCATATACAATCATGATAAAAACGAGGGGTAAAATCAAATTTAAAATCAATGTTTTTTAAAGAGAACACGCGGAAACTCATATTATACACATTGCTTTTAGTTATATAAAATTCAAAAAAGGCAATTTCGACGCTATGCGCCTCATTGGACAAGATTTTTTTTGAACCTCTCCAGGGTAAAGGCTCTCCATTGCGTATCTAACGATTTAAGGCCCAAACCTCCACTATCGACAGATTGACCAACTACGTCTCTAGAAACCCAGTGCTTATTGGAGTCCCAGATAAAATTTAAACATTTTTTCATTACCGGATCTGAATATTCCGTAGGACGTTTTAAAATTGGAAGTTGGTAATAAAACTTCGAAAGTTCGATATTACACAACTGAGTTCTAGCTTTATAGGATAACCGGGGCTTAATGTCACTAGCAATGACTAGCTTTTCATCCAATTGAGCAATTGTTTTCTTGAAAAACGTATCTTGCCATGAGCCATCGACGTTGAAGTCGACGCCCAGTGCACGAATACTAGAATTGCTCCACTTGATGCCTAACGGTGAATCAAAGCGATTCCGCCAGCCACCAAGCCAGAGCCCACTGCTTTTACTCAGATTAATTTTAGCATTGCTTACATAAGAATATTTAGTGCATTCAATTTTTAAAATTGTCAAACCGGAATCAGTCGAAATAAAGTTATTTAAATAATAATCATCATCATCATCATATTATAATTAATAATAATAATCATCATCATCATCATATTATAATTAATAATAATAATAATCATCATCATCAGCTAGGCTAATACCCAAGTCATCTAGCGACTTTTATTGCCTTTAAATTAAGCCCTTCGTTATCACTCCTCACTATGACGATTAAGCAAAAAGCAGATATTAGGCCTAATAATTTAGTCCACCAATTATGTGTAGTCACTCTAGAAATAGCTCTCAAATTAAATTTAACACGAGGAAGATAGGCAATTGACACACTTATGTGAGATAAAATTACAAACTTAAGCTAATACACGCTATAAATGTGGAACATTAAATGAGATTATGGCTAACATTTTATCTAAGAAATTAACATAAATTATCCTTTCTGCCAATTCTCACCCGAGAAAAAGTAATAAATTATTTGTATATTCGAATAGTTTAATTTAATATTCAAATTAAAATGAACCTCTATGAAAAAAAAATGATGAAGTAAGTTTCTATGCTAAGTATAACTCCAGAAACCCCCAAAGAACCAGTTAGTTTCAAGGCGAGTAAGCAAATGGGGAAAGATTCACACACACAATGACCTTTCACCTTAATCACCGAACGCACTCTAATGACCCGAGGTAAGGCTGGGATACCAACCTTGACCGCTCGTAACCAGGGGGCCTCCTTTACCTACCCTGTTACACAATACGAAGTTCCCTTACGCGGGCAAAAAAACCCCGTGCCCTATAGCAAAGGGTTAGCTACCTCCCTGCCCTTAAAGACCCTATTAAATATTACGCAGTCTTCGCTCGTCTTTTGTGCCGTCTTTAAAGCCACTCCCAGATTTGAAAATTTTTTCGTTTAATGTTTGGAGAAAAACGTATTGTGTTCCAGAAAGCGACCGAGTTACGCACTGCTGTGGAATGTGGTTCCTTTCGAAATATATTTAAATCGCGGAGGTATGGCACTGTAGCACGTTTAGCAGCGAGTTCGCATTGAGGTTTTACTGGTGTGAAATGTTTCATATTAAATTTTTATTATTTAAAGTGATGAAAAGATAACTTGGGCCTAAGGTGGTGCCTTGGGTATTAGCCTAGCTGAGTATTATTAATTACAGATTTTAGAAAGTGTTTCGTTAATTTAGAACCAGATTTTGAGAATTTGGAAGGAGATCTCGCGAGATAGTACCAGATTTTGAGAATTTGGAATCCAAATTGGATAATTTAAAACGAGATATCGTGAATTTAGAACACGATTTGGAGAGTTTTAAATACGATTTCAAAAATTTAGAAACAGATTTGGAGAATTTTGAACCAAATTTCAAGAATTTTGCTTGATTTGGAGAAATTAGAATACGATATCAATAATTTTGAACCAGATTTAGATAATTTTGAACTAAATTTCGAGGAAATAGAACCATAGTTCGAGGAAATAGAACCATAGTTCGAGGAAATAGAACCACAGTTCGAGGAAATAGAACCATAATTCGAGGAAATAGAACCATAGTTCGAGGAAATAAAACCATATTTCGAGAATTTTAAACGCAGCTTCGAAACATTTGCATAAGATTTTTCAAAGTTGTTCGAAAGGTGAAACTAGATGGTGCTATATATGAGTCTATGACATGGACACTCTGAAAAGAACGTGGCAGCAAGAATAAATGTAACCGTTCAACGTTATTAGCGACCTAAATACATTATTGGTACTAATTATGTAACTAGTACTATCAATTTGTAATCAATGTACTTGGAAAAGAAATAACATTTGTAAGATTTCGGTTTGATTTTTGAGAGGATTCAACCAGAATGAACTCTCAAGTTTGAACGTGTCCCATTTTGGGGGTCTTTTAATGTTTGATACGCAAAGATTTATCTCGTGATCCGACGCAGGGCCGAAGATGAAGAAAAGGGGGACACTAAATGATAAGAAAACGGGCCTCTACGAAAGCAGAGCACATCATTTAACTTACAGGGACACCACGATTCAGTATTCAACCTCCCCTTTTTTTAAAAATACATTGTGCCTAGTGACAAGGTAAGAAGGCCCCACTTTCGGTGGATTCCACCCTGAGCAGCGGGAAGATGAAAAAATCCTTACAAATTTTAGGGCGTCGATTGTTGCTCGGCAAAGTGCAATGAAACGTTCCTGGGACGACCATTTCATCCGCGCAAGTGCCTCGAGTGGCTTATGGAACTCTCCAAGTCACCTTCTGGGTCTGTCAACTACTTTACTCCATTGAAAGGTAGTTCAAAAATCAATAACTAAGCGGGAGACAGAGGTTAGAAATTCCTCGCAACCATGGGCTCGAAACAATGAGTTTTCAAGGAACCTAAAATTCCAAACAACAAGTTCGCATTTTCATGGAATCCAGGGGTCAAAACAATGTGCCCTCAAGGAACCACGGGCTCGAAACAGCGCGTTTTCAAGAAACCACGGGCTCGAAACAACGCGTTTTCAAGGAACCAAGGGATCGAAACAATGCGTTCTCAAGGAACCACGGGCTCGAAACAATGCGCTCTCAAGGAACCACGGGCTCGAAACTACGCATTTCAAGGAACCAAGGGATCGAAACAATGCGTTCTCAAGGAACCACGGGCTCGAAACTACGCATTTCAAGGAACCAAGGGATCGAAACAATGCGTTCTCAAGGAACCACGGGCTCGAAACTACGCATTTCAAGGAACCAAGTGATCGAAACAATGCGTTCTCAAGGAACCAAGGGATCGAAACAATGCGTTCTCAAGGAACCGCGGGCTCGAAACAACGAATTTTCAAGGAACCAAGGGATCGAAACAATGCGTTCTCAAGGAACCACGGGCTCGAAACAACGCGTTTTCAAGGAACCAAGTGATCGAAAAAATGCGTTCTCAAGGAACCAAGGGATTGAAACAATGCGTTCTCAAGGAACCACGGGCTCGAAACAACGCGTTTTCAAGGAACCCAGAGTTCCAAACTACGCGTTTTCAAGGAACCAAAAATTCAAAACAACGCTTATTCCAGGAGCCAAAATTTCAAAACAACAATTTGGGTTCTAAACTAATTTACAATTTCAATAAACCTAGGGTTATCAAGAAATCTAGGGCTCGAAAACCACAAGTTCGTGGTTTCAAGGCATTAGGATCTCAAATAGAATTTATCATTTCCTCGAACCAAGGTCCCAAAACAACAATTTACAATTTCAATAAACCAAGGGATAAAAAATTTATAATTTCTAAGAAATAACATGTTCCCATTTTCAAGAAACCAAAAGCTCGAAACCACAAGTACACATTATCACGAAACCAAGGACTCGAAACAAAAAGTTAACATTCTCACGAAACCAAGGATTCAATACCACAAGTTGTCATTATTACGAAACCAAGGACTCGAAACAAAAAGTTAACATTCTCACGAAACCAAGGATTCAATACCACAAGTTGTCATTATTACGAAACCAAGGACTCGAAACAAAAAGTTAACATTATCACGAAACCAAGGACTCAATACCACAAGTTGTCATTATTACGAAACCAAGGACTCGAAACAAAAAGTTAAAATTATCACGAAACCAAGGACTCAATACCACAAGTTGTCATTATTACGAAACCAAGGACTCGAAACAAAAAGTTAACATTCTCACGAAACCAAGGATTCAATACCACAAGTTGTCATTATTACGAAACCAAGGACTCGAAAAAAAAGTTAACATTATCACGAAACCAAGGATTCAATACCACAAGTTGTCATTATTACGAAACCAAGGACTTGAAACAAAAAGTTAACATTCTCACGAAACCAAGGATTCAATACCACAAGTTGTCATTATCACGAAACCAAGGACTCAATACCACAAGTTGTCATTATTACGAAACCAAGGACTCGGAACAAAAAGTTAACATTATCACGATACCAAGGACTCAATACCACAAGTTGTCATTATTACGAAACCAAGGACTCGAAACAAAAAGTTAACATTATCACGATACCAAGGACTCAATACCACAAGTTGTCATTATTACGAAACCAAGGACTCGAAATAAAAAGTTAACATTATCACGATACCAAGGACTCAATACCACAAGTTGTCATTATTACGAAACCAAGGACTCGAAACAAAAAGTTAACATTATCACGATACCAAGGACTCAATACCACAAGTTGTCATTATTACGAAACCAAGGACTCGAAACAAAAAGTTAACATTATCACGATACCAAGGACTCAATACCACAAGTTGTCATTATTACGAAACCAAGGACTCGAAACAAAAAGTTAACATTATCACGATACCAAGGACTCAATACCACAAGTTGTCATTATTACGAAACCAAGGACTCGAAACAAAAAGTTAACATTATCACGATACCAAGGACTCAATACCACAAGTTGTCATTATTACGAAACCAAGGACTCGAAACAAAAAGTTAACATTATCACGATACCAAGGACTCAATACCACAAGTTGTCATTATTACGAAACCAAGGACTCGAAACAAAAAGTTAACATTATCACGATACCAAGGACTCAATACCACAAGTTGTCATTATTACGAAACCAAGGACTCGAAACAAAAAGTTAACATTATCACGATACCAAGGACTTAATACCACAAGTTGTCATTATTACGAAACCAAGGACTCGAAACCAAAAGTTAACATTATCACGATACCAAGGACTCAATACCACAAGTTGTCATTATTACGAAACCAAGGACTCGAAACAAAAAGTTAACATTATCACGATACCAAGGACTCAATACCACAAGTTGTCATTATTACGAAACCAAGGACTCGAAACAAAAAGTTAACATTATCACGATACCAAGGACTCAATACCACAAGTTGTCATTATTACGAAACCAAGGACTCGAAACAAAAAGTTAACATTATCACGATACCAAGGACTCAATACCACAAGTTGTCATTATTACGAAACCAAGGACTCGAAACAAAAAGTTAACATTATCACGATACCAAGGACTCAATACCACAAGTTGTCATTATTACGAAACCAAGGACTCGAAACAAAAAGTTAACATTATCACGATACCAAGGACTCAATACCACAAGTTGTCATTATTACGAAACCAAGGACTCGAAACAAAAAGTTAACATTATCACGATACCAAGGACTCAATACCACAAGTTGTCATTATTACGAAACCAAGGACTCGAAACAAAAAGTTAACATTATCACGATACCAAGGACTCAATACCACAAGTTGTCATTATTACGAAACCAAGGACTCGAAACAAAAAGTTAACATTATCACGATACCAAGGACTCAATACCACAAGTTGTCATTATTACGAAACCAAGGACTCGAAACAAAAAGTTAACATTATCACGATACCAAGGACTCAATACCACAAGTTGTCATTATTACGAAACCAAGGACTCGAAACAAAAAGTTAACATTATCACGATACCAAGGACTCAATACCACAAGTTGTCATTATTACGAAACCAAGGACTCGAAACAAAAAGTTAACATTATCACGATACCAAGGACTCAATACCACAAGTTGTCATTATTACGAAACCAAGGACTCGAAACAAAAAGTTAACATTATCACGAAACCAAGGACTCGTAACGAGACAGAACTATACGGTTCCACAATAGGTGGTCCATAACATAAAACAATAAAAAAATTAAAAGTATAAAAAGTTTTCTTCTCGTCATTAGCTTAAGCTCTTGGGCACTTTAATTCCAAAATCTTTATCGACTCGAGCGCGTGCTCTCTATCTTTAATAACTATAACTAGTGACGTACAAAAAACATTTACACGTGACCTCCCTTATTTTATAGGAACACCTATTTCACTTGAACATAAAACATAGGCGACATTTCCGTTCTAAGGACTACATTCAGAGGGACGTATCGCGAGTCTAGGGTCATCTTGTTCCATATTTGGAGGGGAAGGACCGTTTTACATTTAAATTGAGGCACGGTTGGCTTGATAAACACGGCGATGATTTCGGAAACTTTTCACTTGGCCTAAACACACACACTTACAAAAAATTGAAACCGCCCAACCCATCCGAGGTTTTTTTCGGGGGTCGCATCCCACGGTCCTCCCGTCCCTCGCAACGTCGTCGTCCTCGGGGCTAGGGTCCATTATGTCAACTCTTTCAGGAGGCCTTCGCGAAGATAAAATACGGCAGGACGCGTTCGCTACGAATCGTAAATAAATTAACGCCAATAATGATATTATGGGCTAAAAAAGCCGTAATTTCAGGGTTTAACGTCAAACCATCCCTGAGGCGCCCCTGAGCGTCATTCTGATGACGCAAATTAAGACCTAGCTCGACCGTGACGTTCCCAAGACTTCCAACAATGAAGAACGTCTTTCAGTTCCGTTTTGATTTAAAAATATTCTTTTCCACAGTTGGTGTAGTTTTAATAAAATTAACAATTCAATAAATCGAAGATAATTAAATTTTGAAGAAATAATATTACAATTATGTTAAATTTAAGTAAATTGAAATCATCTAACTTTTTAAAATGGTAAATTGAAATTATCTAACTTTTTCAAATAGAAAATTGAAATTATTCAACTTTTTCAATAAGTAAATTGTAATTATCTGACTTTTCCAACTATTAAATTGTAATTATCTGACTTTTCCAACTAATAAATTGAAATTATCTCACTTTTCCAACTAGAAAATTGAAATTATCTAACCTTTCCAACTAGTAAAATGAAGTTATCTAACTTTTCCAACTAATAAATTGAAATTATCTCACTTTTCCAACTAGTAAATGGAAAATTTCTAACCTTTCCAACTAATAAATTGAAATGATCTCATTTTTTTAACTAGTAAATTGAAATTATTTAACTTTTCCAACTAGTAAATTGAAATTATTTAACTTTTCCAACTAGAAAATTGAAATTATCTAACTTTTCCAACTAATTTAAATTATCTAACTTTTCCAAGTTCTAGTAAATGTTTGTTATGTAACTTTTCCAACTAATTGAAATTATCTAACTTTTCAAACTAGTAAACTGAAATTATCTAACTTTTCAAACTAGTAAACTGAAATTATCTAACTTTTCAAACTAGTAAACTGAAATTATCTAACTTTTCAAACTAGTAAACTGAAATTATCTAACTTTTCACAGTGGCAAATTAAAATCATTTAACTATTCAAATAGGCAATTTTAACTTAAAACCAAAACTACACGAAAAATTGCACTGATTCAATTGATCAAAATTTTTAGGTACAACTTTTTCATGGTTACCGAATAAAGGGTAGGTTCGAATAATTCACATTTCCCAACGGCTATTCAATTTAGTTCTGCCCAATTTAGAATAAATTTAAAGACTTCATTTTTTTGGGGAAACTGGTATTTGGAATGTGTACGCGGGACTCTGGTGAAAATTGTAACCCTTGGTCCCTTGCTCAACATTCATTGACAACATAAAATGTTCTTTCGCCATTTACGCTCTGCCATATTTATGTCGTGTATCCATTGAGACGAGCGGTTCAAGGTGAATTCAAACAGGCATGTCATCAATTAGCGCATCACTCAATAAAGAACAAGAAAAACGCTGAATTGACGAATTGGGAAAATTTCGACAATTTTTTTAACGAGCAGAAGCGATAAAGTGGAGGTGGGATTGGCAAAAAACTTGAAACAGAGTTAAGTTAGGATGCAAAAACATCCTATTTATACACATAAAACGAGCCTTAAGGACACGAGGTTAGTGTGTGTGTTTTGAGAGGAAAAAACGGGCCAGGACCCATAAAACATTCTGACACCGCAAACAAGGACGTCACCAAATCGACTCTTTTCGACTCGCTACCGACAAATTACGGTGCAACGAAAACGCATTGTTTCGATACTTCGTAGTCGTAGTCGTCTACAAAAAGGCATAAGGTACATAATAGTCATAGATGATACACTTTCCATTTTCCCAATGATTGTCTGTTTCGACAATGACTATATGGATACGGACTGAGAATTCCTAGGCATATGTTATTAGTCTGGTAACTTGTTTGCATGATAAGCTAAGGATTATTTAAAATTTAAACGTTTTCACCAGTGAACATATAACGATTAATTTGGTAAACTAATGATATACTATTGAATTGGATTATAAACATTCGCTTCATTTTTGAAGGTAGTTGATATTTATCGCCATCCCACTAGCCTGCTAGTATTTTTTCAACGAAGAGAGTAGGTAGTGACGCGTCATGATCTCTCAATTTCATACTTGTTTTAATTATCTTACCTGAAGGTGATTTTGAGTTGACCCTTATTTCGATAGCACACTATTTGGAAAATGCATTTTGAAGAAACACAGAAGAAAACTGGTTTATGCTTAAAATAATCGCTTTTAAGGGGTCTCTAAACGAAATCTTCTACTGAACTGTAAGTCGTGTTTATTTGGAATCCATGCTGAGTCATGGTCGAGTCATCGTGAAGTTAACATCGATTCTTCTAGTTAGGTCAACGTCGAATCAGATTAGAGTCTTCGTCAAGTCAAAATGGAGTTAGCATTGAGTCAATATAGAGTTAATGTCGAGTCATCGTGAAGTCAACATTGAATCAACGAGGATTCAAGGTTGAGTCAACGCAAAGTCTTCATCAAGTCAATATGGAGTCAGCATCGAGTCAATATGGAATCAACGTCTAGTCAACATGGAGTCATCCTCGAGTTAATAAGTAGTCAACGTCGAGTCATCGTGAAGTCAATGTTGAGTCAACGTCGAGTCAAAGTAAAGTTTTCGTCAAGTCAATATGGTGTCAACATCGAGTCAAAGTAAAGTTTTCGTCAAGTCAATATGGTGTCAACATCGAGTTAATATGAGATCTATACGTTGATTCTTCGTCAAGTCAATATGGAGGTAACATCGAGTGAATATGAAATCTATACGTTGATTCTTCGTCAAGTCAATATGGAGTCAACATTGAGTCAATATGAAATCTATACGTTGATTCTTCGTCAAGTCAATATGGAGTCAACATCGAGTCAATATGAAATCTATACGTTGATTCTTCGTCAAGTCAATATGGAGTCAACATAAAGTTTTCGTCAAATCAATATGGAGTCAACATCGAGTCAATATGAAATCTATACGTTGATTCTTCGTCAAGTCAATATGGTGTCAACATCGAGTCAACGTAAAGTTTTTGTCAAATCAATATGGAGTCAATATGAGATCTACGTCGAATCTTCGTCAAGTCAATATGGTGTCAACGACCAGTCATCGTAAAGTCAATGTGGAGTCAACGTGGATTCATTGTCGAGTTAATATGGAGTCAACGTTGAGAAATCGTTTAGTTAATGCGTAGGCAATAGGGTCGGCATTTGCTCGTATCTACGCGGCATGATATAGACTTGTGTGGATTCTTTTCGCGTATACCCGGCTCCAGAACGCGTATAGTCTCGGGGCCACCTTGTTGGTGACAGTTCGCGAATAGAACCTGCTAATTTATTGGTGTTTCTCGAAATTGGAATGGCGAGGAAGAAACTGATGTCACTCTGTATAAGACGGAGGGCCCCGTGGGCGCTGCTGTGATGGCTGCGAGGCAGGTGCCAAAAGCACTTAGTCAAGTCGGCAAACGCTGAGCCCCGGGGCGCTCGTGTATTCGCTTCTCTCTCTTCACTATTTTTAGAGGACTCAAGATTGTCTGCGGATGTTTATCTTAATTTGCCGGATCTATATTCGCCAGCTTCGACCGAAAGCCGTACGTGACTCCAAAAATCAAGGCGAGACATATTTTAAAAGGGATTTTTACGGATTTATTGGAAGGGACATTTTCTTCCCATATTTTACTTCAATTTTAACGCGTTTATGCGACGCTAAAAATTGATTACTTCAAAACAACACTATACCAAGGACGCGTTCATTTTTCTTTCAAATGAAGAGCTATGGAAGCGGAAAATATCGAGGCGTATTGTTATAAGGAAAAACATTAAGTAATTATCTTCAATTTTAACTCGTTGCAATTTTAAAAAAAAATTAAATTAAACTAAATTCGTCAAAATTTTTCAAATTGGTAAATTCGAATTTCCTAATTTCTCCAACTGATAAATTCGAAATTTCTAAAACTGGTAAATTGAAATTTTTAAAACTGGTAAATTGAAATTATTTAATTTTTCAAACTGGTATATTGAAATTATCTAATATTTTAAACTGGTAATTTGAAATTATCTAATTTTTCAAACTGGTAAATTGAAAACATTTAACTTTTCAAACTGGTAAATTGAAAGCGTTTAACTTTTCAAACTGGTAAATTGAAAGCATTTAACTTTTCAAACTGGTAAATTGAAAGCATTTAACTTTTCAAACTGGTAAATTGAAAGCGTTTAACTTTTCAAACTGGTAAATTGAAAGCGTTTAACTTTTCAAACTGGTAAATTGAAAGCATTCAACTTTGAAGCTGGTAAATTGAAAGCATTTAATATTTCAAACTGGTAAATTGAAAGCAATTAATATTTCAAACTGGTAAATTGAAAGCATTCAATATTTCGAACTGGTAAATTGAAAGCATTTAAATTTTCAAACTGGTAAATTGAAAGCAATTAATATTTCAAACTGGTAAATTGAAAGCATTTAATATTTCGAACTGGTAAATTGAAAGCATTTAAATTTTCAAACTGGTAAATTGAAAGCATTTAACTTTGAAGCTGGTAAATTTAAAGCATTTAATATTTCAAACTGGTAAATTGAAAGCAATTAATATTTCAAACTGGTAAATTGAAAGCATTCAATATTTCAAACTGGTAAATTGAAAGCGTTTAACTTTTCAAACTGGTAAATTGAAAGCAATTAATATTTCAAACTGGTAAATTGAAAGCATTTAATATTTCGAACTGGTAAATTGAAAGCATTTAACTTTTCAAACTGGTAAATTGAAAACATTTAACTTTTCAAACTTGTAAATTGAAAGCGTTTAATTTTTCAAACTGGTAAATTGAAAGCATTTAACTTTTCAAACTGGTAAATTGAAAGCATTTAACTTTTCAAACTGGTAAATTGAAAGCGTTTAACTTTTCAAACTGGTAAATTGAAAGCGTTTAACTTTTCAAACTGGTAAATTGAAAGTATTTAACTTTTCAAAATGGTTAACGGAAAGAATTTAACTTTTCAAACTGGTAAATTGAAAGCATTTAACTTTGAAGCTGGTAAATTGAAAGCATTTAATATTTCAAACTGGTAAATTGAAAGCAATTAATATTTCAAACTGGTAAATTGAAAGCATTCAATATTTCGAACTGGTAAATTGAAAGCATTTAAATTTTCAAACTGGTAAATTGAAAGCAATTAATATTTCAAACTGGTAAATTGAAAGCATTTAATATTTAGAACTGGTAAATTGAAAGCATTTAATATTTCAAACTGGTAAATTGAAAGCATTTAATATTTCGAACTGGTAAATTGAAAGCATTTAAATTTTCAAACTGGTAAATTGAAAGCAATTAATATTTCAAACTGGTAAATTGAAAGCATTTAATATTTAGAACTGGTAAATTGAAAGCATTTAAATTTTCAAACTGGTAAATTGAAAGTATTTAACTTTTCAAAATGGTTAACGGAAAGAATTTAACTTTTCAAACTGGTAAATTGAAAGTATTTAACTTTTCAAAATGGTTAACGGAAAGAATTTAACTTTTCAAACTGGTAAATTGAAAGCATTTAACTTTGAAGCTGGTAAATTGAAAGCATTTAACTTTGAAGCTGGTAAATTGAAAGCATTTAATATTTCAAACTGGTAAATTGAAAGCAATTAATATTTCAAACTGGAAAATTGAAAGCATTCAATATTTCGAACTGGTAAATTGAAAGCATTTAAATTTTCAAACTGGTAAATTGAAAGCATTTAATATTTCAAACTGGTAAATTGAAAGCATTTAATATTTCAAACTGGTAAATTGAAAGCAATTAATATTTCAAACTGGTAAATTGAAAGCATTTAATATTTCGAACTGGTAAATTGAAAGCATTTAAATTTTCAAACTGGTAAATTGAAAGCAATTAATATTTCAAACTGGTAAATTGAAAGCATTTAATATTTAGAACTGGTAAAATGAAAGCCTTTAAATTTTCAAACTGGTAAATTGAAATTATCAGGTATATTTTTGAAAGCATTTAAATTTTCAAACTGGTATATTGAAATTATCTGGTATATTAATCCAAATAGATTAATTTATATTAACACCAACACTACACCAAAAATTACACAGATTCAATTTCAATATACTTCAACGAACGGCCGTTTTGGCGACACCAAAAATTCTGAACTTCAAGCTTTCTTTAATACTTAAAATGTAACTTTAACGCCACCAAAGAAGCTTAAGCCCTCAAAATAAAGTGATAAAATTAATAAAAAAAGGTCATGAGAACCTGAAAATAGGTGAAAAAGTCCGTATATCAGCGTAGATTATAACAGTAAAACTCTTATTTGAAAAGCTTTCGCAAAAATGCAGAAAAAATTCAGGGTTATAAAAAACGGATATTTTCACACTTTATTCTCAAAATATCGCGACGAATCTTTAAAATGAAAAGAGCTGCGAAGTCCAAGTCCAAGAATTTTCGATCGAGTTCGTAGTCGACTAAAGCTTGTTAAAGGGGGTACAGTCTGTTTAATTTAAAAAGCAACCGCGTTTCGATTTGGACCTATTCGAAAACTCAAAATAGAATCATCGTAAAAATTGTCTTTGAAAAAACCATTTCGGAAGTCATCATGGCGTGCTCGTAAAAACCGCGACTCATAAAATTCTCGCTTAGCAGGCTTTTACAGACCCGCCAACCATTTTTAAAAGGGACTCCAATAATAATAATACCAAGCTTCGACGATCTCCCGACAGATGGTGCTACTGCATGGTAACTTAGGAATTCCCCAAGGCGCTGTAAAGTGGATGACATAAACTCCGGAGAGAAAACGCATTTATTCTTTAACTAAATAAAGCTCCGCAATGCTACACTTGGCTATTTATTGTGGCGCCATCTACGGTGGTTTTTCCAAAGTAGAAGGGTTGTTGCAGTTAAAGGCTCTTATCTCGGCTCTTATAAATATTTTTATTTATTTATTTGGTTTTTTAATAATATTGTGTATATTTTTATTTGATTTCTTGTTTGGTTCGTTTAACGATAGTTATTGTAACGTAGTGTATGTACTGTGAAGACTTCGTTTGCCATAGGCGCCAATTAATTAATAGATGTATAATTAAACTAAGAACCCTTACGTAGAGGAAAATAAATAGTAATTAACTTGTATTTATGAAGAAAAATAAATAAATAAATAAAATGATAAAGTTTATAAATTTGGAGAAAAAAACTATTTAAAGGAAGTATAAAATTATCAACATTTATGCTACCAGGTTTAACCGAAGCTAGGGGTGATTGGCGCTAGTTAAGTCAAAAACGAAGTTGTGTTAGCAGACGATATTTTCAATTAAGTTCATACTCCTTTTAAGTTTTGTAGAAACGGAAGAAAAGGAAATTAAGATTTTCGTTTAACATAGAGCCACGTAGCGGCCAATGCGAGAGGCTCACCACTTAGCTGTTGAATTTTCATCTGTTAAGCAGACGAAAATGACAAATCGTCTGGTTAGTGGATGCATATCGAATAGCTACTAACTTCTTGCATTGGCCGCTTCGTGGCTCTATGTATTATGAAAATGCCAGTTACGTACTAAGCATTTCTCTTTTCTGATAGCACCGTCAGACCGTACTACGAAAGTGGTATAAGCTAGTTGTTGTTTAGTTAGATCTAAGACTTTATTTTATATTTCGTTCGTCGTGAGTCCTACCTTATCAAAGAAATGTTTCTAGTATAAAACACTTTCGGTTATACTGGGCGACCTATTTTGTGACTAACATCAGCTAAAATAAATTCGAATTCAGAGAGCTTTCCGATGATGGTTTTGAAACGAAGCTATTACCCATTTCCGGCACGTGACCTCCGAAAACTTGACCTCCATTCGTTGCTGTAGGGCGCTATTTGGAGTTTGTGAAGTAAATTTTTTCAGAGTTCTGGCAGGAAATGGGTAAACAAAATTGACTATCTTTGCTTACATGGACGTTTATAGTCATGATTAGTTTTTATTTTAAAACGAACTTTGAACCGTGATTCAGTTTTAGTTTGGTCGGAAAATTGAAAATTGCCTCGAAGCTGCACTAGTACACATTTCATTTTTATGGCCTTGACAAATTAACCAAATACATTCGATTTATAGTAATATTTGGGTAAATGGGAAATCACGAAATGTATGGGAAATAATGTTTGAAGAGGGTACATTAATACAGTCACAGAGCAATTGTTTTTAACAACATTAACAAAAAAATGTCGTATTGAAACATGTCAGAAGTCGCGGTAAGTGATATACAATTGTTAAAAGCAATGTGGCGTTTTCGATCATCTAGAAGTAAAAACAGTAGCCGGTAACCTTAAGCCTTGTCACTACTTTATTTTTTTTATATTTCCGGACACGTGACTAATGCCGTCACTAGATAAGCTCCAGCCCTAATTCTAGGTACTACCAGCCGACCCTATCGCCGTTGCACTGCCTTCTATAACACTAGGCCTAGAAGTAAGAAACAAAAAGGGTTTGAAATATCTGCTAGAGGTCGCTTTTTTGGGTAGGGAAAGTGCGGGAAATTGCGGGATATTGAAACGTACGTAAAAAATTTAAATATTTATAGCGAAAATACACTTTATAATGTCACCACTGACAGGAGAATCCTGATTGGCCGCAGCCGTTTAACCTTTTTTACCCAAGAGAGCGACATCTAGCGCGAAAATCATGTCAGTTTGAAAATGTCACTTAAAAAATCGACGTAGCTACCATTTCTAGGCCTAGTATTATAGAAGGCAGTGGCCGTTGTATATTCATTTATAACATTAACAAATAAATTTTAGTTATTTTAGTTAATTTAGTTATATGTTGGTGAAGCAGGGTACAAGAGTAGATTGACAGATAAACTGTTTGGACAACATTAACAAATGGAATTTAGTTATTGTGTGGTGAAACAGGGTACACGAATAGAGTGACAGAGGAACTATTTGGACAATACAGGGCTGATACTTAGTCACTTTTTTTTTTCAAATCTGTCTGTAACTTTTTTCAAATTTGGTCACCAAAAATAACTTTTTTTTTCAATTTGATAGGTTTTCTCTACAAAAATATTTCATAGGGACCGTTACTAATAATCTAGCAAAAATTGTTAATTTAACTCAGATATATCTTAACATTACTAATATGTTTAAGAAAATGTAAGAAAACACTACTTTTAAGAAATAGAAAGTTACTTTTACAAATACGGTGATTTTTACTTTAATAAACTGTTTATTTTTAGTGACGTTTTGATCACTTTTTAGTCACTTTGTGGTCACTATTTTCTAAGTGGCTATAGTCACTATTTACACTAAAATTTAGGCTAACTCTGAGTATCAGCACTGACAATATCAACAAATGTATTTTAGTTATTTTAGTTTATTTAGGTATTTGGTGGTAAAGCAGGGTACACGAGGGGAAAAATGATTTTATCGCAGCCGGTTTGTACTTTTGTACCCCACCAAATATTTCCCTTCCACAGCCACTGCGTCGAGCGGTGGAACCATGTCCCTTTAATGAAAATAGCCGAGCAAATCAAAGCCGAAAGACTACAAGTCTGTGGAGGGATGGTGGAAATGAAAACAATCAAGGATGAGTGAAACAAAGTGCAGCGTCGGAATGCCAATACCCGCGGCCTGGCTCCGAATGCGATTCCATCCGTTCCCGGGCAACAGTCTCACTGCGGAATCTCTTTCGAGATGTTCTTTCTCATTTAGGAAAACGTCTTGGAAAATCACGAATAATTACCGACACCCAAGGGGACTTTATTAAAAAAAAGAGTCAACTATATATGGATTCAAGATGGCGAAAGGTACCGAAGTTAGCAACAATAAATGCTGAAATCTAAAGGCTTTAACCAAAAGTAACGTAATGAAACGTAAGTATGACACTAAGGTTAATTTTTTACTACATCCTTTCGTAACAGTGACGTCCAAAATTATCGAAATAGCGCCACCAGGTAGATACTTCCAGAACTGCTACAGTCTAGGCCAAGACGTAGCGAAAGTCAAAATGCTTTTAAAATAACTCTAATTTTGGTACAATAATGATTAATTATTGAATCGGAAAAATATACTATTCGTCGTAATATTTATTAATATTAATATTTTTAATACTAATAGTCAACTAGGCTAATACCCAAGGCACCACCTTAGGCCTAAGTCATCAAGCGACTTTTAATGCCATTAATTCAGGTGGCCGGGTTACAACGCGTAGGAGGGTGGTGGCAAGCCCTTCATGCCACGTGAGCCAACAACAGCTCCCTACACTCTCTATTACCGGTAACCTCAACAAGATTTTATGGAAGGGGAAACCGAAGAACTCCGGTTAAAATCACACTAACCAGTGGGGAGAGAACTTGCAAGCTCAACGCGGAAGGAGTTGTTCCGAGTTTTCACACAGTGCCACCAGCTGGGATCGAACCCGGCTCTTATTGCTGCGAGGCGAAAGTTTATTAAAATATATAAATAAATATTTGTAAATTTATTAATTTGAGATATGTTAAGCTATATCAAACCTATATAACCTGGATATATTACAGTTTTGAACGAATTTGAAATTGGCTGACCAATATTGTAAAATAACACCACGAATTTTTTAATCCTTCTATGTAGGAGATACTAATACAAAACGCATGGACAAGATGTCAAGTGTCATACTTACGGATGCTACCTTACTTACGCTATTACACCCTAGGTTTATTCTGTCTGTGAAAGGACAGTAAGCACCGTTTGAGATTGGGAACATTTTTAGCAAACGATTTTGGTCTCCTGGGAGACAATTTCCCGCGCTCGACTACCGCGAGTTGATCTAAGCCAGGTGCCCATTGCGACTCCCGGAATGCCCCTGTTATTTTACTTCGAGAATTGCTCCTGTATCACTCATCAAAACGAAGAAATTCCTTTAAATGTTTTATTCGAAATTTGAGATAATAGGAAAGCTCATTTGACGGCACTGTTCAAATATTCTAAGTTTTTTTAAATTGGTTATTAATAATTATCTAGGATAATGAATTTATATCCTTATCTCTATTTTAACATTAACTATGGGCTTATGCAAATTTAATTCCACCTAGAGACTGACACTGAATACGTGGCTACTTCGTCCATTTACCAGAAGTGTATAATATATAGAAGTGTTCGTACGCAGGAGAAAAATCCAATATTCCTACAAATCCCGTACACTAGAAATAAAATGATTTTAGAAATCTTGAAATCAACTTGAAAATCCCGAAATTTGGGTGGAAATCAGTTCCAATATCTCGAACTCAGCCCAAAAAAACCAGAAATCTTCGCGAAAATTGTGGTCTGAAATTTAAAAATCAGATTCTGATATCTGAAATAAATTTGAGATTCTAGATTCCCTAGAAACATAGTGCGTAGAGAACTATGACATATAAATAAATAACTAGGCCTAAATATCCATAGACAGTGTAATATTTCCTTTTTACATACTTAGGCGGAGTAATACACGCGGCAAATTTTGAATCCGTGATGCGGTGTACGCTTCCGCGGTTTGACGCGAAATTATATCCGAGGGGCAGCTCACTCCAATGATTATTAGGACACCCACGTATGATTAAATCATGATTAAAATTAAATCTGTAGCTTTGGCAGTACAAAGATTAAAAATGATTAAATCATGATTAAATTTTTAATCATGATTATTAGGACACCTGGTAAAAAAGTGATCTGCCCTCGATTATATCCCATTGAAAACTGCATTGAGCCATTTTTACAACCAAGACGGACAATTCTCATGTCCTGATGATGTAGTCGGTCATAATTTAATTGGTTTTTGGTCTTAAACTTAAAAATTTGTATATGACGGTAGACAGGGTGTTTCAAAAGGTGATGCAAATATTTGAAGGAGTTGTAGCAGAAGTAAATGAACCGATGTTATCAAAATAGCGCTCAGAATCGGAGGGCGTTTAAATAAAACTAATTTCAATCCCCGTCTTTTGACGCGATAAATTGCACTTGGTTATTGTGGGTATGGCTATTTCCATGTATAAAAAGTGGTCACATAAAAATAAAAACCTTTTTTTTTTCGCCCAAGGAGCGCACAAAATTTCAAATTCGAGGTAAAAATGTAACTTAATAAGGAAAACGCCTACAACATGGGTAGTATAGCAGTCTGATAACTTCGGTTCATTTACTTCTGGTTGTAGGGGGTGAGTTGAGAAGTATGCCTGTTTTTCCCCCATTTTCCTACGATGAGTTATAAGAGCGCCAGAGAGCTTCAAAGTGTGGCCTACTAGCCCCTGGAAGTAGGCCGCCACTTAAATACTTTTTAAGATTACTTTTTTACGCTGGTTACCTCGCTTTGTTTAGAAAGTCCTTTTTTACCTATCACACGAACCCAAACCTTAATGTTCGCGTTTCCCTGCTGCTTGGGTTTGCGCTTGTTGCAGCCTACTTGCAGGGGCTAGTAGGCCACACTTTGAAGCTCTCTGGCGCTCTTTTAACTCATCGTAGGAACTCAACCCCTGCAACTCCTTAAAAATTTTGCATAACCACTTGAAACACCCTGTAGATAATAATAATAATCCATGATTGACAAACTAAAAGAGGGACAGTATGTTGGTCTAGTATTCGTTGACTTATCAAAAGCATTTGATACCGTGAATCACGAAATTTTACTTAATATCTTGGAGATATGGGATAAAAGGAATCCAAAAAATCTGGTTTCAGTCATACTTAATGGGTATATTTCACCTCCACTTACCATTCATAATGGGGTTCCGCAAGGGAGAGTGTTGGGACCGTTATATATATATATTTATATGTATATGTAACTCATTTGACTACGCGGATGACAACTCAATGCTAGGTGCATCACAGGATATTTCAAATCTAATGAGAAATATAGAAAGTGATATTACAAATCTTAAAGATAAATTAATAAATCGAAAGTTAATATTAAATGAAAAGAAAACTAAATTTATGATTTTCTCTCCTCAACCTAAACATGTTTTCCCAGGTATAAAAAGCCTACCTAATCATGATATTGAGAGAGTATCATCCTTTAATCAATAAACTATCATTTAATGAACACATTGACTATACCATAAAAAAGGTGAAAACCAGACAGTGGCTTTTACGTCCACTGCAAAGATCTTTAAGCGCTAAAACATGCATTGAATATACTGTATAAATCCCTAATATTACAATAAACGCAAAATTTAACCATGGTTAATTTAAACTAATAAATAGTAAGTAATATAGTATAGAGACAGATACTTCATGGTTAATTTAAACTAATAAATAGTAAGTAATATAGTATAGAGACAGATACTTCATGGTTTAAAATAAACTTTCATTAAAAAAGAATATTGGGGAAGCTTTTCGAGCTCACTCGCTCCTTTTCAACTCAGATAGAAATGGCGAAAAATCCAAATGCTATCTGTTTGTTGTATTTGGATTTTTCGCCATTTCTATCTAAGGGTTGAAAAGGAGCGAGTGAGCTCGAAAAGCTTCCCCAATATTCTTTTTTAATGAAAGTTTATTTTAAACCATGAAGTATCTATCTCTATAGTATATTACTCCCTAATATTACCTATAATAACTTATGGAATTATTTTTTATTTCTCAACAAGTTCAAACAAGTTAAAAAATTAACGTCAATTTATCATTACGGTGGCCGCTTTGTGATGAAAATGACTAAGTACTACAGTTCCAAAGAAGCACTTCAAGCTTTAAATTGGCTAGCCCTAGAAAACCTACATTCACTTGTTCTTTTACAATTTAGGTATACAACTCGTAACAATAATCAACCAAATTATATTCTAAACCATTTTCATAAAGGGAATTTATTGCACAGTTATAACGCACGTGGTAATGGATATAACTTTTAAAGAATGGCATAAAATAGAAAAAATAAAACCCTATGCAATAAGAGTATAAAAGATAACGGCATAAAACTATGGCATGACATCCCTGATAAGATTAAAAAATGTAATTCAATATTTGAATGTCAATGGTCAATATTCTTTGTATAAAACATGTTAATTTGTTTTAATTTAATCTTAGACCCTTTTGTAAAGCGGTGTAACACTGAAAAGGATATCTAAATAAAAAACTTTTATTATTAAATTATTATTATTATTATTAATAAGCTAGGCTAATACTCAAGACACCACCTTAGGCCTAAGTCATCGAGCGACTTTTAATGCGTTTAATTCAGGTGGCTGGGTTACATTGCGTAGGAGGGTGGTGGCAAGCCCTTCACGCCACGCGAGCCAAAAGCCCCCTACACTCACTATAACCTTTAACCCCAACAAGAATTTATGAAAAGGGGAAACCGAAGAACTCCGGTGAAAATCACTCTAACCAGTGGGGAGAGAACTTACAAACTCAACGCTTGAAGTGGCACAAGCTGGAATCGAGGCCGGTTCCTCTCGCTGCGAGTCGAAAGTGCTAACCACTCCTCCACCCTACCTTAGATGGCCTAGCTATTGTTCAAGCTTCCGATTCAAATACGGCAAAATAGTTGCAGACCCAATTTTAATTAACTATATCTTTTAGTTTGGGTGAGATTCCCGATGGAAAGTAAAACCCACAGCTCAGGATGAAGTCTTTGAGAAAAGGTCCATTAGCGAGCGCCCATTTCCTCTGATAACGCGGCTCACCCCAATAAACGCGTTCCAAATCCCCACATCACACCATCGACCTAATCCACACCCAAAATGACGATATCGGAGGCAAGTGGCCAACTTAAAAATAAAATCAAAACAGCGCCTCCTTTCGTGACCGGGTCGCCTCGAAAAAAGAGGTCACGACAATCTCACGGTGTCCCCGTATAGTGACCCCCTTACCCGACGGAACCGGACCCAGCCCAGCAGCAAGTGTACCCGACAAGATTTGGTCCCTTAGCAGGTGACCATGAACTCTCGGGAGGGGTATCACCAGCAATGGCCCGTGTGTCGCGATTGCCGGAATATAAAGAGCGGCCCACGAAAGGGAGACCGATTCAACAATGGACAGGAGCTCCAATTTCTTTTCACCAAAAGATGTTTTTCCACAACCACAACCTGTTGGACTTTCGGGGACTGTCTTGGGGTCTTCGCCGTATTTGTAATTCTAGGAATTGGCTTATCTAGTTGTATAAGGTATATCTAATACAACTCGGCAGTCTCATGGAAAAAATGTAATGCTACGCGAGAGGCTGTTGGGTGTACAAGCATGCAGCTTTGATTCTACTAACAAGGAGACTACCCGAGGTGATTATCACGGATTTTGTTGAAACTCGGAGGTTAGGTAGACCTTACAGTAGTATGAAAATTGCCAAATGGAAAAGTTGCAATGGGCTTTAGTTTTCCCATGGCAACCGAAAATGTTTTTGATCTCTCAAAACAAAAAGTATGGGATTTTCTCGGTTTTACAGGGTACTTACTTACTTGAAAAAAAATATATTTTCAAAACTTACCCAAAAAGATAAATTTGACTTATTTTGGGTAAAATTGATCAAGGATTTTGGGTAAAATTGATCAATTTTGGTTAAATTTTTACAAAATTTGTGTTACCCAGGAAATCCCATGCTTTTTTAAATGGAGAGGTCAAAAATATTTTCGGTTGCCATCGCAAAACTAAAGCCCATTGCAACTTTTCCTTTGGCAATTTTCATACTACCATAATGTCCCCGAGTTTCAACAAAATCGGTGATAACCACCACGGGTAGTCTCCTTGTAACAATGTTTTTATTGATACCCAGGGAGAGAGAGCCCGTGGACATTCATGGTCTAGTATTGCAACGGCACTGGTGGGGGGAATGTAGTATACCACCGGTGTGTGCGTCAACGGCATCGGAAAACGTTAGTTTTAGGAAATGAGGTAACGAGCGTGATTAGGATTCAGAGCAACGATAAAAATATAGTAATTATCCCAAACTTGATTTTACTAAAGTGATTAATTAACTGATTACAGATGTAGCGTTATCAAAAACAGTTTCATGGTTAGCCTCTCGATGCTAAGTTAGCGATAGACTTTAAATGCTACACGACACTTGTTCAAGTGAAGCTATTAGCAACTCAAATGACGAAATGTGTGATAGCTCTGTATTTTGTTCTTTAGTTCTAGTGTTGTAAGTCGGAAAATTTCCCGCGGAAAATTTTCTGGAAAATGATCGAGGTCTTTTTTCCGGAAACTTTTCCGTATTTTTCCGAAAAAAATAAAAAAAGTTTTTATTCCATGATTAGTCTAATATAATTGTTTGAAAATTTAAATAAAACGGCATTTTCGCCTCATTTTTTCGAATGTAAAAGTAAAACTAAACCTCTGGACTCATTTTATATCGATAAAAAGTTAGTAACATTTAAAACCTTTAAAAAGTTATTTATGTTTCAATTTTTTATTTTTCCGATTTGCGGAAATTTTTCCGAATTTTATTTTTCCGGAAAAATAACAACACTAAATTTGGTTCTATTGATATCGGCAGTATAGTCAGAATTCCTACACAATTCCCACTGGTCTACTGTTGAAATTTGAAAATGTCTCTTTTTTTTTCTTATTACCGTAATTTCATTTTTCTCAAGTTTTAAAATTTGTTCGACATTTCAAACTTCAAAAATACTAATTTACGTAAAATATCTTATTTGAAAAAATAGCCCTTATTGATTTTCCTGGAATAATTTTATTGTAAAAGGTTTTGACATATTTTATTTTTAATAAAGTGAAATTAGTACAAATTTGGCAATTGAGACCAACTAATAACTGATATAAATTTTGCATTATAAAAAATAAATTAACATTTTCTTTGAGAAGCGGTGACTTTTGGGACACGGGGGCACGTTAACGTTTGAATATAGTTTATTTATGTAAATCAGTGGAAATTCCTGGGATTCACTAAAGATCAAACTTTAAAGACGAGAGGGGAGTTAGTCATAAGGGTGCCAGCAAACTTTACACTCAGAATCTTTGGCCGTCTTTCCAAGTTACTTAGAAGCGCGTCAAACCAGTGCCATTGTCCCTGTCGCCGTCAAGGAAGGAAGCCAACCATTGTGCTCCAGAACTGGTATATATAGATAGAGCTTCAAAGAAATCTTAAAGGCCCACAAAAGGTCATAGAAGACGACGTACACCGGCTACTTCGGTCGAAGGTGGGAAAGGGTCGGGTCGTAGCCTAACCCAACTACCAGCTTAGCTAAGGAACCCAGAGGACAGCTCAGGGGTCAACTTAAGAGGTCGAATACGAAATATCTCGGAACCTTTATTCATAGCGGAGGTTTTTTACGGAGAGCCCAAAAGCGCCCCTGGGTCTAGACTCATATTGATGACACTTGGGATTTTCAGACAAAATTTGGACAAATAAATTTCTGGAATCTGTGTCGACTATGGAAAGTTTTTTTACGATGGGGGTGTAATTGAATAACATACCCGCGGTTGAATATATAGGGGTTAAGGTTCACCCCGTCCTAAGCTTCGTTACGTCAAAAACGCGGCCATTAAATAAATATTGCAGCTTGGAAGTACTTAAACGTTTAATATATCGGAATTTTAAGGGTACCTCTTCAATGCGAAGTTGATCTTTGAAAATTCGGAGGTGGGACTTTTTTTGAATGATGGGCCTACAAAAGTGACAATAGCTACTGTTATAACGCCAGGGTGGATGAACTGTAATTTCAAAAAATACCAGATCTATAACAAAGTTCACTAGGAATTTGATCAAAAATGACTATAGCGACGAAATTGATTACATTTTGACTAGAATTCCCGTAATTGAAATGTGTTTTTGGTCCAGATCAGGGAATGCTCAACATGTTAAATATCAACTTATCCCACATACAGACTGCCATCTAGCACAGTGGTGTTCAACCCTTATTTTTCGCGGGACCCTTCTCTATCAGAAACAAAATCCGCGGAACACCTGAAATTTTAGGGATTAAATATTATCCCCTGGGTCGGTAGGCAAAGCTCCCAGCGTTTGAAAAACCAATTTTTGAAAATCATAACGCCTCAGATTTCAAATGTATAATTTTTTTATTTACAAAAGAAAATATTATTTATAACATAAGTAACATACACTTCCAATTCACCCAATGCAATTTTTCAAATTTTAGTCTGTTTCCCCAATGACAACGTAAGCCTTACGTACCGACGGACTGACAACAATCCGCGAACTGCTTCTAGTAGTTGGAGGATGCCCGGAAAATCGCCGACGGTCCGCCGCACGCTGAGAAATAAGGCATTTTGTTAACTGGACCTGTGGCCAGTAGAGCCGAGGTAGTTTAATTAAAAAACGGGCCACTGGCCACTTACCATTTTTAACCTTCAAAATCAGGCTTTCATCATTTATTGTCAAATTATCTATTCTTGACAATATGAACTAGCTAGGGTATAGGCTTAGGAGGTTAGTTATTATGGGTATTTCAAAATTTTGCAGTGTTAAATAAAGAACTATAAATCTGCTTAAGCAATATGTAGAAACGTCTTTATTGAGCAATGTTAAATTTAAAAAATCACTACTATCACAGATGGATCAAGCACACAGCATAGAAGCAAAGACCAAACAATTTTAGGGATTAATATAGTATTATTTTAATGAACTAAAATCTTGAAGGGAAAAAACTTTGAATTAATTAAGTGGTGACCCCAAGCATTTGATTTTTAAACTGGCCTAGCTAATTTTTAAACTGGAGATTGGCCTGTGATAGTACCTTATTTCTCACACTTTTCCGCCGGCAGCCTTTTCGACGGACAGCCAAGGCCTATTGAAAATTGAAATGCTTTCAAAAGTGTAAATAACGCTTACTTTTGGAAAATAATGATGAATTATTGAATCGGAAGATAAAAGTAATTATTATAAACACTTGCTCTATTTCAGAAGTTAGTTATTTTCGAATTTCAAACCTAAACGCGTGTACGCTAGTATTTCTCGCCATCAAACTAACCAACTATTTTGCCAATGAAAAGAGTAGGAAGGGACGAGTTTCCTGTTCGGAAACTTCCTATTTCTCAATCACTCCACGACAGACTATCATTAACCGATTTCTAATTGTGCCATATTTATGTTTATTATGTTACTTATCTTTATAATAACACCATTTATAATTATTTATAAACAAAACTGCCGAATCATAAATTTATTAATAAAAACAGCACAAATATGAATTAGAATAGGCTAGATTATAAATTTGTTATTTGAGTTTTTAACTCTTATATTTATTTTTTTAAATGTTTCCGCGGAACCCCTGGAGCCATCTCACGGATCCCTGGATCACTGATCTAACACGAGTTTTAACACATAACTAAATAGTGTAAATATAGATATGATAAAGATTATCTTCCAGAACTGTTTCAGTTAGTCGATAGCTAAACGTGTGACGTGGAATTGACGTCCTACCCAAACCGAGAAGCGCCTCTATCGAAAGGAATACGCAAATTGAAATCAATGGCCGGTGCTACGCCTCGGAATGGTGCCATGAGTGGGTTCACTTTGACAACGAAGCACAGAGTGTTGGGCATAATGACGTAATCCTGAAATACAGAAAAAATTTGAGTGTTTTTTTAGATTAGGCGCTTAAATAAAACAACTTCGTGGAGTTGGCCAAGAAGTAATATTTCAGAGAGCCAGGACCTACAAGTTACTGCTTATACAGGGTGTTTCAAAAGGTTATGCAAATATTTTAAGGAGTTGTAGGGGGTGAGTTGAGAAGTATGCCTGTTTTTTTCCCATTGACCTACGATGAGTTAAAAGAGTGCCAGAGAGCTTCAAAGTGTGGCCTACTAGCCCCTGGTAGTAGGCATTGGTAAAAGTCCGTGAGACGGGGATGCGCCGGTTCGGGTACATTTCCGGTTAGAGAGGTTGAGCAGCCAAAGCATTGCCATCCGCTAGTCCATACACGAAATGAATATCCGCCAGTTCTTCCCAAGTGAACTCCATTGTTGCAGTTTGAAAGAAATCGCGGTCCATCACGACTTTAAATACTGTTTAAGTTTACCTTTTTACGCTGGTTACCTCGATTTGTCAAAGTCCTTTTCAACCTATCACACGAACCCAAACCTTAATGTTCGCATTTCCCTGCTGCTTGGTTTTGCACTAGTTGAAATAATGGAAAATTTACACCTGTAACGTCATGTTTTTGCTAAGCTACCTGGTTAAAAGAAAACATTTGTTGCATACCGTACAGTTTAAAAATTGCCATGACTTCCACATGCACAATATAAACAGTAACTTGCTGGCGATTTCCTTGAGGATGTTTTATTTAAGCGCCTATTGGCTCTCTGTAAACGTTTCCAATTCAATAAATACGGAACTTGACACACTTTATGTGCAATACAATTATCAATATGAAATCTTGTTCACTTCCAACACCATGACGAAAAACGCGTCATCAACTTTAACGATAGGAAAACGAATTTAGTTAAAGGAAAAGTCCAGGTTCGGTAAAACTTGGTCTATTTGAAAGATTATGTCGAAATATACTCAAAAGTATCAGTCCTAAAATTGTATCTTTTTTTAATGACGAGAAATTAATTTTCTTTCGTCTTACCTCAGACAGACCGCACGCGGAGCAAGCGCGCCCAGGGAACAGAGTGCTGTTATAGCGCGAACAGCGCGTGATTAAAGTCCTAAAACGTCACCGCGAAACAAAATGGCAGATCGCTTGGCGGGTAAATTTCGCTCGTTTAAAATTTAATTTATCGTCATTAAAAAAAGATACAATTTTACGACTGATATTTTGAGCATATTTAAACATGATCTTTCAAATAGATCCAAGTTTTACCCAACCTGGACTTTTCCTTTAAGCTAGTTTTTAAAACGCCCTGAATTCCTCGGGCTCTTATTTTCTGACTTTAATAATAGATTTTGTTACCATGGTAACCTTATTAATAGCGTGAGGAAAACGAGCATTTTAAATTTCCCGGAAATAACGACCATTGTATGTTCATTATGAAACAAGGTCTCATTGAAGTTTTTTCTATGAAAATTTTAAACAGAGTCATACTTATGATAGGATATTTGAGACCGAAACGAGTCTAGGTGGCGCAACGGCGCTAGCTTCTCCGAGGTAGCGCCTATGATCTAGCGTCTGCTATAGGCAAAATTAAAAAGTCATAAGAACGTTTTTTCTTAAATAAACTTATCAAAATATCAGCAAACGATGAAAAAATTATATTAAAATGCTAGTATCATTATTTATAAAATCAAATTTATGAATAAGGATGAGGAAAAACTAATAGTGTCTGCTTTAGCCGCTACCTATCTAGGTTTCCATGGCGAACCAAAGGGGGCGTAGCGATAGTTTTCTGTATCAATAAGTACTGTAAATATACAATATATTTAAAACTGTCAAATTTTTGGATATTTGAGAAAGGTAAATGCCCTATTATAAAAGACACAATCGGAGGAAATGCCGTAGAAAGGGGAAAAAACTTAACCATAAATAAAATAGCCAAAATATATTTCTCCATGACTCACGCAACTAACCAGTTTTCTAAACTGGTAGTCAACCCCTCCTATGAAAAAAAAATATACTAAAAGATTGCAAAATTCAATCCTTTTCATGGTAATATTTCGCAATACTCTTTAAAAATGGTACCCCATTTTTTGCCCAAGTACCTCGGAGAAAAAAAAATGCTAGTTCTTGTAAGAACACCCTAGCGTAACAAGTTTGGGCCCACTCGGAACCCATGAGCGTATATTTTATCAAGTCTTTTATCCTTTAAATTTAGAAGCAAGGTGGGGAGGACCCATCCCCGAAATTTAAATCTTAACGCGTTGAGAATATAAGCCGAATATATTATAGCTTTCTAAAACGGGAACATTCCGAAGCATTCATTGTATTCCAACGTCGCCATCGTTGGATACACCGCGCGTAGACTTTACCCGCATTTTCCCCGTTTCCATGTACTGTCGGGTAACGTTCAGAATGTGAGCCAAGGCGTAAATCTTTCCGATCTTTTACGCCTTGGGAGCTTCCGAATTATTTGATAGGACCGAAGAATGGGAAAAAAACTTGTCCCGGGACGGACCCCTCTCGTTAGAAAAATATCTGCTATAAGGTTCTGGTTTGCCCTATAGAAAAGCAAGCGTGAAAAACCCTGATTTTACTCTATACAGGGAAAAAGCGTAGGCATTCAAATGACTTCGGAGGCTTTTTTATAGGGTTTAGCCCCCGCTTCTGTCAGGGATGTTCTACCCCCCTCTCTGTGCACCTGTTCTTTGTTACGATATCTACCTATCCAAGAGGAATTTATTATTTTTATATCTGCCATCATTTGATATGTATAAATATTTATAAATATTCACTACAAATTCTTAAACTTCGTGAGTGATTCATTATGAAATGGCTAAATCGTCAGGAAGAATATTAAAAATTGTTGTATAACTACGAGCATAAGTCTATAATTTTATTCTATAAGTTTGTCACTTTGGGGAATATTTTACTGACATTGTGAGAGCTAGTACCGGAGTGACGTCATCAATAGTTAGTGTAGGGGGCGGTTGGCTCGCGTGGCATGAAGGGCTTGTCAGCACTCTCCTATACGCATTGTAACCCGGTCACCTGAATTAATGGCTTTAAAAGTCGCTTGATAACTTAGGCCTAAGGTGGTGCCTTGGGTATTAGCCTAGCTGATTATCACCAGAAGAAAATCTCCCCATAGCGAGGTGCTGAGTGCTGACGTGTTAGCAAGCGGACACAAAACGTCGACGAAGCAGTCTGTCTTGCGAATAGCTCTCAGTAATTTTTTGTGTGTAAAGAATAAGAAGTGTCACACTTATGTAAAATATTATACACTTATGCTACGAGTAACGCGACATCTACTATCTGAAAATGGAATTACAAAACTAAAATAGTACCTGCAATCTAGGAGCAACAAACACAAGGAGAACGCAGCTAGCCTTTAAACACGCTTACGCAGTGTTGTGTACGAATTTCATTGGACGAACCTTTACGCTGAACGTTTTACGGAAAGGGGGAAGACAATTTCCGAATTTTTCCCTTCCGATGGCAGCAGGCGCTAAAGCGTCTAGCCAATGAAAAACGTACACAAGAAAATCCACGACTTTGGACGAGTTGCGTTCTCCTTGTGTGGGGTGCTGTGTTTGTTGCTTCTAGCTGCAATAAAGTATTAGTTTCTACTATGTTGAAAACGATCATCCCGGTCCGCTTCAATAACATTGGAAAATATCAGCTTTTAGACAATCAATCAGAAGTAAATGAAGTTATTGGAATTGACCTGAAAACTGGGAGGCATTTTCCTTATGGAAATCTAGTTAAATCGAAGCTGATGTACAGCCCCATTAATTCCACGATAAAAACGCTGTATATAATTCTGTGATTTAAGCGCCGCGCCGGCTCTAAAGATTACGTGAAAAATCGTGAGCGCGCGTTTTGAAATTATGTAAAGACCGGTATCATTTCGATATCACGTGTTATTTCATCCCTTGAAATGTAACTTAAACGCACTCTCGACAGCTGAATTTTCTCACATAGGTAGCTTTTAGTTCTTTTATGAAAAAGAGATGGCGTTGGAGTCTATAGCGACGCGTGCTACGAGCTATTCCAATCTCACTTCAATCTTTATTGCGAAAGTCAAACCTTAGAGTAAAAGTATATGTGGGAAGGAATGAACTATATGCCCCAAAGAGTTAGAAATCAGTCACTCCAGGGGGCTGAAAATCCTCTATCAGCGTAGTTAGAGAAACCTCCGCTACTCTCATTGCCGCTACTATCTAATGGAAAAAATTGAAAGAAAATAAGTAGTCCCGAACTCGACGCTAACACCAATTTTGAGCTTGCGAGAGTGCGTTTAAGCCTAACAAAGGGTAACATCAGTACGGTGCTTAGCTGTTTCCTCCGAGAGACGGTAGGTGGTGGTAGTAAAACTTAGGCTCGATAGCTTTAAACTACGGTTCCATAACCTAGGAATATAATACTGCGTACCTGGAACAGAAATTTGTATTCCCCCATCATGTACTCACTGTTTTAGCTTCCGCAACGCGAGAGCTATACAATTTCGGACATACGAGCGTAGCGCCATCGTAAAAATAGGCGGAATTTTTTGTCTCTATAAATTTTGCCTACTTTTCATGCTATTCACAAGGATTTTTTGTACAAGTTGAAACACGAATATTCTACCTGGATTAAACGAAACTAATTTCGGAGATGTTTATTTAATTTAAAGACAAAATAAATAAATCTTTGACACGATTTTAAGACCTGCACGCATTTCTAACCAAGTCCCAACGAACACGCGGACGAAATTTTGACTACGGTGTCAGCTAGGTGTCTCTAGTATCTTATGTCCGAATTCCCCACATTGCCAGGCCTATGAATCCCATATTTCCCATCCAGTATTTCCATCCTCCAAGCCATAAGGAAAACGTCTCCAACATGGCCAATATAGCAGAAATGGGCAAAAACCGAATTTTCCGAGCTCGCGCTCTTTAATATTGAGCTAGATGGCGGTGCTCGCGCTCGATCTCTTCTCTTTTTTTGCCGGAGAGGGGAGCTCACGCTCAAAAATAGCTCTCGCACTCTTTGGAGCTCAGAGCGCGCCCCCCTCTGCAATATAGCGGTCTGATAACTTTGGTTCATTTTCAGGGGGAAGGAACTTATACTGTTATAGAGTGTGACGGGGGACTGGAAGCAACGTTAAAAATATAGTCTCAACATTGTTATTCTACTCCAGTAGAAATAAATGCAAGTATCCAAGGCGAGATATATATACTGTTAATGCTACAGTTATGAAGTCGCATTAGTTTTGGGGGTGTATTAGATTTCAAAAACGGCTTCAGGATGCAATTATTAATTTTTAGTATTAACAAGAATGCATTTATACTTAGGGAGGATAATTATATTAATAAGCTAGGTAAATACCCAAGGCCCCACCTTAGGCCTAAGTCATCGAGCGACTTTTAAAGCCATTAATTCAAGTAGCCGGGTTATACTGCGTACGAGGGTGGTAGCAAGCCCTTCATGCCTCGCGAGCCAACAGCTCCCTACACTCACTATTACCGCTAACCTATAGACAGTGGAAAACGAAGGACAAGGGGGAAAGCCCCTTTAACAAGTAGGGTTAAAACTTAATCTTAATATTGCGTAAATGTTCCATTTACAAAATACACGATTTTGGTTCAGGAGGTGGTGGCATGTAATTGGTAAAATAAACAACCATACGTTTCGTAGGGGGGCCCGTGCCCCCTGTGCACCCCCTCCAGCCTACGCCACTGACCAATAATCAACTTTCTGGCTGGCCATTTAAAAAATATCAAATTAATGGTACTTTTATTGCAGTAACTAGTAGAAAATAAAATATACTGTCGACTTATAAACAATATATAACAGGGCTTGTATGAAATGGCACCGGTCATCTTTTTACACAAATAATGCGTCCATGCTTGAATTAGAGCAATTAGGTTTGATTTATCAACTATGTATAATTGGGTACTTTAAAGCTCTATACAAGTTTTCAACGTTGCTTTGAAGATACAATTTTTCAAAATTTCTTTGGCTTCAGTCATTTGAATAGATCTGGAACAAAGCTTATCATTAACTAGGGTCTAAATTCCCTTTTACCCTATTTATACGACCCTGAATCCAACCCCTTACCACCTCTAAAGTTAGTCACTGATATCGATATCAGCATAAGCAAGGTAATGCTCATAAGTATGTAATATCGCCTATTAAGCCTTTACCTGAACGAAGTCGCTATTTCCTTAGTTTCGGAATTCACTGTGAATTCAATTCAATCATTAAATTCATGATTTAACATTTCAATCGCAATTAAATCATAACATTCATAATTTAATCATTTCAAAAACGATTTAATCATTTAATCAGAATTTAATTATATTAATCTTAATTTAATCATTTAATCAGAATTTAATTATATTAATCTTGATCTAATTATATTAATCTAGATTTAATCATATTAATCTTGATTTAATCATATAAATCTTGATCTAATCGTATTAATCTTGATTTAATAATATTAATCTTGATTTAATCATATTAATCTTGATTTAATCATATTAATATTGATTTAATCATTTAATCAGTATTTAGTTTTATTAATCTTGATTTAATCAGTATTCAATTATATTAATCTTGATTTAATCATGGTAATCTGATTTAATCATTTAATCAATTTAATCATTTTAATCTGATTTAATCATTTAATCGATTTAATAATTTTAATCTGATTTAATCATTTAATCAATTTAATCATTTTAATCTGATTTAATCATTTAATCAATTTAATCATTTTAATCTGATTTAATCATTTAATCAATTTAATCATTTTAATCTGATTTAATCATTTAATCAATTTAATCATTTTAATCAATTTAATAATTTTAATCTGATTTAATTATTTAATCAATTTAATCATTTTAATCTGATTTAATCATTTAATGAATTTAATCATTTTAATCTGATTTTATCATTTAATCAATTTAATCATTTTTATCTGATTTCATCATTTAATCAATTTAATCATTTTAATCAATTTAATAATTTTAATCTGATTTAATTATTTAATCAATTTAATCATTTTAATCTGATTTAATCATTTAATCAATTTAATCATTTTAATCTGATTTTATCATTTAATCAATTTAATCATTTTTATCTGATTTCATCATTTAATCAATTTAATCATTTTAATCAATTTAATAATTTTAATCTGATTTAATTATTTAATCAATTTAATCATTTTAATCTGATTTAATCATTTAATCAATTTAATCATTTTAATCTGATTTTATCATTTAATCAATTTAATCATTTTTTATCTGATTTCATCATTTAATCAATTTAATCATTTTAATCAATTTAATAATTTTAATCTGATTTAATTATTTAATCAATTTAATCATTTTAATCAATTTAATCTTTTTAATCAATTTAATAATTTTAATCTGATTTAATCATTTAATCAATTTAATCATTTTAATCATTTAATCAATTTAATCATTTTAATCTGATTTTATTATTTAATAAATTTAATCGTTTTAATCTGATTTCATCATTTAATCAATTTAATCATTTTAATCTGATTTTATCTTTGGAAGGCGTCTTAATAATCATGATAGTGGCCGGTCATACTTCTCGTTACTACCTTACTTGTGGCACCAGAGAGAGTGTGTTTAACTCAACGGAAATAGGCCTAACCTAATAAGATTTCATTAAACAATATTTTGATTGTACTCGGTTTTCTCGCCTCGAAACTGCGAAACAGCTGATCAAAATCAAACAGACCGTCTTTATTTCTTTTTTTTTAAATAAAAGTCCGAAAAGAAAAACAGATCTGTGCCAGGGGGGCAGCCCAAGGGGGGGACAACGTCGGCCCATTGAAGCGTGGGTCCAGTTTTGGGGGCGGAGGGGGGGGGGAGCAGAGCTGGCGGAAGGGAATATACAACATAGCAGCACGTGCCAGATGGTCTCGCACGCGCCAACATCCCCCACATTCGCGCGAGATTCTGAGAGGGTGAGACGAGCCACCCTAACCAGGAAGCAGCGGGAAACCCTAGAGGGTGGTTAGGGCCGAGGCGGGCTAGGCCGGTGCAAGTTGAGGTGACGGTGAACGCCGACACAAACAAGGTTCCAACTTATTAAAGGGCACCGGAAAAAATAAGCAGACGGTGAGCTTTTAAAAATCTTCTAGAATTTGGCACGCCGGGGATGTGTAAGTTCTTTTCTAAACTAAGGACAGGTGGTATCGAGAAAAGCAGTGCTAAAGAAAAGTTGAGTTTTTTGGGGGGTTTGCTATTTCATCTTTTAATTATTATTTAATTATTTTACTGTAATTAAATAACCCAAATTCTAATCAATAAAGCTTACAAGACAACGTACATAAAATTTGACCGAAAAACGAAAATGAAACGTAAACATAAAACTATTTACGTAAAAGGTTTATTCACACGAGCCAACATTTATGCAAAACATCGTCTGAATGGGTTAAATAGTTTTACAATGAGTTGGCAACTTTTTGTGTTGCCTTAGCTCTAAATATTTAAATTCAAATAATTTTCGTACACAATATTTTGATTGAACAAACTAAATGATAATATTAAAGTTAAATATACTTATAATAATATCAATAGACATATTTTGTAGCGGAAGAATTTTCTAAGATTGACTAGTCTGTTAGGGCACGAAATCTTGATAACTTTTCGTGAAGCATGTGAACGCAAAAAGCGAAAACTATCCTCACAAAGTTGAGCAAAAAAAAAGTGATCTGAAAAGCGTTTTTTAGAAGTAATTTTTTATTTTTTTCATTTAATACTATCTCGTTTGATGGCGCTGCGGTAGAATTACAAATGGCAAAAAAACATTTATATTTTCGTCATCGTTTCGCTAAGATAAAAGTGTAGTAGCTATTCGTATCAGTTGTTAATAATAGATAACTAAACTAGTTTTATCTTCATTATTTGTTAAAGATCAAAGTGTAGTACCAGTTTGCCTCAGCTGTTAATCATAATGTACATATTCACGCCTCATATATGATCAACGTGTAGTACCTTTTCGCACCAACAAAATATATCACTTCGTAAAAATAATATTTGGAAACCTAATAATAAGGTTCTTTATTGTTCGTTAAGATCAAAGTGTAGTAAAAATTCAATATCTATGATCAAAGTATAGTTTCTTCTCGATATAACAAAATAGATGACTTAAAAAATAGTAAGAACTAATTTTTGTCATGGTGATAATAAATGTATATAGGAATTTAATAAAATTAGGGAATGCTCATGACGATTGAACAATTTATTAACAATTTTGACAATTTAAAATTAACCATGATACACAACGTTTCAAACCTTACAAGGTCCTTTGTCAAGTGTAACAAACACGGGTCAAACAAGCTTAATTAAATCTTATTTAAAAACTCATAAGGGTAATAAAAATAGAAAAGAAACATTTTGAATAAATTATTTTTGGATTAAAAGGATTTCAAAGTATTAAAACATCACGTTTCGATTTGATCCAGTACATTCCTTTTGTTCCAAATGGGTGAAATATCTCCTTCTTTATTCAAATTTAGTTATTATGATTTTTTAACTAATACGCGTTTAATTGTATGTTTTTCAGAATATAATATTTTTTATCATTTAATAAAAAAAAATAAAAATAATAAATTTAATAATAAGCTTTTTCATCGTTCCGCTAAGATCAAAGATCAACTAAATCCTAGTTATTTAATTTTGGGGTTTCAAATTTAACGTGGTCCTGTAATTGGTTTTTCTGCATGAAGGCTAATATCATAGACTTCTTTGTCAGCGTACATTCGAATTGAAAACACACCCACTCTGGCGCGTATGGGTGTACCCACCGGCTTCTCCTAATGGTACCAAATGAAACACTACAGCGTTAGTCCAATTTCGCGAATTTTGTCAAGTGCTTGCTCGGTATCCCGCGCGGTCGAAACAAACGTCCGGTAGATGTCGGTAGACGAGTGGCCAGGTGACGGAGCTTCATGCTACAATAGGTAATACCGTTGCTTCTCGGTGTCCCATTGTGTGGCGCGCCGTTTTCAATTTTGACCGTTTCAAATATACGAAAAAGAGAAAGCTATATTGAACCCGTAACGGAAAATCATCATTTCTTTATTGTTATTTTATCGGATGTAAAGATTAATTTGTTGCTGATCTGCTTCGATATGTTCAAGTGTTCTCGACAATAACCTCGTATATTGCAAGCGCTTTTCAAACTTTAATATAGTTAGTTTTACAAGTGATTTTTTCGAACCACTTGCTTAACTACAAGGGGTTGCCATTGTACAAAATCCCCAGTAGCTTTTTATAATTTATGTGCATGACAGCTTTCCTGAGAATCCAAGCTTATGAAATTTACAAGTGGTTTGGTCACGAAAATAATGAGGTTTTTATCAGATATCTCTCAGTAGCGTAGTCATTAATATAGTTTTAGGATGAGTACACAATTAGCAAAAAATATTACCTCAGAAATGTAGAGTTGCCTCGAGTAAAGTTATTTGAAGAAAATGGTTAATCGTGTGATAGGTAAAAAAGGACATTGTAAACAAATCGAAGTAACCAGCGTAAACGAGTAAACTTAAACAGTATTTAAAGTCCCTGCTGCTTGATGTTGCGCTTGTTGCAGCCTACTTCCAGGGGCTAGTAGGCCACACTTTGAAGCTCTCTGGTGCTCTTTTAACTCTTCGTAGGAAAGTGGGAAAAAACAGGCATACTTCTCAACTCACCCCCTACAACTCCTTAATATTTTTGCATAACATTTGAAACACCATGTAAACACCCTAATATTCATAACCTACTCCAAAATTTTGTAATACACACTGCTTATTTAATTCCAAATTAGTCGAAATTGGCAGCCTTTAAATGTTGTATAGTCGGAGCACAGCTTTAGCTATTTTGAAGAATCACTGGAAGCCTGGAAAGGTACACATTTCATGCAAATAACATTATAAAAATAAGAAAATACGTACTTCTCTCGTAAGATGTATATTATATACTTATGGTTATAAAAACAATGTATTTATTGGTCTTTGTTAATTTGTCAGGGGAAAATTTGATCATGCGTATCATGATCAAACTAGTCATTATCCCTTCTTTAATAGTTTTAAATACCGAGTTGTTGGCAAAAAAGGCCGAGCTTGTTTATTTTTCGGGTTAAAATTCGACACTTTAAGTGCCGCGTTTGACATCCAAACAGCGCGAAAGGTGTTTGCCCGTTCCTTTTCTCTAGGAATGTCCGCTCCCCCACACGCAGGGAATCCTTCAACGACCCACGGTCATTCATAAACACGTCGTAGTAACTGCAAGGTCATATATAAACCCTAGGGGAACTGCCCCTTTGAAAGATAAAGGGCTTTCATTCATGACGCGTATACGACTCGTCCATCGTTCAAGGTCAAATAGAAAGACCACACTCTTAAGTTCCAAATATAACTATTTGGGGTCAACATCCTGGAAAGGGACAAAAGAGTTTTGGATCTTGTGGTCACTTCGCCTCCCGCTCTACGAAAACAAGATGAAACATTCTTTATCAAATAAATTGGATGAAATATAAAGTTGAAGCGAAATATTTTCCTGAAATAATCCTATATAATTGTATGATTAATTTATTTATCATATACAGGGTGTTTCAAAAGGTTATTCTAAAATTTTAAGGAGCTGTAGGGGGTGAGTTGAGAAAGATGCCTGTTTTTTTCTTTTTTTCCTACGATGAGTTAAAAGAGCACCAGAGAGCTTCAAAGTGTGGCCTACTAGCTCCTGGAAGTAGGCTGCAACAAGCACAACACCAAGCAGCAGGGACTTTAAATACTGTTTAAGTCGGGGTTGGCAAGAGCCAGCCAGACTGGTTTAAACCACCCTGGTTTAAGCCGGATTTAACCACCAAATAAAATCCATGGTTAAAACCACTTTTTTTATAAAAAAATTTGAGAAATTAATTAGAAACATTGACAAAACTTAACCTTCACTTTTTGTCGCGAGTAATGAGAGCTAACATATAAGCAATTAGGGTATCTTAAAATTAATTTTGCGCGTGAAAATACGCTGCCATGTTAGGGTATAAAAGCGGGTAAATAAGCCTGCTATACCTCACAATGTAAAGGTACTGTTACGCGCAAAAACGTAATTTTTAAATCGGGAAATTTGAGCAATGAGGGCTTGATTTAAGCAATTTGATAATTTTTTATTAAAGGTTTTAACCGGTTTAATCCACCGGTTACAACCAGATTTAACCATACTGGATTTTTCAATTTTTAAAAAAGCCGGTTTTTTGCCAACCCTGGTTTAAGTTCACCTAGAAAACAGAATTTTTAAAGTGGTCCCATTTTAATGTTTATAAAAACATTAAAAATAAATAAAGGGGCACCAGAGACCACCTATCCTAGGTTTTTAAATAAATAAAGTGGTCCAAGCAATTAATTAATCAAGATAACTCTCTGTTAAAATATTTCCAAAAAGATGTATTAATCACTGAACTTAAAAGGAGCTTAAAGTGTAATTTAATTTGAAATCTCATTCTCAGCCAATGCTACATTAAGTTATAGTAAGATAAATGATTACCTCAAATTCACACAGTGAGATCTTTAACAGAATCTTCGTTCAACGAATATCATGATTATTAGGACACCCTCAAAGGATTAATTTAGATTAAACTAAATTATAATTAAAATGTTTAAACTACGATTAATCATGATTAAACGGTTAAATAGATTAAATTATGATTAAATGGATTAAATTATGATTAAATGGATTAAATTAAAATTAAATGAATAAATTATGATAAAATGGATTAAATTATGATTAAATGGATTAAATTAAAATTAAATGAATAAATTATGATAAAATGAATAAATTATGATAAAATGATTAAATTATGATAAAATGATTAAATTATGATAAAATGATTAAATTTTGATAAAATGATTAAATGATGATAAAATGATTAAATGATGATAAAATGATTAAATTATGATAAAATGATTAAATTATGATAAAATGATTGAATTATGATAAAATGATTAAATTATGATTAAATGGATTAAATTATGATTAAATGGATTAAATTATGATTAAATTAATTAAATTATGATTAAATGGATTAAATTATGATTAAATGGATTAAATTAAAATTAAATGAATAAATTATGATAAAATGGATTAAATTATGATCAAATGGATTAAATTAAAATTAAATGAATAAATTATGATAAAATGATTAAGTTATGATAAAATGAATAAATTATGATAAAATGAATAAATTATGATAAAATGATTAAATTATGATAAAATGATTAAATTTTGATAAAATGATTAAATGATGATAAAATGATTAAATGATGATAAAATGATTAAATTATGATAAAATGATTAAATTATGATAAAATGATTGAATTATGATAAAATGATTAAATTATGATTAAATGGATTAAATTATGATTAAATGGATTAAATTATGATTAAATGAATTAAATTATGATTAAATGGATTAAATTATGATAAAATGAATAAATTGTGATAAAATGATTAAATTATGATAAAATTATTAAATTATGATAAAATGATTAAATTGCGATAAAATTATAAAATTTTGGTAAAATGATTAAATTATGATAAATGATTCAATTGCGATAAAATTATTAAATTATGGTAAAATGATTAAATTATGATAAAATGATTAAATTATGATAAAATGATTAAATTATGATAAAATGATTAAATTTTGATAAAATGATTAAATGATGATAAAATGATTAAATGATGATAAAATGATTAAATTATGATAAAATGATTAAATTCTGATAAAATGATTAAATTATGATAAAATGATTAAATTGCGATAAAATTATTAAATTATGATAAAATGATTGAAGTATTATTAAAATGATTAAATTATTATTAAAGTAATTAAATTATTATTAAGATGATTAAATTTTTATTAAAATTATTAAATTTTGATTAAAATTATTAAATTTTGATAACAATTATCTAATTATTATTAAAGTAATTAAATTATGATAAACATTATTAAATTATTAATAAAATTATTAAATTTTGATTACAATTATTTAATTATTATTAAAGTAATTAAATTATGATAAACATTATTAAATTATTAATAAAATTATTAAATTAAGTTCAAAATTATCAAATTATTATTAAAATTATTAAGTCATGATAATATTTTTAATCATCTCATCATGATTATTATTGGATCACCCTAAAGTATAGTGACCTGCTATTAGCGCACAACGCAGTGGGAATAGCAGCTTCTAACGACTTTTCACCATAGAAGCGTAAAAAAAAGATTTTCGTTAATCCAGCATCGAACATTATATTTTTTACTCCCTTTAACGAAATAAAAGCTTTCAAAAACACCTGAGAGAGGTCGCACTCGGGTCTATGAAACTTAACTACTATTAAAAGTTGTAACAGCACCTGGTCGCTCTTAACCAGTCGTGCGCCACACGACCAAGAAGCGGCGATCAAAAGGGTACCACACACGCACGCCTCGCCACTCCACGCTCCATAGAGGTCCACAACGGGAATAACTTTAAAAAAAACCCGAGCTACCAAAACAGAAAATGGGTTGAAAGTCAACGCCAAATGTCAGTGCCGTCCAAAGCGATCGGGGAACTTTAAGGGCTAAAAATTAACCATTAGGGTCGAAGTAATGACACGCGGATCATTTAGAAGCGTTTATTAGTTCTTAATACCGGCATCCGCGATACAATCGAGATTTTTCTGCGGTAGGTAGAGATTTACCTGGTCGATAACGAAACGCTAAATAACTCCAATTGAAGCCATCCCCACCGATTAGACGAATCGTGGATTGGGAATTATTCTCATCAGATGGAAATCCGCAGTCGCTCTTTATCACTCTAATCGTTGCGTTATTGTTCCGATTATGAGATGCACGATTTCAAGATGCTGCGAAAACTAATATACAGTGTGATTATGAAAGGAGGCTATTGCTTATGTTACCTCTACACATTGTAGAACAATGATTCCATAGAGATTACCACAAATAGCGGTTTAAACAATAGTGTTTTATTAAGAAGATCATTCACGACTTTGTTGAGAAACGTTCGATCGGTTCATCCAAGAATTTCTTTTGGAATATTGTCGATTGGGATTAAACAGAGAAAGAATGCAATTTTCACAGCTGGTGCCAATTCATTTCTTGTGTTGATGAGAAAAAATGCTATACTTTGATCTTAGTCATAAAATGAAGAAAATTATTATTCAATTTTAATATATATATATATATATATATATATATATATATATATTTTCAGTAGAGTTGCACCGATATATTGGCCTATTTTTAAAATATCGGATCAAACGAAGCCGATATTGGCCGATACCGGTATTAAAAAACCATTTAGGAAAAACTTTTAAAAATAAGAAAATTCTCGATTAACTAATGATAATATTTTATTTGATTGGCTGCGCCACGACGCCAGACTTCAGAAGCTAAATCATACCTATTTAGACAGGGGTTACGAGTGTAAACAAATAAAAAACAACTATATTCGATTTGTGATAGAAAATATGTATCCAATAAAATAAAAATTATCATATTCGGATATCACTTGCAAACTTTTTTCATGAAAAATTAAAATAAAATGGTATGAGAGTGCCCTGAACCGTCTTTTACAAAGATTTTATCAGATACACGTATTGTTATGATAGATAACTTTGTTAATATCGGCCGATATATCATCCGATATTATCAGCCACGAATATCCGATATATTGGCCGGCCGATATATATATATATATATATATATATATATATATATATATATATATATATATATATATATATATATATATATATATATATCGGTGCATTCCTAATTTTTACAAATTAATTTCTTATGTTGATGAGAAAAGATGCTACACTTTGATCTTAGCCATAAGGTGTAGAAGCTTATTATTCTCCTTGCGCGTTTGTTGCTCCTAGGTGACGCCGATAAAAACATTCTATGCTTTTATTTTTTTATTGTTTTATTTTATGGATACACCTTGTTACGCTCAACGACCTAAAATGTAAACAATAATTGTTTTTAGTAGAGGCCAGAATGTATATTTCTTTTTGGGATAATATTGGCCGTAGCTCCGAATCTCCCTCGTGCTCTAACAGTAAGCTCCCGGTATATCATTGGTTGTCTAAAACCCTAAGTGTATAATATTGTTACATAAGTGTGACACTTCCTATTCTTCACGTCCCAAATTTTGACTGAGAGCTTTTCGCAAGACAGACTTCATTACGGGCTTCGTCGCGCGGTATTCGGTCAGTTTGGCGAAAACCGCGTTGGCGAATCTTTTCACTGCTGCGTTGGCGAATTTGAAAATATATATATTATCTTATCAGTACAAACAGGCGCGTAGGAACGTTTTGGATTAAGGGGGGTACAGCCCGGATGCTAAATTTGGTGCCCCCTCATCGGCAGGCTTTTTGCGCACCTTCTAAATCAATTTTCCGCCCCTTTCGAATTTCAAGGGAGAGGGTACAATGTACCCCTGTACCCTCCCGTTCCTACGCCACTGAGTACAAAAACATTATCTTATCAATTTCTTAACAATATATAAAGGCATAGTAATCCGTCATAATCGGTCAGTTCCTTCAAGATGGAATATACAAAATATTTGAGTTGGTCAAAAGGTAAAAGTACTTATAAATTAGCTCATCACGGGGATAAATATTCAAAAAGAAAAACTATCAAAGAAACCGAATATTTCTACTGTGATCGACGAGGAATCTGCAGTGCGTCAATTATTTGCCGACAAGGTATCTGGTCGCTTGGACCATGGATAGTAGATTTTAGAGGATCGGTAAAAAGCCTGTCTTTTAGCCCCCGTAAACCAATCACCCTATGGGAGTCGGCCAAGGTTATTTGAAGAGTGGACGATACTGTTCGAAAAAAGAAAGAAGATAAACATTTTTACGCCAAAGGTATTTTTCCCCGTTTTTATAGATTAAATATGATATACTAAATATCAGTTGATAGTTTTTATTGAATTAAAAAACCAAAATTAAAAATTCCTAAAATATAAAGCGCAAAAAATTACGTAACAATATCAACCGCATTAGATGGCCATTTTGAAATTTTAAGATCACGTGGTACAAACGACCTTGCAAGACTCCCTCGGAGTCTCTCGAGCTGATTGATACGCGGGGAGAAATAAAATGCACTGTGGAAGGGTATCGAAAACCTGTCCTCTTAATTTACTGTCCATGCTTGGACGAGGAGAGGCATGGCAAGTAGATCTCCACACATCTCACAAACCTGACAATTCTAAAACCCTGGCTGAAGTTGCATACTGGGGTAAATCAAACTACAATGCATTCAAAAAATGAATTTTTCGATTAAAACGTACCTTTTCAGAAATAATTTTTGTTAATGTTTTAGATTTTTAAATTTCAATAAACTTTTTTATTTTCGCCAAAATGGTATTTTTAAAATTTTGAATTCGCCATAATGGTTTTTATGTTTTTTTTATGTTCACTTTCGCGAAATTGTTTTTTCGCCAACGCGGTTTTGGCCAAACTGACCCCTAACCTCTCCCGCGTCCCACGTAGCCTTTGACAGAGCCTCGCTGGGGGGATATTGTCTTCTTGCGGTGACGTCACTCCGTTACTAGCTCTCGAGAGCTAGTAACGGAGTGACGTCACCGCTGATCAGTAATATATTCCCCAAAGTGACAAACTTATGGAACAATATTATAGACTTATGCTAAAACTAAAGTTTCCCGACGCAATGGTAGCTGAGGTGTCAGACATTCCAAGAAATTCCGTACACTTTCTTAGAAATCCGAAATCCAGTCTGTATTTCTTCAAAATCTCGAAATCCGGCAAGAAAACCCCAAAATACGACTAGAAACAAAAAAATTTCAAAATCACGAAAATCGACGACAAATCCCGAAAACCGACGTGAAATCTTGAAATCCAGTGAGAATCCCACAAAAAATCTCGAAATTGCGAAAGCCGACGACAAATCGTAAAATCCAGAATAACAATCAAGATCTCCGAAATCCAACAAGAAATCTTGAAATCCAGCGTGAATCCCGTACACATTTTTGGTGAATGTCCGACCCCTCGATGGAAGTGCATGCTAGTGACGTTTTTCTTTCCCCCCCTTTCGTGCCGGGGGAAAGCCTAGACCGTCGTCTCAAAGTGTTTATTTTAAACATTATATTTCACATACGGGTGTCAATTCCTTATCCTTCGCATGTCCGTTTTTTCCAAAATCCATTTCTAGAAAGACTACACATAATTGGTGGACTTAAGACTATGTCATTAGGCCTAATATCTGCTCTTTGCTTACTCTTCATAATGGGGGTTGATGATATTAAGTACTTGCCACCTAGGAGCAACAAATACAGCACCCCAGCACACAAGGAGAACGCAACCCGTCAAAAGTCGTGCATTTTCTTGTGTACAATTTTCATTGGTTAGACGCTTTAGCGTCTGCTGCCGTCGGAAGGGGAAATTTCGGAAATTGTCTTCGTAAAACGTTCAGCTTAAAGGTTCGTCCAATGAAATTTGTACAAAACACTTCGTTAGCGTGTTTAAAGGCTAGCTGCGTTCTCCTTGCGTTTGTTGCTTCTAGTTTACCGTCCTGAGCAATAAAACTCGGGTGACCTGAATTAATGGCATTAAAAGTCAGTAGCTGACTTGGTCCTAAAATGGTGCCCTAATTATCCGAGCTGATTATTATTATTAATTTTTTAAGTTGCATATATTCTTCTCCCTAGAAATGCTTGTCATTCAATTCTACATCCCTAAACACATATAGCTAAAACAGTGGCGTAGCTAGCATGGGTGGCACCCGGGGCGGATATCATGGTGTGCTACTAGGGAGCTGTTGGCTCGCGTGGCATGAAGGGCTTGCCGCCACCCTCCTACGCATTGTAACCCGGCCACCTGAATTAATGGCTTCAAAAGTCGCTTGATGACTTAGGCCTAAGGTGGTGCCTTGGGTATTAGCCTAGCTTATTATTTAATTTAATTTATTAAATAATTATTTAGAATAATTGACACACTTATGGAGTAAAATTGTAGACTTATGGTGTTATCATGGGTACAATCTACCCTATGAATAGAACTTACCATTGAGAAAAACCAGATCCGGATGACCCCCGAATCTAACCTCGAACTGTCCATCAGTTATTCCGCAAAAGGTGGAATTAACTTCAACACGTAATACCATTAACCAAAAATTAAATCAATGCTTGCCGATTAATAGTAGGTCACGCGAAGTCGGTACATGAATCTATCATTCCTTAAACCCCGGCTAACAAATATAGTCCAAGGTTGTCCCATTACAGCTCCCATCTCTTCTACGAAGCGCGCGCCGCGTTAACCGCACTTAGGTTGCGAGACGCAATTTCCGACGGGCTGTTAACTGGCCATAAAGTGCCTGCTGGACTCGGAGGATATAAAAGAGGCAGGTGAAACAAAAATTCGGGCAAACAAAAACAAGCTGGGGAACCATCTTGTTATTCTACTTTTTTTTACAGCTAGTATCTTTTCCATTAAGTTTCGTGTCAAAATCGATGAGAGCAATCATGGTCTGTGTGGGCCCGGTGCGTGCCTGCTCATGTAGACCAGGGTGCCCATTTTATTTGGAAGACACCCCTCGATCGCTTCCCCCATCGCAATGGCATACATCAGCCGACAGTAAAGCACAATGTTAACACTAATTAAAATCACAGACTTTATAGTTTCTAGCAGAAAAACGTCTTGTACAACATTCACCTGGACACTACCAGAGCGAAAACGTTTTGTTCGCACTAAAAATTCGCGTGGCTTTCCTCAATTTGTTTTCTTTACTTCTTTATTGGCATTTTTTAAATATTTTTCTGTAATAATATCTTTCTGCTTTCAATTTGAGTGAGAAACTTAAAGGGAAACAATTTTGAGAACACTCCATGACCTGGTAAAACAACCTCATCCTTATTCTTCTTTGATAGAACAAGGAAATTGTATTTGTACACAGTGGCGTCAATAAGGCCCCAGCAGACCCCGCAATGCAGGGGGGCCATGCACAGGGCTTCAGGGGCCCCTAAATTCCTCTAAATAAATATGCTAGATACCAACTAAAACCCAGAAAAGAGTTTCGTGGGGTGCCTAGGTTGTCTTAGCTACGCCACTGTTGATACACATTAAGAACTTCTAAGGAAGACTTTGGTGGGATCTATATGATTCCCATTGAAATGGATGTGGTTTACCTTCAAGATTTTCGGGCTCGGCGCTAGTTCGACGTTAAACTTTGGTTGTAATATTAGCTCTCTTACCTCACTTGCTTTTTTTAACCTTTGCTATACGGTTATTCACGCGTAACTAGACCAATTTCATGGATAAAATTTGAAATTCTTCAAGAACTTTAGAGGAAAAACGAATCAGGGTTTCTATGGAAAACCATTTTCTAGTAAATTTATTTTCTGCGGTGGCAGCTCTTAATAACGTCGGCCAGCCAATTAATTTGATGATTAGTATTAACATACGTCTATAATATTGTTCCATAAGTTTGTCACTTTGGGGAATATTTTACTGAGAGCTAGTAACGGAGTGACTGACATCATCGCAAGAAGAAAATCCCCCCTAGCGAGTCGCTGTCAAAGGTTACGTGTGACGCGTTAGCAAGCGGACATAAAACGGCGACGAAGCTCGTAATGCAGTCTGTCTTGGGAATAGCTCTCATTGCAACTTTTGCGCGTGAAGAATAGGAAGTGTCACACTTAAGTAAGAATATTATACACTTATGGTATTAAGTATTGAAATTAATTTGTTAAAATGCATCCATTTACTTAGTCTTACTACAATTTAGTAGTAGATTTATCGAATAAAATGGTTCAGTATCGATGGAGCTAAGGACATTCATCACAAGATAGCCAGCTAGCACCATGTCCATTCTAAAAGTCCCTGTGCCTAATGCGAACCAATCTGGCGGGTATTACAGAACTATTAGTTCTGACCTTCGATTGGGGAGAGAGAGAGAGAGAGAGGGAGAGAGAGAGAGAGAGAAGAGGAAACGGGGGGTGGGGGTAGAATCGGCGCGCGTTCCGTTGACCTTTGACCGAACTTTTGCCTGTACGGGGTCAGCAGATGGCTTCTCGGAAGCGGCGGGTCCGTTGAGAAACAGACTAATTATTTTTGCGGCTTTTATATAAATTCATTGTATCAAGCGAGTTATCCGGCCCTCTTCGAGGGGGTTCGTCACGGAGGAGCCATTAACACTGACTAATCAGTTGGTTTGCTACCATCGTTCCATCCCTCGTCAGTGGCGGATCCATAATCTCGGGATGAATGGGGGATGTGCTTTTAAATAATGTTCTCTTTAACTAACTAAATACGTTTGTTTATTAATTTTTTTATTTAATTACTATTTTGTTGCTCCAAATTCAGTGACAGAGCATCGGAATTTGGAGCAATTTTTTACGACAAATTTATTCTTGAGAGAAAATGGGATATATTGAGTCGTGCCTGTCGTGGGTCCGTGTAAGAGCAGTTATTTATTCTCCGTGTTGCTCCGAGTTCCATGACTTAGCTTCAGAATTTGGAGCCAGTTTTCATAAAAATTAAATTCTTAACAGAAAATGGGATGAGTCAGAGAGGAAGCTTTGCTAATTATTACATTTTTATAAATTAGAATCTTCTTGAGAATTTCAATAGAGTAGAGAATTTGTATTTGAATGTTATTAACTTTTTATATTGATGAATTTTTTAATGTTATTTATTCGTTTTACCTCGTATTCATTTATTTAAAGTTTTAGCCGAAAATGGCATCGAAAATACTGCTCCCAAAATCATAACGTTTCTCATTGAGATATCGCTGGCTCTAAAACGTAACGATTATGTCAAAGTAGAGTTGTAAGTCGGAAAATTTTCCCCGGGAACATTTTTCCGAAAAATAACAAAAAAAAGGCTTTAATTCCTTGACTAGCCTAATATTGTTCGCAAATTTAAATTTCGTGGAATTTTCGCCTCATTTTTCCAATCCAAAAGTCTAGATAAGTCTAGATTAAAAACCCTTAATGTTTCAATTTTTAAATTTTCCAATAAAATTTTCGGCATTTGATTTTCCGGAAAATTAACAACTCTATGTCAAAGCTTATAATTTATTTGATTTAGTTGATAGCGCTTTCCGGATTACGCTAATGACATAATAAATTAAATGAATGAATGAATTAATTAAATAATTAAATAATTTAAATTGACCATGATAGCTGACTAGGCTATGCGTTTGATACTTCAGTATTCATCCATTTACCAAAATAATTGGGTTTTCTTCCGCGTATCATATATATATCTTATAATGAAATCATACAATATATAATGTATATTATCAAAATTACCCAAATCACGAGAACAACGCTAACAGGGCGCCCACTCAAATCTTAAATTTTTTTTGGAAAAATAGGACTATTTTTCTAAAATATAGGACTTTATAGGACTATTTTTACAAAATTATAGGATTATATAGGACTATATATGCTATTTATTTTACTGACTTTATGCATTTAAAAATAAAATCTATATTTAGAGATAAATCTTTGATTTTCACTTAAAAATAGAAACTATTTAACCATTTTTTCACAAACCATGTTAACAATAACAAAACTATAGACTAGAATGACTTGGTATATAGGAATTCATCCTGTAGCTAAATCTAGCAATTTAACTGAGTGACTGGATTTGAAATGGGCAAAATATCAAAATTATAGGATTTTATAGGACGTTTGGGGGATTTTGCTAAAAATATATAGGATGTTATAGGACATTTTTGAAAATATAGGATTTTATAGGAATTATAGGACCTCTGGGGGCCCTGCGCTAATCATTTTACGATTTGGGCAGTTTGGGAGATTTTGAAAATTTGTTTATTTCCGTTCGTATTTTATAAGTACGAAACAGTTTAATATTTGCAAGTCGCTTTAAAACGGCTAGCCCTCCCAACCTTCATTATTAAAATCTAAAAACGTAAATATGGTCAGTAGTTCTCAAGTGTGCCTTAATTCTCACAGTCCCAAAAATCGCCACAGCCGAAAATTCCCACAACCCTGAACCGTAGCATCCGCACATAAATCCATATATTTGGGAAATGGGATTGCCCCAGCCTCACCCAAGTTCGGAGCGCGAATTCTAAATGGAGTCAAGATCATTTTCACAATCGTAGTTTCGCTCTTGAGAAAACAGACCGAAGAGACATTCCAAAGTCCCCAAAAACTGCAACCTTGTCCCGTCGTCCACCGTGCTGAGATCGCGTACCTTTAACCATAATCAGGTTCAGTTTCCGTTGGAAACTTCATAAAATGCTCCCCTGGCTAAGCTACAAAAAACATCCTTTACTGGAAATAGTTCTATTGTCGTGCCAGAGAGTGTACAAACGGGGGGATCCGATGCGCTATTCTAGATTCGCTCCCCCTTTTCATAGGGGTCGTTTTTGGGTGTGACCCAGTCGGCTAACAGGTCAGGGACCTCCTCAAACAGGGGTAAAGGAACAGGTCGAGGTTAGAGAAACCACTTTGGAACCCCCGGGTTACAGCCTCTTTTGAAAAATCTTCATAATACAGGTGCTACTAAAGAAACCTAACAGGCATGGTTATCTGGTAGCGCTGCTACGACGGCGGATAGGTAGATTGTTAATGGCGTATTCTATTCAGGCACTCCCCACCTTTACCGCGCTATAAGGTGACCCGTCTAACATCCATATCACTTCTTAGCATAAAGAAAAACAAGGTAGCCAGAACTGTATAAGAATTTAAAGCGAATTTTGGGTTGATTTGGTCAATTGCTTTGAATTAATCTCACCTATCGGTTAAATTGGTACTTAAGCCATCAGCCAATCCTTTGACTACTTTGAACAGTATATCAAGCAACTATTGAAACTCTCTTTAGGTTTTTCTTGCGTTGGGTTTCCTAGAATAGAAATTTTGACCTATTGACCTTCTAAGTTACTTTTAGCCATAGCAATTCCCTAAGTTTAGTAATCCAAAAATCGTTTTAAATCGCATTTGGGAAAGCGAAATTTCCATTAAAATTCTTTTAATAATCTGAGATTTCCAAATGAAGTAATATAAATTTCATTAAAAACAATATGAAAATCCGAAAGTGCCATTAAAATTACCATGGAAATCTGAAATTGCCATTAAAATCCTTTTTGAAATCCGAATATACCATTATAATATCTTTGAAAATCTGAATTAGCTTTCATTTTGAAAATCCGAAATTCTCTTTGAAATTACTTTCAAAATAAAAAATGAAATTAAAATCCTTTTGAAAATCCTAAAATTCCATTAAAATCCTTTTTGAAATCCGAATATACCATTATAATATCTTTGAAAATCTGAATTTGCTTTCATTTTGAAAATCCGAAATTCTCTTTGAAATTACTTTCAAAATAAAAAATTAAATTAAAATCCTTTTGAAAGTCCTAAAATTCCATTAAAATCCTTTTGAAAATCCTAAAATTCCATTAAACTTCCGTTTTCAATAAATAACAATCCCAGTGAAATCTTTTTTTGAAATCTGAAAATCACAAAAGATTTTTTCAAAACCATTCGAATACCGACAATACCAAAGTAAACACCACAGTTACGGATCGCCACAATGAAGTGTAAAATAACTACCACAGTTACGAACTCCCACAATGAAGTGTAAAATAACTACCATGGTTACGGATCCCCACAATGAAATGTAAAATAACTACCACAGTTACGAACTCCCACAATGAAGTGTAAAATAACTACCATAGTTAGGAACCCCCACAATGAAGTGTAAAATAACTACCACAGTTACGAACCCCCACAATGAAGTGTAAAATAACTACCACAGTTAGGAACCCCCACAATGAAGTGTAAAATAACTACCACAGTTACGAACCCCCACAATGAAGTGTAAAATAACTACCACAATTACGGAACCACACTACTAAGCGTTAATTAACAACCACCGTTACAGACTCCCCACAATTAAACGTAAATTAAATACCACAGTTACGGAGCTTCGGACCCACACAATTAAGCGTAAAGTAACTACCACAGCTACGGATACCCACGTATCATACCCTTCGCGAACGCCAAAAAACACGCGGGTCTAAAAAGCAGCAACTTCTCACCTGCCGTGGGAAGAAGCTGTAGTCCATTTTCCAATCGCATTTCAACATCCTTCTAGACGTTCTTCTGCCGTAGAGAGGATGCGTTTCCAACCGGTCTCTAAGATTAATAGCTCCTCAAATAATTAAGAACATTTAGAGCGGCTAAAAAGTCTTCGAAAGTAATTTAAGAGCTTCCGAAGCAATTAGTTGAAACTTTTCGCTCCTCTCAACTTGGGAAAAAAGCCTTCATTGAATGAAGGGATTTAGCTAATTTTTAATGGGAGGCCGGTTCAAGGGGTGGGCGCCTCTCTTAATTTAGTTAACGGGACGGTTCCGATTTCTGGGGCACCGTGATCATCGCGAATTACCATAGCTCGTGCATGCTCAATTGAGAAGATTTTTCACCAACTTACTTTCCTTCGCGAATGTTTCCTTTTGCGGTATCGAAGTTCACACCGTCGCGTTAGTGGGAAACAGTTTCTGGGTGCCCCTCTCTCTTCTCAATTTAAGAAGTGGAACAATGCGGGTTCCTTTAAATTTATTGGGAGCATCGAATTATAAATGGATTATCGGGTTTTTTTTCGGAAAGTGAAACACATCGTGTCAAGGGTATTTTTTTGAATTTTTTTCGTATCTAAGTTTTCATTGTGGTCTATAAACTAAATATTCATATGTTAAGACCGAGGGGGTAGCCACTTGGAAAAACATTGTACACCATATTTCTGATTTCCAAATATTTCCGATATTTCTCAAATATTTCCAGTATTTCTCAAATATTTCCAATATTTCTTTGGATTTCTCGAGATTTCTAATATTTATCGTGGATTTCTAATATTTCCTATATTTCTTGTGGATTTCTAGATATCCGGAAATAATTATTTGGATTTCTCGCTATTTGTACACCATATTTCTTAAGTGGCTACCCTCTCGGTTAAGACCAATAAACCTATTGTCCCGATAACCGGAAACCGATATTTCGATATTTACCGATAAGAATATTTAAACCCGTATAACGATTTTACCGATATTTAATGATACGAATATTTGAATCGGTATAACAATTTTACCGATATTTACCAATACTAATATTTCAACAGGCATAAAGATTATATGATATTAAAGCCCTAGAAATGTTTTGGCTGTTTCGTGATTTTACCGATATGCAACCGTTGAAGATAGTTCTACTGTTATCATAACCGATATTTCATTTCATATCACGAATTTTCTGATATTTCGGTTCATATCATGAATTTACTGATATTTCATTTAATATCACGAATTTTAGCGATATTTCATTTAATATCATGAATTTTGCCGATATTTCGGTTCATGCCACGAATTTTGCCGATATTTCGGTTCATGTCACGAATTTTGCCGATATTTCGGTCCATATCATGAATTTACTGATATTTAATTTCATATCACGAATTTTGCCGATATTTAATTTCATATCACGAATTTTGCCGATATTTCGGTTCATAACACGAATTTGACCGATATTTCGTTTTATATCACGAATTAACTGATATTTCGTTTCATATCTTTATACTGATACTTCGTTTCATATCTTTATACTGATACTTCGTTTCATATCTTTATACTGATACTTCGTTTCATATCTTTATACTGATACTTCGTTTCATATCTTTATACTGATACTTCGTTTCATATCTTTATACTGATACTTCGTTTCATATCTTTATACTGATACTTCGTTTCATATCTTTATACTGATACTTCGTTTCATATCACGAATTTATTGATATTTCTATCGATACACCGATGTCATTTTCATTATCGGTTATTGGTATTGTTTTCTATATCAAACCGATAACACTGATAAACTCTTACCGACACGGATATCATTTCGTATATACCTGTACTTTAATATTGGACCATTCAGTGGCGTAGCGAGGAAAATTGGGTGACAATGCAAGATAAGAAAATGGGCCCCTAGTTGTTACATGTTAATTTTGGTGCGTTCCAATGTAGGCGACTATAGGTGCGTTGGCCTATTTACTGGCTTCCAATATCGTGATAATAACATCACGGTAATACTTTCTATAAATATATATGTCCATTTCCACACACGGCAAAAATAAGACTTTTTAATAAAATAATAACGATTTTAACGACGAGCTATCAGTCCGTCCTTTAAAATTTATTTCTGCTACTCATACAATCAAATATAAATAAAAATGCAAATTTACGTATGGACGGACAATGTCGTAAATTTAGTCAGATTTTGTAAAGATGCGTAACTTTATATTTCAGTCAACTTGGAGTAAAGTCGGATACACGAAATACATGTATATGAGTGATTGAAAGTGTAAACTATAATAATTGTTATAGTTCTTCGTAAGTTCGTATTGACTTTCTGTATATATACGGCGTTCTTTCGTGAGACAGCCGATCGGGCAGTCGACTAAGTAAAAGTTTATGGGCCCCATTATTGAGGTGGGCCCCCATGCACTGCATTGGCTGCAGTGGCGTATTTACGCCACTGGGACCATTTAACACTAGATCAAATGCTATAGGATGTTTTGCAATGTAGGTTTTTGTTGTTATTTGGAAATATAGTAAACGCCTAATCAATTGTTTAACAGTTCGTTATTGTAATAAAATTAAGATTGAAACTCTAAATATAATAAACAGCTAGACTAATACCCAAGGTACCACCTTAGGCCCAAGTCATCTAGCGACTTTTATTGTCATTAATTCAGGTGGCCGGGTTACAATGCGTAGGAGGGTGGTGGCCAGCCCTTCATGCCACGCGGGACAACAGCTACCTAGCCTACCTATTACCTTTAAGATATTATTATTAATATAAATGGGATTATTATTTTTTTATTATTATTATTTATATAAATGGGATTATTATTTTTTTATTATTATTATTTATATAAATGGGATTATTATTTTTTTTATTGTTATTATTTATATAAATGGGATTATTATTTTTTATTATTATTATTTATGTAAATGGGATTATTATTTTATTATTATTATTATTTATATAAATGGGATTATTATTAGTATCTATATAAATTATATTGTTATTATTATTTATAGAAATGGGATTATTGTTATTTATATAAATGGGATTATTGTTATTTATATAAATGGGATTATTGTTATTTATATAAATGGGATTATTGTTATTTAATAAATGGGATTATTATAATTCATATAAATGGCATTATTATTATTTTTTATATAAATGGGATTATTATTATTTTTTATATAAATGGGATTATTATTATTTTTTATATAAATGGCATTATTATTATTTTTTATATAAATGGGATTATTATTATTTATATAGATGGGATTATCATTATTATTTATATAAATGGGATTATCATTATTATTTATATAAATGGGATTATTATTAGTATCTATATAAATTATATTGTTATTATTATTTATAGAAATGGGATTATTGTTATTTATATAAATGGGATTATTGTTATTTATATAAATGGGATTATTATAATTCATATAAATGGGATTATTATTATTTATATAGATGGGATTATCATTATTATTTATATAAATGGGATTATTATTATTATTTATATAAATGGGATTATTATTATTATTTATATAAATGGGATTATTATTATTATTATTATTTATATAAATGGGATTATTATTAGTATTTATATAAATGGGATTATTATTTATATAACCCGGCCACCTGTTACTTGATCACGCACAAGCAACATTGCTTATGTGGTCGAAGGTGGTGCCTTGGGTATTAGCTCTATTTTTAAAAAATAAATAAATAAATAAATATTATTTATATAAATAGGATTATTATTTATATAAATGGGATTATTATTATTATTAGAAATTATGTTTAATTCAGAGAAAACGGCATGGTATTAGAAGATAAAACTTATTTTATACAAGACGTTTCGAGCCGAGGCTCTTCTTCAGTCGTTCGTTAGTTTTAATTTGATTTAAAATTTTTACCACGCGCCATATTCAAGTTCTAATATCACGCGAGCAGAAGGTCAGCGTGTTAAAAAATAAACAAAAGTTTTACTGATTTTAACAATTTACGTGTGTAATAGAATCAATGTAACCGATAAATCCAAAGTATATGTAAGTCAGTGTGAATTATTAAAATATAAATATAAAATAAAATAAAATTTTAAATCACAATATTACCCCAATTAGTTACTTCTTGACATCCTTTATCTAAATTTAAATTACCTAGTTTACGAATATACAATCCTTCATAGAATTTTCTTTTGTACCAATTGGTTTCCCGTTTTAAAATTTTGTAATCATCCCATTTAATAGAGTGGTTTAACGTAGACCAAATATGTTTTGAAATTCCGTTATTCATATCGCCCTTAGCCACGCAGGATTTATGTTCACGTATCCTGTCTAAAATGGAACGTTTTGTTTCACCAATATACGTTTTTCCACATGAGCAAGGGATTTCATAAATAACGCCTCGAATGGCGGAATCTTCTATTTTAGGTTTTAAATGAGAAATTTGATTTTTTAGTATATTAGTGGTTTTTGATACTAAGTTTATTTTATAATTTTTCAAAATACGTTTAAGTTTCTCTGTGGTTTTAGGTATATAGGGTAAAACTAAAACCTCCTCTTTAGGTTTACTTTTCATATCAGAAGGCATGCTGATTAAGTTTCTGTCAAATATGGTTTCTATAAGTGTTTTTGGATAATCTGATTCAATTAACTGATTTTTAATTTTTAATTTATCCGCAATTGGGTTATCAGATATGGATTCAATATGGTGTTTTAAACCTTTTACGACTGATGTTTTTACATGGTTGGGGTGGTTTGAATTAAAGTTTAAAAAGGTTTTTGAATGAGTAGGCTTTTGGAATAATGAAAAGGTTAGTTTACCATTAACATTTTTAATAAATAGGTCTAAAAAAGGAATTTCGTGGTTAACTTCTAGTTCAAGAGTGAAGTGAATAGAGTTATGTAAATTATTTAAATCATTGTGAAAAGTTGTTAATGAATCCAAGTCTCCCTTCCATACAAAAAATATATCATCCATAAAACGAAGCCAGCAAGCCAAATGATTTTTGTCCATGTCCGACCCAAAAATGGTATCCTCTAGATTTTCCACGAAGAGATTTGCTATAACCGGTGATAATGGATTCCCCATTGCTAGGCCGTCTTTTTGTTTATAAATTTGGGAATTAATTAATTCCCAAATTTATAAACAAAAAGACGGCCTAGCAATGGGGAATCCATTATCACCGGTTATAGCAAATCTCTTCGTGGAAAATCTAGAGGATACCATTTTTGGGTCGGACATGGACAAAAATCATTTGGCTTGCTGGCTTCGTTTTATGGATGATATATTTTTTGTATGGAAGGGAGACTTGGATTCATTAACAACTTTTCACAATGATTTAAATAATTTACATAACTCTATTCACTTCACTCTTGAACTAGAAGTTAACCACGAAATTCCTTTTTTAGACCTATTTATTAAAAATGTTAATGGTAAACTAACCTTTTCATTATTCCAAAAGCCTACTCATTCAAAAACCTTTTTAAACTTTAATTCAAACCACCCCAACCATGTAAAAACATCAGTCGTAAAAGGTTTAAAACACCATATTGAATCCATATCTGATAACCCAATTGCGGATAAATTAAAAATTAAAAATCAGTTAATTGAATCAGATTATCCAAAAACACTTATAGAAACCATATTTGACAGAAACTTAATCAGCATGCCTTCTGATATGAAAAGTAAACCTAAAGAGGAGGTTTTAGTTTTACCCTATATACCTAAAACCACAGAGAAACTTAAACGTATTTTGAAAAATTATAAAATAAACTTAGTATCAAAAACCACTAATATACTAAAAAATCAAATTTCTCATTTAAAACCTAAAATAGAAGATTCCGCCATTCGAGGCGTTATTTATGAAATCCCTTGCTCATGTGGAAAAACGTATATTGGTGAAACAAAACGTTCCATTTTAGACAGGATACGTGAACATAAATCCTGCGTGGCTAAGGGCGATATGAATAACGGAATTTCAAAACATATTTGGTCTACGTTAAACCACTCTATTAAATGGGATGATTACAAAATTTTAAAACGGGAAACCAATTGGTACAAAAGAAAATTCTATGAAGGATTGTATATTCGTAAACTAGGTAATTTAAATTTAGATAAAGGATGTCAAGAAGTAACTAATTGGGGTAATATTGTGATTTAAAATTTTATTTTATTTTATATTTATATTTTAATAATTCACACTGACTTACATATACTTTGGATTTATCGGTTACATTGATTCTATTACACACGTAAATTGTTAAAATCAGTAAAACTTTTGTTTATTTTTTAACACGCTGACCTTCTGCTCGCGTGATATTAGAACTTGAATATGGCGCGTGGTAAAAATTTTAAATCAAATTAAAACTAACGAACGACTGAAGAAGAGCCTCGGCTCGAAACGTCTTGTATAAAATAAGTTTTATCTTCTAATACCATGCCGTTTTCTCTGAATTAAACATAATTTCTACTAATATTCACCATGGTAAATAATAAGTTTAATATATATTATTATTATTATTTATATAAATGGGATTATTATTATTATTATTTATATAAATGTAAATAATAACAAATTATATTAATATATTGTTATTTCGCTGCATGCAATGGTTTTTACAACTGTAGGATATGATTGTACTAACGCGGGAGCACTTTTCCTAAACACCAGCTACAATGGCTGCTAGTGCTAGGGGAGGGACAATGGCGGATATAGTGATGGGCATAAAAAAACTATAGGCTACAGCTTAATAAAATAAAGATAGAAGCTACGGATTTTTCCCTCTGTAAAATAAATATTTATTTGATCCGCAATAATACGGAAACCGTTGGAGAGAGTGTCACGGCCGATTTCAGATTGATAGCCTCTGCTGTTTACAATTTTATTCTCCGGGAAATTAAAGCTTAAATTTAGCCACAAATCATGATCCCCTCCCGCACTGGCAAATCGTGCTTTACGGCTGATTTGACCTCTGCAGGCTTACGGGTCACGACGAGGGATGGGAGCACCTTTGTGGGTAATCGGCAGTAGCCGGTGGCGCCCCCGAACGACCGCAGCCCGCGAAAAGCGCCACCCCCTACCCCCCATTCCCCAGTCAAAATAATATTTCTATCAACTTCCTTTCTACCGGGGAAATATCGCTAAATTAAATCGAAAACACCTTCAATTGCCAACTTACTAACGTCGTAAGTTTTATATATGTTCCTTCCCCTGATAACAATTAAAACAGAGCAGTATCTCATTGGTTGCCTTAAGCAAGGGTTGGTAACAACCTATCCAGTCCGGTTAATCCACCTGGTTTTAACCGGTTTAAACAATTTAAAGGAAAAGTCCAGGTTGGGTAAAACTTGGGTCTATTTGAAAGATCATGTTTAAATATACTCAAAAATATCAGTCGTTAAATTGTATCTTTTTTTAATGACGATAAATTAATTTTTAAACGAGCGAAATCTACCAGCCAAGCGAGCTACCATTTTCTTTCACCTTCCCTCCGCAGACGCGCACGCGGAGCAAGCGCGCGCAGGGAACAGGGCGCGAAACAAAATGGCAGATCGCTGGGCGGGTAAATTTGGCTCGTTAAAAAATTAATTTCTCGTCATTAAAAAAAATACAATTTTACGACTGATATTTTTGAGTTTATTTAAACATGATCTTTCAAATAAATCCAAATCTTACCCAACCTGAACTTTTCCTTTAACAAAATCCAACCTAAAATACGGTTTAATTATAACTGAATAAAAATGTCACTCCATGCGGTGAAAACTCGTTAGTAAAAACAAAACAAAAATAAGAAATAATGATTACAAATCATTTATTAGTGATTTCTCGGCCTTAATATTTAGGAACCTGGAAAGAAATTGCTAAGTTTTTAGCAGTCCTAAAAGCAGACGACATTAAGATAGAGCACCGAGTGGCTATGCCTCAGATAAGGACTAAACATATTCGCTATATAATTTTAATTAATCTGCTGTAATGTGTAAAATTATAAAGAATTTGCAATATAATTTTAAAGAATCTGCTATATAATTTTAAAAAATCTGCTATATAATTTTAAAGAATCTGCTATATAATTTTAAAAAATCTGCTATATAATTTTAAAGAATCTGCTATATAAATTTAAAAAATTTACTGTATAAATTTAAAAAATTTACTGTATAAATTTAAAAAATTTACTGTATAAATTTAAAGAATTTGTTATATAAATTTAAAGAATCTGCTACATAAATTTAAAAAATCGGCTTTATAAATTTAAAGAATCTGCTTTATAATTTTAAAGAGTCTGCTTTATAATTTTTAAGAATCAGTTTTATAAACTTATAGAATCTGCTGTAAAAATTTAAAGAATCTGCCATATAAATTTAAGAATCTGCTGTTAAATTTTAAAGAATATGCAACATAGTTTTAAAAAATACGCAACATGGTTTTAAAGAATCTGCTACATACTTTTAATGAATCTGCTACATATTTTTAAAGAATCTGCTGAATAAAATGTTCAATTAAATCTTTCAGACATTTCTTTCATTTACGTACAAAAATGCGAAGGCTATTGGCCCTTATGGACAGCTTGTTTTTTGTTCATTAGCTCATATCTTCGTGAAAAAAGTGTTATTTTCCAATGAAACCAATTTATTTGGACACTTTCGACAGCACTCTACAACTTTCTCATTGAAACGTTTTTTCTAGCACCTACCGGTGAAAAAATATCTTTTACAAAAACCCGAAATTATTTCCGATTTTTCTGAAATTTAGGGCGATTCCACATTAGAAATAATGCCCTGAAAATTTCGCAACTCTATCTCTTGCAGTTACTGACCAAAATGCCCAGTCAGAGTAATTCAAACACCCTGTAGATACACGAAATCCTCAAAATAACTTGTGTGGACACAAGAAATCCTCACATATCTTTCATTAGAATAATCCAAAATAACTTGTATAGATACAAGTAAACAGCAAATTTTGACGTAAAAATACTAAAAAAAATCATAATTTCATGAATAGATTTATGATAGAAATCGGCACAATTTCTTGTATTGATAGCAAAAAACGACCTCTTGCCTAAATACTAGAAATGACCCTAGTGTCTTATATAAATACAAAAATTGATGCAATTTATTAAAAAAACAATGAAACTGGAGAAGATCACACGGTATAAATTTATTATTTGGAGAGGTTTCAGGGCCACGGCTCGAAACGTCTCCAAATTTAATAAATTTATACCGTGTGATCTTCTCCAGTTTCATTGTTTTTTTAATATACTATACCATGGTAATTAATAAGTTCAATATCGATGCAATTTCTTGGTTAGATTTCAGAAATCGATACAATGTCTTGGTTAGATTTCAGAAATCGATACAATGTCTTGTCAAGATACTAGAAATGACCAAATTGCCCCTTACCAAAAGATTCCATGGAGATTCTATAGAATTACATTCGGAATAGTTTATATAATTTCTATAGAAATTTGGGTCATTTTTCTATAGAGCTAGAATAATTACTATACTGAAAAAACCGGTGATTTTTATAGAAAGTGAGAGGAAACACGAGTTTTTTTACAGAAAGTACAGGAATGGTTTTATAGAAAACCTAGGATAATTTTAAAGAAAACCTAGGATATATTTATAGAAAAACTAGAATATTGTTATAGAAAACCTAGGATATTTTTATAGAAAACCTAGGATAGTTTTCTAGAAAACCTAGGATATTTTTATAGAAAACCTAGGATATTTTTATAGAAAACCTAGGATATTTTTATAGAAAACCTAGGATAGTTTTCTAGAAAACCTAGGATATTTTTATAGAAAACCTAGGATATTTTTATAGAAAACCTAGGATAGTTTTCTAGAAAACCTAGGATATTTTTATAGAAAACCTAGGATATTTTTATAGAAAACCTAGGATATTTTTAAAATTTAAATATCTGTAGTACATCAAAGTTAGTCACTTAAATTAACCATAAAATTGTTGAGAGTTTTCACTCCCTGGTGCTGATTTATACTTCTATTTGGCAAATCTTAGCCCTTCGGTGAATTCAAACCCATATTGGGATGTTTTTCACACTGAAATAACTATTTAGAGTTTCCACTAATTCGTTGAAAGGACATCGCACTTCTTCTATGGGATTTGGCTTTCGACAGATTATTTTCAAATTGATGCATGTTGTTAAGCTTGATCAAAGGAACGAAATTGTCCATTGTCATTTTCCCTACCTACTTTAGTTTGTCTAGTATCAGCGGGCAAAAGTGGACGAAACTTAGTATAGTCTATTTGTTAAAAGGAGTCACGGCCCATCGGTTAGCGCTCTACGCTCGCGCGTCGCTAGTCCGGGCTCACTATCAATAGAGCTTTCTTGCCAAGATGTTTACACCTCTACTTCATTATTTCTTTTCTCGCAACTTATTATTCGATGAATTTTCGTACGTGGAATTATTTATTAATCAATATTTTATGAGCAATAATAAAATAAAATAAATACTAAAGAAATCAGAATATATATGATTAACCATTTCGTTGAATCCCACATTCAACACTCGCTCATAGGTCACTCAACAACAGATCAAACACCTATTTATCGATGCAACACATACTCGGTTAAAGTCACGGTCACACGACAGTTAAGACTCAATACTTAACTATTTATCTACTGAGTTCGTTCATCGTGCGATCAGAACGTCGTACGAACAGAACGAAACCAAGTACGACCCTCGGTTTTGGGAAGCACCCGGAATTTCGGCAAGAGACCTCTATTGTTAGTGAGCCCGAACTAGCGACGTGCAAACATAGAGCGCTAAGCGAGGGGGCCAAGACTTCTTTTAACAAATAGACTACACTAACGCCGTAAGTTTCTTCCACTTTTGACCGCTGCTACTGGCCAAACTATAGGAGCTAGGAAAAAATGGCAAAGGACAATTTTGCTCCTTTGATCAAGCCCAACAACATGTTTCAATTTCAAAAAAATCGGTCGAAAGCCAAATCCCATAGAAGAAGTGCGATGTCCTTTATTAATCAATTTTGCAAATATAAACCCTTTGGGTTAACTCAAACAACATATTTGGGGTGTTTTTCAAATTAACCATAATAATTTTGAGCTTTCACTTTGGTGCCAATTGATACTTCCATTTGGCAAATTAATCTGGAGAATTCAAATAACCAACAATTTCTATAGAAATAACTGGTATATTTTGATATAACTATTGTAGAAAACACCATAGAAATCAATCCATTTAATTTCTATAGAAATAACTAGTATAATTTGATATAATAAATGTAGAAAACACCATAGAAATCAATCCATATAATTTCTATAAAAATAACTGGTGTATTTTGATATAACTATTGTAGAAAACACCATAGAAATCAATCCATATAATTTCTATAAAAATAACTGGTGTATTTTGATATAACTATTGTAGAAAACACCATAGAAATCAATCAATATAATTTCTATAGATATAACTGTTATATTTTGATATAATTATTGTAGAAAACACCATAGAAATCAATCCATATAATTTTTATAGAAAATATTAGTGTATTTTCTATAGAAATATTTATAGAGCACTCTATACGTTTCTATAAGATTTCATAGAAAACCTATAGAAATATTTTGTAAGGGTGTTTGGGATAGATACTAGAAATGACCACAATGTTATATATATATACTACAAATAGCCACAATGACTTGTATAGATACTAGAAATGACCACAATGCATTGTATAGATACTAGAAATGACCACAATGTTTTATATATATACTAGAAATAGCCGCAATGACTTGTATAGATACTAGAAATGACCACAATGCTTTGTATAGATACTAGAAATGACCACAATGTTTTATATATATACTAGAAATAGCCACAATGACTTGTATAGATACTAGAAATGACCACAATGCTTTGTACAGATACTAGAAATGACTACAATGTGTTGTTTAGATACTATTAATGACCGCAATGTCTTGTTTAGATACTATTAATGACCACAGTCTCTTTTATAGATACTAGTAATGACCACAATGTCTTGTATACATACTAGTAATGACCACAATGTCTGGTATAGATACTAGTAATGACCACAATGTCTGGTATAGATACTAGTAATGACCACTGTCTCTTTCTTGTGTAGATACTAGTAATGACCCCAATGTCTTGTATAGATACTAGTAATGACCACAATGTCTTGTATAGATACTAGTAATGACCACAATGTCTTGTATAGATACTAGAAATAACCACAATGTCTTGTATAGATACTACAAATGACCACAATCTCTTGTATTGATTGTAGAAATGACCACAATATCTTGTATAGATACTAGAAATAACCACAATGTCTTGTATAGATACTAGAAATGACCACAGTGTCTTGTATAAATACTAGAAATGACCAGAATGTCTGGTATAGATACTAGTAATGACCACTGTCTCTTTCTTGTGTAGATACTAGTAATGACCACAATGTCTTGTATAGATACTAGTAATGACCACAATGTCTTGTATAGATACTAGTAATGACCACAATGTCTTGTATAGATACTAGAAATAACCACAATGTCTTGTATAGATACTACAAATGACCACAATCTCTTGTATTGATTGTAGAAATGACCACAATATCTTGTATAGATACTAGAAATAACCACAATGTCTTGTATAGATACTAGAAATGACCACAGTGTCTTGTATAAATACTAGTAATGACCACAATGTCTGGTATAGATACTAGTAATGACCACTGTCTCTTTCTTGTATAGATACTAGTAATGACCACAATGTCTTGTATAGATACTAGAAATAACCACAATGTCTTGTATAGATACTACAAATGACCACAATCTCTTGTATTGATTGTAGAAATGACCACAATATCTTGTATAGATACTAGAAATAACCACAATGTCTTGTATAGATACTAGAAATGACCACAGTGTCTTGTATAAATACTAGAAATGACCAGAATGTCTGGTATAGATACTAGTAATGACCACTGTCTCTTTCTTGTGTAGATACTAGTAATGACCACAATGTCTTGTATAGATACTAGTAATGACCACAATGTCTTGTATAGATACTAGTAATGACCACAATGTCTTGTATAGATACTAGAAATAACCACAATGTCTTGTATAGATACTACAAATGACCACAATCTCTTGTATTGATTGTAGAAATGACCACAATATCTTGTATAGATACTAGAAATAACCACAATGTCTTGTATAGATACTAGAAATGACCACAGTGTCTTGTATAAATACTAGTAATGACCACAATGTCTGGTATAGATACTAGTAATGACCACTGTCTCTTTCTTGTATAGATACTAGTAATGACCACAATGTCTTGTATAGATACTAGAAATAACCACAATGTCTTGTATAGATACTACAAATGACCACAATCTCTTGTATTGATTGTAGAAATGACCACAATATCTTGTATAGATACTAGAAATAACCACAATGTCTTGTATAGATACTAGAAATGACCACAGTGTCTTGTATAAATACTAGAAATGACCAGAATGTCTGGTATAGATACTAGTAATGACCACTGTCTCTTTCTTGTGTAGATACTAGTAATGACCACAATGTCTTGTATAGATACTAGTAATGACCACAATGTCTTGTATAGATACTAGTAATGACCACAATGTCTTGTATAGATACTAGAAATAACCACAATGTCTTGTATAGATACTACAAATGACCACAATCTCTTGTATTGATTGTAGAAATGACCACAATATCTTGTATAGATACTAGAAATAACCACAATGTCTTGTATAGATACTAGAAATGACCACAGTGTCTTGTATAAATACTAGTAATGACCACAATGTCTGGTATAGATACTAGTAATGACCACTGTCTCTTTCTTGTATAGATACTAGTAATGACCACAATGTCTTGTATAGATACTAGAAATAACCACAATGTCTTGTATAGATACTACAAATGACCACAATCTCTTGTATTGATTGTAGAAATGACCACAATATCTTGTATAGATACTAGAAATAACCACAATGTCTTGTATAGATACTAGAAATGACCACAGTGTCTTGTATAAATACTAGAAATGACCAGAATGTCTGGTATAGATACTAGTAATGACCACTGTCTCTTTCTTGTGTAGATACTAGTAATGACCACAATGTCTTGTATAGATACTAGTAATGACCACAATGTCTTGTATAGATACTAGTAATGACCACAATGTCTTGTATAGATACTAGAAATAACCACAATGTCTTGTATAGATACTACAAATGACCACAATCTCTTGTATTGATTGTAGAAATGACCACAATATCTTGTATAGATACTAGAAATAACCACAATGTCTTGTATAGATACTAGAAATGACCACAGTGTCTTGTATAAATACTAGTAATGACCACAATGTCTGGTATAGATACTAGTAATGACCACTGTCTCTTTCTTGTATAGATACTAGTAATGACCACAATGTCTTGTATAGATACTAGAAATAACCACAATGTCTTGTATAGATACTACAAATGACCACAATCTCTTGTATTGATTGTAGAAATGACCACAATATCTTGTATAGATACTAGAAATAACCACAATGTCTTGTATAGATACTAGAAATGACCACAGTGTCTTGTATAAATACTAGAAATGACCAGAATGTCTGGTATAGATACTAGTAATGACCACTGTCTCTTTCTTGTGTAGATACTAGTAATGACCACAATGTCTTGTATAGATACTAGTAATGACCACAATGTCTTGTATAGATACTAGTAATGACCACAATGTCTTGTATAGATACTAGAAATAACCACAATGTCTGGTATAGATACTAGTAATGACCACTGTCTCTTTCTTGTGTAGATACTAGTAATGACCACAATGTCTTGTATAGATACTAGTAATGACCACAATGTCTTGTATAGATACTACAAATGACCACAATCTCTTGTATTGATTGTAGAAATGACCACAATATCTTGTATAGATACTAGAAATAACCACAATGTCTTGTATAGATACTAGAAATGACCACAGTGTCTTGTATAAATACTAGTAATGACCACAATGTCTGGTATAGATACTAGTAATGACCACTGTCTCTTTCTTGTATAGATACTAGTAATGACCACAATGTCTTGTATAGATACTAGAAATAACCACAATGTCTTGTATAGATACTACAAATGACCACAATCTCTTGTATTGATTGTAGAAATGACCACAATATCTTGTATAGATACTAGAAATAACCACAATGTCTTGTATAGATACTAGAAATGACCACAGTGTCTTGTATAAATACTAGAAATGACCAGAATGTCTTGTATAAATACTAGAAATGACCACAGTGTCTTGTATAAATACTAGAAATGACCAGAATGTCTTTTTAAGGCTTAAGAAATCGCTACAATTTCTTGTATAGATACCAGAAACGCGCAACAAGAAAAAAGCGGGATCCCGACCTTCCGAAACCAGCTAGACAGAGTAAATTCTCGACGGTCGTGATTTACTTTGAGGAGAGAGATAGAAAAAACGCTTCCTATAAAACAGAAAATCATTTAATTCCGCGTTGAGAAATTCTCCCATGTAGAGAGTGCATGGCTCTTTTTAAAAGTTAAGGTCAAATAGGTTTCGCATGATGCTCGGCACATGCGCCGCGGCGTACCCAAGTAGCGGGTCTCTTCGGAAACACACCGTAAACCACGAACGAGCTTTTGCCGAAAAAAGTTTTGACCCGCGGTACAAATCGTTGTTTCGCTTCTTATCTGAATCAGAAATCTGCGCTCTTCAGCCGGATAAAGATCCATTTTGGAGCGCGTATAATTTAAATGTCACGCCAGGATTACTAAAGTTACGCCGTTTGCAACCGTTTGCAACGGGCGTCTGTCTAATAGCCGCGTTTAACGGCCGGCTTTAGTCGTAATTATTTCGCGAGAACATCTTTGTGGAAAATGTTATTATTTTTAAAACATGAACTCTCGGAATTCAGGTGGAAAAATCGAAGGTTTTTCAGGGCGGGTTGTTGGGGGGGTATATCCCTATATCCTGGTTCGAAAGACTATTGATGGAAGCAAGTGGATATTTCATTTCCGCATTTCAAATTGAAAGTTTTCGGCTGAAAAATGGGAGATTGAAAGAAGCGCGTGTACATTTTCAACCGTTGAGGGATTATCGGGATTAAGCTAGATCGTATTTTGACCTTAGGAATATAAATACGTTTTGCTAAATTCTTTATAAATAATGACGGTTTTCTTTTTCGGGACTAAATAGACTTAAATTTTTAATATTCATTTGGATTAAATCATTTAAATTGTTTCGTTAAAAATAATATTTAAATAATATAGGTATCCTAGTGTTGATATTCGACATTAAAAGTACAATATTATAAATTTCTCTAATAATTAATCAGTTGTTCTAAAACCTCAGTTACCCATGGGTTTAATTATTGTTATCGGTTGAATTCCACATATCTGTTTTCGGTAAAATACCTAAATATCGTTGAAATCTTGATATATCGTTGAAATCTTGATATATCGGTAAAATCTTGATATAACGCTGAAATGCTTATATATCGGTGAAATCTATATTTATCGGTGAAATGCTGATATATCGGTGAAATCTTGATATATCAGTGAAATCTTGATATATTGCTGAAATGCTGAAATCTTAACGCTGAAATGCTTATATATCGGTGAAATCTTGATATATCGGTGAAATGCTGATATATCGGTGAAATCTTGATATAACGCTGAAATGCTTATATATCGGTGAAATCTTGATATATCGGTGAAATGCTGATATATCGGTGAAATCTTGATATATCGCTGAAATGCTTATATATCGGTGAAATCTTGATAAATCGGTGAATTTCTAATATATCGGTGAAATCTTGATATATCGGTGAAATATTTATATATCGTTGAATTCCTGATACATCGTTGAATTCCTGATACATCGTTGAATTCCTGATACATCAGGGAAATCTTGATATATCGATTAATTCCTGAGATATCAGTGAAATCTTGATATATTCCTGAAATGCTGATATATCGGTGAAATCGTGATATAACTGTGTAATCCTGATATATCGGTTCAAACAAAATATATCAGTTCAGATCACGGTAAAACAACCTTACATATTTAAAAATTGCTAAACTCCTGATAAATCGATTGAAATATAGGTAAAATCCTGATATAT